>NC_090442.1:248716413-249966413 GCF_031143425.1 Pleurodeles waltl | reverse complement strand
AGGGGTCCTGAAGGATGGTAGACATTAACCCCCGTGTTTTTCACTTGCCGGAGCATGGGTGTCAGTGAAGAGGGCGGGTTGCGAGCATTCATTATTCCAGCGCCAACAGAGCCTGTTGTTGCATAACTACTGTATTGAGACCCTGCAATAGGCAGTAAAACTATATATCTATTGACACCCTTTGCCAACAAGCAGGCCATAATTAATCAAGGCGTCATTGGCAGGCACTCGATTGAAGGCTGCACTTTCTGATGAGGTCAGTCAGGTGCCACAAATGTTGAACGGAAGTAGGGTGCATGCCGACACACATTGCGCCCATGCATCGGACATCCCTCACTCAGCCTTTTTACGAGTGAAACGTTCCATAGCCATGTTTGACCAGCGAGTTCTCCATGCGTGTGTGCTTTTAAATAGTTCTCATGCTAAACTATCCACGCACCCTTCTCTTGCTGCGTTCTCTCACTTTTAATGTAGTTTAATTGCATCTTATTGCTTTCTCTCATTTGCAGCGTTCTTGTTATCTTTGTATTAAAACTGGTCTAATTGGGCAGCGTGAGTAGAGATACATGGAGATTTTAGTCAATAAGGAACGCCATGAAACACTAAGTCTGAAGAAATTACAGCTCCTGCCATTGGATATATCCAGAATCTAATGCCTTATTTACATTACAATAAGTTCAAATCATTTCCATTTCTTGAATAAAAATATCCGTCTGCTCGGGGGAGAAAAAGTGGGTGTCCTTTTTTTTAAAATTCTTCAGTTTGGAAAAGGCACTTGTTTTTATTACCTCAGCACTTGTGGGCTCTCCGGCAGAAAGCTTGGAAACAGTTAAGCCATGCAATAAAAAACACACACACAGCTAGAAAGGGGTTTTGTAAAGCTACAGAATGGGGAAAGAGTTGGTCTTTCAAATAGAAAGCATGCAGATTACTGTATTGTGAGTAGCTTTTGATTCTCCTGGATGGATTAGGCCCAAGGACACAACAGCTCCCCTATGCTCTAGCCGCGGAGTTCCCGTCTCCAAAAGACTTGTTTTACATGCCAAGGGATTAATACATCACCCAGGTCCGTGATAAAAATGGCGGGCCCCATTGAGTCGCAAGGAAGCAGAGCCAGTCAGATCAAGTCTTGTGACCGTCTTACAGCTCGAGACAAAATAGTCCTTCAGGAGCCGGAGAGACACAAAGGAGCCGGGGCTTGCACACGGTCCTATCTGGATTGTTTTGGCCTCTGTCTCGTGGAACTTGAAAAGCTACTGAAGAGTGAGAATATCATGTTAATGAGCTGATGAGTCTCAATGGGGTTTGTACTTGAAGCTTAGGCCATCGCGTCCTAGTTATTTCCTAAAGCTACAAGGCTGTGTAATGGCGGTACAGACAGCAGAGCGTGTGTCTTGTGAAATTTGTCAAGAGCAGGATACAGTGCTTAACCAATTCAACCCCAGCCATATGGTCATTGTTGCTGTGCCCTAACTTATATGAAACGGTTGTGACAGTGTCATGGAGACGTTTATTGCACTTCAGGGCAGGAATATTGATTCTCTTCTGAAAGAATCTCTTCAGGCTCAAAGTACTCGCAGAGGGTCAAGAACTCAACATTCTGTTGCTCTCTGGGAGAGGCATGGGAACATGTGTTTTAGCTTTTACCCATATTATTTGTGTGTTCTTCCACTTAAGTGATATATCCCGTTTGTTTTGATACTGCCGCAAGAAAATTGCCTACGATAGTTAAATACTGTGAACCTATGTACAGGCCGGATAATGATCAGATTTTTAACTTAAGCTTCGATGGTTCTTTCAATACGAAAATAATTTTTCCAAACTGGAGGACAGAATATTACTCTAACGAGTACTTCTACCCAGTGCCAGCAGCAGGTAAAGATTAGTGCCTTCCCATAGCTGCTAATGTTTAATGCACTTTCATATCGGCTCCTTGAAATGCTTGCTTTGTAGCTGATGAAATGTTGACAAAGTATCTAATATAAAGTGCTTCCGTAGTGTACAAGAAAAGTAATCCGATGATGCTAGGGTGTGCTTTTGCGCCTTTCTGAAGAAGGAAACTACCATGGGCTAGATGTATCAACAGACCATTTTGCGATTCTCTAATAGCGATTTTTAAGAAATCGCTATTTCAGAGTCGCAAGATGGTATGTATCATATTTGCGATTCAGTAATAGTGATTTCTTAAAAATCGCAAATGCTATTACCGAATCGCAAATTGCGATACTGACCCCATTCTATTCGCACCTATGGACCTGTAGGCCCATATTTGTGATTTTTTTGAATTTCCCAAATTGCAAATTCCTAACTGGAATTTGCAAATTTGGGAAATGCAAAACCCAGGGTGCTGGGGGCCTAAGGCCCCCTCTGCTGCACCCCAATAATTTTTTTAAGGACATGTAAGGCGCACACATGCCAAAGCGGCATGTGTGCATTACATGTCAATTTTAAAAATGCATTTTTCATGCATTTTTTTAATTTGCACATGCTTACCACCAAGTTCAACTTGGTGGTAATAGCGATTCCTTAATGCCCAATTCGCATTACGGAAAAGCTTGATACATGTGGTTTAGAAATCGCAAATAAGGATTCCTTATTTGCGATTTCTTATTTAGAGAATCGCAATTTGCCATTCTCTAAACGGGCTCGCAATTTTAAGGAATCACTATTTTAGGGATTCCTCAAAATTGCATAGCGAATGCCTTCCAGACATACTGAAAGGCATTTTTGCATTCGCAAACGGCCATTTGCACCGGTTGCGAATGCAAAAACGCTTGATACATCTAGCCCTATGTTACCACTTTTGCTGGGCATTAAAGTGGGTGCACTTTTAAACTTTTCAAGAAGTAAGGCTGAAAAATGTCCATCTCTAGTCGTTCAATTCTACAATTCCGACTGATGATTGGCACCATGTGAAAGACTGTGCTGTCTTAAAAGAATTAGAAAAATAGTTAGGGATGACAACTCCAGCAGAGTATGTTAACATATCACTGCCACCTCTAGTAATGAAAGCATAACATTTTAGCAGAATATTCTGATTGTGCCAGAGCCCCCTGGAGTATATAAAAATAGTTTGCGAGTTAAGAAGAAGCCGTCTACAGACCGGATTCAGATGAAAGTGGATTCATTTCAGAGACAGTATAGCCAGCGCCTTGAGACCCTCACAGGTGAGTAGTTGCGCTTTACAAACTGATTGATATAGCACGACCGGCAGACATGTAGGCTAACAAGCAACTGCCCCACTGGATTTGAAAGACAATTTTCTAGGATCCACATCATATAAGATAACATTCACAAGACCTAACACACCTTCCCCTTATAGATATATGTATCTAAATTATTTTGCAAACGTGCTTCCCATTCACAAGACAAAATCAACATACAAACACAATGCAACATCAAGAATAAAACAGTAGTCGTTCCCCAAGTTAACAGGTATTTAAATCACAAAATCCTTCAAGCTGCTAGGAGGAAAGCACCTTCTTGATGGCAAATGAGTAGTGCTCGCTGCAAATCTCAGAGGGTCCACCATAAACATTGGAACCTTCATGCCAGTTTTTAGAATCGCCATGTTCAGCCTACTCAGCATGCCTCCTGGATAAGGAGAAACAACAGACAGTCTTCCATTGTTCCAGCATTTCCCATCCTCTTATGGTCCTTCGCACGCACATCACATCTCTGGTGGTTAAAACCGAGAATGTTCCTTTTTCCCTAAACAAAGAAGTTTCATACTCATCATGTCCCCCAACTTCACTTGCAACCTGTGATACACAGTATTCTCTTATTTCTCCCAAACGAATCTTTTGTGCAGCTCACATCGCGCACTCATAGTAACTATCACACCCCTTCCAGTCTATAACCTGCTCATCTTAGTACCAGGAATTCTTCCCTGGGCCTCATCACCAAAATGTAGTAAGAAGGCAGAGTTGTCAAAGAATAGTCTAGAGCTACTGTGGTAGGAGGTACGTGTTGTTCATATTAATTCCATCCTCCTCACCAGTGAAGCGATGCAGACGCAACAATAGATTCCGATTAAAGTATGTGAATTTATTTCAGAGACAGGATAGTACGACCAGCAGTGATATAGGCCAGCAAGCACTGCCCCTCTGGACTTGAAAGACAACATTCCAGAATCCACATTCTTCAAAGGAACATTCCAGCACAACTGTGCTGGCATCGTCTCACTTTGAACAATGAAGTCAATGTAGGTGCAAGTATATTGAGGGTTCTCCCAGGTCAAAACGGTCTAATATTTTGGTAGGATGTTACCCGGAGTGTTATGATGACTATTAAGCCTGACTGAGAACCGAGGAGGATCATTACAAACGTAAAAACCAGCATCCACAAAGCAGTTAGTTTTGGTATTTATATAAGAGACGGATTTTCTTAAATGTTCTGTGACACACAGGTTTTTCAAATAATCTGAATGCTGTGTAATACTCCAAGTCTGACTATTAAAGTCTCATGCTTAAACCTCACTAAAATCTTGACAAACAAACCTCTAAAAGCTTGAAAAACAAACTTAACACCATCAAAAGCATGTGAACTCGAAACAGTAAATTCTCAGAAAATGTGAATTCTGAGAGGAGTATCTTGGACAGGTCTAATGCTGCCTTCCTAAATAAAGCTCTGCACCAAAGCTGCTACTCGTCATGGGAGGCAATGACAGGGAATACTGACTGACTGGGCAGAGAAGGAAGATCAAGGGCCACTGACAGAGCTGACATCCAAGAGATATGGCAAGGGAATGCTGTTGATCCCACGCCTTGGGGACACTAAGAAGTGAACTAAAAGGGAAATCTGGGGAGGAAGAAGGGGATCATATCCATAACCTGCACATCCTGTGATGGCCCATGCTTATGTAGGATACGGCTTATAATGGTCGATGCAAGGGGGTGTTCTACATGTGTTCTGGTCCACAGGATAAGTAGGCAGCACTTGATGAAATGCCTATGGTCAGATAGAAAGCAGCACAAATGAGATGTTCCTTGGCTAATGTCCTATCTGAATACAACACCCTTAAGATGTCACATTCACCTAACCCAATGTTTGCTTTCAAAAGAGAGCAAAAGAAAGCACTTATGATGAGGCTCTGGGACCTTCCCCCGGTCACTGGTCACAACGCATGTAGGGCATGCCCCCTGACTTACACAACGAAGACGGTGGACCTGGGTTTGACATACCCATGTGAATTAAGGAATCAGACAAACTGTAACTCAGAGAATGTAATCTACATCAGTGGTTCCCAACCTGTGGTCAGGGGACACCTGGGGGTTCGTGAAGCCTCCTCAGGGGGTCCATGACTGCTTAGAAAACAATATATTAATAAAAGACTAATATAGTGATTTTAATTAAAGAAGCTAAGTATACAATTGAACATTTTAAAACGTATTATAAATGTAAAAGAATTTGAAATTGGAGGCTAAAAGCATAAAGTAGTATCCTCAGATTGATGCATGGGAAAAGTGCAGGTGCATCCAACAGAATATACAATGGACGATGAGCTGCCTCAGTTGAATTTTGAAAAGCTCCAACCTTTCTATTAAAATTAGATTTATTTATTTATTTATATATGTTTGCAAATTAAATATGTGTCATCATTTGTGTACTTGTTTGCTGAGTGATTTTCTGTATTTTTTGTGTATTGTTTTGCGGTTCCAATGATGGACAATGCTACTGCCCGGGTCCCTGGACTCCAATAATGATTCAGTGGGGTTCCCCGGGTTCCAGTAATGACTAAGTGGGAGTCCCTAGAAGTCAAAAGGTTGGGAACCACTGATCTACATGATTAGTATTCCCTGTGACCTGTATGTAGGGATTACAACTAGAAAGGTGAAAACGAGTATAGGTGACCATATGAGCAATAGACAATGTGGTAAGACAATGACTAAGTTGACGGACCGTTTTGCCAAGAAGAGACATAAAACATCTGACTTGAAATGGATTGTGATTGATAAACCATACATTCCAGGGGATATCGAGGCCCTACAACATTTCCTATTTAAAAGGGAACAAAGGTGGATATAGTTGACTCGGAGCAATGAGAGGATTGAATGATGAAATCCCTTGGAACCAACTGAGTAGGAGTTGACCCATGGATATTGGTTCTCCTTATGGGAGAGTATGTAGGGTTGGGGGTCTAACAGAGAAAGTGGCTAAAGGAGGTCATACATACCACCTCACATAAGTAGTAGAGGCCAGCGACACTAGATTGATGGAACTTTGAAGGAGCCATACTTAAATAACTTAAGGAGAAAAGCGGAGCACCCTCTTTGACAATGTAATTACCGGTGAGTTACAGACTTGATTTCATGGGTATTTTCCCATTCAGTGATGGTGGTGTAGAATCAGGGCGAAGGAGATGGATCTGCAGTAACACATCCTGACGTTTTAATGTTACAATGTACAGGACGTGCATTTCAGAGGGCGCAAAGGCATTTCAACATATGAAGGCAGCAAAGAGCTGGAACAACCTCCCCCTGCACCTCAGACAAAGCCCGTCGCTCACCATCTTCAGGAAGTTGGTATGAATGAGTAGTAAGGGGGCACAGACAGTAACTTCTGCAGTTCACCCCACATTTGGTTTTAATCCTGTCAGGGGGACCAATTTAATAAAGAATTTAGAAGGTACTTCCCTAGACAGTTTTAGTTAGGATTTATATAGCATAACCCGTAAAAAACAGGTATCAGCTTTCACAAAAGCTTTGAAAAAAAAGCTCTCCACCTGGGATGTTGGTTGGCATCTGGGTGTAGTAGCATGCCCAATGATGAAGCATGGCACTACTTAGTGGGTGAAGGTAACTTTTCAAAAATAGGTGGGTTTCCAGTTTAAAAAAAAAAAATAAGCCCGAAAACTTTGGTAGATTTAACCCAGGTCCTCTATTTAGTCTGTAAGCACCCTACAGCTGTAACCTAATATAAAGGAGCTGGGGATACACCAGGTTGGTTGGTGCTGCCATTCAGCACAAAGGTTGATTTTGCGAAGGGTACTGACGCAAACAAGAAGATTTTTCGGACCCAAACGCCGGAACAAGGCCTACACTGCCCTACACTTCTAATCATCAGTTGAAGTGGCTCTGTACAGTGTTTTGGGGCATTTCCTGTCACGCGCACTAGGCCTACCCACACAAGTGAGATACCATTTCTATCGGGAGACTTGGGGGAATGCTGGATGGAAGAAAATGTGTGGCTCCTCTCAGATTCCAGAACTTTCTGTCACCAAAATGTGAGGAAAAAGTGTTTTTTGTCAAATTTTGAGGTTTGCAAAGGATTCCGGGTAACAGAACCTGTTTAGAGCCCCACAAATCACCCCATCCTGGATTCCCCTAGGTGTCTAGTTTTAAAAAATGCACAGGTTTGGTAGGTTTCTCTAGGTGCTGTCTGAGCTAGAGGCCAAAATCGCCAGGTAGGCACTTTCCAAAAAACACGTCAGATTTCAATGTAAAAATGTGATGTGTCTATTTTGCGTTTAGTGTCGCGGGCACTAGTCCTACCCACACAAGTGAGGTACCCTTTTTATTGGGAGACTTGGGGGAACACAGAATAGAAGAACAAGTGTTATTGCCCCTTGTCTTTCACTACATTTGTTTCCTTCCTAATGTAAGACTGTGTAAAAATGAAGTCTATTTGAGAAATGCCCTGTAATTCACATGCTAGTATGGGGACCCTGGAATTCAGAGATGGGCAAATAACCACTGTTTCTCAACACATTTTCTTGTGCCTATTTTGGAAATAGAAAGGTTTCCTTTTACTCTTTATATTTCACCAAATAAATTGCTGTATATCCAGTATACAATGAAAACCCATTGCAAGGTGCAGTTCATTTATTGGCTCTGGGTACTTAGGGTTCTTGATGAACCTACAAGTCCTATATATCCCCACAACCACCAGAAGAGTCCACCAGTTCTAGAAGAAAACGTGGACCGAAATTGCTCCTTTTTTATCTCAATTTTAATATTTTCTTTATTTTAGCTGTTACTTTCTGTAGGAAAACCTTGAAGGATCTACAAAAATGACCCCTTGCTGCATTCAGAATTTTGTCTAGTGTGCAGAAATATTTAGCTGTCTGGGATCCCGCATTGGTTTCACACCCATTTCTATCACTAACTATAAGGAGGCTGAAAGCACAAATAATAGTAAAAATGGGGTATGTCCCAGTAAAATACCAAAATTGTGTTGAAAAGTGTGGTTTTGTGATTCAAGTCTGTCTGTTCCTGAAAGCTGGAAAGATGGTGATTTTAGCATCGGAAACCCTTTGTTAATGCCATTTTCAGGGGAAAAAACACATGCTTTCTTCTGCAGCCCTTTTTTCAATTTTTCTGAAAAAAATGAAATTTTAGCTGTATTTTGGTTAATTTCTTGATCTCCTCTAGGGTAACCCACAAACTCTGGTACCTTTAGAATCCCTAGGATGTTGGAGAAAAAGGACGCAAAGTTGGCCTGGATAGCTTATGTGGACAAAAAACTATGAGGGCCTAAGCGCGAAATGCCCCAAATAGCCCAAAAAAAGGCTCGCCACAGGAGGGGAAAAGGCTTGGCAGCGAAGAGATTAAATGCATTTTATGATTTTCCTTGTTAGCTTAAATGAGTTCTGTTGAGCTTGCATTTTGCAGACATTTAAAAGTGTTGAATCATGTTTTCATAACGTAAAGTCTTCTTTCAGATTTCGTTCCCATGAGAAGCAAAGTCCCATTTGAAAAAAATATATGGTTAAACTGTGGAAGATGAGCTTATTTGGCCCTAAAAGAGTAGTACATTGCAGGAACATGGACTGAATTTGTATGCATTTGTTTCTAACATGATTCCATGGAAAAACCTGGGAACCTATTGAACTGTTGCAAATGATATTTGTCAATTCATTTTAATTGGATGATGCCCCTTTAGCATGACCTGAACTGATGAAATTGGACCAATTGGAATGTTTTATGAGATTTGAAATATCAATGACACTTGGAACTTTGATCAGTCCCCCAGATGTCCCTGATACTTACAGATGCTTACAGACTTGATGGTTTTCTGATGAAGATTCCCTGAAAGCTGTAGCCTTGGGGAGGTATGTTTCTCTCTCTCAATTGCCATTGCCCCTTGAAATGCCCCTTTAGGACAGAAACTCCTTCTTGCTGATGCTATGTTTTTCTTTTTGTTAGTAACCTGAGTTATTTATTTATTTTTATTTATTTGTGTCTCTTTGTTTTTTGCCTGCATGTCTTCCTTCCGACGCATGTATTTAGCTAATTTAGTTAGCTATGGGGTTGACCTGTGCCCATTACAAAGATCTTTGACTCAGCTAATTTGAATTGATAAATGATTTCTAATCCTGAGCTTTGTCCAGTTTCAGTAGCTCAGATAATTTTGCTGATGGTATGTATTCAACTTGAATGCTTAGATTTGTTGATGATAGTTTGCCTGAATTGATTTCATCGCTGATTAGGTATCTTTATAATTTAGTTTAACACACTGTCCTCATGACTTTGAGTTTGTGGTTGTAATAAAGTTTTGAACCTTTCCCTAACTGGAATCTTCTTTCCTTGGCCACATTGGTCATGGTGTCTAAATTGTTGGGGCAGTATTGGTATAATTTGATTCATGGTTCACCGCACTTCTTATAGGGTCAAAAGATCCATTCATCCTCGCTGAAGCATTTGATTCCTGCAAAGGATGAAAAACACGCCCACAGTTTGGGTAGCAGAGTAGTGGTTTTGTGCAATAAGATGGGTAACCATATTTTTGTTAAGTGTTAGGGAATTAGGATGATCCCATGCTATTGCCCAGTCCAAGAATTGCCCATTCCATAATTTGTCCCATCGTTTGTTCCAAAGATTGATGAAGTCGCCGCGTTGTGACTACAAGTGACATAATGCATGAGTATAATTAGGGTTTTGCGCTTGAAGATTGCTGTGAAATGTGAGTTTGTGAAGCGTTTTGCGGAGTCATCGTACTGGGAGTGATTGTGGCACTTTGTGCTAAAAAAATGTCAACGGTTTTTGTTGACGCGTCCATCGTGGCCTAAGATCCCGGGATAACACACAAGTGTAGAAGACACTTGGTTCGTTTATTGTCTGCAGTGAGGTACTTGTCATGAGGTTCTATTAACAGTCCCAGTAGTTTTCCTTGAGTGAGTGTGAGTTCTTGGTTGGTATTAGGGAATCCTGAGTGCACATGAAGGATCCGGTATCTACCAGGATGAGAATTGCTGGTCAAGTTTCACTCGTGTAATTGTGAAAGCCACAGTCAGAAGTGTAGCCCGTACAGCTTTCAAAGCGTTTGAGTTCCTACTCGTAGTATGCAGACAGGTTGGTTTTTGTATGCAATATTTTGCATTAGATGTGAGTGAATGATTGTGTGAGAGACAATTGCAAAGTGATTGTTGCTGCAGAGAGAAGCAAGTGTGACGTCAATCTGTGTCGCCCTGGTATAGGCCAGTTAGTGAGAAGCCGCGCTGGTATTGGTGGAAAATACTGTGTTGCCATTGGTTGAGAACAGCTCATGAAAGGAATTGTGGGATTGAAATTACTTTCTGATTCAATCAAAATTCATTGTTGTTAATTGAATTTGTGAAAAACTGAAATTTTTCAAAGCATTAAGAAGTGGTTCATTAGCTTTTCCTCATTATGGAACATTGAATTTGAGAATTTTGGCTAATTTTAAAAGAGTGATGTGCGAATTAAAGCCTCCTTCAAGACCCGTACAATTTAAAGTCCTTACTATTTGAAGGCTTATTGCAATGCAGAACACAACAAAAATTTTGAGAATAGAATGCAGAAAGCAGTTAAGGCATTAGAGGATGCTAGATGGGATGAAGAGTAAAGAATGTGAAGAGCAGCAATATTAGATGGAGTGAGAATGTTTTCAGCTGTTTCAACAGAAGAAAAAGATGAGAATACTAAACCTGCAGATATGAAAAAGACAGACAGCAAAAGCAGTACAGACAGCAGCAGATGAGGGTAAAAAGGCAGTTACATATCAGAGTGATTTAGAAGGTGAGTTAAAAAATCAGCTTCTGATGAGTTGTCCCCCACCGTATCATTCAGTTGAGGCAGGAACAAATAGTGAAGCCTTATAGAATGTAGACCCAAATGTGCCAACTGCTTCAATTACACAGACCCCGATTCTGACAGTTCCAAGTACACTTGCTGATTCATTTACACAAGTGCCTGTGGTTTATCCACCAGTTCCAACTGTTAATACAGCACAGTCCATTACAAGTCCAGTTGTAAACCAAGTAGTACCAAGCCCACTTATGAATCAGGTCATGCCAAGTCCTAACACAAATCAGACAATGCAGACCCTTAATGTGACTACACCTGTGCAGCATTATAATCAGAATCAGCCTATGTATACACCAGTGCAGACAGTGTCAAATGCTACTGCAAATGAAACAGGACAGACTTTCAGTATAGTTTTAACAGGTCAAAGTACTGGAATGCCAATTTCATAGAGTCTGACAAATTTTATAAGTCCCAATGCACTAACAGTTCCCGTGACTGTAGGTCCAGTTGATCCCCTCTATGCTTCAGGTAATCGTGGAAGCAACGCCCACTCGGTAAATGGTTCAGCAGCTCCTGAAACACCAGCTGTATGTGCTGGATTATTACCTATTAGTATGCAGAGGTCAGTGTATTCAAACAATTTGGAGATGGAAAGAATAGCTTCTTTTGTTCAACCTTTGACACCTACACGAATTGCAGAACATAACCAGATGTTAAATCAAGCAGGACCAGCTCCGGATGTGAGGTTTCCACAGGGAACCCCACTTCCTTACATGCCCACACCTGATAAGATTACCAGTGTACGTTGCAGTTCCCCGCAAGATGTGCCCAGAGAAATAGTATTAGTCTGCAAGGTCTTTCAGCACAATAGTTGACGGATTGGTTCAACAATCTGAGCCCACAATGTGCCACAAATGGTAACGTTAGATCAGAAGAGACACTAGAGCGAGACAGAATAGTGAATGTGCCCAGATTGAAATTAGAATTAAATTAATTAGTTTTGGGAACATTAGACATGGAGCAGTTAGAAACGTACACAGAAGATGAATTACGATTCATGTGTAAAGATGTTACTCAATGTGCAGGGCTGACATATAAAAAATTAGCAGAATTGGCAGAGAAATACGAAGTGGATTTAGCAAAATCTAAACTTTTGAAGAGAAGTTACAGATTATAGTTCAGTACCAAAGACATTGCTAACATGAGATCACCTGGAATGAGAATGCACATTAAGAAATTATTTACATACATTAAAACTTGGAGAGCATCAGAAAATTGGGAAGACAGATGGGCAAAGAAAAGAGATTAGAAGAAAGCAAAGCAGAATTTGCCTCTGGCAGGAGCAAAACAAGCTAAGGACAATGTAAAAATGATGCCTATGAGAGAAATACCAGGTGGAGGTTATGTGCATGTACCCTGGAGGAGGAGTGATATATTGTCATTCACTAATGGCTACCCGAAATTGAGACAGAAGCCAGTGGAGTGGTAAAAGCAGACAGAGAGATTTGTGACGCTTTCAAAATGCCTGTGTGAAGATTTGAATATGTTGTTTGACATTGTGGTTCCAGTTGACTTGGGGACTGATTGCAAAAGAAGTATTTATTGGCCAGATTGTGAGCCTCTGAGAAATTCAGTAACAGCTTCACCGTCTGAAGAGGTAATGAAAAAGTATTATAAGGTAATTCAATTCCTGAAGAACAAAGTGTCCCCGAAAGATATTGATTGGCAGAAAATTGGTAGGACAGCAGAGGAAACCAGGGTCTATTCGTGCATAGTATGAGAGATTGTTGCAAGCTTTCAAACAGCACAGTGGTACAGAGAAAACATTGAGCCTAAAGATATGGGTCATTTTGTGTTTAGATTCTTGCAAGGATTGAAGCCAGACATTAGTGCAAAGATTCAGCAGCATTTGATTTGTTGGCAGAACAAGCCAATTGATGCGATCCTGCAGTATGCAAGGTACTGTAGCAATGAAATTGAATTGAAGCAGAAAACGTTGATGGTGAAGCAACTGAAAGCTGCTCAGAAAGGAAATCAGAGCCAACCGATGATGGTGAATACCAGGGGAATGCAAGGTGTGCAACAGCAGGGTAACAATGTGCCTCATCTTAGGGGAAGAGAACATGGTGTTCGTGTAGATCAGAGTAGAAATTTGCTCAAAGTTCAGTCATTAAATAAAATTAGTCTGTGTCATGCTTGTCGAAATTTTGGTCATTGGCAGAGGGAATTTCCCTATAATAATGTGAATTATTTGGTGCTGAATGCTTGAGTTGCTCAGGCTCATAATAACAATCAGGTTCAAATGCAGAGAGTTCAAAGACCCTGAACTCCAAATGTACAAATGTCTCCAGTGCAACAGATGCAAGTACCCCAAGCCTCAATGACACAGCAGCAGGTGACTCTTCCTTAGCAAAACATGAATCAGATGGCACATTCAAATGTGAACCAGATAACATCACAGTTTCCCTTAACTGATTGATGAGGAATTTTTAGAAACATTTCACAATGATAGTTCCAATGATGAGGATTGCTTGTTAGCTGCATCCTTAGAAGTAGATCAGCGTGGCCCATGTGTAAATGCCAATATTATGGGACCTGACGTGTCATTCTTGGTTGACACTGGAGCTACACGTTCCACTGTCAAAACTGCAGAAGTGCCAGACTTGCCCCTATCAGGAAGGAGAATTCAGGTTATAGGAGTAGCAAATAACCTGTTGACAAATCCTGTTAAGTTACAGAACATGTTCCAATACAAATAGGGTCATTTGAAGATAAGCACCAATTTGTTGTTTGCAATTCAAGATTTTTCATGAAAGGATATAGGTCTCATAGAAGTTGATCCAGTCAAAATAACAGTGAAGCCAGATGCAGTATATCCTAGGATATCATCTAACAACATGACACCCAAGACAGTTACAGGAATAACACCCTTGATTGAGAGCTTGATTGAGCAAGGTGTTCTGAAGGAAATTCTGGAAAGCCCTAGTAATTCCCCTGTTTTAGGATTGCGAAAGCCCAATAGAAAATACAGCATATTTCAGGATTTGAAAAAAGTGAACAAGATTGTTGTTCCAAGGTGTCCTGTGGTACTGAATCCAGCAGTCATTTTATTTCAGATTTCTTGTGAAGCGGAATGGTTTGCGGTCATTGACTTGTGTCAGGCTTTCTTTTCCATTCCCCTCCACGAGGACAGCCAATTCCTTTTAGCATTTAAATTTAGCAGTCGTATTTTAACATTGTGTTGTACGCCTCAGGGGTATACAGAATTGCCATCAATGTTTAAACAGATTTTGAAGAAGAACTTTGAGTCCCTCCTTAAAATAACCTTTCAGTTCTGCTTCAATATATTGATGACCTGTTGGTTGCATCAAATACTCGAGAAGCATGCAGAAGAGATACCATAGCTCTCTTGAATCAGTTAGGAGAAAATTGACATAAAGTTACCTCAGCAAAGCTGCAGTATTGTGAAAAGAAAGTCCAATATGTAGGTCACAACATAGAGAAAGGTGCAAGAACGGTGTCCCAAGAGAGAATTTCAGTAATCATGCAGATGAGTCTTCCAGTTACTCAGAGGGAAGTCAGAATATTCCTGGGAATGGTTGGCAATGGATTCTGTTTTTTTTCCTTTGTCCAAATCCTTACAAAGATTGACACACAAGGATGTGTCTGATCTGCTACCATTTGATGGTGAATGCATGAAATCCTTCACTGAGGTGAGAGGGAGCCTTTACCGAGCCCCAGCTCTGGGAATTCCTGATTATTACAAGTGTTTTTCTTTTTTTTTTTGCTGTGAAAGAGTCCGATGTGCTCTCTCTTTTTGACACAGTTACATGGAAATGCAAACAAGCTGTGGCACATTTTCCTGCCAGACTTGATCCTGTAGTTGCCGCACTGCCCTGGTATTTAAAAGCTTTGGCCACGTTGCGCGTCGACATTGGGCAGTGTGGAGGCATTGTTGTGGGTGACCAATTTAATGTTTTAATGTTTTTGTCCCCTATTCAGTGGAGATTTTGCTTACCCACACAAAGACTTGCTATGAGCAGGTCATCCTTGGATTCCTTAACATTAATATTCAAAGGTGTAATATCTTGAATGTGTCTACTCTTTTGCCAAATCCTGTTGAAAATGATGATACCAAGAAGATGAGGTTGATCATGACTGTCTTCATGTGACTGAACTGTGCACCAAACCAAGAGCCAAAATTCAATATGTCCCTTTGGACAAAAATGACTGTTATTTTTGTTGATGGCTCCTGTTTAAGAGAACCTGATGGTACTCTGAGAGCTGGCTATACAGTTTACATTTACACAGTCTCAGGTGTGATAGAAGCTTCTTGGCTTCTATAATTGATTGCTCTTAGTAAAGTAGCTGTGTTTCTGAACAGCTTAAAGTGACCATTTTCACTGATAGCCAATATGGGTTTGGTGTTCTTCATGATTTCGAACAGTCGTGGTCCCAGAGAGGCTTCATGTCGTCTTCTGGATCGCACATCCGAAACGCTGACAAGGTTTACCAGTTATTGAAAGCATTACAGTTACCTATGAAAATTGCAGCTGTAAAATGTGCAGCTCTCCAGAAGTCAAATGATTATGTGTCCTTGGGCAATATCTATGCTGATGAAGTTGTGAGTTGTTGTGCCCTGCACTTCCTTTAATGATGAATGGAGCTATGGAAATGACAATTGGACAAGTCAAAATTTCTTTATAGCAGCTGTTAGTATTTGAGAAGATGCGAAAATATTGTAGGATGAAGTGACAGAAGAAGAGAAGCAGGGTTGGTTCAGAGCAGGATATGTCCAGAGGAATGAGGAGTGAGGGGAAAGCAGTGTTGCCAAATAGTTTGTTGTCTCAGATGGCAAGGTACTACCACAGATAACCTCACATTAGTAGGGATGCAATGATTAGAACATTCAGACAAACATGGTTCAATTCAAGATTTAGATTGGTTGCAGAAGCAGTGTGTCACATATATGTAACATGTCAGCAGATGAATGTAGCGAAACACACAGTTGTTACACTCACTGAGTCAGATAGGTAGATCAGGAGGATCTTTCAACAGAAAGCAACTTGATTTCATTGAGATGCCAGCGTTCGATGGGCTGAGATATGTGTTGGTGGTGGTGTGTGTATTCTCCCATTGGGTAGAGGATTACCCAACTCACAGAAAAGATAGCCTCACAATTGCAAAACCTTTGATACCTTAATTTGGTTTTCTAACTTCTCTGGAATCAGACTGAGGAACTAATTTCAACAGTGAGATCCTTAAATTATTGTGTGCAGCATTACAAGTTGAGCAGAGATTGCACTGCAGTTTCAGACCAGAAGCTTCAGGACAGGTAGAGCAGGTAAATAGAACCCTGAGGTCTCGACTGGCGAAAGCATGTGTGTCTACAACACTGAAATGGCCAGATGCTTTGCCTCTTGTCCTGATGAGTATATGCAGTACATCTGACAGAAAGACAGGCCTGTCTCCACATGAGATCATTATGAGGCATGCTATGAGATAACCTGCAGTGCCTGAGAATGCTCTTGTGAACATTACCATTGACTTGGTTCTAGATTATTGCGAGGGACTAGCTGAAGTGGTTTGTTCTTTGTCTTGCCAGGTTGGAGAAGCAACTGTGCAACCGAAACAAGAACTTTGTCATGACTTAACTCCTGGAAAGTAGGTCCTTGTGAAAAAGCATATAAGGAAGTCATGCTTAGAGCCGCTTTGGAAAGCACCCTACCAGATTGTACTGGCAACTACAACAGTTGTGAAGTGTGCTAGTCTTCCAAACTGGGTCCATGTGAGCCACACATGCAGAGTTCCATGCCCTCTTCATGAACCAGCGCCTGCTCCCGAAGGGTCAGTTACAGTGAGAGAAAGGGTCCAGGTTAGCCAAGCTTTGGGGACTGGACAAGTGGCTAATGCAGAGAATTCATGGTCTGTTGAAAATCTGAGTGTATCAACAGCAGTTGAAGGTACAGAAGAGTCGAGACAGAGTGAGGTAGCTCCAGCTAGCTCAGATAATATTGAAATCTCAGTCGTGCTAGAGAAAAGAGTTGTACTAAGAGATCAGTAGCCTGAGAAAACCCCAGAGTCAATGATAAAAGTGCCTCTTACTATTGCTGAAGTAACTGAAGGCTCAGGTCAAAGTGAAGGATGAAACTGAGGGTCATGTGACAAGGAGGTCAAAGAGAAAAAGAGTGCCAAGTTGCAGATATTCTGTTCCTGAATGGACCTATTTCACAACTGATGATTGGGAGAAGAACTTTGTAGCCTTTTGTGTTAACAATTCATCTCCAGCTGAATATTTTGGAACTTGAAATTGCTTTGGGCCTGAACTTTGAAATTTCATTGCTGCTTGATAAACAGAGACATTATTCGCTGGACGTGCTAATTAGCAATTACCAGATGGCTTATTATTAGAGACATTTGAACTTTTAGAAGAAGCTCTTGAATTTGTTTGTAAAGAGAAAGAGACTCTTGATGAACTTTTGAATTTTTTGTTTTAAAGGGACTGTTTTTGAATTGGCTTTGCTCAAACAAAGAAAAGACTGAAAGAGACAGTGAAATATATAAAAGCTGCTTTGGATTTTTGATGTTTGATTTTATTAATTGGAATTATATTTTGATCTGTATCTAGACAAGCCATGAATTCTGATCGAAGTAAGATGATTATGCGTGATTGTGTTAGCGCGTCTGACCTTAATAAGTAAACTTACAAGGGGACGGAAATAGGTAGATGAACCTTTTGACTCGCAATTAAGATGTTCATACCATAGATCCAGTATGTAATCAATAATCAATACACAATAATCAATAATTATTAGTAATCAATGGAGTCAGTAATTATCACGCACCATGACCTTTCAGTCATGAATAACCACACCTTTAGTAAAGGTTTAGTGTTTATTTCCCTATATTAACAATGTTAAGGTCATGTAGATTAATCTCAAAATCAAATGAAACACATACAGAAGCAGCACTGGTTGTCCAAAGTGGCGGACGAAACGCAATCTAATCAGAGCTTGAACTACAACACATTCTAAGGTTATGGTGCAAATTAATAGCAAAGTCAATTGTGTCAACGGTATAACATACATGGAATTCAGCAGAGAAATTCATCAAATGACAGTCCCTGTTATCGTAAGTCATTAGTGAGAATCCTTAACTAACATCAAATTAGCATCAGCTTGTTGGGCTTCATGCAAAACAATATAGTAACACCAATTTGGAAAAAACATCTAACTATGGCTCTATAAAAATAGCGCAGTTGGTACCTAGAAAGAAAAAGCAAATATGCATGATAATCACAATTCTGACTATACCTGGCCCCAGGTGAATCAGCAAAGCAGAATCAGTCTTCATCCTCAGGACATCAGTCGATCAGCAAGGCATCAGGCTTCAGCATCCGAATTTTTAAAAAAGGGCAAGGTCTTTAAGCATTAAAGTTAAGCATGTCTCTTGTCAAGACGCATAAGTAACTAGTAATCTCTCGGTCAGGAAAAATGGGCAATAATATCTGTATTTTCTCTGTGTACTCTTGTTAAGTAAAAACTGTTAAAACTACCCCCCAAGGCCCTATTGGTCAGTTAATCGTATGTTTGCACTCTGTCCAATAAAACTAAAATCCCAAATCTATGAATTCTAATAATACTCCTTTCACATGTCGTTGATTGGTTTGTCTTGCGATGTCCTCATCATCCGGCTCATCAGGTAACCATATTGTTGCAGCTTCTACTCTAGTCAGTATCTTCATTGTTCTTGTCCTGGGAAAGTCAGTCTCACACACATTACATATAAAATGTTGCATTAGCAAGAAAATCATCTCCTAACAGTCGGTTCACACAAAAAGCTTCCGTTATGAGCACATTTAAACAATCCAATAGAGAGTCACAGTTTAACTCACTGGGTCAGCATTTTTATTAAACGCTAAGAAATACAGTTTTTACATGAGGCCTGCAACTAGGCCAAGACACTCGCTAAGTTAAGGCCTACAATTAATAAAGCTAAAGCTTAATTCATAACCCTGAATATGGCATATTACTGCATTAGTCTAACATATATTCAGCATTTCATAATATTAAATCATTGATTAGTACATTTCATTAACATTGGTGGCCATTCTTCGTAATCACATTTTCAAATGTGTGCATTATTTTTCTACGTTATTTTATTTTCTACATAAACTTATTATTCAAAATACATAAACACTCATTAATAAAACACCTGCGCTAGCAATTGTGATTATATTGATGATTACTGGATTAGGTTTGACTGTTAAGGAGGAGAGTGAGAACATTTTAGTCACAAGTGCCCCGAATTTAGAAAATTCACTCACAAATGAGAATCCCATATATGAAGATGAGTCTTTTACACACAGGTATTTCTAAGGGGGATTTGACATCAAATGTATATTACAAATTATTATTTGAATGCATTGAAATCATGGAAGTTCATGATTGGTATGTATGCATGCAAATTCCTTCATCAATACAGGAAGGAATCACTTATAACAGTTTGGAATTTCTTGTATTCTGTTACTAACATTATTAAATGGACAAGAGTATTATCAATACTTCTATTCAAACTATGATCTAGTGTTTTCTGATGTGCCTAACATGAAGCTCCTAAGCAGTATTGCTAATGCGAAAAAGATTGACATTGTGGGAGGATTCTGTGAGCCTTCCTTGACCTTTGGAACAGCATATGCCCACAAGAATAATTTGAGATTCTTGCTTAGTTTTGTAGAAAAATAATTCACTGGACAAGTAGATGACCGAAAGAAGGCAATGATAGCCAAAATAGAAAAGGAAGTAGTTTTGCAAAATTGGAAAAAAAGATGCAACACATTCAGATTCTGAGAGACAAGGATTCTTAGCTTTAGATTGGCAACATGTAGGGAAATGTGTACATAGACAACGTCAAAGACAGACACATTTTATAGGAACAAGTGAATCTAGACATGTTTTTGTTTTCAAAAGCACATGGACTTTTATGTTAAATGACCAGGGGATCAATACCAGGAAGAAAGCTTACTACAAACTGCCGAAAGGCTGGTATGGAACTTGTTACCTGGGAGTAGTTTTTCTGAAAATGTATCATGTGGACAACACCAATGAAGCAGTTTGGGATTAGAAATCAAACTCCAGAGTTAAAAGAGGAGCAAGTGCCTCATAGATAGTGGGAGATGTATTTGGTACCATAATTCCATTAGTGGAAGTTATCTTGAATGATATCAACATTAGGAAGTTGTCAACCATAGTAGACAAACTGTCTACTGACACTGCAGGAGCTATGCTATTAATGGATACAGAGACGGTTGCTGTAAGATCCATGGTTTTGCAGAGTCATCTTACGTTAGACATCTTACTCACAGAGTAGGGTGGAGTCTGTTAAAAGTTACATGTGCAACATTGTTGCATGTACATTACTGATAACACTAAGGAGATAAGAAAGTAAATTGCAAACATGGCTGACTTGAAAAGAGACCTGAAAAGTCTGAGAGGCAACGGAGCATGGGAAGCTATTGCAAGTGTTTTTTCCGCCACTGGAAAATGGTTTGGGAACATGAGAAAGGGATATTAGGAACCATTTTGAAACCCCTGTTGATTGTGATTTTGTGTGTTTACGAGCTATACAAAACATGGAAAGAGAAAAGAGCTACGAATAAGCAGATAAAAGAGGAAATAGAAATGGAGAATAAGAAAAGCATTTATTATTGTAATCTCAAGAAAATGGAGTATTAAAGCATTAAAGGAGGGACTGATAAAGGGTAAATTTTAGAATTGTCTCTCGTGTCACAAAAGTTATCAGAACGTGACAAGTTTGCGTCTATAAATGTGAAAGAGTGAAAAACTAACAAAGAAAGCAGCATTGACATGCATTTTAAATGTGCACTTTGCTTGTATTTCAAACATGACATTGGTGCCTTTCTAATTTAATCACATGCTAGAAAGTTAGAAATTATGTTAAAATGTAATTTAGACTTTAGACTAAATGTTCTTATTGAAACAATTTTTATTTTCTAAAGGCTAATGAGTGATTTATGAGTTTAAAGATACCTGCAGAAATGAAAAAAGCACTTCTCTGTTATACTTAATATAATGCAATAACAGAGTTTTCCATTTATATTAAATGTCTTACTTATATGGTTGAAATATTATTGGTGATTAATTTATACGTTTGCATATTATATGTGTTTACTAAAAAAAAATATTAATTAAATGCATTTTATGATTTTTCTAATGTTAGCTTAAATGAGGCCTCTGGAGCTTGCATTTTCCAGTCATGTAAAAGTGTTATTTTTTTATAACGTGAAGTCTTCTTACAGATTTCATTCCCATGAGAAGCAAAGCCCCATTTTCAAAATTGTTTGAATGTGGAAGATGAGCTTATTTGGCCTTGAAAGAGTAGTACATTGCTGGAACATGGACTGAATTTCTATACATTTGTTTTGAGCTGTTTGGAGTTGAACGGAAAAGAGCTGATCCCATGGTTAAACCTGGGAACCTATCAAACTGTTGCAACTGATATTTGTCAATTCATTTTAATTGGATGATGCCCCTTTAGCGTGACCTGAACTGATACAAATGGACCAATTGGAACACATTTTATGAGTTTTGAAACATCAATGTACTTTGGAACTTTGGGCAGTCCCCCAGATGTCCCAAGTTATTCCTTTTTTTCTAAATTATTTTTTACTTTTTGTATTTTCCACCCATATGTTCCTCACCACACATGTATTTCCCTAATTTGGTTAGCTATCGAGTTGACCTGTGCCCATCCCAAAGATCTTTGACTCTGCTAATTTGAATTGATAAATGATTGCTAATCCTGAGCTTTACCTACTTTTTGTTGCTCAGATAATTTTGCTGATGTTATGTATTATTCTTCTTGAATTTTTATTTTTATTCATGTTAGCTCGCCTGAATTTAGTTCATCGCCTTGGGTAACCCTTGGTGACTATGTATCTTTATAATTTGGTTTTACTCACTGTCTTCATGACTTTGACTCTGTGGTTGTAATAAAGCTTTGAACCTTTCCCTGATTGGAGCCTTCCTTCTGTGGCCACATTGGTCATGGTGACTAAATTGTTGGGGTGGTGTTGATGTAATCTGGTTTACGGTTCATCACACTTCTTACAGATCAAAAGATACATTTGACTTTGCTGATGTGTTTGATTCCTGCAAAGGATGAAAAATGTGCTACAGTTTCTATTACAACACAACAATGTTTGTCTTTTTGCCATCCCGTAGAACCTAAAAAAATGACATGGAATCATTTTGCATGACTTTCCTGACACACTTCTGGACATAGACTTCTCCCCAGCCCTGGAATTCGAGTGTGCGCCTCGCATGTGACTCCAGAAGGCTGATAAATCAAGTTCATGACTGTTCATTGCATGCTTCTTGCACCACAAACATGTCAGGTATCGAACAAGCGTGATCCATACACCCCCGTAGACCACATTATCCATATCTGAGCAGGTCTTGCCCTTGAGACGAATCTGAAAAGGAAGAAATTTGCATTGCTTACCCAGAGCACAGCAGCATGGCTAATTCCAGAGTCACAGGAATGTCGGGTGACTATCAAGATGTAGACCAATCCAAATATCCACTATGTATTCGCCAATTTCAAGCTGTGAGAGGAAACTATGATCATTGGTTCGGTTGTTAGAGAGAAAGCATTATTGATAAAATATGAGTAACTAAAATGAAATGAGTAACATGTGTTAAAAGGCCCAAATAGAGAAACGTGTATTAGAAAAATAAAACATGCATGTTTAAAATGTGGCTGACATGGTGTCACCCACTATGATTTCTATGTGAAATAATACATTACTGTGAAATGTATTTTGATTAATTATAACTACATGTACAATTATTGTTAGAATTGTTTTATTCTTCATGTATTTAGCATTAAGAAAAGGCCGATGTTTTAGTATTTTTCCAGAAGCACAATGTTGAAATGTTATGCTGACTTTACTGAAATGCCTTTGTAAACATTGTTTATTAGACATTCTTTTAAAAGCTCACAGTGGAAATCTACTGCCTTCTCTGTTCCGACTTTCTTGTGATAAATATTGCAAGTTTTAAAAATGGGCCTTAGCTTCTGGTAGGAAGTAATGCTTGCTCAATGTCATGTTCTGTGCTGTCTTTTACTATGTAATTATTTTGTGGAAACTGCAGACCGGAGATGAGCGTCAACATGAGCCTATCTTAGGGAATGAATGAAGAAGGATACAAAATGGAGAAAGGATGTAATTCAATTGGTTGCTCACTATCACATAGTTTTGTCCAATAGAAGCTTAGATAGTAACTTTTTGGACTTTAATTTAGCAAGTTTCAGATGGTGTATATTCAGTTCCACTCAGAGTTAGATTTTGTTCAGTTTTCTTCCAGTTCAGTTCTTTGCAGCTCTTATGTTTAACTAATTATGATTTAAACAGTTCAGATACATTCAGCCCAACAATACTGAACTGTTGCCCCTTTTCATGTTCCTGATGCAGACTGCTGAAGACCTGCTGTTCCTGTGCTCCCCTCATGAAGACACTGCTAGCTGTTGTCTCATTTAGAAGAGGTATAACCAATGTGCCATTGTTTTTCCTTTGTAGGTTTTCCCCTTTAGAAATCCAACTGCATATTTATGTTAGCGCCACAGTTAGATGTCTTCCAAAATAATTTTGGTCTTATTTTTAATATTTGCATGTGCAAAGCCCAGCCCCACAAATGCTTTTCGAATTAGAATTTGGTAGTTAGGATATTTAACCCAAGCAATTTTTTCAAATCTTTATTCATTGATTATGATTGATTCAACTGCACAATTAATGAATTATGTTACTATTTCTCAAATAATTCTGTTGTTATTCTGTTTAATTCTTTTGGAGTGTTTAATGGAAATTGCTCTTGTGAGATTGAGATTCTTCAGACGCTTCGCCCAGCCTGATTGTTTCTGTATTGCTATCATTTGGTTTTGCGCATCATTTATGTGACCTTAGCATTGTTAATAAAAGGGCAATAAATGTTTAAACTTTACTAAATTTGTATGGTGACTCATGATAACATAGGTCATGGTGTGTATCAATTACTGACTCCTCATTGAATATTGTTATTGTATATGGCTATTAGTTCTCATGTTTAATTTGATGATCTTATTTCTCCTGTCTGAGTCAAAAGCTTCGAGCCAACCTCTGAGGGTAGTAGATGTCACTGCCCTATTACGTGTCACCTTAGTCTAATATTAGGAGGTCACATGCCAACAGACTCTGGTAGCAGAGGCTGGTTTTGTCTCAATAGTAGAAAGGTCATCTTGATTTTAGGAGATTTGGTTTTGCCAATGCTTGTTTAGATGTGGTTTTGTCTCAGTGGAAGAGAGATCATCCCGATTTTTGGAGTTTTGGCAAATCACAGGTGAATTGTGATGTGTGAGTGAAATAAGCAGAATGGGTACTCCAATGTAGTTGAGTAGGGAGTTTGCATACTCCAATGGGTGAAAGTAGGTAAGTCGTCGAACTTCAAGTGAATGTGGCGCTCTGTGCTAAAAAATTGCCCACATGGTTGTTGTTGTAATGAACCCTGCGAGGGCTCCGGAGTATTGTATAAGTCTATGAGACACTTGTTTGGTTGTTGTTGTTTACTTGTCTGCAGTGTTGGTATAGTTGTATTCCTAGGGTTGTGTGTTAAGTCAGTGCTAGCTTGACAGGTACTAGGTGATTCCTCAGTGCACAAGGAGGATCTGGTATTAGTCAAGGGCAGAATTAGCAGGTGGAATTTTACTTGCGATTGAGAGAAAGCCATAGCCAGAAGAGTAGCTGTTTGAGTGAAAGGCCACAGTCGAAATTTCCGTACAGCTTCTGAAGTAATTGAGTCCTACCGGCAGTAAGCAGATAAGCAGTTTTTTGTTGATTTTTTTTTGTTTAATTTTTTTGGTGTGCTTTTGCAGTCAGTTTTTAGTGTGAATAAAGTTTGAAGGACGAGACGCAAGGCTTTGTCAGCCGCTTTGTGAGCGAGTGTGATGTCACTGGGTCCACGCGGGGAGTGGTTGGTTATTGAAAAGACCCGTGCACAGATTGACGGGATTGGTGGACAACCGTGAACAGCTATTGGTTGAGAGTAGTAAGCGAAAATGATTTTGGGATTGAAATGCTTCCTGTTTTGAATTTAATTTGTAGCTTAAGCCCTATTAAAGGTAAAAAGGATTTTTTTCAAAGCATTAAAAAGAGTGAGAAGAGGAGATGCTTTCATTCCTGTTAGAATAGGAGAAATTGCCCCGCCAGAAGGTACACCCGCATACATAGTAATTGAAGACAAAGATCCATGAGCAGGTATTTGGTTAAATAACAGAGAAGGAAGAGAGCTTAGCTTTTCCTGCTCATGGAAGTTTTAGATCATCTGAGAAGAGTACTTTATGAATTAGAGCCCTCTCCGAGACCAGTGCAATTCGAAGCCTTAGCTATTTGGGAGCTAGTAGCCAGACAACAAGAGAAATTAAAATTTGAGAGACAAATGAGAAAAGCGGAGAAAACATTGTTAGAAGCCAAATGGGATAATGAGCAGAAAATTTGAAGAACAGAAATCTTACAAGCTATTTGGAATGTTTCCTGCAATTTCACAAGAAAAAGGGGACAGTGTCAGACCAAAAACAAAGAAAAATAATTTTGAAGGAACTGAGTCATGGTAAGATGAAGCTAGAAGATCATTGACATAACATAGTGATTTAGATGATGATGAAATTATAATACAATTATTGAGAAAGCGTCCTCCTCCATCTGCAGCAGAAGAGGCAAATCAAGGTGCTAGTGTTAGTTCAAGTGTACCTCTAGTTGTGGTAACACAGGGCCAAGTACAGGTCACAACTAATGTTCGTGCTATTACAGTAACTCAGAATCCTATGATTCAAACTATAAATCAGCCTGTAATATAGTCAGTTCCTGTTGTTAGTTCTGCACAGAGTATTACAGTTCTGGTGGTGCCACAGATTATTCAGAAACCAATGGTGGTCCAGGTGGAGTCTACACCTAATTCAGTAACACCTATGTAAGATGTTAGTCAAGCTCAGACAATGCCAATTTATACTCCAGTAACAATATCGCAATCGAGTTCCTCAGAATTTACAGGTCAGAGTTCTGGAATGATTTATTCAATGAATCAGAATACTTAATCAAGTGAAGAAACATTAACAGTTCCTGTCGCAATTGGTCCACTTGTTCCATTGTATCCTATTAGAGTTGGCATCCTTGGCGTGGTCTCCCCTAACTTTTTACCTCTGTTTCCCAGGTTGTTGATGTGTGCTGGACTCTGTTTTTGCTGTTTTTGTTACTCTGGGTACTTTACCTCTGCTATCCAGTGCTAAAGTGCTAGTGCTCCTTTGTAAAATGTATGTGTAATTGGATTTCCATGATTGGCATATTTGATATACTAGTAAGTCCCTAGTACAGTGCACTAGAGGTGCCCCGGGCCTGTAAATCAAATGCTACTAGTCGGCCTGCAGCACTGGTTGTGCCACCCACATTAGTAGCCCTGTAAACACGGCTCAGACCTGCCAGTACAGTGTCTGTGTTTGCAGTTTTAAACTGCCAATTCAACTTTGCAAGTGTACCCACTTGCCAGGCCTAAGCCCTCTCTTTTCTTACATGTAAGACACCCCTAAGGTAGGTGTTGGAAAATGGGTTATTGGTAAGGGCAGGTAGGTACCTACACCTAGCAACAAGCCACTAACCTCCACTTAGGTCCAGTTAGGTCTCAGTAAATTAACCCCAGCTCAACCCTTGGTAGCTTGGCAACGAGCGTCAAGGCTTAACTTAGGAGACAATGTGTAAAGCATTCAAATATCACAAAACAGTAATTAAATAAAACACAGGAAACAGTTTAAAAATCCAAAACCAATTTATAAAAATAGTTCATATTTTTATCTTTAAAATGACACAAAAACTAATAAAATCGGATAAGGGGAACCGGATATATGAATTTTTAAAGAATTATTATTTTTCTAGCGCTTAGAAACAAAAAGCGCCAATCGGGTCATCTGGTTGCACCTCGACCGGGGCAAAGTCAAAGTTTCAGGCCGACCGCGATGGAGCCCTGCTCGGCTACAGGTCGCGGGAGGCCTCGGTTAAAAAGTTACCTTCTGACTTAGTCTTTATTTTGAAGATTTTCTTCAGCGGGACGAACCTGCCAGTCCTATCCGACCTCCTGGAGCCCTTCTCCGGATACGCGATGCTGGAATCCTCGGTGGATATTTTTACCTTCGGACTTAGTCGTTTTTTCGAGGTGAAAATCCTTCGACCGGGGTAAACCTGGATCTTGATCCGACGTCCATGGAGCCCTTCTCGGATACGATGGCTGGGAGGTCCCGGTCAACTTTTTACCTTCGGACTTAGTCTCTTTTTCGGAGATTTTTCTTTACCGGGACGAACCACCAAGTCAGGCCGGGTCGCGGTTGAGGCAAGCCGGCTAGAATTTCTGCGGCGGGTCGGTCCCTCTATGGAGCTTTTTTACAAAAATTCTCAAATCTTCTCCAAACTTCTGGGGCTTCACCCAGATGTTCTTTTAAGGTTCTTTTGGGGTCCACAGCTCACCCCAAGGGTCCAGAAGTTCTGTGATGGTCCTTGGGGGGTACGGACTACAACTCCCAGAATGCTCCTGGCGCAAACTCCTTTTTGGCCACTGGATAGTGGTCAGCTGGTCACTTTCTTCAGGAGTTGGTGCAGGGGACTCTGGATAGCAATTTTTCACCTGTAGCAAACAGGGAGTCCCTCCTTGAACCAGTTGAAGCCAGGCAAAGTCCTTCTTGTGGTGAAGCCCAAGTGTGCAGCTGGTGCAGTCCTTCTGAGTGCAGGTTCCAGGTGCAAGCCAGGGGTCCAGCAGGGCAGTCCTTCTTCTCCTTTAGTTCTTTCTTGTTGAAATCTTGTGGGGATCTGAGGTGTGGGTGCAGGTCTGCCAGTTTTATCCTTGCTCCTGGGTGAAAAGCAGGGGGGTCCTGGTTCTCCAATCAGGGGCAGGGTCCTTCCCCCTGCGATGACCACTTCCTGGGAAGTGTGGCAAAAATCCATCCCAGTGGGCAACATTCTCTAAAAATCCAACATTGCTGAATCTGATTTTTGGAGGTTACATCTGGCTGAGCCCACCCACTGGTGTGGCTAAAAATCATAAACACACCCCTCTCCTGCCCTCTCCTAATCCAATCAAGGGGGCACCTAGTTGTCTGGGGTTGTAGGATGTGAGGGTGTTGCTGGTTGCTCCAAATGTCCTTCTCTGCCTTTGAAGACCAGTTTGGCAGCCCTTCCCCTTCCTGCCTCACCATCTGCTGAGGGGAGATTCTCTCCCACAGGCACATTCCTTTGTGTGAAGCCAGGCCACTTCACACCTCATCAAGGCAGCTTGGCTAAGCTGCTACAGGCTGGCCAATCAGAGCACAGCAGCAAAAACAATGCAGGGCTGAAATTGGCAACTTTTTAGGTAAAGTCTGAAACTCTTTACCTGAACAAGTTATATTAAATCCAACAATTGGAAGTTGTGGGATTTATTACAACAATTAATTTGATACCAAATTCTTGGTATGCATCTTTTAAGGAGACTTTAAAATTTAAAACAAAGTCTCCCCATTCTAGCCTATGAAGGCCATTTACTACAATGAGGAAAAAACGAATTTGGCTGTTTTTACCTCACCAGGGCTTATAAAACTATTTTTATAAAGTCCCTGCTTATAGTTACATGGCACCCAGCCCTAGGGGCACAGAGGGCACACCTTAGGGGTGACTTATATGTAAAAATAAGGTAGTTTAAGACTTTGGAACTACTTTTAATTCCAAAGTCGAATTTGCATATAACGTTAATTTAAAAGCAGCCAGCAAGGCAGGCCTGCCTTTAAAATGACACTGGGCACCTCAGCAGTGCACCTATGGGTGCACTACCTATGCTGTGGTCCCTAAACCTACATGCCCTACCATATACTAGGGACTTATAGGTAGGTTAACTTAGCCAATTATAATTAGCTTAATTTGCATATTGATTTTACACAGAGCACAGGCCCTGGGACTGGTTAGCAGTACCCAGGGCACCATCCGAGTCAGGAAAACACCAGCAAAAAGTGGAAAATGGGGGCAAAAAGTTAGGGGGCCTCTGCAATCAGCCCTGTTTTCTCACAGTAGGCCGTAGGTAGCCCCAGGGGCAGGGTGCAGTGTATGTTTAAGGTAGGACATATACTAATGTGTTTTATATGTTCTGACCGTGAAATACTGCCAAATTAGTTTTTCACTGTTGCAAGGCTGATCTCTCTCATAGGTTAACATGGGGGCTGCCTTTAAATATGATTAAACCGTAGATTCCCTTTGAGAGCAGATAGACATGTGGAGTTTGGGGTCTCTGAACTCACAATTTAAAAATACATATTTTAGTAAAGTTGGTTTTGAGATTGTGTATTTGAAAATGCCACTTTTAGAAAGTAGGCATTTTCTTGCTTAAACCATTTTGTGACTCTGCCTGTTTGTGGATTCTCTGTCTGGGTTAGTTTGACAGTTAGACAGTTAGGCTGTTTGCACCTCTCTCTAGACAGTGACACAAAGAGAGCTGGGGTGTAGCCTGCATTTCCTGATGAGCCATCTGTGCTAGGAGGGAGCGGAGGAGTGGTCACTCACACCTGAAGGGGCTGTGCCTGCCCTCACACAATGCAGTCTCCAATCCCCTGGTGTGTGTCTGGGACTTGGCCTGGGCAAGGCAGGATCTCACAAACAAGAGAGACTTTCCTTTGAAGTAGGCCTACTTCAAAGGCAGAAAGGGGTATAAGAAGAGCACCCAAACCCCTGAAAATTAGTTCCCTTCTGGGATCAAGGGGAACCTCTGCCAAGGAGAAGAGCTGAGGAGAAGTGCTGCCCTGCCTGTGACTGTTTTTTGTGGTGCTATCCTGCAATTGCTGCTTCTGTCTGTGAAAGGGGACAACGACTGGACTTTGTTGTGCATTCCTGCTTGTGAAGAGTCTCCAAGGGCTTGAACTGAGCTTGCCTCCTGTTGTTGAAGTCTCAGGGCCATCCAAGACTTCCCCTACCAGCACCTGGACTCTCTGCTGATGCTCTGCCCTGCCAATTGATGCCCTATCCAGTTCCTGGGCCTTTGAAAGGTGAGGCTGGCAGACCAAGACTGAAAATCCATGCACAGACCGCCGTGCGGGGACATTTTTGTGATGTGGCTCAGAAACTACGCGCCACCAGCTTCGCAGTGGAAATCAACTCTCCACCTGCATCGCGGCTGGAAGATCGACACAATGCGGCTGGAGAAACAACGAGCAACACCCACTAACAGAGGCTGCTAATTATGCAAAGCCCACGCAGCACGTTTTTTTGATACCGTGCAACCAGATTTTCAATGCAACCTCGCTGGGTGCGGAAAAACAAAGCAAAGCCTGCCCAGACCTGAGGTGCCTGTCCGGATCGCCGCATCACTCTCTTGCGGGAGAGGAAAAACGCAACCCAGGTACTTTTGTATGCTAACAACATTCTCACTGTTTTCTAAAGGATTTTACTTTTTAAAATCATAATTTGACTCGTGTATGTTGGATTTTTGTCATTTTGGTCTTTTGTTTAGAAAAATATCTATTTTTCTAAACCTGTCTTGTGTCATTTTGTAGTGCTTTTACTGAGTTACTGTGTGTGTTGGTACAATTACTTTACACCTTGCTTCTGAAGTTAAGCCCACCTGCTTGTGCCAAGCTACCAAAGGGGTGAGGGGGGGGGGGGTTTACTGAGGGTGATTCTCCTTCACTCTGACTAGAGTGTGCGTTAATGCTTCGACAGGGGGTAACCTGACTGCCAACCCGATTTTGAGAGATCCCCATTTCGAACATATCCTCAAGGAAATACTGAGAGCGGTATGCAGAATCCTAATTTAGTTAATGCCACAATGTTTTCACCTTTTAACTCAAATGCAGAAATGGAGAAACTCAATGCTACTGCAGGAGTTATGTCTCCAATGAATCAGACTTTTGACAAAACAGGTTCACTTTTAGATATAACTTGTTCTGGGATTTCACAAAATTTGATATCTCCGAATTCAGTTCTGTCACCTGAAAGAGTGATGGGTCCGCCATGTAATACTCCACAATGCGTGCCTAGTGTAAATAATAATGTTTCTTTACAAGGCGCGACAACTCAGGAATTAACAGAATGGTTGGAGAAAGTGAGTGGTGCATCAGTAATGAAAACAGTTGCTGAAGGGGAAAGAACACTAAATCTGGCAAGATTAAAATTTGAATTAAATGAAATGATTGAGGGAACACTTGAATTAAATAGAATTGACTCATATAATGAAGATGAGTTACATTTCATGTGTAAAGATGTTACAGACAGAGCAGGATTGGCACATCAGAAATAATCAGAACTTCCAGAAAAATATGAAATGGATATTAAAAAATCTAAACCATAAAAGAGGAGTTACAAATTAGAATTTGATTCAAAAGATATTGAAAACATGATCTCCTGGAATGAAAATACATAGAAAATTAATCCAAAGTATTCAGACATGGGGACATTACATAAATGGGAAAGCAGATGGGTAAGAAAAGAGACAAGAAGAAAAGAGAGTCTGCGACTTTGAACTCTACTGACACTCAGCAGACTGATAGTCTTTGTCAGTCACAAAAGATTACCTGAGTTTGAGAAAAAACACTGGAATTGTATCATCAGACAGACATGTTTGTGAAACTTGCAAAATGCCTGAGGGAGGATTTAAATGTTCTTTTAGAAATAGTGGTACCAGCTGATTTATACATTGAATGGAAAAAGAGTGTTGACTGGCTGACAAGAGAACCTCCATGAGAACCGGTTACAGATGCACCATCTCCTAAAGTAATGAAAAGTTATTACAAAGTGATTGAATTTTTTAAAACAAGAATTTCTCCTAAAGACATTGATTGGCAGAGAATTGATAGGACAGCTCGGGAAGCAAAGGAGTCAATACATGCATATTATGAAAGGTTGTTGCAGGCATTCAAGCATTACAGTGGTATGGGGACAATTGAGTCTGAAGACATGATTCCTTTCGTGTTCAGGTTTGTGCAGGGGTTGAGACCTGAAATTGGTTTCATGCTTAAGAGTCATTTGATTTGCTGGCAGGAAAAACTGGTAGATGAAGTATTGCAGTTTGCTAAATACTGGAGTGATGAAATTGACATAAAGCAGAAAAAATTGAAAGAAAAGGTAATGGTGATGCAGATTAGAGCAGCACATTCAGGGATGCAGGGAACGTAACAACAACAGGGAAACATGCAAGTGAATCAGAATCCGGGACAGGTGAGAGGAAGAGGAAGAGGACGTGGTGGTGGTGGTGGTGGAAATGGAAATCGTGCTAATCTGAATACTAATGTTAATCCAGGTCAATTTAGGTGATGAAGAAAACGTTACCTTGTCATGCATGTGGGTGTCTTGGACACTGGAAGCAGGAATGTCCTTTTATGGTACAGGAAGGTGTTGCGCAGATAAATGAACATAATCTTTTTCCAAATTTGACAGGACCGAGAAATCTGAATCCTAATGTAAATATTCAGAATATGAATAAACACATTTCACAAATGCATATTCCCTGACAAGTGCCACGTTTTCAGGTACCACAACAGCAAATGCAACAGCAGATGCAAAATGACGCCACAGCAGCAGCAAATGCAAATACCTCAGCTCTAATGGCACAGCAGCAGATAGTGGTCCCTCAGCAGAAAATGGGTCAAAGGTTAAGTCAAAACAGTCAACCACTGATCACACAGTATCCCTTACACAGTGAGGATGAATTGAGTGATGACATTGTGAGTAAGAGTTCGGATGAAGAAGAATGTGTGTTAGCAGATTCATTAGAGGTGAATCATAGTGGTCCCTATGTAAATGGGACAGTTATGGGTCATGAAGTTTCATTCTTGGTTGACACAGGAGCTGTACACTCTACTGTCAGAACTGTAGAAGTTCCCATTGTGTCACTTTCTGAGAGAGCAGTACAGGTTGTGGGAATGGCGAATCAACACCTGACAGATCTGATCACACAATCGATTCCTGTTACAATTGGTACTTTTGAAGGCATGCACACATTTGTAGTCTGTGACTCAAGTCTAGTATGCTTACTGGGAAGTACAAATCAAGATGTTCAAATACTTGCACAAACAATGGAATTGCAATTCAAATAAATAGTGATGATGAGGAATCATGCGTACCAATTGACTGTAATCTAATTAATCAAGAATTCCCATTGATTACTCTTTTTCCTGCATTTACAGTACAGGACCTGCCAAATGACTTACAGGATACATTCATTCTAAAAGTGTGTGATCTTTCTGGAAAAGATATTGGTCTAATTAAAGGAGTTGAACCAGTCAAAGTCACAGTTAAACCTAATGCAGTTTTCCCGAAAACTCCCCAATATCACATGGCACCAGATGTACTGAAGGAGTTACTCCAGTAATTGCAGATTTCGTTGACCAAGGGTTTTTGAAAAAAGTGCTGAGCAGCCAATGTAACTGGGTTTGCGAAAACCTGGTGGGAAATTTCCTCAGTGCACAAGGAGGATCTGGTATTAGTCAAGGGCAGAATTAGCAGGTGGAATTTTACTTGCGATTGAGAGAAAGCCATAGCCAGAAGAGTAGCTGTTTGAGTGAAAGGCCACAGTCGAAATTTCCGTACAGCTTCTGAAGTAATTGAGTCCTATCGGCAGTAAGCAGACAAGCTGGTTTTTGTTGATTTTTTTTTGTTTAATTTTTTTTGTGTGCTTTTGCAGTCAGTTTTTATTGTGAATCAAGTTTGAAGGACGAGACGCAAGGCTTTGTCAGCCGCTTTGTGAGCGAGTGTGATGTCACTGGGTCCACGCGGGGAGTGGTTGGTTATTGAAAAGACCCGTGCACAGATTGACGGGATTGGTGGACAACCGTGAACAGCTATTGGTTGAGAGTAGTAAGCGAAAATGATTTTGGGATTGAAATGCTTCCTGTTTTGAATTTAATTTGTAGCTTAAGCCCTATTAAAGGTAAAAAGGATTTTTGTCAAAGCATTAAAAAGAGTGAGAGGAGGAGATGCTTTCATTCCTGTTAGAATAGGAGAAATTGCCCCGCCAGAAGGTACACCCGCATACATAGTAATTGAAGACAAAGATCCATGAGCAGGTATTTGGTTAAATAACAGAGAAGGAAGAGAGCTTAGCTTTTCCTGCTAATGCAGTTTTCCCGAAAACTCCCCAATATCACATGACACCAGATGTACTGAAGGAGTTACTCCAGTAATTGCAGATTTTGTTGACCAAGGGTTTTTGAAAAAAGTGCTGAGCAGCCAATGTAACTGGGTTTGCGAAAACCTAGTGGGAAATTTTGCATAGTTAAGGATTTGAGAAAAATTAATTACATATTGGTCAAATGTTGTCTAGTGGTACCTAATCCAGCAGTGATTTTGTTCCATATTCTATGTGACGCAGAATGGTACACAGTGGTGGACTTGTCACAAGCTTTCTTTTTCAGTGCCTCTACATGAGGATAGCCAGTTTCTCTTTTGTTTCCTCTTGTGTATTCCTGGTGCAGAATTCCACAAGGCTTTTCAGAATCCCCATTATTATTTAATCAATTGTTGAAAAAGAATTTAGGATCATTAGAAATGCCTTTCCAATTTACATCGGTTCAGCACATTGATGACTTAATGGTTGCTTCAAAGGCACAAGAAGCATGTAGGCAAGATGCTATTGCCCTACTGAATCTTCCTGGTGAAAATGGACATAAAGGCCCCCATTATGACATTGGCAGTAAATCCCGCTTACCGCCACGCTGACGGCCGGCAACATACCACTGCAGTGGCGGATAACTGTTCGGCATATTACGACACACACACACACCAAACCGACAGAATACAGCCACATACACAAATCCACCAGCGCAAAGGTCAGTGCTAAAGTGGTGGTCCCAACACCCACACCGTTACGCCAACAGAACTACTAAACTACACAACATTGGCCAATTCAAACAACACACACCTGACACCCATACACATACCACACCCACCCACTCATACCACTATAAAACACACACCCACATTACCCACAACCCTTTACGAACACAAATCATTGCCACCAGACAGACATCAAGACCACTGCGACAAATACACAGACACCAATACATCCCTCACGCAATCCACTGCGCACACCCAATCACACCACCAAATACACACACACCTCACACAACACCCATGGCCCCACAAAGGCACCCCCGTTTTACAGATGAGGAGTTGTGGGTCATGGTGGAGGCAATAGTCAGGGTAGGACCACAGCTGTTTGGAGCACAGGTACAGCAGATATCCATTGCTAGGAAGATGGAGCTATGGCGGAGGGTCGTGGACAGGGTAAATGCCGTGGGACAGCATCCAAGAACAAGGGGCGACATCAGGAAGAGGTGGAACGACCTACGGGGAAAGGTGCGTTCCGTAGCAGCAAGGCACCAGCTCACCATACAGAGGATTGGCGGTGGACCCCACCTCCTTCCCTCAACTCACAGCATGGGAGTAGCAATTCTTGGCATTACTGCATCCTGAGGGATTTGCTGAAGTAGCTGGAGGACTGGACACTGGTAAGTCAACATTTACCACTTATCACCCCCCATACCTGCATGCCATCTCACACCCTCACCCTCGCTCCCATCACTCCACTCCAACCCACACACTGCACCTACACATATGACTAACCACAATGCCAAGCCCTGCATGCCATACCAATGCATGGACAGCCCTCATAGCCCTGCATGGACACCCATCACAAAAGCATGCACAGCATAGGGGAACTAACAATCCCACAATACATCACTACACAATCAAAGGTGGCAGGGCAAAAGCAACCGTAGGGATGCACAACATAGCACAGTCATGAAGCATAATACACCCCCATAGGTGCGCCAGCCAATCTCAGTGGAGAGGAGGTGCCACAACTGTCCAGTCCCCCAACAGAAGATGCCCCAGTGATTACAGTAACTCTGGACTCCAGGATCTGGAACAACAACCTGGTCCATCAGGGGCCACTGGACAGTCGGTCACCCAAGCCCACTCACAGTCCACCACAGTGCCTCTCCCATCAGTTACCAACACCACAACACCCACCCAGCGTACCCACACCTCTGTCCCCAGGACACTTCAATCAGCAGTGTGCCTACCTGTACAGGGACCCCAGTTCACACTTCATACCCAAGACAATCAGGGACCTGGGGTCAGTGGCAGTGGCCACACCGTTCAGGGGACAGGGTCACAGGGCAACAGGGACACTGGGAGGACCGCCGTGCACCAGGGGGAGGATAGGCCCAGGGAACCGACTCTCCAGAAGGTACTCACCAATGTCCTGGGGGCCTACCAACAATCCCAGGACACGATGGGCCAGATCCTGAACAACATGCAGGAGAACAAGCATCTTCAGGAGGAACACCATCAGGAGATCAGGGAGGACTTGCAGGCCCTCAACACCACCATGAACTTCATAGCAGGGGTGCTGGCAGACATGGCCAACATCATGTGGGAATGGACTGCACAGCAGCGGGCCCCTACCACTAGCCAGTCTATTGACCAGCCCTCCACTTCAGCTAGTGGACAGGAGGCCCCGCCACAGGACCCACAGGCCACCAGGTCCCCTACTTCTGCAGAAGGTGAACCACCTCGCAAACGTTCCCTGCGAACCAGACAGAAGCCAGAGACACTTGCCAAGATGAAGACCACCACCAGGAAATGAGACTCTCCTGATTGTCCCCCTTGTGTCCCACCCTATCACCTTGTCCACCTAGAACTGCCAATGCTTCCCTTCCTATGGCCCCTTGGACACTGGACTCGTGGTACAAACTGACTGGAACAATACCCTGGACTTTCCTCCACCATCACCCCATACCATTGCACTTTACCCTCAGTTTTATAGCACTACAATAAACACCATTGAACACAATTTGAGTAACACTGTTTTATGTGTCTTAAATGTGCATTTGTGGAACAGTCACATCGAGTGAAAATGATCTGAATACTATGATAGCTAACAAATAATGACCTGGAATGTCTGTTGTGATCACATCAAGAATATGTTGTCATATCACCAACATCTGAGAAGCCATAGGGTGACAGTAAGTTGAGATGCAAAGAAAGTGAATGCCATCATGCCACAGGCACACAGATAAATCAATAGTTAGAGTAATGGTCAGTTCCACTTTCTCACCTGTTTGTCATTGGAATTATTGCTGTATAACTGATGTTCTGTTGTCCTCATCCTCAGCCTCCTCATCCTCACTGTCCTCAGGGTCCACTGATGCCACAGGGACTTCTCCAGTCCCGTCCTCCTGCAGAAAAGGCACATGAAGTCTGAGGGCCAGGTTGTGCAACATGCAGCATGCCACTACTATCTGGCAGACCTTTCCGGGGGAGTAGCACAGCCTGGGGGAGTAGCACATCCTGTCAGATGGAGGCACCTGAACCTGGCCTTCAGAAGGCCGAAGGTCATCTGGATTATTCTTCTGGTTCACCCGTGTGCCTCATTATAACGGTCCTCACCCTCTGTCCTGGCAGTCCTCACAGGGGTCAGCAGCCATGATAGGCTTGGGTAGCCAGAGTCACCTGCAAGTATTGAGGGACAACATTTAGCCTTACACTATGCTATGGGGATAACACTTGAAGGCATACACTGACATACAGTGGGTGGGTGATCTGGCTCACCTATTAGCCACACCCTGTGCCTCTGTAGTTGGGCCATCACATTTGGGATGCTGCTATTCCTCAGGACGAAGGCGTCATGCACCGACCCATGATACTTGGCAGTGACGTGGGAGATGTACTGGTCCACCAGGCACACCACTTGAACATTCAGTGAGTGGAAACTCTTACGATCCATGAACACCTGTTCATTCCGGCGGGGGGGGGGGGGACTAACGCTATATGTGTACCGTCAATCGCACCAATTATATTGGGGATATGGCCCATTGCATAGAAGCCTGCCTTTACAGTGGCAAATCTTCCACCTCGGGGAAAGCACTGTAGCTGCACATGTGTTTCACCAGGGCAGACAAGACCCTTGCCAGCACAATAGAAAACATTAGCTGTGACATTCCAGCTGTCAAGCCCACTGTCACTTGGAAAGAACCAGTTGCCAGGGAATGGAGCACTGATAGCACTGGCACAAGAGGGGGAATCCCAGTAGGATGACGGATAGCTGATATCAGGTCAGGCTCCAGTTGGGCACACAGCTCTGTGATTGTGACCCTGTCCAGTCTGTAGGTGAGTATAATGTGCCTGTCCTCCAGTGTAATCAAGTCCACAAGGGGGTTTGTCTTCTCCTCCCATTCATCTGCAAAGGTAGGTATCTAAGGGACACAAGAGTGAGTAGGCAATTTGAACAATGGAACCACAACCTCAGTGACGATAACACAAGGAGAGAGTATTGGGAGTGTATCGAGCCCACACATCTCCGTACCCAAGGAACTCTAACACAACGAGTGTCGGGGATGTAGAGGACAGGTCTCTTATGGCCTGTTTGGACTGCTTCCCGGACATGGAAAACGGTAGTGGCATTTAAGTGTATTGAGGGGTGAATGGGGGAGTTCCCTTTACGGACTAGGTGGTCTCACACACAATATAGTGTCCTGCTTAATGATAGCACCACCTAGCCCCACCCAGGTAAGATGATACTACCTGGACGGACTCGACCTCATTGTTAAATGAACTCTGAGGGAGTGCTGAAATTTTATCTTTCTGGATAAATCAGAGGATACAGTTGAAAGTGAAATGGATACTAAAATTACCTCACAAATCACCTAATAGATATAATGCTTTAATGAAGGTGTTTGTTGGTAAGATTAAAAAAACAGTAAGGGACAAACTAATGTATGAGGGGCTAGCTAGATAGTGAGCAGATACATTAAAATGCACTCAGGGCCTACCTTCTTAAACTGTTGAGGGGAGGCCTAGAAGGGAAAACAAGTGAATAAAAAAATCAAACCGTGATGTATATGTATTTTTTATGGCCCGCATACTCGCGGTGGCCTACCCAGAGCTGAATGGGCACTTGAGAGCATCACAGCAGCAACAAGGGGGTGTGTACAATGGGCATTACTACAATAATTTGTAGGTGGCATGGGATCCGGGTGGTGGGTGTCAGTTAGTGGATGCCCGACATTGCAGCGTGATCCAGCGCCAGGGTAATGGTTGAAAGGGAAAACAAGGTAACCTAGCTAGGTTGCATTCCATGTCAGACAGGGCTTAATGGGTCCCACGAGGTGTGCAGTTGGTGGTGTTTGGCCCTCATCTTGCTGTGGCATCTAGCCAAATGAATGGCAGTGCAATGCATAGTGCTCAATCCTGATCCCTGTGTGTGACTGTGCTGTGTATGCCAACAGTGGTGTTGGTGCAGTAATTTACCCTGTGTTCTCTTTCTTTCTCTCCCCTTTATCTTCTGTCATCCTGTCCATGTGTGCATTCGCATCATCTGGCGGAGGAGCAGGGGCACAGAGGGGGCTGCATCCCACAGGACCTAGGAGGCAGAGTCCACTGACGCCGAGGGACGGAGGGCGAGGGAAGCACCACGGCGGAGACAGGAGGTGACAACACAGACTCAGAAACCTCCTCCGATGGAAGTTCCCCAGTGGTGGGGGACACCTCTGTGACCACCCCAGCTGCAGGTACAGCTGCCACCCCCGTATCAGCACCGCCCTCCCAGTAGCCCCTCAGCGAGTTGCCCATGCCCTCTCACCCAGGAGGGTGGGCATCTCCTTTGCCCCAGGTACCTCAGGCCCTGCCCCAGTGAGCCCTGCTTCCCTGAGTGAGGAGGCTATTGACCTCCTGAGATCCATCTCTGTAGGGCAGTCAACCATTGTGAATGCCATCCAGGGGCTGGCATCCTAGAGGGCATCCGCGGTGGATTGGCGGCTCAACAGAGATCGATTCAGGCTCTGGCCTCCTCTCTGATGGCAGCCATTATCCCTGTCCCTACCGTCCCCCCCCCCCTCCAACTACCACTTCCCAGTCCCAGTCTCCTCAACCCCAACCCATCCCATGCACACATACAGACAAGCATGCACACAAGACAACACACAAGAGTAGCACAATCAAAAACAGGCACCACACCTCAACACACAAGCACTCACGCAAACACCAGACAGTTGCAGACACAACCACATCCACTGCCTCCACTGTCTCCCTCTCCTCCTCCTCCTCCAACTACCTCGCAGTCATGTCCACACTCACACCTTCATGCACTGCTTCAACATCCACCACAAGCATCACCACACCAAGCAGCACAGACACCTCACTAGTAGACAACTCCACAACATCCATGCATGCATCCCCTGTGTCCTCTCAAACCCTGTCTGTCCCCCCTAAAGCTCACAAACGCAAGCACTCAGACACCCAACAGCCACCCACCTCACATCAGCACACTCCCCATGCACCTGCACCCGAGTCCAGCAGATGTACTCCTCCAACAACCACTCCCTCAACTTCCACTCCCATCCCTCCTCCCTCTTCCCGCCCCACCGTCCCTAAAAAGCTTTTCCTTGCCCAACTTGACCTCTTCCTTCCCCCTCCCCGTCCTGTCCTGCCATGAAGGGGAAGGAGGCCGCACCTCCTGCCATGAAGGAGAAGAAGCCCTTGACTCCTGCCATGAAGGGGAAGAAGCCCTCGATGTCTGCCATGAAGGGGAAGAAGCCCTCGACTCAAGCAGAGGCTGACAGGATGACACCACCACCACCACCAGTGGTCACGGAGCCCTCACTTCCAGCTGAGGCTGTCCAGGAGCCACCTTCACCTGCTGAGACAGTGCAGCCCTCACCTCCAGCAGAGGCTGCCCAGGAGGCACCTTCACCTGCTGACACAGTGCAGCCCTCGTTATTCGGACCACGGTGAGGTGAGGAGTAGGTTTTTGGCGGGAGTGTCGATTTGAGGAACGTGTGACTATAAGCACTCACCCCTCCCAGAGGACCTATGATGCAATTAGCATAAACACAGAAAATTTGCCCAGCAGACCATTGACACTGATGGGTAGTATTTAATTTAATTTAATTAGTATAAATAACCTTAATACAGTAAATAGTAAGAGTACTTTCACCAGTGATAGGCGCGTGAGGAGTGATACTAGGGAGATCACTTTGGTCCTGAAGAGGAGAATAGGGGTAAACTCCGAAACATGTAGACCACTAAGGAGGACAGGTACATAATATACCTACGCTGCTGACACCCCTTTATAATCATACAACCCTTGTGAGACATATTAAACTAGTAATGTCATCCAGAGGAGGGGATTTTTAACTTACCAAGACCCCACCACTCCTATACTTTTCTAGCATCCACATGGCTGATACCAACAGTGCTCCCACGTATTCCGTCGGCCGCAGCACGCCTCGTTCTGCATCAGAACGTGAAGAAACCCAATGATGAAGCATGCCACCAGGGGGTAACCCTGGTGGGTGAGGGTTTTTCTAACAAAAAAACTTTTTTTTCTGTGGAAGTTTTCCCCTTCTGGGTTGGGTCTCTAAATATGTTTACTGAAGCTTCAAGGAGGATAGACCCCTCCCCTTTAACCCTCCTTCTCCCTCTTTGTTTAGCACAGTGCAGCTCTCACCTTCAGCAGAGGCTGGCAGGATGACACCACCACCACCAGTGGTCATGGAGCCCCTCACCTCCAGCTGAGGTAGTGCAGCGCTCTCCTCCTGCAGAGGCTGCACCTTCACCTGCTGAGACAGTGGAGCTCTCACCTCCAGCAGAGGCTACCCAGGAGGCACCTTCACCTGCTGACATGTGCAGCCCTTACCTCCAGGTGATACAGTGCAGCCTTCACCTCCAGCAGAGGGCATGTAGGCTACCCTCCTTTGACTGCTGTACAAGGTGCCCCCTCCAGAGCCAGTGGGTAAGTCACCCACCTGAGAGACTGTGGCCTTGCACTCCCCAGCACAGAGAAATGGGCATGGAGTCCCCTTCAGAACTAGTGGGAAAGTCACCACCTGAGAGACTGTGGCCTCGCACTCCCCAGCACAGAGAAATGGGCATGGACCCCCCTCCAGAACCAGTGGGAAAATCACCTACCTGAGAGACTGTGGCCTTGCACTTCCTGACACAGAGAAATGGGCAGGGAGCCCCCTCCAGAACCAGTGGGAAAGTCACCCACCTGAGAGACTGTGGCCTTGCACTCCCCAACACAGAGAATTGTGCATGGAGCCACCTCCAGAACCAATAGGAAAGTTCCCGATTTCGGCTGAGGTGCCCCCCGCCCCCCATCCCCCTGAGGTGCCAGCCCACTTACAAAATGCTCCTGCAGAGTTCTGTGCAGTTGATGTCAGGAGACAAGTTGGACCCTGGACTGTGCCCTGTGGCCATGTGGGCCCTTTGTACTTTGGACTGGGAATTGGCCCTTTGTGGACAATTGTACATATCATGTTCATGTGGTGGCTTTTTCCTTGCTAATACATTTTCAGTACTTCCGAAATCTGGTCCATGTTTTATTGTGCCGTGTGTGATGTGCCATTGGTTTACATCTGCAGCTGGTCGTGTGTCTGGTGTGTGTTGTGCGTGCGTGTGTGTGTGTCACTCTCATTTTCCTCCCTCCCTCCCTCCCTTGTGTGCTAGGCGGCTGTACTCACCGTCGTCATATTCGTCGGCGTTGGTGTTCCAGGTGGAGCATGGCGTAGAAGAGCATCTGGAAGACTTGATGCTCCGGTTCCATGGCTACGGCGGAGTCCTCTGTGTACTTGTTGGTGAGTCTTTCGTTTTCAGTGTTCTGTATCCACCAGGCTTTTGATGGCGTTGGCACCACCCCAGAAATCCTGGCGGTTTCCCGTGTCATAATATGGTGGGTGATACTTTGTCCTCCACCTGGCTGTTGATGGCGACCGCCATGGTGCGAGGTGTTAACGCCCTGGTGGATGGTGTGGTACATTGGCTGTCTATGGGAGTTCTCACCGCCATGGTCATAATTTGGCGGCAATTACCACCAGCCTGTTGGCAGTATTTCGGCCACTTTATCGCTTGCCGCCAATGTCATGATGAGCGCCAAAGTGTCTCCAAAATTACAGTACTGTCAGAAAGAGGTGAAGTATTTGGGACATCAGATAGAGAAAGGTGTAAGGAAAGTGTCCAGAGAAAGGGTTGCAGCTATATTGCTTATGAACCCTCCTGTTACTCAAAGAGATGTCAGGACATTTTGGGGAATTGTGAGTTACTGTCGCCAATAGATTCCCAATTTCTCTGTTATATCTAAGCCTTTACAGAGATTGACCCACAAAGACATTACTTCACTTTCTTCCTGGTCGACACCGATCACATCTCCTCCATCCACGGCACCCTGGTCTACCGACCACCCGGCCCCTGCCCAGCATTTATCGACGACATTGTAGACATCGCCACCTCCAGGCCCTGGCATCCGACAACTGCCTCCTCCTCTGTGACCTGAATTTCCACCTCGAGGACCGCAACGATCCAAACACCACCACTCTACTCGTCAGCCTCGGCCTCAGACAGCTGATCACCACGCCCATGCACATCACAGGACACACACTGGACTCCATCTTCACCTCAAGCAACTGGATTACCATCAAGACCATCTCCACCCCAGACTGGACCGACCATCCTGCCTACACTTCACCATCACCGCACCCAGTAGCCGTATTGGCGTCCCCAGGACCCGCCACAGGAAATGGAACAAAATAACCAACAAGCAAATCACCACAACTCTCGCCAAATCCCTCCCGGCTCCCTCCAATGACGCCAACACCGCAGCATGCAATCTCAACGTATGGATCGCCGAATGCGCCAACACTCTAGCCCCCTCCGTCTGACCTCAGCCAAGCGCTTGCTGAAGACAGCCAGCTGGTTCACCACCAAACTCCAAGGGTCCAAACACACCCACAGGCACCTAGAGAAAAAATGGAGGAATAGCCAAGACCTCGCCTCCTTCAGAGCCGCAACCGCAATCCACCTAAAACACATCAAGAACGCAAGAAAGAACGCACTCTGGGAATGCATCACATCCTCCAAACACAACACGAAGGAACTTTTCTCAGTCATCAATGAGTTCACAAATCCCCCCTTCGAAGCTATCAGCATGCCCCCGTCGCAAGACCTTGCGACAAACTCGCCACCTTCTTCCACCGCAAAATCCAAGACATCTACGACAACTTACTCCCGGAAAACCAATCCAGCACCAGAACCTACAACCAACCCACTCCCCAGAACCCACCCAAACCATTCAAAGCTGGTCCACTTTCACCACGAAGGAAACAGAAAGCATCTTGAACAGCACCCACTCTGGAGCCGCCACTGACTCTTTTCCGCACCACATTTACATCAGAGCCATCACATCCATCGCCCCCGAGCTCCGGAACATGATAAACTGCTGCATCAACACTGACATCTTCCCCGAGGACTGGAAACAAACCGAAGTATGCCCTCTCCTGAAGAAACCCTCAGCCGACCCATCAGAACCAAAGAACTTCCGGCCCATCTTACTGCTATCCTACCCGGCCAAAGTACTGGAGAAAGCCATCAACACACAATGTAAGGAAATGCCTCCTTGGCCTGGTTACCCCTTTACTTTTTGCCTTTGCTGATGCTAAGTTTTGATTTGAAAGTGTGCTGAGGCCTGCTAACCAGGCCCCAGCACCAGTGTTCTTTCCATAACCTGTACCTTTGTTTCCACAATTGGCACACCCCGGCATCCAGGTAAGTCCCTTGTAACTGGTACCCCTGGTAGCAACGGCCCTGATGCCAGGGAAGGTCTCTAAGGGCTGCAGCATGTCTTATGCCACCCTGGGGACCCCTCACTCAGCACAGACACACTGCTTGCCAGCTTGTGTGTGCTAGTGGGGATAAAAAGACTAAGTCGACATGGCACTCCCCTCAGGGTGCCATGCCATCCTCACACTGCCTATAGGTATAGGTAAGTCTCCCCTCTAGCAGGCCTTACAGCCCTAAGGCAGGGTGCACTATACCATAGGTGAGGGCATAAGTGCATGGGCACTATGCCCCTACAGTGTCTAAGCAAAACCTTAGACATTGTAAGTACAGGATAGCCATAAGAGTATATGGTCTGGGAGTCTGTCATGAACGAACTCCACAGCACCATAATGGCTACACTGAAAACTGTGAAGTTTGGTATCAAACTTCTCAGCACAATAAATGCACACTGATGCCAGTGTACATTGTATTGTGACATACACCCCAGAGGGCACCTTAGAGGTGCCCCCTGAAACCTTAACCGACTACCCGTGTAGGCTGACTGGTTTTAGCAGCCTGCCACACTCCAGACATGTTGCTGGCCGCATGGGGAGAGTGCCTTTGTCACTCTGTGGCTAGTAACAAAGCCTGTACTGGGTGGAGATGCTTATCACCTCCCCCTGCAGGAACTGTAACACCTGGCGGTGAGCCTCAAAGGCTCACCCCCTTTGTTACAGCACCCCGGGGCACTCCAGCTAGTGGAGTTGCCCGCCCCCTCCGGCCACGGCCCCACTTTTGGCGGCAAGGCCGGAGGAGATAATTAGAACAACAAGGAGGAGTCACTGGCCAGTCAGGACAGCCCCTAAGGTGTCCTGAGCTGAGGTGACTCTGACTTTTAGAAATCCTCCATCTTGCAGATGGAGGATTCCCCCAATAGGGATAGGGATGTGCCCCCCTCCCCTCAGGGAGAAGGCACAAAGAGGGTGTAGCCACCCTCAGGGCTAGTAGCCATTGGCTACTAACCCCCCAGACCTAAACACACCCCTAAATTCAGTATTTAGGGGCTCCCCAGAACCTAGGAACTCAGATTCCTGCAACCTAAGAAGAAGAGGACTGCTGAGCTGAAAAACCTGCAGAGAAGACGGAGACACCAACTGCTTTGGCCCCAGCTCTACCGGCCTGTCTCCCCACTTCTAAAGACACTGCTCCAGCGACGCGTTCCCAGGGTCCAGCAACATTTCCTAAGGAGGTGGTGTCTGACAGAGGTACCAACTTTATGTCAGCATACCTGAAACATATGTGGAATGAGTGTGGGGTGACTTACAAATTCACCACACCATACCATCCACAAACCAATGGTCTCGTTGAAAGGTTTAACAAGACATTGAAAGGCATGATCATGGGGCTTCCTGAAAAACTCAAAAGGAGATGGGATGTCCTCTTGCCATGTCTGCTTTTCGCCTACAGAGAGGTGCCTCAGAAGGGAGTAGGGTTTTCTCACTTTAAACTTCTGTTTGGCCATCCTGTGAGGGGACCCCTAGCTCTTGTGAAAGAAGGCTGTGAGAGACCTCTTCATGAGCCTAAACAAGATATAGTGGACTATGTACTAAGCCTACGTTCAAGGATGGCAGAGTATATGGAAAAGGCAAGTAAAAACCTTGAGGCCAGCCAACAGCTCCAGAAGTTTTGGTATGACCACAAGGCTGCTATGGTTGAATTTCAACCAGGGCAGAAAGTCTGGGTTCTGGAGCCTGTGGCTCCCAGGGCACTTCAGGACAGATGGAGTGGCCCTTACCCAGTGCTAGAAAGGAAGAGTCAGGTCACCTACCTGGTAGACCTAGGCACTAGCAGGACCCCCAAAAGGGTGATCCATGTGAACCGCCTCAAGCTCTTCCATGACAGGGCAGATGTGAATCTGTTGATGGTAACAGATGAGGACCAGGAAGCTGAGAGTGAACCTCTCCCTGATCTCCTCTCCACAGACCCTAAAGATGGCTCAGTTGATGGAGTGATCTACTCATACACCCTCTCTGGCCAACAGCCATCTGACTGTAGGAAGGTCCTGCAACAGTTTGCTGAGCTCTTTTCCCTAACCCCTGGTCAGACACACCTGTGTACCCATGATGTGGACACAGGAGACAGCATGTCTTTCAAAAACAAAATATTCAGACAGTCTGACCAAGTTAAGGAAAGCATCAAGGTGGAAGTCCACAAGATGCTGGAATTGGGAGTCATTGAGCACTCTGACAGCCCCTGGGCTAGCCCAGTGGTCTTAGTCCCCAAACCTCACACCAAAGGTGGAAAGAGGGATATGAGGTTTTGTGTGGACTACAGAGGACTTAATTCTGTCACCAAGACAGATGCCCATCCCATTCCAAGGGCAGATGAATTAATTGACAAACTAGGTGCTGCCAAATACTTAAGTACCTTTGACTTGACAGCAGGGTACTGGCAAATCAAAATGGCACCAGGAGCAAAAGAAAAGACAGCATTCTCCACACCTGATGGGCATTTAGAGTTTACTGTTATGCCCTTTGGTTTAAAGAATGCCCCTGCCACCTTCCAAAGGTTGGTGAATCAAGTCCTTGCTGGCTTGGAGTCCTTTAGTGCAGCTTATCTTGACGATATTGCTGTCTTTAGCTCCAGCTGGCAGGATCACCTGGTCCACCTGAAGAAGGTTTTGAAGGCCCTGCAATCAGCAGGCCTCTCTATCAAGGCATCCAAATGCCAGATAGGGCAGGGAACTGTGGTTTACTTGGGTCACCTTGTAGGTGGAGGCCAAGTTCAGCCACTCCAGCCTAAGATCCAGACTATTCTGGACTGGGCAGCTCCAAAAACCCAAACTCAAGTCAGGGCATTCCTTGGCTTGACTGGGTACTCCAGGAGGTTTGTGAAGGGATATAGATCCATAGTGACAGCCCTCACAGAACTTACCTCCAAGAAAATGCACAAGAAGATAAACTGGACTGTAGAATGCCAACAGGCCTGTGACACCCTGAAACAAGCAATGTGCACAGCACCAGTTCTTAAAGCTCCAGATTACTCCAAGCAGTTCATTGTGCAGACAGATGCCTCTGGACATGGGATAGGGGCAGGTTTGTCCCAAACAAATGATGATGGCCTTGACCAGCCTGTTGCTTTCATTAGCAGGAGGTTACTCCCCAGGGAACAGCGTTGGAGTGCCATTGAGAGGGAGGCCTTTGCTGTGGTTTGGTCCCTGAAGAAGCTGAGACCATACCTCTTTGGTACTCACTTTGTAGTTCAGACTGACCACAGACCTCTCAGATGGCTGATGCAAATGAAAGGTGAAAATCCAAAACTGTTGAGGTGGTCCATCTCCCTACAGGGAATGGACTTTATAGTGGAACACAGACCTGGGACTGCCCATGCCAATGCAGATGGCCTTTCCAGGTTCTTCCACTTAGAAAATGAAGACTCTCTTGGGAAAGGTTAGTCTCATCCTCTTTCGTTTGGGGGTGTGGGGGGGGGGGGGTTGTGTAAGGAAATGCCTCCTTGGCATGGTTACCCCCTGACTTTTTGCCTTTGCTGATGCTAAGTTTTGATTTGAAAGTGTGCTGAGGCCTGCTAACCAGGCCCCAGCACCAGTTTTCTTTCCCTAACCTGTACCTTTGTTTCCACAATTGGCACACCCTGGCATCCAGGTAAGTCCCTTGTAACTGGTACCCCTGGTACCAAGGGCCCTGATGCCAGGGAACGTCTCTAAGGGCTGCAGCATGTCTTATGCCACCCTGGGGACCCCTCACTCAGCACAGACACACTGCTTGCCAGCTTGTGTGTGCTAGTGGGGATAAAAAGACTGAGTCGACATGGCACTCCCCTCAGGGTGCCATGCCAACCTCACACTGCCTATAGGTATAGGTAAGTCGCCCCTCTAGCAGGCTTTACAGCCCTAAGGCAGGGTGCACTATACCATAGGTGAGGGCATAAGTGCATGAGCACTATGCCCCTACAGTGTCTAAGCAAAACCTTAGACATTGTAAGTACAGGGTAGCCATAAGAGTATATGGTTTGGGAGTCTGTCATGAACGAACTCCACAGCACCATAATGGCTACACTGAAAACTGTGAAGTTTGGTATCAAACTTCTCAGCACAATAAATGCACACTGATGCCAGTGTACATTTTATTGTAACATACACCCCAGAGGGCACCTTAGAGGTGCCCCCTGAAACCTTAACCGACTACCCGTGTAGGCTGACTGGTTCTAGCAGCCTGCCACACTCCAGACATGTTGCTGGCCACATGGGGAGAGTGCCTTTGTCACTCTGTGGCTAGTAACAAAGCCTGTACTGGGTGGAGATGCTTATCACCTCCCCCTGCAGGAACTGTAACACCTGGTGGTGAGCCTCAAAGGCTCACCCCCTTTGTTACAGCACCCCAGGGCACTCCAGCTAGTGGAGTTGCCCGCCCCCTCCGGCCACGCCCCCACTTTTGTCGGCAAGGCCGGAGGAGATAATGAGAACAACAAGGAGGAGTCACTGGCCAGTAAGGACAGCCCCTAAGGTGTCCTGAGCTGAGCTGAGGTGACTCTGACTTTTTAAAATCCTCCATCTTGCAGATGGAGGATTCCCCCAATAGGGATAGGGATAGGGATGTGCCCCCCTCCCCTCAGGGAGGAGGCACAAAGAGGGTGTAGCCATCCTCAGGGCTAGTAGCCATTGGCTGCTAACCCCCAAGACCTAAACACACCCCTAAATTCAGTATTTAGGGGCTCCCCAGAACCTAGGAACTCAGATTCCTGCAACCTAAGAAGAAGAGGACTGCTGAACTGAAAAACCTGCAGAGAAGACGGAGACACCAACTGCTTTGGCCCCAGCTCTACCGGCCTGTCTCCCCACTTCTAAAGACACTGCTCCAGCGACGCGTTCCCAGGGTCCAGCAACCTCTGAAGCCTCAGAGGACTACCCTGCATCTAGAAGGACCAAGAACTCCCGAAGACAGCGGCTCTGTTCACCAAAGACTGCAACTTTGCAACAAAGAAGCAACTTCGAAACAACACACGTTTCCCGCCGGAAGCGTGAGACTTTGCACTCTGCACCCGATGCCCCCGGCTCGATTTGTGGAAAACAAACACCACAGGGAGGACTCCCCGGCGACTACGAGACCGTGAGTAGCCAGAGTTGACCCCCCTGAGCCACCACAGCGACGCCTGCAGAGGGAATCCCAAGGCTCCCCCTGACCGCGACTGCCTGCTTCAAAGACCCGACGCCTGGTAAAGACTCTGCACCCGCAGCCCCCATGACCTGAAGGATCCGACCTCCAGTGCCGGAGTGACCCCCAGTGGCCCTCTCCCTTGCCCAGGTGGTGGCTACCCCGAGGAGCCCCCCCCTTGCCTGCCTGCATCGTGGAAAAGACTCCTTGGTCTCCCATTGATTTCTATTGCAAACCCGACGCTTGTTTTCACACTGCATCCGGCCGCCACCGTGCCGCTGAGGGTGTACTTTCTGTGCTCACTTGTGTCCCCCCCGGTGCCCTACAAAACCCCCCTGGTGTGCCCTCCGAAGACGCAGGTACTTACCTGCTGGCAGACTGGAACCGGGGCACCCCCTTCTCCATTGAAGCTTATGCGTTTTGGGCACCACTTTGACCTCTGCACCTGACCGGCCCTGAGCTGCTGGTGTGGTAACTTTGGGGTTGCTCCGAACCCCCAATGGGGGGCTACCTTGGACCCAAACTTGAACCCTGTAGGTGGTTTACTTACCTGCAAATCTAACAAACACTTACCTCCCCCAGGAACTGTTGAAAATTGCAGTGTGTCTAGTTTTAAAATAGCTATATGTCATTTATGTGAAAAGTGTAAATGCTATTTTGCTAATTCAAAGTTCCTAAATTTCCTACATGAAATACCTTTCATTTGAAGTATTACTTGTAAATCTTGAACCTGTGGTTCTTAAAATAAACTAAGAAAATATATTTTTCTATACAAAAACCTATTGGCCTGAAATTGTCTCTGAGTGTGTGTTCCTCATTTATTGCCTGTGTGTGTACAACAAATGCTTAACACTACCGTCTGATAAGCCTATTGCTCGACCACACTACCACAAAATAGAGCATTAGAATTATCTCTTTTTGCCACTATCTTACCTCTAAGGGGAACCCTTGGACTCTGTGCATACTATTCCTTACTTTGAAATAGTGCATACAGAGCCAACTTCCTACACACAACTTCAAAATTTCATTGAGGCCAACAGTTCTCTGGACAGCTCTCAGTCTGGGTTCTGCAGCAAACACAGCAAGGAGACCTCTCTTCTTGCAGCCACTGATGACATCCGATAACTTCTAGACTGTGGCCACATTGGCACACTCATACTCCTCGACCTCTCAGAGGCCTTCCACAGTCTCCCACAGCACACCATGTACCAGACTCCACGACGTAGGAATCTGCGCAATAGCCCTGAAATGGATCCACTTCTTCCTCTCTGGAAAGACTCAGAGGGTCACGCTCCCTCCCTACTCATCTAAATCCACAGGAGTCAGATGCAGAGTTCCCCAAGGATCCTTTCTGAGTCCGACTCTTTTCAACATATACATGACCCCACTCGCAGCCATCGTCAGAAGCTACGGAATGAACATCGTGTCATATGCCGATGACACATAACTCATCATTTCCCTCACTGAAGACCCAGACACGGCCAAAAGGAATTTCCACTCAGAATGAGAGAAAGCTGCCTCAAGCTCAACTCAGACAAGACAGAGCTCCTCATTTTCGGAAACGCCTCCTCAGCATGGGGCGATCTCTTAGCACCCTGCCTTCACTGACTGAGCACACCTGCAACCTAGGCATCATCCTCGACTCCTCCTTATCTATGAGCCGGCAGGTAAACTCAGTCGCCTCCTCCTGCTGGTACACCCTCTGCCAACTCCAGAAAATTTTCAAATGGATCCCTGCCGACTGCTGCAGGACAGTCGCCAATGCCTTAGTCACAAGTAAGTTTGACTACGGCAACGCTCTCTTTGCCAGCACTACTATGAGAAACATCAAAAAGCTGCAACACATCCAGAACGCTGCCGCCAGACTTGTCTTTAATCTCCCACACCAAGAACATATCTCCTAGCACCTGAGGACCCTCAAGTGGCTCCCTATAGAAAAATGAATCACCTTCAAGGTACTCACCCACTCGTACAAAGCCATTAACAACATGGGACCGGCCTACCTGAACCACCGCGTCTCCTTCCATACCCCCGCCAGATCCTTACGGCTCCGTTCAACTGGCTCTGACCACTATCCCCTGCATTCGAAAAACCACCGCTGGAGGACGATCCTTCACCTACATCGCAGCAAAGAGCTGGAACAACCTACCCTTATACCTCAGACAAAGCCCATCGCTCTCCATCTTCAGGAAGATCCTCAAGACGTGGCTCTTCAGGTGAGGCTCCACACAAACTCCCACTTCCACCCCAGCGCTCTGAGACCCTCACAGGTGAGTAGCCAAGCTTTACAAACTGATTGATTGATTAAACCAGTTCCCTTTGAGGAAGCTTTTACTGAGCTGAGAGGGAGTCAGTACAGAGCACCAGCACTGGGAATGCCTGACTACACAAAAACATTTTCACTGTTTTGTCATGAACGTGATTGTTGTGCTCTTTTTGTCCTGACACAGGTACATGGTGGCACAAATCATCCTGTAACACATTTTTCAGCTACTTTGGATCCAGTTGCTGCTGCTTTACCAGGCTGCCTGAAACTAGCCTTGCCCAGAGTGAGAGCATTGTGATGGGACATCCTTTAACTCTTTAACTGTTCTGGTTCCTCACTTGGTTGATGTTTTGCTTACCAGGACCAAGACTCAATACCTGACACATGTTTGGTTGACTCACTATGAGTTACTGATTTTGATGTAACCCTCAAAAGATGTGGAATACTTAATTCTGCTACCTTGTTACCTATAGACACCACTGAATCTGAAAATGTAAATGAAGTGGAACATGACTGCCTGGATGTTACTGAGCTATGCACCAAACCCAGACCTGATATTCAGGACACTCCACTAGAGAAAAATGATCAAATAATTTTTGTTGATGGTTCCTGTTTAAGAGACAATGCGGGAACATTGAGATCTGGTTATGCTGTGTGCACCATCTCTGGTGTACTTGGAACTTCATGGGTTCAAGGACTATTTTCTGCACAAGTGGCTGAATTGATTGCTTACTAGAGTATGCTGTATTTCATCGCACCTTAAAATTGCAATTTTTACAGACAGCCAGTATGGATTTGGTGTTGTTCATGATTTTGGGCAGTTGTGGTCCCAGAGAGATTTTATGACCTCTTCTGGCTCCCCTATAAGAAATTGGGGCAGGATTCATGATTTACTAGAAGCCTTTAATTTATCTGAGAAAGTTGCCCTTGTGAAATGTAATGTTCATTGAAAAGCAAATGATTTTATCTCTATTGGTATCGCATATGCTGATCAAATGGCCATATTCTGTTCACTTAATTGTGCCACTTTCAATGAAAATGGAAAAGGAAAAATTTAACAAGTACTGATGAAACAAGTCAGAGTTTTCTGTTGTCAGTGGTTGACACTTGGGAAGAAACTAAAAGAGTACAAGATGAGGTTCCAGATGATGAGAAAAAAAGCTGGATAAAATTGTGTTGTAATCAAAGAGAAACTAATGAAATGGGGTTTCAAATGAAGGGCAGGAAGTCTTGCCAAACTGTTTACTGATGCAAATGGCTAGATTCTATCATGGTCAAGCAAACATTGGCAGATATGCAGTGATTTGAATATTTAAACAATCTTGGTTCAGTCCAAAATTTAGGCAGGTTGCAGAAGCAACTTTTCACAGATGCATTACATGCCAACAAATTAACATGGGAAAGGGAACTGTTGTCAATTTGAGTTACATTGGAAGATCAGGTGGTCCATTTAACAGAATGCAGATGGATTTCATTGAGATGCCTGTGTGTGGTGGTTTGAGGTACGTGATGGTGATTGTATATTTAGTAATTAGATTGAAACCTACCCTACACATAGAAATGATAGCCTCACAGTAGCAAAACTGTTATTTAGGAAGTTAAACCCGAAATTCTGTTTTCCGGCCTCTTTAAAATCAGATAGATGAAGTCACTTCAATATTGAAGTGATAAAAAAGCTATGTTCAGCCTTAAACATTGAGCAGAAGCTGCACTGTAGTTACCATCCTGAAGCTTCTGGATCAGTATAGCAAATGAATGGAACTTTGAAAGCTAGATTTGCAAAAATGTGTGCATCTACTTCTCTGAAATGGCCTGATGCTTTACCTTTGGTTCTGATGAGCATGTGAAGTACACCTGACAGAAAGACTGGTCTCTCATCACATGAAATATTAATGGGCAGAGCAATGAGATTGTCAGCTGTTCCAGCAAATGCGCTTGTAAGCATAACAGATGACTTTGAGCTGGATTACTGCAAAGGTGTGGCTGATGTGGTTTGCTCTTTGTCTTACCAGGTGGAAGTTTCAGTCGGGCCACCATCCCAAGACCAATGTCACAGTCTTCAGACTGGTGATTGGGTAGTGATCAAGAAACACGTGCAGAAGATTTGCTTGGAATCTAGGTGGAAGGGACCTTTCCAGGTTATCTTAGTACCGACAACTGCTGTGAAGTGTGCTGGAATTCCAAACTTGATCCATAGCAGCCACATTTGTAAAGTGCCATATCCTTTGGATGATGAAGCTCCAGTGTTCCTGAGAGCACCAGCAGAAACTGTACAGTCTGAAGAAGAGCAAGTGACAACAACAGATCAAGAGACTGCAGAAGTAAAGACAGTGCCAACTGATGAAGATCCAGATCCAAGTACTCCTCTGAAAGATGAAATTGAGGGCAATCCTGGTACTCCTCTATCAGCAGAAGTAGACGCGGATGTAGCAGGAGATTCGAGTCTGAGCTTGAGGACTCTCCCAGAAGCAGACGTTTGGGAAAAAGAGATAAAGCAAATCTTGTTTCCTAAAGTAGCAGAAAGTAGATTGTGTTGAATCAAAGTAATTCGGATTTGACTCCTCCTGAAGCGGCTAATGGTGCAGGTGAAGAAAGTCAAAGTGAAAGAAGAGCATGTCAGATTCCTTCTAAATCAAAAAGAATTGTAAGTCTGGCTGTGCCATCACTGTCTAGAAAAACTGTGAAAGGAGATAAGTGGCCTTCCTTCCATGAAACAGATGTGTTGTCAAGTATAAATGAAGAAGCAGAAACAACGGAATGAATAGATCTGAGTGAAGAAGAAATAAGTGCAAGTCAAAAATCTTTGTTTTGATCGTGAGAGTCAGTATTTTGGAACTTGAAATTGAGCTGAGTTTTGAAATAACATTGTTTACTGACCAGGAAAGACATTATGCACTGGAAGTAATAGTGATCATCAGATTGTGATCTACTGAAAGAGACATTTGAAACTGATTTTGACAAAGCTACTAAAGTGATTTGTGACAAGTTCTGGAGAGCCTGAAAGCTGCTATAGATAAGCAAAAAAGACTTAAGATTATTTTTGATTTTTTAATTGGTGCTGCATAGTTAAATCTGTTTTTCTTTCTTTCACTTTTTTATTCTTTAAAGGCTATGAATACCAATCACAATAAGTATGTGTGTGTTGGATTTGCATTTGTATGAGTGTTGATAAGTTTATTATTGATCATAAGCATGAGTGTTTCTGATAAAGTTGAAACTACTTATACACCTTTTCCAGTACAAGAGACTACTACACTTTGAGTTAGACAAGTTTTATAAAGATGACAGTTATTTACACTTAGGCACTTCACAAGGAGATCTTTCCTCTAACGTTTTCTATTGTTTGTTGTATAACTATGTTGAGACTATGGATGTGAAAGGACGTTATGTGTGTCTAAAAATTCCTTTATCAGTGCAAGAAACGATTACATTACATAGCTTACCACTAATATATGGGATTAGTTGTAGTCTTTTATTAGCAACACTTTATAATCAGGAATACATACAGTATTTTTTACACTAATTTAGATTTTGTCCTTTTTTTTATGTTCCAGTTAACCGGCACTTGAGTAGCAATGCTAAAGCTAGAAACATACACATTGTAGAATATTTCTTTGAACCAACACTGACATTTGGTATCCCTTACACTCACAGAAATAACCTGACATGTATACTTTCACTAATGTAGAAAGGTTTCCTGAATGAGGCTAATGATAGAAGAAAAGCAATGAAGCAGAAAATAGAGAAGGGTTTAGTAAAACGCAATTATAACAAGCATCAGTAAATGCATTAGGTTTCGCTTATGTGACTAATAATAAGCTGTTTTTTGTTGTAATTTGTAGCTAGGTGAATAGTTGTGCAATATAAGTTACTGAAAGTCTGATCAAGTGTCATGATTTGTTTTTTAAGAAAGGCAATATATTGTGCTGTTACTGGTGTTATTTTAAAGTGGGGAGATTAGGTAAATGGGTTAGAACTATGATAAAAAGAAAACATGTACTTGATAAGTAGGCTTTAAATTAGTGCAGTTACGGGTGGAAAGGGTAGATGAAAAAACAAAGAAGCACAGTGTAAGCACTGGTTTTTTTAATACATAAAAAACTAGTTTTTGAAAAGTAAATGAAAAGATGCTATTTGGTTATTGGCCATTGATAAGATACAGAAACCACGTATGGGCTTTTGCTCATGTGTCCCCTGTGGTGGAGAACTGACAGGCCCTAAAATGGCATCCCCAATCCACTGTCAAAGGAAGCTGGGAAAATCCAGGAGTGAGGAAACATAAATGCGGGACAATGGTCAATCAATCAATCAATCAAAGAAATTTGTAGAGCGCGCTACTCACCCGTGGGGGTCTCAAGGCGCTGGGAAGAGAGGGGGGGGTGGGCCGGGGAAGGTCACTGGTCGAACAGCCAAGTCTTGAGGTTCCTTCTGAAGACTAGTAGGTCTTTGGTTTTGCGAAGGTCAGTGGGGAGGGAGTTCCAGGTTTTGGGGGCGAGGTAGGAGAAAGACCTGCCTCCTGTGGTGGTGTGCAGGATGCGGGGGACTGTGGCTAGGGCGAGGTCGGCTGATCGGAGGTTGCGTGTGGAAGTTTACTCTTTCATTGAGGTAGGTTGGGCCGGTGTTGTGGAGGGATTTGTGTGCGTGGATGAGGATCTTGAATGTGATTCTCTTGTCTATGGGGAGCCAGTGTAGGGATTTGAGGTGTGGTGAGATTCGTTCGTGTCGGGGGAGGCCGAGGCGCGCGGCTGTGTTCTGGATTCTTTGGAGTTTGCGTTTGAGTTTGAGTGTGGTGCCGGCGTAGAGGGCGTTGCCGTAGTCCAGTCTGCTGCTGATGAGTGCCTGGGTGACTGTCTTTCTGGTCTCTGGGGGGATCCATTTGAAGGATTTTTTTAGGGTGCGGAGTGTGTGGAAGCAGGAGGAGGTTAGAGCATTGATTTGCTTTCTCATGGAGAGGGCGGGGTCGAGGATGATGCCGAGGTTGCGGGGGTGGGTGCGGGGCCTAGGGCGGTGGGCCACCAGGAGGCGTCCCATGTGGTTTTGTTGGGGCCGAAGATGATGACTTCGGTTTTGTTTGAGTTGAGCTTGAGATGGTTAGTGGTTATCCAGTTGGCGGTGTCTAGGAGAGCGGCGTGTAGGTTGGTTTTGGCGGTGGTGGGGTTGCGGGTGAGGGAGAAGATGAGTTGGGTGTCATCTGCATATGAGAGGATGGTGATTCCATGTGCTCGGAGAATGTTGGCTAGGGGGGTCATGTAGATGTTGAAGAGTGTGGGGCTGAGAGAGGACCCTTGGGGGACTCCGCAGGTGATCTTGGTAGTGTTGGAGTGGAAGGGCAGGAGGCTGACTCTCTGGGTTCGGTCGGTGAGGAAGGAGGAGAGCCAGTCTAAGGCTTTGTGATGGATTCCTATGTTGTGGAGGCGTGTGCGGAGTGTGTGGTGGCAGACAGTGTCAAAAGCTGCGGAGAGGTCAGCATTTAAGGGCCCGCAGTGCTGTCAGTACAACAAGATATACTATGCCCCTTTCATGTCTTGTGATCAGTTGTATCTTGGGGGACACTGTAAGATGGCGGCACCCCACTCGCCCGATCTTCACCTGGGGCCGTGAGCAAATAAATTCTGCCTACCTGGATCAGTGAAGCACACCCCAATCCCCGAGAACAATAGTGGGATGGACGAGACTCCGCACACACAGCTCCGATGCCGCTCCAGTCTGTGGAGCATACCGATCAATACCTTGAAAGTTCCCCTCAAAGAACAAAAGGTTTTCATAACTCCGCTCTAAAGCATATTATGAACGCAGAAAGGAGTCCCGGGTTTTAGAGCATCAACGCTGGGCCGCCACCAACTAAAGTGAGCGCAGCCAGGGGACGTTTTGTGTGCACCCAGGGAAAGTTAAGTAAAGGTGCAAGTAAATATTAACAAGCATTTGCAATGCACTAGGGTCTCGCATTTGTCCGAGTTACAGCTATTACCAGTTGCAAACTCCCAACCGGATTTTAATTGCCACGTTGAAAGAAAAAAACAGCGCGATCGCGCTCCTACAGTTCACTCGTAATGAAACCTATCAGCAAAAGTGCAATTATGTACGTAACCGGCAAAAGTGCAATTAACCATTTAACAGGGTCGATGTCATGGAAAGCGCTCAACTTCTGCTAAGCGAGATCGCCCTGCGAAAATAGAGAAAATGTAGTCCACAAACCTGACGGGAAACAGCGAGCCTCGCATGTTTTCTGTACTTGGTCGCTGCGCTGGAGGAGGGCTGACCACCAGAAAAGGCATGACGTATGCGTGCCTTCCACTAATGAAAGCAAACAGATTTTAGCAGGGAAGCGCACGAACCAATGAAAGATACTGACGTGACGTGGACAGGGCTCCGAGCGCTTTTCTAATAACTAAAGCGTCTCGCAAGCAATACGCGTGAGCATGCGACGCAGGCTCGACCCTAAAAATGGAGGAGTAATAAAGAAATGTAGCCGTGCATGATGCCGCAAAAAGAATTCTTCAAATGCTTCTGCGAAAGTGGCTCCAGCTATCAAAGTTGTGCACTTGTGAAATAGAAGGCAATGAGATTTTAGATTTGGCTCAAATCCTTCTTGTATGAATGAACTGAAGACAAACACTTTAAGAATCAGTTAATCATTCGGAACTGCTGATCAGTGCTGCCCTGAAAATAAATATATTGGGTGATAGGGCCTCTTTGGAGCATGACAGACCTTTCTCGAAATGCCAAGGGGATATGAATGTATTACCACATAGCTTCCATTTCTACAAATATCTCCTGGCAACTTGTGATAGATATTTTTTTTGAGTGCTACGTGTAATGTTAACACCAGACCTGCTATTTCCGCATCTCCAAGGCTTATTATGGAGAATCCATTCCGGTTTATTTTAGCATACATCTTTACAATGTGCTCAGCCTGCTTTGAAACACTTCTGCTACTTGGTGGAAAAATGCCAAAGGAAAAGCAAGTCATGATACACTGTTTATAAAGTTAATCTTTTCATTGGACTCTAAATCCAAGAGCAAGTGCATGCAAAGCAATGAAAATCATTGATTTCTATGTGCTCGCTTAAACTAAAAATAGTACAAATGTACTGATGGACAAGCAGCTGGGTTACTGTTACACAAGCAATTACTTTGTGGGTATTTTTTTTCCTTCAGAATAGGCTCCCCTTGCCATGTCCATGAGAACTCTCATGTTTCTGCTGCTGACACTACATTTATGAATACAGAAAATTCACTAAAAGTTAGAAACTCTTGCTCTGTGATTCAGGCTTTGCTGTTCACATCTGTAAATTCAACATTATGTGCACCTTTGGTTTACTTAGATGCTCATCGTGTGTATGAAATGAAGATAGAGTGACTAAGCACTTCGCCAAACATCACATGATATGCGGTAGTGGTGAAGCCGGAAATAAAATCTAGCTCTACTAATTGTGCCCCTAGTAACTTAACCACTAATTCACATATCTCCATTTTATTTCAAAAGAGTAGCCATTAACACTGTACAGGTTCCCATAGTTTGGCTCCAGCAGTTGGCACCTCGGATGAAATATGCTATTCGCTCCCCAAGTTTTTAAAATATTTTATTGTTTTAATAAGATTTTATTACTCAGATTTGGCTGGCCACCTAATTCGGTGCCCTAGAGGACTGTCTTTTCCATCAAATTCATATCCATCAAAATGTATTATTTTCCTGCCATAGTGAAACTGTCTATTTTTGAATGAAATGCCTTTCAGAATTCTATTGTAGCTGCAATCATATAGTGCTTACTACCCCTACTGAAGCATTGAGGTGCTTTAATTGCCGCAGTGAAGCACAATCTTACCTCACCTGAATGCCTTGGGTGGTTGTGATCTTCTCTAAATGACGCTGTGCCTGTAAAGATAAGCAATGCAGCTAGGCCTTCCACCCTACTGATTAGCTTATATGATACATTTCTGAATACAGCAAGAGTCCCATGTCCTATTAGTAAGAGCCCGTCACTAATATTGAGCCGTCATAGATGAGATCTTACTAACTCGGATTAAGGGGAATATGCCAAAGTGCTCTCTGGGAGATCATGATAAACTGACCTGATGGTTTGCAGCTGGGCTCATCATCTGTGCATATTTAACAACAACATGTTAGAGGCATCCAGGCTCCCAGCTGTTTTTATTCACTTGGACATACTATTACAGCGTTTGGTGTGGGTCTGCTAAATTTCCCCATTGCCCTCCCCTCCATCATAGCGTAATACGTGTTTTATTAATGCAAATGTTTTGTGTTATCGTGTTAAGCCCAAAACGAGACCCGCCTCCTCCGCTCTGTGGCGGTTCACTGTGAATAACAGCCCTTTGCTCTGCTTACAATTTCTGACTAGTGAGATTTCACTGCTGACCAGTGCTTCCAATGGGCCAGTACTCACAGGTACTGAGTACCAGCACTTCTTATGTTTACTGAGCTGAGTACCGGCACTTCTCTACCGCCGGAGTACCGGTACTCATGAAAGGTAAGCTCCTTGGTGCTAGTGCTGCTGAGCTTGAATATGTCAGCGTGGAGCCGATCTGTACGACACTCTTGACAGCCAAAGCGCCTCTGTAGCCCTTAGCTGAGCCGCTGCTGAACTCTTCAGCAGCGGCTCATTTGCATTATGCAAGGTATGTCCGGCTATCGGGAATTTCCCCATCCTGCTGTGCTTGCTAAAGTAGGGCTCATTCAGGCGCTACTGTCAATCACATTCACACTGCCAGTGTGCAGTAACACAGGAATAATCCCAAGGAGCCTTTTGTGTATTTGTCTATATGTGTGTGCTTGCTTGCTTGTGTGTGTTTGTGTGTGAGAGAGAAAGCGGGATCAGAGAATCAAAACACTCTCAGGTGGTAATTTCAAAGAAATACCTTAAATGTTTTGTGTGTGTATGTCTGCTTGTTTGTGTGTATGTGTGTGGGCTCAGGAATATACAAGTATTTTAGCCAGCAGAAACAGTAAGAAGCTGCAAATATTGCAAAACAAGGAAACGTTAACATATTGTGTTTGGCCTTAATTTTGTGTAACAAGTTAACATTTCTTTTTACTTTGATACATTTCTCACATGTTTTGGTATGTCCTGAAACTGGGATAGAACTCCCTAATAATGCTGCTATTCCAGAGTCTCTCTTGTCCCAGGGCACACTGCTTTTTAGCCTGAACATGCTAATGGTGCTGTTGATGGATTGCCTACATTCATGGTTTAAATGTTCCTTAAATTATGATTTTGTGCTTGTTCCCAGCAGGTGTTTACACTACTTTTTATTAGAATATTAGCATATGTGGCTGTTTACCTGCACATATGAGATGTTTGAGACTACTTTCAAGGGCAAAATTAATACTCAATAGAAATGTATTGTTACTATCATGTCTCGCCCAGCCTCTAACACCGCCCACTAGCCACACCCTTAGCTCAATTTAATGAGTACCTACACTTATTTTTTTCCCATTTAAAGCATTGCTGCTGACACGTCTGAATGTGATTAAACATATATCTCTTCCCTCTGAATTGTAATAAACAGTAGCTAAACTCTGCTCTCATGGCATTTGTCAGCACCTTGAAGCAACCTTTTGACAAACATTCACTGGAAAATCCAAGAGGTTTCGCTATTGGCAATGCATTGGTTCATGCTATATAACAAAAATAACAATATTGCCTTTAACATGCACACTTGAAATGCATGCGGCTACGGGGAAATGAGATATTCAAGCACTGCGCTGTGCTTGTTTGGTGCCTGTTTACCTATTTTCCCCATGGCTGCAAGCATTTCAGCCATGCATGTTAAAGGCAATCTTGAAATGCATGCAGTCACAGGCAGATTCCGTAAACAAGTACAGCGAAAGAGCTGTGCAGGGTAAAACTAAAAATAAGCTCAGCGCTGTGCTTGTTTGCCTAATCGCCCGAGGCACTCATTTCAAGCATGCATGTTAAAAGCAATGTGCAACCACGGGCATAAAAGTAGTTTTCCTTCAAACGGTCGATGGGCAGAAAAGTATACCACAGTTTCAGTGCTTGCAGCCAGAATAAGGTATACGTACTTGTTCCCATAAAAAAAAACATTCTTCCTGTCAATACATCATTAAACGCACAATTTCAATATGTGTAGCCAGGGAAAGAATGGAATCCAAGCCTTAATGCAATGAACGAAGTTCCAATCATAAGTGGATGAGAATGCATAATTGGGCCTCGGGGTACTGCTAAGAAAAGCACAGCCGAACAAGCACTGGTAAATGCAGGGAAAAAAGCGTGCTGCAGCCAATAGAAATGGAGGAAAAGTAAGTGGCAAGCACAGGAACCAATGAAAAGCAAGAGTGCGGGATGCAAGCCACTTTTAAGGTTTATAACAATACAATAGATTTCACAGGCACAGTGATAGCGAAACCTAAAAATGATCATGCATATAGTGTGACTAACATACAAGGAAAGCTTGCTTTGGATTATTAACATGTAGAGAAGCTTTGTATATACAGGCCTCAATCAGGAACTGATACTAAGTTTGTGGGAACGAGTGAATGCAGACATCTATTTCTATTTAGGAATATTTGGGACTTTATGCTAAATGAACAAGATCCTGCGATTCCTGGTGTATATTATATTTGTGGAAGAAATGCCTATTAATGTCTCCCTAGGGAATGGTTTGGGACTTGTTACCTGGGAGTGGTTTTTCCCAAAATGTGCCCGATTGACAACATAGATGATACTCATGAGAACTTAAGACCAAGATCAAAAGGAGGAAGTTATTCAGAAATAATTGGGGATATATTTGGAGCAATTATTCCTCCTGTAGGAGTTGTCCTGAATGACATGAAAATAAGAAAATTGTCAACAATGGTGGACAAAATGATAACAGATTTTTCTGGGGCAATACTTCTTATGGACACCGAAATGGTTGCGGTACGTTCGATGGTTCTTCAGAACCGTTTTGTGTTAGACATCCTCCTGGCAAAAGAGGGCGGAGTCTCTCGGATGCTCAAGGTGCAACATTGTTGCACTTTTATCCGAGACAACAGTAAAGAAATTAGGAGCTACATTAGAAATTTGACCAATTTGAATTCTGACTTAAAGGACCTGAAACAACCAAATGTATGGGAAAATATAAGTAAAGGTTTTACTAAAATGGGAAATTGGTTGGGAAATCTTGTTTTGGGGAGCTGTAGGAATGACACTGAAACCATTATTAATAGTGGTTGTGTGTCTCATTTGTATAATCAGACTTTACAAGCTGTATAGATTCATACAATTACAACAGATAAACAGGGGAAAGAAATAGAAATGGAAAAGATAAGAAGTAGAAGATTTGAGAAATTTTGAAGAATGGCAAAAGCCTAACTATAGATATACTAAACAAACTAAACTTTGAATTGTCTCATTAATGAGGTGTTATTTTGTGACGCCACATATTGCCGCCAGAGGAGGGATTGTTAGAGACCAAACATTATTAACAAAATATGAGTAACTAATTCAAAATGATTAACGTGTAGTAAAAGGCCTAAATAGCGAAACGTGTGTTAGAAAAATAAAACGCACATGTTTAAAATGTGGCTGACATGGTGTCCGCCACCACCATTTCTATGTGAAATAATAAATGACTGTGAAATTTATTTTGATGAATTATAACTACATGTACTGATAAGAGATTATTAGTATTAATGAACAAAACTAATGATGTGAAATTATTATTGGAATTGTTTTATTCTTCATGTATTTAGCATTAATAAATAGGCCTACATTTTAGTATTTTTCCAGAAGCATAGTTTTGAAATGTTATGCTGACTTTACTGAAATGCTTTTGCAAACATTGTAAACATTGTTAATTAGATATCCTTTTAATAGTTGAAATCTAATGCTTTCTCTGGTCTGACTTTCTTGTGATAAATTTTGCAAGTTTTAACAATGGGCCTTAGCTTCTGGTAGGAAGTAATGCTAGCTCAATGTCATGTTCTGTGCTGTCTTTTACTATGTAATTATTCTGCAGAAACTGCTGACCGGAGAGGAGCGTCAACATGAACCTATCTTGGAGAGCGAATGAAGAAGGATACAAAATGGAGAAAGGATGTAATTCAATTGGTTGCTCACTATCACACATCATAGTCTTGCCCAATAGTAGCTTAGCTTGTAACTTTAGCAACTTTAATTTAGCAAGTTTCGGATGATATATGTTCAGTTCCATTCAGAGTTAGATTCTGTTCAGTTTCTTTGCAGTTAAATTCTTTGCTGCTCTTATGTTTAGCTACTTATGATTTAAACAGTTCAGATACATTATGCCCAACATTACTGGACTGTTGTCCCCTTTCATGTTCCTGATGCTGACTGCTGAAGACCTGCTGTTCCTGTGCTCCACTAGCTGCTGTCTCATTTACGAGAGGTATAACCAATGTGCATTTGTTTTTCCTTTGCAGGTTTTTCCCTTTAGAAATCCAACTGCATATTTTTGTTAGCACCGTAGTCAGATGTTTTCCAAATTAATTTTTGTCTTATTTTTTAATTTTGCATGCTTTTCAAATTAGAATTTGGCAGTTACCCTGTTTGACCCAACAATTTACTTAAATGTTTATTAATTGATCATGATTGATTCAACTGCACAATTAATTAATTCTGTTACTATTTCTCAAAAAATTCTGTTGTTTTCTGAATAATTCTTTTGGAGTGTTTAATGGTAATTGCTCTTATAAGATTGCAATTCTTCAGATGCTTTGGACAGCATGTATAGTTACTGTATTTCTATTATTTGGTTTTGCGTATCATTTACGTGACCTTAGAATTGTTAATATAGGGGCAATAAATGTTTAAACATTACTAAATTTGGTGTGATGATTCATGAAAACATAGGTCATGGTGTGTATAAATTATTGACTCATTTAATATTGTTGTTGTATATGCCTATTAGTTCTCATTTTTTGATTTGATGATCTTATTACTCCTGTCTGAGTCAAAAGATTTGAGTTGACCTCTGAGGATAGTAGATGTCACTGCCCTATTATGTGTCACCTTATCCTAATTTTAGGAGGTCACACTCCCACAGGTCCAGGCATCCAACCGCTGTAACACCCATTTACCTAACCTTGTTGAAGTTAGTCAGTCAATTTTGGCATGACTCATATCAGGACTGAAGTAAACTCTTGTTGGATCCATGAACTGAGGTATCCAGGACCGAGCCTTGGCCATGCATCAGACTGAGTAATATTATTGGACATCATGAAACACCAGGGCCTTTCAGATGTTTGAAAAATATACAGGACCAGTTGCAGACTTGATTCTTCTTAACGTCCACCTCCCTATTAGAAACTGCTGTCTGGTTTCAGATCCTTTCCCCTGTCCTTCTGGAGTGTGTGTTGGGATGTATTGCCCAGCAACTGAAGATTAGGTCATGAACACCCATCTGTACAAACTTAGGACAAAAAAGTTGCCCTCAAATCCTACGTAAAAGCGTACCTGGAAGAGAATTAAGGATTAGTACCTTGGCCACAGACTTTGTGGGGCGCAGGTAAGGCCTACTGAAGGAGACTACTAATGAGGTCATCTCCTTTGGCTGAAGGGAAAGTTAGAAAAGCACAATGGCAGTTGAAATGCTCTATTAAGAGGCTATCAGAGTAATACAGTCCCACAAAACACCTATTAAGGAAACTTGAGAAAGATAAATTTGCCCTGAATGCACTTTGCACTACTAAAGCAAAATATCCATCAAATTAGTGCTATTATAAGTGAGGAGAAAAGCAAGGATGCTTCTGGCGACCCACCTGAGACAGAGGGAGACTCAGGTGGCCTTGCCTGTTTCTGAGATGAGCTGGGCATCCCACACACCTATCCATTGGAAATCACAAAGACCTTTGCCTCGGACTTCAGTGACCCGAGGCAACCCACATCAATACCACTGAAGGGGTGCAAAGGTTCTTGAACCATTTACCCATCCCTTGCCTTTCGGAGGAGGAGAGCCCGCTATTGGAAAGGGAAATTCCTATAAAATAGGTAGAAGCAGATTGCGATCCTCCTGTACTATAAATCTTCATGTGATGATGTCCTTCCATGGGATAGGTAAACACATAAAGACTAAGGCCCTCATTATGAATTTGGCAGTCTCCATACCGCCAGACTCACAGTGGCTGTCCCACAGGCGACGGTGTGGACCGCCAAATTACGATTGTAAAGCCACTTTCCTATGCTTACCGCCAGGCCGGTTGGGCCGGCGGGCCGGAGATAAGCATCTCCAACCCACCGGTCCACCAAATACCGCCGGCGGTATCACGGGTCCCCTTTCCGCCAGGTGGAACGCCTACAGGAATTTGCATTCCTGTCGCTGGTAGACGACTGCCCCACCCTCCATCTACACAGGAGCCCCCACCCCTCCTTCCCTTACAACATTCCCAACCCCACCTCCCCGAACCCCCACTAACCCCCGTACCCACTCCCAGTAGTGACCCCCCACCCCCGCATACACGTTCTTACTCCCCACCCCTATCCCCTTACTTACCCCCGCATACATGCAGGCATCCACAGACACGCACATTACACTCACACGCAAAAAGAAACAAATCCATAAACACATGCAGGCAACACCCCCACTCACACACGCTCTCACTACATTCACCCCCATTGACATGCATACACACTCCATCCCCCCACCCCTCCTTTTATCAACATACATACACACACAACCCCCACCCTTGTCTACTTGCATGTACACATGCACCCAGACCCAGCATTCACATTCACCCACACACACAAAACCATCACATTAACACACAGACACACGCACAAACACTCCCCCACCCTCCCCCTCATTCATGACACACATACACACACACATACATCTATTCACCCCCCCCCAACCCCTTCCCCTTGCCGAGGACACTTACCTCATCTGACGAGGTGCTCCTCCCTTAGGGGACGGGACCCGGCGCTTCCACCGCCGGCAGCGCCCCACCATCAGGACACCGCCAGGCCATGTTACAGGTCGTAATATAGTGGGCGGAGTCCTTTTGGCGGGGTGGGGCCGGCAGTGGAACCGCCTCTGTGTCTCTGACCGCCAGCACGACTAGTGGAGGATTTCTTCCCAAATTGTGGTGGAAATCCTTCAGTACTGATAATATGGCGGTCTTCTGGCGCCCGTGGCTTCGGTGGTCTTAGTAAAAGAACGCCGAAGTCAGAATGAGGGCCTAAATCTTTACATATAGCTTTTAGGGAAGCAGAACCCTCGGATACTCTCATCCCTTCTTCAGTAAATCACAAATTTCACTGATATCTAAGCTGGGTAAGATATCCTGCACTGTGCTGACTATCACCCGATTTGATTGATCAATGTAGGCCTGAAAATTCAGATGGAAATTGTTAGAAATGGCGTCCTTAGTTGGCAGTGAGGTTCCCCCAGTCCAAACAGGGACCCTCACTCTAGTCCGGGTAAAGGAGAATCACACTCAGTTAACCCCCACTCACCCACTTGTTAGGTTGGCACGAGCAGGCAGGCTTAATTCAGAGACAATGTGTCAAGCATTTATACAAACACACACAATAATACAGGGAACCACTACAAAATGACACAACATAGGTTTAGAAACATAGTAAATATTTAATCTAAATAAACAAGACCAAATACGATAAGAATCCACAATATACAGTTAAAAATACGAATTTAGCACTTAAAAGAAAGAAAACAGTGCCTTTAGCACAAATACTGCAAGTTGGTATTATGCATCGTCGTGACGGATTCGTTTCCTACAATGCAACGCCAATGGCGCCATTTATTGAGTCAATCAACCCTTAGGTACAGTACCTCAAGAAACAAGTGGAAAACAGGCCAGTGCACGGAGTCGGGGAGGGCGGCTTTGCTGGGTCCGATGCGGCATCGGTGCCAGTGCCATGGGGCAGAAGGACTGCGGCATCGGGTCCTCACTACAGGACAGTGGAGATGAAGCCACGTCAGATGCGAAGTCGATCCCTTGGTTCAGGCAGATGCACAGTCCGTCCGGTTGAGTCCCAATGCTGCGGGGCAACCTCACGGGGTTGCGATGACATCACAGGGGCGCTGGTGCTGCAATGGCATCAGATCATCACTGATGGCTGGGCTTATGTCACTCCGTGTCAGTGAAGTCTGGCAGGATCAGCGGTTGCAGTGACGTGAGGCCTCCAGGTTCGTAGGGCTTCTGCGAGGTCAGGTAGCGTCACGGTTCCGGGATAGTGCTGTCAGCTCACAGGGTTGTCGGATTCGTCACACTCAGCGAGGTCCATGGCCTCGGGGCAAGCAGCATTGCTGTTCTGGGCATTGGCATCTTTTGCGAAGTTGCACGAAGTCGTTCGGCATCGGTAGACAGTTTTTTCTCCAGGAATTCACTTCCAGGGTTCCAGGAACTGGAATGGCACCCTCTAGCAAGCTAGAGTCCACAGCAAGTAAACTCTGCAACAAACTCTCTGTCCCCTTTCACAGGTAGAAGCAGCATCTGCAGGATAGCCCAACACAGCACAGTCACAGGCCAGGGCAGCACTTCTCCTCAGCTCTTCATCTCTTCTCCAGGCAGAGGTTCCTCTTGAATCCTTGAAGTAATCTTGAAGTCTGGGGTTTTGGGTCCAATACTTATACCCCTTCCTGCCTTTGAATCTGGCAAACTTCAAAGTAAAGTATCAAGTGTTTGTAAGATCCTCTCTTGTCCAGGCCAGGTCTCAGCCACACACTAGAAGGTTGGAGACTGCATTGTGTGAGAGCGGGCACAGCCCATTCAGTTGTGAGTGACCACTCCTCCCCTCCCTTCCAGCACAGATGGCTCATCAGGATATGCGGGCTGCATCCCAGCCCCCTTTGTGTCACTGTCTAGAGAGAGATGCAAACAGCTCTTCTGTCAAATTGCCCCAGACAGGGAATCCACAAACAGAGTCACAGATTGGTTTAAGCATGAAAATGCCTACTTTCTAAAAGTCACAAAATCTAAAAACCAACTTCACTAAAAGATGTATTTTTAAATTGTGAGCTCATAGACCCTAAACTCGATATTCTATCTGCTCCCAAAGGGAACCTGAGTTTTAGTAACATTTAAAGGCAGCCCCATGTTAACCCATGAGAGAAATGGGCCTTGCAACAGTGAAAAACAAATTTGGCAGTATTTCACTGTCAGGACATGTAAAACACATAATTTCATGTCCCGCCTTTAACATACACTGCACCCTGCCCATGGGCCAACCTAGGGCCTACCTTAGGGGTGTCTTACATGTATAAAAAGAGAAGGTTAAGGCCTGGCAAGACTGCACACACAGACACTGCAGGGGCAGGTATGAAAAATGTTTACAGGGCTACTCATGTGGTTGGCATATTCAGTGCTGCAGGCCCACTAGTATCATTTGATTTACATGCCCTGGGCACCTCTAGTGCACTGTACTAAGGGCTTACTAGTAAATCAGATATACCAATCATGGAAAGCCAATTACATATACATTTTACATAGGAGCACTTGCACTTTAGCACTGGATAGCAGTGGTAAAGTGCCCAGAGTAATAAAAACAGCAAAAACAGAGTCCAGCACACATCAACAACCTGGGAAACAGAGGCACAAAGTTAGAGGAGACCACGCCAAGGATGAAAAGTCTAACAGAAGCCCTGGTGAATAGGCTATGCAAGCCGATCCCCTCCCTAATCCATAAGACAAAATGGTGCCTTTTCCTAGTATGACCCTCCAGACATGACCGATAGACTCTCTCCCTTCACTGTGGCAATCTAAAGACTTACCCGAAGACTTCATGGTACTCAAAAGGTCTTTGACTGCGTCAAATGGGGCAACCTGTTCAAAATACTGGAAAAATTCAGACTGGGACAATTCTTCATATCCAAAGTTAAGTGATTTCCAAATCCCCACAGCCACTATATCTTTCCTCTCCTGATGGCAGACTGTTGGAGTGAATATGAAATACTATTTTGCTAGCTATCTCCTGTCTCGTGTCCCCCCACCCCTCTCTTTTCTATACCCCCTCTCAACTGCTTGGGCTCCTGCCTCTTTGCACTTTTAATAGCTGGCCACCAATACATGAGCATACACTGAGAACAACTTTGAATATACTTATATTAAGAAATTAGATTCAGGTGTAGCCACCACGAAGGTGCACACATTCTCAGCAGGCATCTTTGAATGAGATTCCTTAAAATAACACTAAATACATTCGAAGATAGCAGCAGTGGAAGAACATGCGCCTGTGACAGCCACCTTTGAATGAGGTTCCTTGAAATAAAACTAAATACATTCAAAGACAGCCACCGCTCATGTACATGCATCCATTGTGGCCATCTATGAATGGCTGCCATCTAGGAAAAAAGAAAAACCACTGGAATAGCCAGTATGTTTCATGAGTAAGGTCTATTGGCTTTGCCAATACTTATTACTTTTAGGTGTTTAAAATATGATAGAATGAGCTTTAATCAGTAATTGATCATTCATTTTACAGTGAGTGTTTTTACTGCTGTACAATGACCAGAGTCCAGACACTAGGATGCGATTTAGTGGCAGGGAAGGGAATGGGAACAGGTAATAGCCAGAGTATTAGAAATAGCATTTTGCATTATCTTACCCAGTTGAACAGTATGGAACAATATGAATTCCAAAGGGGGTGCATGTATGCGTTGTGATGTTCTCCTTTTCGATATGGATACATGAACGGTTTACATAATATGCTTCTTTATTGTATGTCAGTGTACCAAAAATGGCATATTAGGGTATCTTACACAGTTGAACAGTATGGGCCAATAAGAATTACGAAGGGTTGCATATATGAGATTTGATGTTCCCCTTTTGGATTTTGATATATAAATGTTTTAATTAGTTTGTTTGCTTATTGTAAGATTATCAAATATACAATATAAAACTATAATTATCAATCAACCCTCAGCAAATTAAAATACTTCACCAAAACAAATGGTTTGGCTCTACCCCACAAAACCCTCAGTGCTCCCCTTCTAGGATGAATGCCATGGTGATGTGACCATAATGTCCAGCTACCATCTAGTAGTTGGCAGACCAACTCTGCGAACAAGCAGAACCCATGTCTAATTTTATCATCGACTGCTGAGGGTGCGTTTCGCAGCTTTGGCCTCGTTATACAGCATCAAGGACTAGTGACATTACAAGTTGGTGCTTGTTTTTTGGGAATGTTAGTGCGTCTGATCTTAATAAGTATACTTACAAGGAGACGCAAATCAGTTGATGAACCTTTTGACTTGCAATTAAGATGATCCATCATAATTCTAATAAGTGCAGATCAATAACCAATAACTAATACGCAATATTAATAATCAACAGTAATCAATGACATTAATAATCTATAGTCAGTAATGGTCCCGCACCATTACCTTTCAGTCATGAATAACCACACCTTTTAGTAAAAGTTAAAATATTTAATTCATTTAAGTTAACAATGCTAAGGTCATATAGATTAATCTTAAAATGAAATGAAACACATACAGAAACAATACTTGCTGTCCAAAGCGGTGTAAGAAACATAATCTAATCAAAGGTTGAACTACAACACACTCCGAGGCTATGGTGCAAATTAAAAACAAGGTCAAATGCGTCAATGAGATTACATACATTTAAGTTCGGCTGAGAAATTCATCAAGCATTATTCCCTGTTAGCAGAATTTCATTAGTGACTATCCATAACTAACATCAGATTAGCATCAGCAAGTTGGGCTTCATGCAAAACAATTTAGTAACACAAATTTGGAAAACATCTAACTATGGCTCTATCAAAACGATGTAGTTGGCACCTAGAAAGAAAAAGCAAATAGACATAATAATCAACATTCTAATTCATAATACCTATCCTCAGTATGGATCAGCAAGAAATAGTCAGTCTTTGTCCTCAGGACATCAGTCGATCAGCAAGGCATCAGGATTCAGCATCAAAGTTCAGAAAACGCAAAGTCTTTAAGCATTAAAATTAAGCACGTCTCTTGTCAAGATGCATAAGAAAATATTGACCTTTCAGCCTGCAAGAAAATGGGCAATGAACCTGTCTTCCCTCTATGCAGTCTCCTTAAATTTAAATCACTAAAACTATTTCCCAAATCCCTATTGGTTAAGGGATTGCATGTTCACACTTTGTCCAATAAAACTAAAACTCCAAATCTATGAATTCTACCATTACTCCGTTCACATGTCGTTGACTGGTTGTCCTGCAATGTCCTCATCATCCGGCTTGTCAGGTAACAATATTGGTGCAGCTTCTACTCCAGTCAGTGTCTTCATTGTTCTGCTCCTGAGAAGGTCAGTCTTTCACACATTACATACATAATGTTACATTTAGCATGAACAGCATCTTCTAGCAGTCGGTTCTCATGAGAAAACTTCCCATCTACAAGCACATTTAAACAATACCATGGAAAATCACAGTTTAACTCTCTAGGACAGCCATTTATTTAAACGTTAAGAAATACAGCCTGACATGAGGCCTGGCAAGTAGGCCAAGACCTTCCCTAATTTAAAGCCTACAATTAATAAAGCTAATACATAATGCATAACCTTTAATATGGCATATTACTACATTAGCCAGACATATATTCAACATTTCATATAATTAGACCATTAATAAGCACACTTTGTGAACATTGGCGGCCACTCATCATAATCACATTTTCAAATCCATTGTTCAGAATACATGAATACTCATTAAATAAAAAATTTAAAACACCTGCGCTAGCAATCCCTCCTCTGATGACTAAATGTGTCATCACACTACCACCCACACATTTTTGCATCAGCTAAAATTCTGTCAATTCGATCCCTTCATACTTTTGTTCCCTTTTGAATTTTCTCTGTACAATTCTTCCCTTTTCTTTTCTTCCCTCCTCTGATTATTCTTTGACCTTTTAAATTTAATTGTTTTGCATAATTTACACAATCCCCATATTCCAATTAGGCAAACCACAATAATTAATATCCCTGCAAGATTTTCAATAGTATCCCATTCCAAATGTTGCTGAGCCAATTTCCCACTGAAGCAAAACCTTTGCCAATCATTTCCCAAACACCTGTCTCTTTCAATTCTTTCAAATCTGCACTTTCATTAGTCAGATAAGTAATCAAGCCTTTAATTTCCTTACTATTATTAGGAATCTATGAACAACAATGCCTAGAATTATTAATTCTACAGACTCCGCCATCCTTCGCTAAAAGAATCTCTAAAGAAAGACGATTCTGAAGAGTCATAGCCCTTTCAGCAGCTAATTCAGTATCCGTCAGGAGTATGGCTCCTGAAAAAATGGTCAGCATGTTATCCACAATAGTGGACAACTTTTGAATCTTTATCGAATTCAGAATGACTCCTACTGAAGGAATGATTGCTGCAAATATATCTCCCACAATACCAGAGAGGACTCCCTCCTCTGTCTCATATGATGTAATTCGGTCACTTTCGGAAACTTCTTCAAATCACCCATTTGATAAATCTTTGGGAAAACTATCCCCAAATAACCATCCTCTTGGAAGACAGTAATAAGCATTAAGACAACAGATATAATATACCCCAGGAATCGCCGGGTCCTGTCCATTCATCATAAACTTCCATTTACTCTGAAACAAAAACACATGCCTACATTCACTCGTTCCCACAAATAAAGTGTCAGTGCGTCATTTAGGCCTATATATACAAAGTTTCCCTACCTGTTGCGCGTCTAAAGCTAATTTCCCTTGCGTTTTAATGGCACAATAGGCATAATCCTTCCTGTAAGTCCTTTTTTCTAAGCCTTTTTCTAACTTATCCTTCATCTGCGTGATCTAAGAAGCTTTTCTCTTAAGGTGTAAGCAAGCATGTCAGATTATGTGCATAAGCTGTTTGGTCGACCTGGCTTTTTGACAGGGTCATCCCCAAACGTTTTGCCTCCTTCCTCCTATTTTTTCTGACCTGTTGTTGTTGGCTTTTGAACTCTGGGCACTTTACCACTGCTAACCAGTGCTAAAGTGCATATGCTCTCTGTGTAAATTGTACTGTTGATTGGTTTATCCATGATTGGCTATTTGATTTACTTGTAAGACCCTAGTAGAGTGCACTATATGTGCCAAGGGCCTGTAGATTAAATGCTACTAGTGGGCCTGCAGCACTGGTTGTGCCACCCACTTAAGTAGCCACTTCACCTTGTCTCAGGCCTGCCATTGCAAGGCCTGTGTGTGCAGTTTCACTGCCACTTCGACTTGGCATTTAAATGTACTTGCCAAGCCTAAAACTCCCCTTTTTCTACATATAAGTCACCCCTAATGTGTTCCCTAGGTAACCCCTAGAGCAGGGTGCTGCGTGGGTAAAAGGCAGGACATGTACCTGTGTAGTTTATATGTCCTGGTAGTGTAAAACTCCTACATTTGTTTTTACACTACTGTGAGGCATGTTCCCTTCATAGGCTAACATTGGGGCTGCCCTCATACATTGTTGAAGTGGCAGCTGCTGATCTGAAAGGAGCAGGAAGGTCATATTTAGTATGGCCAGAATGGTAATACAAAATCCTGCTGACTGGTGAAGTCGGATTTAATATTACTTTTCTAGAAATGCCACTTTTAGAAAGTGAGCATTTCTTTGCACTTAAATCTCTCTGTGCCTTACAATCCACGTCTGGCTAGGTTTAGTTGACAGCTCCTTGTGCATTCACTCAGGCACACCCCAAACACAGGATACTCAGCCTCACTTGCATACATCTGCATTTTGAATGGGTTTTCCTGGGCTGGGAGGGTGGAGGGCCTGCCCTCACACAAAGGACTGCCACACCCCCTACTAGGACCCTGGCAGACAGGATTGAACTGAAAGGGGACCTGGTGCACTTCTTAGCCACTCTTTGAAGTCACCCCCGCTTCAAAGGCACAATTTAGGATGAAACAGGGCCTCTGCCCTACCACCTCAGACACTTGCTGGAGAAGAAACCTGAACCAGAACCTACATCCGGCCAAGAAGAACTGCATGTCTGCTTTCTACAAAGGACTGCTGCCTTGCTGTTGGCCTGCTGCCTTGCTAAACTCTTGTCTGGCTGTAAAAGTGCCCTCCAAGGGCTTGGATAGAGCTTACCTCCTGTTTCCTGAAGTCTCAGGACCAAAAAGACGTATTTCTTTCAACTGGACGCCGTGTGTGCTGAAAAATTCGATGCACAGCTTGTTCCACGGTGAGGAATTCACTGCACGGCGATCTGGAAAGACGCTGCTCGATGAGACGACTATGGTGCGACCGGAACTTCGACGGACGGCCTCGCCTGGACAACGCCACCCGACTTCCAGAGAGGAAATCAACGAGACGCCTGCCGCGAGGAAGAAAATTCCACGCACAGTCCCCCGGAACGACGTGCAGCCGGTTAACAAGCCTAGGATTCCACGCACAGATCCTGGTACATCTGGTAATCCTGCGACCCACAGAAGGAGTCGGCCCGTGTGCCGGAAAACGATGCACGTCTTTCCCGAGTGAAAAATGACGACGCAAGTCCTTGTGTGAAGGGGCGAAACCGACGCACACACCATTTTTCTTCCCGCAGAACGACGCACGTCTCCCCGCGTGAAAAATAACGACGCAAGTCCGTGTGTGAATGGGCGAAACCGACGCACACACCATTTTTCCACGCTTCTCCTCCTCTGCGGCCCTCTGCGGAGATTTTCAACTCAAAATCAGGTACTTTGTGCTTGAAAGAGACTTTGTTTGCTTTTTAAAGACTTAAAACACTTTATATCACCTTTCAGTGATATTTCTACAAATTATTATTGCATCTTTTATTGTGTTGATCTACAAATATCCAGATAAATATTCTATATTTTTCTAAACACTGTGTGGTGTATTTTTGTGGTGCTATATTGTGTTATTGTATGATTTATTGCACAAATGCTTTACACATTGCCTTCTAAGTTAAGCCTGACTGCTCAGTGCCAAGCTACCAGAGGGTGGGCACAGGATAATTTGGATTGTGTGTGACTTACCCTGACTAGAGTGAGGGTTCCCTCTTGGACAGAGGGTAACCTAACTGCCAACCAAAAACCCCATTTCTAACACTGTGCCAAACATCAATGTAGGTTCAAAGAAACCTCTAACAAATACTATGTCATTATCCTTAGCTACTCTACTCAAATACCTAATAATAGGGACAAACGAAAACACATCATGATTCGAGTAAAAGAACTGGATGTACTCCTGGTTATAAAATCTTGTTAGTAGCAGACTACAATTTATTCCATATGTTAAAGGCAGACTATGGTACGTAGCTCCTTCCTCAACAGACAAAGGAATCTGCACACAACCATAACAATTCCTCACATCCATCACCTCAACATAGTCACTCAATAAGTGATAGAAGACATTAGAAGACAGTTCTCCTTGCGCATTAGTGTCCTTATGCAAATACTTTTCATCTAAACTAAACCTTTCTGTTGCTGTTAGTGCAGTAGTTGTCTCAAAAGCAGAAGTATGGTTGGCTTCACTCTTATCAAGAACAGACATACCCACAATCAACACCACAAACAATACCCCACACACAGGCCCTCATTATGACATTGGCGGTAAATCCCATTTACCGCCACGCTGACTGCCACGGCGGCGGATGTCCGTTCACCATATTATGACACACACACACCAATCTGTCAGTATTCAGCCACACACACAAATCTGCCACACCAAAGGTCTGTGATAAACTGGCGGTATCAAAACCCACACCGTAACGCCAACAGAACTACGCCCACGACATTATGACCCAAGAATCACCACAGCGGACAATTAACGGCGGTAAACCAGTGGCATTACATACCACCATGCTCACAATGGACACACAATACACACCTATACAGCACTCACGCACCCCACATCACACACCCCAACACATTACATAACACACCCTCACCTAAACACCTCACACAACACCTATGGCACCACAAAGACACCCCCATTTCACAGAGGAGGAGCTAAGGGTCATGGTGGGGGAAATAATCAGGGTACAGCCACAGCTATTTGGAGCACAGGTGCAGCAGATATCGATGGCTAGGAAGATGGAGCAATGGCGGAGAATCATGGACAGGGTCAACGCTGTGGGACAGCACCCAAGATCTAGGGATGACATCAGGAAGAGGTGGAACGACCTACGGGGGAAGGTCCGTTCCATTGCAGCAAGACACCAGCTCGCTGTACAGAGGACTGGCGGTGGACCTCCATCTCCTCCCCCACAACCAACAGCATGGGAGGAGCAAGTCCTGGCAATCCTACATCCTGAGGGACTGGCCGGAGTAGGAGGAGGACTGGACTCTGGTAAGTCAACTCTCTACTACTACTACTACCCCCCTACCTGCATGCCATCACATACCCCCACCCTCACTCCCATCACTCCACCATTTCCCACACAACCCACCATCACATCTCACTTATCCCAATGCCAAGCCCTGCATGCTGTACCAATGCATGGACACCCCCTCACAGCCCTGCATGGACACTCATCACTAAAGCATGCACACCATAGAGAACTAACAATTCCACCATACACCAACATACACAAGTGAAAGCTGACAGGGCAAATACAACCAAAGAGGGCAAGCCACGGGAGCACAATATTTCAAAACAGAAACCATAACACATTATTTACATTCCCACAGGTATCCCAGCCAATGTCCATGGAGAGGAGGTGCCAGCAATATCCAGCCCCCCAACTGAAGAGGCCCACAGTGATGACAGCAACTCTAGTCTTCAGGAGCTGGATGACCAACCTGGCCCATCAGGGACCGCTGGACAGCTGGTTACCCAGGCCCAGTCACACACCACCACAGAGCCTTCCCCATCAGGAAACACCACCACAGCACCCACCCAGCGTACCCACACCTCTGTCCCCAGGACATGTCAATCAGCAGTGTGTCCACCTCTACAGGGACCCCAGGTCACACCTCATACCCAAGACAATCAGGGACCTGGGGTTAGTGGCAGTGGGCACACGGTTCAGGGGATAGAGGCACAGGCCAACAGGGAAACTGGGAGGACTGCTGTGCACCAGGGGGAGGACAGGCCCAGGGAACCAACTCTCCAGGAGGCACTTGCAGAGATCCTGGGAGCCTATCAACATTCCCAGGACACGATGGGCCAGATCCTGGACAATGTGCAGGAGAACAGGCGGCTGCAGGAGGGACAGTATCAGGGGATCAGTGAGGACTTGCAGGCTATCAACAACACCCTGATCTCCATAGCAGGGGTGCTGGCAGACATGGCCTACATTATGAGAGAGGCAGTCACACAACAGCGGTCCCCTGCCACTAGCCAGACATCTGAACAGCCTTCTACCTTCGCTGCCGCTAGTGGCCAGGAGGCCCCGCCACAGGACTCACAGGCCACCAGCACCCCTCCCCTGCAGAAGGAGAACCACCCTGCAAATGTTCCCTGTGATCCAGACAGAAGTCAGACACACTTGCCAAGACCCCCACCAGGAAATGAGACTCTCCTGATTGTCACCTTTGTGTCCCACTCTGTCACCCTGTCCACCTTGAACTGCCATTGCTCCCCTTCCTGTGTCCCCTTGGACAATGCACCTGTGCTACAAACAGACTGGAACAATAACTTGGACTTTCCTCCATCATCACCCCATTCAATTGCACTTCCCCCTCTATATTTTAGCACTACAATAAACACCCTTGGAAAAAAAAGAAGTTTGGAGTATGTCATGTTTTTCAATTATGTATTCATTGAAACAGGTACAAACATTGCAATTCAACTGTACAGAAAATGAGCATAGATGAATGACCTGTAGCTGGCTGCAGTGATCACACCAGGAATATATGTGAGGTCACCAACATCTGCAAAATGAATTGCCAGAGGGAACAGAAAGTGGGCATAGAAGTGGGAAATATCAGCATGCCAGTGCCACAGAAATTCAAACAAATGTCATTGAAATGTGAAGTAACACTGCCCTACCTGTGTGTCATTGGAAGTATTGTCTGATCACTGATGTTCTGTTGTCCTCATCCTCTGCCTCCTCATCCTCACTGTGCACAGGGTCCACTGCTGGCACACGGGCATCTCCAGCCTCCTCCTCCTGCAGGAATGGGACATGGCGTCTGAGGGCCAGGTTATGCAACATGCAGCATGCCACCACTATCTGGCAGACCTTCTTGGGTGAGTAGCACAGGGATCCACCTGCCAGACGGAGGCACCGGAACCTGGCCTTCAGGAGGCCAAAGGTTCTCTCAATGATCCTTCTGGTTCGCCCATGTGCCTTATTATAATGTTCTTCTACCCTTGTCCTGGCATTCCTCACAGGGGCCAGCAGCCATGATAGGTTTGGGTAACCAGAGTTACCTGCAATTATTGAGGGACAACATTTAGCCATACACTATCCCATATGGCCCACACAATACCCATACACCAACATATACTGGGTGGGACACAGGGCTCACCTATTAGCCACACCCTGTGCCTCTGTAGTTGGCCCATCACATTTGGAATACTGCTATTCCTCAGGACAAAGGCATCATGCACCGACCCAGGATACTTAGCATTGACGTGGGAGATGTACTGGTCCACCAAGCACACCATCTGTACGTTCATAGAGTGGAAACTCTTCCAATTTCTGAACACCTGTTCATTCCGACGGGGGGACAAATGCAATATGTGTTCCATCAATCACCCCAATTATGTTGGGGATATGTCCCATTGCATAGAACTCAGCATTCACTGTAGCCAAATCTTCAACCTGGGGAAATACAATGTAGCTGCACATGTGTTTAATCTGGGCAGACAACACTCGTCAGCACTATTGAGAACATTGGCTGTGACATTCCTGCTGCCAAGCCCACTGTCAGTTGGAAATAACCAGTTGCCAGGAAATGGAGCAATGAGAGAACTTGCACAAGAGGGGGGATCCTAGTGGGGTGACGGATAGCAGATATCAGGTGAGGCTCCAATTGGGCACACAGCTCTGTGATTGTGGCCCTGTCACGTCTATAGGTGTGCATGTCCTCCAGTGTTGCCAAGTCCACCAGGGGTCTGTACACAGGGGTATGTCTCCATCTCCTATTCATCCTCAACGGTAGGAATCTATGGGGCAAAAGAGTGAGGAGCCGGTAACAAACTGAACAATGGAGCTACAACAGAGCTTTTCATGCTGTTAACTTGTATTGGGTCAGTGTGATTTGTCCAGTATGTCCTAATTTCACCAGTGACGCAGCTATTTTCCAGGGCCTGCTCCCCCTCCCCTATGAAATGGCGTCCGCCTGTCCTGTGTGGAGGGACAGGTAGAAGTGAGGTAATTCCGCTAACGTTGTGCGCCATTGCAGGAGGAGATCGGGAACCGCCGTGCAATTCCCCATTGGTTAACATTGGGCCCTATGGGTTACATGGCCAATGGTGATCTACGCCGGCGGTGACAGTATGCACCGCGCTGACGTGACCGTCATTTTCTATCTGATCCCTCACTTGCTACCTGATCTTCCACAGGAGAGGACCTATACTGCATGTGCTGCTGTGACCTGTGCCTTGAATCTACTATGGCCCGCGTGACTGGGGAAAGGGCCCCAGCCTTCACTTCGGAGGAGTTGGAGAAACTGGTGGATGGGGTCCTACCCCAGTACGGACTGCTGTATGGGCCTCCAGACCAACAGGTGAGAACACTGTGGGCACGATGCATGTGGCAGGAATGAATGGAGTGGTGTGTGTGAAGGCCTCGTGTAAGGGGGGTGGGTGGATGTCCTCTGGGCGGCGTATAGGTTGTGTGCTGGGCCATGTGTGTGTAAATGGTGATGTGAAGGGGTATGGTGGGCCATAAGTGTAACAGGCAGGACTGTTTGTCTAATGGTATTTTCCTGTGTGTATTGCCTTTGCAGGTCAGCGCACATCAAAAGAAAGGTATATGGCGTGCCATCACCAAGGAGGTGCGGACCCTGGGGGTCTATGGCAGGCGGAGCCCCCACTGTCACAAACGGTGGGAGGACCTGAGACGCTGGGCATGGAAGATGGTGGAGGCCCAGCTGGGGATGGCCTCCCAACAAGGAAGGGGTGCCATCGAACCCTGACCCCCCTGATGGCCCGCATACTGGCGGTGGCCTATCCACAGCTGGATGGGCGCTTGAGGCATCACAGCAGCCACAAAGGGGTGAGTACAGTGCCCATTATTACAACTTACGCATGGTAGGGTGATATCCGGGTGGGGGATGTGTGTCAGTGGGTGCCCCTAGGCCATGCCTGACATTGCTGCGTAGGTACCCTGGTGGCTAGGGTTCTGAACGGATAATCCTGCTACCTAGCTCGTAGGGCAGCTTGGGTCCCAGGTGTGTTGCATTTGGCGGTGTGTGCCCCTACCCATGCCTTGGTGGCAAGCTATAGCTCTGCTAGTGCTATGGCATATTGAGTAGAGAGGGTGTTGTGTACATCAACAGTGGTGTTGGTGCAGCCATTGACCCAGTGTATCCTTTGTCTCCCCCCTTTTTGTTTTGTCATCCTGTCCTTATGTGCATTAGCATCAACTGGCGGAGGACCAGAGGGACCGGCGATGGAGAGAGCTGCATCCCACAGGACCCAGGAGGCAGAGTCCACCGATGCTGACGGCACCAGTGGGACGGAGGGCGAGGGGAGCACCACAGTGGAGACTGGAGGGGACAGTTCTGACACAGATACCTCCTCGATGGAAGCTCCTTGGTGGTGGCAGAACCTTCTGTGACCACCCCAACTACAGGTACATCCGCCACCCCCGTACCAGCACTGCCCTCATCGAGTTGCCCGTGCCCGCTCACCCTTGAGGGTTGGCATCTCCTTCGCCCCAGGCGCCTCAGGCCCTGCCCAAGTGAGCCCTGCTGCCCGGAGTGAGCAGGCTATTGACCTCTTCTGAACCATCTCTGTAGGGTAGTCAACCATTGTGAATGCCATCAAGGGGCTGACAGCCCAGATGCAACAGACTAATGCATTCCTGGAGGGCATTCACACTGGATTGGCAGCCCAACAGAGATAGATCCAGGCTCTGGCCTTCACTCTGATGGCAGCCATTTTTTTTACCCTCCCCCCTCCAACTTCTTCTTCCCAGTCCCATCTCCTCAACCCCAACCCATTTCAAGCACACAGCCAGACGAGCATGCATACAAGACAACACACAAGAGTGGTACAGGCAAATACAAGCACCACACTTCATCCCACAGGCAGTCACACAAACACCATCCAGATGCAGACACACCAAAATCCACAATTTCCATTGTCTCCCCCTCCTCCTCCACCTCCCTCCCAGTTCTGTCTACACTCACACCTGCATGCACTACATCATCATCTACTACCAGGATCATCACCACACTAAGCAGAACACACACCTCACTGGCAGACACCTCCACAACAGCCATGCAGATGTTCTCTGTGTCCTCTCCCACTGTGTCTGTCCCCCCTCCTAAGGTACATAAACGCAAGCACTCAGACACCCAACAGCCATCCACCTCACAACAGCATACAGCCCATGCACCTGCACCCAAAAGCAGCAGACAGACACCTCCAAAAACCACTCCCTCTTCCTCCACTCCCATTCCTTCTCCCTCTTCCCGCCCCAATGTCCCTACAAAACTGTTCCTATTCACCATTGACCTATTCCCTACCTCTCCCCCTCCCCTCCTGCACGTATGGGCAGGTTTGGAAGAACCCAGCCAAGCACCTCAGCCTCCCAGTCCACGGGCCCAGTCGTCACCACACCCACTCGTGGTGGAAAAGGATCTGGCCAGCTGCCAGAAAGAGCAAGAAGCCTGCCCCAGCAGGCAAGAAGGGAAAGAAGCCTGCCCCAGCTGCCAAGAAGACAAAGGAGCCTGCACCAGCAGGCAAGAAGGGAAAGGAACCTGCCTCAACTGCCAAGAAGGGAAAGGAACCTGCCTCAGCTGCCAGGAAAACCAGGGAGCCTTCACCAGCAGGCAGGAAGACCAAGGGGCCTGGGTCAGGAACTGTGACGGAGCCCCCACCACCAACCATGGTTGTGCAGCTGTCCGAGTTTGCAGGGGATGGGCAGGAGCCTCCCCCCCAGCAGTACCACCACCTCCACTGAGCAGCCGTCCGAGGTTGCAGGGGATGGGCAGGAGCCTCCCCCCACCAGCAGCAGCACCACCGCTGAGCAGCTGTCACCGGCGGGAAACGGTATGTAATCCTGCCTCCATGGGCTGCTGTGCAGCCTGCCCCCTGCAAATCCAACGGGTATGACACCCACCTGAGAGACTGTGACCTTGCACTCCCCAGGATCAAGAGCACAGGGCATGTTACCCCCTCCAGAACCAGTGGGTAAGTCACCCACTCAAGAGACTGTGGCCTTGCCCTCCCCAGGACCAAGCACAGGGCATGTTGCCCCTTCCAGAACCAGTGGGTAAGACACTCACATGCCCAACACTCCCCAGGATCAAGAGCACAGGGCACAATGCCCCCTCCAGAACCAATGGGTAAGACACCCATATGCCCAACACTCCCCAGGGTCAAGAGCACAGGGCACAAGGCCCACTCCAGAACCAGTGGGTAAGACCCTACATGCCCAACACTCCCCAGGAACAAGAGCACAGGGCACGAGCCCCCCTCCAGAACCAGTGGGTTTGACACCCACATGCCCAACACTCCCCAGTATCAAGCGCACAGGGCACAAGGCCCCCTCCAGAAGCAGTGGGTAAGACACCAACATGAGAGACTGTGACCTTGCACTCCACAGGAGCAAGCACAGGGCATGTTGGCCCCTCCGGAATCAGTGGTCTTGTTACATATCCCGGCTGAGGTGCCCATCCATCCCCAGTCCCCCTGAGGTGCCTGCCTATGTACCAACTGATGCCCCTGCAGTGTTCTCTCCATGTTGAAGCAGGTGACATGTGTGGCCTTGGACTTTGGCCTGTGGCCATGTGGCCTACGAACATTGTGGACTGGGCTGTGTCCCTTTTTCTGTACATATGTATATATCTCTTATCTTGCCTAACTTATTTTTCATGCTGTGTTGATCTCATTACATTCACTTTTTCGAAATAGTTTTGTCCTTGCATTATTCATCCGAGTTACGTGGTAAAATTGTTTTTGTAATGCAGCTGATTGAGTGAATGGTGTGTGGGCGGGTTGTGGTGCATGTGTGTGTCACTGTTGTTTTCCTCCCTCTCTCCCTTGTGTGGTAGGCAGCTGTACCTACCGTCATCGTCTTTGTCGCCATTGATGTTCGTGGTGGAGCAGAACGTAGAAGATCATGGGGAAGACATGCAGTTCAGGCTCCATGGCGGCGTGGTTGTTCCCTTTGTCTCCAATGGGGAGTCCTTTCCCTTCTGAGCTCAGTTTCCACCAGGCTTTTGATGTCGTTGGTACCACCCCGGAAAAGTGGCGGTTTCCAGGGTCATGGTGGGTGGGACATTGTGGGCGGAACATTGACTTCCACCTGGCTGTAGGCGGCTACTGCCGTGGTGGTTGATATTTCTGCCCTGGCGGTTAGTGTGGTACATTGGCTGTCTTTTGGAGATCTTTCCGTCATGGTCATAATTTGGCAGTAGTTACCTCCAACCTGTTGGTGGTATTACTGCCACTTTAACACCAACCGCCAGGGTTGCAATGAGGGTCATAATTGCCAAACCAATACTCATATATTTACAACACCTAGTATTCCTACCCTGCTAGTTAATGTTACACATGATCTGTAAATAATCAGAAAGCAGAAGAAAATTAAAAAAAACTGCAGCAAAATCAAAAACAAACAACTCTTCAGCAGTTATTTACAGCTTTCAATCTCACTTCCAGGATCCCATGTCAAAATCGATAAGCAGCTTGTCAAAATCAGGTATCAAAAGTCAAATCAGGTTATCAATTTCTCTTCCAGTTACTTTCAACAGTCTCTTTCTCAAAAATTTCTCTCAGATTGTTTCAACAGTTCAGTTCATCAGCTTCCTTCAAGTGCCAAAATACTGACCGTGAACGTCTCTATCAAAACAAAAGGACAAAAATTATTTCTGCCATTCACTTGTAGTTGCATATGCCCATTCAGGACCTGCGTATCTTCGATTTGCTATTCTCTTTCTTTTCAACGTTTGATCACCTTTCGATTCTCCTTCACTAAGATCTACTCTCCTTGTTGTATCTAGTTCTTCTATCTTTCTTGCAACTCCGGCCACTTATCTCCTTTCAGTGGACCTTTTGTCAGTGTTCTCTTCAGAGTCGAACTTGAAACTTCCCCTTGTTCTGCGGTGTTTTCTCTTGACTGACCTACAACAGGTTCAGGAGGATTCACATCACAATGACTTTGATCCACCTCAAGTCCTTTCCCCTCTGGGTCTGTCAATAGCTCTGTTTGTCTCTCAAGATCATCTGCTCCTGGGAAAGCCCTCCTCTGACTCTCCTGCTGCCTCAATTGAGATAGGCTCCCCGTCACCCTCCTGGAGGTCTTCTCCTTCATCTCTCACAGGAGTGACTGAACCGTCCTCAACAGGCTCAGATCCTGTCTCAGTTCCTCTTTGTTCTCTTTCCGGTCATGAGACTTGTTTCACTGTTGTTGGTACTCTCAACAACTCTTCTTCCTCATGATCCAGTGGACATGCCACTTTCTTCGTGTGACTGCCATGGATCCAATTTGGAATTCCACCACACTTACCAGGTGTGGTAGTTGTCAGAACTACCTGGAATGGTCATTTCCAAAGAGGCTCCAAACACGTTTTCCTCACGTGTTTCCGGACTGCAACCCATTCTCCGGCTCTCAGGTTGTGCCCTGGGTCATGGATCGGTGGCAGTGTGGTGGCTTCCACCTGCTGAGAGAAAGAGCAAACCACATCAGCCAGACCTTTGCAGTAGTCCAACACCATATCATCTGTAATCTTGACAAGTGCATTTGCAGGTACCGCTGGCAACCTCATGGCTCTGCCCATAAGGTTCTCATGCAGAGACAATCCTGTCTCCCTGTCAGGTGTGTTTCTCATTGACATCAAAACTAAAAGCATTGCGTCAGGCCATTTCAAATTTGTGGACGCACACATCTTTGCAACTCTTGACTTCAAGGTACCATTCATCTGTTCCACTAGTCCTGATGCTTCAGGGCGGTAACTACAGTGCAACTTCTGCTCAGTGTTCAATGCTGCACACAGTAATTTGATTACTTCATTGTTGGAGTGACTGCCCCTATCTGATTCTAAAGAGATCGGAAACCCGAAATGTGGTATCAGTTCCTTAAGCAGTAGTTTTGCTACTGAGAGACTGGCATTTCTTCGTGTAGGGTAAGCTTCAATCCAGTGACTAAAAATGCAAACAATCACCAACACATATCTCAAACCTCCACACACAGGCATCTCAATAAAACCCATCTGCATTCTGCTGAATGGACCTACCGCTCTTCCAATGTGGCTCAAATTATCCACTGTCCCTTTCCCCACGTTCAATTGTTGGCAAATTCCACAACGATGCAAACTGCTTCAGCAACTTGTCTAAACCTTAGTTTGAACCAATCATGTTTGAACAACCGAATCATGGCATCCCTCCCAATATGTGTTTGCCCATGATAATACCTAGCTATTTGAGACAACAGACTATTTGGCAAAACCAATTGACCCTCTTCTGAAACCCGCAATTCATTTTGTCTTTGTACACATTTCATTTTTTTTTTCATTTCACGTTTTTCTCCCCTGTCAACATTATTCTGCAACATTTTCAATTCCTCCAAGGTGTCAATAACTTTCAATGCAATACTTGCACATGTTCCATCTTCTTCATGTAACAGTTCCCACTTATCTTTAAATGATATACAGTTCAATGCACAAAACCTTGCGACTTCATCCGCATATGTTTCCCAATGATACAAAGTCCTGCGACTTCAGATGTGCACTGCATTTCACCACGGCAATCTTTTCAGGCATTTGAATAGCATGTAACAGTTCTTTAATTCTCTCGCCCTTTCTCACTGGTGAACCAGAAGAGGTAATAAAACCTCTCTGTGAGCACAACTGGCCAAAATCATAGACTATTCCAAATCCATACTGACTATCCGTTTAGATTGTAACTTTCAGCTGAGCAGAAACATGGCACGCTCTAGTAAGGGCTTTGAGTTCCGCTAATTGGGCAGAATACACTCCTCGAAGCCAAGAAGCTTCCAAAATAGTAGCAATTGTGTACACGGCATATCCTGCTCTCAGTGTCCCTGCATTGTCTCTCAGACAGGAACCATCAACAAAGATAATTTGGTAATTCTCTTCCAATCGGGCATCTCTAATGTCAGGTCTCGGTTTTGTGCACAAGTCGGTTACTTCAAGACAATGATGCTCAAGATCTTCCATCTTTTCAATTTCAAAATTTTCATTAGGAAGTAAGGTTGCTGGGTTCAGCACTGTACATCTTTTCAATGACACATTTGGTGACCCTAGAATACTCGTTGCATATCTGTTCAACCTCGCGCCAGTCAAATATTGGGTTTTCGTCCTGGAAAGTTGAATCTCAATAGGAGGTACCATTAAAATCAGGGGATGTCCCATCACAATGCCTTCACACTGTGTAAGGCTTTACCCAACCACTGCAACAGCACACAAACAACCTGGTAAGGCTGCTGCAACTGGGTCCAAAGTAGCTGAAAAATATGCTACTGGGCACTTTAGACCTCCATGGACCTGTGTCAAGACAGACAAAGAGCATGCATCAAGCTCATGACAAAACAGTGTGAAAGGTTTCTTGTAGTCAGGCATACCCAAAGCTGGAGCCTTGCACAGATCCTCTCTCAATTCAGTGAACGCTTTCATTCCAGACTGGTCTAACACTATAGGATCAGTAACTTCCTTCTGAGTCAGCTTCTGTAATGGTCTCCAAATGACTGAAAATTCGGAATCCATTGGCAATAGTAGCCTACGATCCCTAAAAACATCCTGACATCTCTCTGTGTGGTCAAGGGATTTATCTGCAATATGGTTGTAATCCTTTCTCTGGATATCTTTCTTGGTCCCTTCTCAATCTGGTGACCCAAGTAGTTCACAACTTTTTGACAGTTTTGCAATTTAAGTGGAGACACTTTGTTTCCCAAGTGGCTCAACAGGGCTATTGCAGATTCTGCAGGGTATTCAACTTGTCTAACCATTCAGTCAACTGCTGAGCTGTCAATCCTTGCAATGAAATGTTCCTGGCTTGGACTGGTGGCACCTGCTGTGCAACTGCATTCAGGGTCTGCGGTGTCAATAATTTCAAACTCTGGCTAACATTTGACCCTACCACAGTATCTGGAAGTGCTACAAATGGACTGAGGTCTAACAATGATCTTGATCCGTCAAAAGTCTGTCCCACAGGAGAGACTACCCGAGCATTTTCATTATGTCCTCCCCTCATTATATTCTGGGACATTGCTCCCTGTTCACCTACAGTAGGTTTTTTCTGTGCAAATAAGGGTACGGCTGGACCAACAGTAATAGGTAGTGATTTAGCATCTGGGGTTGGTCTGGCACTTACGCTCTGTGGGAGAGTAAATCCCATGTTCTGATTCATCATTGGAGACATATCTTACTGTGTCCCTGTTACTGGAGTGAATCTTGGCATTACCTGCGGCTGCACTTGGGGCAGTAAAAGTGGAGTTGGTTCAGTCTGAACCAACATCGGTCTCTGGTAAACCTGTTCTGTAGGCACCATTAAATTCGAAGTCATTTCCGTAATGGGCACATCAGGATAAATTCTCTGAACCTGTGGCGGTTGCATCTGATTTTGTACTACAGGAGTAGTAGGCACATTAAGACCACTCTTCATCGCACTCTGTGTCAGGCTAGCATTAACCTTCATCGGACTCATTGTCCCATGAACCTGTGTCGGAGCTGTCGTATCAGCACTGGTACTTGGACCACTCTCATGTGCTGTATATGGTGGTGGGCAATTTCTCAATAACTGTGTAATAAACTCATCATCGTCTGATTCTTACTCCACTATTGAAGACTTTCTAGCCTCTCTATTTTCAGATGGACTTATGTTGTCTTTCTGGTAGCTTTCCTTCTTTACTTCTCATTGCCCTTCGTAATTGCCGGAAACAACTTAATTCTGTGCAAAGTCTCCACCCTCCAAACTCTCTGGTCACTTTCCCACCTAGCCTCTGCTAAAGTCTTTTCTGCCTTTCTCATCCTCCTCTCGAATTTCTGTTGCTGTTGCTGTCTGGCTACTAGCTCCCAAATCGCTAACACCTCAAACTGTGCTGGTCTCGGAAGGGGCTTCGATTCATATAGCATCATTCTTAAATGCTCCAAAACTCTCAAAATGAACGTCCCATTTGTAGGAAATAATAAGTTCCCATCCTTCTCTGTCACTTTGCACCATTGCTTTAGCCAAAGACATGGCGCAACACCCTTCTCCTCCATTACAATGTAAGCTGGTGTACCTTCTGGTGGTGTAGCCACGCCTATACTTGTTGCTATATACGTATCGTCCCCTTGGGCACTCTTTAAAGCTTTGAAAATGTTCATCTTTTCGACCTTTTTGTTATTCAAAATCAAATCAGGAAGTGACTTTTAATCCCAGAATTCCCTTCACCTACTTTCTCAACCTATTGCCTCTAATGGACGGCTGCCACTCCATGAGCGACTCTTCTCACTGACCGACCTATCCCATCGCGGCTCCAGTGACGTCACACTCACACGTACTGCGGCTTGTCCTCCCAAACTCCGATTCACACAAAACTGATGCACAAATTGCAAGCACTGATCAAAAACCAAAAACAAAACCTGCTGGTTTACTACAGGAAAGGTAACACAATCGCTTCGGAAACTTTACGGATTTTCCACTGACGGCTCTTCCCGCACTTCTTCTTTCTCAGTCTCCCAGATTCGCAAGCAAAATTCGACCAGCAAATTTTACTGTCAACTGATCAGTGGGTCTGTCCTGGTGTACATAGGACTCACCAAATCTCAGTTGAAATTTACTTTCACTCACTGTGACTCACGCTCTGACTTGCCGACCATGCCTGATCAACCTACTAAACCAGACAAATTACAACATAAACCCAAGTGTCTAATACACTTTTCAATATTCTCCAGAGTCTTAGACCACGAAGGGTCCGTACATCCACAACCACGTGGGCAATTTTTGAGCACAAAGCGCCACACACATGAAGTTCAACGACTTCCCTTCTCTCATACTGCGGAGTACGCACACTCCTCCTACAATTTCATTGGGAGTAGGCAAACTCCCTAAACCCTCACAAACCTCACAATTCACCTGCGATTTGCATAAACTGTGGAAGCGCAACCTACTTCATTCACACTGTCACTAGAACTCCGAGAACATCCTCAAACAACCATTAGCAAGACCCGAGATTCTGGGAAAGTCATCTCTGGACTTAGGGAAACATTTTCTCTCCAATTAGCATCATTGAAAAAAACAAAATCCAAATCTCAGTGATAATGAACCTTCACCTCTGTTACTATCTCTGGACGTCTATGATGGGCTCTTAAGGAGACAAACCATTATCGCTGTTACTATCACTGGTAACACCTGTTACTCTGTACTGGACATCCATGATGAGCTCTTAAGGAGACTACCAATTACCTCTGCTACCATCTCTGTTAGCGCGTCTGACCTTAATAAGTATACTTACAAGGGGACGCGAATAGGTCGATGAACCTTTTGACTCGCAATTAAGATGATCTCATCATAATTTCAGTATGTGAAGATCAATAACCAGTAACTTATACGCAATATCAATAATCAACAATAATCAATGACATTAATAATCTAGAGTCAGTAATGGTCCCGCACCACGACCTTTCAGTTATAAATAACTACACCTTTCAGTAAAAGTTAAAATATGTATTTCCCTATATTAACAATGCTAAAGTCATGTAGATTAATCTCAAAATCAAATGAAACACATACAGAAACAATACTGGCTGTCCAAAGCAGCGGAAGAAACGTAATCTAACCAAAGCTTGAACTACGACACACTCTAAGGTTATAGTGCAAATTAATAACAAGGTCATCTGCGTCAATGAGATTACATACATTTAAGTTCAGCAGAGAAATTCATCAAGCATTATTGCCTATTAGCAGAATTTCATTAGTGAGGATCCATAACTAACATCAGATTAGCTTCAGCATGTTGGGCTTCATGCAAAGCAATTTAGTAACACAAATTTGGAAAATATCTAACTAAGACTCTATCAAAACAGTGCAGTTGGCACCTAGAAAGGAAAAGCAAATAGACATAACAATCAACATTCTAATTCATAATGCCTATCCTCAGTATGGATCAGCAAGAAATAGTCAGTCTTCGTCCTCAGGACATCAGTCGATCAGCAAGGCATCAGGATTCAGCATCGAAGTTCAGAAAACGCAAAGTCTTTAAGTTAAGCACATCTCTTGTCAAGGCGCATAAGAAAATATTGACCTTCCATCCAACAAGAAAATGGGCAATGAACCTGTCTTCCCTCAGTGCAGTCTCATTAAATAAAAATCACTAAAACTATTTCCCAAATCCCTATTGGTTAAGGGATCGCATATTCACACTTTGTCCAATAAAACTAAAAGTCCAAATCTATGAATTCTATGATTACTCCGTTTACATGTTGTTGATTGTTTGTCCTGCAATGTCCTCATCATCCGGCTCATCAGGTAACAATATTGTTGCAGATTCTACTCCAGTTAGTGTCTCCATTGTTCTCCTCCTGAGAAGGTCAGTCTTACACACATTACACACATAATGTTACATTTAGCAAGAACAGCATCCTCTAACAGTCGGTTCTCATGAGAAAACTTCTCATCTACAAGCACATTTAAACAATACCATGGAAAATCACAGTTTAACTCTCTAGGACAGACATTTATTTAAACGTTAAGAAATACAGCTTGACATGAGGCCTGACAAGTAGGACAAGACCTTTGTAAGGCCTACACTTAATAAAACTAATACATAATGCATAACCTTTAATATGACATATTACTACATCAGTCAGACATATATTCAACATTTCATAGCATTAGACTGTTAATAAGTACACTTTGTGAACATTGACGGCCACTCATCGTAATCACATTTTCAAATGTGTGCATTATTTTTCTGCGTTATTATATTTTGTACACAAATCCATTATTCAGAATACATGAATACTCATTAAACAATTTTATTAAAACACCTGCGCTAGCAGGAACCCAGCAACTTGTTGATCGTGGGATCGACGGCTTCCTGGGCATGAAGAGAATAAGAGCATTTCTTCTTGTACAAATGATCCTAGCAATAGTTGTCTTTAATTATTAGGAGAGCATCTGGCCAATCGTGCAAAATGATTTAAAATGGACTGGGCGGAAGTAGGTCACATGTGAAGGCGATCTTAAGAAAATACTAATAAAGAAGTATTGATGGTTCACAATAGGAAAACACGAACAGGATGAGTTAGTGTATTAATCACTGTAATACAATGTTTATTCAGTGTATTGTTGAAAACGCAGTTCATCTATTAACTCGAAGAATGTGAAACCGATCAGGGTCTAACCATTTTCCTTCAGCAGGGAAAAATTTCAAGGATTATAAAAATGTTCATAGTATTATTCAAGGGCCTGGTTTCTTCGTTCTTTAAACGCATAACAATTTGCCTGTATGAAAGTGACTGTCATAGGTTTTGATTATCCTTCACAGGGGAGTTTTCTGTTCCATTTTGTGATCTAGACCAATAGTTTCAAACTTTTCTTAATTCCTTTCTGCACTAGAGATACGATAGCGACACTTTAGATCCCTTAACCAAATCATACAAGCGTAGTAGTTTCTCTGGGGGAAACTGAGCAAACATGGCCTTACCACCGCAAAAGCAAGTCTGTCGAAAATGTGCAGCACTTGTTGCACTCTACTGGCATGCGCTGTAGTGTTTGAAGACAGCTACCATTAGGGAGACCCAGTGAACACATTCTGTTTTTTTCTGCACATATCACTGCCTCCTCTTGTTTTACTAAACCCGCACTGTGCAACCTGCTTCGCTTTTCACACGCATTCCATGCACCCTGCTCCACTGTCATTACTTTCTCCAAATTTCTACTCCCATTCCTGCATTCACCGCTTCTCTTTCTGCACTCAGCTCATGCCTTTCTTCCCTCCTCACACGGGCTCTGTGCCCCAATCTTCACATTTGCTTCCATTGTGCTGTTCCCATCCTTCAGTCACCCAATCTGCACCTCTTCTGTTCCTCCACTCACCTCTCCTCCTCCTTCACAGTCCAGTTGCTTTCTACCCTGCATCACTGTGGAGTGGATGGTTTGTAAAGGATGCTTGGTGGAATAATGGGCAGCAACATCAGAAGAGAAACATGCACTTAGTACTGAGCTGCAGCTGCTGCCAGAGGGGACTACAGAGGAGGAGCTAAAGTAGAGAGACACAGGGCCTTATTTAGATCTTGATGGTGTTACCACCAAGCCGCATTGGTGGCGGACCTGAGAAGATGGTCAAATCAACAGTGTTCTGCCCGCCATACTTAGATGTTACAGCTCTGCAAGAGGTGAACTGGTGACGGACTGCTGATGGAGGGAGACGTTGGAGGGACCCAATGGACTTCGTACAATGGCAGGGGCTATGGAATAGAGGTAAGTGGCACACACACTGTACCTTAGCCATATGGTCCCCTGTACCATACACTACACAACACACTGCATAGACACCATCATCCAGTACAATTCCAACACAACCCGTGCATGCCAAAAACACACATTGACATACATCCATGACACAACATACAGACACCATTGACACTGCGCCCACACACAACACAACCACAACAACCAACACAACAACATAAACACACTCACACACAGGTACAACTACACACATCAAGACATTGTCTGCCACCCAACAGCAACCCTTACCTGAATGTGTCACACAGCAACACAACATATACAACATCAGTCTCACATGCAAGTGACACACATACAGACACAACCACATCACCCACTCCAGCTTGCTCCATTTCAACTAGCCAATCCACACACACACACTTATTGACTAACATACACAACAGATAGCACAAACCTACCAGTACAGGTCCCCTTGCAGTGCGCATACATGGACACTGTTGACAAGTGTATCGTCATTGTGGTGCCACCATTCATTTGGTAATGAATAATGACACCACAATGATGTGTGTATGTGTGCGATATGTGTTGTATACCATGGTATCTCCATCCGTGTCTGACCCATTCATTTCCCCGACATATGCATGTCACAATTATTTCAAAAAAATGATTGTGACATGTATATGCCTGTAGTGGCTCTGACCCCCTGTGCAGTGCTCACCCAACGTACCCTGGGAATTCGGCATCCCCACCTGCGAGTCCGGTGACGGAGGGGGTCATGTTTTCTCTGTAGGGCTGTAGCAGCAGTGCTGGCAGGTGTTGTCCAGTCGTAGACGTAGGCGAAATGGGGAAAAAAGGTGAGTTTTCACACCCTTTCTCCCCAATCCGTAAACTAAGAAGTGGAGGTCTGACCACCATTTTCTTCTTAGCGGTAAGGTACATCGAAATCTGAACGGTGGGATGGGTGGCAGGGGTCCCACTGGAAGTCACTTTTCCCTCTCCTACTGTCAATGTGGGCGGTGTTTCTTGGCAGAGGCAGCGGTTTGAATGCAGGGTTTCGTCTATGGGACCACCAACATCTAAATGCGGCGGATGGGTTTTCAGTCAAAAAGTTGACGGTGGGACCATTACCGCCAACATGTTAATCAGACCCATAGTCAGGCTTCAGCATCAAGGATCCCAGTGTGGAGTTACAGCTGGCATAGACTACTGTGCTGGGCAGCAGCGCTAAGGGTCTCATTACGAGGATCCTTGTAATGGGACAGGTAGTTCTGTACCTTTGGATTACTGCTGCCAAGTGGTAACTCTTGCAGGCCAGAAAGGAAGTGCCATTACAAGTTCCACCCTGAGGATCCAACAACAAATGGTGAATAAATAGTGAAAAAGGATTTAAGGTCACCAATTCCCAAGATTATTTCTCATTCACAACCACATTTCCATCTAGAGCTTTCAGCTACTTGAGCAGCAGGAGTCCACAATGGATAATGTATGGGATCATGGTTTCTCTGCATTATTGGGCACAATTGCTCACATTATTGGACCCATTGGAAATTACGAGTAACTGGTAAGGAGAGCATAAGAGGTGTGAAGTGGCTGGCTAGAGAAGGGTGGAAAGAACAAACTGAGCAGCAGTGATGCTTCCCGATGACAGCACCCAATGTTGGGGAGATTTGCACTTTTATTTACTGCATATATGCCTGCATTGCTTTGAGCATGTTCTATTATCTCAATGCAGTCTTGACCAACTCTCGGGTTGTGACATCTGAAATTAATTAATTATTATCTAGTACACCGATAATTTAAACGTCATAAGTAATTAGATACGAAAGTATGATCCTGCTCTAGGTTGTGGGATATGTTATCAACACGATTATTGCATGATTATTCAGTATGTTCAGTTTTAATTTTTAATTGCGCATCTCAGTCTGATTACATTTTTAATTGTTCACTTGTATGGGGCATGTCTATCTAGGATACAAATGCTTTCAGAAAATGGCATGTTTAGTTTGTTAGAGAAAGTTTCAAACGTCGTCCCATCATGTTAAGAAATAACAATTTCAAGAATATTATAAGTCAGATGCCTTGGACAGGCCATGCTGAGATGTAAACGGAAGTGGGAACATCTTTGAATAAGTCACTCATTGCACTTTGCCAAGGTAGATTAAATTCTGTCAAAACTTCATCTTGTATTGATTCGTTAAGCATGCGTTAAAAAAAATCAATCCTTTCAGGAAGTAAGAAGTTGTCCTGACATGATGGCCTCTGACTTAAGTTATAATAAATTAGCTTTTGACGGTTCCTTTTACAGAAACATGTTAAAAGTTCAGGTGAATTATACAGAGAAGACAAAGAAGTAGTTTAAAAGAGATCATCTAGAGACAGCCACCTTGTTTTTATTTGCTGGTATTACATAATTTTGATTGGTAACAGCACAAACACGTGCGCCTGTCTTAACCCTTTCACCCTGCTGCAGGACATAATCAATGCTTTTTCAAGATGGCATGTCAGAGTGGTTCCTTTTCCAAGCTGTTCTATTAAATTATATTTTGGGCTTTCTCTTTCACTTGTCTAAACCAATATTTGAGTCTTGGACCAAGCCCTTTCTAAACAGTCATCCCTGATCATTTTGCCTTTCTCCTCCTCTTTTTTTGCTGAGTTTGTTTCTTTGCTTTGGGACTCTGAACACTTTACCACTGCTAACTAGAGCTAAAGAGCATGTGCTCTCTGCTTAAAACACGGTAACATTGGTTTATCCACAACTGGCATATGAAATATCCTTATAAGTTCTAGTAAAGTGCACTACATGTGCCAATGGCCTGTAAATTAAATGCTACTAGTGGGACTGCAGCACTGGTTTTGCCACCCACTTAAGTAGCCCCTTAACTATGACTCAGGCCTTTCCACTGCAGAGCCTGTATGTGCAGTTTCAAACTGCCATGTCAACGTGGCAAGTTAACCCTCTTTCCTGGACCCAACCTTCTTTTTATACAGATATATCACCCTTAAGGTAGATCCTAGACAGCCCATGAGCAGGGTGCAGTGTATTTACAAAATAGGACATGTATGTTTAAGTTTTACATATCCTAGTAGTAGACAAATCTTAAATTCGTTTTTCACTACTGCAAGGCCTCTCTCTTCCATAGGATGACATTGGGATTACCTTATTACATTTATAAGTGTAATTTCCAATTGGGACAAAATGAGACTCCCAAGTTTGGTGTCTCTGGAATAACAATTTAAAATCACAACTTATGGTGAAGTCCGATTTTAAATTGCAATTCTATAAATGGCACTCTTTAAAAAAAAAAAAATCTAAAAAGGAAGGGGTTGGGCCCGTAAAAAAGTCAGAAAGACTGGGCCACACAATAATATTAACCAACAGGAGGGGGTTCCAGTACTGACCCTCTTACCAAGATGTATTTTATAACAAGTTTGAGCACATAACTAAATTATTGTTGTCAACAATTATTTTTAACAATCTGCACAGTACATTAATTTCCATTCGTCAACAGAAAACAAAAAAAAACGAGATAAACAATCCACTAGCAATCATTACTAGTGAAAACCCACATTACATAACTCAGAAAAACATATTAATACATACAAACACATAAAGAAAGACAATAATAAACAAAAATCTAAGAAACTGAAAATGTACCAATTCTGGAATTCAACACTCAAAAGGGGTCTTATCTTTGTGGAAAAATAATAACAACCATAGCAACATATTTAACCAAGAATTGAAAGTGGGCGTCACAATGTTGGAAATCAAAACTTCACCTAATTACCAACATTCCCCTTGCTGGTAATCAGCATATTTGTGCCATCAGTGCTTCAACATAAATACAAAATAGACTGTAAAAAGTAATGAAAAACAAGTCTAGTGAGATCCCAGGCTGTCAAGCACACATAGTTGTATGATACTTTGTATAATGTGTAGCACTTACTTGGCATGAAAAACAACACTGAGTATTGAATGAATAATCACAACTTTGTGTGTCATTAAGATGTGTGCAGTGCAAATCATAAACAAAAAAGGCTTGTAAAAAACCTAGTTTGAAAACTATAGCGCTTATGTAGAAGTGAAATATGGGCTACAACCAACAAGAGCTCTAAACCCATGTAACAGTGCAGCCGAAATGAATATTGACATCGTAAAGCATCTGTGATAGGGCAACTTAGCACAAACAGTATCCAAAAACAACTAAAATCAGAGAAATTAATTAGACTGAATAAAAAGCATTTGACAGCTGTTCTACACTGGGAAGTCTTACTAGAATATTTAAGGTCAAATACCATTCCTCAAGGCTTTGTTAACGCTGAATTCATTAATGATTATTCGTGTACTCCGAGTGTTAAATTTGCATAGAAAATGTATTAATGTAAAGAAAATAATGCATGGATTTGAAGGTGTGCCCACCAGAGTGGCCGTCACTGTTCACGAAGTGTACTTATTAATGGCGTATTAATATGAAATGATGAGCTTATGTTTGATTAATGTAGTAATATGTCATATTAAGGGTTATGCGTTATGTATTAGCTTTATTAATTGTATGCTTAACTTAGCGAGGTCTTGGCCTAGTTGCACAGCCTTATGTCAAGCTGTATTTCTTAACCAACTTATAAAATGTCTGCTTAGAGAATTAAATTGTGATTTACCACTGTGCTGACCAAGTGTTTGTAGCTAAAAGTCTTTCTCATGAGAACTGCTTGCTAGGAGATGATGTACTTGCTGGTGAAACAATATTTAATGTAATGTGGGTGAGACCGACCTTCCCAGGAGAAGACAATCAAATCAAATCAAATCAATAACATTTATAAAGCGCGCCACTCACCCGTGCGGGTCTCAAGGCGCTAGGGGAAAGGGGGGGTTACTGCTACTCGTATAGCCAGGTTTTTAGGAGTCTCCGTAAAGCGGAGTGGTCCTGAGGCTGGTGGGGAGGGAGTTCCAGGTCTTGGCCGCCAGGAAGGAGAAAGATCTCCCACCCGCCGTGGAGCGGCGGATGCGAGGGACGGCAGCGAGTGCGAGACCAGAGGAACGGAGGAGGTGGGTGGGGACGTAGAAGCCGAGGCGTCGGTTGAGGTATTCCGGTCCCCTGTTGTGGAGGGCTTTGTGTGCGTGGGTGAGAAGTCGAAAGGTGATCCTTTTGCTGACTAGGAGCCAATGCAGGTGTCTCAGGTGTGCGGAGATGTGGCTGTTGCGGGGTACGTCGAGGATGAGGCGTGCCGATGCGTTTTGAATGCGTTGCAGGCGATTTTGGAGTTTGGCTGTGGTCCCGGCGTAGAGGGTGTTACTGTATCCAGGCGGCTCGTGACAAGGGCGTGGGTCACGGTTTTTCTAGTGTCGGCGGGGATCCAGCAGAAGATCTTGCGGAGCATGCGGAGGGTGAGGAAGCAGGCAGAGGACACAGCGTTGACTTGCTTGGTCATGGTGAGAAGAGGGTCCAAGATGAAGCCGAGGTTGCGGGCGTGGTCTGTGGGGGTCGGTGCGGTGCCGAGGGCCGTGGGCCACCAGGAGTCGTCCCAGGCGGACGGGGTGTTGCCGAGGATGAGGACTTCCGTTTTTTCAGAGTTCAGCTTTAGGCGGCTGAGCCTCATCCAATCTGCGACGTCCTTCATACCCTCTTGTAGGTTGGTCTTGGCGCTGGCGGGGTCCTTGGTGAGGGAGAGTATAAGTTGGGTGTCGTCGGCGTAGGAGGTGATGATGATGTCGTGCTTGCGAACGATGTTGGCGAAGGGGCTCATGTAGACATTGAAGAGTGTCGGGCTGAGCGATGAGCCTTGAGGTACGCCGCAGATGATCTCGGTGGGTTCTGAGCGAAACGGAGGGAGGTAAACTCTTTGGGAACGGTTTGAGAGAAAGGAGGCGATCCAGTCCAGGGCCTGGCCTTGGATCCCGGTGGAGCGGAGGCGGGTGATTAGGGTGCGGTGACAGACGGTGTCGAAGGCAGCCGAGAGGTCGAGGAGAATGAGGGCGACTGTTTCACCGTTGTCCATCAGGGTTCTGATGTCGTCAGTGACTGAGATGAGGGCGGTTTCCGTGCTGTGGTTGGTTCGGAATCCGGTTTGTGAAGGGTCTAGCAGGTTGTTGTTTTCCAGGAAGGTGGTCAGCTGTTTGTTGACGGTCTTCTCTATTACCTTGGCTGGGAAAGGCAGAAGAGAGATGGGGCGGAAGTTTTTCAGGTCGCTCGGGTCAGCCGTAGGTTTCTTTATTAGGGCGTTGACTTCGTCGTGTTTCCAGCATTCGGGGAAGGTAGCAGAAGAAAAAGAAGAGTTGATGACGGTCTGGAGGTGCGGGGCGATGATGTCGTCGGCTTTGTTAAAGATGAAGTGATGGCAGGGGTCCGAAGGGGCGCCGGAGTGGATAGAGTTCATGATGGATTTGGTTTCTTCAGTGTTGATGTGGGTCCAGTTGTTGAGGGTAATGGCCGGGGGGGCAGGTTCGGTGGTGTTATGTTGGGTCTGGTGTCCGAAGCTGTTGTGGAGGTCGCTGATCTTGCGATGGAAGAAAGTGGCGAGGGATTCGCACAAATCCTGTGAGGGCGTGACGGCGTTGGCGTTGGGGTTGGAGAACTCCTTGACGATGCTGAAGAGTTCTTTGCTGTTGTGGCTGTTTTTGTCCAGTCTGTCGGTGAAAAAGGTCTTTTTAGCAGCGCGGATCAGGCGGTGGTGTTCGCGGGTAGCGCTCTTGAGGGCGGTCATGTTGTCAGCGGTGTGGTCCTTGCGCCAGGCCTTCTCGAGGGCGCGACAAGTTTTCTTTGATTCTTTGAGGGTGTCAGAGAACCAGAGAGGTTTTTTGGTGTTGGTCTGTCGATGCGTGAGTTTGAGGGGAGCAAGGTTGTCTGCGCAGTTGGAGATCCAGTTTGTGAGGCTGAGGGCTGCGTCGTTGGGGTCGGTGGTGAGGGTGGGTTGGTTGGCGGCGAGTGCTGAGAAGAGTTGCTCTTCGGGGATCTTGTTCCACTGTCGACGATGGATGGGTTGAGTGCGGAGGTGGCGGGTCTCGCGTCGGAATGTGAAGTGGACACAGCTGTGGTCGGTCCAGTGTAGAGCGGAGGTGTGGCTGAAGAAGACGTGTTTGCTGGCGGAGAAGATAGGGTCAAGCGTGTGTCCGGCGATGTGGGTGGCGGTGTTCACCAGTTGTTTGAGGCCGAGGTTGGCGAGGTTGTCGAGCAGGGTGGCGGTGTTGGGGTCGTTGTTTTGTTCCAGATGGAAGTTGAGGTCGCCTAGGAGGATGTAGTCCGGTGATGCGAGGGCGTGCGGGGAGATGAAGTCGGCGATGGCGTCGCTGAAGGGGGCGCGCGGTCCGGGAGGACGGTAGACGAGGGATCCTCTGAGGGTGGTCCTCGGGTCGGTGCGAATCTGAAAATGCAGGTGTTCAGCGGCGAGGGGGGTGTCTTCGGTGGAGGTGGTGACGCTGATGTGTGGTTCTAAAAATTCTGGACCCATGTAATTTACTTTGCCACAGCAGTACGATTTTAGTATCAAAAGACCGATAATGACTAGTACACTAAGCATGAGCATTTTCGCTCAATTCCAGCAGCGTTTTCACCTCGAAATCGCCATTTTCGTCCTGCACTCGTGGCTCCCATTTTATACACGGCAGCCATTTTTAAAAGTTGCCCTCACATAGGCTTATAATACAGTCAGATTTGATTCCAAGGACACGTACACCTTGATTGACTTTTCTCTGACCTGGGCAAGCTGGAACCATTGCCTCAGGCCAAACCTGTTTGGTCAGTCCCTCTCCCAGTGGCCGAATCAGATAGCATCAAGGCACACCAGGCCATAAAACCCTTATTATCGCTCACACACCCTGCCTAACTTGCTCACACCTGCACCTGCTCTTTTCTTCTTCTTACTTTACGAGGGGGAGGTGCCCGTTTTTATTAGGGGTCCACACTTATCTGATGTAAAATACTAGGCCTTGCCGGGTAATTTATTATGGGTTGGATGACATGAAATATAAGGTTTCATCATGACACAGTTTTTTCTTTTGTAGTGAAAACATGTGAATGACCAACCAAAATGTCAAGAATGTTTGCCTGAAGCTTAAAAAACTGTATATAAGGAAACCTGACTTTGCATTGAAACACAGTCTCCTGAGAACATACAAATCGTGCTGTTGTACTTCTAGGACACTTGTCAATTGGTTGCAGCCAATAAATTCGATCTTTGACTTCACCTAGAAGACTCTGAGTTTCTGTAGTCTGAATCAGGAAAGTACCCGAGGTCTTTGGGTGTACCCTGGCACCGCTGGGTTACCGGATCAGTACCGGTTCTGAAAAACCCAGTACCTCAGTTGGCGCCCAAACGTGGGGCGATACCAGCGGTACCGGTCCAAGCCTGAGGTCCGTGGGGAGCTTCGTGTGAAAATTCTGGAGGAAGGCCGCCACTTCATCGACCCCTGCATGTCGACGTGGTCCGAAAGTCTTTGTTGCGAGGTTCCCCGCTTCCCGACGGCTATGAAGGACTGCTGCCCTGGCTATCGCCCTGATTTGGACCCTTGATTTTTGGTAGAGCGAAACGATAAGACGAGTCTTCTGGTGACGTCATTGATATTTTCAGTTAAGTATAAGTGGAGCGTCTCCAAGTCCTTAGTTGGACACTTGGTTTGGTCCTTAGTTGGACGCTTGGTTTGGTCCTTAATTGGACATTTGGTTTGGTATCCCTTTGGGATCACTTTGATTTGTAACTTGCAAGTACCAAAGCCGAAGGACTCGTGTATTCACGAGACTATCGTAAACGATAATCCTTTGAAGTTTGAAGCTAGACTAGTGAGCGAAGATGCCTGGTCTTAGCAGACTTGGAAATTTGTTTTGTCTTGGTTGTAAAAGGGACTCCCGGTTGGAGGACTCATGTCCGGTTCCTCCGATTGGAACTCCAACCTTTGAACTATATGTGAAGCATGGAGTGGGCCCCATCACGTTTAATAAAGTATGGGTCCGCTATTCTCGGAAATAATTGAGAAAAGTTTTTTTTTTTCCTTGTAAATATGACTTACAACTAGGATCTGCAAACGGTTCTGTAAGTAAATTGCGACAGCGCTATTTATGAAAAATGGCTAAAGCGCGCTGTATTGTGTGTCCTGAGTGTTTTCTGTTTATATCTGAAATGAGCTCAATGTGTGTTTGTGGGTCTTCTTGATGTTTTCAGTTTGTTAAGTAAAATGTTGGTTAATTAATATTAAGTAGAAACTTAGAAAAAATCCAGAAATGAACCATGTGATGTGCTAACATAGCTATATGTTGCTCTTTAATTTATAGAATTAGCAATTGTGCACATATACAAAACTGCCGTTAAATGCTTAATAAATTAGAAAACACATTCAATAGATATAAATAGGGCCCCCCCAAAAAAAAACGAAATTATCTATTTTCAATTCAGCCAGCACTTTCCCAGTTAAACATGGGTGGAATTTTGCATAACCTTCCTTTTAAATGAAAGTGGCGCAAAAATGTGACGCATTTCAAGTTAGGCTTATGCGCTTAGGCTTGTGAGTTAATGTATGCCAAATAATAGGCAAGGGATGCAGCTTGCTTTTATATGTGGAATTATCAAAAAAAAAAAAAAGAATAATTGGGTTCTTATTTTTTTTTAAAAAGAAAATTATTAATTATGGAAAAATTATTTAAAAAATAAGTTCCTTTGAAAATCGTTTTTTAATATTTATAAAGCTTAATACCTATACTATGACCTCCTAACATTAAAATGTAATTTAAGTTATGTTGCACCGCTAAAATGACATTTGTATGTGCAATTTTCCCTTGGCGCAGGAGCAAACAAGCTCATTTCTATAAAGTATAAGTTAATATTTTCAATGGCTGACTCATGGATTGTGTAATAGACATTCTGGTAATGCATATTATGCAAGAAAATTGTAGGATATTGATTTTTTAATGCCTAAAATATCAAAGTCGATTTTGGGCAAAAGCACTGTTTAAACTGCATTTTCTTTCATTCAGAGTACTTTTTAAAGTGTCTCAGGCTTCAGTAAATGCATACATTTAGGTTTGATATATATTTGCAGGTTGTGCCTTCTTATGATTCAATGAGTCAATGTGCCAGTACAAAGGCTTGTTTTAATATCAAGGTTGAAGGTTCTAACTTCAGCTGGGCCTACTGAGACGTTCATTCATTCGAGGTTGATGAAATATGTACCATTGCATGGGATTGCAACAAGCATTTATTCTAACAACTGGTATGTGTGTTATTAAGGTTTGTGAATTATTCACAGTAAATGTAGTTTAATAATCTGGAAATAGAGATATTTTTTTTAGCGCCTAAAAAGGAATTTTTTAATTTTTTTTAAATAGAGTGAATTATTGCAGGTTAGAAGGAAAATAGGAAGGCCTACTGTCTTTGACAGATTCAGAGTGGCAGAAGCTAGGAGAGCTACAGAGGCTGGCTCAAGTCACGCTGCTGAGATGCTATCTTTAGTTTTCCCATAAACAATGGAGGAGGCTGTCATGTTGACACCTGTGACCTTTTAACTTAGGGCCTTGTCTCTGTGAAATGCAGAATGACCCTACGGGCCTCTAAAAGTGGGATTTCTGGTTTCTCCAGAAGAACATCAATACAATTAAAGAACTTAATTCCAAAGGGAAAATATTAAAAAAAGGGGTTTCTTCGAATGTCCCAACATCATGTTAAATGCTCTGCAGAACTGATACATTTGTGTCTCCGCTCTAAAAAAATAAAATGATGCCTGCTAGTTGCTTTTATTTGACAGAAAACGAAGTGTTGCATTAAGTCTTAGACAGAAAATAAGATGCAGCCCTTTTTTTTTAATTTTGAAGGCTACATGCCTTAATGAGAACGATTTGCCAATTAAGACTTATTTTTCACAGTGGAAATTGTAGGTGCCAAATTAATATGGAGTGTCAGTGTAACAATTTTTACTTTTAGAAAGGTAAAACTAAGGTGGCTTGATGTTGCGAAAGTAACTGACAAGAGGGTAACAGTTAAGTAATGGAAATTTATTTTCATGTATTTGGTCCTATCATGAATTGTTCTTGCTGGTCCTGTATGTTAGAAGAGAAACAGTAAAGTTATATTTGACAGCAGATTTCCATTGCCTGGTGATCTACTGTCAAAAGGAGGGTAAGGATTTTAAACCTGACAAATTAAACAGGCCCAAATATTGGGTTTTGGGCTGCAGGTTTACAGTGCATAAAGTACATGACATGGTGTTGTGTGTCACCGCTTATTCACACATGCTATTGTTTTGTCTATGCTTTTTGTGCTTGATACACAGCAAGTATATCTGATGGCTTGACGTTTTGTGCGTTTTTATTATTTTTTATTTGTTTTTTGCATGTTTGTTGCTGCTTTTGATACTATTACAAGCTCCCCTGTGTTGTGAGGGGATGGTCATGACGATGCCCATCGCTACGCAACAGTTGGTTGAACTTGTTCTGGTTACTAAATTCCACAGATAATGATATTTCATGCTGTGAACATAAAAGACAACACTTCACCAGTGAATGTCTATTTGGCTATAATGGTATTGAAGGAAAATAAAAAGAGATATACAGGATCAAAGTGTGTCACCTGCAGTTAGTCATGTTACTGCCCCTTCCCTTAAAGGAACAGGCAGCCCTACATTTATGTATCCTTGATTGGACCTAAGGATGAAATTATAGATCTGTGACTTAAGGTGGCCTAATTTCTATATTACATTAGTTAATGATGTTCTGTTTCCTAAGTAGCATATGGCTTTCGTTCCTTAAAAGAAAACCAGGTTTTCATTTTTTCCTGAAGAAGGAACTGAAACATTAGCTAGGAGTACCGTATATGGTGTAGTCGCCAACGGTAGAGTTAAAATTTGTGTAACTTTGGCCTTTGTGTATCACCCGTACTCTTGGTGTTGTGTCACATGCCTGACTATCACCCAAATAATTTTTTTTGTTCTTTCTATAGATTTTTTCTTTGGTTACTTCCCCTGACCAATGTCGCACCATGCTTAGTTATTGAGTTTTTTGCTATGTCCTAGTCCCATTTCTCTTTTTCGAATTCCTTTCACCAGTCAGCCCTTTTATTATTATTGATGTATTGTTCAGGTTCACATTTCCAGACTGCAGTGATGTACCAGGGACCCCCATGTTATGTATAATTCCCTTTGGTATGACCAGACTGGTTTTCAAGAATTTGCCTGCTTCAATGTTTTCCAGCCTGACTGTCAGGGTAGCGATAGACTAGTTAACTGACTCAATATTATAGTAAGACAAGTTTTCCATCTCAATAGGAGATATCTTATGTTTACCTTTTTGAACATGACGAATTTTCAATGTCTATTTTAATTTGGTTTTCGGTTCCCTTCTGTTCCTGCTACTTTAATTTTTTGTGGGATCAGATGTGTCCTAATCATGCAAATATCAGGACCATCTAGTTCTTGTCTTTTTGTTTGCACATTTGACTATTAGCCTGTATATTGCATAGTGCACCTGATGCACAGTTTTTAAAGGAAGGTTTCTACATGTCCCTGATAATCGGTATCATGTGATTTCTCTATTGAGATGTTCTAAGGTAAGGAGGAACACCTAGACTTAATCATTGAGGCAAATATGTGTTTACCCCATTAGACAATGCCACTGTGTGAGGAAATCCATTCAGATAGAATTCTCATGTAGCTATAGATGGCAGAGAATAATGGAGAGAACTGAATTAAAGATGCTACAGACCCTGTTTTGCCCTTCTGCCTTTGTCTTTGTATTTTATGCCCATGGTGTATGGCTACTCCTTTGAAGATTGCAGACCACCTGCTTGCAGTCCCCTTGTTAAAAACCATGAACTGTTTTTGTACTAAATTGAAGGAAACTAACAGCTGTGGCACACTTCCTACGTCACTAGATTCTGCGGGTATCAAGTCATAATAACCTGCAGGACATTGATTTAAGCCTAATTCCCATCAGTGACAGCTACAGATGAAAGACGGACGTCTTGGCCCTACAGTCTCAGCACCCAGGAAGTAGCAAAGCTGGACAGCGATCGCCAGCGCATGATATCGTACTTGCTCCATCAGACGGCGTTGGACATCACAAAACCAAAGTTTCGGTGTAAAAGAACTAAAGAGAAGGATTCCTGTTGTTGATGGCAGAGTTGTTTTGAGGTTTCATTTCTCTACCTGTCATGTGCTGGTAACCTCTGACAGTGTGCAATCCCTTGAGCCCCTTGGCCTGAGTTTTGGCCACACACCCCCTTTTCTTTGCTCCAACGGAAGAAGGGCAGTGCACCGGAGATTTCAAGTTTGGAAAAAGGCACTATATTGTGGTGCCCATGAAAGAGCAGCTTGAGCGTCCTCTGACACTAAATAATGAGTGTTGGAGTCTGAAAGTGCTGCTGAGCTTGAGCTATTTCCCAATTAATGGTGCTTGCGTCTGCACGAGATGATTTGTGCCCTTGATCAATGAAGAGCACATTGTTTGTAGTGTCTGCCACAGAGGAGAGACACTGGTGCATTGCTTTAAGACATTGAGACTTTCGAGTGAGCTGTGGGTGTTTGCCAGGAGGGCACTCCAACTAAGCAGTACTTTTCTCACGAAGAGGCCTGAATTGAGAGGCCCATGCGAAAGAAAACAACAAAAGAAAATTTGATGGACAATAGAAGCCTGCCAGAGAGGCTTTTTGAACGGACTCTGGGCATAGTTGGTTTCACAAGAGGTTTCCGTGTGATTGTATAGACTAGGTGTTAGGAGACTGATTGTTTTGCTGGCATTGTTTTAAAGTACTATTCTGTTTAGTAAAAGCAGAATAAAGTCCATTTTCTGTGGAAAGAGTACCCCCTTTTCACCTTAGAGCATTGATGAGAGTCACCACTGTTCCACCTGAACATACAAAAATTACTGAAATGCAGAGGAGCCCTAAAAATGTTACTAGATAATTTTAGGATTTGCTTTTTGGTTAGGGTTGTGAAAAATTATTATTTCATTTGTAAATAGTGGTCACTACTTTCTCCCGTTGTCTATATGTTCTTAATAACGTGTTTTCTAGTGTCTTTTAAACATGACGTTGTCATTTATGGGTGGGATTGTTTTTCTCTACTCAATTGACTTCTGCACCCACTTCCCAACCTATGTATTTTCCTACTATTGTTTCTTTGCACTCTTTTCACCCTTTTCCTGAACATGAGCAGGTCAGAAGATCAGAATTTGTAAGCAATTCTTTTGTACAGCTTCTGCATCAACACTAGTTAGTAGTGAACATCACTAATTGTTGGGTGTGTGATCTTATGCCACCTACTGCAGATAGAGGTATTCCTTATTTTGTCCTGCCATATGTGGCCTTTTGTGCTACTTCATGTTCGGGGAGACCTGTCCAGAGAGAGTTACCAAGTACTAGAATTTTGCTCCAGCAACATCTCCATGGCCTTATAAACATAGACCTGGACTCAGATTAGCATGAGAATAGGTTTATTACCTATGTAAGGGCAAAAGGAGGGTTTGTGGTTCTAAAAATTCTGGACCCATGTAATTTACTTTGCCACAGCAGTACGATTTTAGTATCAAAAGACCGATAATGACTAGTACACTAAGCATGAGCATTTTCGCTCAATTCCAGCAGCGTTTTCACCTCGAAATCGCCATTTTCATCCTGCACTCGTGGCTCCCATTTTATACACGGCAACCATTTTTAAAAGTTGCCCTCACATAGGCTTATAATACAGTCAGATTTGATTCCAAGGACACGTACACCTTGATTGACTTTTCTCTGACCTGGGCAAGCTGGAACCATTGCCTCAGGCCAAACCTGTTTGGTCAGTCCCTCTCCCAGTGGCCGAATCAGATAGCATCAAGGCACACCAGGCCATAAAACCCTTATTATCGCTCACACACCCTGCCTAACTTGCTCACACCTGCACCTGCTCTTTTCTTCTTCTTACTTTACGAGGGGGAGGTGCCCGTTTTTATTAGGGGTCCACACTTATCTGATGTAAAATACTAGGCCTTGCCGGGTAATTTATTATGGGTTGGATGACATGAAATATAAGGTTTCATCATGACACAGTTTTTTCCTTTGTAGTGAAAACATGTGAATGACCAACCAAAATGTCAAGAATGTTTGCCTGAAGCTTAAAAAACTGTATATAAGGAAACCTGACTTTGCATTGAAACACAGTCTCCTGAGAACATACAAATCGTGCTGTTGTACTTCTAGGACACTTGTCAATTGGTTGCAGCCAATAAATTCGATCTTTGACTTCACCTAGAAGACTCTGAGTTTCTGTAGTCTGAATCAGGAAAGTACCCGAGGTCTTTGGGTGTACCCTGGCACCGCTGGGTTACCGGATCAGTACCGGTTCTGAAAAACCCAGTACCTCAGATGGAGTCTTTGAAGACGATGGCGATACCTCCTCCTACTTGGTTGGTGCGGTCTTTTCTGGAGATCTTGTAGCCTTCGGGGATGGCGGTGGCGATGTCTGGAGCAGAGGAGGCGTTCATCCAGGTCTCCGTGATGAAGGCGACGTCCGGTGCTGTGGAGTCCAGGAGGTCCCAGAGTTCAACGGCGTGCTTGTGGACGGATCGAGCGTTGACCAGGATGCACTTGAGGGGGTTGATGGCGCGTGGGCTTGTGGTCGTGGTAGTTGCGTGGTGGAAGATATGTTTGCAGGAGTTGCAGGCGAAGGGTCCATGGGTGCGTTTGGGGTGAGCATGGAAGCAGGTGTTGGAGCGTCCTGGGTTGAGGGCGAGGAGGGTCGTGGGGTCATAGCGGATCAGCGGGGTTTGGGAGAGCTGGGGACCAGGGGTCGTGGCGCTGGGTGCGGGCCAGGCGCGGACGGGCGCAGACGGGCTTGCCTCTGGCGCACCAGCGGTGCGGTCGCACAGCGGCCGCCATATGAGGTAGGGGGGGGGAGGGGTCAGCTGGGGGCGAATGGGAGCTGGGGGGGCGGGGGCGAGCAGGAGGTCGCGGCGGGAAAGCGCGAGCGAGGGGGGGGACAGGTAGAGTGAGAAGAGCTGGGGGAGGGGGGTTTAAGGGTGGAGGGGGGAGAGTGTTAGGAGGATTGGGAGATTAGGAAGAGAGATAGGAGTTGGGTTTTGAAGATAGGGGAGGGGGGATGTAGAGGTGGGTGAGGGTGAGAGGTAGAGTGAGAGGATAGGAAGAATAGGTAATAGAGGGGGTGGCGGGAAGGGGGGGAGAGATAGAGAAATAGATAGAGAAAATGGATAGATAGAGAAATCGATAGATAGAGAAATAGATAGATAGAGAGATAGGTGGATAGGAGGAGGTGGGGAGTGAGGGAGTTAGATAGTGAGATAGAGAGATAGGTGGATAGGAGGAGAGAGGGACGTAGATAGCGAATGGGTTAGATAGGGGTGATAGAGAGGGGGAGGCGAGTGAGGGAGGGGGATGAGGCAGGAGCAGGAGGGCAGGCGCGGGGAGAAGAAGACGGAGGGGGCAGAGGAGCCGAAGACAGAAGATAGAAGACAGAAGAACAGAAGAACAGAAGACCGGAAGAGCAGAAGAACAGAAGACCGGAAGAACAGAAGAACAGAAGAACAGGAGAACCGAAGAACAGGAGTCCAGAAGAACTCAGAAGAGCGGAAGTTCACAGAAGAGCAGAAGATCACAGATGAAGATACGAAGAACAGAAGGCAGAAGACAGGCAGAAGACCTCAGAAGAAGATGAAGAAGAAGAGAGGCGACAGGAGAGGCAGAGAAGCACACAGAAGAAGAGAGAAGACGGGGAGAAGGAGAGTACAGAAGAAGATTACAGGCGAGGAGCGAGGAGGAAGAACAGAGAAGAAGAAAAGAAGAAAAGAAGAAAAGAAGCAGGAGCAGGAGAGAGGGTGAGTAGCGCGGGGCAGGGCGAGGGGTTGGGAGGTGGGGGGTACTTACTGTGAGGTGGGTCTCAGGAACTCAGGAACCTGGAGGAGCTGCAGCGGCAGGGGGAGCGACCTACCCTTGGGTCAAGGGTCGCTACCACTGTCGCGCAGCGGCCGCCATATGAGGTAGGAGGGGGGGGAGGGGTCAGCTGGGGGCGAATGGGATCTGGGGGGGCGGGGCGAGCAGGAGGTCGCGGCGGGAAAGCGCGAGGGAGCGGGAGGACAGGTAGAGTGAGAAGAGCTGGGGGAGGAGGGTTTAAGGGTGGAGGGGGGAGAGTGTTAGGAGGATTGGGAGATTAGGAAGAGAGATAGGAGTTGGGTTTTGAAGATAGGGGAGGGGGGGTTGTAGAGGTGGGTGAGGGTGAGAGGCAGAGTGAGAGGATAGGAAGAATAGGTAATAGAGGGGGTGGCGGGAAGGGGGGGAGAGATAGAGAAATAGATAGAGAAAATGGATAGATAGAGAAATCGATAGATAGAGAAAGAGATAGATAGAGAGATAGGTGGATAGGAGGAGGTGGGGAGTGAGGGAGTTAGATAGTGAGATAGAGAGATAGAGAGATAGGAGGAGAGAGGGACGTAGATAGCGAATGGGTTAGATAGGGGTGATAGAGAGGGGGAGGCGAGTGAGGGAGGGGGATGAGGCAGGAGCAGGAGGGCAGGCGCGGGGAGAAGACGACGGAGGGGGCAGAGGAGCTGAAGACAGAAGATAGAAGACAGAAGAACAGAAGACCGGAAGAGCAGAAGAACAGAAGAACAGAAGACCGGAAGAACAGAAGAACAGAAGAACAGGAGAACCGAAGAACAGGAGTCCAGAAGAACTCAGAGGAGCGGAAGTTCACAGAAGAGCAGAAGATCACAGATGAAGATACGAAGAACAGAAGGCAGAAGACAGGCAGAAGACCTAAGAAGAAGATGAAGAAGAAGAGAGGCGACAGGAGAGGCAGAGAAGCACACAGAAGAAGAGAGAAGACGGGGAGAAGGAGAGTACAGAAGAAGATTACAGGCGAGGAGCGAGGAGGAAGAACAGAGAAGAAGAAAAGAAGAAAAGAAGCAGGAGCAGGAGAGAGGGTGAGTAGCGAAGGGCAGGGCGAGGGGTTGGGAGGTGGGGGGTACTTACTGTGAGGTGGGTCTCAGGAACTCAGGAACCTGGAGGAGCTGGAGGAGCTGCAGCGGCAGGGGGAGCGACCTACCCTTGGGTCAAGGGTCGCTACCACTGTCGCGCAGCGGCCGCCATATGAGGTAGGAGGGTGGGGAGGGGTCAGCTGGGGGCGAATGGGAGCTGGGGGGGCGGGGGCGAGCAGGAGGTCGCGGCGGGAAAGCGCAAGGGAGGGGGGGGACAGGTAGAGTGAGAAGAGCTGGGGGAGGGGGGTTTAAGGGTGGAGGGGGGAGAGTGTTAGGAGGATTGGGAGATTAGGAAGAGAGATAGGAGTTGGGTTTTGAAGATAGGGGAGGGGGGGTTGTAGAGGTGGGTGAGGGTGAGAGGTAGAGTGAGAGGATAGGAAGAATAGGTAATAGAGGGGGTGGCGGGAAGGGGGGGAGAGATAGAGAAATAGAGAAAATGGATAGATAGAGAAATAGATAGATAGAGAGATAGGTGGATAGGAGGAGGTGGGGAGTGAGGGACTGACTGGAGTATAAGCTGCAACAATATTGATACCTGACAAGCCAAGCGATGAGAACAAGAGACGAGGAGTCAATCATCGACATGAGAACCATGTATTAGTAAAAGTGTAGATTTCAGGTTTTATTTTCATTGGACTAAATGCAAACATGTGATTCTTTAACCAATGGGGACATGGGAAGTAGTTTTAGGAAATCTAACTTAGCTAGATTGCACTGAGAGGAAGACACCATTTGCCACTTTTCAGTTTACCATACCACCATTATTTTCTTGACTGTCCAGAGAAAAGACGTGCTTAACTTTATTGCTTAAAGACTTTGCCTTTTCTAAACTTTGATGCCGAACCTGATGCCTTGCTGACCAAACTAACGCCCTGATGAAAAAGACTGTCATAGCTTGCTGATCCAAACTGAGGAGAGGTGTACAGATAATGTTATTGATTGCTATGTCTATTTGCTTTTGTTTCTAGGTACCAACCGCTAACTTTGACAGAGCCATAGTTAGATGTTTTTCCAAATTTGTGTTGACCAAATTCTTTTGCATGAAGACCAAACAAGCTATTCTAATCTGATGTTAGATAGGGTTCTCACTGATTAAGCTCGCTACATGTATTAACAGTTGATGTATTTTCTTTGCTGAATCCTAAATGTATGTGATATCGTTTGCGCAGTTATTCTTGCTTTTAATTTGTACCGTAACATTAGAATGTGTAGTGGCTCAAGTTTTGATTAGATTGTGATTCTTTTGCCGCTTGGTTCAGCCAGTGTTGCTTCTATATGTTTCTATATGTTAAAATGATTTTGAGACTAAGTTATGTGACATTAGCATTGTTATATAGGGAAATAAAAATTATAGCTTTTACATAAAGGTGTGGTTATTCATGACCTCAAGGTCATGGTGTGTGGAAATTACTAAATCCTATTGATTATTGATGTCATTGATTGTTGCTGCTATTGATTTGTATTGGTACGGAGTTCATGGTGGGAAAAACTCGAAGCGCACTCAAAAGGTCCATCAGCCTAGTCGCGTCTCCTTGTAAGTTTACATATTAAGGTCTGACACGCTAACAGCTTCCAGGTAAAAACATCCTACATATTTTCATTGAGGATCCGAAATACAAAACAAACTTAAGTGGAATAGGCTCAAAAAGTTCCAGAGATTGGATGTTCTTGTCAATCATAACTGCTGAAGATTCAGCAAGAACGATATAAAACCAAACTCATCCACTGCTAACGCCGAGGTGCTACTAGCAAAGATAGACATGAAGACACAAACAAGGAGTCCAACCAATTGCAGAAAGACATTAGTAATTACAGAACTGAAAAGACTTATTTCTATCCATAACCTGACTTTTAGCACAACCAGAAAGCACGGGTCCTACATCAATATGAAGGCAGAAGTGGCCATATATTTATTAACATTTCAAACAGGTCTCCGACTCCAGCAGCAAACGCAAACCTTCAACCAGCTCCTTTGGACAGTAGGGAAAATATTTTTTTTTTTAGGCCAGCCAGAACAAGGGCAGAGAATGATGGAAACAGAACCAAAGAGCAGGTGAAACCAAACACCAGACTTATCACTGGGGATACTTAGAATGTTTACCCATTTGCAGTCTTTCAAGACATGAGTATTTACTGGAAAGGTCTATCCTAGTCAGACACCAGTGGACGTTTTGATATTTTAAAAGACCAATCTTAAAGAACTGGATCCAAATGAACAGAGAAATTGGTTCACCAAATTGAATCTATCCAGAGAAAAAAAGCCTGGCGAAGAAAAAAATTACAAGAAGACAGCAAAGTGATAATTAAACCTACAAATAAAGAAGCTGTAGTGATTGCAGGACTAGAAGATTAGAAGACAGAAATTATGACAACTCAGCAATCTGAATCATTATATTCAAAAGATTCACAAGACCTCACAACAGCAATCCAAACATAACTACTTCCAATACTGTAGAAAGGGATGGTGACTGAGCATTAGGTGTGATATGAACAAAGGAAGCAAAGGTGACCTTATGACCACTTTTCAGCAGTAGAAACCATTCACCACTCAGAAAAAACAAGACAAAGTTGAATCTAGAAGCATAAATGAAGAAATGGCAGAAACCACTTTAAAAACAGCTCACAGAACGCAGTGCGTTCTCTTCAATAAACCGATTCTGACCTAGACCAACCCCTGTTCCAATCAACTAGTTAGTTCTGAGGAAGACTTCAAGAGACTTAGATCCTGCTATTGGAGGTCGAAGCACTTAGGCACAAAGAGAAGAGGTGTTTTCAAGCAGTAAGGTTCTATTGCAATTAGAAGGACGAAGACTTGAGCATGATACATCCTCTGCCTTAGAGACATTAAAATATATATATACATAATTACTGAAATGCCCCAGGGAGGTGGTGGTTCCCAGTGCTGTGGGGGCCCAGGTGGCCCCTCCGCACTCTGTTTGATGAAATCTTCGGGAGGTGGCGGTCCCTGGGGCTGTGGGGGGGGCCAGGAGGCCCCCCCACATTGAATTTCTTATTTGTCCTGGGGTGGTGGTGGTCCCTGGGGCTGCCAGGAGGGCCCCCTAGATTAAGTTTATTTGCGCTGGGGAGGCGGCGGTCCCCAGGGCTGTGGCTCCCTATGCTCTATTTGATGAAAGCCCCAGGGAGGTGGCAGTCCCAGGGATTGGGGAGGGGGGCCCAGCCTGCATTAAAATAGCAATGCCCATTGGGACTTAACCCACCCGGGGGCTTATTAAAAAACAAGTGCAGGAGCCCGTGCTTGTTTTTTTTTAAATTCTCACTGCATCCACTGATCCGCTGTGAATATATATATATTTTTAAATGCCTTTTACTTCTTGGGACTCCCTGTGGGACCCCAGCACCAGAGCTAAGGGGTTAGGGTGTGCCTATCCTGACCTGCTTTCTTTTTCTTTTTTTTTTATACACTTGTTTTGATGAACTCGGCTGAAGCCGAGTCCCAAGATGGCTGGCAGCACTTCCTTGTTGGAGTGTTGGCAGCCTATCAGATCTGTGCATTTGCTGTGCATGAGCTCTTATTCTCTGCAAGATAGTCGCGAAGGAACTACGTCCATAGTCAAACAAATTTGTTTGCCCTTTAATATCTCCAAAACTACTGAACAGATTTACACAAAATTAAGGAAAGCATAATCTGTGTACCGAAAGCTAGCTTTCTGCCACATTTGGTGTAATTCTATCTAGGGATTTGGGCTGTAGTCGTATCTAAAGGTCCTATGGAAATCAACATGGGAAATGCAACTTTTTTCACCACCCCCTTTTTTCTTTGCCCCGCTTGACGGATCACCCTAAAACTTTCCGTGCCCTACTAGAATTAGCAGTACACGTATTTTTTGGAAAATTTGGTTTTCCGCGCAGCACATTATGACTGCTGGCAGCCCTCCGTCCTTTTTCGTACGGAGAGCCGCCAGCAGCCATACTGGCGGTCGGCGGGGAAGTGGAGGCTGCCCCACCTCCACCGCCTGTCATCAGAACACCGCCCACCGAATCACGTTCCATGATTCGGTGTGGCAGTGTTCTGGTGACGGGGAGCTGGCGGCGGAGCAGCCCCCCGTCATCAGAACACCGCCCACCGAATCATGTTCCATGATTTGGTGTGGCAGTGTTCTGGTGACGGGGAGCTGGCGGTGGGGCAGCCCCCATGGATCCCGTCCCCTCCCGGAGGATCAACGGACAAGGTAAGTTGATCGTCCGTTAGGGGAGGGGGGTGTTGTGTATTGTGTGCGTGCATGGGGGTGTGCGTGTGAGTATGTAGAGGGGGTGTGTGTGTGCATGTATGCATGCGGGGGGTGTTGGGTGTATGGGAAATGTGTGCAGGTCGGTCTGTGTGCATGTCTGTTTGTATGTGTGCGGATGTTAGAAATGGGGTTTCTGGTTGGCTAAGGTATGCACCTCAGCCAGGCAGAACTTACCCACTATAGTCAGGGCAAGGGAGTTGCACGTCCAAGATAACCCCTGCTCACCCCCTTGGTAGCTTGGCACGAGCAGTCAGGCTTAACCCAGAGGCAATGTGTAAAGAGTTTCCACAACACACGTGACGCAATATCCCCACCACAAAGGAAACACAACACCAGATTATATGAAAATATACTGTATTGTACACAAGGCAATTATCAGACCAAACATCACATATCAGTACTATCCTGCTACCTTAGCAGTTGTCAGAACGTTACACATTAGTTACTCTGCTACCTAGCAGTAGTCACACATAACACACAGGTTACTCAGTATTCTGCAACATAAGCAGTAGTCAGGAAAACACGTTATTACATCACAGCACTTGTCATAAGAATATCATAAAATGCCCATAGTAGGAACATTAGAAAAACATATTAACAAGCATGTCCATAAAAGGAACATTTGCATACACATATGTAAAAACATCAAACAAATGTCTGTAGAAAGAACTTTGGATTACAACTATATTGGTCCTTTAAACAGTACCTGGTTGGATGAAGGCACCTCCAGTGCCTAGAAGGCGAACAATGGGGCCCCGGCGCACCTATGCACAAAACGGGGGCCTCCCTTATAATCTGTGGTCAGAGGAGGGCAACATGCACCTCCTCTCTTTTATAGACAGGCCCCTCCGGGGACCGTGATTACTGGGGGCCCCCCAGGGCCTCAACCGGCCCTAATGAGGGGGGCCAAAGCCAGCAAAAACAACTTAGGGCTGGAGGGGGGCACCACGCACCCCCTCTGGTTTGATGACAGGCCCCTCCCGGGACCCGTGATCTCTGGGGGCCCCACCGGACCTCCACTGGCCCTTCCACCAAAGGGGGGGGGCCACAATAATGCCCGTTTTACCTAACAGCAGAAAAGGAGCGTCCTGCTCCTCACGCAGAGGCCAGGGGGAAGGGGGCACTCCCCGCGCCTTCCTCTGGTCCTGCCGTGAAGCCACAAGAAGATCAGGCCCCTCCTGGGGCCCGAGCAGACACTCACCTGCACCCGATGCGGTGCGCGAGTGTTCTTCCAGCTTCCCGGGCTGCTGCAGTGATCTTATTTAAAGGGGCACAATGCAGCAAGGAGCCTACGAGCTCACAAGGCTCCATAAGCGCGCTGCAATCAGCGCTATGGCAGCCGCAACCACGGAGAAGCACCCCTCGTGAAGAAATGGATGCAGGGGCCAGGGGCCACAGCACCCTGCCCCTGGGGAGCAGAATATTAAGACAAGGCCCTCAGGTGGAGGGCCCAGCTACAGGCCAGCACAAGGGAAAGGCAGCAAGTGGCAAGTCCTTCACCGTGACCAGGCAGGTCACAGGTCAGCACAGCAGCAGTCCATGGCAGTTCCTGGTGAGTCCTTTCAGCCTTTGGTGTCCAGTTCCAAGATGATTCCAAGAGTCTCCAAATTGTGGGGAAAATTCCCCTGTACTTATAGTCAGTTCTTACAGTGTTTTACAATGGTAGGGAGAGGAGGTTCCAGCCAGTTACAACTGGTTCTGGGAGTGCCCCCTCTCTCCTTTCAGCACAGGCTCCAAACATCAGTAGGGGGATAACGACCCTATTGTGTGAGGCCAGGGCACAGTCTTTACAAATGCAGGTGTGCCCCGCCTCTCCCTTCTCTCAGCCCAGGAAGACTATTCAGTATGCAGATGCACCTCTGTGACACCTCCACCCTCCCTGTGTACAGGCTGTCTGAAAAGTATGCACAAAGCCCCAACTGTCACTCTGCCAGACGTGGATTGGAGTCAAGCTGCAAAACACCAGAGTCATAAGCACAGATAAATGCGCACTTTCTAGAAGTGGCATTTCTGTGATAGTAATAAAAAATACACCCACACCAGTAAGCAGCATTTATTATCACCATCACAACCATACCCAACACGCCTATGCTACTCCTCATAAATCAGACAATACCCTTTACACATAAGGCAGGGCATATCTAATGCAATCCTATGAGAAGGCAGCACTCACAGCAGTGAGACACCAAGTTAGGCTGTTTGTCACTACCAGGACAGGCCATGCAATATGGCACATGTCCTGCCTTTCTACATACATGGCACCCTGCCCATAGGGCTAGCTAGGGCGTACCTTAGGGGTGACTTACATGTAGTAAAAGAGGAGTTCTGAGCCTGGCAAGTAAGTTTAGATGCCAGGTCCCTGTGGCAGAAAACTGCGCACACAGGCCCTGCGCTAGCAGGCCTGAGACAGGTTTTGAAAGTCTACTTCAGTGGGTGGCGCAAGCAGCGCTGCAGGCCAACTAGTAGTATTTAATTTAAAGGCCCTGAGTATAGAGATACCACTGTACAAGGGACCTATAGGTAAATTAAATATGCCAATTAGGTATAAGCCAATCATACCAACTTTAGATGGGAAAGCACCTGCACTTTAGCACTGGTCAGCAGTGATAAAGTGCTCAGAGTCCTAGAGCCAACAGCGAGAGGTCAGAAAAACCAGGAGGAAGGAGGCAAAAAGACTGGGGATGACCCTGCGTAAGGCAAAAAGTCCAACACAACCCCCTACCAGCCAAAAGCCAGGGGAGAACAATCAATACCTTGATGTACTTCCCTGATTGGGGCGATAGAACAAGGACCCAGGCCCACAACAGCAGGGGCATGTTCCAGTTCTACGCCTTCCTGACTCCACTTGGATCGCTCTGTTAATGCTTCCCAGGCAGCCTAGACCAACCCACTGGGGTTCTCTAGCTGCCAATGGCCAGAACCAGGCCCCAGGCCATCTAGGAGCCTCTGGTCTCTGAAACCATAACGAGTGGTGGGCGGTAGCCCCAGGTGAAAAGCAACTTGTCTCCACTCCATTTCCAATCAGTTCAGGGGCTCTACCCTGTCACTGATCCACCAACCTAGGGTCCGCACCCATAGGTTCTACAGGGGCTAGAGGCGAAGCTCTCCTCCCTCTACCCCTCCTTCTAGGATCCCGCCCTCCTCTCCTAGGAGGGGTATCACCAGAATCCACATTTGGCAGGGTGCTGCGTACAGCAGCCCTGCACAACTCTCTCTCCAGCCCAGGATCACTACCTGGCGACTGACCACCCAACCTAGGGACGACACCCTTGGGTTGCACCGGGGTCCGGGGCGGGCTTCCCCCTCCCTGAACCCCACTTCCAGAGTCCTGCGTCTCCCCACCTCGGGAGAAGCCACCAGAAGTTTCACACGGGGAGGTGAGCACACTAACCGCCCCCCCAACCAGGTCAGAGTTTCCCCCTGAACCTGTCTATCTAGTCCAGGGACGACACCCTTAGACTGGACCATTGCCCAGCGAACCAGGACTTCCTTGGGAGCACACCTACCCCCTACCAGATCAGAGCTTACCCCCTGAATCTGGCAATCCAACCCAAAGTCACTACCCTGCGGTTGAACCACTGCCTGGCGCCAATGTTAGAAATGGGGTTTCTGGTTGGCTATGGTATGCACCTGAGCCAGGCAGAACTTACCCACTCTAGGCGTGCACAGCGTTCCGTACTTGGATCGATTGCTCCTTGCTGCTTATCATGGAGGAAATAGGGGTAAAGCTTACCTGCCTTGGAAGAAAGGCGATGCCAAATTGTTGTCCTGCTAACTGGATGCAGGCCGCTTTGGAGCTACAACGCGGTAGGCATGTAGCTGCCAGGATTTCCCTCCGGGGCAGCGAGGGAAGAGCCAGCACAAGTCCTACATTCGCAGAGAGGACGCTGAAGCTGCTGAAAGGTAGGGGGTTTCAGGGGAGCTGTGACCATTGCGCAAACATCGTATCTGACAGAGGTAAATCGACTTTGAAGGGGAAAGTGACAAATATTTCTGTTCTCCCCCTCAGGGATAGAAATAAATATAATATTAGCATGCAAAGCACGAGGGGGCTAAATCAAGGCAAGAGGAGAGGTGGAGAAGTGTGCACAATGGTTAGAGTGGCAGACCCTGAAGCAGAGATCTGGCTCAAGACCAGGGTTCAAGTCCCGCTTCGGCAGGTCTTGGGCTCAATTCCCTTGGACCAGATAATTCTCGCCTTGGTGCCTAATCTAATTAATGGGTCCCACTCTGCAACTCTGGGCAATAGCTTGCTTAATCTCCACAACAGCCCCAACAGCGCTTGGATGCCTGGCTTCACCCTGGTGGTGCCCAGGAGTGGGCACCTCACAGGGAAAAGCCAGGAGGGGTTCCATAGCGGTATGAGTACAGCGCCTTGAGACCCTAACGGGTGAGTAGTGCGCTATACAAGTGCAAAGTTTACAGTTTACAGCAGAAGGAGGCTGCAACTCCCTCAGAGCAGGCTGCGTCAGAAGAGCCTCTCACACAGTCCATAGCAGGAATGATACGTGATTTAGCAGTGGAGGTCAGGGTTAGTTTTGAAACCTCAAAGTCCAATCAGAGAGAGATAAGAGGGATTTGTGAAGCTCTCAGGCAGAAATTCGATGACCTTGCGAAACGTACTGCGGCCCTGGAAGCAGATGCCGGTGAGTTGAAGAGAGCCACAGAGAATAATGCTGAGACAATGCAACAAATAAAAGTAGGGGAGGATAAGGTACTTTTAAAGCTCAAATAATGGAGAGCAATAAGAGGAGGAATAATTTGAGGTTTTTAAAAGTTCCTCAAGGTCTGGAAGGCGGGGATCTGAAGAGGTTGGTAGTTCATCTAATTAAACAAGGAGTACAGATTGAGGGTGAAGAAGAAGTCCTGGCAAAGGACATTCAAAGAGTGCACAGAGACCTGTTCAGAAAACCCCCCTAATAGAGATAAACCTAGAAAGATTTTGGTCAACTTTCATACTTATGCCATTAAAGAGCGCATTTTAGCGGCAGCACTGAAAAAAAAGACCCTGACAGCAGAGGGTGTTAATTTTGAAATCAGATCAGACCTATCTAGTGTAACGTTAAATAAACAATGGGAGCTAGGGCAAAGAATTGATGTTTTGAAGAGATTAGGAGCTACGGCCCAACTGAAATTCCGTGCCTCCTTGAGGGTGAGGGCAAATAATAAAATATACACGTTTAGTGATATTAGAGAGGTAGATAGTCTGATTAAGACTATGGATAAGGATTATCAAATTTCGGGTTAAGGAGCAAGGTATTTTTGTGGATTTTATTGATCGGGCCCAGGAGGAGCCTCCCATAGCGGCTTCGCCTAGGAAGAGATAGGGTGGGTTCTCTCAGGGGAATGGAGGTTGGAGTGGGGAACTGTAGGGAGGGGTGGGGTGTAGGAAGGGTGGAAGGGTGCACAGGGTGGGGAGCATGGGGGAAAAACAAAAAAAAATATTTGTCCTCAATTATTTGTATTTGATACAATGGATGATTTCTGTTAACTCCGAGGGTTGGTGGACAGTCTATGAGTGTGTTAGAAAGGAAAATGAAGGGTACCGAACTGAGGCTCCCTTCCTGGAATGTTAATGGCTTAAGATTAAGGGGCAGGCAGAAGAGATTAATACAGTATTGTAGGGATACCCAAGCTATGGTGATTATTTTGCAAGAAACGTACCTATCTGGGGAGGAGTGTATTAAGTTGTTTCGGCCACATTGGTGGATTCAACACATTTTAAGTTCTACACAGGCCGGGGATAGTGAAGGGTGGCTATATTAGTTAAAAATCACCCAGAAATCTCTTTCCAGGGAGGACCAGTGGATAAAGCGGGTAGGTGGGCGATAGGGAAGGTTGAGAGCTTTTAATCAGGTGTTTACATTAGTGGGTTATTATGGTCCGAACAGGGATGATGTTCAGCCTCTTCGAGATCTGTTTTATCAATTGCTACAACTTACAGACCCCATAATTTGGGCAGGAGATTTCAATATAGTATTAAACTATGATCTAGATAGGTCAAAAGGGAGCAGGTCAAAAATGAACGAGAAGATGCGATCTCAGGTGATTAATATGATGTCCCACTTTGGATTGCACAATATTTGGAGGGAGACAATAGGATTAAGGCAGGGGTACACATATAATAACACACATTATAAACATCAATCTAGCATTGATTATGTGTTGGTGGATGGGAGGGTGAGAGAGAGTGTTGAAAAGATTGCCCATGTTGGAGTGCACATATTGGATCATTCAGCAGTGAGTGTGAGTTTTATGCTCAGAGGGGATAAGCTGCCGAGCAGGTGGACGTTAGATAGAACTCTCCTTTTAGATGAAACTATTGTAGTAGGTTTGAAAAAGGATACAGAAGAATTCTTTAGGTTAAATGCTGGTTCATCTTCACCAGAGATGGTTTGGGATGCCTTTAATGCCTTTCTGTGAGGTAGATTGATTAGAGCAGCTTCTTTTAAGAGCAGAAAATATATGAAGAAGAAAAGCATCCTAGAAGAGCGTATACAATCAGTTGAAATGGAGATGATAAGTAAAAAAGGGTCAGGAGGAAGATTTGGAAAGATTAGCTAAGGTTCTCCAAGAAGTTCGAAACAAACTTGTAATTGAACTAGATAATCGAGTTAAAGAAAGGTGTGAAGCTACAGGACAATTTTTTTTTAATACAGAGAAAATTGTAGGAAAGTATTAGCTTGGCAAATAAAATCAAAGCAGACTAAAAATAAGGTGGGGGAAATTCAGGGAAACAATGTAGGGGAATTTTTGAGGAAATGAGGAAATAGGAGAGTCTTTTTGAGATTATTTTCAAAACCATTACTCGGAGAGGGTAGATATAACTCCAGGGTTGGTTCAGAATTGGCTAAAAGGTGTAGATCTCATGGCCATGGGGGATGAGGATAAAGAAATTCTGAATAAAGGAATTAGTTGAGCTGAAGTGGAAGAAGTGATCAGCTCTGGTAAATCGGGGAAGGCGCCGGGCCCAGATGGCCTACCGCTTGAAGTTTCTAAGATTCTGTGCGATAGCATAGTTAAGGTTTTATCAGGGCTATGTGGTATTATGTGTATGGAAGGGGCAGCGCTGCCTCCCTCTTGGAGCGAGGCAACGATTACCTCAATGTTAAAGCCTGGGAAAGACCCGAGGTGTGACTCATATAGGCCAATTTCGTTACTGAATAGTGATTATAAAATGTTTGCGAAAATTCATCCAAAGAGATTAGGGGGGCTCCCAGAGAAATTGATTCAGATAGATCAGAAGGGGTTTATAAAGGGTAGATACCTTCATGAGTTAACTCAAGGTTTGATAGGGGCAATAGATTTGGCAAGTACATGTAAAGTTCCTTTAGCGGTGGTGATGATTGATGCTGCGAAGGCATTTGATACAGTGAATTGGACTTATTTGATCACTCTTTGTGAGTCTCTCAATCTGGGGAGAAGGTTTACAAGGATATTAAGGTTGATATATCAGAATCCATTGGCAACAATTTTGATTAATGGCGTCTTAACTCGCCCCTTTATAATTGAGAGGGGAACTAGACAAGGATGCCCGTTATCCCCCCTATTATATGACCTATATATAAAACCTTTGGCTTGTAAGATTAGAAGTAAGTTGATACTCCCTTTTCAGTGTGGGAATTGGCTTAGGAAAGGAGCTCTATATGCAGATGATTTGATGGTTTATACAAGTAACCTAAAGCAATACTTTCCGGTTTTGGATGATCTGATTATGAAATTTGGGAGGATAGCAGGGTACATGGCAAATAAGCATAAAACAGAAGTTATGTCTTGGAATATGGCTGACCATATTCCCGAGGGGAATGTTAAGGTTAGCAGAGAGTTTAAATATCTGGGCATTATGATAACACATGAGGTGGGGAAGATCGCAGAAAGGCATTTCGATCTAATTATGACCGAGTCATGAAAACAAATGAAGGGTTGGGCTAATTTACCTCTCACTATTTTAGGAAGGGACAATTTGGTTAAAATGATGATTTTACCGAAAATGCTTTTTATTTTTAATGCACTTTTTTAATGCACTTCCTTTGAGATTTGATAAAGAAAGGTTGAATAAATTCCAAAGTAAGATTAGTAGTTTTATATGGGGCAATAGGGAGAACGTATAGCATGGAAGAAGTTGAGGTGGAGGAGAGAGAAGGGGGGACTAGGACTACCGGACTTACAACTCTATGCATGGGCAACCTTTTTTAAAATATGAAGAGGGCTTTTGGTGGGTCCACAATCTCGGAATTAGGGCAGATTTTGGAAGTAATGATGAAATTTGAGAGGGTTATGGAGGGGGCTTTCTTGTACAAGTTTGGAGATCCAAACATTTTTAAGAAAGTGAGGCTCAGAGTATTGTCAGATGCAGCAAACGTTTGCTATTAAATAAGGAAGGCCACAGACTTACCTTATTATAGCAAACATGCCCCTATATGGAATTCACTGGGTTCGCCAGAATGGTCCAAAGAAGTTTTAGCTGTTTCTTTGAAAGAAGCTGGGTTTTTGCAATGGGGCCAATTGTGTACGGAGGAAGGGTTGGTTTCCTATGAAAATCTTGTAAGAGACACAGGAGGAAGTTTTTCTAAATTTAAGTATCTGCAAATAAAGAGAAGGGTGAAAGAAAGAGCTGCGGGTGAGTGGGTGGTTCTAACTCAGTTGAAAGTTTACTCCAGAAAGGCGTTATGAACAAAAAAGAACTATCAAGTTAGTATTGGACACTTTTGGATACAATTGATGGAAAATTTCTTATTCCGGAGCTCATTTGGAAAGATCATCTCCCAGGAGTACAGTTAACAGAATTATGGCAAGTATCCATAGCAATGTTGTATTCAACAGTTAATCCAGCATGTCTAAGAAGGAATCATTTGTTTACAATTGATAGGGTGTTTTAGACTCCCAGAAAGTTAACAAGAGTGAAGTCTGGTAGTGAGGTTAGTTGTTGGAAATGCGCTTTGGATTCTGCAAATGACTTTCATATGTTCGTGGAATGTCCTCTTCTAAGCCGGTTTTGGATAGAGATTGGCTACTTTATTATTAAGATACTATCTACTAATTATAAGATAACTCCCTCTCTGATTATCTTTGATTGCATACAGGGTGAGAGGGTTAAAAAGGACAGTACCAAGTTATTGTTCTATATGATACTGCTGGCCAGAAGAGAGATATGTAGGAAATAGACCAGCCAAACGCCCCCAATGTTTGTGGAATGGAAAGACTCTTTAATGTATAATTTAATGTGTGATATCAAGGGGAAGGGCTGTAGTGGGAAGAGGTTGGAGTTTTGGGGCCCATTAATAGATTGGTTTGAACGGAAATAGTGCTTGTCCGATGATTATTCAAGATTGAGACCAAAGGAGCTTGGTGCCGTAGTGCTCTAGAAGGTTAACCCAGCCCTCTGACATGGACTGCCCCTGATCTGATTTGATAGTCCTATATGGCAAATGAATTGGAAGGAATCGAATCCTGGAGGTTCATTTGGTGGACGTTTCAGACTATGGGGTTTACTAATGAGGACAAAAAATAATAATTATACACACATTTCCCCTTTCTGTCATAATGCAGCATTCTGGTGTAGTGCCATACATAGTTGTTCTTCTCAAAATCACAAAATAAAAAATAGGGGCCAGTAAAATAAAAAAAATAGAAGCGAGGGTAGAATTAGGAAAGTTGGCATTTTAAAAACATCCCTTTTCAGGCAAATATGGCAATATATTGTAACAATTCAAATATGCTTTAGTAATCTAAGGCATACTATACCTAAAATGTCAGGCCCAAAATGAGGCACAGAATCTCTTTGTACCTTCACGTACTGCACTCTGTGGCCAAGTAGGCCAAGTAGATGATGGATGTAATCATTGTCTTCTTTTCCTCAAATTCATGGCAAACTCACCCATTATGACTCAAACCTTTAGTGGCCTTAGTGGCCCCATTTTGATTGTTGTCAATTCCCTTCAGTAGAATAAATTACAGAACCTATTAAATATTGTGTACAAGTTCCAAGTAACTCACAATAATCTAATTATAAATATATGTAAAATTCCTCATCATTATTCAATCCAAATGGCTTTGTTCTTAGGCTGATTATATATCCTGATTCTAATTGGCACAGTATTCTATCACTGCCACATTCAGGTTTTATCATTGTGTCAATACCATAATATATAATTGATCTCCAATTACTATTGTGGCATGCCATCTGATGTTTACCTATTTTTTTTTTTAAATATCTGCAGGTTTGTAGACCAATTTTGTGTCTGATAGATGTGTACAGTGAAACTATCAATTGTTGCTATCAGATATTTATTGTACCATGTAATATTCACAAATGGCCAGATGTACAAAGCCCTTTTGCATTTCTTCACAGTCCGAATCAGAATTTTGGTCCGTTAAGAAATGCAAAACTGCCGTTACTTATGTGCAAAGACCGCAATTTGCGATTCCCAGAGTAGGAAATCAAAAATAGGGATTCCCTATTTAGGATCCCTATTCTGATGTACAAAGCATTTCCTAAATGGGAATTAGGCATTTAGAAGATGCAATTACCACCAACTTGAACTCAGTGGTAACCAGGTCCAATTAAAAACAACAACCCAAAGTGCTTTTTTTTGTATTGCCATAGAGCACCCACATGCCCCTTAGGAATATGTGCGCTCTACAGGTGCGCTAAGGGGAGCTTTTTGCCCTTTGCCATCCCTGGTTTTGCGAAACCGGCCCATTGACTAAAATGCAATGGGATTTCCTAATACCGATTTCCTGATAGTGTTTCCTACTTTGTAGGAATTGTTATCTGGAAATCGGTATCACTGTACATAACGTTTTGCATTTCTTGAATAGCGATTTCTATGAAGTCTCTATGAAGTCTCTATTTAAGAAATGCAAAATTGACCCTAAGATCCTTTGGAAGTCATCTGTATCCTTGATATAAGAACTCAGCGATTTCACAATATAGACCTAAATAAAAATCCACATATGTTGAGATCTTTTCATAAAGGGATCCACAAGCAGATACTAATGGTCTCCCTGGTGGTTTGTTCAAAGTATTTTGGATATTTGGCAAAAAAAGTAAATTAATGCTGTCACAGGATTGGGGGTGAGTAGATATTGGTATTTATCATTATGGTGAAGAACAAAAAGTAGAGATGATGATTGATCAGATTCCAGACTTAAAATATCTTTTTGACTTAATGCATGACATAAGTAATGATGAGATGACAGAATCTGAAATCCTAACAGAACTTGTTAATGAAACTCATAAACATGAATACAGTAATCTTACATTGAAACAAAAAATATGTGCAATTCTATCTCCAGGTAACAAAATAGACATGATGTTTACTGATTTGAATAAATTAAAAAATCCTGAAGTGCAAAATCCTTAAATACCCATGTGACAAGTGTAAATGCATAGACATAAACAAAATACTTCTCATCTCCATGTTGCTAGAACAATAACATATTTTTGTTTAATGAGAAGATGTACAAACAAACCAGGGGGTCAACGATGGGCACCTGCTTCATCCCCCCCTTTGCAAATTTGTTTGCTGGTGGGAGGAGCAGGTGATCAATGGTCCAGATATGGTGAGATGGGAGGACCACATCATTATGTGGGTGCATTTCATTGATGATCTTTTTACTATTTGGAAAGAGTCCATAGAGGCAAAGACATTTTTGGGTGACATTAATCAAAGTGACCGCAATTTAAAATTCACCAGAAATGTAAGTATAGAGGAAGTAGAGTTTCTAGATGTAAAGGTGAGGGTGGAGAATCACAAATTGATATCAACACTGTTTAGAAAACACACAGAGGGAAGTACTATTTTACATGCAAAGAGCTCCCATCCCATCCCATTAAAAGCCAGTATTTCATATGGGGAATACGTAAGAGCAAAGAGAATATGCAATATGCAACAAAACTATAGTTTGGTGGAACGAAACATGACAAATAGACAACTTGAAAGAGGATACACATGGAAAATGTTGGATCAAGCCAAAGAGAGTGTAAATAAACAAGACAGAGATACTATATTGTTTATGGATTAGATTTATCACCACCTGCAGAAGGTAACATAAAGTAGTAAGAGGATTAACTAACGAGCATTGGCATTTAATAAGCAGTGACCTGGTGGTGAGGTCAGAGGTACAAAACAAAAAGCTGTCTGGTGTTTGTAAAGACAAAATCTATGAGACATTGTCTAGTAACGGTTGAAGTCGAGGATAGTAAAGTCACTTTGTTGAAGCCAAAGAGTGGCTTCGCAATATATAATAAGTGCAAGTACTGTAAGTAGGGCATGCCAATGGATAGTATATCCATTTCACCAGATAGGCAAGTTAAGACCAAGGGCAGCCACAACCTCAACAGTGATTTTGCAGTGTATATTTTGTTACGCCCCTGACAGAAATTTAATGTAAGGCAGAACATACTCCAGGTCCACAAGAGAACTCTTCAACATCTCATGCTGTCAGAAATTCAGGTATGATTTATCCAGTAGCACAACATTTCCAGTAATTCCACAATGGTGATGAAACTAAAATAAAGTACTTTGTAATAGAAAAATTCCCCAAAACATTCAGAGGAGGAGACAGAGAGAATGATTTAAGAAGATTAGAATCAAGATTCACTCTAAATCTGAATACCAAGGAACCTAGAGAAATGAATATTTACAAGGAATTACATGCTCACCTCTGATTGTAGTAAAGATTGACCTCTCTTTGTCTATTTATATTGGGTATTTGATATTTTATTTAAACATGGCAGGCCTGCCATTGCAGCCTACGTATGCAGTTTTGAACTATCATTTCCACCTGGCAAAAAAAACTCTTTCAAGGCCCAGACCTTCCTTTTTAATATATATGCCACCCCTAGAGTAGGCCCTGCACAGCCCACAGAAAAGGGTGCAGTGTATTTAAAAGTGGGACCGGTATGTTAATATTCTACTCGTACTGGTAGTCAAAAACTCTTACATTCTTTTTTCACTACTGCACTTTCCCATAGGATTTATATGTGATTACTTTAAATTGAGAGCAGTAGATGTGTTGAGTTTGGTGTCTAAAATATTTTAATTAAAAACCCTTTATAATGGTCAATTCAGATTTTTAGTCACAATTTTAGAAATGCCACTTTTAGAAAGTTGACATTTTCTTGTCTCAACCATTTGGTTCCTGTCCTAGGTCACATAAATAGGTGTAACTGGCAGTTGGTCGATGTGTATTGTTCTCAGACAGTGAGACAAAGGAAAGATAGGTATTGGCAGGGTGGCCCACTCTGAGTTAATGAGTGGGAGTCACCTACCACACTTGTACATCACAAAGAATCTGCCTGAGCGTACTTACAAAGGGGTTTGACACCAGTCTGTTGTGACCCCAGACAACCTGGGGCCAGGCCAGGGAGGCAGAAAATTCCAAGTGTGTTACACTTCAACTCTTCAGATCAGTTATCGAGCCCTGAACTCTGCCAGGAAGGACTGCCCAGCTGTGGTCTGCCCTGCTGACCTGCTTTGCTGCCCAAGAACTTTGATGCCCAAAGAATGCTGTTGCTCAACCAGGACTCTTTTGCTGTGAGCAGCACTGCTAAAATCAGCCTACCTGTGTGTCCCAGGACTCAAAGTTCTCCAAGGGACAGTCTTCTGACCTCCTGTTCTCAAGCCACAGGAAAACAATAGGCTTATCTACACCACGCAGGACGGCACACCGCCTCAAAAGCTCCACAATCTTGATCCTTCTCAGTGCCGACAATTGGCCCAGCGCTCCGCAGGTCCTCGCATCTTCAATGCAGGATCTCACATCACCACGGCAGCTCTGCAAGCCCGACCCAGCGCAACACATCTTAATGGCAACAACTGGCCCAGTACCCTGCAGCTCCTTGCAGCTCCAATGCATGACCATGCATCACCATGGCATCTCTGCAAGCCCGACTTAGTGCAACGCATTTTGACGTCGACAACCAGCCCAGCTTGACGCAGCACAGCAAACCTCTATGCAAGTCCTCGTAAGCCCTAACTGCTACACCAGAACCCACCCGGTGCAAAGCACCTCAACTTCAGCACCGACTCATCACTGCACAAGCTGCGTGACACATCTTCGATCAGGACCTCGATTTGCAATCTACATGCCACCAGTTTCTCAATGCTGGCCAATGCAACTCAATGCAATTTACTTCGCATTGTTCTACAACCAGGATTTAAACTACTCGTATTCAGTGATCCTGACTGGGTCCCTGTAGCTGGCCTGCACTCTATTGTGGTTTGGGCTGAACTTGTCACTTTGATCCAGCCCAGTGCGACCAGATTACCACAGTTGGCATGCTGCACGTTTTTGGCACTATATTCACCGAAATCTTTCAATTTGTATATCTCTGGTTCTACTGATTGAGTTTTTGTCATGTTGTCTTGATTGATTTAATAAATGTTTCTCTATTGTTCTAAATTGGTGTAGGATTTTTCATGTGTTGGGTTCTCCCTTTATTAATGATTAAAGTATTACATAAATACTTTACACATTGCTTCTAAGTTAAGCCTGACTGCTATGTCAAGCTACCAAAGGGTTGAGCACAGGTTAATTTTGGGTTTGCTTGTGACTTCACCCTGACAAGGTTTGTGGCTGCTGCTTGAGTAGGGTTTCACCCCTTCATATATATAATTATACATATATATGTCTTTCTAGAAGAAAGGGTGAACTTAATATAACACTAATAATTATTAATTGATGTTTGGAGCAGTCAATGGCACTTTTTAAAACCACAATAGATGTTGAATGGTTGATTGTATATTGTCTTTATGATCACTAAATAAGAAAATAAAAGCAAACCATTAGAGGTCATCATGCAATCAGTATTGGTGAAAATCATAAGTAAAGGCCATGTACATAAGCGCTACAAAAAAAGTCTGTATGCTTTTTCCTTAAAATCATTGTTTGACCCCCCTGGGGTATTGTTTAGTTGCATAATATGAGGTCAATGTTTGTCATCAGGACTCTGTAGCAAAGCACCTGGGAAATTGGAGAAACCCAGCAGCCCTAGGACGTCCTGTACTCTTGGAGCATTCTTAATATGTCTTCCATTTCAGGGAATGTGGCGTGACAGCAGGCTGCAACCTTGACTGTTGTTTCTTGGTGTGTCAGCATTGGATATATTCCATAGATCTGTTTTGATAGGCCTTTAATTGATACACACAATAAATAAGCACCAGAAAGGCAGGATAATGCAAGCTGTTGAGAAATTGTGAGCTTTTGATAAGACAACTTCATTCAATGCAGATAGATCATAGGCTGATTGCCTGACAGCACAATCTAACAGGTGATGGAGGACAGTCTTTTAGGATGTTCATGTGTAGTCCTGGGTGAAGCTTAGTTCTTCCTGACCACTCTGTCCCTTCGGGGGGCTATCCTAGGATCATCAGAGCTCTTAATTCTGTACGCCATATAAAATGGCAGCCATATGACGATGTTCCTAGTGTGCTTATATTTTCTCATATGACATACTACTCTCAAAGAACTTGCTGGAGGAAGTCTTTTTGCTACTTTTCAAGGTTCTTCCTGCTATCAGACTGTATTCACAATGCCTTCATTCACAGCTGTTTTCTGTTGTTTATGTAACTAGTTCTGGCACCTTCGGATGACATTAGGTCAGAAGGGGAGAATCAATATTAATGTAGTGGGTTTGTACTAAGATTGGGGTATTTGACATTTCAGAATATTGTAATGTGGTTTGTGGAAATTATGATAGTTTTGCTCACACCATGCTGACTTTTCAGTTTCCATCATTTTCTATGCTGATACTGGGTATATAAATCCCCGTTTGTTGAGGGTGAGCCAGAAAGACACTTTGAGATGTTGCAACATTTCTGTAATTGAGAGCCTTCTTGGCAATTGAAATCCTGTGTCTTGATTGTTTAGATTAGATTACTGCCACATTTTTATATATTCTGTATTGTACTTTAACTTTTAATAAACCTTTTGTGTTTTTTTTTCTAAATTTCTGATCTCAAACTCCCTTTTTTTAATCAATCCTTTCTTATTGACTGTATCTGAAATACTGTTTTGAATCTTGTCTCTTTGAACACTCTGCCTTTTAGTTCTCGAGATTAACACTTTCCCCAACCTTGCAATTTAGGCGCCACTATCATGCACATTACCTAAGTGATAGAAGTGCAAGAATGGAGATAAGAGCTCTACTGAGATAATTTTTGTCCCTGATCTGGAGTTGTCTATGCTCTCAAAGAGGCTATTATTTGGATTATTTGTGGCATCTGGCAAAAGGACTGTGAGTATCTGTAGGGTGAAGTGAATTCGGAGTGATTTTGGCATATTGCTGGTGTATTATCGGATTTGTACTTTGAGTGTGGATTTGTGTTGAATTATGTATTATACTGCATGTGAGAATTTTTGCTGTGTACTGTTAATTTCTGGTTCATTAGGTGGCCTAATTGATGGTTTTGTCATATTGCTGAGTAATGATCCTCGTTTTGTTTTGAGGGCTGAATTATATATGCGTCAAAGAAGATGTTCAATGTTTGATGTTCATTGTGGGTTATGGTCATCCGATTCGTTGTAGTCCATGATCTTGAGATATATTGTTGAACTTGTCAGTAGGGACGTCTTTGTGAGGGCCGCATACACACATAGATGGTCATAGGCTCATTTCTGTATTGATAAGAATCCTAGAACTGTAGACGGAATGTGTTTACTTCTGATTGGTGTTTGTTCATTCTTTGGTACACAGTAGTTAACGCGCTATACCAGGGTGGACTACAGTTGAATGGAAATCTGCCTTAGTGTGAATTTGTGATTGACAAGTGACACAAAGATACTAGTTATATTTCTGTAAAACAGGAGATGACAGTCCATAGAGGTAGACCAAAGTGGCCCATATGTAGGTAGTGAGGTGAATAGCCACCCTGTGACCTTTCTAATCGATATTGGCTCTACCCGCTCCACAGTTTGCTCCATGGTGGTCCCTAACCTACTCTCTCGGGAAAATAAGTCGAAGTTGTAGGAATACACAATAAAAAAATAACTAATAAGGTGTCACCAAATGTTTGAGTTCAAATAGGGTCCATGGAAATTGATCACCAATTCATATTGTGTGATTTGAGTTCTGTAAATTTACTTAGCAAAGAGTTGCTTTGCAAGATGAAATGTGTGATCTGTTGCACACCGGATGAGGTGATTGAAACACAAGATGAATATTCAGTATTTAGGCTACAATCACAAGAATTATGAATTCAATTGTTTTCAGTTCGTACAAAAGATGACCTGCCTCTTGATTTAAGACACACAGGGGCATCTTTACAAGAAAGTGGTGTATCAATCCCGATGCACCACTTTTCTTGCGTCACCCCTGCCCCACCTAACGACACCATGGTTGTGCCGTATTTCCAATATGGCACACTATGGTGGTCATTATGACAATAGCGTCATTTTTTTTTTTACCATATTGTGGTGCTTTGTTGCACTAGCATAAAAAAATTTATGATGGTGCAGCAAAGCACAGGGAGGCACATTGATTAAAATGGGTGCTCTGAGCAGGTGTTAAAAATGACGGAAATATGGTGCAGTGAAATGTTATAAATATCACTGTGCCATTTTTTAGTGCCTCCCTGTGTTGGAACGCCCCCCCTTGCATACATTATGCCTGGCGCAGGCATAATGTGGCACAAGGGTTTACAAAGTGGCACAATGAAAGCATTGTGCCACTTTGTAAATACAGCACAGGAGAAAGGCCTCTTTAATGCTGTTTTATCTTTAAAAAAATTATGCTAGGGTGGTGCAAGGGGCTTGTAAATATGCCCCACAGTGAAAGAGGAGGTATGGGATTTCACAGGACAAGAAGTAGGATTAAGAGTGTAAAGCCAATCATGATCAAACCAGATACAGTTTATCAACAAGTTTTCAAGAGAAGCAGAAGGAATGAAACGTGTCATAGAAAGGATGATAGAGCAGGATATACTACAAGAGGTGATTGGTGGTCCATGCAACCTACCTGTGAGGGGCATTAACCAAAAAGAGTGTCACATGGAGGGTTCAAGATCTTAGAAAGTTAAATAAAATTGTAGTCCCATGTTGCCTGGTGGTACTGAATACTGCTTTAAGTACCCAGAAGAAACTGAGGATGTTCTTGGGAATAGCTGGCTACTGTTGTCAGTGGACTGAGGCTTACTTCCAGCGATATAGAAGATCAAGTACCACTTGATGATGAATGTGTGAAAGCCTTCCTAGAACTCAGAGAGAATCTCTGTCGCACACCAGTTCTAGGAATGCCTAATTATGATAAGGATTTTTTGCTTTACAGTCACAAAAAAGAAAGGTGTGGCTTATCTGTTCTATCTCAAAAGCATGGGAAGGTAAAACAACCTGTCACTTACTTGTGTTCTACATTAGATCCTGTAGCCATAGCATTTCCTAGTTGTTTGCCTGGCAGAGTGAGGGGATTGTTATGGGTTATATTCTTATTGTTGTAGTCCCTCATTCAGTTGAGATTTTGCCGACTCGTACACAAACTCAGCATCTGACAAACAGCCACCTTACAAAGAATGAACAAACATTAGTGGCAGCTGAAAATATTTCAATTAGAAGGTACAATACCTTAAGTCTTGCAACTGTTCCAAACAATGATGAAGATAATGGCCCCAGTCATGACTTTACCAATATAACAGAGTTGTGTACCAAACGAAGACCTGGAAACAAAGATGTTCCTCTTCTAGTGGCTTATCAGGCTATGTTTACAGATGGTTCATGTCTGAGAGTCCATCAAGGGATACTGAGAGCAGCTTATACAGCCTGTTCCATTTCTGAAATTGTTGAAGCATCATACTTTCTCATGTAATTTCAGCACAAGTATCAGAACTGATTGCACTGATAAGATCATGTTGTCATGCCAATGAAATGAGTGTGACAATTTGCGCAGAATGCCAATATGGATTTAGAGTGGCACACAGCATTGGAAAAATATAGTTACAAAGGGGATGACATACTCTGGTACCCCGATATTCAATGGAGCATACATTGTGAACTTGTTAGATGCTATACAACAACACAGGGAGATATCAGTTGGAAAGTTCATTGCTCATAGGTCTGGGGATAATATGGTCACTGTGGATAATCACTATGCTGATCAGACTGCAAAGTACTGTGCTCTTGAAACTGTAACTACTGAGCAAGATAGCAGAAGCAAGAACAAGAATCAGAACAGTGTGAAGCTGATACAGAAAGTGATGATGGAGATAATGTGAATTGTTTTGTTCAATCCAATACTGGCAACATCAAGTGAACTCTGACAATTACAAGAGGTGCCAGAGGATGAAAAGAAACATTGGGAAACAGCTGGTTGTAAGGGGAAAAGACAAAATGGTCAGGATCTTTAAAAAATATTGGTGCAACACAAAACTCAGACCTAAAGCAGAAGGTATATGTCAAAGATGCATCACTTGACAGAAAATGAACCAGACTAGTTATTATGAGTCGCACCGCCAAATCTGTAGGAACATTCACTAGACTTCAGGCAGACTTTATAGAGATGCATGTCTACAACGGGCTCAGATATATTTTCACAATTGTCTGTTTGTTTTCTAAATGTGCAGAAGCTGATTTGACTAGGAGTGGTAACACTTGCCAAACTCTTGTTATGGGAATTAATACAGAGACTTGGCATGGCTACTTCTGTTGATACAGATCGAGGAACTTACTTTAAAAATGAAGTACTATAACTATTGTGTAAAACTTTACAAATTGAGCCAAAGTTCCACTACATTTACGTCAACAGAATGCCAGGTATAGTTGAAAAGATGAATGACACTATTAAGTCCAAGCTTACCAAAGCCTGTGCATTAGCGACTTTAAAATGGACAGATACTTTTCTTTTTGTTCTGTTGAGCATTAGAAGTAGTTCAAACAAAAAGACTGGTCTCTCTCCTAATGAAATCCTCCTGGCTATGGCTATGTAGATCCTGTAAATTCCTGAAGCAGCACTTGCATTGATTACTGATCACATTATATTGGATTACTGTAAAGGTCTAGCCAATGTGGTGAAATCTGCCTCTCATCAGGTGGATTTGGCAACACTGTCAACAAAAGAAGGCCAGAGCCATGCACTACAAACTAGAGATCGGGTCTTGGTAAAGAAACATGCCCCCAAAACCTGCTTAGAGTCACGGTGGAAGCAACCACATCAAGTTATACTTGTGACTAATACTGCTGTGAAGTGTGCTGGTATCTTACAGTGGGTCCATGCATCCCCCACGAAGAGAGTGAAGATAGCAGTTAAAAGTGTGGTGACAACAACCACTGATTCAGAGTGTCAAGTTTCTAGACACTCACTCTTTTAACTATGTATTAACCCCTTCGGTGCGCACTGCTCGGGTGCTGAGGATGTAACCGTTACGTCCTGGACCCGGCCCACGGGGGGAGTGCTAACACTCCCACGTGGGCCTCCCACTCCCCTCCCCTGTGCAGGGATTGGAAGGGAAATCGCTTCCACCCCTGACCCCCCCAGTGACATCAGATGACCAGATGATCATCAGAGGTTGCCTCCGTCACGCTGGAAGCATGGCTTCCAGGGTGATCTGAGGAGAAACTGATAAGTTTCTCCTCTGTAGGGGTGCAGGGGAAGTCAGGGAGGCATGGAAAGCAAAGGCTTTCCTTTTCATGTCTCTCTAAGCATTCCTGCAGCACAACCGCATAGCGATCGTGCTGCAGGAATGCCCACTAGACACCAGCGAGTTTTTTTGTTTTGTTTATGACATGAGGGGAGCGGCCCCTTCGACAAGGGTCGCTCCCTAAGGAGGGCATTTTTTTATTAGGCCATTTCGGCCTATTTTAGTGAAACCAATAGGTACCAGGGCTTTGAAAAAAAAGGGTTTTATGGATGGGGAGCCACTCCTTAGGCAAGGGTCACTCCCCTGGGGGCCAGTTTTCTCTTAGGGCATTTCTGCATACCTTGGGGGCAGATGGGCCTATTTTTCTTGGGCCATTCTGCCCCCAAGGGAGGCAGAAACCACTAGACACCAGGGATTTTTTTTTTGCATCAATTTCACACAAGGGAAGCAACCCCTTAGGCAAAGGTCGCTTCTGTGGAAGGCAAATTTATTTTAGGCCATTTTTGCCCCCCATAGGGCAGATCGGCCTATTTTAATTAGGCCTGTCTCCCCCAAGGGGGGCAGAAACCACTAGACACCAGGGATTTTTTTTATTTTTTACATATGGGGAGCGACCCCTGGGGGCAAATTTATTTGGGGTCATTTCTGCCCCCCTTGGGGGCAGATCAGCCTGTTTCTATTAGGCCCATCTGCACCTAAGGGGGACAAAAACCACTTAGACACCAGGGATTGGTGTTTGTGTGTGTTTCGATTGGGGGGGCAGCCCCTTGGGCAAGGGTCCTGTCCCATAGGGGAACATTACTGTTGGCCATTCCTGCCCCTCTTGGGAGCAGATGGGCCTATTTTTGTAAGGCCCATCTGCCCCCAACAGTGACAGAAAGCCCACTAGACACCGGGGAAGATTTTGTTTAAAAAAAAGGAGGGTGAGGGTATGGCCATACCCCCTCCCCAAATAAATGGGGATAAAGTTGTTCTGCCCTCCGGTGGGCAGATGGGGCAATTATCCCCAATCCACTCCCCGTGGAGGGCAGAAAGCCTACTAGATGCCAGGGAATTTAAAAAAAATTGTGGGGTGGTGGCAACTAGTATGGGCCCACCACAACTGAAGGAGGTAACAATCTTTCAGCTCTCCCCCGCACACTAAAAGATCTTTACCCAACGGCAAGCAAGAGGGCATTTGATTATTTTGGGTTTTGGTTTTACATTTGGGCCATTAGAGCTTGGCTAACTCTCAAAATCGTCCCACTTGGAGTGGTGAGTTTTGGGGCATGTTTAGGGGATATCCTGTCACGGGCAATAGGCCTACCCACACAAGTGAGGTACCATTTTTACTGGGAGACTCGGGGGAACACAGAATAGAAGACTAAGTGTTATTGCCCCTTGTCTTTCTCTACATTTTTTCCTTCCAAATGTAAGACAGTGTGTAAAAAAGAAGTCTAATTGAGAAATGCCCTGTAATTCACATGTTAGTATGTGGACCCCGGAATTCAGAGATGTGCAAATAACCACTGCTTCTCAACACCTTATCTTGTGCCCATTTGGGAAATACAAAGGTTTCCTTGATACCTATTTTTTTCTCATTATATTTCACCAAATGAATTGCTGTATACCGGGTATACAATGAAAACCCATTGCATGGTGCAGCTCATATATTGGCTCTCGGTACCTAGGGTTCTTGATAAACCTACAAACCCTATATATCCCTGCAACTAGAAGAGTCCAGCAGACTTAACGGTATATTGCTTTAAAAAATCTGCCATAGCTGGAAAAAGTTATAGAAGAAAGTGTGGACTGAAATGGCTTTTTTTACAGAAATTTCAATATTTGTTTTATTTTAGCTGTTACTTTCTGTAGGAAAACCTTGAAGGATCTACACAAATGACCCCTTGCTGAATTCAGAATTTTGTCTACTTTTCGGAAATGTTTAGCTGTCCAGGATCCAGCATTGGTTTCACACTCATTGCTGTCACTAACTGGAAGGAGGCTGAAAGCACAAAAAATAGTGAAAATGGGGTATATCCCAGTAAAATGCCAAAACTGTGTTGAAAAACGTGGTTTTGTAATTCATATCTGCCTGTTTCTGAAAGCTGGGAGGATGATGATTTTAGCACCGCAAACTCTTTATTGATAGCATTTTCAGGGAAAAAAAATATTCTTTCTTCTGCAGCAATTTTTCCCATTTTTTTTTATGAATGTTTAGCTGTATTTTGGCTAATTTCTTGGTCTCCTCCAAGGGAACCCACAAACTCTGAGTACCTCTAGAATCCCTAGGATGTTGGGGAAAAAAGGACGCAAATTTGGGTGAGGGTAGCTTATGTGGATAAAACGTTATGAGGGCCTAAACATGAACTACCCCAAATAGCCAAAAAAAACAGGCTCAACACCTGAGGGGGGAAAAGGCCTGGCAGCGAAGGGGTTAATGTTTTGTGACTGACATTAATATTTTACTACCTCCTGGAGGCAAGCTAATCCCAAATACAAAGGGGCCCCCAATGTGAGCCTTTTCCATTTGTGAATCTCACAAAAAACATTTTTAATGAGTAAGCGATGGTCCATAAGGCCATAGCCTGTTCATACAAAAGGTTTGCGTAATGTTTCACTGTTTTTTTAATTTTTTTATTAAACACATCCTGTCTTCCTTGGAAACGAGCTGCAATAAAAAAAAAAATAGATTTATTTAAATGCAATCGCAGACATGGTGGTCTGCTGACCCCAGCAGGCCACCATGCAAGTTGTTGTAGCCAATCGTAGTGGATCACAATTTGCGACCTATCTCATGTCTGTTAATGAGGTAGGTTGAATTGCGACACACTTTGAACTGGTATTTTGAGAACCAACCTATTATCACATAAGTAGGTTTGCAAAATACAAATGGATTTGTTAGAAGATAATGTGCAAATTGCACCCACTTATAACAGATCAATTTTTGTACATTACATTTAAGGAATCGCAAATAGCAAATCGTTATTTGTCACTTTTTATGATTCCTTAAATGGAATGCTTGTAGATGAGGGACTAGTTCAAGGTGAGTCAGTATGATACTGGTTCTGTTATTTTATGTTCTCGATGTCAATTCCACTTTTATTTCTGTTTTGTTTTAAATAAACCTGCTCACAGTATTATATAAAAAATTTCTTTGCATCACCCAGTGCCTAATATTAATTAATTCAGAACCTAAAAAAACGATTCCTTTGCCGTCTGTGTAATAATAATTTGATTAGTCGGCAAAAAAAAAAATATCTTCCTAAAAGAGATTAGATGTATAACCAAAACTATTTTAAAGTATGTAAATGTGTTTTTTAGAAATTTTCAAGGACGAGGCACACTTAAGTTTCTGCTTGTAAGAAGCAGGTGAACACTTCTGTGGCTTTTAAAATCCAAACTTCTGGAAAGATGGTTTCCAGTCGCAAAACCCGCTTTAAATTATGTCAAAGCAAGTCACGAATGCATGATTTTTTTTCCAGTTTAGAGTCACAAATTCTACTAAAGCATTCGTTTTTATATCTTAGGATATCTTTCTTGAGATGAGTTAATTTTAATTTTTTACAACTCTTTGCTTTTCTCCCATTTCTTTTGCCTTTTCATTTCCTCATGAAACTTTCACGATTTGCATTAGATCAAAATCCGGGTTTTTACTTTTAAGAAATTGAGTGCTTAAGTTAATGGGATGAAGTCACTTTCCGTTCCAATGGTTTGCAGGGTTGACCAGGCCTAAAGCTGTTCACTTTAGTCCCATGGTACTTGATGTCACTCTAACTGCTATTGAGATCTACTGCACATTGACGACATGCAAGGAAAATACATCTGTTGTAAACAATCTGATAGCATTTTAGGTTCAAATGTGTAATTAGCATGGTCACTGGAATTATGTGGTTGTGTGGCTGCACCGATGTTCACATAATTATACATTTGCCACATAACTTGCAGATTTTAACAGAGAAAGCATTTTGTTTCTAGCTCAAACGTTTCAAAAGTTACTAAAAATGTAGCAACCCGTGTTGCCGCGCAATGGAAAGCCCTTAAGCAAAGCTTATTGCTATATTCGAGTGTTAAACGGGTACTAATGAGGTACAGCCAATACCCAGACAGTTTTAGCAAGTTTAATAATGGTGAAATATTGAAGGTATACTATTACAAAATGTGCCGCATTATGCCGAATAACTTTCCTTTTTTCCCACATTATTTACCCAACCTTTCCGCATGATTTTGCCTTCTCCTGCCGCATAATCCCAGTGGCCGTGGCTATTGTGCTTGAAATGGCGGACTATAACCAGAGGGGCTCCCTGGTACAATTTCGAAAGCATGACAGGACTGGCACGAACAAGCAGCATATAAATAGTGCGAGTTGTAATTAAAACGAGCTTTGTTTATGGTTTCAAATTGTTTTTGTCACTTGGTACATCAAGAAATCAAGCTAGACTATTGTGGCCGCTGCGAAACAGGTGTGCGCCTCACAGAAGGGCCTTTTTCTCTGCTTCCACTGGAGCGAGTGGCCTCTTGCACCGCGTGCTGCTTTCTCCTTCCCCCTCAATAATTTGTTATGAATAATGGCTTTTCAGAGGCATGGGAACAGCTTGTTGGCAAACACGCCGTGCAGAGGGGGCAGTCAGGCCCTACACATCTCTCGAAGACAAGGAGGACTTTATGAAAAGATGCAGACCAGCACCAGGTAGCGTCGGACATTTTGAATGGTCTCCTAAGCCTAGCCCTTTTGATGCTTGGAGCTCTGAATGTTTCCTTCTGTCTGAGGCTGCCAGCAGACTCTCCCTCGCTCCATGCAGGTGCTTTACAATGAGGCGCCGGCTTGTTTCAAAACATCCGCCTCCATTTGCCGGTCCCCTGGTTAGGTTGTCACTACTGATGCTCAGCGAGCACAAGAAGACAATACAGGCGTCTGGGCTCGGGGGCTGCCTGAAGAATGCCAGTTTTGAGTAACCAAGAAGGGTGGTGACACCTTGGAAGAACTTTCAAAGTGCCCTCAAGTTTGAAACGCTTGACTGGCAGCCAGTCTGTTCACACTTTGTGAATGTTACCGAGTTTTTTGGAGCCTCATTTCTGTTTTAGCGTTTTCATCTCTTGAAGTGCTTTCATCTTTTGTAAAACATGAATCCCCGTGGTAAGCATTTTTTTCGAGAGTGCATTAAAATGTCCTGTTGGTTGCAACAATTGTAATGTGTAAACTAAGAGCCAAGCATAGTTGCATTGAAAGATATTTAAAACACGTGGAGCACAACAGAAATTACTCTCTCAAGGCTCTCTTACACAGCCTCTCGGCGCATATTCACAAACTATTAGACATTACTTATGATTTGTGAATGATACTAAGCAGATAAAAAAAAACGTAATATGTAGGGGAATGCCCTTTAAATCCTATTGTATCACAACACCAAGTCAATGGATTTTAACATTCTGAGAAAGAGTGAAATTGTTTCCTAATTACTGGCCACTTCGTGAGTCCTGCTCTTGTGGTATGTTCCCCATGTGTTTTCTACAACTCTTCCAGCTACATTTTGGTGAGGATGTGTTTAATACATTTTTATTTTAATCTATTTTCTTTTTTATGTAGTTTTCTACTTCACATGGTGTCATCTCGTGCCGGGCAGGCCTGTCTTCCGGCAGTGTCTACAGTACATGAAGCAGCTGGCAGGGTTAGTTCCTCAATACGTCTGCAACTCGCATTTGAGTCATTTCACCCGCAAAAAATATACTCTGCAGAATTGTGATTGGAACAAAGCGCAACCTGGTCCTAGGCTCCACCTTTCTGAAGAAAAATGTATTTCTTGCTCAGTAACTGGCATCTTTCTTAGAAGTGTGTAGCTTAGGCACCTGCATGAGGCAGCGAATGACTATAAACTGTTCTATTTAAACCTGTCTACAACGATGAGGATGAATGTTTGACCTTGTGGCTCACATGGGATATGTTGTTATGCATAGATTGTCTGCTAAGGGGCGAAAACGTTCCAGGCAAACCTTTGAGAAGCATTTTTGGTTGAAGTTCTATCTAGAGTGGAATCTGTGCTGGATCCAAATTAAGTTCAGGGCTTCAGTGCTGTGTATTAACCTTGAGCCACTTATTGGAAGAAAAGGTGGAGATGCAGCTCCTGTGCATTTGCCATAGAGCACTGGTACAGCAAAACCAAACTGCGTCTAGTTTAATCAGTGATAGATTTAAAAGAGTTGTGAGAATGACAAGAAGCCTGGTACTGCCCATTTGAAGACACCAACCTCTCCCTGTGCTTCTCCTCTCACATCAAAATGGCTTCTTTTTTGGATCCTTAATCACACCTGCTAGTCCGTAGTAGTTCTCTTTCCTTCTCCACAAAGCAGCGCCCACATTTAGTACATGTCTTTGGGATTCCACTGTGGTCGTACATATTTTTAAAACATTTAATCTGAACTCAAGGGCTTTCAGTCTGAAATTATTTTCCCTAGAGAGTGTTTTAGGGGCTTAGTATGACTTTGACGTTAGGAAAACTCCATCCGCCAAAGCAGAAGGGAGGAAGCAGCTGTCATACCTGCTGCCTCCCCCCCTGGTCGTATTACGATGTTTCCACCGGGCTCACTGGCGCTAACATCGTATTATGATGCTCTTGCTGGTCAGACCGGGGGTAACAGTGCTACAGTATTGGAAACAAGAATCATGATCAGCGAGGCTTTGCTAAGTTCAGCGCCTCAATGGCTGATCACTAGTCCGACTGCCATCAGACTGTCAGGAACCTTGTTCAGTGCAGTGACGGCACTCCCCTGGTGGTCCGACCGCCTGGAGTGCAGCAGTCCGACCGTCACCATGAGTCTGGAAGTCTTTGGACTGCCAGACTAGTAATGAGGCCCTTAATCTTTTGCATAGAGGTTTCGACAATGTAACATTTTCCCATGACCTTTGTCTCTAGAACTCACTTTACCTGCTTTCACATGCGCGTATGTGTGTGTGTGTGTGTGTGTGTGTCTGCAGTGGCACACATAGATGTTATAGAAAATGAATATTTGCGGACTGCAACGATGCAAAGCACTTCAGAGCTGGCACTCAGGATGGTCTTAATTTCTCCCTAACAGTTAATCGTACCCCCAGGGTAACACTAGCACACTCACACATCCTCCTCTCTCTCACTTACAAGAAACCAGATGAATTTGTCTACTCTGTTTCATTTACAGATTCTCTTTAGTGTGTTACATTACTTCCAGAGTCTCCAACAGTCTCTGCAAAAGCTCTATTAATTCCTTCTGGCTTAATTTGCATGGGCACAGCTTGGGTGGCATTTGCATGCTGTAAATATCCACCTCGTACTCCTAATTAACAGCCTTATTCTTCACTTACCTTCCCAGCCTTTAGTATGAAATCCACTTGGAACACTCCTAGTTTTCTGGAAGATGCTGCTAACGAAATCCTCCCAGTCTCAATCTATCTGAAGTCCCCCTTCAGGACTCTCAGGGTAGGTAACTGATGAAAATGAATGGTGGTGTGCACCTACTAGGGCATATGTTGAAAGCTAAAATAGCACTTTTCAGCAAAGTGAATGCTGATGCCAAACTATGTACCTGCAAAACGTATTTATTGTGGAATCAAATCTAACAGGGAATGGATACAGCAATGCACTAATTGTGGAATATAGGGTGTGAAGAGAAGGGAGTAAAGAATAGTTCTGAAAAGCGCACAATGGACACTTCGAGTGCACTATTTAGCGATTTGTCTTGTTAAAGGAGTGACTAGTGTCAAGTCTACTAAAACTAAAGTATGCATATGTTTCAGCCTGAGGTGTGGTCTGACATCTGGTTCTTCTTCAGGACAAGACGGATGTATGCACTAATATTCCAGTAAAACATACTTAAACTGAAAAGTGAAAACATTACTGAAAATAGTTAAATTAACTGTAAATCCATATGTTTTCTTATTAGGTTTAATTGGGAATAAATATTCTTTAAAAAACAAATCACTTAAGGCCTCATTACGAGTTTAGTGGTCATGAGACTGCTAAACTTGTGGTGGCAGTCAAACTGCTGTGGCTTTGGCGGTCCGACCACAGCATGACGGCAGGCGGGCTTGTAACCAGCCATGGCAGCGCTGAGCTCAGTGCTGCCTGGCTGATTACAGCCCCTCTTCCTGCCACACTTTTCATGGCAGGGAACCCAGCACTGTCCCAGGGTGCTGGAGTGTTAGGATAAGGGAGCTGAGGCCAATATCCTAACCTTAACACGCATTACAATGTTCCCGCTGGTCAGCCCGGTGGTAACATTCTAATATGCTCGGGGGAACATCACCGTTATGGCAGTGGTGTTCTCCCTGTGAGTTTGGTGGTCCCATTATGAGACCGCCAAACTTGTAATGAGGCTTTTAATTTCTTGTGCTGGGGAGATCAGACTCCCACATTGCTTTTCAATCCTCCAGCCTTCTCTATGTTCCTGGATGACTCCTCTGTTGTAGTCCATGAAACAACGGTCACTATTTTTATAAAGTGATCTGTGCCACATCCCCACTAGCCACTCCATGGCTCACGATGGCCTGATCAGGATGGCCGGATCAGGAAGCTACAGCCTTACTCATGACTAAGCATTTAGAGAGAACCTCCTAGCCACATAACCTGCATGGTTAAGAAGGGCTATTATTTGCAGGTCTTGTGTTAGCCAAGACCTTTTGATTTTTTTAAATAACATATACATACAATATGCTTATTGAAAGGGGATTTAATCCATTGGTTTATTGGGAAGTCAGTCACATTTTGCTTCCGCCCACTACAGCATACATCATGGAACAGGGGTGTCATCCCACTTCAGGCACTGGATAACTTCACTTTGAGTCACTGCATTTTGCTATTTCACAAGGAGCACATCCACACACAAGCTAGTTTCCTTCTTTGCTAATGTTACTTTTTATTTACTACTTTGGTGTTGCCTTTTTGTTTAGAGTCTGATGTGACAGCAGGACACTTCACCAGATTGGGGCACAAGCCACATTCCAAGCATTATTAGTTCCTGTCTCCTGCCAGTGCTGTTGCAAATGTGCTCTTGGAGTGTTCTGTGTTTACTGTTTGACTACTGATACTTCACAGAATTCCTAACCGTGTCAATTTGAAATTTTTCTGTATTAGGTTTTCTGTATTAGATTTCTTAAGTGGATAGTTCTTCAGAACTTTTTCATTCTGGACTCAATTTTGCTAATGGTCTTTAATAAACTTTGACAGGGAAGAAAACCAGCCTTTATCATGTTTAATTTGCAGCACGTGTAACACTTTTTTATTGCCTTCTTTCCTTTGTTCTTTCTTTTGTTCCTTCTTTCTTGCACTCTTTCATCCTTTCAGCCCTCTTTTCTTTTTTCTTTAGTTTTTCCTTCATTCTTTATTTTTTCCTTTATTCTGTCATACTTTTCCTTGTTTCTTGCTTTCCTTTTTATTCCTTTTTTCTTTCTTTCTTTCCCTTTTTCATTTGTTACATCTTTCAATTTTTCTTTCATTTCTCCTTTCTTGCTTTCCTGTTCCTTTCTCTTCCTTTTTTCATTTTCTTTGTCTCTTTCTTGCTTTCATTCCTTTTTCCTTCTGTCTTGCTTTCAGTTCATCTTTCCTTCTTTGTTGCTTTCTGTCTTTTCAGCTTTCTTTCTTTCTTTTTTTCCTTCATTCCTTTTTTGTCATTCTTTCTTGCCTTTTTTCTTTCCTTGTTTCTTGACTTCCTTCTTTTTCCTTGCATTCTTTCTTTCCTTCTATCTTGCCTTCCTTCTTTCTTTCCTTTTTTCCTTCTTGACCTGTTTCTCTCCTCCTTTCTTGCCTTCCTCCCTTCTTTCCTTTCTTCCCTTTTCTTTCTCTCCTGCTTTCTTTCTTTCTTTTTTTAAGATGAGAGGCTGGCAGCCAGTGGCACAACAATTGGCTTTTTTTTAGTTCTGTGTTAGTCAAAACCTTTTGATTTTACTAAGATTATGGGTATGACATAGTTACTTATAGGTGTTTGTGTGCCATTTGCATTTCTCTCCAACACACTTGAGCATGCACCAAGGAGCAACGTGTCACCCCCCTTCAGCTATGGGCTTACTTCACTATGAGTTACATAATGCTGTCCTTTGACACGAAGCACATCCATACACAAAGTAGTTCCCTTCAGTGCCAGTGAGTACTGTAGCAATGTGTACTTTTTTTAGACCAAAAAAAGATGTTTGCCTTTAGTCAATTTGTTTTAGATTGACAGTCTCCCAGAAGCTCCCAAAACAATAACATTTTGCAAAAGGCATGACAAAACAAGAATTGCCAAAAGGCTGGCGTACAACCCCAGACGTACTGGTTTTGCTAATGATTGTTACATTATACAATGTTAAAGAGGTTGTTACTTCTTTTCACCAAAGTAATTTATAGATTTAGTTTTTTTTTTTTATGTGTTTACAGCACCTTTTTCTACACTGTGCTATTTTTACCTAGTACGGAGAAAATATATACTGACAATATTGTAACAATGCCAAATTATGTCTTAAAGCAACAAAAATGGTATTTCATGGTATACAACTCATTGAGGTTCCATAGAGAAAAATGAATTACACTTCAGGAAGAAGTTTTTGGAAAATAGTGATACCATTTTCAGAGAATCCTATCCAATCACAAGTCTTAAAATGTTTATTAAAAAAATTGTGTGAAATGCATATTATTTAAAGACAAAAATGACAATTTAAATTGTTAAATAATGCATGCATACCGGGCACTGCAGCTTCACTCAAGAGGATAATACATATAGGCCTAAGTTAAAATATTTTTAATATTGTATAGCCCTGAAGAAGGGTGAGTGGCAGATAGCACATGGACCTGAAACACACTGAAACTTTACTCTTAGTAAACATGAGGTTAGCTAAATCTTCAAGAGGAGGCCACTTCCACTCCATCACTTCACATTGTACAATGTATTTGATGATCGGATTATGTAGTGTAGGTGAACTTTGTATTTAACTTACAAAGGTTATCTGTCATTCCTAGCCCAAAATAAAAACCTGAGTAACTTTTCCTTTACTGTTACCAATACATGTTTGCCTGTGTAAAGTACGCCTCCATTTCAATCTATATTTATTAACTCTTTAATAACATTTAAGCAAATGTGTTGTTCCTCAGCCCATTTATAATGTAGTCGAAGAATCTTCCTTGCCATTCAACACGGGCAGCTGCTATTCTTTAAAAGTGGTGAGGTGAGCGAATTGCCCCACCACTTCCCAGAAGCCCAAAATAAAACAACTCCTTCCTCCAAAAGCCCAAAATGAAACAACAAGCATCATAGACACGAAATAAGGCCCTAACTATGAGACTGGCGGTCTTGAGACGGTCAGACTCGTGGTGGTGGTTGGACCGCCGCACTCCAGGCGGTCCGACTACCACATTACGACCCTGGTGGTGGGACCACCAGGGGACAGCCATGTCTGCCAGGAACTTGGTTCCTGACGGGCCGATGGCGGTTGGAGTCGTGGTCAGTCATGGCGGTACTAAATTCAGCGCCGCCGTGCTGATCACGGATCTCACCTTGAAAAGGCTGGTGGAAACCCAGTGCTGGGGGCCACAGGGGTGCCCCTGCACCACCCACAATCATGCCACAGGCAGTGCAGGTGCCCCTCTTGCCCAGCACCCTTGGAATGCACACTGTTTGCTATGGCAGACAGTGTGTATTCGGAAGGTGCTGGAAGAAACCTCTGTGCAACAGCATTGACCTCTGGTCCATAAGAAGCTGAGGCAAATGCCTCCGTACGGTTTCCACTAGGCTGGTTGGCAGAAACCTTTGTTTTCAGAGGTTTCCGTCAGCCCAGTGAAAATCTTGCAGTGGGCCCAGGTGGGAGACTACCAGTTCTGCGTCAGTCTCCTCTCCATAGGGCTGGCAGGCCGGCGGTGGGCCCGCCAGCCTCGTAATGACGCCCTAAATCACTACACTAAGATGCATTACACTAACATTTGAAAAAAATAAGAAAAATTAAATTAAATGATGCTTACTTGTGGGCTGCGAGTCCCCCTCTGGGTTCTTCTGCAGTCTGTGGCACAAGTTGAAGAGCTCCCCTAATCAATTCAGATGCTGCTTTCATGCTATTAACCAGCATGAGAGAAGCACCAGGAGTGGATGGAGCAGGTTGAGTGGACGCTCCTTCAGGCCCTGAGACCTGTGCTTGCTCTGCACCCAGCTGTCCACTCGGGTTGGAGAGCTTCAAAGTGCACGTCAGGTGAGCCGTAGCAAGACAACTGGCCAAACTGACATGCGCACTTTGGAGAGTCTGGGCAGCCACTGCTCCAGTTCTCCATGCTGCCACTCAGCAACAGAGGACACACCTGCATTTCGCTTAGCTTGGCTGTGGTGCGCATCTGTAAAAAATATAACAGCAATCATTTCTTTGCCATTTTATTTTTCACATTTGCTACGTGTGCCTCGCAGCGAGTGGAGTGAGGTGGGGGTTCGACGATCCTCCACCCTCATGAAATAACCATCACTGCCAACTAGATTTATTAACTGTGCAAAGGTGAGATTGCATAATTGAGGGTCCTAGTCGGTAAGCATCATTTTAACCTTGTCTGCAGAAGAGTACGACCCGACCATCTCCTGGTATTACATGTCATGCAAAGTGGCTAACAATTACCCTTTTATCGTATGGAGAGCAACTGGATTCAGGTAAAATAGAAGGACATCTGCTCTTGACATGACAGAAATAGAACCAGACTTGCTGCAGTTTTCTGGACCACTGGGAGCTGGTGCATTAAGGATCAGGAAGAAGAAGAATTTAAGTTTCCATGTTCCATACAGTTGTAACAGTAATCAAGTCTGTAGTTGGCTATTGGTAATATGGACAGTATTTTCCATATAAACATTTAGTATTATATAGAAAATACTGTCCATATTAACAATAGTACGTTGATATTTTTTCTTCAAGCAGATTCCTGCAGTTGCATTTAGTGGGCATGCAGCTTTGATGTTTTGGTCAAATTTGAAAATCAAGTTTCAAATTGTGATAATTAGAGTGAAAAGCAGACCCATTTTTGGGACCAGAAAGATGTATTCCAAACATGAGAGGAATTTCCAAGTATCATTTTCTCATTTTGTGCTGACCTTAATTTACGGGAGTTAATGGCGATTAAATAATGTAACTCGGGCCACATGCTTCTTGGCTTGTGTAATATTACCTAAGAGAGCCTTAGTATGAGTTAGGTGTTGTTGGCAAAGGTGTTAAAAGTACAGTCAATCAATAGAATCAAGGAAGTCAGTGTCAACGCATATGCAATATGCATTGTCATTTATAGACAGTACGTTTTCCATTTAAGTGGCCTCTAAATTTGCATTGACATCGTTTTATAGATAAATATAGTTTACAAATGATGATATGTGGAAATTGGGTTTCTGTGACTATTTAGCATTTGGGCTTCACCAAGTGTCTTGATTTGTTTTGACCCTATTAAAATCTCTGTTTGAAGAACACTTCAGACTTACTGCTGGATGCCTACAGTTCAGTTACAAGTATTTACATTGTGTTGTGTATTCCAAAAAACAACATCCTTCATTGTCACATAATTCACTTTAAAAATGTCTCTCACTTTGCAGTCAGAAAAGGAAACACCAATCCTCATGTTAAAAGAATACAACAGCCTGATATTTGATCTATGTCTTTGAATCACTAGCAAATGTGACAAGTTAAACACAGAATTTAAAGGCATCATTATTTATTACTCTGACTTTTTGAACCCATTAAAAATCAGGTTGTGACCCACCAGTGTATCTTGACCCACAGATTGGGAAACACTGAATTAATTTATTTGACCTTTTTCAAAATATATATACATTTATTTTGAGAAACAAATGTATATAAATTATTATTATTTTTATTTTACATACTTTATTAACTTTTTTTATTTAGAAATACATGCTAAGTTGATTGCATTTATTTTTAAATTAAATAAGAGAATTATTTTTCAAAAAGATAATTCAGTTAATTATAATTACTTCTGTACGAAACTTATAGCAAATTGTAATACTTAATAAATAAACATAAATTGTTACTTTGGGTGTTTTTGTAATACAGTTTTAAAAATAATAATTGTAATTTGGTTTGACATAATCAAATTAATTAAATATTTAAATGAAAATTGAATTAATACTGCTGCTGCTGCATCTTTTGAGTTTGGCCTACTTTTAAAATAATTATATTTAATTTAATTTAACAGAACAAAATTATATTTTTTATAATTAGAACATTTTTATAAATTTCCCCATAGTTTACCATGGGGAGATCTCCGCTCTACCAAGTGTGCAAAACATCAAATACAGTCCTAAACTCACTACCATTGCTAACTTTACAGTTATATATGATGTTTTTACTAACTCCACCCCTTGTTTCAGGGTGTGGGGACATGGAAGTCTACACTTTTGAGTAACTAGAAACTTATAAATGGGAAATAGCTAAAAGTAGTAAAGTTATTTAAATGTGTAAGAGTAAAACTTGTGTGTTACTTTACCTCTGTAAATACTGCCATACTTTAACCTGTTCTGTGCCTTGGACGAGATGATCTCGTCCAAGGCTACAGTTCCCCTGTGCCTTGGACGAGATCACCTCGTCCAAGGCACAGGGGAACTTGGGGGAGCGCTAGCACGCCCCCGTGCACCCCCCTCCCCCCAAGGCGGGGATGGAAGGGGAAGACCTTCCCCTTCCACCCCGAACCCCCCCACCCCCCTTGTGACGTCAGCGCGTGAGTGCGCGCTGATTAGTCACAGGGGCCTCCCCCATCGCGCTGGAAGCAGGGCTTCCGGCGCAATTGAAAGAGAAATGCTAAGCAATCACGTGGGGGAGGCCCGGAGGGACTTCAAAGGGAAGGAAATGTATTTCCTTCCCTTTGAAGTCCCTCCCAGGGTTTCAAAAGACGGATTGCTTGCAATCCGGCTTTTGAAACCCCACTAGACACCAGGGATTTTTTTTTTACTGAAATTGTCAAAAGGGAGCGACCCCTTGGGCAAGGGTCGCTCCCACGGGGGGCATTTTTTCGGGAAGGCCTTTCCTGCCCCCCCTAGGGGGCAGATCGGGCTATTATTAGGCCGATCTGCCCCCAGGGGGGGGCGAAACCTCTAGGCACCAGGGATAACAATTTTTTTATTTTTTTTATGTTTTTTTATTTTTTTTAGGTGGGGAGCGACCCCACACACAAGTGAGGTATCATTTTTATCGGGAGACTTGGGGGAACGCTGGGTGGAAGGAAATTTGTGGCTCCTCTCAGATTCCAGAACTTTCTGCCACAGAAATGTGAGGAACATGTGTTTTTGTAGCCAAATTTTGAGGTTTGCAAAGGATTCTGGGTAACAGAACCTGGTCCGAGCCCCACAAGTCACCCCATCTTGTATTCCCCTAGGTCTCTAGTTTTCGGAAATGCACAGGTTTGGTAGGTTTCCCTAGGTGCCGGCTGAGCTAGAGGCCAAAATCTACAGGTAGGCACTTCGCAAAAAACACCTCTGTTTTCTTTCAAAAAATTGGATGTGTCCACGTTGCGCTTTGGGGCGTTTCCTGTCGCGGGCGCTAGGCCTACCCACACAAGTGAGGTATCATTTTTATCGGGATACTTGGGGGAACGCTGGGTGGAAGGAAATTTGTGGCTCCTCTCAGATTCCAGAACTTTCTGCCACAGAAATGTGAGGAACATGTGTTTTTTTAGCCAAATTTTGAGGTTTGCAAAGGATTCTGGGTAACAGAACCTGGTCCGAGCCCCACAAGTCACCCCATCTTGGATTCCCCTAGGTCTCTAGTTTTCAGAAATGCACAGGTTTGGTAGGTTTCCCTAGGTGTCGGCTGAGCTAGAGGCCAAAATCTACAGGTAGGCTCTTCGCAAAAAACACCTCTGTTTTCTTTCAAAAAATTGGATGTGTCCACGTTGCGCTTTGGGGCGTTTCCTGTCGCGGGCGCTAGGCCTACCCACACAAGTGAGGTATCATTTTTATGGGGAGACTTGGGGGAACGCTGGGTGGAAGGAAATTTGAGGCTCCTCTCAGATTCTAGAACTTTCTGCCACAGAAATGGGAGGAACGTGTTTTTTTAGCAAAATGTTGAGGTTTGCAAAGGATTCTGGGTAACAGAACCTGGTCCGAGCCCCACAAGTCACCACATCTTGGATTCCCCTAGGTCTCTAGTTTTCAGAAATGCACAGGTTTGGTAGGTTTCCCTAGGTGCCGGCTGAGCTAGAGGCCAAAATCTACAGGTAGGCACTTCGCAAAAATCACCTCTATTTTCTTTCAAAAAATTGGATGTGTCCACGTTGCACTTTGGGGCGTTTCCTGTCGCGGGCGCTAGGCCTACCCACACAAGTGAGGTATCATTTTTATCGGGAGACTTGGGGGAACGCTGGGTGGAAGGAAATTTGTGGCTCCTCTCAGATTCCAGAACTTTCTGCCACAGAAATGTAAGGAACATGTGTTTTTTTAGCCAAATTTTGAGGTTTGCAAAGGATTCTGGGTAACAGAACCTGGTCCGAGCCCCACAAGTCACCCCATCTTGGATTCCCCTAGGTCTCTAGTTTTCAGAAATGCACAGCTTTGGTAGGTTTCCCTAGGTGCCGGCTGAGCTAGAGGCCAAAATCTACAGGTAGGCACTTTGCAAAAAACATCTCTGTTTTCTTTCAAAAAATTGGATGTGTCCACGTTGCGCTTTGGGGAGTTTCCTGTCGCGAGCGCTAGGCCTACCCACACAAGTGAGGTATCATTTTTATCGGGAGACTTGGGGGAACGCTGGGTGGAAGGAAATGTGTGGCTCCTCTCAGATTCCAGAACTTTCTGCCACAGAAATGTGAGGAACATGTGTTTTTTTAGCAAAATTTTGAGGTTTGCAAAGGATTCTGGGTAACAGAACCTGGTCCGAGCCCCACAAGTTACCCCATCTTGGATTCCCCTAGGACTCTAGTTTTCAGAAATTCACAGGTTTGGTAGGTTTCCCTAGGTGCCGGCTGAGCTAGAGGCCAAAATCTACAGGTAGGCACTTTGCAAAAATCACCTCTATTTTCTTTCAAAAAATTGGATGTGTCCACGTTGCGCTTCGGGGTGTTTCCTGTCGTGGGCGCTAGGCCTACCCACACAAGTGAGGTATCATTTTTATCGGGAGACTTGGGGGAACGCTGGGTGGAAGGAAATTTGTGGCTCCTCTCAGATTCCAGAACTTTCTGCCACAGAAATGTGAGGAACATGTGTTTTTTTAGCCAAATTTTGAGGTTTGCAAAGGATTCTGGGTAACAGAACCTGGTCCGAGCCCCACAAGTCACCCCATCTTGGATTCCCCTAGGTCTCTAGTTTTCAGAAACACACAGGTTTGGTAGGTTTCCCTAGGTGCCGGCTGAGCTAGAGGCCAAAATCTACAGGTAGGCACTTTGCAAAAAACAACTCTGTTTTCTTTCAAGAAATTGGATGTGTCCACGTTGCGCTTCGGGGCGTTTCCTGTCGCGGGCGCTAGGCCTACCCACACAAGTGAGGTATCATTTTTATCGGGAGACTTGGGGGAACGCTGGGTGGAAGGAAATTTGTGGCTTCTCTCAGATTCCAGAACTTTCTGCCACAGAAATGTGAGGAACATGTGTTTTTTTAGCCAAATTTTGAGGTTTGCAAAGGATTCTGGGTAACAGAACCTGGTCCGTGCCCCACAAGTCACCCCATCTTGGATTCCCCTAGGTCTCTAGTTTTCAGAAATACACAGGTTTGGTAGGTTTCCCTAGGTGCCGGCTGAGCTAGAGGCCAAAATCTACAGGTAGGCACTTTGCAAAAAACAACTCTGTTTTCTTTAAAAAAATTGGATGTGTCCACGTTGCGCTTTGGGGAGTTTCCTGTCGTGAGCGCTAGGCCTACCCACACAAGTGAGGTATCATTTTTATCGGGAGACTTGGGGGAACGCTGGGTGGAAGGAAATTTGTGGCTCCTCTCAGATTCCAGAACTTTCTGCCACAGAAATGTAAGGAACATGTGTTTTTTTAGCCAAATTTTGAGGTTTGCAAAGGATTCTGGGTAACAGAACCTGGTCCGAGCCCCACAAGTCACCCCATCATGGATTCCCCTAGGTCTCTAGTTTTCAGAAATACACAGGTTTGGTAGGTTTCCCTAGGTGCCGGCTGAGCTAGAGGCCAAAATCTACAGGTAGGCACTTTGCAAAAAACACCTCTGTTTTCTTTCCAAAAATTGGATGTGTCCACGTTGCGCTTTGGGGCGTTTCCTGTCGCGGGCGCTAGGCCTACCCACACAAGTGAGGTATCATTTTTATCGGGAGACTTGGGGGAATGCTGGGTGGAAGGAAATTTGTGGTTCCTCTCAGATTCCAGAACTTTCTGCCACAGAAATGTGAGGAACATGTGTTTTTTTAGCCAAATTTTGGGGTTTGCAAAGGATTCTGGGTAACAGAACCTGGTCCGAGCCCCACAAGTCACCCCATCTTTGATTCCCCTAGGTCTCTAGTTTTCAGAAATGCATAGGTTTGGTAGGTTTCCCTAGGTGCCGGCTGAGCTACAGGCCAAAATCTACAGGTAGGCACTTCGCAAAAAACACCTCTGATTTCTTTCAAAAAATTGGATGTGTCCACGTTGCGCTTTGGGGCGTTTTTTGTCACGGGCGCTAGGCCAACCCACACAAGTGAGGTATCATTTTTATCAGGAGACTTGGGGGAACGCTGGGTGGAAGGAAATTTGTGGCTCCTCTCAGATTCCAGAACTTTCTGCCACAGAAATGTAAGGAACATGTGTTTTTTTAGCCAAATTTTGAGGTTTGCAAAGGATTCTGGGTAACAGAACCTGGTCCGAGCCCCACAAGTCACCCCATCTTGGATTCCCCTAGGTCTCTAGTTTTCAGAAATGCACAGGTTTGGTAGGTTTCCCTAGGTGCCGGCTGAGCTAGAGGCCAAAATCTACAGGTAGGCACTTTGCAAAAAACAACTCTGTTTTCTTTCAAAAAATTGGATGTGTCCACGTTGCGCTTTGGGGAGTTTCCTGTCGTGAGCGCTAGGCCTACCCACACAAGTGAGGTATCATTTTTATCGGGAGACTTGGGGGAACGCTGGGTGGAAGGAAATTTGTGGCTCCTCTCAGATTCCAGAACTTTCTGCCACAGAAATGTAAGGAACATGTGTTTTTTTAGCCAAATTTTGAGGTTTGCAAAGGATTCTGGGTAACAGAACCTGGTCCGAGCCCCACAAGTCACCCCATCATGGATTCCCCTAGGTCTCTAGTTTTCAGAAATGCACAAGTTGGGTAGTTTTCCCTAGGTGCCGGCTGAGCTAGAGGCCAAAATCTACAGGTAGGCACTTTGCAAAAAACACCTCTGTTTTCTTTCCAAAAATTGGATGTGTCCACGTTGCGCTTTGGGGCGTTTCCTGTCGCGGGCGCTAGGCCTACCCACACAAGTGAGGTATCATTTTTATCGGGAGACTTGGGGGAACGCTGGGTGGAAGGAAATTTGTGGCTCCTCTCAGATTCCAGAACTTTCTGCCACAGAAATGTGAGGAACATGTGTTTTTTTAGCCACATTTTGAGGTTTGCAAAGGATTCTGGGTAACAGAACCTGGTCCGAGTCCCACAAGTCACCCCATCTTGGATTCCCCTAGGTCTCTAGTTTTCAGAAATGCACAGGTTTGGTAGGTTTCCCTAGGTGCCGGCTGAGCTAGAGGCCAAAATCTATAGGTAGGCACTTCGCAAAAAACACCTCTGTTTTCTTTTGAAAAAATTGGATGTGTCCACGTTGCGCTTTGGGGGGTCTCCTGTCGCGGGCGCTAGGCCTACCCACACAAGTGAGGTATCATTTTTATCGGGAGACTTGGGGGAACGCTGGGTGGAAGGAAATTTGTGGCTCCTCTCAGATTCCAGAACTTTCTGCCACAGAAATGGGAGGAACATGTGTTTGTTTAGCCAAATTTTGAGGTTTGCAAAGGCTTCTGGTTAACAGAACCTGGTCCGAGCCCCACAAGTCACCCCATCTTGGATTCCCCTAGGTCTCTAGTTTTCAGAAATGCACAGGTTTGGTAGGTTTCCCTAGGTGGCGGCTGAGCTAGAGGCCAAAATCTACAGGTAGGCACTTCGCAAAAAACACCTGTTTTCTTTCAAAAAATTGGATGTGTCCACGTTGCGCTTCGGGGCGTTTCCTGTCGCGGGCGCTAGGCCTACCCACACAAGTGAGGTATCATTTTTATCGGAAGACTTGGGGGAACATAGATTAGCAAAACAAGTGTTATTGTCCCTTGTCTTTCTCTACATTTTTTCCTTCCAAATATAGGAGAGTGTGTAAAAAAGACATCTATTTGAGAAATGCCCTGTAATTCACATGCTAGTATGGTCAACCCGGAATTCAGAGATGTGCAAATAACCACTGCTCCTCAACACCTTATCTTGTGCCCTTTTTGGAAATACAAAGGTTTTCTTGATAGCAATTTTTTACTCTTTATATTTCAGCAAATGAATTGCTGTATACCCGGTATAGAATGAAAACGCACTACAGGGTGCAGCTCATTTATTGGCTCTAGGTTCCTCGGGTTCTTGATGAACCTACAAGCCCTATATATCCCCGCAACCAGAGGAGTCCAGCAGACGTAACGGTATATTGCTTTTGATAATCTGACATTGCAGGGAAAAGTTACAGAGTAAAACGTAGAGAAAAATTGATGTTTTTTTCACCTCAATTCTTTTTCAGTTGTTATTTTCTGTAGGAAACCCTTGTAGGATCTACACAAATGACCCCTTGCTGAATTCAGAATGTTGTCTACTTTTCAGAAATGTTTAGGTTTCTGGGATCCAGTATTGGTTTCATGCCCATTTCTGTCACTGACTGGAAGGAGGCTGAAAGCACAGAAAATTGCAAAAATGGGGTATGTCCCAGTAAAATGCCAAAATTGTGTTGAAAAATTGGGTTTTCTGATTCAAGTCTGCCTGTTCCTGAAAGCTGGGAAGCTGCTGAGTGTAGCACCACAAACCCTTTGTTGATGCCATTTTCAGGGGAAAAAACACAAGCCTTCTTCTGCAGCCACTTTTTCCAATTTTTTTGAAAAAAACGAACTTTTCACTGTATTTTGGCTAATTTCTTGGCCTCCTTCAGGGGAACCCACAAAGTCTGGGTACCTCTAGAATCCCTAGGATGTTGGAAAAAAAGGACGCAAATTTGGCTTGGTTAGCTTATGTGGACAAAAAGTTATGAGGGCCTAAGCGCGAACTGCCCCAAATAGGCAAAAAAAGGCCTGGCACAGGAGGGGGAAAAGGCCTGGCAGCGAAGGGGTTAAACACAAAAGTATGACAATCACAAAAAAAGGTTAATATTGGCCCAGCAGCATTGGTATTGAAGTTCATTTCTTTTAGGAAGATGTGCACTTGCAAACAGCCAAAATGATGTCACTCATAGTGCAAGAGAGCCATTGGCTCAATTGGGCTGACCCATTGCCCCATGCAGTCTGCTTATGTGAAGGGCAGAAGCAAAATGTGACTGCCAGTCGAACAGAGAATGGATGAAGAGGACTCACTCAACAATACTCTGGTCCTGATTATGATCTTGGCGGATGGGATAGTCCGTCACAAATGTGACAAATATCCCACCCGCCGTATTAGAAGTTTCATTATAACTCATGGAACTTGTAAAATGGCGGGCGGGATATCTGTCACGTTTGGAATGCAGTATCCCATCCACCAAGTCATAATCAGGCCCTTTACGTATGTATTTTTTATGTATGATTTTATTTTATAAGAACAAAAGGGAATGCAGAGCATTAAACCATGCAGGATATCCTCCTATTCAAATACACATACATAAATACATCTGGCCGTAGTGTGCACGATGTCTGTCAACTGTGGAAGACAAACCTTCAACCATCCAAAGGGTTGCTTGCTTCATCTTAGGAATCCTCCTCACACTGGCAAATGATTTACATAATTTATGGGGATATTATGTCCTGGCTCTTTACGTTTTCACAGTGCCTCTAATTTTCCTCACTTAATTAGATCCTGATGCATGCCACTGAGCCACGAGGGTGCTTGATTTAGGCCTAAACATGACGACCACTTGTTCTAGGTTGAATTAATCCCCATTTTCTTTCAGCTCTGCCACTGAATAGAAGAACAAAGTGTGAGCCTAGAGAAAGGCAATTGTAATCTTCTATTTCACAGACTATCTCCTTTCTTCAATATTTATATAGTCCAACCAGAACTATATTTATAGGGATATGCCTCCCATTTACATCTCCCAAAGGGCTTCCCTCCAAAGGTGTCTGTAGCCCACACTAGCACCTTGTTGTGTACCAAGTTGGGAAGGAGGCCTTTGATATTGATTAAGCATGCCACTCTTTAGGTAGGTGATGGCTTCTCCTTTTTAAAGATTTATTCCACAGTTGACAAACATTCGGCTATCCTACATGCTACAGCCTAGAGTACTTATGCATCTAGGTTTGTTCTACATGAAACAGGTGAGACAGCTAAAGTCATCTCCAGGTCAGACCAGATAAAAAGGACCAGACTCTCTAATGACCCTAAGGCATTCCAACAATCAATGGACGATCGATAATTGGACAAAAAACTAAGTTAAAGAATGCAGTGATACAGTCAGACAGTGGTCAGACCTAAATCATTTCGGCACAATGCTTGTGACATCCAGAACTCAAAACAAGATATAAGCATTGAATAGAAGGTAGTGTAAAGCAGCTGAGAAGGATCAAGTTATCAAAGCAACGGAAAAGTCCAGCACAAATAATAGATCACTGCAAAGTGGACGGGTTGTGTGGTCTACATCTTGCTTGTGCTCGACCGAGGCTGTCATTTGCTGACAAGAAGGCTTAGTTCACTGTTGACATCTGCTGCTACCTGTAGATCATAATTTCAATTTACAGCAAAGTGAACAGGCCTTCCCTCCTTCCTCCTTCTGAACTGGTAAACTATTCATATTACAATTTGCAGTACCAAAATCCGTATTTCACTACATTTAAGAAGTGGTAAAAATGCAGGTAAGATGATGATGATTATTATTGTTGATGTTGTCATTGTCAATAATTTTGTCATGTAGTTTAGCTACAGTTATGTGAAATCAATTAATTGCACTGCTTGTTTGACTATCATGCTTGGCACAAGTGGTTAGTACTTTATTTTGCAAGTGATGGTTCCCCGTTGAAGTCGTGGAAACTTTGCTGGTCTTTATGTGTTGAGACACAGTTCTCAGTGACCTGGTTCTGACCTCTTTCCACATCCGGATAAGGAATTCTATCCACCCAGAATTACAGTCCTCAATGTTGCAATCTGTGTGCAGCTTTAATGATCCATGCACTTACACATGGAATGCCTGTTGGATTCCCCTTGATAATAAAATAATTTGCATGTATTTGCATTTATGACTACTTCTGGTAGGGCTCGGGACTAGTAAGTAAAATATCTACAAAATAACTCAATTTCAAGTGTGACACAACCGCCAGTAGTGCAAAACTTTACATGCGGATACTTTGGAACTCATGTCTACACGAGCAAAAAAACACTAGTTCCACGAGGCAGCGTATGCTGGTAAAAAACGAACCTGGCTGGTGGTGTCACGCATGGAATAGGGCAATGTAGTAACACTAAGGGGCATATTTATACTCTGTTTGCGCCAAATGTGCGTCAAAATTTTTGACGCACAATCGGAGGAAACCCTGCCCCATATTTATACTTTGACGTCCGACCCCGCGGGCGTCAAAATTCCACCATGTGCGTCATTTTTTGGAAGGGGGAACCAGCCTTGCGTTAATTATATGCAAGGTAGGAGTTCCCTTCCAAAAAATGACTTTAAGGCCTGTGACCCATATTTATACTCTGACGTCATTTTGACGCACAGGAGGGGGCAGGCCTTAAAAAACGGCGCACCAGCCTGATGGGCGCCGTTTTTTAACGCCTGGGTCAGTGCAGGCGTTAAGGGACCTGTGGGCTCAGAAGGAGCCCAGAGGTGCCCTCCCATGCCCCCAGGGACACCCCCCGCCACCCTTGCCCACCCCAGGAGGACACCCAAGGATGGAGGGACCCATCCCAGGGAAGTTGAGGTAAGTTGGGGTAAGTATTTTTTTTCGTTTTTTTTGTGGCATAGGGGGGCCTGATTTGGGCCCCCCTACATGCCACTATGCCCAATGACCATGCCCAGGGGACATAAGTCCCCTGGGCATGGCCATTGGGCAAGGGGGCATGACTCCTGTCTTTGCTAAGACAGGAGTCATGTCAATGGAGGTTGGGCGTAAAAAAAAATGGCGCAAATCGGGTTGAGGCCTGAATTTTGCCTCAGACCTGACTTGCCCCATTTTTTGGCGCACAACCCCCATTTTCCCATACGCCGGCGCTGCCTGGTGTGAGTCATTTTTTTTGACGCACACCAGTCCGCAGCGCCGGCTAACGTCATTCAATAAATAAGGCGCCCGCATGGCGCGTTGGAATGGCATTAGCCGGCGGTAAAATTTTTGACGCACAACTGCGTTGGCGCAGTTGTGCGTCAAAAAGTATAAATATGGGCATAACTGTCAGGAGCATCTCTAACAGGTAGGTTTAGGGCAGAGCCAATGAATGCCAGCATGAGGAATAGTCAGTCGCCTGGGAAGATCACTAGCCAAAAAGTCACTAGGCCTGGGCAGGAGGGTCTCTCACATGACAGATTTGTTTCTGATAAGCTGGGAAGGATCGTTCAGAGTATATATCCTATGCTCGACCAGTGGTTGAAAAATTAGTAGTGCAGGCTACTGTTAGTCACAAGTGAATGTCACCTCTGATAGGCCAGCAGGTCTGGGACATCACGAGTCACATGTCAGTCTTGCATCCGAAAGGGCAGCAGAATTGGAGTGAAGTCAGTCTGGGGGCCCGGGTAACTCTCCGCGCCATCACTGCTGTATAACATGATGAAAACAAAGCAGTCAAAAACGTTTATGCTTACTTCTAGTTTAAGAAAACAAGGTCGAGCGGAGACCTAGTAGGTCGAGTAGCTTTATTAAGGTGACCGACCTGTAAGGCTGGTGGCATTTTTTGATTTTTGAAGACCAACAAGTTAATTTTACTGTAAATCCCAGTCGAAACACTACGATTTGGCAAATGGGAGTAATTTCCTTGTAGCCCAACCGGAGGGATCTAAGCACAGATCATGGCAAAGGATTGCTGCTTGAGCATCCTTCTGCTATATTCCAGTAGTCTCAGCCCTGCCATCTTGCGCCCATGTACCAAAGGAGCTATTCAGTTCCGGGTGACGCGGTCACCCCCGTCACAGTCACAACTCGTGCGACCAGCTTGAGACAGAATGTCTCTAAGGTGCAGGTCGTCGCGGGACAGCGATGCGCGCCATAATACCCTTTTCAGCGTAAGAAGGCATCAGAACATAAATTATAATTTCAGTCAAAAAGCAAAGCACAGCCAATAAACAGCATTTGGCATAAACCACCGTGGCCTCCCCTGCAGCGGTTGAGTCTGCTAAACTAATAAGTACATTAATTAATTAAATAAGAATGTGTTCTGGCTGGAAAACTGTATGAAAACACCAGACTTTCTGAAGAGCCATTCCCAAGAGATCATCATTATTTATAAGGCAGCCCATAAAAAAATACTCCGATTAAGCACTTGCATCACTACAGCTGTCATAGCTCCTCTGCAGGTGCGACACTCAGCTCCTTGTTTTAAAGGGGAGCCCGTGGCACCCACTAGGGAATCGCTACGTAAGCAAACCCCCGCTAGTGGGTCAGTGGCCGAGATCTGCTAATATTTGTGCCTTTCCCCCAGTTTCTGGATGTATTAGCCAGCTCTTGGAAATGCTGCTTGGCGTCGTGCGTTGAAGTTTGTATTCATCCAATGGTTTGTGCTGGCTTGGGTTGTAAAATAACTATTCTGAGCTCCAATAGGGATCAGCCAGGAGGTTTCATCAAGTGTATGTAACCTTGGAAATATCATCCTTGTGCGGTTAAGAAAAGGGTTTCAGTATATGGTAGTTGTTATGGCCTTTACCGCAGCTTGTTCTGAAAATGTTGTGTGTTTCGGGCTTGTGTTTCTTTATGGAACAACGTGCAATGAAAATGTGCCCATAAAAAAAAAAACATTGAATCGTCTAAAACACAACAAAAGCAACAAGCAGATCATTTGGGTTATTTGAGAAAAAAAACACATAAACACACACATTTTCGATGGCCCTGAAGCATATACTTTGAAATGTATACAATTTAGCCCCACACAAGTCAGGGTGTATTAGATGCTTGGCTCAAGGCCAAACAGTTGTTTTTCTTTTGGAAGCTGAGGCGCTTTGTTCACCACACAAGCGGTTACCACCTAACTCTCACTCACAGAAGCAACAAAACAACTGCTGCCATCGAAACTAATGCTCTTAAAGGGATAGTGGTGGTTTTCACTGCACACGGACGGTGGGTTGCGGGTGTCCCCACAAAGAATGGTGACCTGGAAGTCACAATGTGGTACTCTTGTTGTGTCTGAGCCATCTATTGGGGGAGGGGAGCGCAAACCTGTGCTGTATGCAGGGCTGGACTGGGGAACCAAAAGCAGCACTAGCATTAAAAATAAAAGCAACCCTGCTCCGTTGGTCTCCTAATGCTATCTCTTTCAACCATCCATTCATCCTCTCTCGCCTTCTCCCTTTCCTAGCTCTTTCTCTCTACGTTCACCCTCTTCTCTTCTCTTTCTATCAGTCTTGAAGCTTCCCCGTGCCTGCTACAATTAACCTTGGGGAGCTAGCAAAAGTGAAAGAGGAACCAGTGGCAGATTACAGAAAGTGCGAGGGGCACAACGGACATGAGCACCCACTTTGTTCCCCCCGAGCACTTTGGTATTTTAGAAGGAGCCGGAGATGCTTGTGCGGCCCCTTCTGTAATACTGATAGCGCTGGTGCACATGTAGCACTATCATGAGAGGGTGTTCCCTCATTTGCATGAGGGCCTGGCCCCATGCAAATAAGGGAATAACGTTGCCCCTGTGCTGTATAATGGTATAATGGACTTGTGCATAGAGACAAACAAGCCTTTGGGAGGCGCACTGAAAATTTGCCGTAAAAAGGTGACACACTTTCAGTGCGCCTCCTAAAGACAGCCTTCTGGAGGGAGAAAGGGAGCCCCATGGACCCCGCCAGACATGCCCTTGCAGGTGGGTGCAGTCACTCATTACACGTGCCTGCCAGGGGATCTCTAATCCCTCTTGAAGCTCAGGTAGGTGTCGCCTTCACTATGGAACATGGAGCGGCTCTGAAGCAGCCGCTCCATATTTCATATTTTGCCTAATCAATATATATGGAAGGGATGCCCTAAACACACCCCATCTAAATATCGATTCAGTATTTAGTTGCAAACCTGAACTGCTAATCAGTACTGTGTTAGCAAATTGCACCTTGGGTTTGTTACATAAAACAACATTTTTATGATCACAAACAGCCCGATTTTGTGAATCAGACCTTTTGCAAATGGAAAATGAGTTCGCACATCTGGCCCCAAGGTGTGCTAATTTGAAACCACTTGACTAGCCCTTATCCTGTCTGGCTGGGACGGGCTATTAATGCCTGCCTCTTGTATCTCATTAGAATGAACTGGAAGATATGTGTTAAAATCTGATTGTGGCAAAGGTGTAGGAAAGGCAGGGGCATAGCTTGGTCAGTAAGATTGGTGGGGTGGAATCTTCAGATTTCCCAATGATCATGCCGGCATATCTTGTTAAAATAAATTATGAGAAGCAGGACACTAGTGGTGCTTAAAAGGCAGTGGAAAGGGAGAGGAGTGAGGATTTTTAGGGGCACTTAAAACAATAACTTTCAAACTACCCAAGTTTTAAGGCAGGGGCGAGAGAGAGAAAGTGTGTGTGTGTATGTGTGTTATTGTCAGTGTGGCCATGTAAAATACCAGGGTGAAATCCAGTGGTGGCTGGTGATGTTTCAAAGTGGTGGGGCGTCAGATGAACCCTTGCAATCACCTAAAAGAGTGGGCGCAGTGAGCGACCACAATCGTCCCAAAGAGGACCCATAGAAGACACCAGACTTTTTGAAGAGCCATTCTCGAGAGATCATCATTATTTATAAGGCAGAGGGAGGTAAGTTATACCTGAAGGGTCTACTTAAGTTAAAGGCATCCTTTCATTAATAGGATTTCTCCTCACGTTTGCAATGCTTTAGTTCATCATTGTAAACCAAACACTGCATGTCACATATTTATCTGAAAAGATATTGCTTGTTGCATAAGATATCATTTTTTCAGATATTTAAGTCATCAGCCACCAAAGGAACACTGTTACAACAATCTGTTCATGGGGTAAAAGCTAAAGATACATGTAGAAGCTGAAGCCTTTAAAAGGGAGAAACCATACCTGAAGGAATATGTGTGATTCCTTTGACTAGACAAGCCGCAAAGGTTAATAATGGTGCACATTAAAATAATTAATTTCGATAAATGGATTGGTGTAAACTCATTTTTAGATCTTGAAATTTAACACATTGTATGACATCACATTAAACTCAAACAAAAGACTCCAAATAAGGTTGTACACTAACAAGTGCCCCAACACAAAAGAGGCTGTCCACATTTCATAACTAACACAGGGCCTACAGCCAGCAGTCATGATTTAAGATTGAGAGGGGCAAAAGGTTTTTAAAAATGTTGCCACTTCGTTCACCCTATTTTTATTTCTCTACAGAATGACTTTCTGACAGAGGCATAAAACAGGTCAGCCGCACTAGCCAAGGACACATTGCATTTAAACATTTCACGAGCCATCAGTCTTTGGCACTACAAAGAAAGGCTGACCCTGGGCCTGCAGTTCAACCATTGCCCGAGGTGAAGTGCGATTTGTTGACTGATGTTTAAAATAAATTAATTAAACTACATGTTTTCCCGTGTACTCCTGCTCTCTAGGGCGCTCTACTCCTTTAACTGAAACTGTAACTTTCGTAGTGTTCGATCACTATTTGAAGTACATCACAGAATCATTTGAACACGCCCAGAGCTTAAATAATTGTAATTATATAGTGTTTACTACCCCTGACAAGGCCTCAAAGGGATTTTCGGTGAGTAGCACGCTACTACAGAATTCAAGAGGAATTAGTGGTGGATTAGTATAGGGTAATAGGAGTACAGTGTTAGTATTATTATGAGTTAATTTGAGTAGAGGATATTTGAGTTTGTTAGTTGGATTGACTAGAGGAATGGAGGGATAGAGTGTTAATTGGGAATTTATTGTAATAGGATGAGGCTTGGGATGAGTAAAGGAGATATGGAGGAGAGAAGAGTCTGTGGAAAGGGTTAGAGAGATCATAGTAGCAGGAGGGGTTTTGAATGAGTCAAAGGTGAGCTAAATGAGGGAGAGTTTAATAGGGTTGTTTGGGAGATCATGGTAGTAAACCGAGGTTTGGGGTGAGCTTGATGCGGTAGAGGAGGGAAGAGCTTAGGCAGGGTTATTTTGGAGATGAAAGTAGTAGAAAAGGTTTTGGATGAGCCAGAGTGGGATGGAGGATAGATTGACAGAGACATAGGGTGATGGGGAGACAGAGTAAAGCTTACATAAGAGTAAATTTACATTATTTTTTATTTATTATTATTTTTATATATTTATATTATTAAATATATATAATTAAAAAATAAAATAATGTATTTATAATTTGAATTGTATTTATTATATACTTTTTCTCTAGTACAGTAGGTCTAGAGTAATAGATATGTAAATACATAGCAAGGGAATATATGTGCAAGGACTATAATAATGGGTATAATAATATAGGAAGACTATAATAATAGGTATAATAATATGAGAAGAAAAGTAGCATTGTATAAACAGACTTTCAAGATTTGTAATATTTGAAGTTAATTAATAAGTGTACTTTTCTATCATTCATTTGTCTTTCCTCAATTTTTGAATAGCGAAGTGCTTGCTGTTAAATAGATAATAAAACATATATATATATATATATATATATATATATATATATATATATATATATGTATATATATATATATATATATAACCGTGAGTAAATATACATTTGTTAAACAGGCTTAAATAGTATGTATATAATGTATTATTATGAAATAATAACAATACATATTTCTTAAAGAACTATATATATCTAGAATATACACATAATTATTATAATCAGATTATAAATATTTATCAACACAGACATATACAGTCCATTGCTGTTTGAATATGGTGGTTATGAAGGAAAGAGCAACTCTTGAGTAGTCTTCTGAAGGCAAAATAGGTATCTGTGGATCTTACATTTGGGAGTAATAAATTCCATAGTTTGGGTGCTTGAACGTAGAAGGATGTACCACCCTATTGTCTTTTTCTTGTATGGTGGTGTTCTAAGGAGTGGTGCCAATCTTGAGCGAAGGTTTCTTTGCTGAATGTATTTGGTTATTTGGTTATTGATGAAAAGCAGTCCTATTCCATGTATAGCTTTGTGTGGGATACAAACCAGCTTGAAGTTGGATCTTCTGGCAATGGGTAACCAGTGTAGTACTCTCCAGGCAGGGGAGATGTTGTCTTGTGGCTTTACATGTACTAGTAGCCTGGCAGCTGAGATATGGAAATGTTGTAGCTTTTTCATAATAGCTAGAGATATTCCATGGTAGACGCCATTGGCATAATCCAGTTTGACTAATACAAGAGAGATAGTTGCCTGCACCGTGTGTGGAAGTCCGAGGTGGGGGAAGATGCGTTGCAGAGTCTTTAATGTGATGAAGCTTGATCATGCTAATTTGTCCACTTGAGCATTCATTGTTAAATTGGAGTCCATGGTAATTCCAAGGTTTGCAACTTCCTTGGTGTTGCTCAGGCTTCAATACGCCATGTTTGGCCTGCAGTCTCTACCCAACTCTTGCACAACTCGTCACAGGAGAGGGGTGTGGTCAGGAAGGCTTGCTAATCCCCACCTAAACCTGTGATGAGCTGTGGGAAGGAGGGGTGTCAAAGTACCTGTATTTGATTGATGTTTATCCCCTGGTGCTACGGGGTTCAGACTATAACGCTCCTGTTTAAGTTTGTGTCCTTTCCAGTAAGTTGTGGTCCGTAGCGTTGCACACTATGGCTTTGCCAGGCTGATTACCTCACAGAGGCCTCAGGGCTGTGAGGTCATTAGCCCGGTGAAAGCTGATTAAGTTCAACCTGGCTGCACATGCAAAATAGTCCATTACAACCTGTAGAAAGATATAGACTCCCCTCAGCTAGCGGTTGACTTCATTATTTTAAGCCAATCACAAAATACCTATTTGGAGGAGATTTTAAAGGATGCCGGGTATGACGCTCACAAACAAGGAGCTGCTGCTCGTGAAATCTGACACATAACTCACCATACCTGACAAAAAACACATTTACCCAACTATTTTCTACAGAAAAAAAATGTTTAGGGGAGTATAACACCTTAGACATCCCCTTGAAGCTATGACCCTGAAGAGGGGAGACCTACGTGGTTAAGACAGAAAACAAAGAAACTGGAGGAATTATAACCCCTAAAATGTTATTTTAATAAAGTTCAGCTCTACCAAATTAATGTATAGGCTCGTGGGCTTTTTGAGGATTCTGCAGAGGTTGGTAACAGGGTGAAGTAAGTAAGTAGAATAAAAATATCTTGACTTGACAATTCTAACTTTCATGTAAAGTACCCTAGGAATTGGGTTTAGTTTTAAATTTTTTACAGTAGTGGTTCAAGATTGTTAATAGAGATGTTATCTGTTGATATAAGTAAATACACTATCGCAGCAACTGGAGAGTTGGTGGGAATCAGTTTGTCAGCCTTGCTTGTTGTAGGGCAGGTTTGGTGTCAGTGAAAATGACTTTTCACAGTTTTTTCTGTTTTCTTGCAATGAACTAAGGGCATGAATATATAGAGAACTCATCATTCAACTACTAGCCAAGTCAACAAATTCTATGGTCTAAACAAGAGCAAATGCCAATATAAGATCAAGAGTGTGACTATCTATGACAGCAGGTCAATAAAAGTGATGTTGAATTCTGAATGCCTTTGGGTTTTTGGAAGTAGTACAACACTCAGTTAACTGACATCACCGGGTGCAGTATTCTATTCCCAGTTCTGGGTTTCGCAGTTCGGAATGCGGAAACGTGGTAACACCACATGCTTCAAATCTTGGACTGTTGCAGTGTTTCCATGAACACATTCCCCCAGGTTTTACCTGATGACATTTATGCAGGAAAGAAAGTGTGACATTTCTGTAAAATAGTGCTGATACTGGTGCAAAGTCCTGGTTGTGCCAGGATCAAGAGAACAGTTGCCTAAGGAACTGAGACTAAAGCCTCAAGGTTGAAATAGAGAGAAGGGAAATTGCTTCAGTAGATGTTAAAGTCTCGAAAACAAATATGAGAACGTTTAACAAGAACTAGGGTTGCCAGTGTGCATGTATCATCGAAAAAAGTGACAGGTTGGTGGATAATTCAGGTGAAACATAGGAGTTTGACGATTGTAGGTGGAAAGAAAAGTAAAGTAAGATAAGGCTTATTTTGCACTATTGCAACCCTGTCGTTTGCTTAGCAGCTGTCGGGCAAAACGTCAGGAAAAAATGGGATCGCTGGAATGAGAAAACCGCGTTTCGGTAACGAATAACAAGTTGATGGAGTTGACTTTGGAATGCCTGTGTGTACATTCTGAATTCAAACCTCAGCCCAAGCATCGTAGGTTGGCTGTTTACATAGATGGAGTTTTATGAGATCCTGGGTAGAAAATTAGCCAGAGTCTAGTGGTTTTCCAAAGAAGTGTGCAGTATCCATTATTACGTGCACACCAAATCTTTCCATAGAGCAAATTATGAATTTCTGTCAGCAGTGGAATTTTACAACATGAATTGCAATGTTTTAAAAATTGCACATTTAAAATGTGTCAGCTGCAAGCATAACTACTCTAAGATGTTTGTATTTATTTAAAGAGGTCCCTTTGTTGATGATAAGGGGTTCTTGAATGGCCAGCATCGTTCGCAGACGTGATTGAAGCATGTGCTGGAACCAGCATTTCCTGAGTTTGGGAAGCCATTAGTAAAAGCTGAAATTCTTGCGGATTAGTATTGTTTATGCATTCCTTGCGTGTGTGACTGGAAGCATGCAACAGAATAAGGTCTGAAGTCTTCGGTACAAGGTGTACTGGCTTCACAAAACAGGTACTGGTGTACTGAAAAGTTAGCAAAAGTGCATACAGTCAGAACAAATGCATTTAGCACCTACAATCAATTAGCTCCCAAATTAGGAGGTGCAAAAGTGAGCTAAGTGGGGAGGAGAAAGGGAAGTTATTGAAAATGGCCGAAAAAAATTCTCAACTAGACGTGAGACCACTGGACCTTACAGATTAGGAAATAATCACATATAGGTTGTGGACGGTCGAGGTTCTCGAAATTTTTAGGGCTATCCAGAAAGAGTTTGAGATACAATTAATTCAAAATGTATACCGCGACCAGAGAAACTCATCACTGTACTGCAACTCGAGGACAGGGCTACTTTCCATCCATCTGTTGCTGTGACTGACGAACTGTCACAACCACAGAAAGAGTGGGTGCTTGCAGTGTTGGAGGCATGCGGCAGTCTGCTATGTAAGTACAATCAGTCGTAGCCCTCACAGAGAATACCACCTTAAAGAAGCAGGATAAGTTGCAGAAAGGGAGTATCCACAAATGATTGTGAAAAAGGTGTTGAAAAGAGACTGGTATAGCTCACGAGAGGAACTGCTCAAGACGAAACAAAAAATAGCCGAAAGACGTATAACATTGGCATATTCTATAGAGCATGGACACATCAGTTGAACCTCCACTATTTGCCTTCAAAAGGGACAAGAATATAAAAGATCACATTGTCAGGTCCACTGGCAACTATACTTCTCAAGTGTGTGGTAACACACTTGAGAAGGAGTCGGGTTTGGAACCACTGAAGGGCCAGCATCGATGTACCAATTGTGGAGCCTGCCAATTTACTTGTAACACTAAATAGTTTGTACATAAGACTATAAATGTGGAGCTTAGATATTTTCCAAACTGTAAATCCACCAATAAGGTCTACTGCCTCTGATGCTATTTCAAAACACTTATTGGTCAACATTGAATTAGAATTCGATGTGGAGTGATAAATGTACCATTTGTTCTACACTATCAAGAGATGAACCGCACTGCAGACAACATCAGGTGATCGACAAGGCTCACATACCAGAGAGAGGTGGAGAACTGGCACTTAGGGCCTGATTTAGATTTTGGGAGTAACAGTCCCACTGTGGGAGTTTTCAACTGAAAACCCGTCTGCCATGTGACAGTCCGCCTGCTGTATTTAGATGTTGGAGTTCCCATAAACGAAAGCCCACATTCGGACCGCCATCTCCGCCAAGAAACACCATTCACGTCGATGGCGGGAGAGGGAAAAGAAGATGTGGGCCCAAGCACCCTTACTGCCTTGCAGATTTGGATGTGCCTTACAGCCAAGAAAAAAGTGGCAGTCCGACCTTCACTTCTGAGTTGGTGGATTGGGGGATAAAAAGGTGAAAACTCATCTTTTTTCTTAGATTTCACTTCTGTTTCCTACTGCACATGACTGGAACTCCTGCTGTTGCTGTTGCCACCGACCCATGGGGAAAACACAACCCCCCAGTTGCCAGACTCAAAGGTAGGGATGCCTCATTGCCAGGGTAAGTAGGGAGGGCACTGAACAGGCAGTCAGGACCACTGCAGGCATATACATGTCACAGTATTTTTTTAACTTACTGTGACATGCATATATTGGGCAGACAATTGTGTCTCATATGGCTGGGGACACACTGGCACAAAATGCACATTGCACACATATAGACATGTCATTGTGGTGTCAGTATTCAGTGGAGAAGTGTGGCCCAATGGTTAGAGGGGCAGACCCTGATGCAGAAATCTGGCCTGGGACCAGGGTTCAATTCCCGCCTCGGTGGGCCTTGGGCTCAATTTCCTTGGACCTGATAATTCTCGCATCGGTGCCTAATCTAATTCATGGGTCCCACTCTGTAACTCTGGGCAATAGCTTGCTTAATCTCCACAACGGCCCCAACAGCACTAGGATGCCTGGCTTCACTTTAGAGGTTGCCCAGGAGTGGGCACCTCACAGGGAAAAGCCAGGAGGGGTTCCACAGCAGTATGCGTACAGCGCCTTGAGACCCTAACGGGTGAGTAGTGCGCTATACAAGTACGAAATTTACAGTTTATTGCCAAATGCATGCTGGCACCATAATGACAGACAATACATTCACACTTGTCAATGGTGTCCATGTGAGCGCATTACAAGGGGACCTGTATTGGTAAGCTTGTGCCATCTGTTGTGTATGTGACTCACTACATGTATGTGTGTGTGGAATGGCTGGTTGAGGTGAAAGGAGATGGAGTGGGTGGTGTGGTTGTGTCCATATGTGTGTCACTCGCATGTGAGATCAATGGTGCTGTGTATGTTGTGTTGCTGTGTGACACATTCAGGTGAGTGTTGTGTGGTTGTCATTGTCATGCTGTGTGTAGTTGTGCTTGTGTGTGAGTTTGTGTCAATGGGTGTGTAGTTGTGGTTGTTGTGTCATGTGTGGGTGCATTGTCAATGGTGTGAATGTTGTGTCATAGATGTATGTCAATGTGTGTTTTCGGCATGTACGGGTTGTGTTGTGTTGGAATTGTAATGGACGATGCTGTGATTGTGGTTTGTTGTGTAATGCAGGGTGACACATATGGCTAAGAGAAAGTGTGTGTCACTTACCTCTATTGCATAGCCCCAGCCATTGTACAAAGTCCTTAGGATTCCTTTGCCCTCCCTCTCAGTCAGCAATCTGTTGACTTGATGGGCTTTTCGGTTCTGCCGCTAATGCGGTTTGATGATAACACTGCCAAGATCTCAATCAGGCCCTTAGTCTACAAAGGCTCAAAGGCAAAGGGATAGCAAATGTGACTTTATTGACAATGAACTGTATATCCAGAAGCATGGGGTTGTTTTGTGTCACTTTCTGGTGACAAGTCCTTGGCAACAACACTAGTTCTCTTAAGTAGGGACTAGTGTCCTTAATTAGTGACACTTTAATATTGCCCATGATAACACAGAATTCGTCTCATGGTTTAAAGCCTCTCTGAATTTCAGATACCACAACGATATGTGACACAAGGACAGACTGCTGGAAAAACTGTAAACAAATGAATAATTTGTAGATTTCATTATTACCTCTCTATTGTTATGATCTGCACAAATTGGCGACTCCTTTAAATTGTAACTGATGCATTGGTTATTGTTTTCCTATTTTTTATACTTTGACCTATAACTCACTTGCTTGCATCTCAACATGGTTTCCTGACACAGGATTATCTAATGCTCCATTGGAATCTTAGTAGTGCCTTGTGATCTCTAGACACCTCGTACTTTAGATGCTTTACTAACTTCTTTACTGGTTCAAAATACTGATGCATCAGCATCTTCGGAGGTTTTTGACAGTATTTTATTGCTTTTTGACAACAAAAAATGTATAAACGTACCCAGTACCTCCAATGTTATGGCTTCTTTAGTGTTCACTTGTATTACAAAAGTCTCTTTAGCTGTGATGTGGTTCAGCATCCATTTCAATGTCAATCCTTTCCTGTTGTGTTTTGTCAAAAAGTCCCAAGTGTGGTTCCCTGAACATCTTCCATGTTTGTAGGGGGGTCTGACCTCCCCAAGTGAGCACCTGGGCCTGGACCTGCATCTTTCAGTCACGTTCTACCCCTTGCCAGGGTCCCCACAACTTGACAAATTTGTGCGGGACATCTGCTAGCTTTATAGATTAGTTCCTTGCCCTGTTGGCACCAGTCCATATTCATAACTCAATGCTGAATTGGATGTATTTGACTCTTCCATGGAAAGTGTTCGGACCGTCAATGCCTATGACGTCGGTATGTTAGGAACACACGCTGTGTTCCAAGCTGTGCTTTCGGGCTCTTAGAAGTAAGCAAAAACAGATGAGCCTCATGTGCGTCCATTCAGACAGACAGTGATGGTCACTGTTACTGTGATGCCTCGAAACCGGGAGAAAAGAACCATCTTGGTGTGCACCTGTGGCAGTCAGAGACATCTGAGGCCTTCCCTCCCTGGGAAAACTCCCATCGTGGAGTTGAGGCCTCTTACAACATTGTCTTTTTGATACGACCTAGGGATAAGTAAGTTTGTTTGCTGGCACCTTGTTCCTCCTCACTTCCATAAGATGAACAGCATGTAGCCAAATATTTTTCTATCATTGCCTTGTAATAGATGGGGTTCATAATAGTTGTAACAAACCTCTGTGTGAGTATCATTTTGATTACCTTTACTTACTTACACCATGACCTTTGGACTACCACATTTATTAAGATGAAGAGCTGGCTGAGGTGGCGAAGCTGGACCATAAAAGGACCACGCTAGCGTGCCCTGAGGGCTCCAGGTTGTAAAAGCATCAGGGGGAAGGAATAATGGGTGTGTAGGGGAGGAATCAGAGAACATGCACACCTTGCCCCCTCCTCTTTCAGCTTCAGCAGGTAGCCATACCTTAACTTGGGTAAGCCTGTGCACAGGATTGGTCAGATCAGTTTAAAGGGTCCAATGCCAGAAGGAGGGTCATGATCCCCTCACTCAGGAGCATAAAAGACTGAGAGCATGGTCAATGGACAGTAATTAGCTGCAAATATTGTCCCATCCACTCACCCCTACCAGGGCAGCAGGTGTTGGAGCGGCAGCTCGTTACAGGGTGGAAGTGAGCAGCTGTGAAGGACATGACAAAACTGTATGAATAAAATGTAAGGGTGTCCGGTAGGCCGTCGTAAGGTCAGAGTTGCCATTACAGTAGTCCTTGTGATTCCTGACGGCTAGGGCATTGAGGGGGACATCAGAGCAAACTAGAGGAGATATTCACAAAGCAGACATGGCATGGTGGATACAGCACTGTTAAATGGCATCAATAACGCATAACGGCGGCCTTTGAAAGGAAAGAGTTGCAATAACAATGATCCTTGTGATACCTGACGGCAGGGACAAGGGGGGCAACAGAGACAGCCAGAGGAGTTAGTCGCAAAGCAGACATAGCACTTGCAGCCCCAGCATGGCCTTGGTAACAAGAGAAGCCAAGAAACTGCTGCACGCAACCCAAGAGGCCTTCACATCCAGCAAAGGGACAGGAACCTGTGTCAGATGGATCTGTCAAAGATGAGTTACAGTGTTGCCAAATTGGCTTAAGAATGGGAATCATTGATTTATGACTGTATGATTGATTTACAGTGAGGTACTTTGCCTTATTTATGGTATATATCTGTGATCAACTACTGTCATGATGATTTATGACTTAATGTTAATAAACTGCACCCTTTTAAATCCACCCAGGATCTCAGACTTTTATTGAAGGAAGGGCGGGTGGAGGGCATGGACGGTCAGAGGCCCGATAGGACAAGGTAGCCCATCTGGGGTGAGTTTAGGAATTTAGCAGTGAAGGGAAATTTTCCTCCAATAATTTTTGTATATAATGTGACAAGACCACAAAACACATATTGTAACATATTGATTAATTCATTACAGATGTCCATTTATCAATAATGTTGTGATCAGTCCCATATATTCTGATGAGGGGCGAAATGTCATCAACTACTATATAACAAGAAAGCTACAATTGATTTTTTAACTTTTAAGGACTGCATATAGGTGTTTCTAATACACACCAAATATTCATATCGATGGGCCTGATTTAGATCTTGGCGGAGGGGTTACACCATCACAACTGTGATGGATATGCCATCAGCCAAAATCCAAATACCGTAGCAAACAATGTATTTAGATTTGGGCAGACGGGCTATCCATCACCATTGCAACGGAGTAACGCCTCTGCCGAGATCTAAATCAGGCATTATGTCACCTCTTGATTCGGGAGGTCTTGGTTGTGGTTTTTTGTTTTTTACACTGGGTACATATTTCATTTTCTTGTTTGTATAATAGTTGGACAATGCTCACTGAATACTCTTGGATAAAGGTTTACTCTTGGAGAAAAAAAAAATATATATTGGTAATATGTTAAAGTATAAATATTGAAATTGAATTGTATGCACAGATTAATGTAATTTGTTTTTGAATGACACTAATGTGCATCATTGTTTTTAAAGTAGTGTGAAATGCCTAGGTTCGCATGGGTTTAACGGTAAGTTCTTGTTACAGAATTGCAGCCCACTCTCCACAGACACCCCATCCAAAAAGACATTCCCAGAGGTGGTGCTCTGCAGGTTCAGACCCCTCTGCGTGAAGAAAAGGAACTAAAATTGTTCTAGTAATTGCTTACTTTCACACGACTGTGGTCCCATTGTAGATATGCTTATTCTTGAGGGCCTGAGGTAGTACCACTGACACACATAGGGGGTCATTCCTACCCTGGCGGTCTATGACCATCAGGGTAGGTGACGGAGGAAGCACCGCCAACAGGCTGGCGGTGCTTCCGGGGGCATTCTGACCGCGGCGGTAAAGCCGCGGTCAGAAACGGGAAACCGGCGGTGTCCTGCCGGTTTCCCGCTGCCCCAGGGAATCCTCCACGCCGGCGCTGCTTGCAGCGCCGCCATGGGGATTCCGACCCCCTTACCGCCATCAAACCGCCAGGAACAGGATGGCGGTAACGGGTGTCGTGGGGCCCCTGGGGGCCCCTGCACTGCCCATGCCACTGGCATGGGCAGTGCAGGGGCCCCCTAACAGGGCCCCATTGTGATTTTCAGTGTCTGCTATGCAGACACTGAAAATTGCGACGGGTGCCACTGCACCCGTCACACCCCTTCCACTCCGCCGGCTCCATTCGGAGCCGGCATCCTCGTGAAAGGGGGTTTCCCGCTGGGCGGGCGGGCGGCCTTCTGGCGGTCGCCCGCCAGCCCAGCGGGAAACTCAGAATGACCGCTGCGGTCTTTTGACCGCGGTACGGTCTTCTGGCGGTTCCCGCTTGGCGGGCGGCGACCGCCGCCTGCCAATCTAGGAATGACCCCCATAGTGCCTCACTGAGTTCTGGGGTACCAGGCACTAGTACCACATATTCTGCAACAAAATTCAACTTTTTAAAATGTTTACATACACGGACAAGGTGTGCTCACTTTGTCCTCTAATGTGCCCTTCAATCTTTTTTCAGGATTCAGGGACTGAGGACCTGATTAGGAGGGGGTTAATTTGTCACAAATGTGATGGATATTCCATCAGCGGTAATCCAATTCCATTATAACCTATGGAACTTGTAATATATGGGACGGGATATCCGTCATGTTTATGACTGAGTAACCCCTCCACCAAACGCTAAATCAGCCCCTGAGTCTCTGAGCCATGTAATTGCAGCTGCAACATTTTCTTTGATGTTGTGGTCAGCCTTTCAGAGCCTTTCAGTACTGCGGTCTGTAGTGCACAGATGGCTGATAGGAGACAATCTCCATCGGCTAATCCTACATAATAAAGTATTTTTTTCATTTCGGTGATGCGGTTCTCTGGATTCCTTGCAACATAATGTTCCAGATAAATCTAACGTTTTCTGAGGATTAACCTCGTCATGCCTCACCTTTTTCAAATGTTAAATTTCTCAAAAACTATTGAACGGATTTACACTAAACCAACAAAAGCAAAATTCTTGAATAAAGTTATACCTTATACCTGTTTTTTCTGTATTGGTGATCAATCATTCCTATTGGTATTAAAATGGGAAATCTCACTTTGGGACCCCACCTTTTTTGACCCAGCTTGACAGATTAACACAAAGCTTTCCATGATTTTTGTTTTTCAGATTTTTGGGCCTTTATAACTTTACACCTGTTTCACAAATAGGAGGACTGAAAATGTTGCGGGTTTGGTCAAGGGGGCGAACAAAAAGGGGGTCCCAAAATAGGCTTCAAATCCAATGCATTATCCATTGACGTTTGTATTTCGCATAGTACAAAAAACATCAGCTGGAGTTTAATGAAACTTGACTATTACATATTAGACGGCTCAGGTGGTTCTGTGGGAGTACTGCAGGTAAGTGTTAAGTTGTAAGGGTTTTCAACTTAGTGATATATTGTAGCACAATACTTCTAAATGTAGCAGGGAAGCCACAAAAATACACTAGACTGCTTCTGTGAATTTTCAGGTTTACTACAAGAAAAACTGAAAGACCCATTTATGGTCATATGCTAATGGGAACCTATAAACAAATACCTACCAAATGGAGTAGATCTTAATCTACACAACTTTTCTTTGAATGCTCTCTAGCTCACAAAATAAAACTGGCCCAACAAACCAGGCAAAAAACATCTTTCTTATGCGCCTCTGTGAACCAAAATGAAAAATTGACCAAGCAGTGAGCCACACAAACTACTATCTGGTGGACATGATAATTGGCCACTTGGAAAAAAGATAATAGTCTAAATTTTTATAACAATAACAATGATTGCCTTTCATTATTTTTGCCCTTCATATGTTGCACAAACCCACCAAAAGTTGCAAGGAAGGCCACAAAACAACTAGTATCCGCATATGTAAAATGTCAGGATTACTACAGGAACAGCTAAAAGATACATTTGTGGTGACATAATCATTTAAAATAATAAACAAATAGCTAACAAATACAATAGAGAAAAAGAAAGATATCACATTAAATCTGATTGCCACTCTGTAGTTATACTTAGTATTCCCAAACATGGGCACATACCTATAGCATTTGCCACATTTTTAGATGATGTAAGTTTTTGTGGTGAATCGTTAAATGCATTTTTCTAGTAATGCATTTTCCATATACTATTGTATTTGATGTAGCACAAAAATGGCTGAATGAATTTACATGGAATTTGGCAGGATCATACATTATTGTACAGAGATGATGCCTTTTGGGTACTGCAGTTAATTAGGGTTAAGTATTTTTTAAGTTACAAGGCATCTAAACTTAGGGACATCCATCACCATTGCACTTTCACGGAATTACACTAAAATGTACGAAACTACCTCGGTACATTGCCCTAAACTTATGTAAAAATATACAAAAAGTATATAAATAAACTTTATTACCTATTACCACTTTCATAAAGTGGTAATAGGTCGGACCCACTACCTACCTATATCTAAGGCCCTGATAGCGAACACTGCTTAAGTATAGTAAAAGCAGTATGGCTGCCTTTTCATTCTAAAACGCAGCCATTGCCCAATTATATACTGGCTTGTCACCGCCATGTACCACGGTATACTGCAAAGTTTTCATGATATACCATGGCCCACAATGTAACTAAGGCCTAGCTGTATTGTTGGATTGTGGTACCATTGCATTACTCATGGTGTTGAATCTTAAGTCAGATTTACAAAGGAACCTAAGGCCACCATGCGTGGCCCTGCATTGATTGGTAAACCTTGAGAAATGCAAGGCAACACAATTCTCTGTTTTGAGTTACTCTGCTCATCTTAATCTGTAATGCTGCTCAATTTCACATGCATCCATATGCCACACCATTGTAGCAACTCCACTATATATATCCCACTCTATGCCACTCCACGCCTCTCTACTGTACGAGACTCCACTCTACACTCTCCATTCTCCGTCATTGCACTGTATGCAATGCCACCGTAAGCCACTACAGTGTATGTCACTCCACTGTTCACCAATTCACTGGACACTACTCCACTATAGTCTATTCCACTCTATGCCATTCTACTGTACGCCATTCCACTCTACCCTGTTCCACTGTATGGGACTCCACTCTACAACACTGCACTGTACGCTATTCCACTGTATTCGACTTCACTGTATGCTCCTCCTCTTTATGCCATTCCAATGTATGACACTCCAATCTATGCCGATTCTTTCTACGCTATTCAGTTGGACCCCACTCCAATGTATGCCACTCCACGGTATGCCATAACACACTACCCCATGCCACCGTACGCCACTCCATTCTACACCACTTCATTGTACAACACTCCACTGTACGCTACTCCACTATACACAATTACACTATACACCACTCCACTCTACAACACTCCACTCAATTCTGTAATGCTGTACACAACTCCAGTCTACACCAGTTTACGCAATGTTATTGCACTGTATGCAACTCCACTCTAAGCCTCTTCAGTGTACACAACTGCACTGTATGCCACTCCATTATATGCTGCTCAAGTAAATTCTACTCTAAGCAATCCCACTGTATACCACTCCACTCTATGCTATTTGTTGGAAGGTGGGTTATTAGTAGGGGTAAGTATGCACCTACCCCTAGCATTAGGGCCACCATGCAATATAAGTCAAGGTCTCAATACGTTAGCCCCTTGTATAACCCTTGGTAGCTGGCTGCCAGTAGGCAGGCTTAACTCAGGAAACAGGTATGTAAAGCATTTAAAAACACCACTACATTAAATAAATAATACTCAATAAAAATCACACACCAATTTATAAAAATAGGAAATATTTGTATTTTTACAATGACACCAAACAACAAAAATCCAAAATAGGGAACCAGAGATATTAATTTTTAAAGATTAAACACTTTCTAGTGCTTAAGAACCTATAAAACCAACCTGTGACATCTGGTCATGCTTGACTGGAATAAAGTCGAAGTTTGAGGCCAAACGTGATGGAGCTCTGGTCGTATACACTAAGCGGGAGGCCCCGGTCAAAATTTTACCGTCCGACTTAGAAACTTTTCTGGAGGTCTTTCTCTCAACGTTGTGTGGTCGCCTCCAGCAGGACTTGACTCTTGACGTCGCATCAGTCTACTTGTGGAGCTTTTTCCATAAGTTGCTCTTAACCTCTCCAACTTCTGGTACTTCTGGTACTTCTTCCTGAAGTTCTCCTTGAGGGTTCAAAGTGTCCAAAACACAAATCCAAGGGTCCAGAAGCTTTGAGATGGTCTTTGAAAGTTTGGAACTATAATTCCCACAATGTACCTGGGCAAATCCTTAAAAGTCCATTGGACTTACTCCAGGCTGGGCACTTCTTGAGGGAAACAGTGCACTGAAGCTCTGTTAACCTGTTGCTTTCAGGGAGTCCACTCCTTAATCCTTTTGGATGCAAGGCAAAGTCCTTAGGGCTGTAGTTCCTAGTGTGCAGCAGGAGCAGTCGTTCAGAGTGCAATCCTTTGGGGTGCAGACCAGGGTTCCAGCAGGGCTGTTCTTCTTCTCCTTGTAGTTTCAGGCAGCAGATCCGAGTTGCTATACAGCTCCCACATATTTATTCAATGATCAGGGGTGACAGGCAGGGGGTGCCCCTGTCCATTGAGGTACAGGGTACCACCGATAAGCATTACAGCTTCCTCCAAAGTGTGGCACATTCTTGTTCCACAAAGCACTGCACTTTAAAATTCAAGCTGGATGATTCCTCTCCAGGAAAGCAAGACCTGGCTAAACCAACCTACTGGTGTGGCTCATTTCTATTAACACCGCCCCTCCAGACCTTCTGCCAGTTCCATTCCTGGGCCTGCCATCTGGCTGGGTTGTACAGGAAGAGGGGTAGGCCTGGCTGGCATTCCTTTCTGTCCTGTTCTCTGTGAAGCCCAGTTTGCTTTCTGGCCTGTTCGCTGCAGAGCTCTCCTCACCAGATAACCTCTGCTCTATGCAGTACACTTATCACCTCATCAAAGCAGCTTGGCTAAGCTGGCTAAGGCCGAACAATCAGGAGAGGCTGCTAGAGGGCTGGATTTTGGCTCACAGGAAAGAAAGTCCTTTAACTTCTCTTCTGTGTTAGTTATGATAAATTAAGCAGTGGCAAATTGTTGAATTTATCATGACCAATCGTTTAAGACCTTGAATAAATTGTTTAGCTCCTTCCCAGCAATATGTATACTTAAATAAAATATTCCAATGTTAGGCTATGGAGCTAAGTATCTATAACGAGGAAAAAGGAAATGGGCAGTTGTTCCCTCACTAGGGCATATAAAACATCTTTTATAATGCCCCTGCTCATAGTTCCATGGCACCCCGCCCCTGGGGCACCTAGGATAGACCTTAGAAGTGACTTAAATGTAAAAATAAGGTAGATTACTACTTTGGAAGTACCTTTAATTTCAAAGTCAAATTTGCATATATTTTACTTATAAGAGAAGGGCTCCCTTTAAAAATGGCAGCAGGCAACACAGCAGTCCAATGTACAGTGCTCCATTGTATGCTCTTACACTCTACCCCACATCACTGTATGCCACTCCAGTCTACACCATTCCATTATTCACCATTCCACTGTACTCCATTACACACTACTACACTCTATGGCACTCCATTGCACAACACTCTGCTCTATGCCACTCCACTCTACACCTCTTCAGTGTACATTACTTCACTGTATGCCACTCCAATATATTCTACTTCAGCATATACTATTCCACTCTAACCCATTCTACTCTATGCCACTCAACTGTATGCCATTCCACTGTATGCCACTCAACGCTACCCCACTCCATTCTACACTATTTTATTGGACGCTACTCCACTGTCTGCTATTACACTTTACCCCATTCCAGTGTACACCACACAGTCGACACCACTTTACTATATTCCACTGCACTGTACATTACTCTACTATACGCTACTCCAGTCTACGCCATTCTAATGAACACCACTCCACTCTACACTATCCCACTGTATGTCACTCCACTATATGCTACTCTACTGAACTCCACTCCAGTGTGCACCGTTTCTGTCACAGAACTATTAGGAAAGTGTGTTTTGTCTTCTCAAAGTTTGAGGTTTGCAAGGGATTCTGAATAAAAAAAATGGGAAAGCCATGCAAGTCAGCCAACCCTGGATACTCCTAGGTGTCTATTTTTAAAAAATGTACAGGTTGGCTAGGTTTCCCTAGGTGTCGGCTGAAATGGGGTCCAAAATGTAGAGCTACGCACATCGGAAAAACAAGGTCAGTTTTCAATTGAAAAATTTGCTGCTTTCATGTTTTGTTTTGGGTCATTTCCTGCTGTAGGCAATATGTCTACCCACACAAGTGAGGTACCATTTTTATTGTGAGCCTTTGGGTGTCAGAATACCTTGGTTTGCTCTCCTTACGAGCAGAAGATAAATCCTCAGTCCCAACCCAGACTACTCGCAATGAAATAGAATCTCTGTTTTGAGCACTCTGGAGGGGGACAGGGGAATGGGATTTAGAGAGACTGCCTCAGAGATGGTGTTTCTTCTAAGACTCAGTCTGCCATTTACTTCTTATCTTAACTGGATAACAGCACCTGCAAAATTACAATTACTAGGGACACCCTATTGTGACCACATCATTCATTTACATTTGCTAATGATTAGGTTCACTTAACAATTATTTCTTTATTTCTCACTCTCTTACCCTGAGCTCCCTGAGGATTTTGCCTCTCTTTCTCTATTACTGTTGAATGTTGGATAATCAAAGTTTTTAGTAAATAGTTTTCTTAGAAGTTTTTCTCTGTTTTTTTCTAAGTGAAGATTAGCTTACTTCTCAACCTTCATGCTGATATATATATATATATATATATATATATATATATATATTGAGTTTGTTTGCACGTTCTTAAATAATTTTGAATAGTTGCTCTATATATATATATATATATATATGAAAGTCAAGTATGATAGTATAATGCGTGAAGATTGTATTTCCTGTTGTCTGTTTTATGTCTATACTTTCTGTTAAGAATAATCTGTAGACTTCTTCAACTCGTCATGTTTATATTCTCCAATAAACCTTTCAAACTCTGATTGATAATATTTTTATATTCTTTGGATGTTCACAAGAAATACTTCCAGCCGGAAACTCATTCATAAGCTGCAAAAACGTTCTGTCACTACCTCTGCTTCTAAGCAATTAAATATTATCTGTAGTTAACTCGAATAATCTGTGAAATGCACGCGAAGCCAAGTTTGCCTCAGAAATCATTTACCTCACAATGAGCGCTCTCTCAACACATCTCGATTCCTGTTAGGTCATAGTTGAAATGCGAAGCTCTCTAGCCGCGCATGCGTATCATAGCAACAAAATTGAGTGCAACACTAGAATGACAACTTAACATTTGAACTTCTCGTCGGCCATCTTGGATTCCTTTCTTCCACATTTTCCTTGCAACGTGAGTAGCACGACTCGACAAACCTTTCTCCAAGAAGGACATTGCTTTTTCCACTGTCGATACTTCTTTACCAGCACTTCTATAGCTTTTCCTGTACGTTTCACTGTTATTACAGGGCAAGTTTAAGGGTTGTTGACACTACTCCCCCTCAAGGAACAGTTCTCCAATTTAGGTTTGTTTGGATATGTTCTGTGGAAGTTATTTATAAATCTTGAGGCATGTACATTAACATGAAGTTCCCAGGATTGTTCTTCTGGACCATAACCTTTCCAGTTAATTAAATAGTATAACTTGCCTTTTCTTATCTTGGAATCTAAAATTTAATTAACCTCATACTAGATGAGCAGAGTTAATCTGGATAGGATTTGGAGGAGTGTTTAAACGGAAATTTGGAGGACTGTTCTTTAGCAATGAGACATGGAAGACTGGAGGTATTTTTAGATATGATGGTAACTGCCACTTAACTGCCTTGGGATTGATCATATTGTCTACCTTAAATGGACCTATGAATCTTGGCTGAAAGTTTTGGTTACCTTTGAAATGTAAATATTGTGTGGATAACCAGACTCTGTCTCCTCTTGTAAAAATTGGACTCTCTCTTCATTTCTTATCTGCCTGAGCTTTATATGAGTTTTTTGCTCGAGTTATGTTTTTTCTTGTGCTAACTAAGGTGGTCTGTAATCTCTTTATTATTTCATCTACTGCGGGAACTGTGTCATCTTTTTTACCTAAATTACATTAGGATGTCTGCCTTAATTTAAATAAAAAGGAGTGAACCCAGTGGTGGAATGCACAGCATTATTATAAGCAAATTCAGCTGCCCAAACCAACTCCGGCCATTCCTTCTCTTGATCAAATAAATATAGTCTTAAATATTGTTCTAATTCTTGATTCATCTCTCTCTGTTTGCCCATCTGTTTCTGGATGATAACTGGTAGAGAAACGTGACTCAATTCCTAATCGCCTAGTAAAAGCCTTCCAAAAGTGGGAAACAAATTGGGATCCCCTGTCAGAAACAAGAATTTTTGGAATCCCTTGAGCTCATACTATATGTTGTGTAAACAACTGGGAAACTTGTGGGGCTCGAGGAATTTCTTTTAAAGGAATGAAATGTGCCATCTTGGTGAATGTGTCCACAAAAACTAAGATAGTAATAAAATCTTGACGACTATGGACATCTACAATGAGGTCCATAATAACAGTATGCCAAGGGTGGGGGGCTGTGGGTAACGATCTTAAAAGACCTTGTGGAGCTGTTCTGTTGGATTTTCCTTTTTGACACCTTTCCAAAATTAACACATAGGGGGTTATTATGACTTTGGAGGAGGTGTTAATCCGTCCCAAATGTGACAGATATACCACCAGCCGTATTACAAGTTCCATAGGATATAATGGACTCGTAATATGGCTGGTGGTATATCCGTCACTTTACCGTCACTTTTGGGACAGATTAACACCTCCTCCAAAGTTGTAATAACCCCCATAATGTCTTATCTGATTTTTATTTGTGGCCACCAAAAACTTTGCTGTATCAAATCTTGAGTCTTTCGAACCCCTTGATGTCCAGCCAGTTGATTATCATGGCAAGCCTGAATAACTTTTTCTTGTAATTCTGAAGTTGGTATATACAATGCATGTTTATAATATGGTAATCCATCTTTAATCACTCTTTCTGTAGCTTCTTAGGACCACTTCAACATATTTTCTGGCATTAAGGTTTCTTGAATTTCTTTGGTCAAATCTGCACAATGAATGGTTAATATAAATTTATCTTTTGGAATGATCAGACCTTTTTCTGGAGGTCCTTTGGATGCATCAACATCAGTTTGTGACAGAGCATCTGCTTTGTACTTAGCTTTTCCAAGTCAAAAGGTGATCACAAAATCGAAGTCTGCAAAATAAAAGGACCAACGCAATTGGCTTGCTGTTACTGTACGAGCTGATTTAAAAAACTGTATATTTCGATGGTCAGTGTAAACAGTTAATTTATGTCTAGCTCCCAAAATGTAATATCTACATTCACGAAAGGTTTCCTTGACTGCCAAAATCAGCAATAGAATAATTTACCTCTGCGGAGTTAATTTTCGAGATAAAAAGGCAACTGGATGCAATTGCCCTGTATTTTTATGATGCTGAGATAGAATACCTCCTATAGTGACGTCTGAAGCATCTGCTTTCACATAATAAGGCTCATCTGGATTGGGGTCAATATTGGGGCCGTGGTGAAGGAGTCTTTAAAAAATTTAAAAGCAGCATCGGCTTCTGTTGTCCACTCACACCTCACTCCTTTTTTTAACAAACGAGTGACGGGAGTGACTTTTTGAGAAAAATTGGATATGAATCTTCTTTAGAAGTTGGCAAATCCCAAGAAGCTTTGGATTTCTTTAACGTTTCAAGGAAGAGGCAAATCTCAAACTGTCTTTATTTTAGCTGGATCCATACTGACTCCTTCTGGTGACAAAATGAATCCAAGGAGCTCTACTCGTTCTACATGGAATGCACACTTTTCCACTTTCATATATAGATTGTGCTCTTGCAGTATAATGAGGATGGATCGAACATGTGAAACATGTTCTTCTAGATTGTCAGAAAAAATCAAGATATAATCTATATATACCACGGCAATTCTGTCAAGAAATTCTCGTAATATAGAATTTACAAAACGCTGAAAAGCCGCAGGAGCGCTACATAAACCATATGGCATCACCTGATATTCAAATAATCCATAACGAGTTCGGAAGGCTGTTTTCCATTCATCTCCAGATGCCACTCGTATTAAATGATATGCACCTCACAGATCTAATTTGGTGTAAACTTTAGCATTTTTTACTTGATCTAGAAGGACTGACACCAAAGGCAACTGATATTGGTTCTTGATAGTAACTTGATTGAGGGCTCAATAATCAATGCAAGATCTGAGTCCCCCATCCTTCTTGAGTATGAAAAACATCGGGGAGGAGACTGGAGATTGAGAGGGGCGAATACAACCATTGGCTAAATACTGATTTAAATACTCTTTTGAATGTTGGCTCTCTGCTTCTGTTAATCCGTATGTTCGACTACATGGCAATATTGCCCCCGGCGTCAATTCAATTTTGCAATCATATGGTCGATGTGGCGCCAATTTCTTAGCCGCTTTCTTGTCACAGACGGTAATCAAATCTTCATATTCTTTTAGAATTTCTGTTATTTCAAGAGCACAAATCATTGGAGAATGTGATGATAAACAGGTCGCTTGTGACTTCGTGAACAACCCTACTTGATGATGAAAACAATTATCTTTACAATAGGAAGAGTTCATTTCAACTGTTCTTTTACTCCAATCAATTGTGGAGCATCTATTAAATTAAAAATTATCCATTCTTGATGCCCACCTTGTAATTGAATTGGTTCAGTCTCATGAGTAATTGGGCCCGAAGAGAGACTTGTGCCATCTACTGCTCTTACTACGTCCAAAGCAGTTTTCTTGACAAATCAAATTCCCATCTTATGAGCATATTTGATGTCACAAAAATTACCTGTAGCTCCAGAATCAGTCATAACTGGTATTCCTTGAATTTCCTTCTCATGAGTCTTGACTGACACAGTTTGTACCATATGTGGTGCTGCCGTCTGTAAAGTATTTTCCATTCGTTGTTCTGAGGGAGTTGACTTGGTTTTTGCTTTAATCAGGGCAACTCCCCCTACTGATGAAGCTGGCTTTTTCCCGACTCCCTTGTCTTTGGTTTATTGGGACATTCTTAAACAAAAGGCCCAGATGGCCAACAATATAAACACCGCTGATTCGTTCTTCGCTTTTCCTTTTCTTCTTTAGATAGCGGTGCTTGTGTTGAGCTAACTTGCATTGGTTCTTCAGTTGCTACTCCTTCTCTGACTCTCATATGATCGTTCTGTACTAGATCGAATCTCGGTGGGAGGGGCCAATAATCTCTCCTCTTTTCAACTCTCCGTTCGGTTTACCGATCGTCAATTTGTAATATGAGATCAATTAATTCAGAAATTTCAGTGGAACTTGTGCCAACGCATCCTTCAATTCATCTTTTAACCCACAATAGAATATTGCAGCTCTTTTTGACTCTGGACAATTAGTTTCTACTATGAGTTTATTGAAATGAGCTAGATAAGCTATTAAATCTTTACTTCCCTGCTTTATTTCCAAAAGCTCATTATCTGTGCCCTGAGCTGCTGTTCGACGATCGAATATTCTTAAAAACTCTTCTTTGAAATTTTGAAAATGATATAAAACTGGATCATTTCTGGAAACAATTGGCATGAACCATGCAGCTGCATCACCTGTCAGATAAGACAATATAAATGCCACCTTGGATTGGTCTTTGGAAAAAATAATGGGTCTACATAGAAAATGCAAGGAGCATTGAGTTGAGGTTGTGCCAGAGGAATTATGGGAGAAAAAGCATGAATTACTTGAGTAGATATACCTGTAGACTGTGAAGTACTACGGGTCTCTGAAAATGCTGAGTCAGTAGACTTGGAAGTATTCCCTAACTCATTTATTCTTTGTTTTATCTGTACTGTCTCTTCTATGGTATTGTCTAACTGTTTCTGCAACCCTTCCAAAATGGTGGCTAGTGCCTAGACATCAATTCCTTCTGCCATTCTGCTCAGGAGGTAATCTAACTTCCCAGTATTAATAGGGAGGGTACTTCAATCTGTCAGAGTACCTTGGTTCGATCTCCTCAGGAGCAGAAGATAAATCCTCAGTTCCAACCCAGACTACTCGCAACGAAATAGAATCTCCATTTTGAGCACTCTGGAAGGGGAAAAGGGTATGGGACTTAGAGAGACTGCCTCAGAGATGGTGTTTCTTCCAATACTCAGTCTGCCATTCACTTCTGATCTTTACTTGATAACAGCACCTGCAAAATTACAGTTACTAGGGACACACTATTGTAACTACATCATTCATTTACATTTGCTAATGATTAGATTCACTTAACAATTATTCCTAACTCTCTTACCCTGAGCTCCCTGAGGATTTTGCCTCTCTCTTTCTCTATTACTGTTGAATAATAGACGTTTTTAGTAAATAGTTTTCTTAGAAGTTGTTTTTTCTAAGTGAAGATTAGCTTACTTCTCAACCTTCGTGCTGATATACTGTATATATTTTGAATTAGTTTGACTGCACGTTCTTAAATAATTTTGATTAGTTTTTTTTTGATAAACCATTTTTATTAGTTTTATATAGACTGGCTCAACAGTCCAATAGTTCACTGGTACAATCAGCACAGGTAAAGTAGTACACCATATAGATCCAACGCACGACACTCTAATGCATACACTGGAGCCACCGCCCCACTTGTCAGATTGCACACATCCCTCTATGGTGAAACTAGGCTTATTGCCCCGTCCCAACTCCCCCACACCTTTGTGTATTTGGTGGGGCACCCTCGTGCTTCATAGACCTCCTTCTCCTGCTGAGCACATCAGTCCACCCCCTGACGCCATTTTACAATCGCGGGAGCGGCCTCGGCCTTCCAGTTCGCTGCAATGTCTCTTTTGGCCACCAAGCAGGCCACCCCTATGAATGTCCAATGTGCTCTGCTGGAACCCACCCCGTTAAGCACCCCTAAGAGAACTAGTATTGGAGCCACTTCGACTTCCACCTGTATAACTCTCGAAATCTCTCTGAGCACCGCCCTCCAATAACAGGCTATGTGGGGCCAAGTCCATACCATATGAAAGAAGTCTGCATTGGGGCTTGCCCAATGAGCACAGTCCGTCTGGGGCCGCAGGCCCGCTCTATGTAGCTTGTCAGGTGTGAGGTATGCAGTGTGAAGAAAGTATGTCTGTACCACTCGGAGTCAGGAGGTCGTAATTAGAGACCGTGGGGCCATCAACGCTTCCCTCCAGTCTCCATCGTCGATCGGGCCCACCCACTGCTCCCATCGCTCTTGGAGCTTGTCAAGTGTTCGGCTGGTGTTATTAACTAATGAGCGGTAGATGCGTGACCCTCTCCCTCTGCCCAGGGCGCCAATCATAATTTTGGCCTCTACGGGGCTGAATTCCGGGGGTTCTGTCCCTGTCTGAATATGAGCCTGCAATACATGCCTAAGCTGCAAATACTTGTGAAATTGGGACTTATGCACCGCAATTTCCTCCTGGAGCTCCTGAATTGATCTCATGCGGGAGCCAGTCCAAACATCACCCAGCTGGGAGATACCTATAAGGTCCCATTTATGGAATCCCTGAAGCACTGAGACCTCCCCCAGCCACCGTCCCTGCCACAGCGACGTCTGCTGGGTAAGGCAGCACCACCACCCCGTCGTTCGCTGTGCAGCCCTCCACCACTCCAACACCTCCAGAGTCACTTCCGGAACATTACGCAGCAGGGGGTCACCGTACAACCTCCCAAGTAAGCCAGAGAAGCCCATCGCCAAGAGTTCTGGCTGATATGCCGGGTCCGACCAGCCCCCTCCCAACCAGCCGTGGATAACTATAAATGCATGCCTAAGTAGAATAGATAGAGGTTGGACATTCTCAATCCCCCTTCATAAACATCCCCTTGACAGGTACGGAGCTCTAGCCGGGGGCACGAACCATGCCATAAGAACAGCCGCGCCACTGCCTCCATCTCGCTAAACCACATTCTAGGAATGTTTAGTCCAGAAAATTTTGAAGCATGTAGAAGAGCAGAGGAAGCACCATCATTTTATATAGCGCAATTTGTCCCAGAATGTTGAGGGGGAGCAACTGCCAGCGCTGGCGGTCCTCCTTGACTCTCTGAGTCAAGGGTGTCGCATTGAGGGACCACGCCAATTCAGGCAAGAGTGCTACATGTATCCCAAGGTACTGGAAGCTATTACAGCGGAGGGGGATATCCTGCTGCCAATCATAGCCATCCCTGGCCCGGCTCAGTGGGACCAGGAGAGACTTACTGGGATTTACTACGAGACCCGACGCTTCCGCGAACAGGCCTAAGACCTGCAACACCCGAGGCCCGCTGCTTGCTGGGTTTGCTAAAAACACCATTACATCATCTTCGTATAGCACAATGTGATCTTCCTGCCCAGTGGGCCAGGCCCACCCATCAATCAAGGGATCCTCCCTTATCAGCCTCACCAACAACTCCATCGCCAGTGCGAATAAAAGCGGAGAGAGAGGGCAGCCCTGACGAGTCCCCCTCCGGATGGTTAGCCAGAGCCACGTGCAGCCGTCTGATACAGTGCCTAGCATTCGTATTCGGCATCAAACCACACTGGTCCAAATGTATTACTGAGGGCAACACTTTTCTCAACCTGGCTGCCAGAATTGTAGAAACAATCGTAATCTCTGTGTTAAGGAGTGAGATGGGTCGATACTCCAAGCAGCTCTGCGATGGAGGCTTTGTCTTGGGAATTACTACAATAGTTGCCTGGTCGAGCCCCCAGTCCTTTCTGCTTCCTCAAGCATGGCTAGCAGGTGCGGGGCGAGCACATCTCGAAACTTACTATAGAGTTCAGCTGGGAACCTGTCAGGACCTGGAGTCTTACCCGCCGCTAACTCGGAGATGGCAGCTCCAATTTCCTCAACACCCACAGGCTCGTCCAAGTCCCGCCTGTCGGCCACCAAAATCTTCGGAAACGATACCTCATATAATAGGGGGTCATCCCTCTCCGCCAGACGTCTGGGGCGCTCCTGATACAGTCTCGCATAATAGGTGGGAAAGCTCTGCACAATCTCGCAAGGTAACCTGGAGATCGCCCGACTCATCAATGACCTCCAGAACGATCCTCCCCGCCATCGGGCCAGTTGTTAGCCAGTGCAGAAGCTTGCCGTTTTTGTCTCCCCACCCATAAACCCGGGCCACGGAAGTTCACCACACGTGCTTCTCTGTCTCAAGAGTAGCGTGCCTAATCTCCTGCCAAGTCAGGATGAGCTGCCTCATGACTACTTCACTGTCGGCCTCTGCAAGACGGCCCTCCAGGTGCACTGCTTGGGCCTCCAACACTGACACCGCCTGACTATGCGCCCGCTCCCTCAAGCGAAGGAGGTATTTGGCGTGCCCCCAAAGGGTAGCCTTACAGGCAGCCCAAAGTGTACCCGGGGACGACACCGAACTGAGGTTAATAGAGAAATATTCTGACAGGCAATCTCCTATGGCCTGAGCGTAGTTGGCGTCCTAAAGAAACCACGCATTAAGCCGCCACATCGGCCATGGACCCGCATAAACATCATCCAGTCAAAGCAAGAGCGTCGCATGATCTGAGACCCCGTGTGGGAGCATTTCCACCCCGTGACCCGAGGTAAGTCAAGGGCCGGAACAAGAAAGAGGTCTATCCTGATGTGAGTGTGGTGCGCTACGGATGTGTGAGTGTACCGCCGCAAACGGGGATGCCACGTCCACCAGACATCGCAGAGACCGAGACCCTCCACCCAATTAAGCAGCTCTGACAGCCCGATTTTAGGACAAAGGTCCCATAATGTCTAGCTCTGAGTTCAGCACCGAGTTGAAGTCTCCTCCCAAAATAGTCAGCCGTGGGGGAAGCCCCGCCACCATATCCCTAAGGGTCATAAGAAAACTCTGCAGCGCTCCGGGGGGGGGGCATAAACACTAAGAATGTTGATGCGGCACCCTCCCACCAGCCCGGAGATCACCACATTCTGGCCCTGTGGGTCCAAGTGAGAGGTAGCCACCATCATGGATAAAGAATGGTGCAATCTAAATGGCCGTCACCCGTGAGCCACTGGAAAAGCCTGCATGACAGACCCTGTCATACCTCCCTCTCAGCAGCATGGGGCATCGAGTGCCAAGTAGATGGGTCTCCTGCAACAGGACCACAGACGGTGCAAAACAACGGAGGGTGCTAAACACCGCTGACGTTTGATTTTATCCAGGAGTCCGTTTACGTTCCAGGATAATGCTCGCTTAGCAGACTCGGACATAAGCAAAAGAACAAGGACATCGTGACTTATCAAGCCAATCCTGAAAAATAAAACACTGAGTCAACCTTAGCAAAAAAACGCTAAACAACCCCTGAACCCCCCCCAACTACCTCCTCCCTATACTTCCACCCCAGAAGCATCTGTCACCCCAAACAGTAGATACAGAATGTCTACAGTAAACGTGGAATGTTGGACCCCTCCATTTGAGTCGGAGTTCTGCAATGCAGCCAATCACTGTCTCTTGCCTCTGGGGGGAGCACTTGCCCGAACTCTCCCAAATACCCACAACACTAGGAGTCAGAATCAGGAGAGCAAGGGAGATTGGCTCAGGCGCTCCCCCTCCACGTCTCGAGTTGGCCTCTTCTCTTCAGGTCCATCTGGCACAGCCCCTCCTCCAGCAGGGGCCCGGCCGAACATCTTCTGCCGAATCTATACGAGTATCGCTCCTCCCTCTCCGATGAGACCGGGTGTGCCTGCAGCCCCCCGCACTCCTGGGGGGCCAGTCCGGCCCATTGCCGGCAGACCGCTCCTCCGCACAGGAGGCCCTCCTCGAGTCACACGGGGCTCTTCCGTGAGCCATTCCCATGCAGCCTCCAGCGAGTCAAAGAAGAAGGATTTCCCGTCCATCATGACTTTCAGCCGTGCAGGAAAGAGGAGCCTGTATGTCAGTTGCATTGCTCGCAGCTTCTGTTTGACTCCCTCGTACGAGCGGCGCCTTGCCTGCACCTCACAGGTATAGTCTGGGAATATCAGGATCCTATGGTTGTCCCAGCGGAGACCTGACTGGGCCCTAGCCTCTCGAAGGACTACATCCGGGTCTTTGAAGTTGAAGAATCTTGCTATCATCGGCCGCTGGGGGCCCCGTCAGAGACCTATGGGCACGCTCTATGGCAAACCATGGGAGAGCCGCTGTTCTGGGACCCACAATCAAATCCAACGCTCAAGAATTCAATTGCGGAGCTTGTAGCCACTCCCTCTGGGAAGCCCACGAATCGCAAATTATTACACCTAGAGCGGTTTTCGGCATCTTCTGCTCTGCGGTGCAGTTCACCGGTACGGGTCTGCAGATGGGCAACCCTAAACTTAAGGTCCGCGATCTCGTCCTCAGGCTGAGAGACCCGGTCCTCAACCTCCTTGATGCGGCCTACCGCCTTTCACAGGTCCTGACGCAGGAGGCCCACATCCTCCTTCACTTCACCGACCTTGGCTTCCACTGCCAACTGCGAGGTCTGGATAGCTTGAAGAATTGTGTTCACTCCCCCCACCGCAGTCTCCGTCCCCGGCTCTTCCATCGCCCAAGAGGATCCTTGCTTAGTAAATTGGTCTATACGCTGCTGCGATGCCGGCGGCTGCTTGCCCGCTTTGTCTCTCCCCATCTTAGGTGTGTGGACAGGGCAGCACCGCTATTGCTGACCGCCCTCCGCTGATTTGGTCTCAAGGGAGCCCCAAACAGGGTCTCCAGCTGCACACTGTGGCGGATGGTGGGCGGATCACAGCTCTTCTCTCCCGGGGGCACCAGCTCGGCCCCTGATCGTTGTCTCCACAGCTGCGGTCCGCCGCCCATTCACACCCCACCACCAATCTGGGCTCACCTGGGATCCGTGGTCTGATCCGTCAGTTGCCAGCCGCATGCCTCTCACCAGGGCTCCACCCTGGCCCGCGCGACTCCTCCAAGGGTCTCTGTCTGCACACCCAGGGCCCCCCCAAGGGCTGCCGCCGACTGCGCATGGCCCCGGCCTATACCTGGGGGGGAAGGAAGTCAGGGGCCCCGGATCACCTCAAAAGGTTCACAGAGGCTCCCCACTGGGTGTGTCTAGCCCAATCAGTCTACTGCTGCCAGCCCTTCACAGACCAGCCATCTCCTTCATGGGGCCCCACCTGGCTCGTGTCCTTCCATTGCCACAGCTTCCAGCAGGGCCACGACCGTGTCGCCGTCCGCCCCAGGCTCTTTACTGTCAGCTCCAGCCCAATCAGCCTGCCGCCACCGCCCCTTCAACAACTTCAACAGTCTTCACTTATGTGGGGCCCGCTTCTTTTACTGCCACTGCCTTCCCTGCCAAAGGGGCCCCGACCGCATTGCTGTATGCCCCAGGGGCGCCAGGCTCTCTGCCTCCACCCGAGTGCCCCCAGTCCCAGGATCCACCACTGGCCCGCAGTCGGGGGCTCGGCAGCGCTCTCTCTGCTGCAGCTAATTTAAGGGGGGGCTCTGGCAAAGTCCTGGGCTTGAATGCGGGGAAGCGCCAACTCCTCCTTCCGCCGCTCCGCCCCACCCCACCCGCACCCCAGGCCGCAGCACGGACCCCAGGCCGCGGCCTGGGGGGTCCGAAACACCACGTCTTTTGTTCGCCGCCGGCGCAGCGCACTCACCAACCGCGGCCTGGGGGGTCCGAAACACCACGTCTTTTGTTCGCCGCCAGCCAGGCAGCACCATCCCGGCACCAGGCGTGCCTCCTCTGAAAGCGCGGCCGCTCTCAGCGGCCTCCGAGACCCCGCCGCAGCCCGCCTCGTCCACGAGGCCGCAAGAAGGCCCACCACAACAGCCTCGGGCAGCGGATCCCGTCCGCCGCTCTGCTGCAGCATCCACAGCAAGGGATCGGGTCCCCAGCTGCCCGTCACTTTCCCTGAGCCTGGGGGTCTGCGGGCGAGCAGTGGGGCACCGGGACAGTGGGCCTTTTGCCGGCGGATGACGGAGGGGTCCGGAGCACTCCTAGAGTGTGACCGCCATCTTGACCACGCCCAAATAATTTTGAATAGTTGATATATATATATATATATATATATATATATATATATATATATATATATATATATATATATATTTATATAGATGAAAGTCAAGTATGATAGTACAATGCGTGAAGATTGTATTTCCTATTGTCTGTTTTATGTCTGTCTTTTCTGTTAAGAATCATCTGTATACTTCTTTAACTTGTCGTGTTTATATTCTCCAGAAAACCTTTTAAACTCTGATTGATAATATGTTTATATTCTTTGGACGTTCACAAGAAATACTTCCAGCTGGAAACTCATTCATAAGCTGCAAAAACTTTCTGTCACTGCCTCTGCTTCTAAGCAATTAAATATTAGCTGTTAACTAGAATAGTCTGTGAAATGCATGAGAAGCCAAGTTTGCCTCAGAAACTTTTACCTCACAATGAGCACTCTCTCAACACATCTGGATTCCTGTCAGGTTACAGTTGAAGTGCGAAGTTCTCTAGCGGAGCACGCGTATCTTAGCAATGAAATTGAGTGCAACACTAGAACGACAACTTAATATTTGAACTTCTCGTTGGCCATCTTGGATTCCTTTCTTCCGCATTTTCCTTGCAACATGAGTAGCACGACTCGACAAACCTTTCTCCAAGAAGGGCAGCACTTTTTCCACTGTTGATACTTCTTTACCAGCACTCCTATAGCTTTTCCTGTAAGTTTTGCTGTTATTACATGGCAGGTTTGAGGGTTCTTGACATGGGGTATGCCGGGTAGAAGGAGGTTTGTGGCTCCCCAGTGTTTCCAGAACTTTCAATCACAGAATTGTGAGTAAAATGTGTTTTATAGACACATTTTGAGATTTTCAAGGGATGCTGGGTAACAGAACATGGTGAAAGCCACACAAGTCACCCCATCCTGGTTTCCCCTATGTGTCTGCTTTTAAAAAATGTATAGGTTTGCTAGGTTTCCCTAGGTCCCGGCTGAGTTATGGCCCAAAATCCACAGCAAGGCACTCACTTTGCAAAAAAAAAAAAGGGTCAGTTTAGCAGTAGAAAAATGTGATGTGTCCACGTTGTGTTTTGAGCTGTTTCCTGGCGTAAACACTAGGCTGACCCACACAAGTGAGGTACCATTTTTTCAGGAAACTTAGGGGAACACAGATTAGTAGAACAAGCGTTATAACCAATTGTCTTTCTCTTCATTTGCACCTTCCAAATGTAACACAGTGTGTAAGAAAGAAATCATTCAGAGAAATGCTCTCAAATTCACATGTTAGTACGGGTATCCACGAAATCCGCAAATAGACACTGCGTATAAATTCCATATCTTGTGCCCACTTCGGAAATGCATGGGTTTCCTTCCTACCTATTTTTCACTGTTTTATTTACCAAATTAATTACTGTGTACTCGGTACACAATGAAAAACTATTGCAAGGTGCAGCTTAGTTACTGGCTCTGGGTGCTTGGTGAACCTACAAGCCCTATGTATCCCCATGGCCAGAAGGGTACAGCGGATGGAATGGTATATTGCTTTTCGAACAATCTTCCATAGCTAGAAGTTACAGATGAAAACGTGGACACAAAGGGCTGTTTTTCCAACTCAATTTCAATATTTTTTATTTCAACTCTTACTTTCTACAGGAAAACCTTGAAGGATCTGCACAAATGACCCCTTGCTGAATTTACAATGTATTCTGCTTTCCAGATATGTATAGCTTTCTGAGATTCACCATTAGTTTTACACCCCTTTCTGCCACTAACTGGAAGGAGGTTGAAAGCATAAAAAATAGGAAAAATGTTTTTCTGATTTGAGTCTGCCTGTTCCTGAAAGCTAAGAAGATAGTGATTTTAGCACTGCTAACCCCTTGTTGATGCTCTTTGCAGGGAAAAAACAGATACTTTCTTCTACAGCACTTTTCCCCATTTTCCCCCAAAAATCCCAAATTTTGCTGTATTTTGACTAATTTCTTGGTCCCCTCCAGGGGAATCCACAAAACCTGTGTACCATTGCAATCCTCAGTATGTTGGAAAAAAGGATGCAAATTTGGCATGGTTAGCTTATGTGGACAAAAAGTGATAGGGGCCTCAGAGCGTTCTACCCCAACTAGCCAAACAATGGGTAAGCACTGTGGCGGTAAAGGCTTAGCAGCGAAAAGGTTAAACTACACAAAAATAAACATTCTAAAGTTCTAATTATAACTTCCATTTACAATGTATTTACCACCTTTATGTATCTGTGAACTCCAACATTCTAAACCAGGCTTTCATTACATTCTATACTAGCAATTATATCACACTGATACGGAGTTCCTTGGGTAGTCAGAAAGGTTCTTTTTCTATGTCACACAAGAGACTACATCTCCTCCTCTATTAAATAAAACATTGCAAAGTGTTAGAAAATCATGAGGCAGATACAAATACATATATGGAAACATGTACAACTATGGGGGTCATTCTGACCCTGGCGGCCGGTGGCCGCCAGGTCCACCGACCACGGGAGCACCGCCAACAGGCTGGCGGTGCTCCCGAGGGCATTCTGACCGCGGCGGTTCAGCCGCGGTCAGAAAGGGTAAACCGGTGGTCTCCCGCCGGTTTACCACTGCCCGTTGGAATCCTCCAAGGCGGCGCAGCTTGCTGCGCCGCCGAGGGGATTCTGACACCCCCTACCGCCATCCTGTTCCTGGCGGTTCGCCCGCCAGGAACAGGATGGCGGTAGGGGGTGTCGCGGGGCCCCTGGGGGCCCCTGCAGTGCCCATGCCAATGGCATGGGCACTGCAGGGGCCCCTGTAAGAGGGCCCCGCTTGTATTTCACTGTCTGCTTAGCAGACAGTGAAATATGCGACGGGTGCAGTAGCACCCGTCGCACCTTCCTACTCCGCCGGCTCGATTACGAGCCGGCTTCATCGTGGGAAGGACGTTTTCCCCTGCGCTGGCGGGCGGCCTTTTGGAGGCCGCCCGCCAGCCCAGGGGAAACCTCAAAATACCCACCGCGGTCTTCCGACCGCGGTACAGTATTTTGGCGGCCCCCTATATCTGTTCAATTAATCTTCTTGGCACTTTGATCTGTTGACCCAATCTGGTTACTGGAAGCTGTAATCGGCTTCAATGTTGGAGATTGTCAATGGTGGTAAGGAATCAGCAGCAGTCATTGACTTTTCAGAAAAAGTCTTTCATTCACAATCTCGAGTTGCAACCAATGAAATGCAGGCCTCAAATGAGAAGAATCTCTGGTAAGGGACTTCCCAGATCATTGGCATCACTATGTGTCCTTTGGTAGACACTACTTGAAAAGGTTCAGAATCATAAAGAGCATCATATTTTGTTTCTATAATTGTTGAACAATCACCAAATCTTTTCAGAATGAGAGGTTTGGTGCATGTCACCGCCTCTTGTCTGCATACACTTTAATTTTCAGTTTTTGAACCAAGTCCCTTGTATGAATCAGGTTTTCATTATTATCTCTTTCTGTGGGTCCATTGAGTTAACTTGGTTGCCATTGTTCTCCCGAATTTCAAAGTCACAGGTCTTTCCCCTGTGGTTCAGTAGGGTGTTCAACAATAAGCTCACAGAGGAGAGTTCAGTGCTGTTTTTAAACTGAACATCTCAAGAGTTGCATGCTGCATTGCTTTCTTTAACGTAAGTCCATTGGCCTGTGGCCATAATGGTGTGACCTTTTGATGCTTTATGTTCAGATGCTCCAGAAATTCTTTAAATTCTTTGCTGTTGAAGGGTTTACCATTGTCAGACTTCACAACTACTGGTAAGCCCCATGTTACAAAGATGCCATCAGGTTTTTCATTTACTAGCTCATGTATTGTGGATGAGAGATTTTTGACTAACTGAAACCATGAATATTCATCTACAATCACCATTAAATGATGTCCATTGTCAAGTGGAACAAAGAAATTGATGGATATTCTCTCCCAGGCATGTTTAGGGACTTCTGACATGTTCAGTGTATGTTAAGGAACTTTGGTTGACAGGCAGGCGCATATGTGACAGGCTTTGAGTTCCTTTTCAACTCTTTCACCAAAGTCTGTCTCGGAGAGCTCTATTTGTAGCAACAATACACTTATGTCCTTTGTGAGCCACTTCTATCACCTTTTGTCGTAACCTCTCCAGGGTCAAGATCCTTGATCCTCACAGCATAGCTCCTTCCTGAGTTATTGTCAATTCATCTTTAACATTCTTGTACTTTTGATATTCATCATTATTACTGAGATGTAGAACGTGTTTATTCCACTACTGATGTATAATTATGTTTTTTTAAACTTTAGCAGGTCACCATCATGACTCGTGGCAGTGACAATCTAGCCTAACAATACCGCAGCTGATGTACTTGACAATTAAATTGATGATGCCTCAATGGAGTACCATGACCTTGAATAGGCACTCTTGAAAATGAGTCTGCAGGATTTTGATCCTTTCTACGTCGATGCACAATTGTATAATCATATTCTTGCAATTGCAGTCCCCATCGTTCAATTTGAGGAGGCATCTTTGCTTTTGTATTACGGAAGATGGTCAGTAAAGCTTGATGATCAGTCATCAGAGTAAAAAGCTTTCCGTATAGGAACACACGGAAATGTTCACAATCCATACTATAGCCAAACTTTCTTTTTCAGGCTGTTAGTAAGCACACTGTGTTTGAGACAAACTTCTAACATAGGCCACAATATGTTGTCTTGCATTTGGGTGTCCACTGTGCTGTGCAAATACAGCGATTAACCCAACGGGGCTAACGCCAACCACAATCTTTTATTGAAGTACACCATTTCTGTAGCATTTTTGATGTCCTGTTTGATTTTCTTGAATCTCTTTTCACATTCCTGTGACCATTTAAAAAAATGTTCCTTGTTAACTCTAGTAATGGAGCATTGACAATAGCAAAGTCCTTTATGTATTGTGAACAGTAGCTGGCTATTTCAAGGAAAGAGCGTAGCATGGAAACATCTTGGGGGGTTCAGCATTTGTTAAAGCCTGTACTTTTGCAGGATCAGGTGTCATGCCCCCATCTGAAAAGATATGGCCAAAGCACTTCAGCTTTGTTTTGTTGAACTCACACTTGTCTGCGTTTAAAGTCGAACCTCCATCGTTGAGTAATTGACGTACATTAGGTACATGAGGATTCTATCGTGCTCCTTCTGTGTAGCTCCAAAAAACAGCGTGTCATCGCCATATTGTCAGAAAAGGCCTCTTTTGTCGGGGTTAGCCTCTATGTTTTACCTGGTATGTGATGTAGCCTCAAAGTTGTTAGTGCCCAGGGCCCCTGCTAACCAGGTTCCCTGGGCCAGATCTCTTTCCCTAAAACTGTTGTGATGCATTGGCACAATTGGCAACACCTTTAGCTGCAACTATAAGTCTCTAGTAAATGGTACTTAAGTACCCGGGGTATGGGGTACTAAGGGTAGGCCATTGAGGGCAGCAGCACTCATGGTACCACCCTCTAGGGCCGTGCATCCAGAAGCACCCAGCACTGCCATTGCAGACTGAGGCCCTCATTACGAGGCTGGCGGTCATCAGATCGCCAGGCTTGCTGCGGCGGTCTTACTGCTGTGAACCCGGGGGTGAAGACCGCTGCATTACAAGTTGTGGGGTTTGGCAGAAGCCAAACCTCCACAATGTCACCTGGTCCGCCGGTGCAGTCGCACCATTGTGGCTGGTGGCGAGTACCTCCAGCCGGTGGCAGGCCTCAGCCTGCCAGCTGGATTGCAAGACTGCAGACCGCCAGGATTTCTGCGGCAGTCACCCCACCACAAAAACCCAGGCAGTAACGCACCCGGCGATAGGAATCCTCATTCCTGTTGCTGGTACACACATGCACATATGTCCCCACACCTCCATGCACCCCCCACCAGCCCACACACTTACAAATACCTCCCAAACGTACACATCCATCCAAACACCCCCATTCACTCTCACACTGAAATACACACACCCGACTCACACATATGCACCCCCTCCACAAACATTCACACCACCCTCCCCACCCAATACATACACTCACCCGCTCTCCCCGTCCAGTTACACAAACACACGCACACACGCACTCACAAACACCCCCACACCTCCCCCACCCACAAACACTCACTCACTCCCACCCACAAATAATTGCTCACACATGCACCCCATCCACAATCATTCACACCTCCACCCCCTCCGCATTCATGCACACTCCCACCCCTCCACGCACGCATACATTCACACACTCCCGCATACGCACACTTGCACCCCCCTCATCCGCACACTTGCACTCATGCACCCCCATGCACCCCCATTCGCACACATATACACACATACACGCACTCAGACACCCCCATATTTGCACACATACATGCACATACCACACACATGCACCAAACACTCCCCACCCCTCAACCCCCTTTCGGACGATCACCTTACCTTTTCTGGCAAGCTGGTCATCTGGGAGGGGATGGGTCCTGGCAGTTTTGCACCGCTAGCACCACCACGCCAGCAAGACTCCGCCAAGCCATATTATGGGCGAAAGTCCTCGCACAACTCCAAATATGGTGGTCAGCAGAATGCCAGTGCTGCCAGTCTGTTGGCTGCAGCGGCTTCACCGCCGAAGTTGTAATGAGGGTCTGAGTGCTATGATGCAATCTTGAAAGACAATCTTGACATTGTACCCAGCCTGTGTGTCCTGTCCACTATACACTGCATCTACTATAGGTAAGTCACCCTTCTGGCGGGCCTTCCAGCCCTAAGGCAGGGTGCACTATATGGTATGTGTGGGCATAGATGCATGAACAATATGCCCCTACTATGTCCTTGCCAAACCTGGGACATAGTAAGTGAACAGGACAGCCATTTTTAGTCATGTGCTGGACTCTGGTCCCTATGAGTTTCAAGCTGCATGATGGCTAACCTGCACCCTGGGTTGTTTAGGATCAAACAGAATGATAAATCCAAACTGGTACTAGTGTTGCATTTATTTCAAACTGTACCAAGAGTTCACCTTAGAGGTGCCCCCTGCAAAAGCTAACTACCCTAGCATGGTTGCTGGCTGTTCACAACCAGACTGCCACCACCAGACAAGAGTCTGAGTCCCTGGGTTGAGAGATCCTGCTCTCTGGGATTCAGAATAAAGCCCTTACTGGGGGAGGTTCTAACACCCCGTCCCTCAGGAATGAGCACTGCCCTGCTGGTGAGCTTCAAAGGGCATACCGTCCTTGCAACTCGCCTTCCAGGCCTACTTTTGGCGGGAGCAATGGTAGAAAAACAAACTAAGAGTAGGAGGAGTGGTCAGTCCTGGAGTGCACCACCCCTAAGGTGTTGCATGCGAGGTGACCTCTCCGTTTTATTTCCCCCCATTTTGCATGGAAATAAAATAACCGATCAGGTGTAGGGAAGTGACTTCTGCCCACAGGAAGTGGTCATTTAGTGGGTGTGGCCAGCGTAAGGTAGATGACCCACTGGTCACTCCAAGATACCCACTAAAACAAATACAATATTCAGTGGGCATCCCTAGACCAAGAAATCAGATTCTGAGGACAAAAGAAGACCAGCAACAAAGAAGACCCAACTCCCGAGAACTGAAGTCCTGCAGCACAAAGAAACAGTGCCAATTCATGCCTGCTTCACCCAGAACTCGTCAATCATCGCTGAGAGTTTGCTTGGATGTTGGACGGACTTTACAAACCCCCAGAAGACTTCCACTTTTCAGAAATCACCAAAGAACACCCTCCAGAGTGTCTGCATCACTCTGCAACCTCAAGGAACCAAAGACCCAGTGAAGGCCACTTCACTGACCGGCTGCTGACCAAAGAACCGGACGCTGCAACTAGACTAAACTTCAGCCATCGGACCGTGAGGACAAAACCTACCAGTGTTTCAAAGTCCTCCACCCCTACTCACCTCGACACCCGAAGGGGATCCTCCGGACTTACCTTTAAGTCTGCATGTACAGTGCTTTTTGAAGTGGTCCTCCGCAGTGGCCAGGCACCAGCTCCATAGATTTTCTGCAGCTGCTCCTGCTGAAACCGAGAGTCGACTGAACTTCTTCGGCTGGTTCAGAGTACCCAGTGATGACCCCGAAGTACCTGCAAAAGGGGGCATAGGTAAATACATTATCTAATTTACTGTGAATTTTCCAAATATTTCTCCATTAATTCCAGTGGTGCATAATTACGCACAAAAAGACTAATTTTTAAAATTAATTACTCAAACAATACTTACCTGATCTGGATGACCTTGGTCTTAAATAATGTATGAAGATCTGAAGTATTTTTGGAAATTGGTCTCAAGTTATTTTTTTGAGTGTGTGTCTTGATTTATTGATACTGTGAGTACAACAAATGCTTTGGACGTCTCTAAGATTACCCTAAATGCTCGACCAAGCTACCATAGAAATTAGAGCATTAGGTTAAGTTATTATTTTGAGTGTGTGTCTTGATTTATTGATACTGTGAGTACAACAAATGCTTTTGACTTCTCCAAGATTACCCTAATTGCTCGACCAAACTACCATAGAAATTAGAGCATTGGGTGGTCTAGTTTTTACCTCGGTAAACCAATGTGTGGTTGCCTGGACTTCCTGCACTGTGTACCTAGCTTTGCACACTACTTAGAGGGCCAGCCTCCTACACAAAGTTAAATGCATTCACAACTGGTTGTATGATGCATTGTATGATGTCTTGGAAAAGTTCTGCAGCCCATGATTCACCAAACTGAGCGCCTGATTTAGAACTCTAAAGATGGGTTACTCTGTCACAATGGTGATGGATATCCTGTCCACCGAAATCTAAATCCCATTATATTCCTATATGGTTTAGATTTCGGCGGGCAGAACATCTGTCACCGTTGTGACATACTAACCTGTCTGCTGAATTCTAAATCAGGCCCCAAGCCTTGTGTATCTAAGAAAAACAACATGTATTGCAAAGGTTATGCTATATTCCAATTTTCTTATAGTTCTAAATGATTATAACCTTTATTCAAATCAAGTCAAGAGAAGATTTTGGCATTATTCAATTGCGTGATCATGTCAGCAGTGTACAGCTTTGGATGTCTGTCCCATTCAGTTGCTTTGTTCGCCTTGCACATGTCAATGCTTAGGCACACAGCTCCTTCATGGTCCTTTTCAGGCACTACCTATGGTGTTGGACCAGTGAAGCGCTCAATAATGTCATGCTTAAGTAATAATTTAAGTTCTTTTTTAACAGCTTCTTGTAAATGAAAACCAACTTGTCTATGTCTCTGAGCAAAATTCATTTAAATCAGTCCCATGCCAGCAGCTGTGTTGAAACTGAGCAAGCAGGCACTTGCTGCTGTACCTAGAAGCACATGGATTCATGCTTGTACCTTTGTTTTCTTATGCTTCCCTGATGCTATAAACAAACCTTTACTTTTCACGGTTGTCAATGCAGCCCACGTGTACACTTTGGTCTTTGATGGCGTAAGCTGTAGCAATGGAAACAGTTCATTGTATTTTTCTTCAGGCATTATATTTATTGAGGCACCGCTATTGATAATGAAAGGTATTGAACATCCATTTATTTTCAATGTAATCTTAGAAAGTGTTTGTATGATTTTGTTGCGTTGACATGTCGAATTTTCGTTAATTGACTTTCCTCCTTACAGGCGACCAGTCCGACATGTGTATGTTTTTATGAGGTGAGCATAGACATGGCACAATCACATTATTCACTTTCACTTATTATTGAGGCTGAACTGAACTGTTTGACAATGATTTAGGTGATGATCGACTTCGTTTAGTATTTGTTTGTCTCAACTAATGTTGCCGCTTGGCTTTGTAGGTGTGCGTTGAGTATTGCTTCTGGAACGTTCTGGCAGCCATTTTGTCTTTGCGTCGTGATGCGCTTACTTTTTCCTTCACTCTGCATATCTCCACAAAATGGTTCTCTTTACCACAGCCTTTACATATTTGTCCGATGGCGGGACACTTTCCTTTGTGTGGAAATACAAATCTACACCTGAAACACAACTTATTTTTGAGTGTAGACATCACTTTGTGTCCTTCAGCTTTTTGTTTGTATTTACTTTTCACACTCATGACTGACTCACTCTAGACACCTCCAACCTCCATGTCGGCAGCTTGTCTCTCAGCAAGTTCCTCACCTCTGGCAGCCATTAACATTCTCTCCAGACTAAGAGTTTCTTTCAGCATTCGTAGTATGAATGAATCGGACAAGCATCCGTCGATCACTCTAAGCCTCATGGCTTCAACATCATTAAGGGCCTGATGCAGGTAGCAAAAAAATTGCGAGTTGGAAATTGCGATTCAGTGTGAATCGCAATTTCCGACTTGCAAAATGGAATCCAAGAAAAAAGTGCGACACCAATTTGTGACTCGCAAATGTGTTGCACCGCATTTTGCGAGTTCGCTTCTAGCGAGGTCGCAATTTGTGAGAAGGGTGTCGCAAATTGCGACTGGCCCGCAAATTGCCTGCAGGTGCTGCACAACAGTTTGGAAATTCACTTCCTGGCTCTTGGTGATGACATCAGAACCAGGAAGTCATCAAATACACCTGGGAGGAGGGAGACCACACCCTTTCCAAACTGCTGTGCAACACCCAGGTGAGAGGAGGACCTGCTGGTACAATGGAGGAAACAGGCAGTGCTGGGAGAAGAAGAAAGCTGAAATTTTCAGACAAAGAACTGGAGGTGCTCACAGAGGAATGCTGCCAGCACCACGACAAACTGTTTGAGAAGGCAGCCCTGAGTGTCCCAGACACAGAAAAGAAGATGATTTGGCAGGAAATTCAGGAACGGATTAATGCCATAGGGGTGAGCCACCGCACCCTGGAGGAAATCAAGAAAAGGTGGTATGACCTGTGCTCCATGACAAAGGAGAGGGTAGCAGAGCGGCTGAGAGAAATGAGGGGCACCGGAGGAGGCCCATCCACTGTCCCACCACCAACAGCCATAGAAGCAATGGCGGAGCAGACCCTGGAGCCTGAGACCGTACTCGGAATGGGAGGAGTGGACAGTTCTGCGCCAGGGACATCCAAAAGTGAGTACCATGAGATACGCATTCACACCTACAAATGCAGTATACACACTCTCCCAGTACACAGTAGCAGGCACCACCAGACTAACTCCATTCCAGTCTAGCAACCTCTAGAATAGTGCATTATGGGCAATGTAGTACATTAGTCAGCATATAGGCAAATGTTTATAAAGAGGCATAAAACAGATGTGAGAGACTGACAGTGTATTCCCTATGTCCCACAGGTCTCCCACAAGACACCACCAGCAGCAACAACAGGCAGGGAGGAGACCATGGGCCAGAGACAGAGCAGGAGGCTGCTGCAGAAATTCCTGGGCCCAGCAGGACACCACCAGAGTCCTATCAGGAACAAGAGCAGGAAATGGGGGCAGCTGATACGACCCCTGGCCCCAGCCCCACAGCAAGTCGTTCTGAGCCAACAGCAGGACAAAGGCGCAGACGCAGAGTGCCTCAGGAGGAGATAGGGGAAGCAGGCTTTGCAGGAATAGAGGCATCCCTCATCAACGGTCAGCACCTGCAAAATAGACAATTGAGGTCAATCTCAAGAACATTATACAGGATCCAGAGCAACATGACCACTGGGCTGGCTGAAGTGAACACGCAGTTCACTAGAATGAATGAACATACGGGGGATCTCACCCAGGCCATCTGCCAACTTGTGACGGAACTGGTGACAGACAGACAGTACGCAAGGCGCAGGGAGCGCCACACAGTGGCACGATTCGACCGCATGGCTGCTGCAATTGGGCGTCTTGCAACAAACACAACTGACCTGTCTAAACGGATAGTGAGTTTACAGGTGGAACTTGGCCACTTTGCGGGCGATGTGGCACGTGGACTTGGCCGCATCAGCCAAGCAGTGGACTTGATGGAAGCTAGGCAGGTGGCAAGGGGCACAGGTGAGACCCCTCAGGACAGTGAGGAGGGATCCACAATAATTAGTGTGTCTGCCATAGAGTACTGTGTGCTAAGGAGTGCAAGTGCACGGCAGGGGTCAGCTGACCCACCTGGGATGAGCCATGCTGGGCGCACAAGGAGGAGGGTGTGAGCCATCAGACAGCATGACTCATGAGGCACATGATGTTAATGTGTCCTCATTACATTAGGACATGTACAGACTTTAACGGACAGCATTTTCTTTCACCATTTAGTTTACAAATAAAAAGGTTTTGTTTGTTCCACTACACAACTGGGCTCTTTTTGTCTGACATCAGTGAGTATGGTGACAGTTGCCACGTACCTGCCAAAGTATTGGGTTGCAATGTGTTTCCGTCTCTGTCTGCCTTGATTTGCAATGTTTCTATCCACAGGCTGTTGGTGTGGTAGCTCTTGCTCCTCATTCGCCGAATCTGTGTCTTCAGGGGTGAGATGTAGCCCACGTCTGGTGGCAATGTTGTGTAGGATTGCACATGCGGCAACAGTCTTGAATGCTGTTTCTGGGGCATACTGGATCGCACCTCCACTTTTGTGGAGGCATCTGAATCTTGCCTTTAACAATCCAAAGGTCCTCTCGATGACAGTTCTGGTCCGCTGATGGGCACTGTTATATCGCCTCTCGTTCTCATTGCCAGGTGTTAGGTACGGGATAAGTATCCATGGTCTCAGAGCATATGCACTGTCACCTGTTTGACAAAAATAGGCAATGTTAGCAGGGCATGGATGGTTTCCACAGTGACCTGTATGTATGGCTTCAGGGTGTATTCATCAATACCTAATAGATATCCATCTCCAAACTCCCCACTTTCTAGGCGCTGATGTATCACAATGTGCCTGAATATATATGAGTCATGTGTACTCCCTGGAAATTTGGCTACAATGTCAGTGATGACATTATGGGCGTCGCATACCACCTGGATGTTTAGTGAGTGGGTACATTTCCTATTGCAGAACACATATTCCAGATTAGCAGGAGGGCAAATTTGAATGTGTCCCATCCACACACCCTATTACATGGGGGAAGCTGGCAATTCTGTAGAAGTCCAACTTGGTGCTGTTAATTTCTGCCTCATTCCTGGGTAGGTATATGTATCTGGACATATGTGCGAGTATGGCATCTAGGAAACATCAGAAGAATCGTGAGAGTGCACTTTGGGATACCCCACCTGCCACTGCAATCACCCCCTGATAGCTACCGGAGGCCAAGAGGTGTAATGAGCATAGCACTTGCACATGTGTAGGGATGGCGCTGCCGTGCATTGTCTGTCGTTGAAGCTGCGGATTGAGTAGTTAAATTAATTCTAATATTGCTGCACTGCTCAGCCTATATTTGTCATAAATCTCCTCAGTTTGTTGGAATAGTGTCTGCCTGGTTCGGTATGTCCTCTCCTGTCTCTGCGTCCTCCTCCTCCTCTGCTGGGCAGCGTGGACTCTCCTCCTCCATGCTATCGCATACAGTTCAGCCATTTTGAGTAACCCAGATGCCTTCTGGGTCTCCTTTTATACTTTGGTTCTTGTTACCACCTGCTCTGAATCAGTGGTAATCTGGATGTGCAAAATGGGCTTTTTGCGACTATTCGCAATTTGCAACAGGCTTTTTCATATGGTTTGCGACTTGCAAATTGCGACTTGCTATTTGCGGGTCGTAAAATCAGGTTGCACATTTTACAAGTCGGTAATGGCTTGCATCGCTATTTGCACTTTGGAAATGGGATTTTTGCATCCCATTTCGGATTTTGCGAGGTCGCAAATTGCGAATCGGGCCATTTGCGACTCGCAAAACTTTGCTACATCTGGCCCAAAATTCTTTGAACTTACAGTATTTGATGAGTGTGTCGAGTCTTTCTTCAAATTCATCAGTTGTTTCACCAATTCTTTGACGTTCTTGACTGAAACATATAATTCATAGTCGACATTTGATACTGGATTAAACTTGAGGCATTTTATGTATGACTTCTTATACACCATCACCAGCAAGAATTTTGAGATATGTGATAACCTTCCTGTTATCAGTCTCTTTAAGTGCATCTAGGAAGTCTTCAAATAACTCTGTCCATGAAGTCCACCTTTCTCCCATATTTTGCTTTTTGGCTGTGCCAAATTGTGGTGTTGTCTTGAAGAATGCGGCAGCAGTGCACACCAGTGTGGAACTTAATGACATTGAGAAATAGCGTGCTCCCTGACACTACTGAATAATCATGTTTTGTCCAAATCCTGTTTGAAGTCTTTTGACTTAAAAATCTCTGGATTGTCTTTGATGTCAATGGGAATGGCATCTTCTCTCTTAGTTGCCATCTTACCATTTCACAGATCCTACTGTTGCCTTCAATCCATCCTTGCTCTTGCAAGACCTATGAAGTTGTTCTGAGCCCAACTTGGCAGCTTTGTGAGCAACTGCTCTGGGTATGGACAGCTCGGTAAGCACAACCCAGAGCACCTCTCCTTGACCTACTTGGATGACTGCTGTGTTTTAATGATGCTCTTTAGTGGGCTTGGTAAGTTATCTATTTTATTTTTTGTTGCAATTCAGTTTGTATTGTTTGTATTGTTTTACACCTGGTTAATCTCTGCCTTGCAGCATTATTTGGTATCTGATAACTGTCTTTAACTGCACTTTGTAAGCCTGGTTGAACCTGCCTTCAACGTTAACTATCTGTATATTGTATAATTTTATTTTGTGTGGCAGCACAGTACCTTTTTGAGGAATCTTGGTTCTAGTTCCTCTACGAGCTACTTTTCCGTGAAGCTCTCTTTCCATTCGCACACTTCAAACTAGCTGGCTTGCTCTTTGACTCCACATATGCCAACCGTCAACTCGGCACTTAGACACGGGCACATGTGGCACACAAAAGCAGTTTGCTTGGATCAAGGCAAACCCTCCAGGAAAGCACCTCCTTCTTTGAGTTACTTATCTTTTATCTCATTGCCAGTTGTAGCGTCTTACTCAGCCTGGTACCCACTGAATGACTAGGCCACACACAGTACTGTAACTTACATTTCTTTGTTCCTCTGCCTGTACCAGTGAACTGCAACAATGTAATGAAACAAAGTTTTCATTACATTGTATTCTAGCGATTATGTCACACTGATACAGAGTCCTTGGGGAGCCAGAAAGCTTCTATTCTAAATCTTGCAAGGCACTACAATTACAAGGTGTGATATAGGAGGAATTGTTATATAGGAGGAATACACTTCCTCATGGGCCACTATACATGAGAAAAGGTCCACCAACGTGAAACGGTCTACTTTCAAACGGGGAGGGAGTCTATGATTGTGCAGGCATTATGTGCAGTTGGCGTTCCTAAACTGACAGAATGTCACAAAGCAATGATTATCAGCATCAGCTTAACTTACACAGACATCTTCCCAGACGTGCGTGCCACATCACTTGCTGTTTACCTGGCTCTGATTTGCTGCGCACTGGCCATCCAAAGACCTGGCTGGCTGTGTTCTAAAGTTTGAAACTTTTGGAACTCCTTTCTTGAATGTGTCTGATGTTATGGCTTTTGGTGCTTCGCCTCAAAAGCACAAGGGATTCATGGAAATACACTCAAATATAAGAATAGAAAGGTTAATGTAGGTTTCTGATTCTTATGATTGACAGGTATTTTCAGGAGTACATGTCATAGTGTTCGCAAGCGGGGGTGGGGTGATGATTAAAAACAGAAAGTATGCAACACCTGGTTGGTGGTAGACCGCTGAAAGACGGGTATCTTCAACAAGAGAATTCCAGCTTCCCTGCAAGAAGACCAGCATGCACAAAGACATTCAGTGTTTGGCTTCTGCTATTTTGACATGCCATCACTTTTCTTCTACAAATTAGCATTGCCTAGCTTGAATTTTAGTCTGCAACCGAAACCTTCAGGTCCTTGTTCATCTCGTAGATAATTTTACTCCTTGCATATTTTGCTCAATACACGTATAATACATACTATTTTTGCTATACATTTGCACTAGTTTTTACTTTACAAATGATTTGTTATGCATTAACCTTCTTTACTATACATTTGGCCCTATTCATTTTCCAGTGTGTAGTGTGTGGTTCAAACACACAAGAGTACGAGATAGGCTGAAGGTGTTGTAGTAATACTTCTTTATTAGTAAAATGTCATACAGGAAACAGGTTGGTCAGCTCGTTTGCCTAAGCACCCTCAGCATCCCACCTGCATTCCACATTCTGCACTCTGTCATCTTAAAGGTGCAAACCATAACACATCCACTCACCTTAATAAATAAAATATACAACATTCCCATTACACCCCCAACTTACCCCAAAATTAATTTATTTGCCTAATATAGGAAACAAAGGGCCAGATGTAGCAACCAGTTTTGCCCATTCTGTGTCTATGGGAAAATGTGTTCGTACATATGGCCCAAAATCACAGGAAGGGGGAAAACACCATATAAAAAATCTAACTAGAGTAACAATGTTTATAATACATAAGAGCTGTGGTAGCACAGGAAATAAACATTCATAACACAGAATAGATTAACCTATAATATAGACTTTTAAACATCCTGGTAACTCCATTTTTCTCTTGACACATCCCTTTTCAAAGTTTTGTGGTCCTGAAATGTCTGTTGTAAGGCCCTCAGTACCATCATTGGTGTGTTCCCCCAAACTTTCACCGGATGTGCCTTCGGTCACCTCATATGAGAGTACATTGGGTGTACCTACTGTTTCCACAGTCTCGTTTTGTGGTTCACCAATATCCATTTGTTGCGGAGCATCCATATCATCCCACTGCGGTATTCCATCAGACATATCACTCTTTACATTTAACATTGCATACCTTACCATTCCAGAGTCTGACAGCATTTAGCAAAACTTCTACCACCTGTTCAGGATTAAATAAATGACTGTAACCCTTTGGTACTTTATTAGGTTTCTTTATGCGTACCCAATCATCTATCTTAACAATAATAGGTTTCAGACTATGTGCAGCGTCATAATACTCCTTTCTTTTGATATGTGTTTTAAAAAAAAAATCTTTCTCACAAGAGCAGGAGACCATTGTTCAACCGCACTTTCACACAGCCATGCTGGAGAGTACTTACATCTTTGTTTTCTTCTTCTCATCATTAAAAATGGAGAGATGCCTGTAGAATCATTCTTAGTTCCTCTGTATGACCATACACATTTCATCACAGCAATATTCCAATTTCATTTTTGCCCTACTGCATATTAGATGGTCCCTTTGATTACACGGTTAAATCTCTTCACTGTACCATTACCACTAGGATTATGGAGAGATGTAGTTTTGTGCTTTATCTCTAACCTTTCAAACTACTTTTTTTGCTGCACTGGAAACAAATTGTATTCCATTATCGCTTAACAGCGTAGAAGGAATCCCTTTAGACGAAAATGCCCTGCCCAAGAATTCCAAGACCTTAATAGGGTCAGCTTTCTCTATTACATCTACTGCAGGCCATTTTGAGAAGAGATCCATCAAAACAATTGCATACTCTTGTAACTCTCCTACTGGACCCATCAAATCTACAGCCACACATTCCCATGGTTGTTTAGGCACAGTGCACTCACTCATAGGTGGTCGTAAAATATGTAAAGACTTATCAGCAGAGGAACACGTTCCAAATGTTCTGATCAATCTTTCCACTGCTTTCTGTACACCCGGCCACCAAAATAAACCTTTCATCACAGGTTTGGTTCTTACAATTCCGAAATGCCCTTCATGACAAAATGTTAGAATAATTTCTTGCAAACTTCCTGGAGGAATAATTTTACTTCCTCTAAAGATCAAATCCCTATCAATAGAAGAACAGATCTTGTTTCCCGAAAGGATCTACCCTTTTCTGTCAACTGTTCTTTCTTTGGCCAACCCTTAGACATAAATTTTTAAATAATTTGTAAAGTAGTATCTTCCTTTTGCTCCTTCTCCTACTCCTCTTTTTTTATAGCTGTTGCGCCAGAACCCTGTTCTAATGCAATTTTGAATTTATTCCAAGGGTCCTCTTCACATTTTTCAAAAGGACAAGGCATTCTAGATAAACAATCTGCCATTTGTTTGTCCTTGCCTGGAACATACTACAATATTGTAAATGTAATCTTCATTCTCATATATAACCTTGCACTCCTAGCAGACGTTATAACACTCCCTCTGAGGTTAATAACTTTATTAGAGGTTTATGATAACATTTAATAACAACTGGTTTACCCCATAAAAAAGCACAAAAATGTTCCAGTGTCGTAAACATGCAGGTTCTTCTTTTTCTACTAAGGGATACTTCCGTTTAGTAGGTGTCAGGGGCCTAATGCAAATAGGATGATGTTTTGTTTACCAATTCTTTTCTTTTTTGATAGCACTGCTCCTAATCCATTTATTGCTTGCATCTGTAGTTAGAAAACAATCCAACCCTAGGTCAAAACTATTCAAGGTAGGCACTTGTTCCAAATCACGTTTAATTCTATAGAACTCTTCTTCACGTCATTGGTCCCACAAAAACCTCACATTTCTTGAGCAATTGTCTAATGTTATACACTTTGTCTGCAGAGTTAAATATAAACTTTGCGCAATACCCTACCATTCCCAAAAATCATCGTACTTCATCTTTATTTGAAGATGCAGGAGTCCCAGAACTTGCATTTAGTAATGAAGGTTTTGCTTTAACCCCTTCTTCTCTAATCACATGACCCACGTATGTCACACTTCTCTCTGCAAACTTTCATTTTTCAAACTCTACAGTCAAACCATTACTTTCCAGCACTCCCAACACTTTCATTAATCTGTTATCATGTTTATTTCAGTTTTTTGCACAACTAATATGTCAACTTGAAAGAACATTGCACATTTCTCCTTTCAAAACAATTTGTGCTGTAAGTGTTGAAAGACGGCTGCCGCCGATGCCAGGCCAAACGACATTCGTATGAATTGAAAACATCCAAAAGGAGTGATGAAGGCCATAAGATTCCTGATGGTATGCAGCTCAAAGGTCAACGATTAAAAACCATGTGTCTCCCTTTAAGCATGACACCAGTTCCATGATTTTTGGTAAAGGAAACCGATCAATGATTTTGTTATTGTTTAAGTGTCGCAAGTCAACACAAGCCGAATTATGCCATCACTACAGGGGAAATCCATTCCGAACTCTCTTTGGATTTGATTACATCCAGTTCTATCAATTTGTCAAGTTCCTTTGAAACCTCCTATTGTATCATCATAGGTACCATCCTCAATGTATGTACTTCTGGAGAGGCATTACTTTTGAGGACAATATTATGTGCAAAACCCTCTTGCATTCCTAATTTATTAGTGAACACCTTTGGACATTTCTTTGCCAGGACGTTTTCTACAGAATTCCCTTGGTCCACCACCAGAACTTCCTCTGCGCTGTTTGAGTTTAGAACAATGTGAATGTTACCTTGATTTTGCCACCCTAGGACAGATGGTCCTTTCTTTGTCATATAAAGCATACCTCTTGCATGTCTATGTATAAATGAAAAGGACAACCAGCTGAAACCCAAAACATCTATTTTTTTCCCAGTGTAACTTTCTGGATTAATGTCAGATGGTGACAAGAATGTGCCCATTTTCTTAACAAATGTGTTCCTCCAGAAGTCTTCATTAACAATTTGTGAATGACGATCCTGACTCCATATATATTTGAATGGTCATGCCTCCTATAGTCATATTGCACTCAGGTTTTCCTTTAATGGTGTCTTCATTAATGTTCAAAATCAATTTTTCTCATAGTCATTCCATTTTCCATCTTCTGTGTCCTTTCCTTCACGTCTCTCTCACATGAATCTGTTTGCTTGTAGATGCAACGTACACTGTTTCTTTTCTTCTTGCATCCCTTTGCAAAATGTCGTATGGTGCCACAATTGCTGCACTTTTGTTTTAGTACAGGACATGTTTTACAATATGCAAATTGTTCCTTGCTGTCACTGCGGCTTTGTACTTATCATTCTTGTCTTTTTCTATTTTATGGGATGTCACTTTGCAAACACAATCCAATGCTTTGTCAGTTTATTTTAAATTCTGTGGCACACCTCCCAGAAATCCCCAACTTACATACAATTGTTAGAACATCTTCAAGTGGAGAGTCCCCATTAACCCATAATCATTCTTGGGTAGTCGGGTTGTTAGCATACATAACCAATTGAGCCATTATTAAATCATGATGAAGACTTCCCAATTTACAATCAATTGCTAGCTTCTTTAGCTCTGCTATATAGCCACCCGCTGACTCTCTCTGTTCTGTGTGCGCTGGAAAAATTGAAATCTGATTATGCCTATGCAGACATTCGGTGCAAAATATTGAGCCAAATCTTGTAGCGTAGCTGTAAAAACATTCACGTTCTAACTGACATTTGATTTCGGCATGCAAGTGAATGTCTTCAATCCTACAGGACCCAAGGACTGCAAATAAGTCCTTTTCGTTTGGCTTGCAGACATCTTGTTCAATTCATTAATTGCTTAAATATAGTTCACAAAATAATTATTCCATCCTACCCATTTTATGGTAGGTTCTGTGCCAGCAACCCAAAATGCATGTGGAGGACTTAGAGTGAAATTTTGTTGAGCCATAGTAACAATATCACGATGAACTAACTGTAACTTTTATAATCTGTAATGTAAAAATATCACCTCTTGAACACATAAAATATACCCTCACCTGTTTCCTGTTTGTTCCTTATATTAAAAATGCAGGTTAATTTATTTAATTTGTCTGAATAATAGTCTCTGATAATGTGTGGCTTTCTGGTTTCCTTAAAAATGGCTCCCAACAGGGTCATGCAGCATGACCCGTTGTTGCAGGACATGTCCTGGCATCACTCAAGGATTAACGACGTTGCATGAAGCTTTGTGAACACACGCTATAGATAGCGTGCACATCGCTAACGATCACCACTTCAACAGCTAGTGCATGGCTGAAGACACCTTTCAGCTGCTGGTCGGTCTGTGGCACAATAGCACACCGTTGCTATGTAGCAGCCACTCACACTTCTCGCCCTCTTCTGATGACGTTTGAAGCCACTTGTCCATCCGTGGTAACGCTGAGCCTGGGCCAGTTTGTGAGTAGCGTGTGGCACAGGGTTCTACACCGGTGGTTGTGAGTTTTTTTTTTAATGCCCTGTTGTCTTGCGCTGATGGTCAATATTTAAAAAATAAATATAGATCTCTGTACCTGCTGAAGTAGAGGTGATACATACACTTAACAAGTCCAAGCCTGAAATTTAATGTACCAACATTCCTTCATGCGCCCCTGAAGATTCTGCCGATAAACAACTCCAGTTCCGCTCATCGCCAATTAGTAGTGTGCGGTTCCAGGCACAAAAGAATACAAGGCAGGGCGAAGCTGTGATAGAAATACTTCTTTATTAGTAAGATGTCATACAGGAAACAGGTCGGTCAGCTCCTCTGCCTAAGCAACCGTCGTCCTAATCCCCAGCAATAGACCCCTCACCATCCCATCTACGTTCCACATTCCACACACACTCTGTCATCTTAAAGCTGCAAATCATAACACAGGGTTTTACCTTTATTCCCTAATTCTGTCATTTTGATTTCATACCCGTTTTAGAAATCATGTGCCTGATTCACAAGGTACAACATATGTGTGTCTGTATACTCCTGTTATGAGCTAATCCTACATTGGAACATTGCCAAGTGGAGATTTGCACAAAGGTGTATACTTATGTGCCTCCATCCCTTCCTCTTACAACAACATTTATTAGTGTAACATTACTACTGGTAACTGTTGACCAGTTGGTGGACATCTCAGCCACTTGGCTGGTGATCTCCTTATGGAAAATAGAGGGAAATGTAATTCATTAGAAAAGTCAAACTGATCTATTTCATTTAACATTAGTTTCTGTAGGGTCTTAGGGCCAGATGTATCAAAGGTTTTTACCCATTCTATGTCTATGGGAAAATGTGTTCATACATATGGTCCCAGGTCTGATTTCCTGCCTCCCTCTTTTCCTATGAGAGTGTTTTGAGTACCTACACGCTCCCATGTGCGGTGCTGGACTTACTTCAAGGCTGGGCTGGGATACTTTTATGCTTGTTTTTACACTTTTAGGGCTGTAGTAACTTTAGAAGTGTATTTGTGATCTGCAATGATCCTACTCTTATTTGTGGTGGGGTGTTTTGTATTAACATGTCCTGCCCAACCCTCTCCTTAACTTTCCCTTAACCTGCAGAAATGATAGGTGAGGCTAAAGAAGATCTCTCTGCCCAAAGGTTTGTGAAATGCATTTTGTAGTCCGTGAGTAGTACTACTACTATAGTACTACTGCAGTATTACAGACTGCATTTTGTGAACCACGCTCAATGGCTCATTTTCCTTCCCCTCACTGTTTTCTAGTTTGTTGGTTTAATTGTTGCTTTTTAAGCCAGCTGGTCACAACTAAAAGGTGCCTCTAAGAAAAGCATTTGGAAGTCTAATTGCATATTTAAATTGTCCTTCTACCTAAACCATAATTCCTAGTAAGGTCCTTCTTCCAAGTGATGTTGTGGTATGTTCTATGTAGTCCATTATTTAGTTTCCCCTTGATGGTCAGAGTGTACCTTGTAAGAATCAAAATGAAGCCAGGTATCAGGTGGCTCTAGCTCTCAACTCCTTTTACTTTCTTTTCTTTTTTTAAAAATACTGCATATTTGGTGTGCGCAGGAGCCTTAAAAATCAAAGGCACAATGTGAGATTTGTGCCCTCTTTTCTGTAGGAAGTCATCCAATGAAGCCAGTGGTATCTAAGGATTACTGTGTGTCCGCATCCCTGGAGGAAGCTTCAGGAAAAGCCATGTGTCCCGTCTCACTCTGCTCTCATGACTGATGCTTACTTAGAGCGCACATGCTCCTATAAGTTAACATCAACTGGTTTATTTCATGTACCACAGAGCAAAGCTTTACTGACTTTCCCATGGAGCAGTGTATCCTGATATAGAAAGGGAGGAAGCAGAACATATGCTTTTATGAGACCCTTGGAACACTGCTTCTCATTGAAGGGCGTCAAGCTTCTCATTGATCATTGGATCTTGGCCTTCGGATTAGCTGGTGCAGACGTTGCACTGCGTGCGCATATGCTAACATCTGCCTTTCCTGTTTGTTGTGGCAGTTATGTTAGATGCCACAGGGACCTTGTCTGATAGCAAATGGCTGGACAGTATTTCAATGTGTCTGTTACACGTGAGAAGAGTCATACAGTAATAGCGTTCAAAGACAAACAAGCATGGCTACCATGTGGCATTGTATCGCCAGTGCTGTAACCATACTGTAGCTCATTTGACTGAGTCTCAGCATGGGCCATGCCCCATCTATGCTTCTCCCACCATAAGTCTTCTGTTACAAGTGCCCCAGTTTGTTAGGGTCGAGCCTGCTAGTGCATGTGCTAGCGAGACTCTGCTGTATTCAGTACAGGGCTTGGACCCCACCTGTTGCTCACCATTTGTTGGTTTGCGTGGCACTCTTCTTTACAGCCTTTTAATTCATCAAGGCACGCCTGGCGTCACTTCAGTTTCTCTGTGTGGAGCAGGGATCAAGCACTAATTGATGCAACTTAATTAGTGCCAGTCCGCTGCTCCCGACGTGGTTGAGGTACTATTTGTTGTTTTTAACTTTGGGTGCCCTGCAAACAGAAGGCTTCTGACTGGGAAAAACATACCCAGCAGGCACAAGATTGCAACGTTTTATTTTTTAAAGCTAACTTACTTTTATGTTGCCAAGTCGTCTTTTCTCAGTTTCTTCTTATGTTTTCTTTTGCTTTCTCGTGGATGCTGTTGTCAAAAGATGACAAATAACTTGTTCGAAATATGCGAGACCTATTGCATTGCAAATGCTTTTTTTTTTTTTTTAAACAGTGTCTGCATAAATACCTCTTTGTCCAGGGGTCACAATTAAATGGTGTCGTGCTTGCTGCATTTAGTAATTACCTAATGTCTCCCTTGTTGAATTTCAACACGTGAAACCAGCCAAAATGTACAGGGGAAAAAGGACCAGTAAATAATGAGGCAATTGGATTTAGGTACAGAAAGAACCAATATTAATCTTTTGCAAAGGGAAACTTGTAGGTAATTATTATACACTATAATATTCCAAACCCTGGTATATTGAGCTCATTAAGGTATGACAATTATCATATGGCCCTCGAGGACATGCATAGTCGAGGCCTAAACAAGCATCCCCTTGATGCAAAGTGCTCCACCCAGGACTAAAACTGCTGACAGGCAGAAGCTGCTCATCCAGGATCCCCCATCTGAACATACACAGTTGTGTTGCATATGTCTGACCTTTTATTCAGGTCTGACTAGATTAGAGTGGGCAGCCCATTGAATGGACCACAGTCTGCAAGAAAGCCTGCGAGGAATCTCAAGTCTAGGCCTGACTGTCTAACAGGATATGGTAGGTGAAGCACCTTGGAGAAGCCATTGGCTGCCAGAGAAGGGGAAGGCACCAAGAATGTTTACTCAAAGCACGTATTTGAATAGAGACCACAAACAAAATTTGAGTATAATGCTGAATACCACAGCATCGGAAGAGAGATGCACAAAGACCAGCCATATGCTAGAAATCACAAAGTGGATAATGTCATCACCCAGAGTACAGTACAATCACCTGCACCAAGTGAGTGTCCTGAAATAGGGATAAGCTATAGGTGTAGCTGCTTGAATGTTGTGAAATATCCAGCTCTGAGAATGAGCAGAAGAGCTTTGTGTCTGAGAAATTATGCATCCATCAAATAACCATCTCTAGCCAATATCATATTATTGATCACTATTTAGTACTCTATCTAGCATATTCCTTTATCATCCATTCTGCTACTCATTTATTATTTCATGTATCCTCACCCTCATGTTCAGTCATCTTTCATCCCTACTCTATAATTCATTAAAGTTTACATTACAGTTACTGGGGTAAAGGTGAAAGACCACTAATACATTGTGGCTAAAAGGGTACACACTCCATGTGTTGTATGTAGGCCAAAAGCTCACCTTCTAGGCTCATAGTACACATGGTGTGCTCAGGGCACAGAAGGTGTTTGTTCACGCTTTTTTTGCACCCTGGCACATTTTGGTATTACAAAAAGATACTGGTATTATAGAAAGAGATGCGGATGATTGTGGAGCCCCAGCAGCAATATGGATGGTGCGGGCACAAAACATATGCTGTCACTATCCCAAGGGGGCCCAGGGGACTGCCTTTCCCTTATGGATGTACAGGTGAAAAGAAACCAGTGGGAGGTGGATGATTTTGACATATGAGGTGGTGCATGGTGGTCAGTGTGTCCCCAGAGGGTGACCCCCAGAGGTGGACACAGAGCTCGATATGGAGGTCACAAGTACATCCCTTCCATCACCCTGCAGGCAGGTGCAATTAGTGACTGTTAGCTGACAACTCTTAACAATGATGCTGGGTCTGCCTCTAGTGAACAAAGGTGCTGTGGTTTCAGACTGAAGCTGCTTCCTTCACTATTATGCTCTCCCCAGTGCAGGCACAGTTTTTCAGGGGCCACCCCTGTTTTGTGGAGACTGCATGCTTTTCTTTATTTGTGCACACAAAACTGAGCAGTGCTGGGCACATCTAGTTGATGGTGCATCATACCACAAACAGGGACCACGCTCCCGACGTGCAAGTCAACACCAGGTTTTTATTTCATCCCTGAACATAGTCCTGTGCTGAGAAGTAAACCCCTTCACTTGTTCCTCATTTTTCTATCTTACCAGGTACAAGATACAAGAGTGGTTTTGTGGTGAAAAGTACGCAATCATACTACATTTGTGTGTCCGAATGTTCTTTCTCACGACCAGCACAGGTTCCCCCTAATTGGGTTCACCCTTTTTCATTTAATGCTCAAAATTAAAAAATTTCCTCATCGTCATACATAACCATACTCTTAAAAAGGCATCATAACAAATAGCATTTTTTTAGTGACATTTAACATGCATACATCATGCAGCTGGTAAGCCCAAATTAAGATTGTCACGAAGCCCCACATTACAAGTTTGGCCACCCCACCACAGGACAGCCAAACTCACGGGGAGGGCACCACCGCCAAGGCGGTGGCATTCCCCTAAGCCTATTACAATGTTCCCACTGGGGTGACCAACAGGAACATTGCAATACGCATTCCTGCCGGTCAGTCCTGCCGGAGCTGTGCTATAATATAGCACTCAGCTCCCTTAAGGGAACTGAGAGCTATATTGTAGCACAGAGGGGGCTGTCCAGCAAAGCAGATAATGCATATTCTGACGGTGCTGGGCAGGGGCATGGGCAGTGCAGTGGCCCCTCTGTTGCCCCCTGCAATTGTTCTCACCAGCGTTTTCATGCTAGGGAAACAGCCATAAAAAGGCTGGAGGAGGACAAGGTTGTAATCAGCCAGGCAATGCTGAGTTCAGCACTGCCCTGGTTGACTAGAGCCAGGACCTCAATCATTCTGTTGGGAACAATGTTCCTGGTGGGGACGGCGTTCCCCTGGCGTGTCTGTCTGCCAGAGTCGTAATTGGGTGGTCGGACCGAGCGGAGTGCAGCTGTCCGACCATCAATGCGAGTGTGGCTGTCCTTGGACCCCACACTCATAATGAGGCCCTAAGTTCTGACAAACAAATGTTCTCAAATTGTACATCTTAAAAGAGGCAGCAGGAGATGGCATATAGTTGGAAGGGCCTTTGAGCCAACAGTGCAGGATGTGCATGCATGTGACACACGTATCTCCTCAACGATTCAGGTCTACTTCTATAATTATATCATCATAGTCCAAGTTAACATTAACTGTATTACCGAGTGCACCTTTACCAAAAGACACAGTCTTGTGCGATCGAAAGTCTGTGCCACAGATACAAACACAGTTGTTTTCAAAACGTCCGTCATTTTTATTATTGACAGTATATTATTTTCCTAGAAACGTGGATGTGCCTAGAATGTAAATCCCATATCATCGCTGTAAATGATGACAAGTATTTTGAGCACCGCACTGAAAGATTTAGCAATACTAATGTTTTTCTCTTGGTGGTAAGGATTAAAGTAAATGTTCAAACCAGATTTCTTGTAGCGGTCAAAATCCAGTATGTGCCTCTTGATTGCATAGACAGTTTCATGGAATGGCAGCGTAGAAACTGAATAAATGTTGAATTTCTTTGTAGAAAGCCTTGTTGCAGCATATTAATGCTAATGGTACATCAGCACAGCCCAACTGATGAAGAAATTATAAAAAACACAACGTTTTCCGGACGAAGCCCTAAAAAAACTTTTTTAACCATCAAACTAAGAGGTCCATTCAATTGGCAATATGTCAAACTGATGTTTTTGGAGTAAGCAATGTACACACGGGGACATATGTATGGGACTTTGGCGTAGAGCAGCGCAGCAAACCATCTTGCAGAGCTGCACAACGCCAAAGTGAAAGGGCATGAATGCACCATATTTATGAAATACAGTGAATCCCCGACCGTTTCCCCTGCGCTGGCAGCCTAGAGCTAATGCGGGAACCATTGCATGCAGGATTGTTTTTGTGCAGGAAGCTTCCTGCACAAAAACAATCCTGAGCAGTATTTTTCTCCTTGTTTCACCTCACCTCAGAAGACGTAGGGTTTTGGCCCTTCCTCAGGTTCATGTGATTTTCTATATCTCAAAGCTCACTGCAATGCTGATGGATTGTCTCCCTGCCGCAGAGTAAGGCAACGCAGCAACTTGCGATTCCTTTCCTTACTCCATATCTCTGAGGCCACGCAAAGCTGTTCAAAGTGGCTTTGTGTGGCCTCATAGATATGGTTCTGCAGTATGCGCTGGCAAAAAAAAGTGACCCTCCGGTGGCACACGGGGCTTGTAAATATGCCCCTATATTTGTTATTCACAAAACTTTTTATGTTAACTAACAAACAATCATTTACCTATCAGGAGTGTGTCTGTTGGCTGTTGTAACTGCTCCGGACTCATATTCAGACGTTATAAGTCCTTCACCTGCATTTACATTGGTCAGTTCTAGACCATAAATGTATATTCCATGCCAACACACTATTTCAGTGACCTCAGGACCAGGTATGGTCATGTGACTTCCTTATATGAATCCAAGTTCTTGCTGCATCTGATGTGTGTTTTCAATCTATTCCATGCAGTTATTCTTGTTCCTAGAATGCGTTCTTTGTATTCTTTCTTAGTATTCTAAGAATGCAAGATCAACACTCCTGCTTTATGTTGGAACATAGTGGGATCATTGGAGCCTTGAAGGACTGGCTACGTGCAGCTGGGCATCAGTGGTTGTTTGTCACTTGTAGGCCCATCTTTGTAGCACACATTAAATTGCACTTTCCTTCAACCAGCCTGGACTGGATTAATTACTGGCAAATCCATCATGACAAGTGCCCCCCCATTATCTAGCAGGGTTAGAAATGATTCACATGCTAGTAGCAATTTCCTTTCCCAATCCTTGAGTCTTTTATAACTCTTTCATCAGACTGTTTTGCCATCCATTGTTGCCAGCTCTCACATGAGTTCTGTAGTGGTTCTGCAGTTTCATAGCATGCCTCAATGAGCCATCGACAAGTGACATTATTGCATACTTCCTTAGTCAAATGCTTCACTTTAGAAATCTCATGGAATAAATCCCACCCCCAGCAGTGTATTTATTATCACCTCTTCTAGTGCAGTTGAAAATCGAAGCCAAAAGTTGCTAATTTTGGTATGATACCTTATGCCATGCTTTATTTGGGGCATGCTCATCATTTTGCATCCTCTTCAATCCATTTTTTAATCAATTTTGTTAAGATCACTGTGAGAAATATTGGATTGTTGATTGACTAAGGTGTAAACCCTGGTCATGCAACAACCACAATCCCTTGCATGTTGAAAAACAAAAAGTAATTAAATTAACCTGTGCTTAACCCTGAGTAGCTTGGCAGAAACATAATTCAGGCTTAATTTAGAGGCAATATGTAAAGTATTTATGCAGCAAACAAACAGTAATAAAGTGAAAACACAACACAATAACAATCCCAAACCAATTTAGAAAAATAGAGTAGATTATTTGATACCAAAACAATCAAATTCCAGACAGGAGAACCGGAGTTATGAATTTTTGAAGTTTAATGTTCCAAATAGCGCCCAAAAATGCCAACCGCGGACATCTGATCACACTAGACTGGAGCAAAGTCAAAAGTTAAGGCAGGCCTCGATGGAGCATGGTTCGGACACACAAAGTGGATTGGGCCTGGTAAGCGCTTACCTTTGGACTTAGAAAATGTTTGAAGAAAAAGTCTGTTAGTAGGTAGAAGTTCAGTGGGGCTAGGAAGCAGGAGTGTCCGAGGAGAGGGAGTCATCCTCAGATAGCTGTAGAGAAAAATGGGCATGAAAATGTTTACCTTCAGACTTAGTGGTTGAGATGAAAGTCAAAAATCTCCAGTGGGATGAAGCAGAAGGCTGTAGCTGAAGACAGTTCCACATGGTTGGATACCCCTTTTGCGAAGGACCACTGAAATAGATTTGCTACTGTGGAGAAGAATGTAGAAGGAGATGCTCCGAAGTCAATCCAACCAGCGATGCACCAGGGTGGACTGGTGAGCAGGTTGGTCCCAGTCTCCTCCTGGTTGTCACAGAACTTTTTGACCAATTTTGGTCTGTTCTCAGTTTTGGAAATTGCCCATCTGCTCACCTTCAGCATCTTATACAAGGGTCCGGGAGTGGATGGAAACCTATTGGGGGTTCAGGGCTCACTCAGGCTGGGAACAGGTGTGGGTTCAGGATGGTGGGTGCTTTTTCTGTACCTGTGAACAGGAGGCCAGCAAACTAGCCCTTGGAGTCACATCAAACGGTTGCTGCTCGTGTGCCGCCTCGGTACCCGTTTGGAGATCGGGGACTCATTTTAAAATTAATAAAACTTACCGTGTTTCCTGCAACTTCGTTTTCCCTCGCTTACTTCCTTTGGCGACGAGGGTCATCTCCAGACGCTGCGGACCTGCGCGTCAAGTCTCTTGTCTGTGGTTCTTCAATGTTAGACGACGTCGGAAAAAGAAAAAAAGAGATTTCAGCACCTCGAGGGAGTGGTTTTGCTTCATGGAAAAACTCCAACTGCACGCAAAAATAAGCCCAACGCAAACTAAGGAGTTTATTTACTACTAAATAAAAAATAAAAAAAGGTATGGAACTGGTCTACTGATGATTTGAGCTACGCTACTTTACGTTGTCACAGTATATGTCTACAGACAGCGTTTTACAGACTTAAGACAACTGTTCTCAGAAGGTTTATAGACTGTGTAGCGAACATTTGTTGGAAATCTAACTATTGATGTGAAAAAAAAACAATATTTATATTCTGGTGTGTTGTGGATAATTCATCAAAATTATTTTTTCAATACAGTTACATTGTTTTAAAAAAAATATTTTTGAGTAGCCTCACCATACAATCGGTTCTGCCCCCACTGCCATTTCTAGACAGTCCAGGTGAACCAGCTATATGTTGGAAACAATGGTTTGATGCCTTCGAAACATATTTAGGGGCGATTGGTGCATCACGTTACAGGCCGGAACGGAAAAAATGTCTGCTGCTCCATTCTATTGGCTTTGAGGGTAGAGCGATTTTCAAGCATCTACCTGAAGTACATATGGAGGATGATGAAATGGATGAGTATGAATCTGCAGTGAAGAAAATGAGCAACAGATTTGATGCTCCCCCCAGCTTGGTAGTGGCTAGACACAAGTTTTTTAAAATAGAACAACGCTCAAATGAAGATGTGGACACATATATTTCGGCGTTGCGCGTTCTAGCTGCAGAATGCCAGTTTGGAGTACTGGGTGATCAACTTATTAGAGACCAGTTTATTTGTCAAGGGACAGACAAGTCTATCAGACAGAAGTTGTTATCGCTGGACAATTCAACATTGGTGGAGACGATAAGGATTGCTAAGAGCATAGAATCTTCTATCAAGTCTTCTAAGGAAATAGAATTGGCAACGTCCAGCAGAGTCAATGTGGTTGTCAACAAGGATGACAAAAAGACTGGGATCAAGTCTTGTGGACAGAAAAACTATAAGTTTGCCAATTCCAATGTGTTCTTTAAACAAATTTTTTTTGTTTTAGATGTGGTAATTTTATGCATCAAAAAGGATTTAGGAGTTGCCCAGCTTTGGGTGTCCAATGTAGGAATTGTGGCAGGTTGGGGCATTTTGCAAAAGTTTGTCAAGGTGGTAAACGAGATTCTGTCATGACGGTGATGGAAGAGAATGATGAAGCGGTGGAGCATCTAATGGGAGAGGTTCAGGACATGGTTTTGAGTGTGGTTGATGGAGCGGTTAAGATTGGTGATCCGGATAATTGTGTGGATTCCTATGTTTGCATAAGAATGGGAGACAAGTCGTTGCGGTTGCTAGCGGACTCAGGGGCTAGGATCACCATGATTACTCTGGAATTGTTCAAGTTGAATTGGGGAGAGCGTGTTCTTGAACCGCCAGACAGGGCTCCAGTGTCCTACGAAGGGAGAAAGATTGAACTTCAAGGTTTCTTTGAGGACATTCTCGAGTTTAAGGGGAGACGCATATTTGGTAAAGTCTATGTAGCGGCTAGAGGGTTGAACATTTTAGGCTGGTTCCATCAGGGCCTGTTTGGAATGGTGTTGAGACGTGGTACTTCTGAGCAGATTGCAGTATTAAGAGATTCGGGGGATATTGAGGTCCTTCTTAATGATTTCCCAAAGGTCTTTTCAGGTGAATTGGGAAAGTTGCATGGGTTTAAACATAAAATAAAAGTGAAAGCCAATGCCATTCCAGTCAAGCATAAACTAAGATCTGTTCCTTTTAGCGTGAGAGAAGATTTAGAAAGGGAACTGGAAAATTTACAGAACAAGGGGATTATAGAACCAATTGAATCCTCTTTGTGGCTCTCTCCATTAGTAGTGGCTAGGAAAAAGAATGGGGATTTAAGAATTTGTGTGGACTTGAGAGCACTCAACAGGGAAATTTGGGTAGACTCACTCCCCTCCCCAATATCAATGAAATGTTGTCCACTATCAAAGGTGCAAAGATTTTTACGAAGTTGGACTTGGCTAGTGCGTACCATCAGGTAGAACTTGATCCGGAGTCCAGGTTTTTAACAGCATTTGTGTCGCCTTTTGGTGTTTTCCAGTTTTGCCGTATGCCATTTGGGCTGGCATCGGCGGCTTCGGTGTTTCAAAGAATCATGTGTACATTGTTAAAGGGGATTTCCAACGTGGTGGTTTTCCAGGATGACGTATTAATTCATGCACCTGACCAGCAAGTGCATGACAATGTTTTACGACAGGTTTTAAAGAAATTTAAGACTCATGGCGTGGTTCTTAGGAGAGAGAAATGTCATTTCATGAAGTCGTCAGTTGAGTATTTGGGTCATGTAATTAGTCAGGAGGGTGTTAGTCCCAAACCCGGTTTGATTGATGCAATCTCAGCCGCTCCTCAGCCTACAGACAAGGCTAGAGTTAAAGTGTTTTTGGGTATGTGTGAGTTTTGCTCTCGGTTTATACCGGAGTATGCGAGTCGAGTGAGAGTTTTATCCAATTTATTGAAAGACAAGACCAGTTTTGTGTGGTGTTCAGAATGTGATAAAGCGTTTGAGGACATCAAGATCCTGTTTACACAGGCTAAGGTGCTGAAACCGTATGATTCACGGTTTAAATATTGTCTTACGGTTGATGCCAGCAATGTTGGTTTGGGTGCAGTGTTGACCCAAATGATTGATGGTGTTGAAAACACCATTGGTTTTGCCTCTAGAGTATTAAGAACACCAGAAGTGCATTATTCTGTTATCGAAAAGGAGCTGTTGGCTTGTGTTTGGGCCATTGAAAAATTCAGGTGTTATGTGTGGGGGAGACACTTTTTGTTAAAAACAGATCATAAACTGTTAGTCTCAATTTTGAAAGGGACTAATGACAAAACATGTACACCCAGAATTGCTAGATTGGTAGCGAGATTGATGCAGTATGATTTTGAAGTGATGCATATACCTGGGGGGCGTAACGTGAGGGCAGATTTTCTGTCAAGATTTCCCAGTCAGTGTAGCCCGATGGTTGATGATTTTGTGGATGACGAATGTTGTATGATTGCAGCAGTTGAGGTTGAACAAGTGTGTGTATGTTCTGAGTCAGAGTGGAAGGAGAAGATGGCTGATGATATTGACTTGTGCACAGTTATGAAGTGTATAGTTGAGGGTTGTCCGTATGAGAGGGACTTGACGTTGGCCATTCAGCCATTTTGGAAGGTTTCTGATGAGTTGACAATTGAGGATGGTATTCTTTTGAGGAACGACAAATTAATTCCCCCGGAGGGGTTGAGGTGTTCTCTATTGAAGAAAGGGCATGATGGTCATTTGGGGGCCACATTGACAAAAAGACGAGTGAGAGACAGTTTTTGGTGGCCTCGCATGGATAATGAAATCAATCAATTAGTAAGGAATTGTGTAGTGTGTTCCAACTCTGACAAGTGTTTGAAACCTGTGACACCACCCTTAATGCCCATAATGTGTCCTGCTGGTCCTTGGCGTAAATTGGGGGTTGATATGATAGGACCTTTTCACTCACTAAATTGTAAGTTGCGGTATGCGTATGTTATTGTTGACTATTTTTCAAAGTGGCCTTATGTCAAATTTGTTCAGAACCCGAATGCCAAGACTCTTGTGCTATTCCTGAGGGAAGTGTTCATGAGTGAAGGGTTTCCAGAGGAAGTCATTTCGGACAATGGAGTTCAATTTATGTCTGAAGAGTTTAAAACATTTTTGGAGCAAGGGCATGTTAAACATTTGAGATGTTCTCTTTATCAACCTCAAACGAATGGTTTGGTGGAGAGATTCAACCGTGTGTTGGGGGACTGTGTCAGGTGGGCGTTGAAGAATGGGTGTGATGTGCAGGCGTTGGTCCAAGCAATGCTGTGGTTTTATAGAACAACTCCTCATTCCACCACGGGGGTATCTCCTTTTGAAGCTTTGAAAGGAAGAAAGCCCAATACGCAAATCAAACCTGGGTGGATGTCCAAGTTTTTCAAAAATATGCAGGTTGGAGACCGTACTGACATTATCAAAACTAATGTGGATAACAAACAGTGTGCACAAAAGAGATACTTTGACAACAAGAAAGGGGCAAAAGAGTCGCTTATTGCAGTAGGCGATTGGGTTGCAGTAAAATTGCCTACTTTTGTTAAAAAGGGCAATCCCAAATTTTCTGAACCGGTTAGGGTTGAACTGGTTTTGGGTAATGCTGTAAGGGTTCAGGGCGATAAGTGGTGGAACAAATCCAAGGTTGTCAAACTGAAAGGGAGATCGGATCCTGATTTAGTAAGACAGTCTGACTCGAATGTAAGTGGGGCTGGTTTAGTGAAACAGTCTGATTTGTGTGACAGTACTGGTGAAGGTTTGGTCGTGCGCAGGAGTAACAGAGTAAGAAAATTGCCTTGGAAACTGTGTCAATGAGTTACCGTATGAGATGTGTCTTCAAAACTGTATGTATGAGACAACGGGTAATTTCGATGTATTTTCTGGCAATGTTAATTTCTTATGTGTTTATTTTTATTGTGGTTTGTAGCATTTGTAAATATTGGTATTTTTTTCTGTTGAGATGGGGGTTCTAATGTTTGTAAAAAAAAAACTCAATGTTGTACTCGCGGTTTGCGAGCAGCGTTCTGGTGTTGCCTAGCGCGACACCAGAAGAGCGGAGCGAGCGCGCCCGTAAAGATCAAACCGTTGCTGCTCGTGTGCCGCCTCAGTACACGTTTGGAGATCGGGGACTCATTTTAAAATTAATAAAACTTACTGTGTTTCTTGCAACTTCGTTTTCCCTCGCTTACTTCCGGCATGCTCATCATTTTGCATCCTCTTCAATCCATTTTTTAATAAATTTTGTTAAGATCACTGTGAGAAATATTGGATTGTTGATTGACTAGGGTGTGAACCCTGGTCATGCAACAACCACAATCCCTTGCATGTTGAAAAACAAAAAGTAATTAAATTAACCTGTGCTTAACCCTGAGTAGCTTGGCAGAAACATAATTCAGGCTTAATTTAGAGGCAATATGTAAAGTATTTATGCAACAAACAAACAGTAATAAAGTGAAAACACAACACAATAACAATCCCAAACCAATTTAGAAAAATAGAGTAGATTATTTGATACCAAAACAATCAAATTCCAGACAGGAGAACCGGAGTTATGAATTTTTGAAGTTTAATGTTCCAAATAGTGCCAAAAAATGCCAACCGCGGACATCTGATCACACTAGAGCGGGGCAAAGTCAAAAGTTAAGGCAGGCCTCGATGGAGCATGGTTCGGACACAGAAAGTGGATTGGGCCTGGTAAGCGCTTACCTTTGGACTTAGAAAATGTTTGAAGAAAAAGTCTGTTAGTAGGTAGAAGTTCAGTGGGGCTAGGAAGCAGGAGTGTCCGAGGAGAGGGAGTCATCCTCAGATAGCTGTAGAGAAAAATGGGCATGAAAATGTTTACCTTCAGACTTAGTGGTTGAGATGAAAGTCAAAAATCTCTAGTGGGATGAAGCAGAAGGCTGTAGCTGAAGACAGTTCCACATGGTTGGATACCCCTTTTGCGAAGGACCACTGAAATAGATTCGCTACTGTGGAGAAGAATGTAGTAGGAGATGCTCCGAAGTCAATCCAACCAGCGATGCACCAGGGTGGACTGGTGAGCAGGTTGGTCCCAGTCTCCTCCTGGTTGTCACAGAACTTTTTGACCAATTTTGGTCTGTTCTCAGTTTTGGAAATTGCCCATCTGCTCACCTTCAGCATCTTATACAAGGGTCCGGGAGTGGATGGAAACCTATTGGGGGTTCAGGACTCACTCAGGCTGGGAACAGGTGCGGGTTCAGGATGGTGGGTGCTTTTTCTGTACCTGTGAACAGGAGGCCAGCAAACTAGCCCTTGGAGTCACTTCTGGAAGTCCTGGGTGCAGGTGAAGAAGCAGGGCTCAACAGCAGTGCAGGCCTCTGAAGGGCCACCGCAGGCTCCAGGCAGCAAAGCAGTCCTCCCAGGTACAGCAGCAGGCTGGTAGAGTGCACAGCAACAGACACTCCTCTGAGAGACCTTCCGCAGGTCAGGTAGTGAACTGAAGAGTAGGTCTGAGAACCCTATTGGTCTGCTCCCAGAAGGTGGGAAACGTTTCCAGAAAAGATCTTTGAAGATTTGGGAGTTTCCTGCCATCCCCTCCCTGGCTCCAGGCTGGCTGCACTGACAATACAGGATTGTTAGGCCTATTGTGAGGCGACAGAGCACAGCCTATTAGCACAGCCTATTCAGGTGCAAGTGGGGCTGTGCTTAGCTCTGCCCCCTCATCAAGCCAGTTATAAGCCTATTGAGGCTCAGCCAATCCCACTATTGTGTGACTGTCTGGGAGGAATTCACAAAGTTCTAACTGCCATTTATACCCAGTCCTTTGACCAAAGTCAGGCTGCTAAAAGCAGCATTTTAAAAATTGTAATGATAAACTACTACCAGGACATGGTAAATGTAAATGTACATGCCCTACCATTTAATTGCACAGCACCCTGTCCTATGGGCTACCTAGGGCCTTCCTTAGGAATGACATATGTAATAAAAGGGGAGTTTAAGGCTTGACATGGGGGTTTAAATGGCAAGCCGACATGGCAGTGGTGCACTGCGTTCAGGCTGCAATGGCAGGCCTGAGACAAGTTTTAAGGTTCTAGGTGAGTGGGTTGTGCAATTAAGTGCTAGTAGCATTTAATTTACTGGCCCTGTGTATGTGCTATACCACTCTACAAAGGACTTACATCCAAATTAAATATGCCAATTGGGTATAAACCAATTAAACCATGTTTAAGGGAGAGAGCACAAGCACTTTAGCACTGGTTAGCAGAGGCCAGGTGCAGGGAGACCTAATGGCAACAGAAGCAAAAATCCAGAAAGAAATATGAGGAGGGAGGCAAAACGTTTGGGGGTGACCTTGTTGAGAGGGTCCGTTCCAAGAATCAGTGTCACCCGTGTAAAATGTTAAAATGTGCCAAGCTTGACTGCACTTCTAAAAAACCTTTCCCTTGGTCTCTCCGAGGTAGACTCCTTGCCTTTCATTGTATTGACATTTCAAAATTGTTTGCCAACTATTTTGAACTTCATTGACATTTTGCGCATTGTATGTACAGTGATTGCTTGTCTATGTCTGTTTTGATAGCACACCATTCTCCAGAGCATGGCCTTTTCACCATAACAGACATGACAGTATGACTGGTAAGAGCAGATAGCCGGATAATAAGTAAGAATCCGGTTAGGTTGGTGCAAGTTTCTGGGGACATTTCTTTAATATGCAAAATACAAGATGTAAATCTTTTAAACCTTTTATTGAAGATGTTATGGAGAGCAAGGGTTTTGAAACTTGATTATACCCTGTTATAACTTGAAAGCAATGTAAAATTAGGTTAGTGTTGTAGCTGATTTTATGATAGAGCAGTGAAAACCAGGGCTCTGAATGACACCGATCTGCTCTCTTACCTTGGTCTCCAGAGATCAAAGGAGATTGTGGAATGGCAGTTCTAGGTCTACTGTCTATCCTGTCGGACCAAAGAGATGCTCCACCTACCTTTTGTATAGATTTATAAATTGGTGCATAATATTTAGTAGTGTGTGTGTGATAAATTAACTTTTCCTTTTCAAAGATAAAGCACCTACTGGACAATAATTTATTGCATGTCAGGGAATGGTGATTACTAGCCCACAATACCTCCCCTGAGTAGGCCTTGGACTGGTCTGCTTCGCTACCTGGGGAGAGTCAAGTGCTACCATGGTGAGCTTGTGTCCCAGTGACAGGCCTCTTATCCTGCAGAACTATTGTATTATTCTTTGTGAAAGATTGATAAACATTTCCCTTTCACTCCCTCTCTATTTTGAAAATGTTTTTATGCTGGGATACATTGTTGCAAATTACTGATAGCCCAGATTTGTTGTAACATTTGTTTTGAGGGTGACGAAGCGGTAGCCTTTGAAGTATTTTCTTCATGTTTATTTCTTTTTAAAAAATGCTGATATGTCTTTAAAATGTCTTAACAACATATTTTTCCACTTTGTGTGCTCTGACGAAGACCGTGTTGGTCGATACGCGTGAGCCTAAATAAAATTCTTAGCAGTATCCTGGAGTGCGCATGTTTTCTGGAGCTTAAAACAAAGGAGTTTGATTTGATTTTCAGCGGGACCTGAGCCCGCTTGCCCGGCACCGGCCCGTTGGTGGAAGCAATCAGGTAATGCAGGAGCATTTTTTTCTACCACACATCTATATATATATATATATATATATATATATATATATATATATATATATATATATACATATACATATACACACACACACACACATATATACATCTCAAGAAAGTCGTTTTTCAGGCTTAGAGTGCTGCATAAATTCTGCAAAAATTGAAGTTCAAAGTTTAGGATGTCGCGTAGGCTCTCATTTTTCTAATGAAACTACTGGATTTCGAGTGGCAGAATCACCTGCTGTGTGTGAGACTGAGTCTAACCCACTACAGGTGACGCCTGTCGCTCCAATCCGGGTTCTGCTCTGGCTAACTAGCAGTGCCTCATCTCTACCCAAGGGCAGGGATGATTGGGCAGCCAAGCGCATGACATAACTGGTTTCTCAGGAAAGCCGTTGTTACTCAGGTCTCATCCGTTTCTCTCAGATACATTAGTCTCACATACACAATGACAAACAGAGGCAGTATATATTTCAATAATGCTTTAATAAAGCAACTGCATCTTAGATAGCAAAGCGTGGACTGCAATAACCAGGACGATACAGCATGACAAGATTAAAATTGTGACAAGGAGACAAAAACATAAAAATAATGCTACTATATTGTCACTAGAGTCCACAGACTAATTTTTACCTAGCCTATGATAGAGCACAGCGTGTTAAGCTCTAATTCTGCCCTTCAGGTTCCCCTGGGAAGACATCATCCCTCATACCTAAGCAAAAGCCTGAAGTCTGCAAAACAGCTGTAGCGAAGCATTCGGCAATCAGCATACAATCGTGGCTCTCTGGCTGGAATCTCCCTCTAACGTATAAGGGACAGGAAAGTGTTTTTATAATAAAACAGCTGGTGTTCTAAGAAAATGTCCCTATGTAAAGATGTTTATTTTCTATGAATGGCAGAGACTAAACTTATACCACGTTCACTGACAAAGTATCTTGCTGTAGCCTTGTAAGAAGTACAGAGTGAGCAAGAATGTCTTGTTTGAGAACAGAGTGTTGGCCTAGGCAAAAACAGTCAGAAAGAGAGAAAATAAAACAAGACCGTAAAAGTGGCTACTGTAACAATAATAAAGCAAAGCTGAATAAAAACATCTAGGTTAAAGTGCTCAGCGGCAGGCCTAGTGTGTTAAAATAACATGCATGGAGCTAGAACTAAAATGGCTACACAACAAGGACAGCAGTTCCTTTATATCTGGCAGCCTACACCACCGACACCCTGAATCTGCTCACCTCAAATGTCTGTTTCTCTAGCAGATATTTTATGCATAGGATTTGCACATTGCCATTCATGCTGAGCTACAGAATGACAAGCCTTTTGCCATTTTTACAACAAAGTCTTTAAGCATAGGATTAGCAAGTGCCAGCCAAGTTGAGCTGAAAAATGACAAAAGTCTTTTAGAACCTTTCTGAATTTGTCCCAAAAACATTAGTTGAACCTAGCACTTTTTTTTTAACAATCTGGGACATATTTTGAGTGGTTTCATTCAAAAGATTTGAAGGCTTCAATCATTGTAATAGTTTGTGATTATCATGGCCTAGCAAACACAACATAGTGCAACCCAAACAAATGTTGGCACGTTACACCCAAAATGGTTGGAAACTTTAGGTCACACGGAATGACAGACTAAAGATTCCAATATAATGTTTTCTCATATTTTTCCAACCAATACCATCGCACACCATGGATGCCTTAAAATCTCAGTCGCTAATAGCAACACGCAGTCTTCCTTGGAGATCCATCCAATGGCCTTGATCTGTATTTTTCCAATCTGTGTCTTCTTGATCAGTCCCTTAATCAAGATTCTTCAATCACCAGTACGCTGATCAACTTTATCTAGAAATTGAATGGCACAGACATTAACTATCTAAATAACTGTATCACCCTCATCCAAATCTCGTTGTCACTTCCTATCTAAAGCTGTACCTGATTATACAAAACTAATTCTTAGTAAATGCTCAGATTCTGTACTAACTTTCCAAAATGAAACTGGATGGATCAACACCTCAACTCACCTTGAATGCCGAATCACTGTGATTCATAAACAACAGCAACTTCTCCTTCAGGGATGTGAGTTGCAAAGAAAACCCAGACAGCATGGTACCATCTCTCATTGATTCATAGAGTAAAACCCTACCTCCCAAGTCAGGTTTTGGAATGGCTGCTCAGGTTCCGGTCATTTCTTATCTGGTTGATGGCATCACTATTGTAGGAAATTTGGTTAATGGTTGAGGGGGGTGAAACCCTACTCAAGCAGGGTGAAGTCACCAGCAGCTCAAAATGAACCTGTGTTCAACCCTCGGGTAACTTCGCACAGAACAGTCAGGCTTAACTCAGAGGTAATGTGTAAAGTATTTGTGCAACACTAGAAACAGTAACACAGTGAAAACAAACCACAACACCACAAAAGGATCCCATACCAAGTTAGAAAAATAAAGTACCTTTTAATAAATAAAACTAAACTAGAATATCAAAAATCCATCTTGGAAAACCAGAGAGAAGCAATTTTAAACATCTCAGTGAAAATAGTGCAAAAAAGCACCAAGCACCAACTGTGGATACCTGGTCACACCGAACAGGCACAAACGTCACAAGTTTAGGCCGATGGCAATGGAGCATGGGCTGGCTACAGGGACACAGTTCGGCCCGCTGAACAAGAGTAACTTACAACCTGGTTGCGGAGCGTTGCAAGGTTCTATGTCGAGGATGCATTGCGCACCCGAGGTGATGCGTCAGTCCTGAGAAGCTGTGAAGTTGTGATGCGAGGTCCTGCCTCATCATCCTCAAGGATTCCGTCAATGAGGACTTGCGATACGAAGTCTGGGATTGAGGATGCATCTGTTTCAAGAGCTGTGAGGCTGCGATGCAAGAACCTGTGTCATCGTTGAGGCTGCTGTTGCTGAGAGATTTACGATGCAAAGGCCTTTTCTGGGAATGCTTTGTACACTTGGCAGGTCTGATGTGGGCTGCAACGTCAATGCAGAGTCCTTTTGCTGAAAAAACCCTTGAAGCAGAGGCGAGGCATTGGTTCTGCTCAGAGTAGTGCCATGCAGCAGAGAAGATGTGTTGGTTCTGCTGGGTCCCCAGATGGGCTGGCAGTATACCTTCAGGCCCACTTCCAAGGGTCTGGGACTGGGGTTAAACCACTTGGCAGGGAAGGATTTACAGATGGCAGAGTCCAGGTACTGGGTTTAGGTTGTGGGAGCCTTCTGTCCTGAAGCTCTATTTAGGAGGTCAGCCAACTAGCCCTTGGAGTCACTCTGAGGTCCTGGATTCAACAGATGCAGGTCCAGCCCTTCTCACTCAGACAAGAGGGTAGCAGGTCAGCACAGTAAGGCAGCAGATAGTAAAGCAGTAGTCCAGCAGGGCAGCAGTCCAGCAGAGTGGCAGTCCTCTCAGCAGCACAGCAGTCCTTCTTCCTGGGAGTGTATCCACAGGCCCAGACTTGGACTGAAGAGTTGGTGTCTGGGGTCTAATATTTATACCCAGTACCTTTCACATGGGAGAAACTTCTAGAGGTTTTCTTCTGAACTCCACAGGCTTCCTGCCTCCCCTGTCCTGGCTCCAGACTAACTACAGAGAGTATGCAGCCCTCGGTGTGGAGGCGGAACACAGCCTGTTTAAGTACAAATAGGGCTGTGCCTAGCTTCACCCTCCCGTTCTGTCAGTGATGGCCCATCCAGGCACACCTGTTAGAGAGCAAAAATTATGAATAAAAGTTAGTAACTATATATAACACATAGGGGGTGATTCTAACTTCGGCGGGTGGCGGTGGCCGCCCGCCAAAGTTCCCCCACCAAAATACCGCTCCGCGGTCGAAAGACCGCTGAGGGTATTTTGGGATTTGCCCTGGGCTGGCGGGCGGCCGCCAAAAGGCCGCCCGCCAGCCCAGGGCAAATCAACCTTCCCACGAGGACGCCGGCTCAGAATTGAGCCGGCGTAGTGGGAAGGTGCGACGGGTGCAGTGGCACCCGTCGCGTATTTCAGTGTCTGCATAGCAGACACTGAAATACTTTGTGGGGCCCTCTTACGGGGGCCCCTGCAGTGCCCATGACATTGGCATGGGCACTGCAGGGGCCCCCAGGGGCCCCGCGGCACCCCCTACCGCCATCCTGTTCCTGGCGGGAGTCCCGCCAGGAACAGGATGGCGGTAGGGGGTGTCAGAATCCCCATGGCGGCGGAGCGCGCTCCGCCACCATGGAGGATTCTGCGGGGCAGAGGGAAACCGGCGGGAGACCGCCGGTTTCCCGCCTCTGACCGCGGCCGAACCACCGCGGTCAGAATGCCCTGCGGGGCACCGCCGGTCTGTCGGCGGTGCTCCCGCCGACCCTGGCCCCGGCGGTCTCTGACCGCCGGGGTCAGAATGACCCCCATAATGTGTATTAATGTGTATTAAAAGGCCTACATGAAAAATGTGTGTGAGAAAAATAAACATGCAGATTTAAATGTGGTTGACGTTTTATGTGAAATAATACATTTCTGTGAAAATGTATTTTGATAATAATGTATTGACAAAAGATAAAATATTAATTTATTACAAAGCTAATTGTTTGCATTTATTATGAAATTGTTTTATTTCTTCATGCATTAGTGAAAAGGTCTACTGTTTAGTATTTTTACATAAGCACATGCTGATTTTACTGAAACACTGCAAACATTGTTTTATTGTCCGATTGGCTGCTTAATGTCTCACCTCATAGTCTTGTCCATTAGAAGCTTAGCTAGTAACTTTGGGGACTTTAATATAACAAGGTTTTAGGTGATGTAAGTCAGTTCTGTTTTAGAGTTTAGTTATTACATTTTAGATTCTGTTTAGCTGTTTTGGTCAGTTCTGCTATTCAGTTCTTGTCTATGATTCTAACAGTTTAGATACCTTAGGCCCAACATTACTGAGCTGTTATACCTTTCATGTTACTTATGCTGACTGAAGACCTGCTGCTCCTGTGCTCCGCTGATGAAGGCTCTGCTGCCCGCTGTCTCATTTAGGAGAGGTATAACCAATGTGCATTTGTTTTTCTTTTGCAGGTTTTTCCGTTTTGAAAGAAATTGCATACTTTTTTGTCAGCGCCATAGTTAGATGTTTTCCAAATTACTTTTTGTCTGATTTTTATTTCTGCATGAAGCCCACACATGCTTTTCTTTTAATTAGAGTAATAGCAAGGGTGCCTGACCCAGTATTTGATTTGAATGTTTATTACTTGATTGTGATTAACTCAGCTGCACTCACTAATGTATTCTGTTTTTGTTTCTCAAATAATTCTGTTGTTATTCTGTATTATTCTTTTTGGAGTTTTTAATGGTAAATGCATTGGCATATTGAGATTCTTTAGATGCTTTGGACAGCCTGTGTTGTTTCTGTATTTCTATCGTTTGGTTTTGCACATCAATTATGTGACCTTAGCATTGCTACTATAAGGGCAATACATGTTTAAACTTTACTAAATTGTTGTGGTGGTCTATGAGCACATAGGTATGGTGTGTATAAATTACTGACTCCTCATTGCATATTTTGATTGTCTGATGACTATTGATTCTTATTCTTTAACTGTATGATCTCATTATTCTTGTCTGAATCAAAAGATTCAAGTCGACCTCTGAGGATAGTGATTTCACTGCCCTATTACGTGTCACCTTAGCCTAGTATCGGTAGGTCACATGCCCCCAGATTCTGGTAGCAGAGGATGATTTCATCTCTATAGGAGAGAATCATCCTGGTTTGGAGAGATTTGGTTCTGCCAATGCTTGTTTAAAAATCTGATTTTCTTTGGAGATTTTCTTTTGCCAATGCTTGTTTAGATGTGATTTTTATGTTTTTAGTGTTCCCAGTGTTGGTTTGAGATCTGAGTTGGGCTTGCAATGCTTTGGCAAATTTGCAGGTGAATTGTGATGTATGAGAGAAGTAGGGAGTTTGTGTACTCCAACGTAGATGAGTAGAGAGTTTGTGTACTCCAAAGCTTGAGTGTAGGTAAGTCATTGTACTTCAAATGAGTGTGGTGCTTTGTGTTCATACATTGCCCACGTGGTTGTTAATTTGTAATGGGCCTTGCGTGGTTTAAGACTCCACGGTCTTGTACAAGTGTATGAGACACTTGTTTGTTGCTGTTTACTAGTCTGCAGTTGGTATAGTTGTATTCTAAGAGTGTGTGTTAAGGGAGTGCTAGTTTGACAAGTACTTGTGATTCCTGAGCATGCAGGGAGGACCTGGTATTAGTCAAGGGTAAAAAGCCAAAGCCGGATGAGTAACTGTTAGAGCCAAAGGCTGCAGTTGAAATTTCCATAAAGCTTCTGAAGTGATTGAGTCCTACCTGTAGTAAGCAGTGCTCGCAATAATTTGCAGTTAGTTTTCTGTGTAAATCGAATTTGAAGGACAAGCTGCAAGGCTTTGTCAGCCGCTGTGTGAGTGAGTGTGACGTCACTATGTCCACGCTGGGATTGGTCGGTTGGTGAAAGGAGTTGCGAACGGATTGGTGGACAACCGTGAGCAGCTATTGATTGAGAGTAGCAAATGAAAGGGATTAAATTACTTCATGTTTTGAATTTAATTTGTAGTTAAAGCCCTTTTTAAGGTAAAAATATATATTTTTTAAAGCGTTGAAAAGTGGGATAAGAGGCGATTCTTTAATTCCAGTTAGAATAGGGGAAATTGCCCCGCCAGAAGGTACACCTGCATACATAGTAATTGAAGAGAAAGGTCTATCAGCATGCATTTGGTTGAAACAGTGGTGCAAAATAACTGAGAAGGAAGGGAGCTTAGCGTTTTCTGCTTATGGAAGTTTTAATACAAGACTTTTAGAAAATTTGAGAAGGGTACTTTATGAAGCACAGCTTGAAGCCTTAGCTATTTGGGAGCTAGTAGCCAGACAACAAGAGGAATTACAATTTGAGAAAACTTTGCTAGAAGCCAGATGGGATAGTGAGCAGACTTGTTTGGGAATAGAAACATTACAAAGTATTGGAATGTTTCCTGTAATTTCACAAGAGAAGGAAGACAGTGTCAGACCAAAGAAAAAGAATAAGAATTCTGAAGAATCTGAGTTGAAGTCAGATGAAGCTAAAAGATCGCTAACTTATGATAGTGACTCAGATGATGATGAATTTATAAAACAATTGTTGAGAAATCGTCCTCCTCCATAGGCAGCACAAGAGGCTAGTCAAGGTACTAGTGCTAGTCCAAGTGCATCTCCAGCTGTGGTAACACTGAGTAAGCCACGGGTCACAACTAATGTTCTTGCTATTACAGTTACTCAGACTCCTGTTATTCAAACTGTAGCTCAGCCTGTAATATATTCTACAGTTCCTGTTGCTAGTTCTGTACAGAGTATTACAGTACTGGTCGCACCACAGATTATTAAGAGATCAGTAATGACTCAGGTGGAGTCTACACCTCATTCATTGACTCCTGTGCAAGTTATTGGCCAAGCTCAGACAATGCCAATGTATACTCCAGTAACAATATCACTATTGAGTTCCTAAAGGTGAGAATTCTTGAATGATTTACTCAAGAAATCAGAATACTCCATCAAGTCCAGAAGCATTAACAGGTCCTGTCACAATTGGTCCAGTTGTTCCATTGTATGCTCGGGGAAATAATGAGAGCAGTATGCAGAAACCTTTTCATTCAAATGCATAAATAGAGAAACTCAGTGCTACTGCGGGAGTTATGTCTCCAATTAATCAGACTTTTTACCAAACAGGGCCGCTTATAGACCTAACTTATTCCAGGATTTCACAAAATTAGGAGATACTAAATCCAAACCCAAATTCAGTTTTAATGTCACCTGAGAAAGTAATGGGTCTGACATGTAATACTCCACAATGTGTGCCTAATGTAAACAATAATGTTTCTTTACAAGGCTTGACAGTTCAGCATTAATAGAATGGTTGGAGAAAGTGAGTGGAGCATCAGCAATGAAACCTGTTGCTGAAGGGGAAAGAACACTGAATCTGCCAAGATTAAAATAAAAATTAAATGAAATGACTGAGGGAACGCTTGAATTAAATAGAATTCACTCATATAACGAAGATGAATTATGTTTTTATGTGTAAAGATGTCACAATCAGAGCAGGATTGGCACATCAGAAATTATCAGAAATTCCAGAAAAATATGAAATTGATATTAAAAAACCTAAACCATAAAAGAGGAGTTACAGATTAGAATTTGATTAAAAAGATATTGAAAACATGTGATCACCTGGAATAAGAATACACAGAGAATAATCCAAAGTATTCAGACATGGGGAGCATTACATAAATGGGAAGGCAAATGGGTAAGAAAAGAGACAAGAAGAAAAGAGAGTTTGCGACTTTGAACTCTACTGACACTCAGCAGACTGATAGTCCAGTAAAGATATTACCAGTGTGAGAACTTCCTGGAGGGAATTATGTTCATGTCCCTTGGAGCAGGAATGATATTTTGTCATTACAAAAGAGGACCTGAGAATGGGATAAACCCAGTGGAATTGTATCATCAGACCGACAGGTTTGTGAAACTTGCAAAATGTCCAAGGGAGAATTTAAATACTCTTTTAGAAATAGTGGTACCAGCTGATTTATAGATTGAATGGAAAAGGAGTGTTGACTGGTCGACAAGAGAACCTCCACAAGATCCGGTTACAGATGCACCATCTCCTGAAGTAATGAAATGCTATTACAAAGTAATTGCATTTTTTAAAACAAGAATTTCTCCTAAAGACATTGATTGGCAGAGAATTGATAGGACAGCTCGGGAAGCAAAGGAGTCGATACATGCATATTATGAAAGGCTGTTGCAGGCGTTCAAGCATTACAGTGGTACAGAGGCAGTTGAACCCAAAGACATGATTCATTTTGTGTTCTGGTTTGTTGAAGGGTTGAGACTTGTAAATGGTAACATGCTTAGGAGTCTTTTGATTTGCTGGCAAGCAAAACCAGTCAATGAAGTTTTAAAGTTTGCTAAATATTGCAGTTACAACATTGAAACGAAGCAGAAAAGATTGAAAGAAAAGGCAATTGTGATGAGATTAAAGCAGCCCAAACAGGGATTCAAGTAATTCCACAACAACAGGGAAACATGCAAGTGGTTCAGAGTCAGGGGCAGGCAAGAGGAAGAGGATGTGGTGGTGGTGGAAACACGAATCGTGTTGATTAGAATACTAATGTTAATCCAGGTGACATGCACTCAATGAGGAAGATGCTACCTTGCCACGCGTGCGTAGGTCTTGGACATTGAAAGCGGGAGTGTCCTTTCATAGTACAGGAAGGTGTTGTGCAGATGAATGAACATAATGTTTTTCCAAATTTGAGAGGACCGAGAAATCAGAATCCCAATGTAAATGTTCAGAATATGAATAATCAAATGCTGATTTCGCAAATGCAAATTCCCCAACAGCAGATGCCATGTGTTCAGGTGCCACAACAGCAAATGCAACAGCAAATGCAAATGATGCCACAGCAGCAGCAAATGCAAATACCACAAGCTCTAATGGCACTGCAGCAGGTAGTGGTTCCTCAGCAGAACATGGGTCAAAAATTAAGTCAATCACTGATGACACAGTTCCCATTACACAGTGAGAATGAATTGAGTGATGACATTGTGAGTGAGAGTTTGGATGAAGAAAAATGTGTGCTAGCAGCTTCATTAGAGGTGGATCAGAGTGGTCCTTATGTAAATATAACAGTCATGGGTCATGAAGTCTCATTCTTGGTTGGCACAGGAGCTATACTCTCTACTGTCAGAACTGTAGAAGTTCCCAATGTGCTACTTTCTGGGAGAACAGTACAGGTTGTAGGTGTAGTGAACCAACACCTGACAAATCCGATTACTGAACTGATTCCTGTTAAAATTGGTACTTTGATGGCATGCACAAATTCAGAGTCTGTGAGTCAAGTCCAGTATGCCTTCTGGGAAGAGATTTATTGTGCAAATCAAGATGCTCAATCACTTGCACAAATGATGGAATTGCCATTCAAACAAATAGTGATTATGAGGAATCATCCATACCAATTGACTGTTATCTAATTAATGAAGCGTTTCCATTGACTACTCTTTATCCTGCATTTACAGTACTGGACATGCTAACTGATCCTCAAGATACATTTATTTTGCAAGTTTGGGAACGTTCCGGAAAAGATATTGGTCTAATTAAAGGAGTAGAACCAGTCAAAGTTACAGTTAAACCTAATGCAGTTTTCCTGAAAAACATCTCAATGTCACATGGCACCTGATGTAATTGAAGGAGTTACTCCTGTAATTGCATATTTTGTTAGGCAAGGAGATTTGAAAGAAGTGCTGAGCAGCCCATGTAATTCACCTATTATGGGTTTGCAAAAACCTAGTGGGAAATTGCGTATTGTTTAAGATTCAAGAAACATCTGTAGTATTATGGTCAAATGTTGCCAGTTGTACCTAATCCAGCAGTGCTTTTGTTCCAAATTCCATGTGACGCAGAATGTTTCACAGTAGCAGACTTGTCACAAGCATTGTTCTCAGTGCCTCTACATGAGGATAGCCAGTTTCTCTTCTGTTTGAAATTCTGCAATCATGTTTATTCCTGGTGTAGAATCCCACAAGGCTTTTCAGAATTCCCATCAATGTTTAATCTAATGTTGAAAAAGAATTAGGACATCAAATAGAGAAAGGTGCAAGGAAGGTGTCCAGAGAAAGGGTTACAACAATATTGCAAATTAATCTTCCTGTTACTCAAAGAGATGTCAGGATGTTTTTGGGAATGGTGAGTTAATGTCACCAATGGATTCCTAATTTTTCTGTTATTTCCAAGCCATTGCAGAAACTTTTCCACAAAGACATTACTGATCCAGTACCGATTGATGAAGCTTGTATGAAAGCTTTTACTGAGCTAAGAGAGAGTCTGTGTAAAGCACCAGCTCTGGCAATGCCTGAATACACCAAACCATTTCATTGTTTTGTCATGAAATAATTGTTGTGCTCTTTCTATCCTAACACAGGTACATGGTGGTATAAATCTTTCTGTAGCATATTTTTCAGATCCATTAGACCCGGTAGCTTCCAAATTACCAAGCTGCCTTAAGCAAGTAGCAGAGGTTGGTGCACACCTTGCCCAAAGTGAGAGCATTGTGATGGGACATCCTTTAACTGTATTGGTCCACGTGGCGGTCGAGGTCTTGCTTACCAGGACCAAGACTCAATATTTGACACATCCTACGTTAACTCGCTATGAACTGCTGATTTTGGGTTCCCCAAATGTTACCCTCAAAAGCTGTGGGGTACTTAATCCTGCTACTTTGCTACCTATAGACACTGATGAATTAGAAAATGAAAATGTAAATGAAGTAGAACATGACTGCCTGGAATTTACTGAACTGTGCACCAAACCCAGACCTGATACTCTGTTAGAGAAAAGTTATCAAATAATTTTTGTTGATGGTTCCTGTTTAAGAGACAATACAGGAACATTGAGATCTGGTTATGCTGTGTGCACCATCACTGGTGTACCCGAAGTTTCATGGCTTCAAGAAGTATTTTCTGCACAAGTGGCTAAATTGTTGGCTTTTACTAGAGCATGCTGGATTTCATCACAGCTTAAAATTATGATTTTTACAGCCAGCGAGTGTGGATTTGGTCCCAGTACTTTGGGCAGTTATGGTCCCAGAGAGGTTTCATGACCTCTTTTGGATCACCGATAAAAAATGGGGACAGAATTAATGATTTACTACAAGCTTTACAATTTCTTGAAAAAGTCACAGTTGTGAAATGTAATGCACATCAAAAAGCAAATGATTTTATCTCTATGGGTAATGTGTATGCATATCAAATCGCTAGGTTCTGTGCACTTAATTGTGCCACTTTCAATGAAGAATGGAAAAATGTAGCAAATACTGATGAGACAAGTCAAGGTTTTCTGTTGACAGTGATATGATACTTGGGAGGAAATTAAAAGATTACAAGATGAGGTTCCAGAAGATGAAAAAAAGAAGCTGGATAAAATTGAGTAGTATTGTTAAAGCTAGAAGCATAGACATTGTAGGAGGTTTCTTTGAACCTACATTATCATTTGGCACAGCATATCACACAGAGACAATCTCACAAGTACACTTTCACCAATTGAGAAAACTTTCCTGGACCAGACTGATGATAGAAGAAAGGCAATAAAGAAGAAAACATAGAGAAGGGTTTAGTGAAACACAACTACAAGAATGACCACGCATATTGTGTAACTAACACACAAGGGAAGCTCGCTTTAGATTACCAACATGTAGGAAAGCTTTGTATATACAGGCCTCAATCCAGAACTGATACTAACATGTGAATGCAGACAGGTATTTATCTTTAAGAATACAAGAGACTTTGGGGGTCATTCTGACCCTGGCGGTCGCGGATGACTGAAGCACCGCCAACAGGCTGGCGGTGCTTCAAAGCCCATTCCGACCGCAGCGGTAAAGCTGCGGTCGGAAAACCGGGTCCGGCGGTTTCCCGCCGGATTTCCCCCGGCTGGGCAAATCCGCCAGGGCAGCGCTGCAAGCAGCGCTGCCCAGGGGATTCTGACCCCCTTCCCGCCAGCCTGTTTCTGGTGGTTTTTACTGCCAGGAACAGGCTGGCGGGAACGGGTGTCCTGGGGCCCCTGGGGGCCCCTGCACTGCCCATGCCAACAGCATGGGCAGTGCAGGGGCCCCCTAACAGGGCCCCATCCTGCTTTTCACTGCCTGCTTAGCACACGAATCCATACGGTGGTCTTTCAACCGCGGTATTCCATTGGTGGTACACACCGCCACGCTTAAAATACACACACACATACAAAACACAGCCACATTAGACAATTCGAAATACACACACCTGATACACATACACAGACCACTCCCTCACACCCAATACAATATAAAACACACACCCACATCACCCACAAACCTCTACGACAACAATTGAGAAAGAAGCACAGAGAGAGGCACCACCATCAACAATACTAGCATCCATATGCACACAACACCATCACCCACATAGCTTCCACGCACCTCACACAACACCCCACTACATATCAGCACACTTATCACCACACACATCACCCCACACATCACCCACACCACCCCATGGCACCGCAAAGACACCCCAGGTTCTCGGAGGAGGAGCTCAGGGTCATGGTGGAGGATATCGTCCGGGTAGAGCCACAGCTATTCGGATCACAGGTGCAGCACACCTCCATTGCAAGGAAGATGGAGCTATGGCGAAGAATAGTGGACAGGGTCAACGCAGTGGGACAGCACCCAAGAAATCGGGATGACATCAAGAAGAGGTGGAACGACCTACGGGGGAAGGTGCGTTCCGTGGTCTCAAGACACCACCTTGTGGTTCAGCGGACTGGCGGCGGACCCCCACCTCCTCCCCCACAACTAACAACATGGGAGGAGCAGGTCTTGGCGATTCTGCATCCTGAGGGCCTCGCAGGAGTAGATGGCGGAATGGACTCTGGTAAGTCAAATCTTAACTATTACATCCCCACCCTACCTGCATGCCATCGCATATCCCCACCCTCACCCCCATCACTCCAACTCCTCACAGATGTCCCACTATCACAAACCACATATCCCAACACCAAGCCCTGCATGCAACACTAAAGCATGGACACCCATCACCAAAGCATACCCACTGCACAAACCCATACACCCCCCTAAACCATCATCACACAAGGTCCCACACAGGAATGCAAGCACTGGGGTACACGGTCACCCACTCATTGCACACCATGCCACACACAGATGTAATAAACATCCTTTTATACCCCTGCAGGAACCCTACCCAACGTCACCAGACAGGAGGGTCCACACATGTCCACACCACCAACAGAAGAGGCCCACAGCGATGACAGCAGCTCTGTCCAACTGGATCTAGATGACCAGCCCGGCCCATCGGGGACCTCGGGACAGTCGGTTCCCATCACACAGTCACAGGCCACCACAGAGCTTCCCCACTCTGGAAACACCAGCACAGCCCCCACCCGGCGGGCCCATACCCCTGTCCCCAGGACACGTCAATCAGCAGTGTGTCCACCACTACAGGGAACCCAGGCTAGTCCACCACCCCAACAACGACAGGGAACTGAGGGCAGTGGCAGTGGGCACACGGTCCAGGGGACGGAGGCCCAGGAACACAGGGGAACTGGGAGGGCTGCTGTGCGACAGGGGGAGGACAGGCCAAGGGAACCCACTCTCCACGAGGCCCTCTCCTCCATCATGGGAGCCTACCACCACCCCCAGGAGACAATGGCAACGGTACTGGCCAAGTTTCAAGAGACCCAGCGCCTGCAGGAGGAACAGTATTTGGGCATCAGGGAGGAACTCAGATCCATCAATTCCACCCTGAGCACCATCGTAGGGGTGCTGAAGTACTAAACACCAGGAGGGACACTGTGGCACAACAAGGGGCCCCTGACACTAGCATGGACGATTAACTGCCCACCACCTCTGCCGGAGCTAGTGGACAGGAGGCACCGCCACAGGACCACCACACCAGCACCCCACCCCCTGCAGAGGTTGAACCACCCGGCAAACGGTCCCTGAGTTCCAGGACAAAGACAGAGAACGATGCCAAGACCCCCGCCAAGAAATGAGACCACCCTGAATGTCATCCTTCTGTCCCACTTTGTCACCCTGTCCATCCTTAAACTGCCCCAGCTCCACTTCCTATGCCCATTTGGGCAATGCACCTGTGAGACTAATAGACTGGACTCTGCCATGGACATTCCTCCACCATCACCCCTCCCCATTTTGCAACCCCCCCAATATTTTGCACTTAAATAAACACCCTTGAAGCACAAAACAATCTGGAGTCAGTCTGTGATTTCGGAATAGTGTAGTAGCAATTACTGTGGCAAAAAGCTCTTTCAATTGTAATGTCAACATACCTATGTCACATAGCTCTAGTCCATAAGAAATCAAAGCAGATGTCACACAGTGGGACCCACATCTGTGAAATCGTAAAGGAAAGTGACAACTCAGTGACCATACACTGGGTGAAAACAACAGACAGTAGAGAGGTAGTAGTGTTAAAGTACATGTAGTAGGCAGGTTTGTATTCTTACCTGTGTCTCACTGGAAATATTGCTAGATCACCGAGTCCCTGTTGTCCATGTCCTCTTCTTCTGCTTCCTCGTCTTCACTGGCCACAGGCTCCACAGCTGCAACAACACCGCCATCTGGACCATCCTCCTGCAGAAAAGGCACCTGTTGTCGCAAAGCCAAGTTGTGAAGCATACTGCAGGCCACAATGATCTGGCACACCTTCTTTGGTGAGTAGAATAGGGATCCACCTATCATATGGAGGCACCTGAACCTGGCCTTCAGGAGGCCGAAGGTCCACTCGATTATCCGCCGTGTTCGCCCCTGGGCCTCATTGTAGCGTTCCTCTGCCCTTGTCCTGGGATTTCTCACTGGGGTCAGTAGCCATGACAGGTTGGGGTAACCAGAGTCACCTGCAAATGGCGAGGGACAACTGTTAGACACACACTAACCTGTAGGGATAACCCCAGACCCAGACAACCATTCCCACTGTCTTGCTTCCAGGTGCTCACCTAATAGCCACACACAGTGCCTCTGGAGTTGACCCATCACATAAGGGATGCTGCTATTCCGCAGGATGTAGGCGTCATGCACTGAGCCAGGGAACTTGGCATTCACATGGGAGGTGTACTGGTCTGCCAAACACACCATCTGCACATTCATGGAATGATAACTCTTCCAGTTTCTGTACACCTGTCCCTCCTGCGGGGGGGACCAAAGCCACATGTGTCCCACCAATGGCACCTACGATGTTGGGGATATGTCTCAGGGCATAGAAGTCACCTTTCACTGTAGGCAAATCCTCCACCTGAGGGAAAACGATGCAGCCGAATGTGTTTCAGCAGGGCAGACAACACTCTGGACAACACGTTGGAAAACATAGGCTGGGACATCCCTGATCCTATGGCCACTGTTGTTTGAAATGACCCACTTGGAAGGAAATAGAGCACTGACAGCACCTGCACTTGAGGGGGGATTCCTATGGCATGGCAGATAGCTGACATCAGGTCTGGCTCCAGCTGGGGACACAGTTCATGGATTGTGGCACGGTCAAGCCTGTATGTGATGATCACATGTCTTTCCTCCATTGTCGACAGGTCCACCAGCGGTCTGCACACTGGAGGATGCAGCCATCTCCTCACATGTCCCAGCGGACCGTGCCTATGAAGGACAACAGCGAACACAGAGTCAAACAACTCAGAGGTACGTACCCACAGCTTACACAGAACACGAATCCTAATCCGAAAAGTGGCCTGTATGTGTGTTGAGTCTAGGCCAAGGTATGTGTGACGCACTTAAAAATGAAGCCATGTTGGCCCCTGAAATGGCAGCTGCCTGACCTCTAAAGTTGGACAATGGGATGTGAGGTAACTGCGCTGGCGTTGTACACCTTTGCGGTAGGCGTCCGAAGACCGCAGCGCAATGCTGCATTGGTTAACATTGGACTCTATGGGTCCCAGGAGCCAATTACGATGTACGGCGGGGTGACGGTACGCACCGCCGCAGACGTGACTGCCATTTTCTATCTGTTCAATCACTCGATACCTGATCTTTGACAGGAGAGGACCTACACTGCAAGTGCTGCTGTGACCTCGGTCTGGAAAGAGACAATGGCTCGAGTGTCTAGGGAAAGGGCCCCTGCCTTCACATCGGAGGAGTTGGAGAAACTCGTGGACGGGGTCCTCCCCAGTACACGCTACTCTACGGTCCTCCAGACAAACAGGTAAGTACACTGGGAGCATGCTGTATTGGCTATGCCTGTGTGTAGTGGGGTGGATGTAAGAAGGGGGGGGTTGTGGTGTGCATGAAACGACGGTGAGTGCATGTGCCACATGGCAAGGGTAGGGACGGGGGCCAATGACTGTGACGGTGCAGTTGGTAATACCTTTTCTTTTCCCCATGTACAATTCATGTAGGTCAGCGCCCACCAGAAAAAATATATTTGGCGTGCCATCGCCAAGGACGTCCGGACCCTGGGGGTCTACCACAGACGGAGCACCCACTGCCGGAAAAGATGGGAGGACATTCGCCGCTGGAGCAATAAGATGGCGGAGGCTCAGCTGGGGATGACCTCCCAACGTGGGAGGGGTGCCCGTCGCACCATGACCACCCTGATGTTCAGGATCCTGGCGGTGGCGTACCCGGAGTTGGATGGGCGCTTGAGGGCATCACAGCAGCCACAAGGGGGTGAGTACACTCTCATCCTGCTGATTTTGCGTGCAGTGGAGGTGTCTGGGTGGGGGAGGTGGGCTGTGGGTTTCCCTAGGCCAGGGCAAGTTTAGTAGGCAAGGTCCCTCTGTAAGGCAGCCCATGTGGCACCCCACCCCACCTCTGTAGAGTGCCAAGTACACCTAGTCATGTCCCTGTGTCATCCATGTGTGCAGATGTCGTCTATAGCCTAGTAGGCCATTTCCCAGGGATTGAACAGTGGAGCCCAAGATCCCGGCGTAGTGCAGGGGGCTTCTGTGTCTGTCGTGTCCGCCAAAGGTAGCAGTAATGCATGCACTGAACATGTCTTTCTTCTGTCGTCCCCCCCTTTTTGTTGTCTCCCTGTTCTTGTGTGCATTAGCATCATCAGGCGGAGGAGCAGTGGCACCGGAGCAGGAGGGAGCTGCATCCCACATGGCCCTGGAGGGCGACACTACAGAGTCTGAATTCACCAGTGGGACGGAGGGCGAGGGGAGCTCCACGGCAGGGACAGGAGCTGAGACCAGCAACACGGACTCGTCTTCTGATGGGATTCTGATTGTGGTGGTGGCAACATCTGTGCCCCCGCATCTACAGGTACAGCCGCCACCCCCCCCTACCAGCACCGCCCTCCCAGCAGCCCCTCAGCCTTTGCCCCGTGCCCGCTCACCCAGGAGGGTGGGCATCACCTTCGCCCCAGGCACCTCAGCCCCTGCCCCAGTCATCCTGCTGCCCTCAGTGAGGAGGCCATTGACCTCCTCAGGTCCCTCACTGTTGGGCAGTCTACCATTTTGAATGCCATCCAGGGTGTTGAAAGGCAGTTGCAACAAACCAATGCATTCCTGGAGGGCATTCATTCTGGTCAGGCGGCCCTTCAGCGAGCTTTTCAGACTCTGGCCTCAGCACTGATGGCAGCCATTGTCCCTGTCTCTAGCCTCCCCCTCCAACGTCCTCCACCCAGACCCAATCCCCTGTACCACAGCCTATCCAAAGCACACCTTCAGACCAGCATGCACACACGTCAACACACAAGGGGAGCTCAGGCAAACATAAGCACCACACATCCCACAGGCACTCACGCAAGCATCACACACACATGCAGACACACCAACATCCACTGCCTCTGCTGTGTCCCCCTCCTCCTCGTCTCCCTCCTCCTTCCCAGTCTCGTCTACACTCACACCTGCATGAACTACATCTAAAGCCACTACTTCCATCACCAGCACACCCACCACCACACCCCGCTCACGTGCAGTCACCACCCCACTACCATTCACACGTCCCCTGTGTCCTCTCCCAGTGTGTCTGTGACGCCACCTCCCAAGATACACAAACGCAGGCACACACCCACCCAACAGCCATCCACCTCACGACAGCCTCCAGCGCATGCACCTTCACCCAAAGTCACCAAACGAACACCTCCTACAACCACAACCTCTTCTCCACTCCCAAACCCCCTCCAGCTACCCGTCCCAGTGTCTCCAAAAAACATTTCCTGTCCAACCTTGACCTCTTTCCCACACCTCCCCCACCCCGTCCGTCTCCTAGGGCCCGACTCTCCAGGTCCCAACCTAGCACCTCAGCCACAACATCTCCGGGACCAGTGGTGCCTGTAGTCACCGGAATCTGGAGTGCACCAGCCACCAGGGCAGCCAGTGTGGCACGGAGGTTCAGCACGGACAGTCCCCCACCTGTCAAGCATCAAAAGTTGGCCAGTGCCCGGCGGGAGAGGGGGAAGACTCAAGCCACCAAAGCCGCTCCCAGGGGTCCCGGTGGGAGTGTGGAGTCCGCTGCGACACCTTCCAAGGTGGGAAGGGCCACAAGAAACCCAGGCTTGGATAGAGCTTGGCTCCTGTTCCCTGAAGTCTCAGGACCAAAAAGACTTCAACTCTACAAGAAGGACTCCTTGTATGGCGAAATTCGACGCACAGCCTGCCAGAAATTACGCACACCCTGCACCGCGGTGAAAATGTCACTGCACGCCGAACCGGAACAATGCAGCCTGACTTCGTAAGGAGAAGATCGACGCAGCGCCAGCATAGCGAGCGGAAATTCAATGCACAGCCCACTGGATCGATGCACACCCGAACCGGAACGACGCAGCCCGACTTCCAGAGAGGAATCGACGCAGCCCCTGCCGTGTGGTAGAAAATTCGACGCAACGCCCACCGGATCGACGCAGCTCCTGTGACTTCGTCCTGCCAGCGCAGGAAATCCACACATTGTCCCTGGGGCATCTGAAAACCTGGCAACCCGAGGAGGATCCACTACCAAGCGCCGGAAATCGACGCACAACCGCCTCTGTGTGAAAACGAAACAACGCATCGTTGTGTGTGGCCTGAGAAATCGACGCACACCCCCTTTATTTCCACGCTTTTCCTCCTCTGCTGTTCTTTGCAGAGATTTTTCAAACTAGGTATTTTGTGCTTGAAAGAGACTTTGTTTGCTTTTAAAAGACTTAAGACACTTTATATCACTTTTCAGTGATATCCCAAAATATACTTTTTGCATTTTTAATGTTTTGACCTGCATTTATCCAGATAAGTATTATATATTTTTCTAAACACTGTGTTGTGTTTTTTTGTGGTGCTATATGGTGTTATAGTATGATTTATTGCACAAATACTTTACACATTGCCTTCTAAGTTAAGCCTGACTGCTCAGTGCCAAGCTACCAGAGGGTGGGCACAGTATAATTTGGATTGTGCGTGACTTACCCTGACTAGAGTGAAGGTCCTTGCTTGGACAGGGGGTAACCTGACTGCCAACCAACGACCCCATTTCCAACAGGCAATATATGTTTAAACTTTACTAAATTGGTGTGGTGATTCATGTCCACATAGGTCATGGTGTGTGTAAAATACTAACTCCTCATTGTATATTTTGACGACTATTGATTTTCATTGTTTAACTGGATGATCTCATTACTCCTGTCTGAGTCAAAAGATTTGAGTCGACCTCTGAGGATAGTGATGTCGCTGCCCTATTATCTGTCACCTTAGCCTAATATTAAGAGGTCACATGCCCGCACACCTAAGCTCTCTATTGTGTGTGACTGTCTAGGAAAAATACACAAAGTCCAGCTGTCAGCTACACTCAGTCATGTGACCCAGGCAGGCTACCGGCACTAAATAGCTAAGGTAGAAAAATGCCAACTTTCTAAAAGTGGTATTTTCAAAATTTTAATTTAAAATCTGACTTTACCATAAGAGATGAGTTTTAATTACAATTCCAAAGACACCAAACATGAATGGGTTACCTCATGCTTCTTATCTTGACATTGTTTTCTGCACTTAAGCTAGTAGTGGAGTCAATACTTTAAAACATGTCTGGGCCATATTTGAAAATAAAGTTAAGGGACAAGTGAGATGCTATTGCATAAAAAGCTAGGTCTTTATGGATTTATAGAACCCAATGTGGCTCTGATATTGTGGTGTAACACAGAGAAGTTGGCAATGGCCTCTATTTGGAAAGGGCGCCTGTAATTCTCATCCACTTGAAGCTGTACACCAATAGCTTGAACTCAAGAGTGGTTGTCAGGTCATGTCTGGCCAGTAATGAATGGATTTATTTTACCTAGAAAGCCAAGGACGATATTAGGGACTTTGTTGTGATTAATAAAGTAGAATGAGACGTGACTCTGAACCAAAAGCATGCTTACTAAATTTTGTAAGCTCAGTTCCTACACTGTGCAAAGTGAGTGAGCAAGCCTGAAAACTGCAAAAGGGAAGGGGTGGGTATTGGTATCTCTAAAAGAAACTGAAAAAACTTTGGTGGTGCCAATAGGTCTGATTTATAAATGAAGGTGTGCCTTAATGTATTGGATTTGTAAATTAAAATGGCCCCTTTTTGATTTATGGGCCAGGCTGTCCAGTTGCAACATGTCTAAACCAGGGCAGACAATCTTGTGCCATTCAAAGTGGACTGTAGTTTTGAAATGTAGGAAGGGAATTGCCGTTGCTGTCGTCAGGGAAAGTCCGTGTGCCAGGGTGGCTGTCAAGGTCTGGTACTCATATGCTTCCATCGTCCTACAACTTGATTCTGTTAAAAAGGATGTTGTAGGTTTGGGATTCCGAGACCCTGGATATGGAACTCACTACTGAAAAGTATAAACAAAAATGTCGAATTTTCTGAGCTCCAAGCCCTTGAAACATGCTTGTTCACTCAGTGACCTGCACTTGTTTGTTACTTAAAAAAGAACATACTATGGCACTTGAGAACTGTATACGTTCTATTTTATTAATATACTGATGCCTAGAGATTAGTATATTCATAGTTTTCCCCTAACAAATAAATAAGCTTGCCATGCCCGTTCCGTGAGTGAGAGAAGCTTGCACCGCTGATGCCAAAGAGGTGCCTGTTGTTGCTTTGCAAGGAAAGTGTGTACTGCCAGATGCGTGGCCTACTTGTTCTGAGCATGTGAGGGAAGATGCTCAAGTGGTTCCTTCTTTTTTGCGTGTGATTGAAGCTTGCACTCTTGAACACATGTGGCAGATGTTTTATCACAAAACCAAGGTTTTAGATAAGATTTTCTCTGTGCAGATGCCAAAATGTTTGGCATTGTCCACGCTTGTTTTTATGCACGCCAATCCACTGGGGGCTTCATAGCACTATACATGGGGAGCTTACAAATATGTGTTTTATATGAAAGAAGATGCAAGCATGCCGGGGGCCATTGGTTTGGTACAAAAGAAAGTAAACAAAACATATACGAGAATGCCAAGTCATTGATCCAAGATCTCTTTGATAGAGATACAAGCAGCACTTTGAACTTCAGACACGGCCTTGTTGTGAGTACCTGTGCAGTTCCAATTGGGTGGCACCAAATGATACTGACATACGAGATCAACAGAAACGGAACAGATCTGTTTAGCATCACCCAGTGACATCGGCTGCTAAAAACAGCCCAAATCCTCAGGTGAATGTCTTGAGAAAAATGAAAAATCCTGGAAGAATAGAACCCGGATGACTGTTTCCTCTGCAATTCCTCTTTCCTGAAGGGAATGCTCAGACTTACACTTGTAATCATTAATATCTCCAACCCCATACTTATCTGTGCCCCCAGTATCAATAGCTTTTGGAGCAGACATACTACGCACAAATAAAGGGGTCTTGTAATGAGGCCCTAAATGTCACGCAGTAAAAACGAATTTGCAAGATTTTAATATCATGTTCAAATCCATTTTTTGTTCAATGGAGCAAAATGTTGACCCTGTGCATTGGGGTTTAAGAACAGATACTAGCTAGCATTACGACCCAGCGAAGGGAGGGAAAGCAACTTTCAGTCACTGTGCTAGAATATAAACTTTTCTCTCTCGGCTTGGAGTTCGTAATCCGAAGGGAATATTGTCAATTAGTCGATCCTCTCGTGGTAGCTGCTAGGCTGAAAACTCAAAAGATACTTGAGGAATGGATGGAAGAATGTGAAAAGCCTGATGGAAAATCAGAGGGCCAGTTTGGTCAACAAGCAAATCCCACCCATACAGATTTGCGTTGAGAAGACTAAAATAGCACGCGCATATGCTAATGCACCAGTCAGAATGATGCTGGAAATTCAGTGGTTAGTAACAGTAGGGAGTGCTGCTGGAGCAGTAGAATGTGGTCGTGTGTAAACGGAGGTAAATCAGCTGAAGTGAATGTGCAGGATCAGAAACCAGAATGTTCTGACGCTGTATTGGGGTGATGGGAGGGAGCTGGAGGGGAGAAGGGACGTCTGCTGCTGACAGGAGAGGTAGACGGTGAAGGATCAACTGCTGACAACAGCAGAGGATGCATTCCTGCCTTCGGGCTGACTAGATTAGTTAAGTTTAGTTAAGTTTAGTTTAGTTATGGCATGCATTCTAAGGTCTCCTGGCTCTAAATTAAATAAGAAACAAGGCAGAGTGTGTAGAGAAATTGGAAGCTAAGACTACCAACCTTGCTATTTGGGTTTGGACTTTTTGAAGTCGCCAAAGAAAGGACTTGGGTGTATGCCGGTATAGAGAGTTGTAGTGCTGTAATCAGGATCCTATTGCTGCCACATCCGATCTTCTGCTTTGTGTAGAGAGTAGGGGCGGGAATGATCTAACTAAACCCGTGGACACGGTTCAGGACGAAACAACAGCTGATACCTGGATGTCCATTCTCAGATTGGCATCAAATTAGATGCCAAGGCTTTTATCACTGGACCCTGATGAAGGCAAAACACCCAGAACTGCTGGCCAGAGTGTGGGAGTCCCTACCGAGGGGTTGTTTTGCGCAATCGGTGTTTTGATCTTTTCTAAGTTGATTATGTGCATTTTTCATCCATCCATTCATTATTATTTTTTACATTGTAAAGGCAGTCGCTTAATGTCTCAGGTTAGGACCTGGTTCCCTTGGGATGGAATATTAATTTAACATAATCAGCATATGTTTAGAGTCTGCAACCACAATTCTAATTAAATGGGCCAGTGGAAGAATATAGATGTTAAACAGATGAGGGGAAAGAGTAGATTTCTGGAGGAGGCCATGTTTATTGCAAATGAAAGTGATGTGAAACTTTCAAGAAAACGTCTTTGGGATCTGTTTTCTAGAAAAAAAAAAGAACCATGTAGGGGCACTTCCTTTGACACCACAACTGTTAAATCTGCAAATCAGATTATTATGGTCTACAGTATTGAATGCTGCTGACATGCCTAATAAAATTAAGATACTCCTGTTGTTTCGGTCAGAGGTCAAGCGAAGGTCATAGAGAACTTGATATAATGACAGTTTCAGTCCTTCTATTGGGTTGAACGGCTACTTGTGTGTCATCGAGTTGGACTTATTTGTGGCTTCACAAATCAAAGTCTCCCTGTGCCCCACTTTGCTATCCAGAGTGCGGGTTCCCAGCTTGCACACCTATAGTTAAAGAGGGCACCACTCCTTAATGGATGAGAAACAGATAGTAAATTAGCATCACTGTAAATGAACTCCTGATTACATTAAGTGCCTCAGACATGCCACAGAACATGTGGCCAGCATTCTGTGCACTGGGATACTTTAATATTACAGAAAGGCTCGCAGATGCTTGTGTACCCCCTTATGTAATACAGATCGTGCCTGCACAGGTGTAGCACATTGTTGATTAAAAATAATGCACATAGTGTCAGTGTGATCTCAAGTGCATTATTAAGTGCATTTTTTTAATTGAGGTAATTATTCAAAGGGGCTACTCCACAGACCAGGTGTGAACTGAATGCCAACATCGCCCCCCTGACTATGAGCCAACAGATGAAAAAAAAACGACAGAGAGAGGGGAGGGGGAATGAATTGCACTAAGTGCGCATGTATGTTTGGCCGGCCTTCTCAGGCTGGGCAAACACACATGCGCACTTAGGTTTCTCCAACCCCGCTGTGTTGAACAGCCAGGATGGAGAAACTGCACATACCCCATTGCACAGACTGGAGTGGCAGTCCAAGCCGCTCAGACCAATCCTGATGCTGCTTTCATGCTAAGTTTAGCATGAGAGCAGCACCAGGATTGCTTGGGAGCCTGTGCTGATGTTCCAGTGAATGCTGGGACACCATCAGGAGCAGAGGAGTGAGACGGCGGAACAGTGTTTTTTAAAATTATTTGTTTCCCCCGTCGTCACCACCCTGCCCCCTTTGACATTTGCGATGGCCAGCACTGTGAAGAAGTGGTGGAAGTAACACTTATCAAGGGCATACTTAACATTCGTGAAGGGTAGATGCAACACTTATCAGGCACAAGCCAGACCCTTAGGATTGTGGTGTCCTCAACTCACCAGACCGTGGGAGAGTCAGACACCATCTCTGACCCAGGATGTTCCTGTGGGCAAACACTGTAAATAGTCCTATCAGTGAAAATGTCTCCCAAATGACGATGTTGGAGGTGGAAACAGGCAATAACGCAGCCAAGCTATTACTGTTAGGGAGATACAGCGGCACTGCATTAACCCCATTCCATAGCACCATTGGGGCATTATCAAGTAAAAGTTGTTTATCTCTTAAAATTTCAAACTAGAAGCGTTTCTGCAAAATCAGAGTCATTCTACTAGCAAACATACCTGAGCAGCCTCTCAAAACTTTCATTCCTATTTAGGATTCAACATTTCCAAAGTCCAAACGTGGATAATTTTCACACAGATTGTGGATGCCAAAGTGGATTGATGGTCTTAATCACTTGCTGTGCCTGTCTCAGTAGGCTGGTAGAAATGCGAAATGCCAGAGCTGTTGTGTAATGAGACCACGATGTAGCCAGCAAGAACCCTAAATAATAGTAATCCCAATCAAACCTGCTTATTGTGTAACCTGTTACACTTCTGGCTCACCACTGACTCATTGATATAGCGTCGATATTAAAGTGGATTACAAAGGAGCTGTTTTCATTAAAAAGGCTGTAATTCTGGTGTGTGTTTCAACTGTCTCTGCTCCTGCCAGATTGTTTTATGTAGCAAGTAACACTTTGTTTATGCCTTGGATGCAGATCAAGGCCTTTTATAGGACTTTAATTCCTCTGTAAATTAAACTTCACCCAAACCTCTGCGTATTTCACTCTGCAAATGAGATTGTATTTAATGCTAGTTCTGACCTCACTATTTCTAGACAGAAGCTGGATGACTCGGTGGTTTGGTAGGGGGTAAAGGGGAATTCAACACAAGGACTCCTCATCAAGTGCAACCTAGGTGGTAGAAGTGAAATATACTGTCATCCAAAGCCTGTTCCTTTTTCTAACTCTAAATCAAGTGTGCTGTGCGTCCACGTCTAAGAAGGTAATGGTCAGTCTGCAGCTCCATTGCTCATGCTATGGACTTCATCTGAGCCAGTGGCTGCAGGTGGGGCCATCCACTCATTTTTCAGGGATTAGCACTCAATTTTCTTCAACAGACTGATCAAAAGTAAAGGGGAGAAAACGCGAACAGAAAAGGATGAGGTAGAGAAACACAAAGACAGTGACAAAGGGAGACAGCATGGATGAAAAAGAACCTGCAAGAGGGAAATAAAGAGGTAGGGAGAGTCTGGTGGTGGAAGAAGAAGGTATGAGGTGGAATCCAGACTAGGTAACCTTATTATACTGCAATGCCAACATTTGTCAGTTCTCGGTAGAGGCATTTGAGAAAAGAATTGGACACCAGCACTTATTATTTTGCAAATTAACCGATGCTCCGGATCACCGCGGTAGGCACTCTACTTTTCATTCTTACACATGATGCTGAGACAATCTAATCTGTCAGGACTGACCAGCAACTGCCACCTTTTTGTTTCTGGCCGATTTTGAGAGCATTAGAAATACAATGTAATATATGAAAGATGCTTGCATATCCTGGATACTCTGAAATCTCAATGTGAGCACAATACACAAAAAAGCAGTTTTTGTTCCCTGTTTTTTTAAGAGCAAGCCAGCAGGATTCCTCACTATCATTAAAACGATAGGTGCATTTTCAGATCCAGCCCTATATTGACCTCTTAAACAGCGAAGTTAATTGGACCTAAACAAGATATGTTGAAGGCATCCAAACGTCATAATAGTATAACCTGCTTTAAACCCACTATCATTTCACTTTATACATAACAGCCGACTTTGAGGAGTTCACCATTTTTGGTCATTGAATGACTGTGCTACATCCAATGAAGATAAACACACCCACCAAGGAAATAGAAGAACGCAATCGAACAACCAAACTAAGTTAAAAAAAAATAGAAACCCCTGCTGTGCATAGCCCCACTTTTATTCTAACTGCACAAAAGTGAAAATCGCACGAAAAGGGAGGAAAGACACAGAAACGTGCACATAAAAGTGTTAAGAAAGGAAAGAGTATACGAAAATGCGACTCACACACAGACACATATATTTAGGACTAACCATTGGCATGTCCCAACCATCAGCACCATGGCACTGCATGGAACCACACATGGCACCACCTCCTCTGACCTCAATCACACACAAATACATAGAGGTCCTAACATCCCTATGGCCATATCCATCACTGAGAAGGAGTGACAGAAACAAATGTATGTCGGAACAATGCATGCTAAAACAGCGCATGCCTGAACAACGAGGTTGGAACAACGACTGCTTTGTTACCACTAATGCCTTTACCACGAATGCCTTAACAATGATTTTTCATTGTAAAAGCATTCCTGGTAAAGGCATTAGTGATCGGCATGCATGGTTCTAGCATGCGTCCCCCCAGGCCCTCCACCCCCACCCCTAAAAATTACCGTGACCCCCCGACCCCTTCCCCTAAAACCACGCCAACCCCCCACCCTTGCCCCTAAAACTACCCCAACCCCCACCTCGTCCCTGAAATTACTGCAACCCCCACCCCGCCCCTAATACAACCTCAACCCCCACCTCATCCCTAAAACCTAAACTAAAACAACCCCCACCCCTAAAACCTAAAACCACCCCAACACCCCGACCCCTAAAACTACCCCGAGCCCCCCACCCCGCCCCCAAAACCTAAAACCACCAACTCCCCCACCCAGCCCCTAAAATTACCCGACCCCCCAACCACCCCTAAAACCTAAAACCACCCCAACCCCCACCCCTAAAACAACCCCAACCCCCACCCATCCCTAAAACCTAAACTACCCCAACCCCCACCCCTAAAACCTAAAACCACCCCAACGCCCCACCCCTAAAACTACCCCGAGCCCCCCACCTGCCCCTAAAACCTAAAACCACCCCAACCACCCGCCCCTAAAATTACCCACCCCAACCCATCCCTAAAACCTAAAACCACCCCAACCCCCACCCCATCCCTAAAACCTAAACTACCCCAATCCCCACCCCTAAAACCTAAAACCACCACAACACCCCGCCCCTAAAACTACCCCCAGCTCCCCCACCCACCCCTAAAACCTAGAACTCCCCCTAACCCCCCACCCCGCACCTAAAATTACCCGACACCCCTGCCCCTAAAACTAAAAATACCCCGACCCCCCTTCCCCACCCCTAAACCTAAACCGCCCCTAAAACAAAAAATGAGCCGACCCGCCTCCCCTAAACCACCCTGACTCCGAAAACTAAAAATACCCCAACCCCCACCCCTAAAACTAAAAATACAGCGACCCTCCAGCCCCTAAAACAGCCCCACTTACCTGACTGATCGCGTCGTCCTCCTCAGCCGACTCCCTTCTTCTGTGCCTTAACCACGCTTTTGCGTAGTTCAGCACATGCGTGGTTAAGGCACCAAACAACGAAGTCGTGGTTAACAAAAGCGTTGTTCCGCTTTCGTTGTTCACGACTTTGTTGTTATGGAGTCGTGGTTAAGGCTGCTTCCCACAGAAACACCTAAATAACGTTTATCTCTCTCCCCTACTTTCCTTCTGTGTCTCTATGTACTATTTCTGCCTCTTCAATCTTCCCCCCTTACTTTTATCTCTCACACACTTCTGCTCTCTCACTCATTAATCCGACCAGTGCTCGACCTGAGTGTTTCTTCCCAGCCTTCTTCTCAATCTGGCAAATACAGATGGGCGATCCAGATAATGGATCTCTTCTGATTATCCTTCCTCATGCATCACCACCTGCACCTTTCCTCATGTACCTCGGGAGGCAGTGCCAGTTTCAGGGGCATATGCAATAAAACAGGGCACAATTGACCAAACAGTTCAGTATGGCCTTGCTTCTTTGGCAAGGAGGGGCCATTACCGACACTGACACCAGACTTGTGTGGATAAGACTGCTTTATTGGAAAATGGATGCACTTACAATTCAAACCTTGGCCTTTGTCTTACAAAACTACGTTCCTCCTTATGCAGCCAGTCACCTATCAAAACTCACCTCCCTACCCCACCCTCCCTGCCCCTTAAACTTAGCCTTGCCATCTAGTGCTTCTTAAACTTTTCAAACTGTTTACTCCCTGTTCAAACTGTTTCCTATTGTTAACTGTCTTCTGATGCAACGTAACAATGAACTTGCAACTAGCATAACTCGTAAGGCAACGTTTTACTTCCTGGCTTGTCCAGGCCTGCTGTTGTCCACCCCCCCTTTTGTTCTCAGTGTGTGCTGGCAGGTTTGCTATTCGTACATACTTGTATGCCATGTGAACTCGCCCTGCCTCCGCCACCAGGAAAAGACTGCCGGCTAGACTTTTTCCAGCACCAAAAGCTCAACGCTCATTCAAGAGCACCTTAAAACCTTTCACGCATATGCAGCAGGTACAGCTCCATGTCCATAGAGGACAGGTGCACCCCATCACCGTGATATAACTCCACCTTCTCATAACACAGGTCTGCATGCTCCAAATAATCAATCCCCTTACACTTGCAAAAAGTTTGCATCTCTTTGTTATTCTTTCTATGCGTCCGCTTGATAGCCCCTGGTTTCTTTGCTCCCATCCAAGCCCTCCACTGGACAAATACAGTCCAAACGATATGGCAACCCCTCCTTTGCCTCTGAATCTCCATCAAGTCTCTCTTCATTGCCTTCAGCACATCCAATCCCATCTGCACTACCAAATCAATCTCCCCCAGGTGGATTAACAGCAAGTCTAGACAATAACCTCTAGACTTGAATTTATCTAAGGCCAACAACAATTCCTGCCACCTCATTCCCCCTTTTCCCTCCCAACGCACTCATTACTGCTCCCAATCCAATCCTAGGTTCCTTCAAAGGGTGCTCGTCCTCGCCTGCAGCTGCGCCTATTTATGAATGAATGCCCCACCACCCAAATAGAAATGAAGCTTGCGTCAGGGCTTGGGACAACACCTCCAAAGGCAAAACACATTGTTAGGCGCTCCCCTAGAACCTATGCCACCCTCGCTGCGCACATACCACTTGTAGCAATCAGACCTCCATCGCTCAGTGCATATAATCGCTGTCCTACCCCGCCCCTGCCTACTCGCCTCCGTGGCCATCCCGATTCTATAGCAATGCGTACCAAACAATTTTGCATCCAAGCCAAGAGTCTTTAGGTATTTTCTCAGTATTGCTAGCAACTGAAATGATGTAACCTTCCTACCATGCCTATGCTGGAAAGCCCAACCCATTGCAGGCATACTCTGAGCCCTCAATTGTTTCCTAACCCATGGTCATATTCTCTTCACCGGATACTTTCTTGGGAATACCAATGTGCCAGCCTTGTCCTGGTCCATTTTTTAACTGCACAAAAGCACACTGATTCCATTCTGGCTAATATGCACATACTCCCAGGATATCCACCTAGAATGCCCCCTCCCCAGGTGCTCTGACACTTGAAAAGCTCCAAAAAATATCCAGGACATCAATGTCCGAAACAGCAGTTCCTCTCCTTCCCCAACACTGATCGTGTGAAGGCCTGCTACTATCTGTTTAAGCAGACCTAGTGGAACTGGTGTCCTAGGTGTTCTCAACTGACCAACCTCCCTGGCCCACCCATCCAAAATTCTCTGCCCCAGTTCTCCATCCAACGGCATGTAGCTCCATAATAATTTACCCACAAAGGCAATCCTCGCTAACTTACCCCCTATGGTTACCCTTGACTGCCCTCTCTCAATCAAACCTATTATAAACTGCACTACGTCCTCCACCTTTCCCAGGTCACCCCCACCTCCTTGCCCCTGATCGCAGAAATTCCTGCCATGCCACCGCATAAGCCTTCCTTATAGAAGGCACCAATGAATTCACCACCAAGAGTTGCCTATGCTCCATAGTGCCTCCGGCATCCCTGTCCTGACAAGCTCTGCCTCCATGACCAACCCATGGAACCTCTTCCATTGTGAATGAGACAAAGCATTCGCAATGTCATTCTTCCCACCCGGCACATGTCTTGTCATGAAGGAAATGTTATGGTGCATGCTTACCCACTGAAATCACCCTCAACAGTTGCAGCACCTGTGGGTCTCTTGCCAACTGCCTGTTCACTTTGTGCACCACTGCCAAACTATCCACCCTGAAAACCACTTTTTTTTGCTACAAATGCTGACCCCACACGCAGACTGAAACTACGAGAGAAAACAGCTTCAAAAAGGCTATACTCCTCCCCCCTTGCTTCCATTCTAAGGGCCATTCCTACACACACTACCTCCCTTGCCAGTAGATGTCAAAAACTGTTATGCCTGCCGCATCCGAAAGAATGTGTGCATCCCACTCACATTCCTGCCACCCATGCTAAGGGATGCCATTGAAAGATTGCAAAAAGATACGCCACATGCGCAAGTCTTCTTTTGTACCTGCGGAAAGTCTAACATGGTGGTGAGGTAGTCTGTTCCCTGCCAAAGCTAGTCCCAGTCACCTACAAAAGGTCCTTCTAGCCCTTACCACCCATCAGCCAAAATTGAGGTGGCCCAGTAAAACCTATATATCACTGACTGTCACTTTCTGCTTGCGTAACATCTCAGACACCAATGCCGTCATGGCCATTTGTTTTGTTCTGGCCACCGGGCCGTCATGGACTCCAAGTCCAGCTCAATCCCCAAAAAGGATAATGCTGTACTCAGTCCAACTGTGTTCTCATGGGGTCAGGGGCATATCCAGGGCCTGCATTGAACTGGCCCTCCTCACAATGGGCTGAATCTGCTGGACTTGCAAATATTTTTTTTTCCAAATAGTGGGTCATCGCCGTGTGACCTGTAACTCTTGTTAATAGCCAATGCAAAAATGTGCTAAAACATTCAAAAAGGGAGCATGAAATAGAGAATCTCAGTGGTAGTGCTTTGTCCAGATACCATGACCCGTCAAACTGGATACCAAAGAGCTCAAAGTCATTGGGGTGCACCGGCAACAACCGAAAAGCAGACGATGTCAAACCCTTGGGACCCAAAGCCTCAACCATTCCAATCGACACATCCACTGAGGTATAGGAGACTCTTGTCAATAGTTCCGGAATTAAGTTGTTCACCAAAGTGCCCTCCAGCCATGAAAGATGCAGAATTAGCTGGAACTGTCCAGCCTCTTTTTTAGGTACCACCCCAATAGGTGACACAACAAGGTTCTGCATCAGCCAGTCTGTAAAAGGGCCTGCCATGCAACCTTCACCCACCTCCTTAATGAGCTTGCTCCTTACACCTCTTCATGTTCCCTTACAGATCTCATGTTTTCAGCCCAATGACGCTCCTTCTACCCTGTGTACCTCAAACGGAAGCCCCAGGTAAATCCCTCCATCAACAAGTCTGCGTCCCCCTTCCCGATCATATTGGGCAAGCCAAAAACACATCTCCAAGTTAACTGGAGTACGAGCCTTTTCCCCCAGGACCTTGGGCTCCTCGCCCCTTGGCGCTGGCTGCCATCCCTGCCGTGAATCCCCACTATATTGTACCTGCCCCTGTCCTGTGGCACCTGGTGAGGAGTTGTTGTTCCCATAGCAAGGGACCAGTGCATGCCTACCTGCACACTTTGAGCACTCGTGTTGGGATTTACAGTACTTCTGAGTGCACATGCTCTTATTAAAGTGCCATCATGTCTCATTCTAGGCTGGCCTGGCCCTGTCCCTGGCGGTCCTGACTGTGCCTTCCCTGCTGAATCCACCCCTCCTCAGGCAGTCTTGAACGGGCTGATATGTAATAGGGAGACCGCTAGCAGTAAAAATGGTCTTCCCACAGTTTGTAGGGACCATAGTGTGTTGCCAAAGGTCAGAGTCAATTTCTCCCCACTGTACTTCAAGGTCTGCCACCATGCGCGCCTGAAATTCCTCGTCATACTGTACCCAAGTGTAACCCCCATAATTAAGTTGTGCTTTCTGGATGATATCCATGTACTTAAACAATGCAACTGACCTTTCTGGGTATCGCTCACAGTATGTACTAGTGAAAATTAGGGACGCCGCCGTCCAGTTTTCAGTAGTGACCAGGAACTTTGGGCACTTTGCCAGCTCATACGCCTCCTCCTAAGACCCCTCTTTCGACCTCAATTCCCTGTGGAGTAACTTTAGCATTTCCAAATACTCCCCTTCCATATTTTCTCCTTCGTTGCCAAAATAAAATGGGCCCCCAGCGGCTTCGCTGTGCCTATGTATGGCATCTTACTCACTTTCCTCTCTTAACTGCCTACAGAACCCACCCCTACTGTCTGTCGTTCTAACATCACCACTCTCCCAGCCTTGGTGTCCCTGCTCGACTGAGAATTCCCTTGATCTATCCTTGTCAGTGTTTCTCGCTCTTTTGTGTTATCCCCCACCCTAACTTCTTCTGTTGACAGACCAACACCCGCACTTAAATTCCTTTTAGAAGATGGGCCTCCCCGTCACCACTAACATCCTTGACTTCAATAGCCACTGATATCATGTTATTGCCACTTGTAAACCCCTTACCTGGTGTCAAGATCGGTGGCCGCTCCGCTGCCTTCCGCCTAGCCAGCTGGATCTTATCCTTGGCTGTCTGATCACCTCTAGGCCTCCCTGCCGCACTAGGTCCCTGCAACGACTTATAAGAAGCATTATTGTGCCACCTCCCTGTCTATCCCCCACCATACTTGCTCCTCCCCCTTACCCTCATCCTCGTCCCTGATTTCCCCCTTCCTCCACACTCTCTTCGTCAAAGTCCAACCAAGTTGACTCCAGTTCATTTGGACCATACTCACCGGGCACCTCAACACCTGATGCCTCCTGCTGCCCAACATCATGTAGAAATTCGACTTCCTCCTGTGGCTGGTGCCGAGCGGCCATACTGAGCCCTCTATGCCACTCCGTTGCAGCAGGATGCTGTCTCTTCGGTGCCACGACCCCGGCGGGCGCATGACCCCTACCTTCACATGGCCCCAAAAAGGAATCCTTGGCATGCCCTGACCCGGCGACCGCCTTTCCTGAGGATGAAATCCGGCTGGGCCCCTGTGGCCCACCTTCTCTTCCTCCCAGGGTCGCCAAGCCGTGCTTGTCACACCTAGGTCACGCCCCATCGACCACAGCACCTCCTGCCAATGAGAAAACAGGTCAGGTGTGCTGTTGCCACCACTTTCTTGCCCTAAAAAGGGCCTCACACCACCATTGACCCTCCCCCAGACTATCCCTCCTTCTGCCCCACCCTGTAAGTCCTCTAGCTGGGCTCCTGACAGCCACTCTTCCCAACACCCCTGGCAAGCACTGCCAGCGGCCTTCCTGCTTATATCCAGGAGGGGGGCCTGACCACTAGCGGCCTCTCTAAACCCCTGGTCCCAATATCCCTTCCTTGCTCCGGTTCCCCTTCATCCTCTCCTTCCTCCACATCACTCCATTCTAACATAGTGGGCCAGCGAGGAGACACTGCCTTCTCGTATCCCTGATCAGCCCTGTCACGTCACCCCCAACTCCTGCCTCCTCTGGTCCCCTACTTCCCTGTGTATCCATCAAACTATCACTCTGGGTCTGTTTCTCCCCCACTGCACCATGGTACCCCCAGCTCCTAGCCCTCCTCCCCATCTCCTGTAATATCTATTATATCACCTTCCCATATCCCTCTCCCTCCCACCCCACTCTGCACCCCCCATCACCTGCTGCTCCCCCAGCCTCCCCTCCTATCAATGCTGACTCCCGGGGCACCCTGCCCCTCCTCCACCCCTTGCTTGCTTCAGCCCAGTTATTTTTTGGAGGCCCCCCTCGGGGGAGTGAGGCTTCTTCGGAAGCAAATGTGATGCACAGCAACAAAGTCTGTGCGTCACTAAGGAACTCAACTTGCATGCGGCAAGCTTTCCTCTCCGTCACACCCTCCCAGGGGAGTGGCAATGCTGCTCCCCACTCCTCAAAGCCCACAAGGGAGATCACTGCCTCACACATGTGTGGCCTCCTCTCCTTACATGGGACGCTCCTTGCACAGTGCAGCGGCGAACAGGCCAATACAGCTGTCGCCACGCCACTCGCAGCTCTGTGCGCAGGCCTGCCTGTGCTCCCTCCCTCACGATGTCGGTAAGGAAATGCCTCCTTGGCATGGTTACCCCCTGACTTTTTGCCTTTGCTGATGCCAAGTTATGATTTGAAAGTGTGCTGAGGCCTGCTAATCAGGCCCTTGCACCTAACCTGCACTTTTGTTTCCACAATTGGCACACCCTGGCATCCAGGTAAGTCCCTTGTAACTGGTACCTCTGGTACGAAGGGCCCTGATGCCAGGGAAGGTCTCTAAGGGCTGCAGCATGTCTTATGCCACCCTGGGGACCCCTCACTCAGCACAGGCACACTGCTTGCCAGCTTGTGTGTGCTAGTGGGGATAAAAAGACTAAGTCGACATAGCACTCCCCTCAGGGTGCCATGCCAACCTCACACTGCCTACAGGTATAGATAAGTCACCCCTCTAGCCGGTCTTACAGCCCTAAGGCAGGGTGCACTATACCATAGGTGAGGGCATATGTGCATGAGCACTATGCCCCTACAGTGTCTAAGCAAAACCTTAGACATTGTAAGTGCAGGGTAGCCAAAAGAGTATATGGTCTGGGAGTCTGTCATGCACGAACTCCACAGCACCATAATGGCTACACTGAAAACTGTGAAGTTTGGTATCAAACTTCTCAGCACAATAAATGCACACTGATGCCAGTGTACATTTTATTGTAACATACACCCCAGAGGGCACCTTAGAGGTGCCCCCTGAAACCTTAACCGACTAACAGTGTAGGCTGACTAGTTTTAGCAGCCTGCCACACACCAGACATGTTGCTGGCCACATGGGGAGAGTGCCTTTGTCACTCTGTGGCTAGTAACAAAGCCTGTACTGCTTCTCACCTCCCCCTGCAGGAACTGTAACATCTGGCGGTGAGCCTCGAAGGCTCACCCCCTTTGTTACAGCGCCCCAGGGCATTCCAGCTAGTGGAGTTGCCCGCCCCCTCCGGCTACGGCCCCACTTTTGGCGGCAAGGCCGGAGGAGATAAAGAGAAAAACAAGGAGGAGTCACTGGCCAGTCAGGACAGCCCCTAAGGTGTCCTGAGCTGAGGTGACTCTGACTTTTAGAAATCCTCCATCTTGCAGATGGAGGATTCCCCCAATAGGGATAGGAATGTGCCCCCCTCCCCTCAGGGAGGAGGCACAAAGAGGGTGTAGCCACCCTCAGGGCTAGTAGCCATTGGCTACTAACCCCCAGACCTAAACACACTCCTAAATTGAGTATTTAGGGCCCCCCAGAACCTAGCAAGATAGATTCCTGCAACCTAAGACGAAGAAGGACTGCTGAGCTGAAAAACCCTGCAGAGAAGACGGAGACACCAACTGCTTTGGCCCCAGCTCTACCGGCCTGTCTCCCCACTTCTAAAGACACTGCTCCAACGACGCATTCCACAGGGTCCAGCGACCTCTGAAGCCTCAGAGGACTACCCTACATCTTGAAGGACCAAGAACTCCAGAGGATAGCGGTTCTGTTCCACAAAGACTGCAACTTTGCAACAAAGAAGCAACTTTGAAACAACACACGTTTTCCGCCGGAAGCGTGAGACTTTGCACTCTGCAACCGATGCCCCCGGCTCGACTTGTGGAGAACAAACACCACAGGGAGGACTCCCTGGCGACTACGAGACTGTGAGTAGCCAGAGTTGACTCCCCTGAGCCCCCACAGCGACGCCTGCAGAGGGAATCCAGAGGCTCCCCCTGACCGCGACTGCCTGCTTCAAAGACCCGACACCTGGTAAAGACACTGCACCCGCAGCCCCCAGTACCTGAAGGATCCGACCTCCAGTGCAGGAGCGACCCCCAGGTGGCCCTCTCCCTTGCCCAGGTGGTGGCTACCCCGAGGAGCCCCCCCCCCCCCCTTGCCTGCCTGCATCGCTGAAGCGACCCCTTGGTCTCCCATTGAAACCTATTGCGAACCCAACGCCTGTTTGCACACTGCACCCGGCCGCCCCCGTGCCGCTGAGGGTGTACTTTTTGTGCTGACTTGTGCCCCCCCCAGTGCCCTACAAAACCCCCCTGGTCTGCCCTCCGAAGACGTGGGTACTTACCTGCTGGCAGACTGGAACCGGGACACCCCTTCTCCATTGAAGCCTATGCGTTTTGGGCACCACTTTGACCTCTGCACCTGACCGGCCCTGAGCTGCTGGTGTGGTAACTTTGGGGTTGCCCTAAACCCCCAAAGGTGGGCTACCTTGGACCCAACTTTGAACCCCGTAGGTGGTTTACTTACCTGCAAAAACTAACAAACACTTACCTCCCCAGGAACTGTTGAAAATTGCACTGTCTAGTTTTAAAAGAGCTATATGTCATTTGTGTGAAAACTGTATATGCTATTTTGCTAATTCAAAGTTCCTAAAGTTCCTATGTGAAGTACCTTTCATTTAAAGTATTGTTTGTGAATCTTGAACCTGTGGTTCTTAAAATAAACTAAGAAAATATATTTTTCTATACAAAAACCTATTGGCCTGGAATTGTCTCTGAGTGTGTGTTCCTCATTTATTGCCTGTGTGTGTACAACAAATGCTTAACACTACCCTCTGATAAGCCTACTGCTCGGTCACACTACCACAAAATAGAGCATTAGAATTATCTCTTTTTGCCACTATCTTACCTCTAAGGGGAACCCTTGGACTCTGTGCATGCTATTTCTTACCTTGAAATAGTACATACAGAGCCAACTTCCTATAATGTCCATTCAGCCCACCTCCCTTAGAAAGCAGTGGGCTTGCTGAACATTCCATCGGAAGACATCCCGTCACGTCAGTGGTATGTTCTCCTGTTAGTGTGTATTTATTTTTAAATAGCACTGAACTCGCTAACCTACAATTAACCTGCCACTGTAAATACCTGACAGAAAATTCTAAAAGTGGCTAACCACCAACCACCGCATCTCCTGCCTCAAAATGGTGCCCAAACCTAAAATGACTCCTAATATACTGGGCTATACGTAGCCCAAATGTAGCCCAACCAGTCCAACACAGTGTCGGACTGCACCACCTTCCCCAATCCTCCGGGGGAGGGGAGGGAGCCTACTTCCAGTTCAGCTACGGCTATATGAGTCCAATATCTAAGGAGTAAGATTGACCAACCAGCAGCCAAATTGCTTGACAGTACCCAAGGCTCTAAATACAGCATGCACCATACTGCCAAGTAACCGGCTCATCTCACGAGAACAATGCCTCCAATCCTACTGTCCAAACATAAATTCTCCATGCGTTCAGAACAACAATGTGTGCTATACACCACCAAATGTGCATTTTTGCTCTGCTGCTTTTTCTGTATGTAAGGAGTCGTGAGGTGAACATTCAGAGATTAAAATATCAAAAGAAACATTAACCCCTTGGGTGCCTGGGACGTAACGGTTATGTCCTCGGCTACAGTGCTGCTGTGCAGAGGATGTAACCGTTACGTCCTGCCCCGGCCCACCCCCTCCACTGTGCAGGGATGGCAAGGGAAGCGCTTCCCCTGCCACTCCTGACACCACCCAGTGACTTTTGATAACGTCAGCGCACCTCATCAGAGGTCACCCCCATCGCGCTAATAACCATGGCTTCCAGTGCGACCCAAGGAGAAATTGATTTGTTGCTCTTTGGGCGGGGGGAGGGGACAGGTCTGAGAGACATCAGAGGAAAGGAAAGGCTTTTCCTTTCCTCCAGTGTCTCTTTGAGCATAGCGATCGTGCTGCAAGAATGCCCACTAGACACCAGGGATTTTTTTTTTTTTAAATATAACATGAGGGGAGCGGCCCCTTTTTACTTTTAATTTGGCCCAACTGCCCCCAAGGGGGGCAGAAACCTCTAGGCACCAGGGATCATTTTTTTCGTTTTTTACTGGGGAGGAGCGGCCACTTAGGCAAGGGTCGCTCCTCTGGGGGCCAAATTTATGTTAGGCTATTTCTGCCTCCCCTTGGAGGCAGATCGGCCTATTTTTATTAAACCACTAGACAGCAGGGATTTTTTTATTTATGATTTCCTAAGGGAAGCGACCCTTTAGGCAAGGGTCACTACCCATGAGGGGCATATTCTATTAGGCGATTTCAGATTGGCCTACTTTTATTAGGCCAATCTGCCCCCAAGGGGGCCAGAAACCACTAGGCACCAGGGATTTTTTGTGTGTAAATTTTACATAAGGGGAGCGTCCCTTCTTCTTCTTTAATACTTTATTCGGTTCATATAGACCATAAAAGACATCCAATAAATACATACTTACACATTTCCTAGCATTAAATTAATAAATGACATTATTAGTACAAAGTTTGAATTCCAAAAGCAGCATATATATAGTTTAGCACAGCCTGTATTGTCTTTACGTCTCCCAGATTGTGTAAAAACGAGAAGGCAAGCTGGCTAGTTCTAATGCTTTTAGAGAAAAAAAATGGGGCGTAAAAACCTTTTTCTTGGGGTATCATAAAAAGTGCAAAAGAGTATAAAATGCAAGGTGCTTTGAGGTGTTTTTCCATCACAGCAGCACGGTGGAAGATTCTTGGACCAAATTCCGTGGGTGGGAAATGCTACCAGGTAATGTAATATATACAAGCGTAGCCTGGTGAATAAGAACCTTTGTCGCTCAAGACTCACAGTAACCAAGTATAGCATTGGATATAGTTGCTGTGACTGGTTCCTCTCCTGATTTTTATTTATACCTGTGTTTAGCTTTAAATCATATATTTGCTGCCAATATATTTCCTTTACCATTTTGAGGTCCAGCTTTGTCAGAAGGTCTGGCTTGAGGAAAAACTCCCCTATTCCAAGGGAGAAAAGAGAAGAATGGACATATCTAAGCCAGGGTATGTCCAATGATCCTGATAATGGGAGGCAGTCCTGAATCACCGTTCTACATAACTGGGCTTCAGGTTTTGACCACATTTTTCACCATAACAATACAGGTTGAAGCTTTATGTGATCGGATATACCTCTCAAGCCCACTTCTTCGTGACAAAACATTAATGAGGTTGATTGCGGAACTGCTAATAACCTCCATACGAACTTATTTTCTGCAACCTGGAGGCTTGAGCATTCAGCATGACCCCAGACCCCTGCTCCAAATGTCGCAATAGAGAGACATTTACTAATAAAAACAGTCACCATCTCTTTTACAGGTTTATGTCCCAACTTTTTTGAAAATCTAAAAACAGCATCTATTGCTCTTTGGAATTGTGTTAGACGTATATTTACTAAAAATTTCTAATTAAAATCAACATCAATGGGAACCCCCAAATACGTAAAATATGGGACCTTAAGTATTTTTTCCCCTTCCGAAATAAATTTTTGGGTTTTTGCTAGCTTTGGCCCACTCTTCATCACAAATGACTTTGATCTGTTAATTTTAAGACCGAGGTTTCCCATAAATGTGTTAAAAGCATTCAGTAAAATTTGGAGAACATTTGCTGTCCTTGAGATAAGTACGGCGTCATCTGCGTACAAAAGTACTGGAATTGGGGAGTTATTGATAATTGGCAGATCCTTCCCCATTTCACAAGGAAATTTCTCTAACCCATTTATATAAAGAAGAAAAAGAAAGGGGCCAGCACACAGCCCTGCCTGACCCCCTTCAATGAGGGGAACTTCTCTGTTAAATCCCCCTCCTGAGAGTATCGAACTCGCGCTGAGGTGCAAGCGTGGAGTCTACTGAGTAAAACAATTATGTCTTTATCCACCCCCATATTTAACATAACCGTCCACAATTTCTCTCTGTTGACTGTGTCGAAAGCACAAGACAAGTCCATGAATGCTAAATGTACACATCCCTTTTTAGTTTTTGTGTATTTTTGGATTATCAAAGTCAAGTTGAGTGTTTGTTCGACTGTACCCAGCCCTGGTCGAAACCCGCATTGCACCTCTGATGAACAATTTGTCTCTATTGCCCAGTTTTCCAGCTTATTTAAAATCACTCACCCTAGAATCTTAACTGAGCTGTCCAAAAGGGAGATTGGGCTATAGCATAGAGGGTCTACCCTATCCCCGTTCTTAAAAATCGGGACAATGATCGCCTCTCTCCAAGTATCTACTAATGGGCCTGTCATGGCAGATCTCAAAGCATTAGTGAGCAGTTGTCCCCAAAAGTCTGGAAGCGCTTTATATAAATCAGCTGGAATTCTGTCTGGCCCAGGAGCTTTGTCAGAGGGGCAATCTTGGATAGCCTGTTTTACATCAGCTACACTTATTGTATTACTAAAAGCCACACTAATTGAATCATTTCTTATTGTCATAAAACAGTTAATATCATCTTGCAAAACATTATTCTCTGTAGTAAAAGTTTGTGAAAAATAATCCACCAAATTTATGATGGAATGGCAGTGTCCATAGTCATTTTGGCCTTATCATTCAATAGTGGGAATTGACCACTCGCCAAAAGGCAGTTGTATCTCTGTTTTTACTTGCTTCAAACAGTTCCTCCCAGTGAGACTCTCTCAGTTCAGCCTTTCTAGTAGCAAGTACATCCTTACATCTCTTTCTTGCAATTTTGATGTCGATCTTGGGGGAAGAGATTAGTTATTTTCTTTAGATTTTTTAGAGAGCCGGTACATGCATGATTAAACCATCGAGGTCCTCCTTCTTTATTGGTACTAGAACACTGCAGCTTTTCGCTGTGTACCTTGTCAAGGAAGAGAAGGCATAGAGGATTTCGTGGGGGGGGCGTATCTTCACCCAGGGCTATCATAACAACTGTCCATTTATTCAACATTAAGGTGGTCATTACAACCTTGGCGGACGGTGTTAAAGCGGCGGTAAGACCGCCAACAGGCCGGCGGTAAAAAATTGGAATTATGACCATGGCAGAAACCGCCAACAAAGACAGCCACTTTAACACTCAGACCGCCACGGCGGTAGAAACAAACAGCCCGGCGGTCACCGCCAACAGACAGGCGGAAGACAATGTACCGCCCACAGTGTCACAACCTACCAATCCGCCACCTATTCCGGGGCGGATTCACCGCGGATAAAAACACGGCGGAAACAGCCATTTCAAAGGGAAAACGCTCACCTCTACACACTCCACGAGGAAGGAGGGCACCATGGAGCCGGAACTCCATATTCTGGCAGCACTAGTCTTCCTGCTCCTCTACGAGGATCTTCAACGCCGGCAGCGAAGACCACGGTGAGTACTGCACCTACGACATATGGGAGGGGGGAGGCAAAAACACAGGGACACACACACTCAACACCCCAACCTCCACCCCGACCCTCACCCACTACAACACACACACCAATGCATATCCATACATTACAGTAACACCCCCAACACCCCTGGAAGAATGCAAAGACAAAAGGAAATGAGTGGAACCATTGAAATATATCAAAATACAGTAAGCAAATATATACATATATATATATATATATATACACACAATAAAGAAAAAAATATACACCACGATTAGTAGTGCAGGTATTGCACCATTCATAGTCCGTGGACCACTGGGCCCAAAATGCATGGGCGAGGCCCACACAAGATACCCGATCCAAACGGAGAGAACACTGCAGGGGCATCAGATAGAAATACAACAGGCATCTCAGGGGGAAGGGAAGGGAAGGGGGGGCACCTCAGCCGGATGAGTGCACCACGCCAGATCCACAAGGGGGCTCCATGTCCATTGATGTATCCTGTGGAGTGCAAAGCCACAGTCTCTCAAGTCTCACAAGTGGGTGGGTTGCCCACTGCCATATCCTGGGGAGTGCAAAGCCACAGTCTCTCAAGTTTCACAAGTGGGTGGGTTGCCCACTGCCATATCCTAGGGAGTGCAAAGCCACAGTCTCTCAAGTCTCACAAGTGGGTGGGTTGCCCACTGTTCAATCCTGGGGAGTGCAAAGCCACAGTCTCTCAAGTCTCTACAGTGGGTGGGTTGCCCACTGTAACATCCTGGGGAGTGCAAAGCCACAGTCTCTCAAGTCTATGCAGTGGGTGGATTGCCCTCTGCCATATCCAGGGGAGTGCAAAGCCACAGTCTCTCAAGTCTCACAAGTGGGTAGGTTGCCCACTGTTCAATCCTGGGGAGTGCAAAGCCACAGTCTCTCAAGTCTCTACAGTGGGTGGGTTGCCCACTGTAACATCCTTGGGAGTGCAAAGCCACAGTCTCTGAAGTCTCTACAGTGGGTGGGTTGCCCACTGTTCAATCCTGGGGAGTGCAAAGACACAGTCACTCAAGTCTCTAAAGTGGGTGGCTTGCCCACTGTAACATCCTGGGGAGTGCAAAGCCACAGTCTCTCAAGTGGATGCCTGTCTCCACTGGTTCTGGAGGGGGCTTGGTGCCCAGAGTGCTTCATCCTGCCAAGGACAGATGGAGTGGATGCTGTTCTCCACTGGTTCTGGAGGGGGACTGGTGCCCAGAGTGCTTCATCCTGCCAAGGACAGATGGAGTGGATGCTGTTCTCCACTGGTTCTGGAGGAGGACTGGTGCCCAGAGTGCAGCACACACCCCGTGACGGTCCCAGTTGCATCACTGCCCCTGCCGCTAATGAGCTAGCGGTGCTTTCCATGGCGGTCTTTACCCTGTTCAGCAGTCCTTGGCCTGTTCAGCGGTGCTTGAGTTGCCAGTGTCAGACCTGTTGAGCGGTGCTTTCCATGGCGGTCTTTGCCCTGTTCAGCTATCCTTGGCCTGTTCAGCGGTGCTTGAGTTGCCAGTGTCAGACCTGTTCAGCGGTGCTTTCCATGGCGGTCTTTGCCCTGTTCAGCTGTCCTTGGCCTGTTCAGCAGTGCTTGAGTTGCCAGTGTCAGACCTGTTCAGCGGTGCTTGCCCTGTTCAGCGGTCCTTGGCCTGTTCAGCGGTGCTTGAGTTGCCAGTGTCAGACATGTTCAGCGGTGCTTTCCATGGCGGTCTTTGCCATGTTCAGCGGTCCTTGGCCTGTTCAGCGGTGCTTGAGTTGCCAGTGTCAGACATGTTCAACGGTGCTTTCCATGGCGGTCTTTGCCCTGTTCAGCGTTCCTTGGCCTGTTCAGCGGTCCTTGCCAAGGCGGTCCTTCATTGCCCAGCAGGGCTGTCGGTCCTTCATGGGTCAGCTGGGCTGTGGCTTGCGGGGCCCTCCTGGCCAGCTGGGCTATGGCTGGCGGTGGCCTCCTGGGCAGTGACTCTGGCGGTGGCCTCTTGGGGAGTGACTCTGGCGGTGGCCTCCTGGCCAGTGACTCTAGGGCTGGCAGTGGCCTCCTGGAAAGTGACGATGGGGCTGGCGGAGGCCTCCTGGGCAGTGACGATGGGGCTGGTGGTGGCCTCCTGGGCAGTAACGATGAGGCTGGCGGTGGCCTCCTGGCCAGTGACAATGGGGCTGGCGGTGGCCTCCTGGGCAGTTACTCTGGCGGTGGCCTCCTGGCCAGTGACTCTGGGGCTGGCGGTGGTCTCCTGGGCAGTAACGATGTGGATGGCTGTGGCCTCCTGGCCAGTGACTCTGGGGCTGGCGGTGGCCTCCTGGGCAGTGACGATGGGGCTGGCGGTGGCCTCCTGGGCAGCGGGGATGATGGCGGTCTTCTCTGCCGTGCTGCTCCTCCCAGACTTTGGAGATTTCTTCTGCCCCTTCCCCACCTTGGGAGGAGTCACAGCTGAGTCGACACTCCCCCCGGGACCCCTGTGAGCGGCTTTGCTGGCTGGAGTCTTCCCCCTCTCCCGCCGGGAACTGTCCAACTTCTGGTGCTTCACAGGGGGGGGACTGGCTGTGCTGTGGCTCCGTGCCACACTGGCTGGCCTGGTTGCCGGTGCACTCCACATACCTGTAACAACAGGCACCACAGGTCCCGGAGATTTTTTGGCTGAGGTGCTAGTACGGGACCTATGAGTTGGACGGGGGTGGGGGGAAATAGGTTAAGGGTGGACAGGAATAGTTTTTTGGAGACACTGGGATGGGTAGCTGGAGGGGGTTTGGGAGTGGAGGAAGAGGTGATGGTTGTAGGAGGTGTAACGTTTGTGGATTTGGGTGCAGGTGCATGGGCTGGAGGCTGTCTTGAGATGGATGGCTGTTGGGTGGGTGTGTCCCTGCGTTTGTGTATCTTCGGAGGGGGCATCACAGACACACTGGGAGAGGACACAGGGGACGTGGAAATGGTAGTGGGGTGGTGACTGCACGTGAGCGGGGTGTGGTGGTGGGTGTGCTGGTGCGGGACGTAGTGGCTGTAGTGGTAGTGCATGCAGGTGTGAGTGTAGATGAGACTGAGAGGGAGGAGGGAGACGAGGAGGAGGGGGACACAGTGGAGGCAGTGAATGTTGGTGTGTCTGTATGTGTGTGATGCTTGCGTGAGTGCCTGTGGGATGTGTGGTGCTTCTGTTTGCCTGAGCTTCCCTTGTGTGGTGAGGTGTGTGCAGGCTGGTCTGATGGTGTGCTTGGGATAGGCTGGGGTACAGGGGATTGGGTCTGGGTGGAGGAAGTTGGAGGGGGGAGGCTAGAGACAGGGACAATGGCTGCCATCAGTGCTGAGGCCAGAGTTTGCAGGGTTCGATGAAGGGCAGCCTGACCAGAATGAATGCCCTCTTGGAATGCATTTGTGTGTTGCAACTCCCTTTCTACACCCTGGATGGCATTCAAAATGGTAGACTGCCCAACAGTGAGGGACCTGAGGAAGTCAATGGCCTCCTCACTGAGGGCAGCAGAGGGGACAGGGGCAGGGGCTGAGGTGCCTGGGGCGAAGGTGATGCCCACCCTCCTGGGTGAGCGGGCACTGGCGAAGGCTGAGGGGCTGCTGGGAGGGTGGTGCTGGTAGGGGGGCTGGCGGCTGTACCTGTAGAAGTGGGGGACACAGATGTTGCCGCCACCACAAGGGAGCTCCCATCGGAGGACAAGTCTGTGTCGCTGGTTGCAGATCCTGTGACCGCCGTGGTGCTCCCCTCGCCCTTCGTCCCACTGGTGTATTCTGAGTCCGTGGTGTGGCCCTCCATGGCCATGTGGGATGCAGCTCCCTCGTGCTCCGGTGCCACTGTACCTCCGCCTGATGATGCTAATGCACACAAGAACAGGGAGACCACAAAAAGGGGGACGACGACAAAAGAAAGACAGGTTGAGTGCATGGCTTACAGCTACCATTGGCGGACAATACAGACACAGCAGCCCCCTGCACTACGTCGCGCTGTTGGGCTCTACAGATGCAATTCCTGGGAAATGGCCTACATGGCTATGGCCGACATCTGCACACATAGATGACCCAGGGGCATGAATACCTGTACTTGGCACTCTACAGAGGTGGGGTGGGGTGCCACATGGCCTGCCTTATGGAGGGGCCTAGCCTACGGAACTCGCCCTGGCCTAGGGAAACCCACAGCCCTCCTCCCCCACCCAGACACCTTCACTGCGCACAAAGTCCGCTGAATGATAGTGTACTCACCCCCTTGTGTCTGCTGTGATGCCCTCAAGCACCCATCCAACTCAGGTTAGGCCACCGCCAGGATACGGAACATCAGGGGGTCATGGTTCGACGGGCACTCGTCCCACGTTGGGAGGCCATCCCCAGCTGAGCCTCCGCCGTCTTCTTGCTCCAGCGGCGAATGTCCTCCCATCTTTTCCAGCAGTGGGTGCTCTGTCTGTGGTGGACCCCCAGGGTCCGGACGTCCTTGGTGATGGCACGCCAAATATCCTTCTTCTGGTGGGCGCTGACCTACATGACATGTACAGGGGAAGAAGAGAAGTCATTACCAACTGCACCGTCAGAGTGAGTGGCCCCCATCCCTACCCCTGCCATGTGGCACATGCATTCACAGTCCTTCATGCACGCAGATCTGTGCCCCCTTCCTTCTTACAACCAGCCCTCTCCACACAGGCATAGCCCATACAACATGCTCCCTGTGTACTTACCTGTTGGTCTGGAGGACCGTAGAGTAGCGTGTACTGGGGGAGGACCCCGTCGACGAGCTTCTCCAACTCCTCTGCAGTGAAGGCAGGGGCCCTTTCCCCAGACGCACGAGCCATTGTCTCTTCCAGACCGAGGTCACAGCAGCACTTGCAGTGTAGGTCCTCTCCTGTCGAAGATCAGGTATCGAGTGATTCAACAGATAGAAAATGTCAGTGACGTCCGCGGCGGTGTGTACCCTCACCGCCGGCGTACATTGTCATTGGCTCCTTGGACCCATTGGTCCAATGTTAACCAATGCAGCATTGCGCTGCGGTCTTCGACCGCCTACCGCGACGGTGTACAACGCTAGCGCAGTTACCTCACATCCCATTGTCCCAGTTTAGAGGTCAGGCAGCCGCCCTTTCAGGGGCCCACATGGCCTAATTACCAACTGCGTCACACATACCTAGGCCTTGTCTCACAACACAAATACAGGCCACATTTTGTGTATAAATTGTGTTCTGTGTAGACTGTGGGTATATACCTCTGAGTTGTTTGACTCTGTGGTCGCTGTTGTCCTTCATAGGCACCGTCCGCTGGGACATGTGAGGAGATGGCGGAATCCTCCGGTGTACCGACCGCTGGTGGACCTGCCGACAATGAAGGAAAGAAGTTTGATCATCACCTACAGGTTTGACCGTGCCACAATCCAGGAACTGTGTACCCAGTTGGAGCCTGACCTGATGTCAGCAATCCGCCATCCCACAGGAATCCCCCCTCAAGTGCAGGTGCTATCAGTGCTCCATTTCCTGGCAAGTGGGTCATTTCAAACAACAGTGGCCATGGCATCCCAGCCTATGTTTTCCAACGTGTTGTCCAGAGTGTTGTCTGCCCTTCTGAAACACATGCGGAGCTATATCGTTTTCCCTCAGGTGGAGGACTTGCCTACAGTGAAAGGTGACTTCTATGCCCTTGGACATATTCCCAACATCATAGGTGCCATTGATGGGACCCATGTAGCTCTGGTCTCCCCCCACAGGAGTGAACAGGTGTACAGGAACCGGAAGAGTTATCATTCCATGAATGTACAGATGGTATGTTTGGCAGACCAGTACATCTCCCGGGTAAATGCTATGTTCCCTGGCGCTGTGCATGACGCCTACATCCTGCGGAATAGCAGCATCCCTTATGTGATGGGGCAACTGCAGAGGCACCGGGTGTGGCTATTAGGGGACTCTGGTTACCCCAACCTGTCATGGCTACTGACCCCAGTGAGGAATCCCAGGACCAGGGCAGAGGAACGCTACAAAGAGGCCCATGGGCGGACTAGGAGGGTGATCGAACGCACCTTCGGCCTCCAGAAGGCCAGGTTCAGGTGCCTCCATATGACAGGTGGTTCCCTATTCTACTCACCAAAGAAGGTGTGCCAGATCATCGTGGCCTGCTGTATGCTTCACAACTTGGCTTTGCGACAACAGGTGCCTTTTCTGCAGGAGGATGGTCCAGATGGCGGTGTTGTGGCAGCTGTGGAGCCTGTGGACAGTGATGAGGAGGAAGCAGAGGAAGAAGACATTGACAACAGGGACTCAGTCATCCAGCAATATTTCCAGTGACACACAGGTGACGAAACATTCCTGCCTACTACAAGTACTTTAACACTTCTACCTCTATCCTGTCTGTCGATTTCAACCAGTATATGGTCACTGAGTTGTACATTTCCCTTACAGTTTCACAGGTGTGGTTTCCAACGTGTGTCATCTGCTGAGATTCCTCATGGACTTGAGATGTGTGACATAGGTATGTTGACATTACATTTGAAAAAGCATTTTGGCACTGTCATTGCTAATACACAATTTCGAAATCACAGACTGACTCCAGATTGTTTTGTGCTTCATGGGTGTTTATTGAAGTGCTCAATATTGGAGGGGGTTGTAAAATGGTGAGGGGTGATGGTGCAGGAATGTCCATGGCAGAGTCCAGTCTATTAGTCTCACAGGTGCATTGCCCATATGGGCATAGGAAGTGGAGCTGGGGCACTTCCAATATGGGCAGGGTTACAAAGTGGGACAGTGGTTTGACAATCAGGGTGGTCTAATTTCTTGGCGGGGGTCTTGGCATTGTGCTCTGTCTTGTTCCTGGATCTCAGGGACCGCTTGCGGGGTGGTTCTCCTGGGAGTGGTGGTATACTCCCATGATGGAGGAGAGGGCCTCGTGGAGAGTGGGTTCCCTTGACCTGTCCGTCCCCTGTCGCACAGCAGCCTCCCAGTTCCCCTGTGTTCCTGGGCCTCCGTCCCCTGGACCGTGTGCCCACTGCCCCCAGGTCCCTGTTGTTGTTGGGGTGGTGGGTTATCCTGGGTTCCTTGTAGTGGTGGACACACAGCTGATTGACGTGTCCTGGGGACGGAGGTATGGGCCCGCTGGGTGGGTGCTGTGCTGGTGTTACCAGTGGGTGGAAGGTCTGTGGTGGGCTGTGTCTGTGTGAGGGGAACCGACTGTCCCGAGGCCCAGGATGGTCCGAGCTGGTCATCTGGATCCAGTTGGACAGAGCTGCTGTCATCACTGTGGGCCTCTTCTGTGGGTGGGGTGGAGATGTCTGGACCCTCCTGTCTGGTGACGTTGGGTAGTGGTCCTGCAGGGGTGTAAAAGCATGATTATTGCATCTGTGTGCGTCATGGTGTGCAATGGGTGGGTGACCGTGTACCCCAGTGCTAGCATTCCTGCGTTGGGGCTTGTGTGATGATGGTTGAGGGGGGTGTTATGGGTATGTGCAGTGGGCATGCTTTAGTGATGGGTGTCCATGCTTTGTTGTGTCATGCAGGGCTTGGTGTTGGGATGTGTGGTTTGTGTTATTAGTACATTAGTCAGGAGTTGGAGTGATAGGGGAGGGGGTGAGGGTGAGGGTCTGTGATAGCCTGCAGGTAGGGTGGGGGATATGCTAGTTAAAGGTTTGACTTACCAGAGTCCATTCCTCCACCGACTCCTGCGAGGCCCTCAGGATGCAGAATCGCCACGACCTGCTCCTCCCATGTTGTTATTTGTGGGTGAGGAGGTGGGTGTCCGCCGCCAGTCCACTGTACCGCCAGGTGGTGTCTTGAGACCACGGAACGCACCTTCCCCCATAGGTCGTTCCACCTCTTCCTGATGTCATCCCTATTTCTTGGGTGCTGTCCCACTGCGTTGACCCTGTCGACAATTCTTTGCCATAGCTCCATCTTCCTAGCTATGGAGGTGTGCTGCACCTGTGATCCGAATAGCTGTGGCTCTACCCGGACCCTGAGCTCCTCTTCCGAGAACCTGGGGTGTCTTTGCCGTGCCATGGGGTGGTGTGGGTGATGTGTGGGGTGGTGTGTGTGGTGATAAGTGTGGTGATATGTAGTGGTGTGTGGTGTTTTGTGCATGGAAGTTGTGTGGGTGATGGTGTTGAGTGCCTGCGGCTGCTAGTTTGTGGATGGTGGTGTCTCTCTCTGGCCTTCTTTCGGAAATGTTTGGTAGTAGGGGTTTGTGGGTGATGTGGGTGTGTATTTTATATTGTATTGAGTGTGTGGGAGTGGTGTGTGTATGTGTATCAGGTGTGTGCATTTGGAATTGTCCAATGTGGCGGTGTTTTGTATGTGTGTGTGTATTTTAAGCGTGGCGGTGTGTACCGCCAATGGAATACCGCGGTTGAAAGACCGCCGCGTGGATTCGTGGGTCGTGATAGCATGGGCATATTTCTGTTGGCGTGACGGTGGAGGTTTTGTTTTCACCAGTTTATCACTGACCTTTGGTGTGCCGGACTTGTGTGGGTGTCTGAATTTTGTCGGATTTCGAGATGTGGGTCGTAATAGCTGTGGTGGAATTCCGCGGCCGCGACTGTGTGTTGGCGGTCTTCTGCACTGCACTAAGCGGCTTTTACCGCCAATGTTGTAATGACCCCGTAAGTCTTTAAAAAACTGTAACTTTCTACTTTTCCCATTTAATGGTCAGACCTTTCCGAGCTGAAAACTTCATATCTGGGTGTCGTTCCTCTACTCTTAAGTCACTGTTCAAACCCAGACTTCTACAGTTAAAGGATTATGGTCGCTAATACAAGTTAGCGTCACCCTAAACTGCCCGACAAAGGGGGTGAGGTCTCTAGAATAAATAATAAAATCAATTGTGGTATGGACATCTCCCCTTATCAACGTCGGTACCCCTTCTACTACTGGCGTTGGAAAGAGCAAGGAATTGGCTGCTATCATGCAGTTAAGGGCATTCCCATAAGAAGAGTGTTTAAAGTGCTGCATGGGACAGTCATATTCAACAAGAAGCCCACAACAGTCTAAAAACTCTGGTTCACACAAATGAGCATTCAAATCACCAACCCATATTATTCATTACCTTATGTGTCATCGTCTCAAGGCTATCGATCACACTAGTATCTGAGAGGTCAAAAGTGTTGTTATAGTAGTTAATCAACAACACATCGAATAACTCTGCTAGTTTCAAGAATAGGACCAAGAAAAAAGGGGATGTGCCCATAACACGCGCTTCCACCCCCTTTACCATTACTGATATAAAAGTAGCCAGACCTCCCTTAGCTCTACCCACGGAGGGCTTAGTTGCAGGAGCACTATATGTAGTGTAACCATTAATATGATGAGGCTCTATAAACCAGGTCTCTTGACAGCAAATAAAAAGTTTCCTGTCACTAATCTTAGCCAGTTAGAGTTTCCCATTTTTGATTTTAGTCCTGCCACATTCCAGGAGATAATCCTTGAGACTGTCATTTCGGGTATATTAGAAGTTCCCTGCGGACTGCAGATCGGGCTGCTGCAATATGTTTGTCTTTAGATTCTCCTCTAGAGATGACCCAATTACTAAGGGTCAGTCTAATTGCTCTAGAGAATCCAGGGGCTCACACCTATAGGACAGCGTCAGAGCGGTATCAGGCAGCTTAGGGACATGAAAATGGCTAAGGTTCTGTTTACCAAAATCAGTTGGATCAGATCGATAGGGCTGGGATGAAAAAAAAAGTGAACTCGGTTAGGCGTTGTACTCTAATGGATCCTGTGGATTGCATTGTGGTTAAGAAATGATGATACAAAGTACAAACTATCCACGGGCTCCTAAAATTTATAATTATACAGTCCCCTTGTGAGGACTTGGGCGATGTACCTGACCCAGGGGACCCTTCTTACAGTTAGAATATCCTTGAAAAGATCTGCCCCCCGCCACGAATGATTTCCAACCCAATGTGTAACTTTATTTAGAAGTGATGTATGAGACTGGGGATATGAACTTCCTAATATAGGCACATTTTCCAGGATTAAAATATATGGAGCACAAGCCAGCGGGAGCCTTGGGTAAGGTGTTTGAAATCTTGTATGCGCTGATGTAGGCGCTGATGATAAAGGCTGCGCCAAACCCTCAAGACCCTCCCGCTTAACTATTCTCCGCTGGGAGAGCACATTTGTAGAATGGTCTATGGCCATAGGGTTCAGGGGCTTTAAAGCAGAGTTCTGGGCATGATTCAGCCTACCTTTTTGATTTGGCAAGATAGCCGGAACTGATGGACGTGCAAAATCAACAAGGTTAGTCTGAGATTCCGCCCTCGGTAATTGTGGCTTCATTGCCATTGATAAAGAGTCAACCTTCTCCTCAAGAGTAGCCACTTTCTCCAAGACCAAGGAGCATAGCTTTCTTATATCACTAAAGTGATTTTCGAGCTGGCTCTAAGATAATCATTGGAAAAATCCAAGGGTTTAGTCTCTCTTATCTGTTTCCCAGTAGTTCTCTTTGATGGTTTTGGTTGTAACTTCCCCTTTCTATTTTTGGTTCCTACTAAGTCCTTTCCAAGTACATTAGATTTTACAGTGGGCAAAGCTGAGTCTAAAGGGAGGTCTACAACATGGGGAGAGATCACATGCCTGCTCTTTTTTTGGGGGGGCTCTCGGAGGTCATAGGAGTAATTTGGTCAATTCAGGTGTCCATATCCGTTATAACTCAGGGATTCCTTATCCTGGTTACTGAAGATTTTACATGGGAAGTCTTTTCTTCCGTCTCACCTTTCCCTGTCTTCTCCAGGGTCGATTCTAAAGTAGCTTCCACCCTCCCTATCTCTGACTCAATAACACCCATCACGGAGGTAAGATAACTAGTTATCAGCTTAGGAGCACGGCCTCCTGGCAGGGACCCCCCTTTCCATGGTCCCCTTTTACGTTTCCCCATCAGGTCAAACAAAGCCTAAATTAAAAACTGAATGTCTTATTTAAAGTCTAACAGTTAAGGCTGACCTATCAACAAATAAAAATAATAATAAAAACAAAATGAGAGTAAGCCCAGCCCGGCCTCATCCGGTCCCATCTGCGCCCGCTCTTGGCCCGGTCTTCACCGGGGCGCGCCCGTGAACAAGTCTGGATTTATGCGCCTCCTGGTGCGAAAGGAAACAACAACCGTGGCTTCCTGCCGCAGAGGATCCTGGGCGTTGTGGTCCTGAGCACCCTCTGGCTCCTAATGCGCATGTCCCGCGCGGCGTAGGGCAAGTCTGGATTTATGCGCCTCCTGTCACAAAAGGAAACAACAACCGCGGCTTCCTGCCGCAGAGGATCCTGGGCGTTGTGGTCCTGAGCCCGCTCCGGCTCCTAATGCGAGTGACCCCTTAGGCAAGGGTTGCTAGCTAGAGGGGTATATTATATTAGGCCATTTCTGCCCCCCTTGGGGGTAGATCGGCCTATTTCTATTAGACCCATCTGCCCCCAAGGGGGGCAGAAACCACTTAGGCACCAGGAATTGTTGTGTGTGTGTTTTGTTTGGGGGGCAGCCCCTTGGGCAAGGGTAGCTCCCCATGGGGGCACATTACTGTTGACCATTTCTGCCCCCCTTGGGGGCTGATTGGCCTATTTTTATTAGGCCCTTCTACCCTCAAAGGGGGCAGAAACCACTGAGGCACCAGGGATCGGTGTGTTTGTGTGTATCTGTGTTTTGTTTGAGGGCGGAACCTTGGGCAACAGTCGCTCCCCATGGGGGCACTTTTCTCATCACCATTTCTGCCTCCCTGGGGGCAGATCGGCATATTTTTGTAAGGCCCATTTGCCCCCCTTGGGCGTGGGGGTACGGCCACACCCTAAACCCAAATAAATGGGGACAAAGTTGTTCTGCCCAACGGTGGGCAGATGGGGTAATTACCCCAGATCCACTCCTGGGGAGGGGGGGGCAGAAAGCCTATTAGATGCCAAGGAATTAAAAATAAATGGAGGGGTGGGGGTTGCGAACCAGTATGGGCATGGTTATGTCCCCCTCCCCAACTGAAGGGGGTAACAGCCTTTCAGCCCCCCCCCCCTGCAAACTAAAGGATCTTATCCCAAAGGCAACCAGGAGGGTTATTTGGGGTTTTGATGTTACATTTGGGCCAGGAGAGCTCTCAATATTGTCCCAGTTGGAATGGTGAGCAGCCGCACTTTTTGGACTTTGGGACGCTGCCACCTAGAAAAAATCGACCAGACCTAGACACATTTGAAAACTAAACATCTGGTTGAGTCCAAGGTGGTGTGCTTCACATGCACCCCACAATATTTTCTCACCCAAAATACCTTGCAAATCTCCAACTTTGCTTAATATCAAGCATTTCCTCTACATTTTTGTGATGGATCCTTCGGGAATCCTCAGGAATCCACAAAATTCCAACCCCACTTGTCAGCCTAAAAATGTTTTTTTCCAAACTGCCCTTTTGGACCTGCTTTGGCTCCTTCTCTATTTCGACATGTTTATGGCCCTTCCCTGTCACAGGCACTAGACACACCTACACAAGTGAGGTATCATTTTTATCATGAGACCAAGGGGAACATTGGGTGGTAGGAAATGTGTGCAGGTGAGGTGATCCCACACAGAAATGTGAGGTAAATTAGATTTTTTTAAGCTAAATTTGAGGTTTGCTGGGGATTCTGTGTAAGAAAACAGTGAGGGATCTGCACAAGTCACACCTCTCTGGACTCCCTTAGGTGTCTAGTTTTCAGAAATGTCTAGGTTTGGTAGGTTCCCTAAATGGCTGCTGAGCCCAGTACCAAAAATGCAGGAGCCCCCCCTTGAAAAAAAAAGAAGTAATTTTGATCTGTCCATGTTGTGTTTTGGACCCTTCCCTGTCGTGGGCACTAGGCTTGCCCACACAAGTGAGGTACCATTTTTATCGGGAGACTTCGGGGAATGCTGGGTGGAAGGAGGTTTGTGGCTCCCCTCAGACTCCAGAACTTTGCAGTACCAAAATGTGAGGAAAAAGTGTTTTTTAGCCATATTTTGAGGTTTGCAAAGCATTCTGGGTAACAGAACCCAGTGAAATCCCCACAAGTCACCCCATCCAGGATTCCCCTAGGTGTCTGGATTTAAGAAATGGACAGGTTTGCTAGGTTTTCCTTGGAGCCAGATTAGCTAGAGGCCAAAATCCACAGCTAGGGACTTTCCAAAAAACACACCAGTTTTCAATGTAAAAATTTGATGTGTCCATGTTGTGTTTTGGAGTGTTTCCTGGAATGGGCACTAGGCCTGCCAACACAAGTGAGGTACCATTTGTATCGGGAGATTTGGGGGAATGCCGGGTGAAAGGAAGTTTTTGGCTCCTCTCAGATTCCAGAACTTTGCAGCACCGAAATGTGAGGGAAAATAGTTTTTCTAGACCAATTTTGAGGTGTGCAAAGGATTCTGGGTGCCAGAACCCGATGATAGCCCACAAGTCACCCCATTCTGAATTCCCCTAGGTGTCTAGTTTCTAAAAATGTATAGGTTTGCTAGGTTTCCCTAGGTGCTGGCTGAAGTAAAGGCCAAAATCCACAGTGAGGCACTTTGCAAAAAACAGGTCAGTTTTCTTTGGGAAAATATAAGTGTCCGCGTTCTGTTTTTTGGGCATTTCCTGTTGTGGACACTAGCCCTACCCACACAAGTGATGTACCATTTTCATCAGAAGACTTGGGGGAATGTTGGGTGGAAGGAAGTTTGTGGCTCACCTCAGATTTCAGAACTTTCCATCACCACAATGTGAGGAAAACGGTATTTTGCCAAATTTTGAAGTTTGCAAAAGATTCTGGGTAACAGAACCAGGTCAAAGCCCCACAAGTCACCCCATCCTGGATCTCCCTAGGTTTCTAATTTTCAAAAATGCACAGGTTTGATAGGTTTCCTTAGGTGCTGGCTGAGCTAGAGGCCAAAATCCACAGCTAGAAACTTTACAAACAAAAACGTCAGATTTCAATGCAAAAATGTTATGTGTCAATATTGCGTTTCCTGTCATGGGCACTAGGCCTACCCACACAAATGAGGTACCATTTTTATCGGGAGACTTGGGGGAACACAGAAAGAAGAACAAGTGTTATTGCCCCTTATCTTTCTCTACATTTTATTTTTCCAAATGTAAAACAGCGTGTAAAAAAGAAGTCTTTTTGAGAAATTCCCTGTAATTCACATGCTAGTATGGGTAACCTGGAATTCAGAGATGTGCAAATAACCCCTGTTTCTCAGCACCTTATCTTGTGCCCATTTCAGAAATACAAAAGTTTCCTTGATACCTATTTTTCACTCTTTATATTTCACCAAATGAATTGCTGTATACCTGGTATACAATGAAAAACCATTGCAAGGTGCAGCTCATTTATTGGCTCTGGGTACCTAGGGATCTTGACGAACCTACAAGCCCTATATATCTACGGACCCAGAAGAGTCTAGCAGACGTAACAGTAAATTGCTTTAAAAAATCTGCCATAGCTGGAAAAAGTTACAGAAGAAAACGTGGACCAAAATGGCTGTTTTTTCTCCTCAATTTCTCATTTTTTTATTTCAGCTCTTACTTTCTGTACGAAAACCTTGAAAGCTCCAAACAAATGAGCCCTTGCTAAATTTATAATGTTGTCTACTTTTCTGAAATGTTTAGCTGTCCGGGATCTACCATTGGTTTCACACCATTTCTGTCACTAACTGGAAGGGGACTGAAAGCACAAAAAGCAGTAAAAATGGGGTATGTCTCAGTAAAATGCCACAATTGTGTTGAAAAATGTGGTTTTCTGATTGACGTCTGCCTGTTTCTGAAAGCTGGGAAGATGGTGATTTTAGCACTGCAAACCCTTTGCTAATGCCAAATTCAGGTAAAAAAGCACATGCTTTTTTTTGCAGCACGTTTTTCCAATTTTTCTGAAAAACAAAACAAAATGTTAGCTGTATTTTGGCTAATTTCTTTGTCTCCTCCAGGGAAGGCCCCAAACTCTGGGAACCTTTAGAATCCCTAGGGTGTTGGTAAATAAGGACACAAATGTGGCGTAGATAGCTTATGTGGACTGTCAGAAATGGGGTTTCTGGTTGGCTAGGGTATGCACCTCAGCCAGGCAGAACCTACCCACTCTAGTCAGGGAAAGGGAGTTACACATCCAAGATAACCCCTGCTCACCCCCTTGTTAGCTTGGCATGAGCAGTCAGGCCTATCCCAGAGGCAATGTGTAAAGCATTTGCACAACACATACAACACACGTGACGCACTAGCCCCACCACAAAGGAAACACAACACCAAGTTATATGAAAATATACTGTATTGTACACAACGCATTTATTAGACCAAACATCACATATCAGTAGTATCCTGCTACCTTAGCAGTTGTCAGAACGTTTCACTTTAGTTACGCTGCAAAATCGCAGTAGTAACATATACCACACAGGTTACTCAGTATTCTGCAACATAAGCAGTAGTCAGGAAACACGTTATTACACCAAAGCACTTGTCATCAGAATATCTTAAACGCCCATGATTGGAACATTAGAAAACATATGGCAAGGTAGAAAAAACATATTAGCATGTTATGCCCATAACAGCAACATTTACATACATATATAAACATCATCAAGCAGGTAGGCAATATATGTATTCAAGTCTGTAGAAAGAACTTAGAATATATCTTATTTCTCTAGGAAATACCTGTCTTTAATGGTAAAGGCACCTCTAGTGCCTAAAAGATGAAAAATGGGGCCCCCGGTGCTCCTCTGTGCAAAACGGGGGTCTCTCTTATCCTTTGGCTGGAGGAGGGCGGCACGAACCTCCTCTCTACTGTGGATGGGCTCAATGGGGGCCCCCCTGGGCCTCAACTGGCCATCACGATGGGAAGCCAACGTCCTCAGGATAACATAGGGGGAGAGGGGTGCCACGCACCCCCTCCGACAGGTAACGGGCCCCTCCTGGGGCCCACAATCTCCTGGCCCACACAGGGCCACAAGGGGAAGCCGGCGGCTCAGGGGGATGTCCAGCAGGGTTCCTGTCCCACCCACGGCCTCCTGAAACAGGTCCAGAGAGTCGGAGGAGCAGGGGGAGCCTCCTAGGAGGCTTCCCTTCCACCTGCCTGGCAGAAGAAACAAAAAGGGGCCTGGTGGGGCGAGGGAGCCTCTGATGAGGCTTCCTTCCCTGACCACCGGCTCCAGCAGCACTCGGCGGCCCGTCCGGCCGTCGGAAAGGGCAGGTAGCAATGTAGGTGCCTGCCTGTGCCCCGGGGGCGCTCCACGGAGCTCGCTTCACCCCGGGGGCACGACAGAAGTGCTCTTGTTCCAATTTTGCTTTTAGTTGGGTCTTCTTGTGCCCCGGGGGCACCAGGCAGCGCGCTTAGTTGAGATAGCTTCCCCGGGCTTTGGCAGTGATTTCGAGCACCAGGACGTGCTTTTCCCAAAAGTGCTGGAACCCCAAAGGAAGCCCGGGTCGCGGTGGTGAATTTATCATGCTACAATGAATAAGCGCTTCTTAAGGTGCAAAACACCAGAAAGGGGAAGCCTTTCAAGCGCTAAAGAAATCCCCAAAGGAGCGCTTTCCCAAGCGATTAACTCAGGAACCAGGTGAAGCACCCCTTGTGCTTCAAGGTGGATGCAGGGGTAAGGGGCCACAGCACCCTGCCCCTGGGAGCAGAGTTCCAAGAAAAGGCCCACATGTGGAGGGGCCCAGCAACAGGCCAGCACAAAGAGGATGCAGCAAGTGGCAAGTCCTTTTCAGTGACTAAGCTGGTCACAGGTCAGCACAGCAGCTGCAGTCTATGGCGGTTCCTGGTGAGTCCTTCCAGCAAATCTGTGTCCAGTTCCAAGATAATCCCAAGAGTCTCCAAATTGTGGGAAAATTCCCCTGTACTTATACTTACAGTGTTTTACAATAGTGGGGAGAGGAGGTTACAACCAGTTACAGCTGGTTCTGGGAGTGCCCCCTCTTTCCTACAGCACAGGCTCCAAACATCAGTGGGGAGTAAACGACCCTATTGTGTGAGACCAGGGCACAGCCTTTAATAAATGTAGGTGTGCCCCGCCTCTCCCTTCTCTCAGCCCAGGAAGACTATTCAGTATGTAGATACGCCTCTGTGACACCTCCACCCTCGCTGTGTACAGGCTGTCTGAAAAGTATGCACAAAGCCCCAACTGTCACTCTGCCCAGACGTGGATTGGAGTCAGGCTGCAAAACACCAGAGTCATAAGCACAGATAAATGCGCACTTTCTAGAAGTGGCATTTCTGTAATAGTAATACAAAATACACCTAGACCAGTAAGTTGCATTTATTATCACCATCACAACCATACCAAACATGCCTATGCTACCCCTCATAAATCAGACACTACCCCTTACACATAAGGCAGGGCATTTCTAATGCAATCCTATGAGAAGGCAGCACTCACAGCAGTGAGACACCAAGTTAGGCTGTTTGTCACTACCAGGGCAGGCCACGCAACCTGGCGCATGTCCTGCCTTCTACATACATGGCACCCTGCCCATAGGGCTAGCTAGGGCATACCTTGGGGGTGACTTACATGTAGTAAAAGGGGAGTTTCGGGCCTGGCAAGTAATTTTAGATGCCAGGTCCCTGTGGCAGAAAACTGCACACACAGGCCCGGCGCTAGCAGGCCTGAGACAGGTTTGAAAGTCTACTTCAGTGGGTGGTGCAAGCAGCGCTGCAGGCCCACTAGTAGTATTTAATTTACAGGCCCTGGGTATGGAGATACCACTATACAAGGGACTTGTAGGTAAAATAAATATGCCAATTAGGTATAAGCCAATCATACCAACTTTAGATGGGATAGCACCTGCACTTTAGCACTGGTCAGCAGTGATAAAATGCTCAGAGTCCTATAGCCAACAGCGAGAGGTCAGAAAAAATAGGAGGAAGGAGGCAAAAAAACTAGGGATGACCCTGCATAAGGAAAAAAAAGTCCAACATGGACAAAAAGTTATGAGGGCCTAAGCGCGAACTACCCCAAATATAAAAAAAAAAGGCTCGCACCTGAGGGGGAAAAGGGCTAGCAGCGAAGTGGTTAATGTAAGGGTAATTATTTATATGTGCCTGCAGTAAAAATTTAGTTTGTTTATGACATGATGCAATAAGTGTTATCTGAACGTGAACTCCGTAGGTTTGGGATGTGCACTAAACAGAGCCGGGCTGACCCAGCAGGGAACTAATTGAACAAGCATTTACAATGCAATAGGTCTCACATTTGTGAGAGTTGGAGCTATTGGCTTTTTTAATGACAATGTCATTTACCTATGTGTTTTGGTGGCTAGTGTAGTGGATGTATTCCAGGTGCCACAGCAGCTCTCCCAGGTCTGTGGCTGTAGGAGAGAGGACACAACAAGACCTACATCTTGGGAGTGTTTTTGCCTCATTCCTACAAACTGACTGTGACACCCTAGAGATGCATCCCTTTCTAGTGTGTTTATCTGAACTTGTATAGCACCAAACAAGCCACAAAGAGGCACCTTTGTGGCATTGAACCCAGAGAATGAGGGGGTCAAAAGAGTTAGGAGCAAAGAAAATGGAGCAGCCATATATTTCTGTGCGTTAATCTAATCCTTTGAAGGCATTATTCCTTTACATTGGCAATACCAGCCTAACTTTTAAAAACATTGACTGTATACAAAGAGAATAACAGAAGAGGCAGTTTAAATGTACAGGAGGCTTTAAATGTGTGCAGATTGGTGAAACAGAGCTTCGGTGGTAGATGGGCCGACAGGATAGGTTCCAGAGGTGAGACATGTGTGACCTTGGGTCAGCGTTTTAAATGCAAATAAAGAAGGACTGGTACTTTGTATTCATTTGAAGCACTGCCTTGAGTTAATAGTCTTATGACAGCCATCGGCTCAGGACTAGACTTTGTAGAACAGATACGTGTGCCTGAATCTCCTGGACCTTGGCGGTGCCTTTTCTGTGCATACATTTGTGCACTGGCTGATGGTTTTGAAGTGAAGATTATCTCTCAAAATTTGAAGTCTTGGACTTGCCATTTGGACCACTCAGAGTAGAGCCTGGCTTTGGACAGTGTTTTTTGGCCTAGACCAGTGTTGCCTGGTGAGGCTCCTATGGGGCTGTTTCATTGGTATTTTTTCAGGCAATGAAAAGGATTTAAATGTATGTTTTTTTGTTTTGGGAATCCAAGGTAGGTCCAAAACCATGTCACAGTTTCTTGATACCCACATAAAATAAATTACGTAAAAATAATTTATATGGACTGTATTTACACAGTGGTTACCCTGCAAGCCTGGCATGGATCCTGCCTGTTTGTTGTTTTGCACAAAAAAAGCCTTCAGTCACAACAACACATTTGAGTTACATAAGTACAAGGAGTGGCTGGTCCTGGTGGCCACAGTTTGTGAAACAACAGTTCTCCTGTATAAAACGTCTCCTGCCCATGGAATCTTTACTTGTACTGTCCGGGATTGACTTTGAGATGTTTGTCCCTTTGGAGGATGGATGTTTTAAATGGCAGTAAAATGAACAAATGAAATGGCTTTAAGCCCACAGAAGAAAGTATACTAAAAGTAGACAAGAGGCTGTACGCTTTCACCCAACCAAAAAAGGAGACAGTGATTATGCTTAGTTGAATGTACACATTTTGAATGTGCAAACAGGTGCCACATTTTGAATGACCACAACATTATTTTTGTAAACTGTTAGACATGACACATATGTGTGATAGATTATTGATCGAGTGAGGGAGAAAGTTTATAAATGATTGAAGAACATTTTAAATTTTTAGGCATTGAGAAAGCTAAAGGGCCAAAGACTATATTACAGATTTTTTAACCACTTAAACCATCGCTAAGCTAATGTTGGTAAATAAAAAGTGATCTGGGAGACATTTGCGGTTACCCTGAGTAATAATGTTCAGCCAATGATTAAAGTATCTTTCATATTTGTAGGTATGGCACAAACATGCTAAGAGACATTTTGTGAGGAAGAAATTAAACATAAGGGGTTTAGTTGTGTGGTAAGAGGTAGACTATTTAGTACTGTGTAACAAATGGAGCAGAGTGGAGAAAAATTAGAAATTAAGGTTTCACAGACCACTAGTCAATGTTTTCTTTTGTTATTTGGTAGTTTTTCCTTGTGATAAATAAATAGATCTACTGATGTGGCACTAGATAAAATAATATGAATAGATGACACTGAAAACAAAAGGCCAGGAGTACCCGAAATTAAGCATGCAAATATGGTTACATATATAGACAGAGAGAATAATTGAAAGAGACGCTAATTACGTTGCCCTGTTCCTCCAGTATGTTACATCAAGAACAGTGTTATAAAATACAAGATACAAATATTTGAAGGTGAACACCTGTCCTAGCTAACTTGAAAGATTAGTGTGTGGTATGTGATGAAATAATTGAACACATTATGATAGCGGTGGGAGCATGGGATATTAATAGAGAACAATTAACTGGAAAGCAATGTGTAATCCATTCATAAATAAGGAAGATTAACACAGTGAATTATAACAATGATCTCAGAAGAGAGGGAGCCACATCAGATCATTGTGAAACTATCTAGTAATTGGATAAATATGGCTCAGGAACAAAAGGTAATAGTCCCCGGGATAAATTGAATGTCCAATAGAGACAATCAAAAATAAGGGACCTTTTAATATGGAACGAGGTCCTCTGGGACAATGATACCCTCTTTCAATTAGAGAAGCGAGAAAATTAAGGAAGGTGAACAAGAAAAGAATGAGTATGTGAAAGAATTGATAAGCAGAATAAAAGAGTTTCTGTTTATTGCAATTATATTTTGGCTTACTTAAGTGTATTGATAAGACTTAGTTTTATGTGATTTATGCTCAATATGTGTCTTAAAGAGGGTGGTATATTGTAGGAGGCTGGCCTGGCTTGTAGTGGGTACCAGAGGTACTTACACCTTGTGCCAGGTCCAGTTATCCCTTATTAGTGTAGAAGAGGTGATTCTAGCAGCTAAGGCTGATAGAAGGTAGCTATGGCAAAGCAGCTTAGGCTGAACTAGGAGACATGTAAAGCTCCTACTATACCACTGGTGTCATATGCACAATATCATAAGAAAACACAATACACAGATATACTAAAAATAAAGGTACTTTATTTTTATGACAATATGCCAAAAGTATCTCAGTGAGTACCCTAAGTATGAGGATGAGAAATATACACAAGATATATGTACACAATACCAAAATTATGCAGAAATAGCAAAAGGAAGTAATGCAAGCAGTGTAAAGTTACAATAGATTGCAATAGGAGCACATAGGTATAGGGGCAACACAAACCATATATTCCAAAAGTGGAATGCGAACCACGAATGGACCCCAAACCTATTTGAGCTTGTAGAGGGTCGCTAGGACTGTAAGAAAACAGTGAGAGTTAGAATAATAGCCCACCCAGAGACCCTGTAAGGTAGGTGTAAAGTTCACCCACAACCCCCAGAGAGCACAGAAGTCGTGATAGGGGGCTTCTGCAAGGAAAACCAACACCAGCAATGCAACAACAGTGGATTTCCGGACCTGAGTACCTGTAAGACAAGGGGACCAAGTCCAAGAGTCGCGACAGTGTCGAGAGTGGGCAAGAGCCCAGGGAATGGCAGCTGAGGGTGCAAGGAAGCTGCCACTGGATGGAAGAAGCTTGGTGTTTTGCAAGAACGAAGAGGACTAGGAACTTCCCCTTTGGAGGATGGATGTCCCACGTCATGAAGAAGCTTGCAGAGTTGTTCCCACACAGAAAGACTGCAAACAAGCCTTGCTAGCTGCAAGGGTCGTGGTTAGGGTTTTTGGATACTGCTGTGGCCCAGGAGGGACCAGGATGTCGCCACTTGGATGAGGAGACAGAGGGGGTGCCCAGCAAGTCAGAGAGCCCTCACAGAAGCAGGCAGCACCCGCAGAAGTACCGGAACAGGCACTTAGAAGAGGAGTGAACCGGAGTCCACGCAAAGTCACAAAAGGGAGTCCCACGACGCCGGAGGACAACTCAGTAGGTTGTGCACTGCAGGTTAGAGTGTCAGGACCCAGGCTTGGCTGTGCATGAAGGAAATCCTGGAAGATTGCACAGGAGCCGGAGCAGCTGCAAATCACGCGGCACCCAGCAATGCAGTCTAGCGTGGGGAGGCAAGGACTTACCTCCACCAAACTTGGACTGAAGAGTCACTGGGCTGTGGGAGTCACTTGGACAGAGTTGCTGAGTTCCAGGGACCACACTCGTTGTGCTGAGAGGGGACCCAGAGGACCGGTGATGCAGTCTTTTGTTGCCTGCGGTTGCAGGGGGAAGATTCCGTCGACCCACGGGAGATTTCTTCAGAGCTCCTGGTGCAGAAAGGAGGCAGGCTACCCCCAGAGCATTCACCACCAGGAAACAGTCGAGAAAGCCAGCAGGATGAAGCGTTACAAGGTTGCAGTAGTCGTCTTTGCTACTTTGTTGCGGTTTTGCAGGCGTCCTGAGCAGTCAGCGGTCGATCCTTTGGCAGAAGGTGAAGAGGGAGATGCAGAGGAACTCTGGTGAGCTCTTGCATTCGGTATCTGAAGAATTCCCCAAAGCAGAGACCCTAAATAGCCAGAAAAGGAGGTTTGGCTACCTAGGAAGGAGGATTGGCTACTAAGAGAGGTAAGAGCCTATCAGAAGGAGTCTCTGACGTCACCTGCTGACACTGGCCACTCAGAGCAGTCCAGTGTGCCAGCATCACCTCTGTTTCCAAATGGCAGAGGTCTGGGGCACACTGGAGGAGCTCTGGGCACCTCCCCTGGGAGGTCCAGGTCAGGGGAATGGTCACTCCCCTTTCCTTTGTCCAGTTTTGCGCCAGAGCAGGGCCGGGGGATCCCTGATCCGGTGTAGACTGGCTTATGCAGAGATGGGCAGCATCTGTGCCCATCAAAGCATTTCCAGAGGCTGGGGGAGGCTACTCCTCCCCAGCCATCACACCTATTTCCAAAGGGAGAGGGTGTTACACCCTCTCTCCGAGGAAATCCTTTGTTCTGCCTTCCTGGGCCAGGGCTGCCTGAACCCCATGGGGGCAGAAACCTGTCTGAGGGGTTGGCAGCAGCAGCAGCTGCAGTGGAGACCCCGGAAAGGCAGTTTGGCAGTACCCGGTTCTGTGCTAAAGACCCGGGAGATCATGGAATTGTCTCCCCAATGCCAGAATGGCATTGGGGTGACAATTCCATGATCTTAGACATGTTACATGGCCATGTTCGGAGATACCATTGTGACGCCATACATAGGTAGTGACCTATGTATAGTACACGGGTGTAATGGTGTCCCCGCACTCACAAAGTCCGGGGAATTTGCCCTGAACAATGTGCTGGCACCTTGGCTAGTGCCAGGGTGCCCACACACTAAGTAACTTTGCACCCAACCTTCACCAGGTGAAGGTTAGACATATAGGTGACTTATAAGTTACTTAAGTGCAGTGGTAAATGGCTGTGAAATAACGTGGACGTTATTTCACTCAGGCTGCACTGGCAGGCCTGTGTAAGAATTGTCAGATCTCCCTATGGGTGGCAAAAGAAATGCTGCAGCCCATAGGGATCTCCTGGAACCCCAATACCCTGGGTACCTCAGTGCCATATACTAGGGAATTATATGGGTGTTCCAGTATGCCAATGTGAATTGGTGAAATTGGTCACTAGCCTGTTAGTGACAATTTGGAAAGCAGAGAGAGCATAACCACTGAGGTTCTGGTTAGCAGAGCCTCAGTGAGACAGTTAGTCATCACACAGGGAACACATGCAGGGCACGTACTTATGAGCACTGGGGCCCTGCCTGGCAGGGTCCCAGTGACACATAGACTAAAACAACATATATACAATGAAATATGGGGGTAACATGCCAGGCAAGATGGTACTTTTCTACACAACCCCCCCATAAACGAAGGACAATAAGACTAGCCATGACCTGATGAGTCTTCATTGTCTAAGTGGAAGTATCTGGAGAGTCCATCTGCATTGGAGTGGGTACTCCCAGGTCTATGTTCCACTGTATAGTCCATTCCCTGTAGAGATATGGACCACCTCAACAATTTAGGATTTTCACCTTTCATTTGTTTTAGCCAAAGTAGAGGTTTGTGGTCTGTCTGAACAATGAAGTGAGTGCCAAACCGGTATGGCCTCAACTTCTTCAGTGCCCAGACCACAGCAAAGGCCTCCCTCTCAATGGCAGACCAATGCTTTTCTCTAGGGGTCAACCTTCTGCTGATAAAAGCCACTGGTTGATCCTGGCCCTCAGAGTTAAGTTGTGATAAGACTGCCCCTACCCCTAATTCAGATGCATCAGTTTGAACAATGAATTTCTTGGAGTAACATGAGCTTTTTAGGACAGGTGCGGTGCACATGGCCTGTTTGAGCTCCTCAAAAGCTTTCTGACAGCTAGCTGTCCACAATACCTTTTTAGGCATCTTCTTGCTAGTGAGATCATTAAGTGGGGCTGCAATGGAGCCATAGTTTTTAATGAATCTCCTGTAATACCCAGTGAGGCCTAGGAAGGCTCTCACCTGGGTCTGAGTTGTAGGGGGAAACCAATCCATTATTGTCTGGATTTTCCCCTGAAGTGGTGCAATCTGTTCTCCACCTACCAGGTGTCCCAGATAAACCCCTTTCCCCTGCCCTATCTGGCACTTTGAAGCCTTGATAGTGAGGCCTGCCTTTTGCAGGGCCTCCAAAACTTTCCACAGGTGGACCAGGTGATCATCCCAGGTGGAGCTAAAGACACCTATATCATCTAGATATGCTGCACTAAAAGCCTCCAACCCTTGCAGGACTGTATTCACCAACCTCTGAAAAGTGGCAGGTGCATTTTACAACCCAAAGGGCATCACTGTAAATTGGTAGTGCCCTCCTATAGTTGAAAATGCAGTTTTGGCTTAAGCATCCTCTGACAATTTGATCTGCCAATACCCTGCAGTCAAATCAAAGGTGCTTAGATACTTGGCAGATGCCAGTGCATCTATGAGCTCATCTGCCCTGGGTATAGGGTGAGCATCAGTTTTTGTTACCTGGTTGAGACCTCTGTAATCTACACAAAACCTCATCTCCCTTTTTCCATCTTTTGAATGAGGCTCTGGTACAAGCACAACAGGAGAGGCCCATGTGCTTTCAGAATGTTCAACCACTCCTAGATCAAGCATTTTCTGAACTTCTTGCTTTATGCAGTCCCTGACATGGTCAGGCTGCCCATAGATTTTACTTTTGACAGGCAAGCTGTCTCCAGTATCAATTGTGTGTTCACACCAAGATGTGGTAACTGGCACAGTTGAAAACAGTTCAGAAAACTGTCCAAGGAGATTTATGCAGTTGTCTTTCTGCTCAGCCAGTAAGACAGTCTGCCCAAACTACACCTTCCACTAAAGCATCATCTTCAGTGGAAGAGAAGAGATCAGGGAGAGGTTCACTCTCTTCTTCCTGTCCTTCATCTGTTGCCATGAGCAGGGTGAGATCAGCCCTGTCATAGTAGGGTTTTAGGCGGTTGACATGGAGCACCCTAAGGGGACTACTGGCAGTGCCCAGGTCAACCAAGTAGGTGACCTCGCCCTTCTTTTCAACAATGAGATGGAGTCCACTCCATTTGTCCTGGAGTGCTCTTGGGGCCACAGTCTCCAATACCCACACCTTCTGTCCTGTTTGGCACTGAATCAGAACAGCCTTCTGGTCATGCCATTGCTTTTGGAGCTCTTGGCTGGCCTGAAGGTTTTTACTGGCCTTTTTCATGTACTCAGCCATTCTGGATCTTAGACCAAGTACATAGTCCACTATATCCTGCTTAGGAGCTTTTAAAGGTTGTTCCCAACCCTCCTTCACAAGTGTTAGTGGACCTCTTACAGGGTGCCCAAAGAGGAGTTCAAAGGGGCTGAAGCCCACTCCTTTCTGGGGTCCCTCCCTGTAAGCGAAAAGGAGGCAAGGTAACAGGACATCCCATCTCCTCCTGAGTTTTTCAGGGAGTCCCATTATCATTCCTTTGAGAGTTTTATTAAACCTCTCTACCAGTCCATTTGTTTGTGGATGATAAGGTGTGGTGAATTTGTATGTTACACCACATTCCTTCCACATAGCCTTTAAGTATGAAGACATAAAGTTGCTACCCCTGTCTGATACAACCTCTTTTGGAAAACACACCCTGGAAAAGATTCCCAGGAGGGCTTTTGCCCATGCAGGTGCTGTAGTGGTTCTTAGAGGAATTTCTTCAGGAAATCTTGTGGCATGGTCCACTACCACCAAGATAAACCTATTGTCTGAAGCAGTAGGAGGGTCAAGGGGGCCAACTATGTCAACCCCTTTCCTTCAAAGGGAACCCCAACCACAGGTAGTGGAATAAGGGGAGCCTTTGGAGTGCCACCAGTCTTGCCACTGGCTTGGCAGGTCATGCAAGACTTACAAAAATCGTTTGTGTCCTCTGACATCCTAGGCCAGTGAAACAGGGGGACAAGCCTTTCCCATGTTTTAATCTGGCCCAAATGCCCAGCCAAAGGAATGTCATGTGCCAGAGTTAGGAGGAACTCTCTGTACTGCAGGGGGATGGCCAATCTCCTGGCTGCTCCAGGTTTTGGGTCCCTTGCCTCTGTGTACAAGAGGTTGTCCTCCCAGTAAACTCTATGTGAGTCACTGACATCCCCATTTTGCTGCTTGACAGCTTGCTGCCTAAGACCCTCTAATGTGGGACAGGATTGCTGTGCCACACTCAGCTCTATCGTGGCAGGCCCCCCTCCACCCAAAAGCTCAGCAGTGTCTGCTGCCAGCTCCTCTGGTGAAGGTTCTGCACAGGGAGGAAATTCTTCTTCCTCAGAAGGAGAATCATTTGTAGAAGGAGGGATAGTGGGTAGGGATTTACCCTTGCTAATGCTAGCTTTAGGGAGCACTTGGTCCATTGTTCCAGGATCCAAGTCACCCTGTCCTTTTTGCTTTTTGGCCTGAGCCCTTGTCAAAGCAACAATATGACCAGAAATGCCCAGCATTGCTTCATGAGCCTCCAACTCCACTTCTGCCCAAGCTGATGTCTCTAAATCATTTCCAAGTAGACAGTCTACATGTAAATCTGAAGCAACCACAACTTTCTTTGGACCAGTAACCTCCCCCCCCCCCAGTTGAGATTCACAACAGCCATGGGGTGGCTAAGAGTGTTGTTATGAGCGTCTGTCACTTGGTACTGGTGACCAAGTAGGTGTTGTTCAGGGTGCACCAGTTTCTCTATCACCATGGTAACACTGGCACCTGTGTCCCTGTAGGCCTGAACCTCAACACCATTGATTAGGGGAAGTTGCTTGTACTTATCCATATTAAGGGGGCAAGCAACCAAGGTGGCAAAATCAATGGCACCTTCAGAGACTAACAGAGCCTCTGTGGTCTCCCTAACAAGACCAACCCCAACTAAATTACCAAAAGTGAGCCCAGCTACTACTTTGGATTGGCTATTAGTAGGTTTGCTCCCACCACCACTGCTATTACTAGGGGCACTAGAGGTTGCAGTAGGGGTTGTGGTAGTGGGAGGTTTGGTGTTTTTCTTTGGACAACTGGCATCAGTTGTCCAATGGCCTTTTACTTCACATAAATAACACCAAGGCTTTTTTACTTGATTTGAAGAGGATTTGGACCCACCACCCCCACCAGAGTGTTTTTGTGGGCCTGATAAAGACTCATTTTTAGATTTGTCCCCACCCTTGTCAGAAGACTTACCATCCTTCTTCTTGTCATCCTTGTCACCCCCGTATGAACTTTTCTGTTCACTCTTGTTCTGACCCATTTGTCTGCCTTCTTTCCCAATTCTTGGGGAGAGGTCAGATCTGAGTCCACTAGATACTGGTGTAACAAGTCAGACACACAGTTATTCAGAATATGCTCTCTCAGAATAAGATTATACAGGCTTTCATAGTCAGAAACTTTACTGCCATGTAACCACCCCTCCAAGGCCTTCACTGAACAGTCAACAAAGTCTATCCAGTCTTGTGAGGACTCGTTTCTGGTGTCTCTGAACTTAATCCTGTATTGTTCAGTGGTTAAGCCAAATCCTTCCAAGAGTGCATCCTTCAAAACTGCAAAATGATTAGCATCACTTTCTCTAACAGTAAGGAGCCTATCCCTACCCTTTCCATTGAAAGATAGCCATAATATAGCAGGACACTGCCTTTGAGGGACCCCCTGTACCATGCAGGCCCTCTCAAGTGCAGCAAACCACTTGTTAATGTCATCCCCCGCCTTATAACGGGGAACTATCTTGTGCAGATTCCTGGAATCATGCTCTCTCACAGGATTACTATCAGGAATACTGCTGCTGCCACCATGGGGTCCAAACCCCAATCTCTGTCTCTCTTTCTCCAGGTCTAGGGATTCCCTGTCTAGAGCCAGCTGTTGCTGTTTAAGCTTCAGCCTGGTCTCTTCCACTCTCAACTTTTTGAGTTCCCTATCTAACATGTTGTCTTCAGGGTGGGTGGGTTGGGAATGTTTAGACACTGAGGACAAATTGGAAATAACAGAGGGAGATCTGTCCCTAACAGTTTGGACTCTAACAACCTGGCCTCCAGGAACAAAAGCATCCCTACTATGATGAGAGCTTCTATTACTACCAGCATTGCTCTGAGGTCTTCTAAGGGGCAGATTTGGAAGAGAACCCTCCACACCTCCCTCAAGGGGTTCCCCTGAGTCAGAGTGTGAGCTATCTACTAACTTCTCAGTTGAAGTGCCAGCTAGGGACTTATCATTCTCAATGAGCATGTTAAACAGAAATTCTCTAGAGGGGTTCTTTCCTATCACTAAACCTCTATCAATGCAGAGACTCCTTAGGCTCTTAAAGTTTAGATTGTCATAAGTAGTATTGACCATTTTAAGAGAAGTTCCTACATCAGACATAATCGAAGAAGGTTTAGAGACAGTGAGAAGAGAGAAAAAGTTTCAGCACTTTTTAAAGACAGAAAAAAAACGTTTTCAAACTTTTTCAAGCTTTTTAGAAGTTTAGGAGTACTTTTCAGCAGAAAGTGTAAGAGAAGAAGCGCAAAACTTTTTGGTTAGGTGTACATACACTGAACTTGTTTTGTATATTATTCTCTTATGAAAAGTACACAATGACAAAGTGGTAAGTAGTCACAAGTACTTATCCCACCGCTGCACAACCAATGTAGGAGGCTGGCCTGGCTTGTAGTGGGTACCAGAGGTACTTACACCTTGTGCCAGGTCCAGTTATCCTTTATTAGTGTAGAAGAGGTGTTTCTAACAGCTAAGGCTGATAGAAGGTAGCTATGGCAAAGCAGCTTAGGCTGAACTAGGAGACATGTAAAGCTCCTACTATACCACTGGTGTCATATGCACAATATCATAAGAAAACACAATACACAGATATACTAAAAATAAAGGTACTTTATTTTTATGACAATATGCCAAAAGTATCTCAGTGAGTACCCTCAGTATGAGGAGGAGAAATATACACAAGATATATGTACACAATACCAAAATTATGCAGAAATAGCAAAAGGAAGTAATGCAAGCAGTGTAAAGTTACAATAGATTGCAATAGGAGCACGTAGGTATAGGGGCAACACAAACCATATACTCCAAATGTGGAATGGGAACCACGAATGGACTCCAAACCTATGTGAGCTTGTAGAGGGTCGCTGGGACTGTAAGAAAACAGTGAGGGTTAGAAAAATAGCCCACCCCAAGACCCTGTAAGGTAGGTGTAAAGTTCACCTACAACCCCCAGAGAGCACAGAAGTTGTGATAGGGGGATTCTTCAAGGAAAACCAACACCAGCAATGCAACAACAGTGGATTTCCGGACCTGAGTACCTGTAAGACAAGGGGACCAAGTCCAAGAGTCGCGACAGTGTCGAGAGTGGGCAGGAGCCCAGGAAATTCCAGCTGAGGGTGCAAGGAAGCTGCCACTGGATGGAAGAAGCTTGGTGTTTTGCAAGAACGAAGAGGACTAAGAACTTCCCCTTTGGAGGATGGATGTCCCACATCGTGAAGAAGCTTGCAGAGGTGTTCCCACGCAGAAAGACCACAAACAAGCCTTGCTAGCTACAAGAGTCGGGGTTAGGGTTTTTGGGTGCTGCTGTAGCCCAAGAGGGACCAGGATGTCGCCACTTGGATGAGGAGACAGAAGGAGTGCCCAGCAAGTCAGGGAGCCCTCACAGAAGCAGGCAGCACCCACAGAAGTACCGGAACAGGCACTTAGAAGAGGAGTGAACCAGAGTACACGTGAAGTCACAAAAGGGAGTCCCACGACGCCGGAGGACAACTCAGAAGGTTGTGCACTGCAGGTTAGAGTGTCGGGGACCCAGGCTTGATTGTGCACGAAGGAAGTCCTGGAAGAGTGCACAGGAGCCGGAGCAGCTGCCAATCACGCGGTACCCAGCAATGCAGTCTAGCGTGGGGAGGCAAGGACTTACCTTCACCAAACCTGGACTGAAGAGTCACTGGACTGTGGGAGTCACTTGGACAGAGTTGCTGAGTTCCAGGGACCACGCTTGTCATGCTGAGAGGGGACCCAGAGGACCGGTGATGCAGTCTTTTGTTGCCTGTGGTTGCAGGGGGAAGATTCCGTCGACCCACAGGAGATTTCTTCAGAGCTCCTGGTGCAGAAAGGAGGCAGGCTACCCCCAGAGCATGCACCACCAGGAAACAGTCGAGAAAGCCGGCAGGATGAAGCGATACAAGGTTGCAGTAGTCGTCTTTTCTACTTTGTTGCGGTTTTGCAGGCGTCCTGAGCAGTCAGCGGTTGATCCTTTGGCAGAAGGTGAAGAGGGAGATACAGAGGAACTCTGGTGAGCTCTTGCATTCGGTATCTGAAGAATTCCCCAAAGCAGAGACCCTAAATAGCCAGAAAAGGAGGTTTGACTACCTAGGAAGGAGGATTGGCTACTAAGAGTGGTAAGAGCCTATCAGAAGGAGTCTCTGACGTAACCTGCTGGCACTGGCCACTCAGAGCAGTCCAGTGTGCCAGCAAGACCTCTGTTTCCAAGATGGCAGAGGTCTGGGGCACACTGGAGGAGCTCTGGGCACCTCCCCTGGGAGGTGCAGGTCAGGGGAGTGGTCACTCCCCTTTCCTTTGTCCAGTTTCGTGCCAGAGCAGGGCTGGGGGATCCCTGAACCGGTGTAGAATGGCTTATGCAGAGATGGGCAGCATCTGTGCCCATCAAAGCATTTCCAGAGGATGCGGGAGGTTACATCCTCTCTCCGAGGAAATCCTTTGTTCTGCCTTCCTGGGCCAGGGCTGCCTGGACCCCAGGGGGGCAGAAACCTGTCTGAGGGGTTGGCAGCAGCAGCAGCTGCCCTGGAGACCCCGGAAAGGCAGTTTGGCAGTACCCGGGTTCTGTGCTAGAGACCCGGGGGATCATGGAATTGTCTCCCATTGGGGTGACAATTCCCTGATCTTATACATGTTACATGTTCAGAGTTACCATTGTGACGCCATACATAAGTAGTGACCTATGTATAGTGCACGCGTGTAATGGTGTCCCCGCACTCACAACGCCCGGGGAATTTGCCCTGAACGATGTGGGGGCTCCTTGGCTAGTGCCAGGGTGCCCACACACTAAGTAACTTTGCACCCAACCTTCACCAGGTGAAGGTTAGACATATAGGTGACTTATAAGTTACTTAAGTGCAGTGGTAAATGGCTGTGAAATAATGTGGACGTTATTTCACTCAGGCTGCACTGGCAGGCCTGTGTGAGAATTGTCAGATCTCCCTATGGGTGGCAAAATAAATGCTGCAGCCCATAGGGATCTCCTGGAACCCCAATACCCTGGGTACCTTAGTACCATATGCCAGGGAATTCTAAGGGTGTTCCAGTATGCCAATGTGAATTGGTGAAATTGGTCACTAGCCTGTTAGTGACAATTTGGAAAGCAGAGAGAGCATAACCACTGAGGTTCTGGTTAGCAGAGCCTCAGTGAGACAGTTAGTCATCACACAGGGAACACATACAGGGCACATACTTATGAGCACTGGGGCCCTGCCTGGCAGGGTCCCAGTGACACATAGATTAAAACAACATATATACAGTGAAATATGGGGGTTACATGCAAGGCAAGATGGTACTTTCCTACACATATGCCTGTGCTTTCAACTAAATTTTGTGTTGACAGTCTTCTATTCCCATCATACCTAAGTAGAAAGAAATATTGTTAATATGAGTTGTAATTAATTCTATGTGAGATGGAATAAATTATGTTTTGATGTTTATTATCTTTTCTAATAAGTTGTTATGAAATCTGATTAAAGATTTATTTAGAAGAAATGTGCGATTTTGCTGCATTTCACAAATAAATATTATTATAGAATTTGTATACAAAATTGCAGAAGTGTTATTTGTAATACACAGCATATAAAGTACTTGTAAGATAAATAATTTGTTTGTATTCCTAAGGGCCTTTAAGGTTAGAAGGGAACTACTTTTTGTTGATTAGGCCTTGAAACTCTGTCTCCTTCAGCACAGAAGGATTACACTCTTTTTTGTACCTGCTCACTTGAGCCATTCTCAGAAGGGTGCTCTCGAAATGCAGGTGTCATTTTCAGTTAAATCAATCAGTTCCATAGTTTTTCTCGGTGCAAATTCAGAATCTCTAGTTTGTTGCCAAACTCATACCCATACACAAAAATGGAATAAAAATACAATCAAATTAATACCCCGTTTCTTGATAACTTTAGACCTAATTACGACCTTGGCGGTCCCACCATAGGCCTGCCAAAGCCGCATGAAGGATGCCACCGTCATGGTGGTGACGTCTCCCCCCCATTGTATTACAATGTTCCTGCCAGGCTGACCTTGGAGAACATTGTATTATGCGTTCCTGCCGGGCTGAAGGTCAATACCATAGCACTCCAGCACCCTCGGAATGCACACTGTCTACAAAGCAGAAAGTGTGCATTCTGACGGTGCTGGGCAGAGGCGCCCCCGGCACTGGCTTTCCATCAGCTTTTACATGATGGGAACTCCACTACGAAAAGGTTGTTGTAAACTGGGGTTGTAACCAGCCACGCGGCGCTGAGTTCAGGTCACGGTCACCATGTCAGGAGCCATGTTCCCTGCAGGGACAGAAGTCCCCTGGTGGGTCTGCCTGACAGGGTTTTAATATGGTGGTCAGACTGCCACAGTTGCGGCGGTCCGGCCATCACCGCGAGACTGCCAGCCTTGTAATCATGGCCGTAGTCATTATCAAGTACTTTCACGGATTTTGCTGGAGTAGCAGGAAAGACAAAACATAATTTTAAATGGTGAGGCTGGCTACAGTGACTGACCAAAAGTTCAGATTGTCCCACATTTTAACAAAATATGTTCCCCACCAGGCCTTTAACACAGGAAAACTGCCCTTTGGGCAGCAAGTTAGATGCACTTACCCCTATAGAGTAAATAAAAACACCAGCCAAAATTGTGCTCTAACCAAGTTTATTTATTATTTCTTTTAATGTTCTGAAATACAACATATGTTTATTGTGGAGGTCCCAAGAACTGGGTAGACTCTCAATACTCTGTTTAATGTCCCTATTGGATGTCCTTGAGCAGGACAACAGATCTAGTAATAAACCTATTTGCTAGGTTTTATATGTCTTGGTGTTGATCTCAGCAGCGCTTTAAGTGGGAGGTGGTGCAGTTTAACTGTTTTGATGGAAGACTGAAACACGGATGAAGGTGAACTGAGCCTTTATCACAAACAAACTCCACCTTTCATGAGCAGAATTGCTTGAATGGAAATGATGCGGTGGAAACAGAGCTTTCCTGAAACAAAATCTCATTTGCAATGAAAAAAATAAGAATCCTGATACTGAGGTATTTAGAAAGGATATTGGAAACAAAAATATTGTGGGACAAAATATTGTATGAAGAGTATCAATGACAAAAAAAATCATGAAGGTAAATTTCTATAGGTAAGCAGGGTTTTACTTTATACAACTCCACATGTATGTACCTTGGCACTATATATATATATATATATATAGAGAGAGAGAGAGAGAGAGATATATATATATATATAGAGAGAGAATAGTAAATCTATATTTTATCTATTTGCACTTACTTTCTCCTTATTTGTCCCTCAATATTTTTGACATAATATTCTGTCCACACAATATTTTTGTTTCCTATATTCTGTCAGTGATATTCCTCCTGAGAATCAGGGAATGGAATTTTGCCCCTGAAAATATAACTTTTTGTGCATGTAAGGTGAGCTTTGGTGTGCTTAAAGTCTGCTAATTGGGCCTCATCTCATTAATGATCAGTTTTATGGACCACCCTTTAATGTATATTAAACTGTGGAACAATGTATCACACATTTTAGCACTCAAAAGATAACTCCACTGACAACCTGTTCTCTGAGACATCATAGTTGCATAATTGTCTATGTTCTCTCCAATCTGAAAGCCTAATGACGTACAGTCTGGCTGCTGCGTTTCTTCAGGTGTATCCTATTGAATTATATCATTACCCATGTTCATGCGTAGATCTGATTATATTTCAAATTCTTAATTATTTCTTTTATTTCCCTTAGTCTAATCTGTCCATCTGTTAACTTTGGAATTGTATTTATATAGCGCTTACTAATCCTGACAAGGTCTTAAATTACTTTTTGAGAGCTGCACATCTGCTCCGGGACACAAAGTTAGAGGTTAATCCTGGCTGGGATTAGCTTCGGTGTTAATAAAATTGATATCACAGTGTAGTGTAGCCATTTTTATGTAGCTTTTGCGCGCTTGCTTCAGGCGTTAGGCCTTTGTGCACTTTGCCCTAGATGCATATTATTTCTTTGCTCGCAGCATCGGGCCTCTGTGCACTTTGCTCTAGATGCATTTTATTCAGCTTCGTACTGTTATTTCTAAATAACCAGTTCTACGGTCTTGTTTTATTCTTTATATCACACTGTTTAGCCTACTTCAGCATCGGAGTTTTCAATAACACATTCTCGCTTACTCTGTGCTTCAGTCAAGGATACAGTCTGGTACATTGCCGATAGACGTGGCAGGAGTTTAGTCTTTGGATTGTAGACGATACACATTCTTGCGTAGGACGTTTTGTTACCACATCGACATGTTAGTTATAAAAACACTTCCTTGTCTTAATACATGCAAGAGGGAGATTCCGACCAGGGAACCACAACTATACACTGACTGCCCTGTTGCAGATGCTGATCCAGATCACAGGCCTTTGCTCAGGTATGAGGGTTGATGTCTTCCTAGGGAATCTGAAAGGCAAGCTTAGAGCTTAACATGCTGTGCTCGAAATAGAACAAAACTAGAGGGAACTTAGTTGGTTAACACTATGATAGCGTTATTCCTATGTTTCTTTCTATTGGTTACTATTTTAATCCTACTGTGTTGTATGGTTCTGGTTATTGCGGCTCACGCCTTATTATCTAGAATGCAGTCGTTTTATTAAATCAATATATAAAACTTAAACTGTTTCTGTCATTTGTATATGAGATCATACTGTAAATGAGAGAGCTGTTTGGGACCTGAGCGACCACGACTTCCCTGAGAAGTTCTAAGATGTCATGCGCTCGGCTGCCAAATCATCCCTTCCCCTTGGGAGAGATGAGGCACTGCTAGTTAGCCGGAGCAAAACCGGATTGAAGGTGACAGGTGTCCTTCTTAGTGGGTCAGACTTAGTCCCCCATACTAGGAACGACTCTGACACCGAGAAATCCAGTAGTCTCATTTAGGATAATGAGAGCCAACGCGACATGGCGCCGCCAACGATTGGTCTGGCTCTAATTTTCGGGTCTGGCTGACTCTCGGTCTCATATATATATTGACTCCTCGGTTCTGTTAACGGAGACGTCCGTGGCTCTGAGGAATTCCGCCTCTGCAATTAAGCGGTTGGTTGTTCAAGCTTGAACTCTGAAAGGAAAACCCCGATATTGGTGTGCCTTCTCTGAACTATCGCTGTTTTTACAATGGCGAATCCTCAGGTAATACAAATAGTAGTTAATATGCGATAACCGCTCACAGGGCATTTGCTAGCACATGGTCTAACAAACCAGGGGGGTCCAGTCACGTTTGTGGTGGACACCCATGCAGCCTATAGAACAGAACTTTTTTATTCTTGGGTCACGTTTCCAGCAGTTGATGGGAATTCAAACACATTTCATAACTATACATTTGCGAAAGCCCCTGGACAGTACAGGGCATACGCATACCTAGAGATACCTCTGTCTTATCAAGAACATAATAATTGGCTTGATGGCGCTCTACCCCACACCATAGCACCTGTTCGGTTAGGTCCACTAAGTAACGATGGTCCTACATGGCCTTTATTGGCTACATATACGCCACATCCTGCGGTGGCTAATTTGACGGTGGCTGAAGTTCGTCGCTTATATACAGACTTAACGGCTACATATAGACGATTAGTACAATTTGTGACGCAGACACTAAATACGAACCCAGCGCGTGCTGCCCCAGCACAACAACATGCAGTAGTTCCGGGTATTAATCCGGCGACTGTACACTCAGTTATGGTCAAAGTACCGGCTAAACGAGAGGAGACTCAGTTTTGGCTGGCAAAAAAAAATAATACGTTGGAGGCAGTATTTCCCCATACGGGCCCTCAGGATAAACATAGAATATTGACGATGTGTTTACCGTTTGGTATGGTTCCCGCAGTGGACCATTGTAATACATGGGGCACAGTGTTTTCTGCGCTCTATACTACAGCACACGGTACACCGACATTAGCCAACTTACCGGAAGTGCTCAAACAAATTCAAGATGAATATGGGGCTACCCCGGCCTTAGATTTGGGGATGCAATTGATGGGCAATTTTGCCGCTGTTTCTTCTATTATATTGAGTAATATCAAGGGAGAGGCAGTGGTATGCGTCTTCGTGACGTCCCGCAACTCGACCAGGAGCGGGAGCTGCCGAGAATAATAGCGGAAACATATTCCAGTATCGGTCGTGATAGCCTTGGGGCTAGACCACAGAAACCGCAGTTGCAAGGGAAGGGTAGTAATGATACTACTAAAAATCAACAACCTGAGGGTAATAAAAAGCGTTTAGAGAAAAAAGAACAAACACCTAAAAAAGATAGAGGAGAATCTCCGAGACCGGAGACCCCTCAGACAAAATATAATCTTAGAAATAGGGATAATTTGAAAACGCCTGATAGATATCAATATACCGATACACGCCAATCTCGTTCCTTTCAGGACTCATCGGAAAAGAGAAATGAGAGAGGTGGGCGGTCAGAGCGGAGAACAGAGTACGTGATACCCAGACAGGAATCACAACGCTCTTCCGAGGTTTATATAAAGAAGGAAGAGAAACCGATCCAACAAAAACAACAGTTTAAAAAGAAAAAAGTGGCGGCAGTGTCAATTCGACATGCCACACAGAAAGAGAGTTCTCTTGAAGAACAAGACCTGGGCACTAGCACTGTTAGACAGCGCGGCAGAGGTCACAATAGTTCGCCGGAATCTTCTAGAGCATCTGGAGGTGAAAGAAACTGATGACTTCATACAAGTCAAAACGGCAGATATGCGTGTCTCTGATCCCGATAGAGTATATACGGTGACTTTACAATTAGAAGGGGACATTGAGCCACTATTAACGCCATCTTTTGGGATCGTGTAGTCAAGGTTTATGACATTCTGCTGGCCGAACAGGATTGGCCCCCTGACTTTGTTTGCGACTGTCCAGTTGGGGAGGAGGTTATTACACCTTTGTTCTCACCACTTGTTCCGGGAGAGCTCGCAGAGTCCTTTAGCATTGAGTGGGCTCTGGCACAAGCACCTGCCTTATATAGAAATCATGTAGGGTGGGATAGGGATTCTCCTTATCATGTAATACCGATTAAGGGCGAACCTCAGCCGCAATCGCAATATCCTTTTAAATATGAAGCGAGGGCATCAGTGAGGAACATACTTATTCAATTGGAGTATCAGGGAGTGATTGAACCCTGTGTCTCACCGATGAATAATCCCTTATTTCTTGTGGCTAAACCGGACCATTCTTACAGAATAGTGGTGGACTACAGACATTTGAACGGACATGCACGTACATATGCTATACAAAATTCACATAGCGCAGCACTCATGAGTAATATAGTGCGTAAAAAATACAAAACCACTTTGGATATCTCGAATGGTTTCTTCTGCCAGAATATAGCACCCGAAAGTAGGGATTTTACGAGTTTTAGTGCATTTGGCTCTCAGAAGAAGTTTTGTTGTTTGCCTCATGGGTATAAAAATGGCCCAGGATTGTTTTCGGCTCGTGTGACTGAAATATTGCATGAGCTGGACCCTGAAGCATTGTCATATGTTGATGATATATATCTCACAGATGACGAGTTACTGCAACATTTAAGGCGGGTAGCCCGCATTGTTGTGGGATTTGCAGATATTGGCTACAAATTCAACTTCAAAAAATCCAAAATTGCCTTCCTCAGAGTCATTTTCTTGGGATATGAGCTGTCGAATGCAGGTAAGAGCCTGGCGACACACTTCTTAGAAAAATGTGCACAATTGCAACCTCCTAATACGATTAAGAAACTCCAGTCGTTGTTGGGATTTAAAAATTTTGTCAGAACTTACATTCCTGATTATGCCACACGTATAAAGCCATTATACGAGTTGATTCATCCAGATTTTTCGAGTAGATTTTGGACGATTGAGCATACACATACTCTTAGAGATTTGCAACATGATCTCCTAGCTGCAAAGCATTTACACACAAGGGACAATAAGACACATCTGGTCATCAGGGTTGTAGCTGGGGCCGTTGGGTTTACGTATGTTACCTTTAATGAAGGAGATACGGTCCCGATAGGATACAAGTCTCACTTGTATTCAGCTGCAGAACAACGTTTTGCACAAACAGAGAAGATTCTCACTGCTGTACAGATGGCTGTTATTAAAGAACGACCTCTAGCCCAGGGCAAACGCATCATAGTCGTTTCCCCCATTCCGGCCCTAGAGGCTGTGACAAAGGCAAGTGTTCCAAATGCGAAAGCATTACATCCGCGTTGGATATAGTGGGCTATGTCTCTAACAGTCACTGATGTAGATTACGTTTTTGACCCAAAACTACAGACACAGGAATTTCTCCTGTTGCGTGGGCTCTCATTATTCTAAATGAGACTACTGGATTTATAGGTAGCAGGGTTGTTCCTGGAGTGGGGGACTAAGTTTTACCCACTTGGAAGTACCTCTGTCACCTTAAATCCGGTTTTGCTCCGGGTAACTAGCAGTGCCTCAAGGGGGAGAGATGATTGGGCAGCCGAGCGCATGACATCTTTGGAACTTCTCAGGGAAGTCGTGGTCACTCAGATCCAAACCAGCTCTCTCATTTACAGTATGATCTCATGTACAAATGACAAAGGCAGTTTGAGTTTTATATATTGCTTTTAATAAAACAACTGCATTTTAGATATTAAGGCATGAGCCGCAATAACCAGAACCATACACACAGTAGGATTAAAAATAGTCACGATGAGAGTGAAACATAAAAACAACGCTATCATGGTATTAATGGATTCTATTCTCTCTCTCAGTTAGTTATATTTCGAGCACAGCATGTTAAGCTACTAACTTGCCTTTCAGATTCCCCGGGAAGCCATCAACCCTCATACCTGAGCAAAGGCCTGTGATCTGGTTCAGCATCTGCAATAGGGGAGTCAGCGTCTAGTTGTGGTTCCCTGGTCGGAATCTCCCTCTTGCGTGTATTAGGACAAGGAAGTGTTTTTATAACTAACATGTCAGTGTGATCACAAAATGTCCCTACGCAATAATGTATATCTGCAATCTAAAGACTAAACTCCTACCACGTCTATCGGCAATGTACCAGACTGTACCCTTGACTGAAGCACAGAGTGAGCAAGAATGTGTTATTGAAAACTCCAGTGCTGAAGTAGGCTAAACATTGTGATATAAAAAATAAAACAAGACCGTAGAACTGGCTATTTGAAAAATAACAATACGAAGCTGAATAAAAAGCATTTAGAGCAAAGTGCACAGAGGCTCTATGCTGCGAGCAAAGGAATAAAATACATCCAGGGCAAAGTGCGCAAAGGATACTTAAAATTGACCACACTACACCCTCCCCTTGTCGGTAGCAAGTGGTTCTAATCAAAACGAAAATAAAAATATGCCCCAGATATAAAAATATACAAAATATATTTCGACAAGTCCAGAGGACACCAAAGCACAAAACTAAATTTAAATTTGTAAGCATGTGACGGAAAAGCCAAATCGTTACAATGTCAATTTAGAAGAAACCCAATCTCAAACGGAAGCCACGGAAAGCAGGAGATCCTCCACTTCGGTAGATGTCAACACTGGAAAATCCACGCCAAATACTATCATGGAGCAGGTGTGTTCCAAAGCCCCAGGACATCCAAGGCGGCACCCCGTGCAGGGCCTATGAACGAGACAATACCATCTTCCTCCAGGAAGGGAATCTCGTAAACTGCCTCACGAAGCAAACACAACCGCAATGCACATATCTGGGAATGGGCCCTAATCGGGAACATCAACAGATTAGCATCAACCACTGGGGGGCGCTGCAGTGAGAGACAGAGAGCCAGTGCATGTTCAAACGAGCACCAAAGGCACCGAAACACGGGTTGCACACAATCCAAAACTGGTCGGAATGACAGAGACCAGTCACACTCCAAATGTCCCAGGAGTGTTGCTCCAAAATGCTGCATCATGCGTTCACGACACATCTGCGCTGACGGGAGCGCCAAAATTGGATCTTGTTGCAGTGGGACAGCTTTGCGGAAGAACAACAGCAACAGCAAAACACCAGCCAATAAAGCCAAAGTAATCGGAAATCCCCCAAAAATGCTTCCGAAAATAGAATGAATAGCCGAAGGTATCCAACCGAATATGGAAGAGAAGGTATGAGCAAAACCAACACCAACGGCTTTAAAAAAATGTGCAATTCCAGCAGTGCTGGACGCATTAAATATATGTCCCACAAGTTCACCAAAGTGGCTTGGAAAGTTAGTATTTAACAGGGACTGTAGTTCTGCTGATGACCTCGCCACCTGAAGTGCGTAGGTCTCGCGTGCAGATGTAAGGGCCACATGCTTTTGAAACAATAGAGCCTTTAGTCGACTCAACTTGTCGAAATTCACCTTGGAAGTAGCAATGTGAGGCCAGATGTCCGCTACCTCCCTAAATTGAGTGGGGGGAAACAACACATTACCGCAGCATGTAACGGCCTTGGTGACAACAACCATGTAAACTATCCCGGCACGCATGCCACAACAGGCTTCACTGTTAAGAAGGACGTAGCTGCCGTTTGAAAGGACCTGGAATGTGTTTTTAATCACGGGGACTGGAACTCCCTTTTAGATAGCAAGCTAAGTTCGCAACCGAGGCATTACACGCCCCATGCAAGGACAGCTGCTTACAAACCATCGAATGGCTGACAGAATTTCGCATTCACTACCGCTAAGAAAAACCTCCCTCATACCATTAAGACATCTGTATAAAAAGGGAAGCTCCCACACCTCATGTATGTAACTGTCTCCCAATTTCTCATATCTGCCCACCGGAATATGCTTCAAACAAGAAGTGAATTGCAGAGTGGAAATAGGCAAATATATAACCCCGTGTATCAACCACTCAGCAGACAGAATCTCAGCCACAGTAAAAGGCAACTTCTCCAACTTTTCAATATTTAACATAACATATGTTGCTTCCTTTTTAGCCATCAGCTGTTGTTGACGTGTCAAATTAAAGGAACAAAAATATCTCCCTGGCTCGGATGTGCTGCCACGGAACGCAACCTGCCTTTAATGTCTGTAGAGTCCAACCCAACTGCATAATGGACCGCGTTTGACTCTGCCCATGATATAAAGAAGACATATCTCATCTAATAATGTCTATAGCAGAGGAAACAATGTTATCAATCGTATATACACGGTCGGACAGGGTATGCATTCCATTATCCACAACACACAATGCTTGTTTCAAATTCTCCTGATCTATCTGCCTCAACCGGGCCGCCGCCTCCTGTTGTGAAAGTTTCCATATCTCATTGTACACTTCATACAAAAAACGTTTCTTCCGGGGCACTCTTGGACCTGACAAAAAATCTTGCAAGTCAGTATAATTAGACAGTAACGTGAGATGTGTCTTAACTGCATCTAGCGTGGATGACTTTAACCATTGTTGACAAAGTTTCCCCACGCTATATGTAGTAATGATATCAGCATGTTCTGGTGATATGTAACGAGGGTCTGCCCTACTAGTCCTGAAACCCCCCGAAGAGGTGACAAAACGTTGATGACACCCATTAGTGTCTATGGGCCACAATAACCACCCGCCTGGATGTGTCAATGAAGTGTTAAGCGTATCATTCTGGACCCAGTCTGTAAGCTCACTAAACGTGTCATTAATATATTGCTGCCAATTTTTCATTTTGGAAGGGACAGGTATGCTAGGCAAATTCAAGTCTCTAATTGTTGCTAAACCCGAAAAGCTAGTCTGTTGTACAGTGTCATTTAAGAAAATCATTTGGACAGGAATAATACATGCCCTAAACAATGTGTCCCTACTCCGCATTTGCTAATTTTTTGTTCCCCAAACACTTTTCAAATCAACAGTTTTGGACCAGTATTCATACCCCTCAACCGATTGTTTGGATACAAACAAATTTGAATACAGTAATTTAGTATCAGTCAACAACATTTGCTTATTAGCATGCGGAGTAACCTTAAATAAGTAAGACTTAGCGCTCTGTTGATGATGCCCAGAAAAATATGCAAATTTATCAGAATACGTTTTAGAACTCCCCTTTGGAGGAGTCGGGCAATGTTCCCATTGCATATACTCAAATATTGATTTAGGGCTACTAGCTTTATGAATAAAGTGGTGTCCATAATAATTGTAACAAAACATGTCACCATAATTATCTCTAAACTGGTAAGCATCTTCATTTTCATAGACAGTATAATATTGCAATTCTGTCAACATAGAATCAACTGTCTTCACATCCCAATCATCAGATACAATGCCTGGTATAACAATATCATTCATTGATAATTTGAGAACATACGGTATTTGAATTATTTCAGTGGGACCATATATATCAAACATTACTCTATCCCACACAATCCCATCCGGAATTGGTACAGCAGAAATGTTCACAAAGGACAAGTCTCTTCGAACCATATGTGATGAAAAATGCGGTTTCAACACCTTCTCCACCTGCTCAATCTCAGATCGTTCAGGAAGAAAATGACCATGTATCACCAGAAAAAAGGTAACAACAAACCCCAGCCATAGGAAAAAAGTCATCACAGTCATGAAAAGCCACAGATAGGTCCAAGGAACAACAAAATATGTGTGTTTGAGCCAACACAGCAGCTTACGTGGACCCAGGGCTGGTGTTGAAGAGGACAAAGAGTCCGACACGGTATCATCATTGTTATTAAAGCAGACGGAGGCAGTTCTTGCAAAAGGTGCAACCGTAAACAAAGGAGCAGATTGTGTCTCTCGCCATGGTACGCTGTAGATAACACCTTCAGCAACATCAGTAGTCTTGATCAAAAGATTCCAAATTATTCGCCGTTAGTGGAACAATCGCAAGATCAGCTTCCACCCTCCCCAAGCTCGGAGAGGAAACAGCGTTGGTGCAAATCACCTGCAGCGGAACATCATCCCCAGTAGTGAGAGGGATTCGGGAACTACTGGGCGTTCCTCTTGGTCTGCTGTGCAGAATCGGCCACATGTTGTAACTTGACATTGTCGATTGAAACAAAGCGATTTCCTTTGGCCCCTTGCAGCGGTGGCAAAATAACAGTTCTTGTGCCGTGGATCCCTAGTACAGGGACTGGCTCTTGATGTGAAGGGCCAAATTATTTTTTCACTGCGACCTTTTCACGCACAAGATCCCCAATTCTGGGAGTCCAACCAGTAGGCGTTACTGGTTCATCCTTAATTCCTGTGGAGGCAGCACTGGCAGAAGAGTTAGCTTCACTGAATTGTTGTAAATCCTGCAAAGCAGTGACACGATCATTTATGTCAAAGGGCGTATCCGCCGCCTCCACACCAGGACCATCTAGATCAGGAACATACATTCGTGTTCCAAACAGGCACTCATATGAAGTACGACCCCCCCAGGGACCTTCTAGTCAAGTTATTCAGTGCTCTCTGTACTCCATACAGGTGGGCTAGCCAACTACGACCCGTACCTATAACTCTGGCCGTTAAGGATTGCTTTAAATCGCAATTTAAACGCTCCACAACAGAATTTCCCTCGGGATGAAACGGAGACGAGAACTGGAGCTGGACCCCCAACGAAGCCATGGTGTCCCTGAACGCCTTAGAGGCAAAAGCAGGGCCCTGGTCCGAATGAAAAGCCGCAACTGCATATGTATCGACAAAGATGCGCAAATCTTTAATAACAGTTCGAGCGTCAGCCGAGCGCTGTGGCCAGACCCACACAAATCTGGAGCACGAATCTACAGCTACCAATATATATTTGTATGCACTATCTGGTGTCAGCGGACCACAATGATCCAAGTACACACACTGTAAAGGTTTATTCGATATCAGAAGGGGAGTCTGCTGCAGGTGTCTAGCCGCAGAAACTTTAATTTGTTGACAGATGTCACAACAAAGGACATACTGCTTCATCTCTTTATAGAGACCAGGCCACCAGTAATGGGCCTGTAAGAGTGAAATTGTGGCAGCCACGCCAGCATGTGCAGATGCCGCCCCCTCATGTGCTGCAGTAATCAATTGAGGTCGCACAATTTTATTGGGCACTTCGCGTACACCAACACCAGGTATTTTAACTTCAGCGTTCAGCATACCACCCATGGAGTAATGATATTTAGAAGGGAATCCTTTAGGATAAGGCGTGCCATCAGCTGTAGCCTTTATGGCAGCCAAAATCTCCGTGTCTGGTTTGGAACTCGAACAAGTTACTGCGGCCACAGTGGCAACTGCCACTGCCGATTTTGTGGCTTCATCAGCCAAAGTGTTTCCAGCAACGTGTATTCCAACGCGCTGGTGTCCAAGTGTATGCACAACATGGACTTTAGGAAGCGTCTCCTTCAGATCCGCAACCTTCCCCCACAGCAATCTGTGTTTTATGGTGTTACCCTAGGAATCTCTGAACCCATTCAACCTCCAGTAATGCAAATATTAATTGAAAGACTGAACACAGTAAGAGGAATCACAAACCAGCAGTGTGAATTGTGCCGGATCTGCATGTTCCAAGGCTAACAACAGAGCTTTCAGGTCAGCCAACTGTGCCGTACAGTCTCCCAAGGTCTGTGTATAAGTATGTTGGGGGCAGAACTTCTCCCCCTCCATATAGCCGCTCACCACAGCACATGCAGCAGAATACTGTTGTTTAGTCCCAACCGCTGGTTGCGCAGAGCCATCGGTGTACATGACCACTTGATATTGATCAATAGGCAATGTGCCAGCGGGAACTGGGTACTCCATTTCATATTGAAGAAATTCCTGAGTCTGCAGTTTTGGGTCAAATATGTAATCTACATCAGTGGCTGTCAAAGACATTGCCCATTGTATCCATCGCGGGTGTAATGCCTTCGAATTAGGAACACTCGCTTTTGTAAAAGCCTCTAAGGCTGAAATCGGGGAAACAACAATGATGCGTTGGCCCTGGGCAAGAGGTCATTCTTTAATCACAGTCATCTGTACAGCAGTGAGAATTTTCTCAATTTGTGTAAAATGTTGTTCTGCAGCAGAATACAAGTGGGACTTGTAACCTATTGGGACTGTCTCACCCTCATTAAAGGTGACATACGTAAACCCAAAGGCCCCAGCTATAACCCTGATGACCAGATGTGTCTTATTGTCCCGTGTGTGTAAATGCTTTACAGCTAAAAGATCAGTTTGCAAATCTCGAAGAATATGTGTATGCTCAATCGTCTAAAATCTACTCGAAAAATGTGGGCGAATCAACACGTATAATGGCTTTATATGCGTAGCATAATCAGGAATGTAAGTTCTGCCAAAATTTAGAAATCCCAATAACGACTGGAGTTTTCTAATCGTATTAGGAGGTTGCAACTGTGCACATTTTTCAAAAAAGTGTGGCGCTAAGCTCTTGCCCTCATTCGACAGCTCATATCCCAGGAAAATGACGCTGAGGAAGGCCATTTTTGACTTTTTGAAGTTAAATTTGTAGCCAATTTCGGCAAATCCCACAACAATGCCGGTTACCCGCCTTAAATGTTGCAGTAACTCGTCATCTGTCAGATATATATCATCAACATATGACAAAGCTTCAGGGTCCAACTCGTGCAAAATTTCAGTCACACGAGCTGAAAACAGTCCTGGGCTATTCTTATATCCCTGAGGCAAACGACAAAAAAAATTCTGAGAGCCAAACGCACTAAAGCTAGTAAAATCCCTACTTTCGGGCACTATATTCTGGCAGAAGAAACCATTCGAGATATCTAAAGTTGTTTTCTATTTTTTACGCACAATATTATTCATGAGCGCTGCGCTGTGTGAATTTTGTATTGCATATGTGCGTGTATGTCCATTTAAATGTCTGTAATCCACCACTATCCTATAAGAATGGTCCGGTTTAGCTACAGGAAATAAGGGATTATTCATCGGCGAGACACAGGGTTGAATAACTCCCTGGTACTCCAACTGTGTAAGTATTTTCCTTACCGATGCCCTTGCTTCAAATTTGATAGGATATTGCGGTTGCGGCTGAGGTTCGCCCTTAATCGGAACTACATGATAAGGTGAATCCCTATCCCACCCTACATGATTTCTATATAAGGCGGGGGCCTGTGCCAGAGCCCATTCAATGCTATAGGACTCTGCAAGTTCTCCCGGAACAAGTGGTGAGAACGAAGGTGTAATAACCTCCTCCCCAACTGGACAGTCGCGAACAAAGCCTGGGGGCCAATCCTGTTCGGCCAGCAGAATGTCATACATTTTGACTACACGATCCCAAAAGATGGCGTTTATAGTGCGCTCAATGTCCCCTTCTTGTTGCAAAGTTACTGTATAAACTCTATCGGGATCAGAGACTGTAGCTGCTGTTTCAACTTGTATGAAGTCATCAGTTGCTTTCACCTCCAGATGCTCTAGAAGATTCCGGCTAACTATTGTGACCTCTGCCGCGCTGTCTAACAGTGCTAGTGCCCATGTCTTGTTCTTCAAGAGAACTCTCTTCCTGTGTGGCATGTCTAACTGAGACTGCCGCCACCTTGTTTTTTTTAAACTGCTGTTTTTGTTGGATCGGTTTCTCCTCCTTCTTGACAGAAACCTCAGTTGAGCTTTGTGATTCCTGTCTCAGTTTCACGTACTCTGTTCTCCGCTCTGACCACCCACCTCTCTCATTTCTCTTTTCCGATGAGTCCTGAAAGGAAAGAGATTGGCCTGTATCAGTATATTGATATCTATCAGGCGTCTTCAAATTATCCCTATTTCTGAGATTATACCTAGTCTGCGGGGTTTCCGGACGCAGAGATTCTCCCCTCTCTTTTTTAGGTGTTTGTTGTTTTTTCTCCCAGTGTTTTTTCGTACCCTCAGGTTGCTGTTGCTTAGTAGCATCTTTACTACCCTTACCCTGAAACTGTGGTTACTGTGGTCTAGCCCCTAGGCTATCACGACCAATACTGGAATATGTTTCCGCTATTATTCTCGCCAGCTCCCGCTCCTGATCGAGTTGCTGGATGTCACGAAGACTCATACGCACCGCTAGTGCCACTGCCTCCCCTTTTAGATTACTCAGTATGATGGAAGAAACCGTGGCAAAATTGCCAATCAGCTGCATCCCCAAATCTAAGGCCAGGGCAGCCCCATATTCATCTTGAATTTGTTTAAACACTTCCGGTAAATTAGCCAATGTTGGTGTACCGTGTGCTGCAGTGTAGAGCGCGGCAAACACCGTGCCCCATGTATTACAATAGTCCACTGTAGGAACCATACCAAACGGCAAACCCATCGTTAATATTCTATGTTTATCCTGAAGTCCCGTATGGGGAAATACTGCTTCCAGCGTATAAATTTTTGCCGCCAGCCAAAATGGAGTCTCCTCTCGTTTAGCCGGCACTTTACCCATAACTGAGTGTACAGTGGCCGGATTGATACCCGGAACTATTGCATGTGGTTGCGCCGGAGCAGCACGCGCTGGGTTTGTGTTTAGTGTTTGCATCACAAATTGAACTAAGCGTCTATATGTAGCCGTTAATTCTGTATGTAAACGACGAACTTCAGCCACCGTTAAGTTAGCAACTGCTGGATGTGGTGTATATGTAGCCAATAAAGGCCAGGTAGGACCATCGTTACTTAGTGGACCTAGCCTAACTGATGCTATGGTGTGGGGTAGGGCGCCATCAAGCCAATTATTATGTTCTTGATAAGAGAGTGGTATTTCTAAATATGCATATGCCCTGTATTGCCCAGGGACATTTGCAAGAGTGTAATCGTGAAACGTGTGTGAATTCCCATCAACTGCTGGAAATATGACCCAGGAATAAAAAAGTTCTGTTCTATAGGCTGCATGGGCGTCCACCACAAATGTGACCGGACCCCCCTGGTTAGGTAGAACATGTGCTAGCAGATGTACCGTGAGCGGTTGTCGCATATTTACTGCAATGTTCATTACCTGGGGATTCGCCATTATGAAAACAGCGCTAGTTCAGAGAAGGCACACCAATATCGGGGTTTTCCTTTCAGAGTTCAAGCTTGAACAACCAAACACAAACTAATAGGATCTACCTATATTGTGGTGGCGGAAATCCTCAGCGCCACGGATGTCTCCGTTAACGGAACCGAGTAGTCAATATATATATGAGACCGAGAGAGTCAGCCGGACCTGAAAATTAGAGCCAGACCAATAGTTGGCGGCGCCATGTCGCGTGGGCTCTCATTATTCTAAATGAGACTACTGGATTTATAGGTAGCAGGGTTGTTCCTGGAGTGGGGGACTAAGTCTTACCCACTTGGAAGTACCTCTGTCACCTTAAATCCGGTTTTGCTCCGGCTAACTAGCAGTGCCTCATCTCTCCCAAGGGGGAGAGATGATTGGGCAGCCGAGCGCATGACATCTTTGGAACTTCTCAGGGAAGTCGTGGTCACTCAGATCCAAACCAGCTCTCTCATTTACAGTATGATCTCATATACAAATGACAAAGGCAGTTTGAGTTTTATATATTGCTTTTAATAAAACAACTGCATTTTAGATAATAAGGCATGAGCCGCAATAACCAGAACCATACAACACAGTAGGATTGAAAATAGTCACAATGAGAGTGAAACATAAAAACAACGCTATCATGGTGTTAATGGATTCTATTCTCTCTCTCAGTTAGCTATTTCGAGCACAGCATGTTAAGCTACTAACTTGCCTTTCAGATTCCCCAGGAAGCCATCAACCCTCATACCTGAACAAAGGCCTGTGATCTGGTTCAGCATCTGCAACAGGGCAGTCAGCGTCTAGTTGTGGTTCCCTGGTCAGAATCTCCCTCTTGCGTGTATTAGGACAAGGAAGTGTTTTTATAACTAACATGTCAGTGTGATCACAAAATGTCCCTACGCAAGAATGTATATCTGCAATCCAAAGACTAAACTCCTACCACGTCTATCGGCAATGTACCAGACTGTACCCTTGACTGAAGCACAGAGTGAGCAAGAATGTGTTATTGAAAACTCCAGTGCTGAAGTAGCCTAAACAGTGTGATATAAAAAATAAAACAAGACCGTATAACTGGCTATTTGAAAAATAACAATACTAAGCTGAAAAAAAGCATTTAGAGCAAAGTGCACAGAGGCTCTATGCTGCGAGCAAAGGAATAAAATACATCCAGGGCAAAGTGCACAAAGGCCTAACGCCTGAAGCTAACGCGCAAAGGATACATAAAATTAACCACACTACACTCCAGTATGAAATAGAATATCCTGTTCCCGCTGACACGTTGCCTATTGATCAATATCAAGTAGTCATGTACACCGATGGCTCTGCACAACCTTCGGTGGGAACAAAACACCAATATTCTGCTGGATGTGTGGTGGTGAGCAGCCATATGGAGGGGGAGAAGTTCTGCCCCCAACATACTTATACACAGACACTGGGGGACTGTACGTCACAGTTGGCTGAGCTGAAAGCTCTATTATTGGCCTTGGAACATACGGATCCGACACAGTTTACACTTCTTGTTTGTGATTCCTATTACTGTGTCCAGTCTTTTAATGAATATTTGCATTACTGGAGGTTAAATGGGCTCAGAGATTCAAAGGGTAACACCATAAAACACAGATTGCTGTGGGGGAAGGTAGCGGATCTAAAGGAGATGCTCCCTAAAGTCCATGTTGTACATACTCTTGGACACCAGCGCGTTGGAATACACGTTGCTGGAAATACTTCGGCTGATGAAGCCGCAAAGTCGGCAGTGGCAGTTGCCACTGTGGCCACAGTTACTCGTTTGAGTTCCAAACCAGACACAGAGATTTTGGCGGCCATTAAAGCTACGGCTGATGTCACGCCTTATCCTAAGGGATTTCCATTTAATATCATTACTCAATGGGTAGTATGCTGAATGCTGAGGTTAAAATACCAGGCGTAGGTGTACGTGAAATGCCCAATAAAATAGTGCAACCTCAATTAATTACTGCAGCGCATGAGTGGGTGGCATCTGCACATGCTGGCGTGGCTGCCACGATTTCGCTGTTACAGGCCCGTTACTGGTGGCCTGGTCTCTATAAAGAAACTAAGCAGTATGTCCTTTGTTGTGACATCTGTCAACAAATTAAAGTTTCAACGGCTAAACGCCCGCAGCACACACCCCTTCTGATTTCAAATAAACCATTACAGTGTGTGTACTTGGACCATTGTGGTCCGCTGACAGCAGACAAATATATTTTGGTAGCTGTAGATTCGTGCTCCAGATTTGTGTGGGTGTGGCCACAGTGCTCGGCTGACGCTTGAACTGTTATTAAAGATTTGCGCATCTTTGTCGGTACATATGCAGTTGCGGCTTTCCATTCGGACCAGGGCCCTGCTTTTGCCTCTAAGGCGTTCAGGGAAGCCATGGCTTCGTTGGGGGTCCATCTCCAGTTCTCGTCTCCATTTCATCCCGAGGGAAATTCTGTTGTGGAGTGTTTAAATCGTGATTTAAAGCAATCCTTAATGGCTAGAGTTATAGGTACGGGTCATAGTTGGCTAACCCACCTGTATGGAGTACAGAGAATACTCAATAACTTGCCTAGAAGGTCCTTGGGGGGGTCGTACTTCATATGAGTGCCTGTTTGGAACACAAATGTTTTGTCGCGTGGGCTCTCATTATTCTAAATGAGACTACTGGATTTCTAGGTAGCAGGATCTATAACGGTGTGGGGGACTGAGTCTGACCCACGTGTAAAGAACTCTGTCACCCTAAATCCGGTTTTTGCTCCGGCTAACTAGCAGTGCCTCATTTCTCCCATGTGGAAGGAATGATTCGGCAGCCGAGCGCATTACATCTTTGGAACTTCTCAGGGAAGTCGTGGTTACTCAGATCCAAACCAACTCTCTTATTTCCAATATGATCTCATATACAAATGACAAAGACAGTATAAGTTTTATATAATGTTTTTAATAAAACGACTGTATTTTAGATATTAAGGCGTGAGCCGCAATAACCAGAACGATACAACACAGTAGGATTGAAATAGTCACCAGGAGAGTAAAACATAAGAACAAAGCTATCATATTGTCTAACAGTTTCTACTCTCCCTCTGCTTGTTCTATTTAGAGCACAGCATGTTAAGCTTCTAGCTTGCCTATTAGAATCACTGTGGAGACATCAGCCCTCATACCTGAGCAAAGACCTGTGATCTTGGTTCAGCATCTGCAACGAGGCAGTCAGCGTCTAGTTGTGGTTCCCTGGTCGGAATCTCCCTCTTGCGTGTATTGGGACAAGGAAGTGATTTTATAACTAACATGTCATCGTGATCACAAAATGTCCCTACGCAGGAATGCCAAGTCTAAACTCCTACCACGTCTATCGGCAATGTACCAGACTGTATCCTTGACTGAAGCACAGAGTAAAAATGTATGGAGAACTCCAGTGCTGAAGTAGGCAAAACAGTGTGATATGAATAAAAAACAACACCGTAGAACTGGCTATTTGAAAAATAACAGTACGAAGCCTAATAAAAAGCATGTAGAGCAAAGTGCACAGAGGCTCTAAGCTGTCAGCAAATGAATAAAATATATTCAGGGCAAAGTGCACAAAGGCCTAAAGCCTGAAGCTAAAGCGCAATGAATTCGTAAAACTAACCACACTACACCCTCCCCTTGTCGGTAGCAAGTGGTTCCAATAATATAAAAGGATGCCCTAAATATAAACAATACCTAAAACAATTATTTCGACAAGGTGATAAGAAAACAAAGTCATAAATTTAGGTAACATGTGATCATAAAGCCAAATTCAATATAGTGTAAATTTCGTAAAAATCCAATCGTCAGATAGAAGCAATAGAACGCAGGAGTTCCTCCACTTCGATATATGTCAATATCGGAAGATCCACGCCACAAAGTACCATGGAGCAGGTGTGATCCAAAGCCCCAAAACCATTCAGGGTGGCACCCCGTGCAGGGCCTATGAAAGATACAATACCATCTTCCTCCAGGAAGGGAATCACATAAACTGCCTCACGAAGCAAGCGCATCCGTAGTGCACAAGTCTGGGAATGAGCCCTAATCGGGAACATCAACAGATCAGTATCGACCATTGGAGGGCGCTGCAATGAGAGACAGAGAGCCAGTGCATGTTCAAACGAGCACCAAAGGCATCGAAACACGGGTTGCACACAATCCAAAACCGGTCTGAATGACAGAGACCAGTCACACTCCAAATGTCCCAGGAGTGTCGCTCCAAAATGCTGCATCATGCGTTCACGACACAGCTGCGCTGACAGGAGCAGCAATACAGGATCTCGTCATGACGGGACAGCCATTGCGAAAAAATAGCAACAACAGCAAGACTCCAGCCAATAAAGCCAAAGTAATCGGGAAACCCTCAAAAATGCATCCGAAAATAGAATGTATAGCCGAAGGTATCAAACCGAATATGGAAGAGAAGGTATGAGCAAAACCAACACCAACGACTTTGAAAAAATGTGCAATACCAGCAGTGCTGGATGCATTAAATATACGTCCCACAAGTTCACCGAAGTGATTCGGAAAGTTAGTATTCAAAAGGGACTGTATCTCCGCCGATGACCTTGCCACCTGAAGTGCGTAGGTCTCGCTAGCACATGTAAGGGCCACATGCTTTTGAAACAATAAAGCTTTTAGCCGACTCAACTTGTCGAAATCAACTTTGGAAGTAGCAATATGAGGCCAGATGTCTGCTACCTCCCTAAATTGAGTGGGGGGAAACAACACATTCCCGCAGCACGTAATGGCCTTGTTGACAACGACGATGTAAACTATTCCGGCACGCATGCCACAGCAGCGTTCGCTGTTAAGAACAATGTAACTGCCGTTAGAAAGCACCTGGAAAGTGTTTTTAATAACCAGGACTGGAACTCCCTTCAGATAACAAGCTAAGTTAGCAATCGAAGCGTTACACGCCCCGTGCAAGGACAGCTGTTTACAAACCATTGAATGGCTGACAGAAGCTTCGCATTCGCTGCCGCTAAGAAAAACCTCCTTCAAACCATTAACACATCTGTACTGAAAGGGAGGCCCAGGAACAAAGGGGAACTGGGAGGGCTACTGTGCGACAGAGGGAGGACAGGCCTAGGGAACCCACTGTCCAAGAGGCCCTCACCACCATCATGGGAGCGTACCACCACTCCCAAGAGACGATGGCGACGGTCCTGGCCAGGTTCCAGGAGATCCAGGCCATGCAGGAGGGCCAGTACATGGGGTTCCAGGAAGAACTGCGCAGCATCAGTTCCGCAATGGGTACAATCGTGGTGGCACTCAACCAGATTGTCACCACATTGCGGGACCATGTGGGCCCCCAAAGGGCCCCTGCCACTAGCATGGAGGAAGAACAGCCTACCACCTCTGCCGGCGCTAGTGGTCAGGAGGCCCGACACAACAGCAACGGCCCACCCGGACCCCACCCCCTGCAGAACATGAACCACCCCGCAAGAAAGGCCTGAGATCAAGGAAGAAGACAGAGTAGGATGTCAAGACCACCGCCATGCACGGATCCCCCCGGATGTCATCCCACTGTCCCACTTGTTCACCCTGTCCAACCTTGAACTGCCCCTGCTCCACCTTCCACGGGCATATGGACAATGCATCTGTGCGAACGTGAGTCTGGACTCTGCCATGGACATGCCTCCACCATCACCCATCACCCTTTTTTAACTATACACCAATGTTTGCACTTCAATAAACACAATTATTGCACAAAAACCATCTGGAGTCTGCTATTTATTTTTTTAAACCAAATGTATTCGATATAACCAACCAAAAATGTCCAAATACATTGTGATGACAACATACCAGTGTCACACAGCGGTAGTCCATGGGGAAATAAACCAGAGGGCACTCCGTGGGGACCACATCACTGAAATAGGAAGGCAAATTCACAACTAAGTTACCATACATTGGGGTGAAAGGTCAGACAGTAGAGACAGTAGAGAGCCAGTACTGTTACAGAGATAATAAAATGCAGGAGTAGACTCTTACCTGTGTGTTACTGGAAATACTGCAGTATCACTCTGTCCCTGTTGTCTGTGTCGTCCTCTTCGTCTTCCTCCTCTTCACTCTCCGCAGGCTCCACAGTGGCCACAACACCTCCATCTGGACCATCCTCCTGCAGGAAAGGCACCTGGCGTCGCAAAGCCAGGTTGTGAAGCATGCAGCAGGCCACGATGATATGACACACCTTCTTTGGTGAGTACATTAGCGATCCACCTGTCATATGCAGGCACCTAAACCTGGCCTTCAGGAGGCCGAAGGTCCGCTCGATCACCCTCCTAGTACGCCCATGGGCCTCATTGTACCGTTCCTCTGCCCTTGTCCTGGGATTCCTCACTGGGGTCAATAGCCAAGGCAGGTTGGGGTAACCAGAGTCACCAATTAGCCACACACGCTGTCTCTGTAGCTGTTCCATCACATAAGGGATGCTGCTATTTCGCATGACGTACGCGTCATGCACTGACCCTGGGAACTTGGCATTTACATGGGAGATGTACTGGTCAGCCAAACAGACCACCTGGACATTCATGGAATGATAGCTTTTTCGGTTCCTGTACACCTGTTCATTGTCTTTTGGGGGGACCAAAGCCACATGGGTACCATCAATGGCACCAATGATATTGGGAATGTGTCCAAGGGCATAGAAATCACCCTTCACTCTAGGCAAGTCACCCACCTCAGGGAAAATGATGTAGCTCCGCATGTATTTCATCAGGGCAGACAACACTCTGGACAACTCCCTTGAAAACATAGGCTGAGACATCCCAGATGAAATGGCCACTGTAGTTTGAAATGATCCACTAGCCAAAAAATGGAGTACTGACAGCACCTGCACTAGAGGTGGAATCCCTGTGGGTTGGCGGATGGGTGACATCAGGTCTGGCTCCAGCTGGGCACACAGTTCCTGTATAGTGGCACTGTTGAGTCTGTAGGTGAGTATGACATGTCGTTTTTCCATTGTCGACAGGTCCACCAGCGGTCTGTACACGGGAACATTCCTCCGTCTCCTCGCAAGTCCCAGCGGACGGTGCCTAGGAAGGACAACATGGAGCACAGAGTCAATCAACCCACAGGTAAGTTCCCACAGCCTGCACAGTACACGAATCTCTCTGGATTGAATAGCTTGTATGAGTGTCGATGCAAGGCCTAGCCATGTGTGACGCAGTAGGAATTAAGCCATGTGGGCCCTTGAAATGGCGGCTGCCTGACCTGTGAAGTGTGACAATGTGAAGTGAGGTCATTGCGTGAAGTGAGGTCATTGCGCTGGCGTGGCACGCCGTGGCGGTAGGCGGTCGAAGACCGCGGCGCAAAGCAGCATTGGTTAACATTGAACCCTCTGGGTTTCAGGAGCCAATGACGATGTGCGCCGGCGGCCGCGGTACGCACCGCCGCGGGCGTGACCGCCATTTTCTCTCTGCTTAATCACACGAGACCTGAGCATCCACAGGAGAGGACCTATACTGCAAGTGCTGCTGTGACCACGGTCTGGAAGTGACAATGGCTGCTGCGACTGGGGAAAGGGCCCCCGCCTTCAGTTCCGAAGAGTTGGAGAAGCTCGTGGACGGGGTCCTCCCCCAGTATGCGCTACTCTACGGTCCTCCAGACCAACAGGTGAGTACACGGGGGCCAATGCATAGTGGGCAATGCCTGTGATGAGTGGGGTGGATGTACCATGGAGGGGAGGGGAGCGAATTACGAATGCATGGCACGACAGATGAGAGCATGTGCCACCTGGCAAGTTTGGGGAGGGGGGGCCACTCACATCGAGCATGCAGAAGAGTGATGATGTTTCTTTTCCCCCCCTGTACATGTCACATAGGTCAGCGCCCATCAGAAGATCGATATTTGGCGTGCCATCGCCAAGGACGTCCGGGCCCTAGGGGTCCACAACAGACGGGGCACCCACTGCCGCGGGAGCAGGAAGATCGCCGAGGCGCTGCTGGGGATGGCCTCCCAACCTAGGAGGGGTGCCAGTCGTACCTTGACCCCCCTGATGTCCCGGATCCTGGCGGTGGCCTACCCCGATTTAGATGGGCGCTTGAGGACATCACAGCAGACACAAGGGGGTGAGTACCAGCACATTCAGCTATATTTGCGCGCAGTGGAGGTGCCTGGGTGGGGGAGGAGGGCTGTGGGTATCCCTAGGCCAGGGCGATTTCTGTAGGCTAGGCCCCTCCATGAGGTATGGTCCTGTGCCCCCGCCCCCCACCTCTGTAGGGTGCCTAGTAACGCTATTCATGGACCTGTGTATTCTGTGTGGGCAGTTGTCGCCCATAGGCTTGTAGGGCATGTCCCAGGGAATGAGTAGTGTACCCCAAGTGCGCAGCGTAGTGCAGGGGGCTTCTGTGTCTGTCCTCTCCGCCAACGGTGTCCCCAATGCATGCACTCAACTTGTCTTTATTTCTCCACCCACCCCCCCCCATTTTCTTTGTTTTTCGGTGAATGTGTGCATTAGCATCATCAGGCGGAGGAGAGGTGGCATCGGCGCAAGAGGGAGCTGCATCTCACATGGCCCCGGAGGGCCATGCAATGGACTCCGACATGACCAGTGAGACGGAGGGCGAGGGGGGCTCCACCACGGGGACCCGTGCAGACGTCAGTGACACCGACACGTCCTCGGATGGGAGCTCCCTTGCGGTTGCGGCAACATCCGTGCCCACCGATACAACAGGTACAGCCGCCACCCAGCGCACCAGCTCAACCCTCCCAGCAGCCCCTCGGCCTTCGGTCTGTGCCCGCACGGCCAGGAAGGCGGCCATCTCCTTCGCCCCAGGCACCTCAGGCCCTGCCCCAGTCACCCCTGCTGCCCTCAGTGAGGAGGTCATTGTCCTCCTGAGGACCATCATTGTTGGGCAGTCTACCCTTTTGAATGCCATCCAGGGTGTGGAGAGGGAGGTGCATCAAAGCAATGCATACCTGGAGGGCCTTCATTCGGGTCAGGCTGCCCATCAGCGATCGTTCAACGCTCTGGCCTCAGCACTGACGGCAGCGATTGTCCCTGTCTCCAGCCTCCCTCTTCTAACTCCCTCCACCCAGTCCCACTCCCCTGTTCCTCTGCCTATCCCATCCACACCTACAGACCAGCCTGCACACACCCCAACACCCAAGGGAAGCTCATCCAGACATAAGCACCACAGAACACACAAGCATTCACACAAGCAACATACAGATGCAGACATGCCAACAGCCACTACCTCCTCTGTGTCCCCCACCTCCTCGTCTCCCTCCTCCCTCCCTGTGACGTCTACACTCACACCTGCATGCACACCACCATCAGCCAGTACACCCATCACCAGCACACCCTCCACACCAGTCCGCACACGTGCAGTCACCACCCCCACTGCCATGTACACGTCCCCTGTGTCCTCTCCCAGTGTGTCTGTCACCCCCGCTTCCAAACCACACAAACGCAGGCAGGCACCCAACCAACAGCCATCCAACTCACGTCAGCCTCCAGCCCAAGCACCTGCACCCAAAAACACCAGACTTGACTCTCCTACAACCACATCCTCTTCCTCCACTCCCATACCCACTCCAGCTACCCTTCCCATGGCTCCTAAAAAACTAATCCTCTATAAACTGGACCTCTTTTACTCACCTGACCCACCCCCTCCATCTCGTAAGAGTTCCAAAAACACCTCAGCCACCACCAGCCCAGCAACTCCCAAGAACGTCGTGGCTGGTTTTTGGAGTCCGCCCTTTGCTTGTGCAGGGACATCGGCCAGCAGCAAAGGCACAGCCAGCCCCCCCCTGGGAAGAGGAGCAAAAAACTGAAGGGCAGGCGCGACAGGCCTGATACGCCTGCCCCCAAGGAGGGTAGCCTTGCACCGTCACCTGCCTCATCGGGTAAGGGAACCAAGGGCCACGGAGAGTCTGCCAAGGAGGGCAAGGGCAGCAAAGCGCAAAAGGCAGGGAGCAGCCGACCTGGCCATGAGGGCCCCACCAGCCCCATTCCGGGGGTATCGGAGGAGACCCAGGGCCCCAGCACTCCATGCACATTGGCCCACGGACATTTGAACTTTGCAAAACTGTGCCGGACTTTTGCTACTTGTATATATATATATAGTTCTAGATGTGTAATAATTCTTTATATATTGCTAAGTTCGCTATTCTTAATTCTTGCTATAATATAGTTCTATTTTTACAATCATTGCCTTTTGTCTTTGCGTATTTGTTTTGGGGGTTTGGGGGTGTCACTCTGACTTTTTAATCTGCATTGGTGTGTAGGTATTTCAGTGGGGGTGAGGGTGGGGGTGGGTGTGTGGCGTATGTGTGTGCCCGTAAGCTTTCCTCCTCCCCCCTCCCCTGTGTCGTAGGTGCAGTACTCACCGTTGTCGTCTGCGGCGACGTTCGTGATCCTGGAAGAAGAGCAGGAAGGCAATGGCTGGGAGGATGTGGAGTTCCGGTTCCATGCTGTCCCGATTCCGCGTGGAGTGTGTCGAGGTGAGCGTTTTCCATTGGAAATGTCTGTTTCTGCCGTGTTTTTATCGGCGGGGCTCCCGCCCCGGAAAAGGTGGCGGATTGGTGAGTCGTGATAGGGTGGGCGGTACATTGTCTGCCGCCTGGCTGTTGGCGGTGACCGCCGCGCTGTTTGTTTGTGCGGCCGTGGCGATCGGAGTGTTAAAGCGGCGGCCTGTGTTGGCGGTTCCCGCCAGGGTCAGAATTCCATTTTTTGGACCGCCAGCCTGTTGGCGGGTTGGCCGCCGCTTTAACACTGACCGCCAGGGTCAGAATGACACCCAAAGTCTGCATCAGATTTTCCTGATCAATCTGCCTCAACCGGGCTGCAGCCTCTTGTTGTGAAAGCTTCCAAATCTCATTATAAACCTCGTATAAGAACCTTTTCTTCCGTGGTACTTTGGGACCTGACAAAAAATCTTGTAAATCAGTATCATTAGACAGTAACGTGAGATGTGACTTAACTGCATCCAGCGTGGATGACTTCAACCATTGCTGAGAAAGCTTCCCCACACTGTATGTAGTTATAATATCAGCATGTTCTGGTGATACGTAACGAGGGTCTGACCTACTAGTCCTGAACCCCCCTGAAGAGGTGACTAAACGTTGATGACACACATTAGTGTCTACAGGCCATAATAACTACCCGCCTGGATGTAACGATGAAGTGTTAAGCGTACCATTCTGGACCCAATGTGTAAAGTCACTAAAAGTAGCATTCACATAGTGCTGCCAATTTTTTTATTTAGAAGGGACAGGTATACTAGGCAAAGTCAACTCCCTAATTGTCGCTAAGCCCAAACAGCTAGTCTGTTGTACTGTGTCATTGAGGAAAAACATCTGCACAGGGATAATGCATGCTCTAAATAACGTGTCCCTGCCTCGCTTTTGCCAATTTTTCAAACCCCAAACACTCTTCAAGTCAACAGTTTTAAACCAGTATTCATATCCCTCGACCGAAAGTTTAGATACAAACAAATTGGAATACAGTAATTTAGTATCGGTCAATAACATTTGCTTATTAGAATACGGTGCAACTTTAAAATAGTAGGACTTAGCATTACGTTGATCATGCCCAGAAAAATATGCAAATTTATCATAATACGTTTTCGAACTCCCTTATGGAGGAGTCGAGCAATGTTCCCATTGCACATAATTAAACATGGGCTTAGGGCTACTAGCTTTATGAATAAAGTGGTGTCCATAATAGTTGTAACAAAACATGTCACCATGATTATCTCTAAACTGGTAAGCATCATCATCGTCACAGACAGTATAATATTGCAAATCCGTTAGCATAGAATCAACTGTCTTCACATCCCAATCATCAGAAACAATGCCAGGTATAACAATATCATTCATTGATAATTTGAGGACATACGGTATTTGAATCAATTCAGTGGGACCATATATATCAAACATTACTTTATCCCACACAATTCCATCCGGAACTGGTATTGCAGAAATGTTTACAGTGGACAAGAATCTTCGAAACATATGAGACGAAAAATGCGGTTTTAACACAGTCTCCACGTGCTCAATGTCAGATCGATCAGGAAGAAAATGACCATGTATTATCAGAAAAAAAGTAACCACAAATCCCAACCATAATAAAAGAGTCATCACGGCCAAAAACAGCCAAAAATAGTTCCAAGGAAAAACAAAATATGTGCTGTTAGAAATGGGGTCTTTGGTTGACAGTCAGGTTACCCCCTGTTCAAGCAAGGACCCTCACTCTAGTCAGGGTAAAAGAGAATCACCCTCAGCTAACCCCTGCGTACCCCCTTGGTAGCTTGGCAGAGCAGTAGGCTTAACTTCAGAGTGCTAGGTGTAAAGTATTTGTGCCAACACACACAGTAACTTAATGAAAACACTACAAAATGACACAACACCAGTTTAGAAAAATAGGAAATATTTATCTAAACAAAACAAGACCAAAACGACAAAAATCCGACATACGCAAATAAAGTTATGAATTTTTAGAGATTAAACTCAAAAATAGCGCTTAGAAACAAAAATGCTTCGATGAGATGTTAACATGGCGTCGTGACGGAGTCGTTCCCAACAAGCCGACACCAGCGGCGCCGGACACAAAGTTGTGTAGACCCCCAAGTACAGTACCTTTGGTGAAGAGTGAAAACAAACCGATGCGCGAAGTCGGGGATTGCGGCGTCTGTTCGAAACGTTGAATCCATGCACTTCGAGCGGCGTTGGTCACGACGTGGTGCGGCGACTTCCACGGAGTCGCGGACTTCAGCGGGGCTGCTGTGGCGTCGGGCCTGCGGAGAGCGTCACGTTCCAGCGAAGGTCACGGCGTCACCGGATTCAGCAGCGGCGTCGGTCCGGAGTCGTCCGAAGTCGATTTCTTTAGATTTCCACCAGCTTTCCTTTCAAGGGCCCAGGGACTGGATAGGGCACCACTTGTCAGGGCAGGAGTCTCTCCAGAGACTCCAGGTGGTGGCAGAGAGAAGTCTTTGCTGTCCCTGAGACTTCAAACAACAGGAGGCAAGCTCTAACTCAAGCCCTTGGAGATTTCTTCACAAGATGGAAGGCACACAAAGTCCAGTCTTTGCCCTCTTACTCTGGCAGAAGCAGCACTGCAGGAAAGCTCCACAAAGCACAGTCACAGGCAGGGCAGCACTTCTTCCTCAGCTATCAGCTCTTCTCCAGACAGAGGTTCCTCTTGGTTCCAGAAGTGTTTCTAAAGTCTGTAGATTTGGGTGCCCTTCTTATACCCATTTTAGTCTTTGAAGTCACCTTTCTTCAAAGGGGACTCACACCTACTTGTGAAATCCTGCCTTGCCCAGGCAAGTCATCAGACACACAGCAGGGGGTCGGAGCCGGCATTGTCAGAGGCAGGCACAGTCCTTTCAGATGAGAGTGACCACTCCACCCCTCCCTCCTAGCAGAGATGGCTAATCAGGAAATGCAGGTTACACCCCAGCCCCCTTTGTGTCACTGTCTGGTGTGAGGTGAAAAACAACCCAACTGTCAAACTGACCCAGACAGGGAATCCACAAACACGGCAGAGTCACAAAATGGTTTAAGCAAGAAAATGCTCACTTTCTAAAAGTGGCATTTTCAAACGCACAATCTCAAAATCAACTTTACTAAAAGATGTATTTTAAAATTGTGAGTTCAGGGACCCCAAACTCCACATGTCCATCTACCCTCTAGGGGAATCTACGCTTTAATCATATTTAAAGGTAGCCCCCATATTATCCTATGAGAGAGACAGTCCTTGCAACAGTGAAAAACGAATTTAACAATATTTCACTGTCAGGACATATAAACCACATTACTATATGTCCTACCTTAACCATACACTGCACCCTGCCCTTGGGGCTACCTAGGGCCTACCTTAGGGGTGCCTTACATGTAAGAAAAGGGAAGGTTTAGGCCTGGCAAGTGGGTACACTTGCCAAGTCGAATTTACAGAGTAAAAATACACACACAGACACTGCAGTGGCAGATGTGAGACATGATTACAGGGTTACTTGTGTGGGTGGCAAAACCAGTGCTGCAGGCCCACTAGTAACATTTGATTTACAGGCCCTGGGCACCTCTAGTGCACTTTACTAGGGACTTAACAGTAAAACAAATATGCCAATCATGGAGAACCAATTACGTACACATTTTAAACAGGAGCACTTGCACTTTAGCACTGGTTAGCAGTGGTAAAGTGCCCAGAGTAACAAAAACAGTAAAATCAGAGTCCAACACACATCAACAACCTGGGGAACAGAGGCAAAAAGTTAAGGGAGACCACGCCAAGGATGAAAAGTCTAACATGTGTCCCCCCCAGCTAAAAGTGGGGAGCAACTACCCAACCTCATGGGAGTTCTCATCACTAAGGCGGAAGAACCTGGACAGACCATCAGCATTGGCGTGCTCTGTACCAGGACGATGTTCCACCGTAAAGTCCATCCCCTGTAGGGAAATGGACCACCTCAACAGTTTTGGATTCTCACCCCTCATCTGCATTAACCATCTGAGGGGCCTGTGGTCGGTCTGAACTCGGAAGTGAGCCCCAAACAAGTAGGGTCTTAGCTTCTTCAGTGCCCAGACCACAGCAAACGCTTCGCGTTCTATGGCACTCCACCTACGTTCCCTGGGTAGTAACCTCCTGCTAATGAAGGCTACGGGTTGATCTAGGCCCTCTTCATTAAGCTGTGAGAGTACTGCTCCAATACCATGCTCTGAGGCGTCTGTTTGCACAACAAACTCCTTGGAGTAGTCAGGTGCCTGCAGCACAGGTGCTGTGCACATGGCAGCCTTCAGGGCATCAAAAGCCTTCTGGCAAGCCTCTGTCCAGATCACTTTCTTGGGTTGCTTCTTAGAAGTCAACTCTGTTAAGGGGGTAACAATGGTACCATATCCCTTAACAAACCTCCTGTAATATCCTGTGAGACCTAAAAAGGCTCTCACTTCAGTCTGGGTCTTGGGAGGCTCCCAAGCCATAATCGTGTCAATCTTAGGCTGTAGGGGTGCCACCTGGCCACTCCCCACCTGGTGTCCTAAGTACACCACAGAACCCTGCCCTATTTGGCACTTGCTCGCCTTAATAGCGAGGCCTGCCTTCTGCAGGGCCTCTAACACTCTGCAGAGGTGTTGCAGGTGTTCCTCCCATGTGGAACTAAACACAGCAATGTCATCCAGGTAGGCGGCACTGAACTCATCCAGTCCTGCCAACACCTGGTTGACCAACCTCTGAAAGGTGGCAGGGGCATTCTTCATCCCAAAGGGCATCACATTGAAGTGGAAGTGCCCATCTGGGGTAGAGAATGCTGACCTCTCCTTTGCCCCCTCAGTTAAGGCAATCTGCCAGTACCTAGATGTTAAATCAAACGTACTGAGGTACTTGGCAGCTCCTAACTGATCAATGAGCTCATCAGCTCGGGGGATGGGGTGTGCGTCAGTCTTGCTGACCGCATTGAGACTCCGGTAGTCCACACAGAACCTAAGTTCTGGAGTGGCACCAGGAGCAGCAGCCTTTGGGACCAAGACCACTGGGCTGGCCCAAGGATTGCTGGAGTGTTCAATAACCTCTAGGGTTAACATTTTGGAGTCTTCCTCCTTAATGCAAGCCCTGACCCTGTCAGTCACCCTGTAAACCATATGTTTAACAGGTGTACTGTCCCCAGTGTCCACATCATGTGTGCACAGGTGTGTGACTCCTGGGATCAGGGAAAACAGCGAGGCGAACTGTCCCAGCACGTGGCGACAGTCCCTCTGCTGTTCTTCAGTCAGGGAGGGGGAGAGGATCACTCCCTCCACAGACCCATCTTTCTCTCCTGCAGACAGGAGGTCAGGAAGAGGCTCACTCTCTTCCTCCACCCCGTCATCTGTCGCTAGGAGCATGGATAGCTCAGTTCGCTCAAAGTGTGGTTTGAGGCGGTTGACATGTAGGACCCTCAAAGGGTTTCTGGGGGATTGCAAGTCTACGAGATAGGTGACCTCGCTCTTTCTTTCCACTACCTCAAAAGGCCTGGTCCACTTATCTTGGAGAGCCCTAGGCTCCACTGGTGCCATGACCCACACTTTTTGTCCAGGCTGAAACTCAACCAGAGTGGCATTCTGGTCGTACCACCGTTTCATATCCTCCTGGCTTGCTTCCAGGTTCTCCTGAGCGAGACTCCTGAAGCGGGCAGTCTGGTTTCTTAGTGCCAGCATGTAGCTAAATACATCCTGGGGTGGTTTACTAGGAGCTTTTTCCAAAGCCTCCTTCACCAGTCTGAGCGGTCCCCTCACAGGGTGGCCATAGATGAGCTCAAAGGGGCTAAAGCCAAGTCCCTTTTGAGGCACCTCCCTGTAAGCGAACAGAAGGCATGGCAAGAGAACGTCCCACTTACGCCTCAAGGGCTCTGACAGGCCCTGAATCATGCCTTTCAAGGTGCAGTTGAATCTCTCAACCAGACCATTACTTTGGGGGTGGTAAGGGGTGGTGAACTTGTAGGTTACCCCACACACCTTCCACAGAGACTTCATATAAGTGGATATGAAGTTTGTACCTCTATCAGATACCACCTCCTTGGGGAACCCCATGCGGGTAAAAACCCCCATCAAGGCACGTCCCACCACGGGGGCAGTGACCGTCCTTAGAGGAATGGCTTCTGGGTACCGTGTGGCATGGTCCACCAAGACCAGGATGAACCTGTTGCCCATGGCTGTCTTGGGATCCAGAGGCCCCACAATGTCAATTCCTACCCTTTCAAAGGGAGTGCTGACTACAGGTAAAGGTTGGAGGGGAGCTTTGCATTTCCCCCCACTCTTGCTACTTGCCTGACAAGTCTGACAAGACCTACAATAAGCAGCTGACTGCTTGTGCATCAAGGGCCAGTAAAAGTGGGAGACAAGCCTCTTATAGGTCTTGTCCTGCCCTAGATGTCCTGCCAAAGGCACATCATGAGCCAAACCCAGTAGGAAGGCCCTGAAGCACTGGGGTACCACCAGCATACGAGCTGACCCAGGCTCAGGAACCTTAGGCTCACTGTACAGGAGGCCATCCTCCCAATAAATCAGGTGAGTACCTGGCGCCTCGCCAGCCGCCTGGGCTGCAGCCTGCTGCCGCAGCCCCTCAAGAGTAGGGCACTCCTTCTGCGCTGTGCAGAATGCTTCCCTGGTGGGTCACCCTTCCTGCTGCTACTGCGACAGCTCAGGGACCTCCTCCAGTTCAGCCACCTGCTCCCCTGTAGGTTCCGGGGCGTTACCCTCAGGCTCCGCCTCCTCCCGGACCGTGGGAACCTCGGGGGCCGGTTTCCCGCGCCCCCTGCCCTTCCTCTTCTTGGCGGTCCCCTGGGCCACTGTTTCAGGCTCCAGGGGCTCTTGACTACCCTGATTGGCTGCCATAGACCGGGTGGATACACATACCCACCCAGGCAGACCCAACATCTCCAAGTGAGACCTGTGTTCCACCTCCTTCCAAGGGGAATCCTCCAGGTCGTTACCTAGCAAACAATCAACAGGCATGGTTGGACTCACAGCTACTTTCCAGGAACCTGAGACCCCCCCTCATTCAAAGGGAACCTGCGCCACTCTGCAGAGGCGCTCAGAGTTGTCTACCGCAACTACTTGGTGAAGTACCCGGGGATCAATCTGCTCTTCAGACACCAGGTGACTCCTCACTGTAGTCACACTGGCTCCTGTGACTCTCAGAGCCTCCACCCTCTGATCATTGATGGTCACCCATTGCCTGTACTTCTTAGTGTTATCAGGCACTAGGTTTCTCTGGACCATCTCACTGTCCCCTAGTGAGACAAGGGTCATTTCTGCTGGTTCCCACCCACCTGAAACCAACTCCTCCCCAAGCGCTACACTGGCCAAACCCTGGGACGGTGCACCAGTGGGTGTACTTTTGGGGCATTTGGGGTCCCCCCTCACATGACCCACCTGGTCACATGCATAGCACTTACGTGGGGGACCACCTGCCACTGGCTTCCCTTTGGACAACCATGGCTTCTTTTCACTGGCGGGTTTGGAATCCTTACCCTGGGAATCAGTTTGGGGCCCTTTAGAGAACTCCCCCTGTTTGCCCTTACCCCCCCCTTTCTTCTGAGAGGGACCCTGCCCACCCTTGGCGTGGTCTCCCCCATACCTCTTTTGGACCCTGGTGCTCTCCCAGCGGTCCGCTTCCTGCGCAAGCTTCCTGGGGTCAGTCAGCTTGCTGTCAATGAGGTGCTGGCGCAGCTCTGGAAAACATAAACTGTACAAGTGCTCCCAAGCAATTAAATTGTAAAGCCCCTCATACGTGTTTACCTTACTGCCCTTCACCCAACCATCCAGTGACCTGCAAAAAGAATCAACACATTCCAACCATGTTTGGGATTCCTTTCTCTTGTAGGATCTAAACTTCTCCTTGTACTGCTCAGGGGTGAGACCATACCTGGCGAGTAAGGCCTCCTTCATGATAGGGTAGGTGAGACTCTGAGCATCCCCTAAGGCCGTCAGTGTGTCCCTCCCCTCTGCCTCAAAATGCTTCCACAGGGCTGCCCCCCAATGAGCTTCAGGGACCAGGTTCATGTGGAGAGCTGACTCATAACCCTTGAACCACAAGTAGATATCATCCTCCCTCTTATAATCCCTCACAAGGTCTTTTGGGATGTGTACCCTTCTCTCAGGTTGCACTGTAGGATTGCTGCCACCATCTCTACTGGACTGGCTTCTATGATCCATCTCTTTCAAGCTAAGCTCATGAGCCATTGCTAACTTCCTCTCCTCAAGGGCTAGCCTCCTCTGCTCCAATTGGTACTCCCTTTCTGCCTGTCTGTCCTGTAACTCTTCAGGTGTCAGACCCTTGGAGGATACACTGCTACTTGCCCTAGAAACTCTTTCCCTGGGAATAACAGGCCCCCCCACTATACCATTATGTACTGATTGCTCTCCCTCCTCATCCTCATCCTCCTCCTCATCCTCAGTGTTCCCTCCAGTGCTTCTGGTTGTCACCCAGGCCCTCAGCTTCTTTTTCAGCTCATCCTTCTTGGAAGAGCTCTTAATGGGACAACCAAACTTTTTACAAAACTGCTTTAGCTGAGCCTTGTTATAACTATCCAATTGCTTCAGGTCAAAAACAGCTTCAACTGGTGCATCTCCAAGTAGAGACATGATAAAAGGTTTAAAAGAGTGCAAAGTTCCAAATGCAGAAAAGCAAGTTCTCAAATGAAGTTCCAGAAAAGTCAATCACCAGATCAGCGAAAAAGGAAACTGAATGCAGAGCAAAAACAGTCCAAATAGAGAAAAACAAAAATCACAAGACTAGTAGTATGTGGTCACGTAGTGGTCTGAACTCAAAACAGTAGTGTACACTTAATCACTGTATGTCAAGTACAAATACAAGTACAAATCCCAACCGCTGATCACCAATGTTAGAAATGGGGTCTTTGGTTGACAGTCAGGTTACCCCCTGTTCAAGCAAGGACCCTCACTCTAGTCAGGGTAAAAGAGAATCACCCTCAGCTAACCCCTGCGTACCCCCTTGGTAGCTTGGCAGAGCAGTAGGCTTAACTTCAGAGTGCTAGGTGTAAAGTATTTGTACCAACACACACAGTAACTTAATGAAAACACTACAAAATGACACAACACTGGTTTAGAAAAATAGGAAATATTTATCTAAACAAAACAAGACCAAAACGACAAAAATCCGACATACACAAGTAAAGTTACGAATTTTTAGAGATTAAACTCCAAAATAGCGCTTAGAAACAAAAATGCTTCGATGAGATGTTAACATGGCGTCGTGACGGAGTCGTTCCCAACAAGCCGACACCAGCGGCGCCGGACACAAAGTCGTGTAGACCCCCAAGTACAGTACCTTTGGTGAAGAGTGAAAACAAGCTGATGCGCGAAGTCGGGGATTGCGGCGTCTGTTCGAAACGTTGAATCCATGCACTTCGAGCGGCGTTGGTCACGACGTGGTGCGGCGACTTCCACGGAGTCGCGGACTTCAGCGGGGCTGCTGTGGCGTCGGGCCTGCGGAGAGCGTCACGTTCCAGCGAAGGTCACGGCGTCACCGGATTCAGCAGCGGCGTCGGTCCGGAGTCGTCCGAAGTTGATTTCTTTAGATTTCCACCAGCTTTCCTTTCAAGGGCCCAGGGACTGGATAGGGCACCACTTGTCAGGGCAGGAGTCTCTCCAGAGACTCCAGGTGCTGGCAGAGAGAAGTATTTGCTGTCCCTGATACTTCAAACAACAGGAGGCAAGCTCTAACTCAAGCCCTTGGAGATTTCTTCACAAGATGGAAGGCAAACAAAGTCCAGTCTTTGCCCTCTTACTCTGGCAGAAGCAGCACTGCAGGAAAGCTCCACAAAGCACAGTCACAGGCAGGGCAGCACTTCTTCCTCAGCTATCAGCTCTTCTCCAGACAGAGGTTCCTCTTGGTTCCAGAAGTGTTTCTAAAGTCTGTAGATTGGGGTGCCCTTCTTATACCCATTTTAGTCTTTGAAGTCACCTTTCTTCAAAGGGGACTCACACCTACTTGTGAAATCCTGCCTTGCCCAGGCAAGTCATCAGACACACAGCAGGGGGTTGGAGCCGGCATTGTCAGAGGCAGGCACAGTCCTTTCAGATGAGAGTGACCACTCCACCCCTCCCTCCTAGCAGAGATGGCTAATCAGGAAATGCAGGTTACACCCCAGCCCCCTTTGTGTCACTGTCTGGTGTGAGGTGAAAAACAACCCAACTGTCAAACTGACCCAGACAGGGAATCCACAAACACGGCAGAGTCACAAAATGGTTTAAGCAAGAAAATGCTCACTTTCTAAAAGTGGCATTTTCAAACGCACAATCTCAAAATCAACTTTACTAAAAGATGTATTTTTAAATTGTGAGTTCAGGGACCCCAAACTCCACATGTCCATCTACTCTCTAGGGGAATCTACGCTTTAATCATATTTAAAGGTAGCCCCCATATTATCCTATGAGAGAGACAGTCCTTGCAACAGTGAAAAACGAATTTAACAATATTTCACTGTCAGGACATATAAACCACATTACTATATGTCCTACCTTAACCATACACTGCACCCTGCCCTTGGGGCTACCCAGGGCCTACCTTAGGGGTGCCTTACATGTAAGAAAAGGGAAGGTTTAGGCCTGGCAAGTGGGTACACTTGCCAAGTCGAATTTACAGAGTAAAAATACACACACAGACACTGCAGTGGCAGGTGTGAGACATGATTACAGGGTTACTTGTGTGGGTGGCACAACCAGTGCTGCAGGCCCACTAGTAACATTTGATTTACAGGCCCTGGGCACCTCTAGTGCACTTTACTAGGGACTTAACAGTAAAACAAATATGCCAATCATGGAGAACCAATTACGTACACATTTTAAACAGGAGCACTTGCACTTTAGCACTGGTTAGCAGTGTTAAAGTGCCCAGAGTAACAAAAACAGTAAAATCAGAGTCCAGCACACATCAACAACCTGGGGAACAGAGGCAAAAAGTTAAGGGAGACCACGCCAAGGATGAAAAGTCTAACATGTGCGTTTAAGCCAACCCAGCAGCCGTCGTGGACCGTGGACAGAAGACATCGAGGACGAGGAGCCGGACACATCATTATCAGCGTCGTTGAAGCAGCCAGAAGCAGTTCTAGCAAAAGGTGCAACTGTGAACAAAGAAGCAGATGGAGGCTATCGCCGTGGCACACTATAAACCACATGTTCAGAAACGTCAGTAGAACGTACAGCAATTTGATCAAAAGATTCCATATTAATCGCCGTCGGTGGAACAATCGCAAGATCATCATCCACCCTCCCCAAGCTCGGAGAGGAAACAGTGTCGGTGAAAATCACCTGCAGCTGGACTTCTTCCCCAGTAGTGAGAGGGATTCCGGAACTACTGGGTGTCCCTCTTGGTCTGCTGTGCAGAATCGGCCACATGTTGTAACTTGACATTATCAATGGAAACAAAGCGATTTCCTTTGGCCCCTCGCAGCGGCGGTAAAATCACAGTTCTTGTGCCGCTCACCCCCAACACAGGGACAGGTTCTCGATAAGAAGGACCAAATTCTTTTTTAACTGCGACCTTTTCACGCACCAGATCCCCAATCCTGGGTATCCAACCAGTAGGTGTTACTGGCTCATCCTTAATTCCTGAGGAGGCAGCACTGGCAGAAGAGTTATCTTCACGGAATTGTTGTAAATCCTGCAAAACAGTGACACGATCATTTATGTCAAAGGGCGTATCTGCCGCCTCCACACCAGGACCATCTAGATCAGGAACATACATTTGTGTTCCAAACAGGCACTCATATGAAGTACGACCCCCCAGTGACCTCCTAGGCAAGTTATTAAGTGCTCTCTGTACTCCATATAGGTGGGCTAGCCAACCACGACCCGTACCTATAACTCTGGCCGTTAAGGACTGCTTTAAATCACGATTTAAACGCTCCACGACAGAATTTCCCTCGGGATGAAATGGAGACGAGAATTGGAGTTGGACCCCCAACGAAGCCATGGTGTCCCTGAATGCCTTAGAGGCAAAAGCAGGGCCCTGGTCCGAATGAAAAGCCGCAACTGCAAATATATCGACAAAGATGCGCAAATCTTTAATAACAGTTTGAGCGTTTATTAGCGCCTAATAAAAAGCATGTAGAGCAAAGTGCACAGAGGCTCTAAGCTGTCAGCAAATGAATAAAATATATTCAGGGCAAAGTGCACAAAGGCCTAAAGCCTGAAGCTAAAGCGCAATGAATACGTAAAACTAACCACACTACACCCTCCCCTTGTCGGTAGCAAGTGGTTCCAATAATATAAAAGGATGCCCTAAATATAAACAATACCTAAAACAATTATTTCGACAAGGTGAGGAGACAACAAAGTCATAAATTTAGGTAACATGTGATCATAAAGCCAAATTCAATATAGTATCAATTTAGTAAAAATCCAATCGTCAGATAGAAGCAATAGAACGCAGGAGTTCCTCCACTTCGATATATGTCAATATCGGAAGATCCACGCCACAAAGTACCATGGAGCAGGTGTGATCCAAAGCCCCAAAACCATTCAGGGCGGCACCCCGTGCAGGGCCTATGAAAGAGACAATACCATCTTCCTCCAGGAAGGGAATCTCATAAACTGCCTCACGAAGCAAGCGCATCCGTAGTGCACAAGTCTGGGAATGAGCCCTAATCGGGAACATCAACAGATCAGTTTCGACCATTGGAGGGCGCTGCAATGAGAGACAGAGAGCCAGTGCATGTTCAAACGAGCACCAAAGGCATCGAAACACGGGTTGCACACAATCCAAAACCGGTTTGAATGACAGAGACCAGTCACACTCCAAATGTCCCAGGAGTGTCGCTCCAAAATGCTGCATCATGCGTTCACGACACAGCTGCGCTGATGGGAGCAGCAATACAGGATCTCGTCGTGACGGGACAGCCATTGCGAAAAAATAGCAACAACAGCAAGACTCCAGCCAATAAAGCCAAAGTAATCGGGAAACCCCCAAAAATGCTTCCGAAAATAGAATGTATAGCCGAAGGTATCAAACCGAATATGGAAGAGAAGGTATGAGCAAAACCAACACCAACGACTTTGAAAAAATTTGCAATACCAGCAGTGCTGGATGCATTAAATATATGTCCCACAAGTTCACCGAAGTGATTCGGAAAGTTAGTATTCAAAAGGGACTGTATCTCCGCCGATGACCTTGCCACCTGAAGTGCGTAGGTCTCGCTAGCAGATGTAAGGGCCACATGCTTTTGAAACAATAAAGCTTTTAGCCGACTCAACTTGTCGAAATCAACCTTGGAAGTAGCAATATGAGGCCAGATGTCCGCTACCTCCCTAAATTGAGTGGGGGGAAACAACACATTCCAGCAGCACGTAACGGCCTTGTTGACAACGACGATGTAAACTATTCCGGCACGCATGCCACAGCAGCGTTCGCTGTTAAGAACAATGTAACTGCCGTTAGAAAGCACCTGGAAAGTGCTTTTAATAACCAGGACTGGAACTCCCTTCAGATAACAAGTTAAGTTAGCAATCGAAGCGTTACACGCCCCGTGCAAGGACAGCTGTTTACAAACCATTGAATGGCTGACAGAAGCTTCGCATTCGCTGCCGCTAAGAAAAACCTCCTTCAAACCATTAACACATCTGTACTGAAAGGGAAGGTCCCACACCTCGTGTATGTAACTGTCTCCCAATAGTTCATATCTACCCACCGGAATGTGCTTCAAACAAGAAGTAAATTGCAAAGTAGAGATAGGCAAATTAATAACCCCATGAATCAACCATTCAGCTGACGGAATCTCAGCTACCGTGAAAGGCAGTTTCTCTAATTTCTCAATATTTAACATAACATATGTCGCTTCCTTTTTAGCCATCAGTTGTTGTTGACGAGTCAAATTAAAAGAGATAAAGATCTCTCTGGCACGAACGTGCTGCCATGGAACACGACCCGCCTTCAAGGTCTGAAGAGTCCAACCCAGCTGCATGATGGACTGCGTCTGACTCTGCCCATGATATAAAGAAGACATGTCCGATTTAATAATGTCAATGGCAGAGGAAACAATGCTGTCAATCGTGTAAACACGGTCAGAAAGGGTATGCATGCCATTATCAACAACAGACAAAGGGGGTCATTCTGACCCTGGCGGTAAAAGGCAGTTACCGCCGGTCAGAAGACCGCCATAACACCGCCACGGCCGCGGTAACCCGCCAGGGTCATTCTGACCCACAACTGCCAAACCGCCAAAAACCCGACCTCCACTGAAGGCCGCCACATCAGCGGTCAGCGATAAACTGGAGATGACCAAACCTCCACCGTCACGCCAACAGAAATATGCCCATGCCATTACGACCCACGACGAATCCACGCGGCGGTCTTTCAACTGCGGTATCCCATTGGCGGTACACACCGCCACGGTCAAAATACACACACCTTTACAAAACACAGCCACATTGGATAATTCAAAATACACACACCTGATACACATACAAACACCACTTCCACACAATCAATACGATATAAAACACACACCCACATCACCCACAAACCCCCACAAATCGAAATTCAGAGACAAGGCGCAATACACAGAGAGAGAGCACAGGGAACGCAAACCACAACACACACAGGAACCCAACATCATCCCCCACACTACATCTACGCACAAAACACCACACACCACTACACTCATCACCACAAACACCACCCCACACCTCATCCACACCACCCCATGGCACCCCAAAGACACCCCAGGTTCTCGGACCAAGAACTCAGGGTCATGGTGGAGGAAATAATTAGGGTAGAGCCCCAGCTCTTCGGCACACAGGTGCAGCACACCACAATAGCCAGGAAGGCGGAGCTATGGCAAAGGATCGTCGACAGGGTCAACGCTGTGGGACAGCATCCCAGAAATCGGGAAGACATCCGAAAGCGCTGGAACGACCTACGGGGGAAGGTGCGGACGATGGTGTCAAGACACAACATCGCTGTACAGAAGACTGGCGGCGGACCCCCACCCACTCCACCCGAATTCACAGCATGGGAGCAAGAGGTCTTGAACATCCTGCATCCTGAGGGCCTCGCTGGAGTAGGCGGAGGAATGGACTCTGGTAAGTCTAATCTCAACTACTTCCCCCCCACCAACCACCAGCATGCCAACCCCCACCCCCACCCTAACCCCCAACCCCCCAGCACATATCCTCCCTGCTAATGTCTCACCAGCACAACCCACCCAAAACAACACCAACCCCTGAATGCCAACACAAACCATGGACACCCATCACCTAAGCATGACCACTTGACATACCCATCCCCCCCAAACCACCCTCACAACTCCTCCCACAAGGGAATGCCAGCTCTGGGGGACAAGGGCACCCACAAATCGCACGCCATGGCACACACAAATCGCACGCCATGGCACACACAGAAGCAATAACCATACTCTTTTACCCCTGCAGGGCCCGAACGCCAACACACCGGCCCGGAGGGTCCAGAAATGTCCATCCCACCCCCAGAACAGGCCCCCAGTGATGACAGCAGCTCTGTCGACCTAGAACCTGATGACCAGCCCGGACCATCGGGAACCTCTAGACAGTCGGTTCCCGTCAGGCAGCCACAGGCCCCAGCAGACCTACCCCCCTCTGGAAACCCCAGCACAGCACCCACCCAGCGGGCCCATGCCTCTGTCTCCAGGACAGGTCAAGCAGCGGTGTGTCTACCACTACAGGGCACCCAGGGCAACCCACCACCCCAACAACAACAGGGACCTGGGGGCAGTGGTAGTGGGCACACCGTCCAGGGGACAGAGGCCCAGGAACAAAGGGGAACTGGGAGGGCTACTGTGCGACAGAGGGAGGACAGGCCTAGGGAACCCACTGTCCAAGAGGCCCTCACCACCATCATGGGAGCGTACCACCACTCCCAAGAGACGATGGCGACGGTCCTGTCCAGGTTCCAGGAGATCCAGGCCATGCAGGAGGGCCAGTACATGGGGTTCCAGGAAGAACTGCGCAGCATCAGTTCCGCAATGGGTACAATCGTGGTGGCACTCAACCAGATTGTCACCACATTGCGGGACCATGTGGCCCCCCAAAGGGCCCCTGCCACTAGCATGGAGGAAGAACAGCCTACCACCTCTGCCGGCGCTAGTGGTCAGGAGGCCCCGACACAACAGCAACGGCCCACCCGGACCCCACCCCCTGCAGAACATGAACCACCCCGCAAGAAAGGCCTGAGATCGAGGAAGAAGACAGAGTAGGATGTCAAGACCCCCGCCATGCACGGATCCCCCCGGATGTCATCCCACTGTCCCACTTGTTCACCCTGTCCAACCTTGAACTGCCCCTGCTCCACCTTCCACAGGCATATGGACAATGCACCTGTGCGAACGTGAGTCTGGACTCTGCCATGGACATGCCTCCACCATCACCCATCACCCTTTTTGAACTATACACCAATTTTTGCACTTCAATAAACACAATTATTGCACAAAAACCATCTGGAGTCTGCTATTTATTTTTTTAAACCAAATGTATTCGATATAACCAACCAAAAATGTCCAAATACATTGTGATGACAACATACCAGTGTCACACAGCGGTAGTCCATGGGGAAACAAACCAGAGGGCACTCCGTGGGGACCACATCACTGAAATAGGAAGGCAAATTCACAACTAAGTTACCATACATTGGGGTGAAAGGTCAGACAGTAGAGAGCCAGTACTGTTACAGAGATAATAAAATGCAGGAGTAGACTCTTACCTGTGTGTTACTGGAAATACTGCAGTATCACTCTGTCCCTGTTGTCTGTGTCGTCCTCTTCGTCTTCCTCCTCTTCACTCTCCGCAGGCTCCACAGTGGCCACAACACCACCATCTGGACCATCCTCCTGCAGGAAAGGCACCTGGCGTCGCAAAGCCAGGTTGTGAAGCATGCAGCAGGCCACGATGATATGACACACCTTCTTTGGTGAGTACATTAGCGATCCACCTGTCATATGCAGGCACCTAAACCTGGCCTTCAGGAGGCCGAAGGTCCGCTCGATCACCCTCCTAGTACGCCCATGGGCCTCATTGTACCGTTCCTCTGCCCTTGTCCTGGGATTCCTCACTGGGGTCAATAGCCAAGGCAGGTTGGGGTAACCAGAGTCACCAATTAGCCACACACGCTGTCTCTGTAGCTGTTCCATCACATAAGGGATGCTGCTATTTCGCATGACGTACGCGTCATGCACTGACCCTGGGAACTTGGCATTTACATGGGAGATGTACTGGTCAGCCAAACAGACCACCTGGACATTCATGGAATGATAGCTTTTTCGGTTCCTGTACACCTGTTCATTGTCTTTTGGGGGGACCAAAGCCACATGGGTACCATCAATGGCACCAATGATATTGGGAATGTGTCCAAGGGCATAGAAATCACCCTTCACTGTAGGCAAGTCACCCACCTCAGGGAAAATGATGTAGCTCCGCATGTATTTCATCAGGGCAGACAACACTCTGGACAACACCCTTGAAAACATAGGCTGAGACATCCCAGATGAAATGGCCACTGTAGTTTGAAATGATCCACTAGCCAAAAAATGGAGTACTGACAGCACCTGCACTAGAGGCGGAATCCCTGTGGGTTGGCGGATGGGTGACATCAGGTCTGGCTCCAGCTGGGCACACAGTTCCTGTATAGTGGCACTGTTGAGTCTGTAGGTGAGTATGACATGTCGTTTTTCCATTGTCGACAGGTCCACCAGCGGTCTGTACACGGGAACATTCCTCCGTCTCCTCGCAAGTCCCAGCGGACGGTGCCTAGGAAGGACAACATGGAGCACAGAGTCAATCAACCCACAGGTAAGTTCCCACAGCCTGCACAGTACACGAATCTCTCTGGATTGAATAGCTTGTATGAGTGTCGATGCAAGGCCTAGCCATGTGTGACGCAGTAGGAATTAAGCCATGTGGGCCCTTGAAATGGCGGCTGCCTGACCTGTGAAGTGTGACAATGTGAAGTGAGGTCATTGCGTGAAGTGAGGTCATTGCGCTGGCGTGGCACGCGGTAGGCGGTCGAAGATCGCGGCGCAAAGCAGCATTGGTTAATTGAACCCTATGGGTTTCAGGAGCCAATGACGATGTGCGCCGGCGGTCGCGGTACGCACCGCCGTGGGCGTGACCGCCATTTTCTCTCTGCTTAATCACACGAGACCTGAGCATCCACAGGAGAGGACCTATACTGCAAGTGCTGCTGTGACCACGGTCTGGAAGTGACAATGGCTGCTGCGACTGGGGAAAGGGCCCCCGCCTTCAGTTCCGAAGAGTTGGAGAAGCTCGTGGACGGGGTCCTCCCCCAGTATGCGCTACTCTACGGTCCTCCAGACCAACAGGTGAGTACACGGGGGCCAATGCATAGTGGGCAATGCCTGTGATGAGTGGGGTGGATATACGATGGAGGGGAGGGGAGCGAATTACGAATGCATGGCACGACAGATGAGAGCATGTGCCACCTGGCAATTTGGGGAGGGGGGGCCACTCATATCGAGCATGCAGAAGAGTGATGATGTTTCTTTTCCCCCCCTGTACATGTCACATAGGTCAGCGCCCATCAGAAGATCGATATTTGGCGTGCCATCGCCAAGGACGTCCGGGCCCTGGGGGTCCACAACAGACGGGGCACCCACTGCCGCAAGAGGTGGGAGGACATCCGCCGCGGGAGCAGGAAGACCGCTGAGGCGCTGCTGGGGATGGCCTCCCAACCTAGGAGGGGTGCCAGTCGTACCTTGACCCCCCTGATGTCCCGGATCCTGGCGGTGGCCTACCCCGATTTAGATGGGCGCTTGAGGACATCACAGCAGACACAAGGGGGTGAGTACCAGCACATTCAGCTATATTTGCGCGCAGTGGAGGAGCCTGGGTGGGGGAGGAGGGCTGTGGGTATCCCTAGGCCAGGACGATTTCTGTAGGCTAGGCCCCTCCGTGAGGTATGGTCCTGTGCCCCCGCCCCCCACCTCTGTAGGGTGCCTAGTAACGCTATTCATGGACCTGTGTATTCTGTGTGGGCAGTTGTCGCCCATAGGCTTGTAGGGCATGTCCCAGGGAATGAGTAGTGTACCCCAAGTGCGCAGCGTAGTGCAGGGGGCTTCTGTGTCTGTCCTCTCCGCCAACGGTGTCCCCAATGCATGCACTCAACTTGTCTTTATTTCTCCACCCACCCCCCCCCCCATTTTCTTTGTTTTTCGGTGAATGTGTGCATTAGCATCATCAGGCGGAGGAGAAGTGGCATCGGCTCAAGAGGGAGCTGCATCTCACATGGCCCCGGAGGGCCATGCAATGGACTCCGACATGACCAGTGAGACGGAGGGCGGGGGGGGCTCCACCACGGGGACCCGTGCAGACGTCAGTGACACCGACACGTCCTCGGATGGGAGCTCCCATGCGGTGGTGGCAACATCCGTGCCCACCGATACAACAGGTACAGCCGCCACCCAGCGCACCAGCTCCACCCTCCCAGCAGCCCCTCGGCCTTCGGCCCGTGCCCGCACGGCCAGGAAGGCGGCCATCTCCTTCGCCCCAGGCACCTCAGGCCCTGCCCCAGTCACCCCTGCTGCCCTCAGTGAGGAGGTCATTGACCTCCTGAGGACCATCATTGTTGGGCAGTCTACCCTTTTGAATGCCATCCAGGGTGTGGAGAGGGAGGTGCATCAAAGCAATGCATACCTGGAGGGCCTTCATTCGGGTCAGGCTGCCCATCAGAGATCGTTCAACGCTCTGGCCTCAGCACTGACGGCAGCGATTGTCCCTGTCTCCAGCCTCCCTCTTCTAACTCCCTCCACCCAGTCCCACTCCCCTGTTCCTCTGCCTATCCCATCCACACCTACAGACCAGCCTGCACACACCCCAACACCCAAGGGAAGCTCATCCAGACATAAGCACCACAGAACACACAAGCATTCACACAAGCAACATACAGATGCAGACATGCCAACAGCCACTACCTCCTCTGTGTCCCCCACCTCCTCGTCTTCCTCCTCCCTCCCTGTGACGTCTACACTCACACCTGCATGCACACCACCATCAGCCAGTACACCCATCACCAGCACACCCTCCACACCAGTCCGCACACGTGCAGTCACCACCCCCACTGCCATGTTCACGTCCCCTGTGTCCTCTCCCAGTGTGTCTGTCACCCCCGCTTCCAAACCACACAAACGCAGGCAGGCACCCAACCAACAGCCATCCACCTCACGTCAGCCTCCAGCCCCAGCACCTGCACCCAAAGACACCAGACTTGACTCTCCTACAACCACATCCTCTTCCTCCACTCCCATACCCACTCCAGCTACCCTTCCCATGGCTCCTAAAAAACGAATCCTCTATAAACTGGACCTCTTTTCCTCACCTGACCCACCCCCTCCATCTCGTAAGAGTTCCAAAAACACCTCAGCCACCACCAGCCCAGCAACTTCCAAGAACGTCGTGGCTGGTTTTTGGAGTCCGCCCTTTCCTTGTGCAGGGACATCGGCCAGCAGCAAAGGCACAGCCAGCCCCCCCCCATGGGAAGAGGAGCAAAAAACTGAAGGGCAGGCGCGACAGGCCTGATACGCCTGCCCCCAAGGAGGGTAGCCTTGCACCGTCACCTGCCACATCGGGTAAGGGAGCCAAGGGCCACGGAGAGTCTGCCCAGGAGGGCAAGGGCAGCAAAGCGCAAAAGGCAGGGAGCAGCCGACCTGGCCATGAGGGCCCCACTAGCCCCATTCCGGGGGTATCGGAGGAGACCCAGGGCCCCAGGACTCCATCACAGGAGGGCCCCGCAACGGAAAGGTCCGATGCTGACTGAGCAGGAAGTATTGGCCAGGTGTGGTTCACTCGAAACACAAGACAGGCACCGCTGAACAGGGCCCCGCCGGGAGAAGCACCGCTGAACAGGGCCCCGCCGTGAGGAGCACCGCTGAACAGGGCCCTGCCGTGAGAAGCAGCGCTGAACAGGGCCCCGCCAAGACAGGCACCGCTGAACAGGGCCCCCCCGTGAGGAGCACCGCTGAACAGGGCCCCGCCAAGACAGGCACCGCTGAACAGGGCCCGCCGTGAGAAGCACCGCTGAACAGGGCCCTGCCGTGAGAAGCACCACTGAACAGGGCCCCGCCGTGAGGAGCACCGCTGAACAGGGCCCCGCCGTGAGAAGCACCGCTGAACAGGGCCCCGCCAAGACAGGCACCGCTGAACAGGGCCCCGCCGTGAGAAGCACCGCTGAACAGGGCCCCGCCGTGAGGAGCACCGCTGAACAGGGCCCCACCGTGAGAAGCACCGCTGAACAGGGCCCCGCCAAGACAGGCACCGCTGAACAGGGCCCCGCCGTGAGGAGCACTGCTGAACAGGGCCCCGCCGTGAGAAGCACCGCTGAACAGGGCCCCGCCGTGAGGAGCACCGCTGAACAAGGCCCCGCCGTGAGAAGCACCGCTGAACAGGGCCCCGCCGTGAGAAGCACCGCTGAACAGGGCCCCGCCAAGACAGGCACCGCTGAACAGGGCCCTCCTGTCATGCACCGCTCCGCTGGGCCCTCCTGTCAAGCACCGCTGAACAGGGCCCTCCTGTCAAGCACCGCTCCGCTGGGCCCTCATCTCAAGCACCGCTCCGCTGGGCCCTCCTGTCAAGCACCGCTCCGCTGGGCCCTCCTGTCAAGCACCGCTCCGCTGGGCCCTCATCTCAAGCACCGCTCCGCTGGGCCCTCCTGTCAAGCACCGCTCCGCTGGGCCCTCCTGTCAAGCACCGCTCCGCTGGGCCCTCATCTCAAGCACCGCTCCGCTGGGCCCTCCTGTCACGCACCGCTGGCCCATTGGCAGGCCCGGTTCTGTGTCGGGCAGGGCTTCACAAGGCACTCTGCCCACCATGCCTCCTCCATGACCAGTGGACTCTGTAATCCACCTGATGGACTGTGGCTTTGCACCCCCCAGGATGGCACAGTGGGCAATCCACCCACTTGGAAGACTTGAGAGACTGTGGCTTTGCAATCCCCAGGATGGCACAGTCGGCAATCCACCCACTGTAGAGACTTGAGAGACTGTGGCTTTGCACTCCCCAGGATGGCACAGTGGGCAACCCACCCACTGTAGAGACTTGAGAGATTGTGGCTTTGCACTCCCCAGGATGGCACAGTGGGCAACCCACCCACTGTAGAGACTTGAGAGACTGTGGCTTTGCACTCCCCAGGATGGCACAGTGGGCATGGAGGCCCTTCGTGGATCTGGCGTCGTGGACTCATGTGGCTGAGGTGCCCCCCCTTCCCTTCCCCCTGAGGTGCCAGTATTTGATTTTTGTGATGCCCCAGCAGTGTTCTCTCCAATGGACTCGATCTCGTGTGTGGGCTTTGCCCATGTGTTGCTGCACATTGGCCCACGGACACTTGAACTTTGCAAAACTGTGCCGGACCTTTGCTACTTGTATATATATATATAGTTCTAGATGTGTAATAATTCTTTATATATTGCTAAGTTCGCTATTCTTAATTCTTGCTATAATATAGTTCTATTTTTACAATCATTGCCTTTTGTCTTTGCTTTTTTGTTTTGGGGGTTTGGGGGTGTCACTCTGACTTTTTAATCTGCATTGGTGTGTAGGTATTTCAGTGGGGGTGAGGGTGGAGGTGGGTGTGTGGCATATGTGTGTGCCCGTAAGCTTTCCTCCTCCCCCTCCCCTGTGTCGTAGGTGCAGTACTCACCGTTGTCGTCTGCGGCGACGTTCGTGATCCTGGAAGAAGAGCAGGAAGGCAATGGCTGGGAGGATGTGGAGTTCCGGTTCCATGCTGTCCCGATTCCGCGTGGAGTGTGTCGAGGTGAGCGTTTTCCATTGGAAATGTCTGTTTCCGCCGTGTTTTTATCGGCGGGGCTCCCGCCCCGGAAAAGGTGGCGGATTGGTGAGTCGTGATAGGGTGGGCGGTACATTGTCTGCCGCCTGGCTGTTGGCGGTGACCGCCGCGCTGTTTGTTTGTGCCGCCATGGCGATCGGAGTGTTAAAGCGGCGGCCTGTGTTGGCGGTTCCCGCCAGGGTCAGAATTCCATTTTTTGGACCGCCAGCCTGTTGGCGGGTTGGCCGCCGCTTTAACACTGACCGCCAGGGTCAGAATGACCCCCAAAGTCTGCATCAGATTTTCCTGATCAATCTGCCTCAACCGGGCTGCAGCCTCTTGTTGTGAAAGCTTCCAAATCTCATTATAAACCTCGTATAAGAACCTTTTCTTCCGTGGTACTTTGGGACCTGACAAAAAATCTTGTAAATCAGTATCATTAGACAGTAACGTGAGATGTGACTTAACTGTATCCAGCGTGGATGACTTCAACCATTGCTGACAAAGCTTCCCCAGACTGTATGTAGTTATAATATCAGCATGTTCTGGTGATACGTAACTAGGGTCTGACCTACTAGTCCTGAACCCCCCTGAAGAGGTGACAAAACGTTGATGACACACATTAGTGTCTACAGGCCATAATAACCACCCGCCTGGATGTAACGATGAAGTGTTAAGCGTACCATTCTGGACCCAATGTGTAAAGTCACTAAAAGTAGCATTCACATAGTGCTGCCAATTTTTTAATTTAGAAGGGACAGGTATACTAGGCAAAGTCAACTCCCTAATTGTCGCTAAGCCCAAACAGCTAGTCTGTTGTACTGTGTCACTGAGGAAAATCATCTGCACAGGGATAATGCATGCTCTAAATAACGTGTCCCTGCCTCGCATTTGCCAATTTTTCGAACCCCAAACACTCTTCAAGTCAACAGTTTTAAACCAGTATTCATATCCCTCGACCGAAAGTTTAGATACAAACAAATTGGAATACAGTAATTTAGTATCGGTCAATAACATTTGCTTATTAGAATACGGTGCAACTTTAAAATAGTAGGACTTAGCATTACGTTGATCATGCCCAGAAAAATATGCAAATTTATCATAATACGTTTTCGAACTCCCTTATGGAGGAGTCGAGCAATGTTCCCATTGCACATAATTAAACATGGGCTTAGGGCTACTAGCTTTATGAATAAAGTGGTGTCCATAATAGTTGTAACAAAACATGTCACCATGATTATCTCTAAACTGGTAAGCATCATCATCGTCATAGACAGTATAATATTGCAAATCCGTTAGCATAGAATCAACTGTCTTCACATCCCATTCATCAGAAACAATGCTAGGTATAACAATATCATTCATTGATAATTTGAGGACATACGGTATTTGAATCAATTCAGTGGGACCATATATATCAAACATTACTTTATCCCACACAATTCCATCCGGAACTGGTATTTCAGAAATGTTTACAGTGGACAAGTCTCTTCGAACCATATGAGACGAAAAATGCGGTTTTAACACAGTCTCCACGTGCTCAATGTCAGATCGATCAGGAAGAAAATGACCATGTATTATCAGAAAAAAAGTAACCACAAATCCCAACCATAATAAAAGAGTCATCACGGCCAAAAACAGCCAAAAATAGTTCCAAGGAAAAACAAAATATGTGCGTTTAAGCCAACCCAGCAGCCGTCGTGGACCGTGGACAGAAGACATCGAGGACGAGGAGCCGGACACATCATTATCAGCGTCGTTGAAGCAGCCAGAAGCAGTTCTAGCAAAAGGTGCAACTGTGAACAAAGAAGCAGATGGAGGCTCTCGCCGTGGCACACTATAAACCACATGTTCAGAAACGTCAGTAGAACGTACAGCAATTTGATCAAAAGATTCCATATTAATCGCCGTCGGTGGAACAATCGCAAGATCATCATCCACCCTCCCCAAGCTCGGAGAGGAAACAGTGTTGGTGAAAATCACCTGCAGCGGGACTTCTTCCCCAGTAGTGAGAGGGATTCCGGAACTACTGGGTGTCCCTCTTGGTCTGCTGTGCAGAATCGGCCACATGTTGTAACTTGACATTATCAATGGAAACAAAGCGATTTCCTTTGGCCCCTCGCAGCGGCGGTAAAATCACAGTTCTCGTGCCGCTCACCCCCAACACAGGGACAGGTTCTCGATAAGAAGGACCAAATTCTTTTTTAACTGCGACCTTTTCACGCACCAGATCCCCAATCCTGGGTATCCAACCAGTAGGTGTTACTGGCTCATCCTTAATTCCTGAGGAGGCAGCACTGGCAGAAGAGTTATCTTCACGGAATTGTTGTAAATCCTGCAAAACAGTGACACAATCATTTATGTCAAAGGGCGTATCTGCTGCCTCCACACCAGGACCATCTAGATCAGGAACATACATTCGTGTTCCAAACAGGCACTCATATGAAGTACGACCCCCCAGTGACCTCCTAGGCAAGTTATTAAGTGCTCTCTGTACTCCATATAGGTGGGCTAGCCAACCACGACCCGTACCTATAACTCTGGCCGTTAAGGACTGCTTTAAATCACGATTTAAACGCTCCATGACAGAAATTCCCTCGGGATGAAATGGAGACGAGAATTGGAGTTGGACCCCCAACGAAGCCATGGTGTACCTGAATGCCTTAGAGGCAAAAGCAGGGCCCTGGTCCGAATGAAAAGCCGCAACTGCAAATATATCGACAAAGATGCGCAAATCTTTAATAACAGTTCGAGCGTCAGCCGAGCGTTGTGGCCAGACCCACACAAATCTGGAGCACGAATCTACAGCAACCAATATATATTTGTATGCACTATCTGGTGTCAGCGGACCACAATGATCCAAGTACACACACTGTAATGGTCTATTTGAAATCAGAAGGGGCGTCTGCTGCGGGCGTCTAGCCGACGATGTTTTAATTTGTTGACAAACGTCACAACAAAGGACATATTGCTTCGTCTCTTTATAGAGACCAGGCCACCAGTAACGAGCCTGTAAAAGTGAAATCGTGGCAGCCACCCCAGCATGTGCAGAAGCCACCCCCTCATGTGCTGCAGAAATCAATCGAGGTCTCTCAATTTTATTGGGAATTTCACGTACACCAATGCCTGGAATTGTAACAGTAGCATTCAGCGCACCATTCAAGCAGTAACTATATTTTGAAGGAAATCCTTTAGGAAAGGGCGTGCCATCAACCGTAGCCTTTATGGCAGCCGAAATTTCTGTGTCTGGTTTGGTACTCGAACGAGTCACTGCGGCCACAGTGGCGACAGCCACTGCCGATTTCGTGGCTTCATCAGCCAAAGTATTCCCAGCGACGTGTATTCCAACGCGCTGGTGTCCAAGTGTATGCACAACATGGACTTTAGGAAGCGTTTCCTTCAGATCCGCAACCTTACCCCACAACATTTTATGTTTAAGGGTGTTGCCTTTAGAATCTCTGAACCCATTCATCTTCCAATAGTGTAGATATTCGTTGAAAGACTGCACACAGTAGCAGGAGTCACAGACCAGCAAGGTTAAAAGCGCCGGATCTGCGTGCTCCAACGCTAACAATAGAGCTTTGAGCTCAGCCAGCTGTGCCGTGCAATCTCCCAAGGTTTTAGTATAAGTATGTCGGGGGCAGAACACGTCCCCCTCCATAGTGCCGCTCACCACCGCACATGCAGCAGAATACTGTTGTTTAGTCCCAACCGCTGGTTGCGCAGAGCCATCGGTATACATGACCACCTGATATTGGTCAATAGGCAACGTACCAGCAGGAACAGGGTATTCCATTTCATATTGAAGAAATTCTTGAGTCTGCAGTTTAGGGTCAAATACATAATCTACATCAGTGGCTGTCAAAGACGTAGCCCATTGTATCCATCGCGGGTGCAAAGCTTTCGAATTTGGAACACTCGCTTTTGTAACTGCCTCTAAGGCCGGAATTGGGGAAATGACAACAATGCGTTGACCCTGGGCCAGCGGTCTTTCTTTAATAACAGCCATCTGTACTGCAGTGAGAATTTTCTCAGTCTGTGCAAAACGTTGTTCTGCAGCAGAATACAAGTGAGACTTGTATGCAATCGGGACTGTCTCCCCCTCATTAAAGGTGACATAAGTAAACCCAACAGCCCCAGGTATCACCCTGATGACTAAGGGGGTTATTCTAACTTTGGAGGAGTGTTAATCCGTCCCAAAAGTGACGGTAAAGTGACGGATATATCACCAGCCGTATTACGAGTTCCATAGGATATAATGGACTCGTAATACGGCTGGTGGTAAATCCGTCACTTTTCCGTCACTTTTGGGACGGATTAACACCTCCTCCAAAGTTAGAATAACCCCCAAAATGTGTCTTATTGTCCCGTGTGTGTAAGTTTTTAACTGCTAAGAGATCACTTTGTAATTCTCGTAGTATGTGTGTATGTTCAATCGTTCAAAATCTACTCGAAAAATTAGGGCGAATCAACTCGTATAAGGGTTTTATACGCGTCGCATAATCAGGAATGTAAGTTCTGCCAAAATTCAGAAACCCCAACAATGACTGGAGCTTCCGAACCGTATTAGGAGGCTGTAATAAAGCACATTTCTCCAAAAAATGAGGCGCTAAGCTCTTGCCCTCACTCGACAACTCATATCCCAGGAAAATGACGCTGAGGAAGGCAATCTTTGATTTCTTAAAATTAAACTTATAGCCAATATCAGCAAACCCCACAACAATACGCGATACTCGCCTTAGATGTTGCAGAATCTCATCATCTGTCAGATATATGTCATCAACATATGATAATGCTTCAGGGTCGAACTCATGCAGCATTTCAGTTACACGAGCCGAAAACAGTCCTGGGCTATTCTTATACCCCTGAGGCAAACGACAAAAAAAATTCTGAGAGCCAAACGCACTGAAACAGGTATAGTCCCAACTCTCGGGCGCTATATTCTGGCAGAAAAATCCATTCGAGAAATCTAATGTTGTCTTGTATTTTTTACGCACGATATTATTCATAAGCGCTGTGTGAATTCTGTATTGCATATGTGCGTGTATGACTATTCAAATGTCGGCAATCCACCACTATCCTATATGAATGGTCCGGTTTAGCAACCGGAAACAAGGGATTATTCATCGGCGAGACACAGGGCTCAATTATACCCTGGTACTCCAATTGTGTAAGAATTTTCCTAACCGATGCCCTTGCTTCAAATTTGATAGGATACTGCGGTTGTGGCTGAGGTTCGCCCTTTATAGGAAATTACATGATAAGGTGATTGTCTGTCCCACCTCACGTTATTTCTATACAAGGCGGGAGCCTGTGCTAGAGCCCATGATTTACTATAGGACTCCGCTAGTTCTCTTGGAACAAGTGGTGAGAAGGAAGGTGTAATAACCTCCTCCCCAACCGGACAGTCGCGAACAAAGTCAGGTGGCCAATCCTGTTCGGCCAGCAAAACATCATATGATTTTACCACATGGTCCCAAAAAATGGCGTTTATAATACGGTCAATGTCCCCTTCCAATCGTAGAGTCACTTCATATACTCTATCAGGATCAGAGACTCGCATATCCGCCGTCTCGACTTGTATGAAGTCATCAGTTGCTTTCACCTCCAGATGCTCTAGAAGACTCCGGCGAACTATTGTGACCCTAACAGTGCTAACGCCCACGTCTTGTTCGTCAAGAGAACTCTCTTCTTGAGCGGCATGTCTAACTGAGACTGCTGCCACTTTCTTCTTTTTAAATTGCTGTTTTTGTTGCAGCGGTTTCTCTTCTTGTTTAATAAAAACCTCCGCTGAGCGTTGTGAATCCTGTCTCGGTTTCACGTACTCCGTCCTCCGCTCTGACCGCCCACCTCTCTCACTTCTCTTTTCCGAGGAGCCCTGAAAGGAACGAGATTGGCGTGTATCAGTATATTGATATCTATCAGGCGTCTTCAAAGTATCCCTATTCCTGAGATTATACTTATTCTGTGGGTTCTCCGGTTGCGGAGACTGCCCACCATCTTTCTTAGGTGTTTGCTGTTTCTTTTCCCAGCGCTTTTTCGAACCCTCAGGTTGTTGCTGTTTAGCATTATCTTTATTATTTTTACCCTGTAACTGGGGTTTTTGTGGTCTAGCCCCTAGGCTATCACGACCAATACTAGAATATGTTTCCGCTATTATTCTCGGAAGCTCCCGCTCCTGATTAAGCAGCGGAACATCCCGAAGACGCATTCTCACTTCTAGTACTACTGCCTCTCCTTTGAGATTACTCAAAATAATAGAAGAAACTGTGGCAAAATTGCCCAGCAACTGCATGCCCAAATCTAAGGCAGGGGTAGCCCCATATTCATCTTGAATCTGTTTAAGCACGTCCGGTAAATTAGCTAATGTCGGTGTACCGTGTGCCCTAGTGTAGAGCGCGGCAAACACCGTGCCCCAGGTATTACAAAGGTCCACCGGAGGAACCATCCCATACGGCAAACACATCGTCAAAATTCTATGTTTATCCTGAGGTCCCGTATGGGGAAATACTGCTTCCAGCGTATTAATTTTTTGCGCCAGCCAAAATGGAGTCTCCTCTCGTTTAGCCGGTACTTTACCCATAACTGAGTGTACAGTGGCCGGATTAATACCCGGAACCACTGCCTGTGGGTGCGCTCGAGCAGCAAGTGCTGCATTCGTATTTAGTGTCTGCATTACAAACTGAACTAATCGTCTATATGTAGCCGTTAATTCTGTATATAAACAACGAACTTCAACCACTGCCAATTGAGCAACCGCAGGATGAGGTGTATATGTAGCCAATAAAGGCCAGGTAGGACCATCATTACTCAGCGGACCTAACCTAACTTGTGCTACTGTGTGTGGGAGGGCGCCATCAAGCCAATTATGGTGTTCTTGATAAGATAGAGGTATTTCTAAATAAGCGTAAGCCCTGTATTGTCCAGGGACATTCGCAACAGTGTATTCGTGAAAAGTATTTGTTCCCCCATCCACTGCTGGAAATCCGACCCAAGAATAAAAAAGTTCCGTTCTATAGGCTGCATGGGCGTCCACCACAAAAGTGGCTGGACCCCCCTGGACTGTCAGTCCATGTGTCAACAGATGTCCCGTGAGCGGATGACGCATATTAATTGCTATATTCACTACATTAGGATTCGCCATTTTATAAAAAATAGCTTCAGGTCAGAGAAGGCACACCAATATCGGGGTTTTTCCTTTCAAAGTTCAAGGTTGAGCAACCAACCACTAAGCAATAGGAAGCACCTATGCCGTGGCGGCGGAAACCCTCAGCCCCACGGACGTCTCCGTATACGGAACCGAGGAGTCAAAATATATATGAGACCAAGAGAGTCAGTCGGACCTAATCATTAGAGCCAGACCAAACGTTGGCGGCGCCATGTCGCGTGGGCTCTCATTATTCTAAATGAGACTACTGGATTTCTAGGTAGCAGGATCTATAACGGTGTGGGGGACTGAGTCTGACCCACATGTAAAGAACTCTGTCACCCTAAATCCGGTTTTTGCTCCGGCTAACTAGCAGTGCCTCATTTCTCCCATGTGGAAGGAATGATTTGGCAGCCGAGCGCATGACATCTTTGGAACTTCTCAGGGAAGTCGTGGTTACTCAGATCCAAACCAACTCTCTTATTTCCAATATGATCTCATATACAAATGACAAAGACAGTATAAGTTTTATATAATGTTTTTAATAAAACAACTGTATTTTAGATATTAAGGCGTGAGCCGCAATAACCAGAACGATACAACACAGTAGGATTGAAATAGTCACCAGGAGAGTAAAACATAAGAACAAAGCTATCATATTGTCTAACAGTTTCTACTCTCCCTCTGCTTGTTCTATTTAGAGCACAGCATGTTAAGCTTCTAGCTTGCCTATTAGAATCACTGTAGAGACATCAGCCCTCATACCTGAGCAAAGACCTGTGATCTTGGTTCAGCATCTGAAACGAGGCAGTCAGCGTCTAGTTGTGGTTCCCTGGTCGGAATCTCCCTCTTGCGTGTCTTGGGACAAGGACGTGATTTTATAACTAACATGTCATCGTGATCACAAAATGTCCCTACGCAGGAATGCCAAGTCCAAACTCCTACCACGTCTATCAGCAATGTACCAGACTGTATCCTTGACTGAAGCACAGAGTAAATATGTTATGGAGAACTCCAGTGCTGAAGTAGGCAAAACAGTGTGATATGAATAAAAAACAACACCGTAGAACTGGCTATTTGAAAAATAACAGTACGAAACCTAATAAAAAGCATGTAGAGCAAAGTGCACAGAGGCTCTAAGCTGTCAGCAAATGAATAAAATATATTCAGGGCAAAGTGCACAAAGGCCTAAAGCCTGAAGCTAAAGCGCAATGAATACGTAAAACTAACCACACTACAGTTTGTTCCTGATCTAGATGGTCCTGGTGTGGAGGCGGCGGAAACGCCTTTTGACATAAATTATCGTGTCACTGTTTTGCAGGAATTACAGCAGTTCCGTGAGGATAACTCTTCTGCCAGTGCTGCCTCCACAGGAATTAAGGATGAGCCAGTAACGACTACTGGTTGGTTCCCAGACTTGGGGATCTTGTGCGTGAAAAGGTCGCAGTGAAAAAAGAATTTGGCCCTTCGTATCGAGCACCAGTCCCTGTACTGGGAATCCACGGAACAAGAACTGTGATTTTACCAACGGTGGAAGGTGCCAAAGGAAATCGCTTTGTCTCTATCGACAATGTCAAGTTACAACATGTGGCTGATTCTGCACAGCAGACCAAGAGGAACGCCCAGTAGTTCCCGAATCCCTCTCACTACTGGGGAAGATGTTCCGCTGCAGGTGTTTTGCACCAACACTGTTTCCTCTCCGGGCATGGGGAGGGTGGAAGATGATCTTACGATTGTTCCACTCACGACAAATAACTTGCAATCCCTTGATCAAGTCGCTGTGACTACTGATGCTACTGAGGGGGTTATCTACAGTGTACCACGGCGAGAAACACCTGCTACTCCTTTGTTTACGGTGGCACCTTTTGCGAGAACTGCCTCCGGATGCTTTCATAACAACGACAATGGTCTGTCAGACTCTTTGTCCTCTTCAACACCTGTCCCGGGTCCACGTAAGCTGATGTATTGGCTTAAAAATACGTATTTTGTTTTTCCTTGGAACTATCGGTGGCTTTTTATGACTCTGATGGCTTCTTTTCTGTGGATAGGGTTTGTAGTTACCTTTTTTCTAGTAATACATGGTCATTTTCTTCCTGAGAGATCAGAGGTTGAACAGGTGGAGGAGGTGTTGAAGCCACATTTTTCATCACATAAGGTTCGAAGAGACTTGTCCTTTGTGAACATTTCCGCTGTGCCAATTCTGGATGAGATTGTGTGGGATCGAGTAATGTTTGATAGATATGGTCCCACTGAGATGATTCAAATACCATACGTTCTAAAGTTATCTATGAATGATATAGTAATACCAGGCATTGTATCTGATGATTGGGACGTGAAGACAGTTGATTCTATGTTGACAGAATTGCAATATTATACTGTCTATGACAATGAAGATGCTTACCAGTTTAGAGATAATTATGGTGACATGTTTTGTTACAATTATTATGGGCACCACTTTATTCATAAGGCCAGTAGTCCTAAAACAATATTTGACTATACGCAATGGGAGCATTGCCTGACTCCTCCGCAAGGGAGTTCTAAAACATATTCGGATAAGTTTGCATATTTTTCTGGGCATCATCAAAAAGTGCTAAGTCATATTATTTTAAATTAACTCTGCATGCAAATAAGCAAATACTGTTGACTAATACGAAATTCCTGTATTCAAATTAGTTTGTTTCCCAACTATCTATTGAGGGGTATGAGTATTGGTCGAAAAATGTTGATTTGAACAGTGTTTGCAGAACAAAACATTGGCAGAAGCAGGGTAGGGAAACATTGTTTAGAGCATGTCTCATTCCTGTCCAAATGATATTCTTAAATGACACTGTACAACAGTCTAGCTGTTTGGGCTTAGCAACCATTAGAGAATTGAATATGCCTAGTATACCTGTCCCTTCAAGGATAAAAGACTGGCAGCAATATATCAATGCCACTTTTAGTGCACTTACAGAATGGGTCCAGAATGGTACACTTAACACTTTATTGACACGTCCAGGCGGGTGGTTATTGTGGCCCATAGACACAAATGGGTGTCATCAGAGTTTTGTCACCTCCTCGGGGGGTTTCAGGACAAGTAGGGCAGACCCTCGCTATATATCACCTGAACATGCAGATATCATTACTACATATAGCGTGGGGAAACTATGTCAACAATGGTTAAAGTCATCCACGCTAGATGCAGTTAAGATACACCTCACGCTTCTGTCTAATTATACTGACTTGCAAGACTTTTTGTCAGGACCGAGAGTGCCCCGGAGAAAACGTTTTTTATACGAAGTATACAATGAGATATGGAAACTTTCCCAACAGGAGGCTGCGGCCCGGTTAAGGCAGATAGATCAGGAAAATTTTAAACAAGCATTATCTGTAGTGGATAATGGAATACACACCCTGTCTGATCGTATATATACGATTGACAACATAGTTTCCTCTGCTATAGACATTATTAGATCAGATATGTCTTCCTTATATCATGGACAGAGTCAAACGCGGTCCATTATGCAGTTGGGTTGGACACTTCAGACGCTGAAGGCGGGTCGCGTTCTGTGGCAGCACATCAGGGCCAGGGAAATATTTTTTTCCTTTAATTTGACACATCAACAACAGCTGATGGCGAAATATTGAAAAGTTGGAAAGGTTGCCTTTTACCGTGGCCGAGATTCCCTCAGCTGAATGGTTAATACACAGGTTTATTAATCTGCCCATGTCCACACTGCAGTTCACTTCTTGTTTGAAACACGTTCTGGTGGGCAGATATGAAAGGTTAGGAGACAGTTATATACATGAGGTGTGGGAGCTTCCCTTTATATACAGATGTCTTAATGGCATGAGAGAGGTTTTTCTTAGCGGTAGTGAATGCAAAACTTATGTCAGCCATTCAATGGTTTGTAAGCAGCTGTCCTTGCATGGGGCGTGTAATGCCTCGGTTGCAAATTTGGCTTGCTATCTAAAGGGAGTTCCAGTCCCTGTGATTAAAAACACGTTCCAGGTGCTTTCAAACGGCAGCTACGTCCTCCATAACAGTGAAGACTGTAGTGGCATGCGTGCCGGAATAGTTTACGTCGTTTTGGTCACCAAGGTCGTTACTTGCTGCGGAAATGTGTTATTTCCCCCCACTAAATTAAGGGAGGTGGCTGATATCTGGCCTCACATTGCTACTTCCAAGGTGAATTTCGACAAGTTGAGTCGACTAAAGGCTCTATTGTTTCAAAAGCATGTGGCTCTTACATCTGCAAGCGAGACCCACGCACTTCAAGTGGCAAGGTCATCAGCAGAAATACAGTTCCTATTAAATACTAACTTTCCGAGCCACTTTGGTGAACTCGTGGGACGTATATTTAATGCTGGACTAGCACATTTTTTCAAAGCCGTTGGTGTTGGTTTTGCTCATACCTTCTCTTCCATATTCGGTTTGATACCCTCGGCTGTACGTTCTATTTTCGGAAGCATTTTTGGTGGTTTTCCGATAACTTTGGCTTTATTGGCTGGTGTTTTGCTGTTGCTTTTGTTCTTCCGCAATGGCTGTCCCGCTGCAACTAGAGTGAATGTGGACGCTCCCATCGGTACAGCTGTGTCGTGAACGCATGATGCAGCATTTTGAAGCAACACTCCTGGGACATTTGGAGTGTGACTGGTCCCTGTCATTCCGGGCAGTTTTGGATTGTGTGCAACCCGTGTTTCGGTGCGTTTGGTGCTCCTTTGAACATGCACTGTCTCTCTGTCTCTCACTGCAGCGCCCCCCAGTGGTTGATGCTGATCTGTTGATGTTCCCGGTCAGGGCTCATTCCCAGACATGCGCACTGCGGCTGCGTTTGCTTCGTGAGGCGGTTTACGAGATTCACTTCCTGGAGGAAGATGATACTAACTCGTTCATAGGCCCTGCACGGGATGCCGCATTGGATGGTTCTGGGGCTTTGGAACACACCTGCTCCATGATGGTGTCTGGCGTGGATTTTCCGGTCTTGTCATCTGCCGAAGTGGAGATTATCCTGCTTTCCGTGTCTTCAGTTTGAATTGGCTTCCTTCAAAATTGACATTGTTAAATTTGTCTCTCAAGTCACATGCTTTAAATTAGAATTTTGGGCTTTGATGTCCTCTGGACTTGTCGAAATGTGTTTTTTAAATTTCTAGGGCATTTTTTATTATGCTTTGATTGGAACCACTTTCTATTGACAAGGGGAGGGTGTAGTGTAGCCATTTTTATGTAGCTTTCGCGCACTTTCTTCAGGCGTTAGGCCTTTGTGCGCTTTGCCCTAGATGCATTTTATTTCTTTGCTCACAGCATCGGGCCTCTGTGCACTTTGCTCTAGATGCATTTTATTCAGCTTCGTACTGTTATTTCTAAATAACCAGTTCTACGGTCTTGTTTTATTCTTTATATCACACTGTTTAGCCTACTTCAGCATCGGAGTTTTCAATAACACATTCTCGCTTACTCTGTGCTTCAGTCAAGGATACAGTCTGGTACATTGCCGATAGACGTGGTAGGAGTTTAGTATTGTAGACAATACACGTTCTTGCGTAGGACGTTTTGTTACCACATCAACATGTTAGTTATAAAAACACTTCCTTGTCCTAATACATGCAAGAGGGAGATTCCGACCAGGGAACCACAACTATACACTGACTGCCCTGTTGCAGATGCTGATCCAGATCACAGGCCTTTGTTCAAGTATGAGGGTTGATGTCTTCCCAGGGAATCTGAAAGGCAAGCTTAGAGCTTAACATGCTGTGCTCGAAATAGAACAAAACTAGAGGGAACGTAGTTGGTTAACACTATGATAGCGTTATTCCTATGTTTCACTCTATTGGTTACTATTTTAATCCTACTGTGTTGTATGGTTCTGGTTATTGCGTCTCACGCCTTATTATCTAGAATGCAGTCGTTTTATTAAATCAATATATAAAACTTAAATTGTTTCTGTCATTTGTATATGAGATCATACTGTAAATGAGAGAGCTGGTTGGGACCTGAGCGACCACGACTTCCCTGAGAAGTTCTAAGATGTCATGCGCTCGGCTGCCAAATCATCCCTTCCCCTTGGGAGAGATGAGGCACTGCTAGTTAGCCAGAGCAAAACCGGATTGAAGGTGACAGGTGTCCTTCTTAGTGGGTCAGACTTAGTACCCTACACTAGGAAGGACTCTGACACAGAGAAATCCAGTAGTCTCATTTAGGATAATGAGAGCCAACGCCACAACAGCATTGAAGTAAATCTTAAAATTGTTACCGTTAAATATTTACCCTAGAATTTGAAGTGTTACTTTTGGTGTTGTGCTGTGCTTAAAGCAGAAAATACATACGTTACTAACAGCAGGGGCGGCTCCTCCTCAGTGGCGGAGGGGTGTCGCCCCCCTGGATGAGCCAGCAGATGTAAAATAAAACGATAGCTTGCTATCGTTTAATTTTTCATTTTTCATCTGCTGGCTCAACCACCAGGTGCAGGGAGGGGCAGGGCTGGGCCACGGGGAGGTGGGAGAGGGAGGAGGGGAGGGTGCACTGAGTGCCCAAGAATGTTTGGCGGCTGTTTCAGGCCGCCAAAAAACACATGCACCCTTACGTTTCTTCAGCCCGGCTGTATGTACAGCCGTGGTGGAGAACCTGCACCGACCCCAGGCTTGCGTCTGAGCGGCAGTGACTGCCGCTCAGACCAATCCTGGCACTGCTTACATGCTATGTTTAGCATGTAAGCAGCACCAGGATTGCTGGGGAGCCTGTAATGAGATGAAGCAGAGGATCGTGGAAGCAGGAGAAGGCGACGGGAGATGGGCGGCGAAAGGTAAGTAGTTTCTTCTTTTTTTTTTTTTTTTAATGTTTTCCCACATTTTCCAATGCCCCCTTCCCCCACACCCCCACCCTGTTCCTTGACATATGCGGCAGCCACCACTGACTAACAGTGCCCATTTCAGTACTGGCACTTTCCAAGCCACAGACCAAGGGCATAACTGTGCATATAGCGAACAGTTTGTCAAGCAGCCATGGCAGTGAATGCTGCGTCTCTGCTGGGCTGGCTGTGAACTGCTTGCCATAATTAGACATTCCCACTGTTCTGCCAGGGATTATATGCTGAAATTATTCCTACTGAGACAGTAGAAACACTTGTGGTGTAAATGCAATGTCAAGGAAGCCTTTGCACCAATATTTTAGTTTTTCAGAATTAAAGTTCTAAAGGCAATTATTTGGCACTTAAAATTTACAAGCCAAGTCACTGACATGAACTGAGAGATTCTCCATGTGGGTCAGGGACATTTAAGCTTATTTATCATGGTTTTAACTATTATGTGGATTAAAAATAAGCATTATATGGCTCATGCTAAATATGGAGGGAAGCTGATGCCACTGTGGTTGATTGGCCACTATTAAGAAGTTGCTGACAATAGAGCCAACTAAAGTTGTGCAATTGGAACCTCAGCAGTTTTCCGAACTCTGTGGGGTGCAGGACCTGGACTGGAACTTCTGTTGATTTATAGATGTCACTTTCTGCCATACTCTTAATGAGGCCCCATTCATAGCAAACTGCTCTGTACACGTCCCAATGCTTCTTAAAGTCTCCATTGATCGATCAAGATGCACACCAGTGAAAGGAAATAGTACAGGTCAGAATTGCAAAAATTTTCAAATGGCAAAAAATTATTTGCCACAAATATTGGGTGCTGCTGAAGCTTAACAAGCTTGGGTTACCTGAAACAGACTATTATTGATTTTGTAAAATAACTAGGTGTAGTTTGCTGCCCATGTTGAAAAAAAGGATTTTCCCCAAATCTGTAAACACTCTGGGAGCTATAGTATCTACTATAGAAAGGTTGCAGCAGAAAGCCTTTTAGAAATCCTGTAATTGTAATGATTGGTTTATATTCCGTATGATACAATAACCTGAAGGGACAAAAAAAGGAATTTCTGTAGAAAGTCTTGCAAGTTCATTTGCAATGTTGAAATTCTGTTTTCTCTGAGACGTGTATTTCCAGAGGGCAGAATTCCAGGTGATGATTTGGTGGAAACATCCATATCTACATAACTGGCCTCAGATGTGGTGAGACAATCTAAACCATCTACCAGACAGACTACAAATGTCTTTTCCCCAGAGGTACCATTGATCAAAACTGAGCGCAGGCAAAACAAACTTTTATTTTTATCAGAATGCACCACCCTAGGTCAACAGAATATCCTCAATAGAGGAAACATCATAAAGCTACTTGGAGAAATTCCCGAATTAACGGACGTAACACAGACCTATTAGCAGTAGAATTATTGGCAGTCAACAAATGCCACCTGCCAGAACCTACTTTAACAACTTGGAGGTCAAATGAAATAGTAAAATTGCTTCTAACATTCCCAAATGTCTTAAAAAATTTGGGTATCACGTTAAAAATCCATCAGCCTCCTACAGACCCATTTCCCCTGCTACAAAAAATTGGACCGCAACCCCACATATCACTAACTGCCCAATCGTTATTGAGGAGTGCACGAAGCACCTCCATTGACCTATTACCAAATCACTTCAAAAGAAAGTGATTACCAACCAAAGTTGGTCCCAATGGGATTGGATTCCCACAGCTCTAAATGCACTGTGCTCTACATGAACTCTGCCCAAATGTAGCAACACCTAAGTGCATGGTCCTGTTTCTTCTATCCTGGAATATTGCTGCAGCAAAATCACTACTTCAAGACAGTTCTGTAGTAAAGAGCTTGTGATTATGGGATGGAATGTTAAGGTGACGGATTGTAGGAATTGGAAGGTTGGGGAGAAGGAGCTTGGGAGGAGAGGAAGAAGGAGTAATCTGGGAGTTATCTTCATTGTACCATCCATCATACCTGGAATAAAGAGGTAACAAAATCTTCTGTGATTCTGCGCCGTTTCTACATAATTGGCGACGAGGATCTCTGCGCAGGGGGCAGAGAAAACATATAACTCCCAACCCCTGAATAACACAGTACTGCAGTAAAGCGTTTGGATGGATGGTAAAGAAACTGAGTCAAAAGAAGAAAGAAGAGGAGAAATATTGGACCAATACGGTGGAATCTGTGAGTTTAATTGAATTGTTTTGCTGGTCACATGATTTATCGCATGCGAACAGTGTAAGATGGCTCAATTTCTTCCATACAATTTTTGATTTGCTTTTCTCAATTTCCCTTCTTCACCTTTGAACAAATTCTATCTTTACACATCGGTGAGTAATCGGAGAGAAATATTAACGGTGTGTGTGTTCTCAGGTAATGACTGGCATTTTAACTGTCGACTCGCGCTTTAAGGAACAGAAGAGCAGCGCACTACCATTGAAAATAAACAACACGCCCAATTCTTGCACGCTATCTCGCGAGATACATGCATTACACACGCTGCTTTAGTGAAAGGCGTACTTCGTACTACCAAAGAACATGATGCCTGTGAACGTGTACACTTATACACGTTGCGCTCGTGTGCCTTTCATTTTAATACTACGCAAGTGGCATAATAAATACAATAGAACAACAGAGGACTTATGGAGGGATCGTGGCTCCGTAATGAAGATTTTTTGAGCTTGTGTATGCAGTTCCTGGATGTGGCACTGTTCCTGATGAGTACACCTGGTAATGAAACAGGAAACTGAAGAAGGACTAGAAGAGAATAGCAGCATAGAAAGGAAAGAAATACTGTTGGACACAGAATAACCTTAACAGCAAGAGGAAACTACCTTGATTTTAATGATTATTTTTTACATTGTATTTTAAAACTTTTAATTTAGATTGTTATTTTAGATCGTTATTTTAGTTTGTTAATTTAGATTGTTATGTTAGTAGTTTGTTATTTTAGATTTCTTACAGGTATGGTTGAACAAAATATTTCTGCACCACCATGTTTTTTACCTTCACCGGGAGAACCAACAATAATGTGGAAAAGATTGAGGAACATATTTTCTACATACTTGTTGGCTATAGCTGGGGATAAATATAATCCAGTCAGGAAACACGCGATTTTATTGCACCATTTGGGAACTGAGGGTAGAAGAATGTATGATGATCTGCCAGAGATACCTTTAGGTACGGGGAATGGCCAACCTACTAATGTGTATGATATGTTGTTACAAATGTTGGAGAAACATTTTACTCCAAAATTAAGTACGGTATTTGAACGCCATAAATTCTTCTCCCGTACTCAAGGCCATGACGAGGACATTATGTCCTTTGTTGCAGCTTTGAGGGGATTAGCAGTGACATGTGACTTTCATGATTTAGGAGATTCTTTGATAAGGGACCAAATAGTACCATGCACCAACAACAAGAAAGTGAAAGAAAGACTGTTATCGCTGGAGGAATCCATACAAATAGTGAGAAGCATAGAACATACATACGCTTGGATGAAGGAGATAGACATAACAAAAATATATGTCAGAGACTCTAATAAGGAAAGCACGGTTGAAGTGAATGAATTAAAATTAAAGAAGCGAGAGAAAATAACTGAAAATGCTTCAGCGAGAATAGCGGAGAGGAAAAGTATGAACATCACATGTTTTAGATGTAGGTCCCCTGGGCACATAGCCTCAAGCCTGGTGTGCACTGCTCGGACTTTGACATGTAGATTGTGTAACAGGAAGGGGCACATAGCTAAAGTGTGTAGATTAAAAGGGAGAATGATAAATGGCGGTGTTAAATCGGTTGATAACATAAAAGATGATATGAAGAATGAACGTGAGGAAATTATACTCACAATTAGTGGTGCAGAAAAGACTGATGAGCAAATGGTGGAATCGGTGAGTGTGAAGAATTTGAAGAGCGAGAGTTCAGGTGAATTAGAAAAACCCCATTGCAATGTAATAATTGGAAATGGTAAGGTGGTAAGGATTCGAGTAGATTCAGGGAGTTTATTCACACTGTTATCTAATGAAGTATACAAAAATGTTTTGAAGGAAGTCTTTGAGAATCTACAGAAGCCTGATGTAAAGGGTGTTGGTTATGGGGGTAAGAGAATTGAAATTATTGGAATGTGTTGGATGGACATTACATTCAAAAATAGAGGTGTACATGGGAAGATATATATCACAGAAGAGGGATCAAATCTTTTAGGATGGAGACACCAAAAGGACTTGGGTATTGTACTTGATCCAAATGCAACAGAACTGGCCATGGTGGTGGAGCAAATGAGTTGTAGGGAAAGCCTGGGAGAGGATGCACAATGGTGCGAGAAATTGATGAACAAATTTCCTAAGGTTTTTACTAGCAAATTGGGTAAGTTGAAGGGTTTCACGCACCGAATAATTCTAAAAACCAATGCAGTTCCAGTGGTACATAAAGTGAGACCAGTGCCATTCATGATGAGAGAGCCACTTCAACTAGAACTGAATAGATTACTTGAAGAGAGGATTATAGAACCAATTGAATCATCGGAGTGGTTGGCACCCATAGCAGTAGCACCTAAAGAAGAAAACAAAATTTGCTTATGTATTGATTTAAGAGACCTAAATAGAAACATTTGGGTAGATAGGCAGCCCTTACCGAATATCAATGAAATGTTAAGCATGATGAGTGGTGGTAAGGTATTTAGGGGGTGATTCTGACCGCGGCGGACGGCGGTCGCCGCCCGCAACGCGGTTCCCGCCGAAAGACCGCTCCGCGGTCAAAAGACCGCGGCGGTCATTCTGGCTTTCCCACTGGGCTGGCGGGCGACCGCCGAAAGTCCGCCCGCCAGCCCAGCGGGAAACACCCTTCCCACGAGGACGCCGGCTCAGAATTGAGCCGGCGGAGTGGGAAGGTGCGACGGGTGCAGTTGCACCCGTCGCGAATTTCAGTGTCTGCTAGGCAGACACTGAAATTCTTTTTGGGGCCCTCTTACGGGGGCCCCGCGGCACCCCCTACCGCCATCCTGTTCCCGGCGGGAGAACCGCCAGGAACTGGATGGCGGTAGGGGGTGTCAGAATCCCCATGGCGGCGGAGCACGCTCCGCCGCCATGGAGGATTCTCAAGGGCAGCGGAAAGTCGGCGGGAAACCGCCGACTTTCCGTTTCTGGCCGCGGCTGAACCGCCGCGGTCAGAATGCCCAGCGGTGCACCGCCAGCCTGTTGGCGGTGCTACCGCCGACCTCCGCCATGGCGGTAATTACCGCCAGGGTCAGAATGACCCCCTTAGTGTGTTAGATATATCTGCTGCATATCATCAAGTTAATTTGCATGCTGAATCTCGTCACTTGACCTCTTTCGTAACACCTTTGGGGGCTTATCGATATTGCAGGATGCCATTTTGTCTAGCGTCAGCATCCGCTGTATTTCAACGAATAATGCAGAATATCTTTAAGGGTTTAGATAAAGTATTTTGCTTCCCGGATGACATTATCGTAGTGGGTAGGTCAATTGTTGAACATGATGAGTTGTTGATGGAAGTGTTGGAAAGAATTGAGAAGTGTGGATTGACTGTCAAGAGAGGGAAATGCCAATTGAGTAAGAATTGTGTAAATTATTTGGGACATGAAATATCAGCAGAAGGGATCAAACCTAAAAAGAGCATGATAAAGGCCATTAGCGAAGCTCTGGAACCAGGTAGTAAGGATCAACTTAGATCATTTCTAGGGTTGGCGGAATACTGTTCCAAATTTGTTCATGGTTTTGCAGATCTTGTTGAACCTTTGAGATTAATGCTTAAGAAGGGAGTGGCATTTCAATGGAATGTTGAGTGTCTGAGAGCATTTGATAAAATCAAAGAGTCAATTGCTAGTGCTCCCAATTTAGGGCACTTCGATGTGAAAAGAAAAACTATTGTGATAACTGATGCCAGCAGTGTAGGGCTTGGTGCGATACTGGTGCAAGTGGAAGGCGAGGTGGAAAAAATTATCGGATTTGCATCAAGGAGATTGCGCGGTGCTGAACGGTCATATTCTGCCATAGAAAAAGAGGCTTTAGCCTGTTGTTGGGGCATACTTCATTATAGGTACTATTTGTGGGGTCTGCCTTTTGTGCTTCGTACGGACCACAAACCTTTATTGCAAAATTTTAAATGTGGACGAGGGTTGGAAGGAACATAACACCGCGTATTTCTAGATGGTTGGTATCAATCATGGAGTTTAATTTTGTTGTAGAATTTGTGAGAGGCAAGAAGAATGTATTGGCCGATTGTTGTGTATGCCGATTAATGATGATCAGAATGCTATTTGTGAGATGGAAGTGGAGATGTTACCAATGAGTGGAGAACTAGCTTTGGCCCAGGAGGAATGGGATGATGCAATTAGAGATGATGTCGAGTATAGTAACTTGAGGAAGTCCATAAGTTGTTCTGATGAGAATCTAGGAGTGTGGCATGGAAATTTGAAGCAGTATGCAGAAGTTAGGAATTAATTGAGTGTACAAGGAGAGAAAGTGTTGAGGCGTGATAGAATTGTTCCTCCCGTGAAACTGAGGGCAAGGTTGATAAAAATTGTGCACAAGGGACACATAGGCAGAAGCTTAACAAAGAGAAGGTTATGGCAGTATTATTGGTGGCAGGGAATGGATAAGGATGTTGAAATAGTTGTGAGTGATTGTCAGGCCTGCGATAAGTCAAAAATTGTTAGGCAACCTCTTTTAGGATGTGTGCGGTTTCCTGATAAACTGTGGGAAAAATTGGCATTGGACTTTCTTGGTCCTGTGGACAGACTTGGAAGATCGGGTCTTGATAATTTTGGTGGACTATCATAGTAAGTATTTCATGGTCAAAAGTGTGGAGCAAATTACAACTATCAAGGTCATTGAATTTCTTAAACATGCATTTCTGGAGGAAGGGGTACCTAAGATCATAGTAACCGACAATGGTGTACAGTTGGTCTCTACAATTATGTCAAAGTTTTTTGCAGGATTGGGGATTAAGCATGATAGAGTGGCGCTGTATCGACCGCAAGCTAATGGTTTAGTAGAGAGAGTGAATAGAATTGTTATGGAAAATATTCAATTGTCATTGGCCAATGGGTTGGACTGGAGGATGGAGTTGAATAAGATGATATGGGCACATAGAGTAACTCCTCACTCAGTAACCGGAGTATCACCATTTGTTGCTCTGAAAGGCAGAGAATCGGCAACCAAGAAGTCTCCGTGGTGGTTGCAAGAAAAGAAACAAGTAGGGGTTGATCGCGAGGGCATGAAAGCCAAAGTAGTGAGCTCACAGGAACGTAATAAGTCATATTATGACAATAGAAAATGGGTGAAGAATGTCTGTGTGGAAGAAGGTGATTGGGTGGTGGTGAGAAAATGTGGTTTTGTAAAGAAGGGTGACAGTAAGTTTGGTGAACCTCAGAAAGTGGTGAAGGTGATGATTTCGGTAGCCAAGTTGAATGATGGGAAAGAATGGAGTGTTGGAAATCTGTGTAAAGTTAATGTGACCTAGAGATTATATAGATTTACCATGTAAATAGTTGTGTATAGTTCGTGTACAGTTAATATGATTGTACATAGTTTATGATGTTCCTTGTAAGAACTTCAAAGGGGGGAAGATGTGTAGTAAAGTGCTTTCGATTATGTGATGGAATGTTAAGGTGAGGGATTTTAGGTATTGGAAGGTTGGGGAGAAGGAGCTTGGGAGGAGAGGAAGAAGGAGCAATCTGGAAGTTATCTTCATTGTACCATCCATCATACTTGGAATAAAGAGGTAACAAAATCTTCTGTGATTCTGCACCGTTTCTACAAGTTCCCCTCCCAATAACTGGGCAAGCATAGACATAATTGCTCTTCAAGAATCCTTATCAGTGGAGGATCTGCTAGTGAAAGGCTTTATGTCATATTAAACTGGGGACATAAAATCCAAACACTACTGAAGACCCAAAGGGGGCCTTACAGTCTATGGGTCTCATTGCGAGCCTGGCAGTCACTAGACCGCCAAACACGCAGATGGCAGTTGACCACCGCCAATGCGGTGGTCCAAGCGCCACATTACAACCCTGGTGGTTGGGCAACCAGGATCAGAGATCCCGATAGTCTTGAGGTAGGTGGTGGTCCTAATCCGCCAGGACAGCGTTGCAAGCAGCGCTGCCCTGGGCATTATGACCCTCTTCTCCGCCAGCGGTTTCATGGTGGTACCACCGCCATGAAAATGCTGGCAGAAAACGGGTTGCTCTACCCAGGCACTTAGCATGGGCAGTGCAAGGGCTCTCCTGGCCAGACATTGAATATTGGGAGGTTGCTGGTGCACACTGTCGGCTACAGCATTGCTGCCGGCTCGATTACGAGCCGGAGACAATGCTGTAGCCTGTTTCCCACTTGGCCAGCCTAGTGTGAAACTCTTAATGGGACTGGCAGGGAGGTAGACTGTGTGGTGGCAACCCACCCGTGAGAAGTCCAGCGGATGGAACATCACTATTGAAGAATTACCCCACGTAGATCCCGGCCTGCAAATTATTAAACTCAGTAACTGGACACCGGACAGGCGACCTCTGGTTCCATTGTTCAATGTTTACATTCACCCCAAAGCATCCAGAAAAAGCCTTAATAGAAAAAATATTAACCACAATATCCAGATACCGATATGGGACAGAATATTGACGGGTGACTTCAACTCAAACCTAATTCACAATTTAGAGGATGAGGATTTTCTCAACATTGGCAATACATTCTGGAATGTATCAGAGTAACTTGAAAGCCAAGTGTAGAGATCTTCATGGAGGAAAACTTGTCATGACACTGGAATATCTCAGAATGAGGATTCGAAGTGGAAGATTTCCAGATGACGCTCCACCAAACTACACATACGGTCCTAACTCACAATCTATTGTTGACTATACAATAGTCTCTCTGTCATTATTTCCCTTGATTAGGCACTTCTCAATAAAATGCACAACACACAGTGATCACTCAATCCAGGTCTTGTTAAGAATAACCCCATGCACATCTGTACAGGCCCAAGCAGAAACTGGAGAGACCACCACCACGAACCTGAAGTGACTGCGATGGTCAAATAAAACCATAGCAGACCTTGCATCTCTAGCCAAAGAATTAATGATGCGTAGTATAAATACCATGGACAATCAAACTGATGCTTTATTAGGCTTTGGATCTACCTTATTAGTGCAAGCTATCTCTATTAGTGACACAAAGAAAGACTTCTGGACGACCAGTCAGGACAGAAATGATACAATCTCCCTCAAAGCATTGCACGGATTTGAAAAAGGAACAAAAGAAAGTTGATAGGCAACTAAAAGTGCATCCTCTAATATCTCTGTTGTGGGCACATTTGAAAGGCCCCAGGAAAGAATACAAAAAGCAATTATGGTAGGACAAGAAAGTTGACAAGGATGCCTTTTGGGCTAAAATAATATTTAACACCAGGCAGAGTAACCCAAGAAATTTCTAGGAAACCATAAATACCGTCAACTTAAAAGGAAGACTAATAAATAATTCAATATCGGAGAATCAACATGGGTGACCTAACTTGACAGTACCTTTTCAATAAAACAACAATCCTCTAGTGCTGAATACCCCACATGCAATTAATTGGGAAGGTGGCCAGCAATCCTAATTTCAACACAAACTAGCGTTGACATTGTGTACGCCCCATCCCAAGTTCGAATGATTTTTCTTATGGGACATAGAGAAGGTGTGCCAGGGCCAAATGGCCTTCCGCAAGCCATCTTCAAAGAAGACTTCGAATTTTGGTCAGCGGTGCTGGCCTCTCTATTTAATGAAGTTCAGCTAAGCGGCGGTGTTCCAGAAGGTTGGCGTGGCTCCATTATAAATCCAGTATTCAAAGGAGGTGACAGGACAAACCCAGCCAAATACAGGTAATTGCCCTCCTTGACTCAGAGGCCAAACATTATGCATCCTTACTATTCATAGATTTAAGAGCTTGGTCAAATAAAAACAACATTATCCAGCTGAATCAGACTGGTTTTAAAAATGGTGTGGGTACTGCAACAAATAAAAGTCACTGCCCTCCTGATTGATCAATGTAAGCAGCTTAAGACAAAAATCCACCTCAGCTTCATAGATTTTAAAGCCACCTTTGATTGTGTGAGCAGTGAGTTGTTGTGGAATAAGCTGAAGAAGTGGGGTCTTCTCGACACTCTGCTAACAGCAATACAATCACTGTATTCAGAAACCTGTATCCAAAAAATAATTCACAATGGCACAAGTATATCCATAAAGATTCCAACTACCCAAGGACTAAAAAAGGAGTGTGTGCTAGAGCCCCTTCTTTTTAATCTTTTTATGGCAGACCTTCCACCTGCTCTGGATCAGGAAAATTCGTATCCCCCCACCTGTGCCCCCTTCGTCTTACCTACCTATCATGTGCAGACAACATTGTGTTATTTAGTCTAACCAAAGTAGGTCTACAAAGATGAATTAATGTCCTTGCATACCATGGAAGAACTAACTACTTGGAGATAAAGTGATAAAATCAATGTCTAGCTGCAGCAGATCTGGACATGCTGCTCCAGTAGTTCTAAAAGATGTCCATCTTGAGTCAGTAACTAACTACAAATATCTGGGGCTATACCTTGATTCAAGAGGAACTTCTTTGCAGCAAAAACAATACATTGAGAAGGGGTCCACACTAATCCAGGCCTTTATCACCTTGGCAAAAAAATAGGACAGGCCTTAGTTGGTGTAACTAGGAGACCTATTCTTCTGCGATATAAATAAGAGAACCCTTTTTGTCACAGGCTGACACCTGTGCCTTTAAGGACAACTTGGTCAAAGAGGACAGAGACGAGATTTTACATTTGGTCCAGGAACTGGGGCCAATACAAAGAGACGCCCATAGATGGGGCACCAGGACTCCAGAAGCCGTGTGAGAACGGCGTAGAATCGGGATGACAGATGCAGCATTGAGGCGAGGTGAAGAGGAGCTGGAGCAGCAAGCTCACGCAGTTCGAGTCTTAACCAGTGCCTTAATGCTTGCCTCTCTTTGAATGTCAGCCGGTGGTGACAATACTGCAGAGGCAAATCTGATATCCGCACTGGTACCTCTACTCGACCCTTTGTCTAACTTCCTTGTGGCAGGGATGCCATTGCAATCGCTGCACAAAAGACGGAGCAGCCAGTGCCGCCTGAAGGCGTCCCTGGGGAACAACTGAAATCTAGTCCCAAAGGCACATAAAACATAGGTTCACAAGGAAGAAGGAAAGTAAGGAGAAGGAAAGGAACCCAGAACAATGGGGGAAAGAGCTGGCTGAAGAGGAGACAGAGGAATCCCAGAGAGCGAGACTGGGAGGAGAAGCACATCCGGCAGGAACCCAGCGTGGTGCGGAGACTGCGTACTGCAGGGATAACGCACAGTCCAATGGAGGTGGGAAACCACCCGTGCCACCACCCGACTGAACTGACTATCCTAGAGAGGGGTGGCTGACCAAGGTACAGTCAGTTTCAGAGGCACGGACACAAAAAAGGGGGGGAGGCCGCAATGTGAAGGTGAGAGGGTGGTGGGGATGACAACAGGGGAGAAAGAGCACACCATAACTCCCTCACTAGTGGTAGTTACAGACACTAAGGAGTGATTCAATACTTCTGCACCTGTACGTTGTGTGCCCGCACTAGTGAGCTCTTTCCCTTTTCCCTCAGGCACATGCCCTCACTAACCTTCACAAACACATCAGCCATATTAATCCCTACGAGGAAAAGACCCTTACCTGATGATCGTTTGTTGACTCTTCCAAGGGATGGTTGTCTGCAAGGTCCCAAGAAGACCACTTGATGGTACCCTGGGAACAGAGAGAGAAAAAGGAAGAGGATTAACCAAGGAGAAAGAAGAAAAAATGAAAGAGAGACTGACAGGGCAATTAAATAACAGAGACTGCCTGAGTTAGAAAATAAAAGAGAAAACCATTGTAAGAAGAATAAAAACACTGAAAATCCCTTCCTGGTAGCCCATTATTACTTAAGTGTGCAAAGTAAACAATCCATTCGAGGGGCACCCGGTGACATCCCCCCTTCTATTTCTTTTTCTTTTATGTGTTTGTTTGGGAACACAACCAGAGCACTGTTCTTTAGCCCAGAGTAAGGGGGCTACTGCATGGTATACACAAACTGTGAAGATGGAGGTTTACAGAGAAAAGAGTCCAGAAACTAACGTGCTTTCATTTTACTTTCCTCCTGAAGGATCAGTGGGGAGATTCCTGATTCTGGAATTGTGCTCTAAGAAAAGGAGCCACTAATCCTATTTATTATGATTACCTTAAAGACTCTACTTAAGATAATCAAATGAGTCCTTGCAGATATCAAAGCACTTCTCTTGCTTCTTATTATACCTTGTGAAGGCTAGAGACTTATACTTTGCAATCAGTTTCTGGCACGCATCAAATTAAGCCTTTTGACTCTACGCATGGGCAATATACCGACTCTAGCAAATAAACCAACATGGAAATAAATTGGCCTGACGTCATGCAGGAGCTGCAAAGAGGAAAAAGAGGACCTTATTTATGTGATTTGCATCTGCCCTCAGCTGTATAATCTTCTGTTTAACCTACTAAAGAGAAGCTTTAATGAAAGAGGCATCCATACATGCAGGGAATCCACCATGGTGTGTCTTAACCCCAGCAACCCTCAGCTAAACTGCAAAATTCTTGGCAATGTCCCTAAGTGAAAAGACTGGGGTCACTCATATTCCATAAAACTGGCCTGAGTCGTGCCCACTATGAAAAAGAAGCCCACTGTTGTCTGGCATATTTTGCACAAGATTAGCGAATGGCATTGGTCACTCAAATTTTACAAAACTGGACTCTGTGTCCACGGCAAAAATAAGTCTCATTTTGTACATACATTACTTCAGTTCTTTGAACTTGGCCTAGGTCTTCTAATAGATAATGATTATGATGATTGATTGCTATCCTAACATCACCCATGATAGCACTTTCTAAACACATTATAAGGAAGTCTTTCTTATATGTAAATGTATAAACTTGAGAAAGGTATATATATTCCACCAGCTCCTAACCACTAATTTGTTTTAGGCTCTCCCTGGAAGTATCATTTTTAATGTTTGTCTATTTTGCACAAACACAGGACAAGTTTTAATTAATCAATTTACTCTTAGAGATATGATAGCAGGAAGCTGACCGAATGACCTGTTGATACTTCCTTCTCGATGCACTTTTATAATGTTTATAAATTGTAATGACCTTTAGTTTTAATCTGTGAAATTGTTATGGTTTGAATTAACTGAAACAATAATATCGTTTGACTATATAACTTATCATCCTACATCAGACAAATAATGTTCTCCCTTAACAGTATTTTCTAACCACCACTATGGGTCGAGAATGTTCCTACTGCTACTCTTAGGAAAGCAGTGCAAACAGCCATGACAAGGTGCCTCATTTTCTCTGTAGCATTTTGAGCAGAGGAAAGCACTTAATATCCACTCCCACACCAGCAAACCATGCATGTAACCTCAGCATCATCCTCGACAGCGAGCTGACCATAAAGCGACAAATCAATGGAGTCACCTTGTCCTGCTTTCACACACTCCATATAATCTTAGGGTGGATCCAAATCAACACTCAAAAAACTGTCACCCAGGCCCTCATCACCAGCTGCCTTGACTAAGGCAATGCGCTCTTTGCCAGCATCTTTGCTCAACTCCTCAAAAGATTCCAGAGCATAAAGAACACAGCAGCCAGACTCGTCCTGGACCTCCCCAAATGAACCCACATCAACCCTCACCTCAGAAACCTCCACTGGCTCCACATCCAGAAGAGATGCCATTTCAAGATCCTCACTCATGCCTACAAAGCCTTACATGATCAAGGATCAGCCTACGTCAACCACCGACTGAGCTTCCACCAACCCACCAGACACCTGCGCTCCTCTTTACTGGCCTTTGCACACACTCCCCAAATCAGTTGCAGACACAATGGTGACCCTTCCTCCTACATCACTGCAAAAGCCTGGAATGACCTACCTATCCACCTTCATACAGCACCCTCCCTTAGGGACTTCAGAAAGAAACTCAAAACCTGTATTTTTTTTAAGGAGACCTTGCACCAAAGTGTGTAGATACCCCCGCCCCGGGTTCTGGGTTCTAACAGTGCATCTCGTGCTTCAAATTAGAGTGGTGCTTTAACAAGGATTTCTGAGAAACGTTTGCAGTGTATTGTTGTTGGTCATCCAAGATACAACGTTTATTAAAATAACTATTTTGAGAGGCAACACATCAATTATATAATTCATATGTGTAAGACTTGGCCCTCACTGCAGGGTCACTCCCCAACTCTTTGCCTTCACCCCTCCCTCTTTTCTGAATCTGTTTTTCTTGACTCTTAGGACTCTCTGCACTTTACCACTGTAGACAATGCTAACTTTAAACATTTTAAAATTGGCTTACACCAATTAGCATATTTAAATTACTTATAGGTCCCGAGCATTCTGGTACTACCACTGCCCAGGGCAGCAGTATTCACTGTGCCAAAGACTAAAAGTAGACTTTTAAAACATAACTAAGGCCTGCCATTGCAGCCTGTGTGCAGTTTTAAACTGCCATTTTAACCTGGCAGAATACAACTTTTGCCTGGCATTAGCCTTCCTTTTTAATACAGATCCCCACCCCTAAGGAGGCCCTAAACAGCACACAGGGCAAGGTGCCATGTATTTAAAAATGTGGACATATATTGTAAAGTTTTACATGTCCTTGTAGTGAAAACCCCCTAAATGTATTTTTCATCACTGTTAACCCTATCTCTCCCATTGGATAATTCTTTTCATATTGTGGACATACATGACATATAACATAGTGGTGGTAATTCTAAGCATAGTGTAAATGTTTGGGGATAAAATTTGTGTAAAATATCAGTATTTCAGGACACAATAGTGTTTTTTTCATGAACATGAGATACTTGTATTTCCGTCACGTGAATCAAAAATCAAATCCCAAATCAAAAATGCATATTTAATAGCAAAGCGTGTATATATCCAGACGATGATGTTTGAGGTTAAAAGAATGGCATTTCAATCTGAGTTGTACTGCTTCTTGTCCTTCATGTTGTTCTTTTATTTTGATGACTGGTTGAAGAGGCATTTTTTACCTATATTGATTTATGAGTTTTGTGACATTGTGACTACTGCTGTTTCAGTCCTAGGTCTGTATGATTTGTATGATTTGTAGTTTTAGCTCTGGCATGACTCTTTAAGGACTCTTTAAGGACTGTCTAATTGCTCTCTACATCATGGGGTAGTAAAGGCAATGGTCCACTGGGTTGACTCAAGATATGACTGACAAAGTTTCATGCCAATAGCAGAAAGAGGTTGGTCTAAAAAATCCACTGCTTCAAAGATGTGGACCCAGAACCCTCTGTAGGAATACCGGAACACATTGGCGCTGAGTTGGGTCGGTATGTTTTTTCCGTCCCCCGAGCAAACTCCAGTTTGGACAGGGGTCAGAATAACAAGTTGGGTGTTATTTAATGCACCCAGTAATTTCGACAAGGCAAGTCTGTTGAAATTTGACAGTGGACAATTATACTATATCTACTGCTCCACGCAGATTTTGGTGAGTTAAAGATTACAATTCACTGTATTGCACCTGATCTACAGTATACCCTGGGGTATCGTTATTCATGAGGTGTAATAAATAGAACCTTGATTATGATCAACTCAAAATCAGGGCCTAAGCCTGCATGACAGCTGCACTGTTAAAACCCAGACTTAAAGCAAAGAAAATGATTACATGTTTGATGGTGTGCTGAATGACTTTCTCAAACTGAGTTCTAGTAGGAAATATAATATACTGTATAATGCTTGTCTTTGAAGCAAATGATTGCTAATTTTAAACAACCTCCCCCCTTTTCACTTTTTCTTCTTTCTCTTTCCTCACAAGTATGCTGAGGTTTACTGAAAACTTTCATATAGCCCTTTGAAGTATTTTTTAATATGCACTATGACAGTGGCACAGTACATACACATTTTATAGTTTGGCTGCTCATGATTCTCAAAAAATATAGAGATGTGAAGATTTGTAATTGTTCATGAATAACACTTTGTTATATTTTAAAAGTAAAACTAAAAAGGAAAAATAAAAACTTTGACCACCTAATACCATCACACCTTGCCCTCCTCTCTCACGTCACTCACACTCAAAGTATGTAAAATAGCACTTTCATAGCACTTCAGGGATTACCCGTGTTTGCCTTGTAGAGTAGGGCAACATTTCAGTCACTAGAGACTGTTAAACTGCAAGTGTAAAAAATTATGTATGAATGTTTAAAGGATACATTCAGTTATGTTGAGTCTAACTACATGACTTATGTTAAGTCTGACCAGTTTTGGCCAACGTTAGATTTAATAGTGATGATTAACTATATTTTGTAGTATATATACTATCATAGTACACAACGGGAGAGTATAAGGGAGCGGGAAAAGACACCCATCGTACTTGACTCCCCAAACACAATACTAAATCACAAAAGAGAGTACGGGGTTTTGGAATTATAAATGGATTGATAGTGTGCTAGTTGCAACACTAAACCAATCTTAGACCTCGACTAAAGGTAAATTGTGGATGGAACGTGGGGTGGTATGCGTTCTGTAGAGGGGGATTTCCTTTACGGACTAGGTGGTCTCACACACTATATAGTGTCATGCTTCATCATATGACCACCTAGCCCCACCCAGGTAGGACAATACCACCTGGGCGGACTCAACCTCACTGTTAAAAGAACAGGAGGGAGTGCGTAAATTAGTTTGATTTCTGGAAAGTAGGGATCCAGCTGTGCTATGGGAATAAAAACACCTACTCAGATACCAGGGTGAGTTTAATAGAAGGTTCTGTGTGGTGTGATTAAAAGACGTGGGAAACCAGTGTGAGAGCAATGACTCACAAGGTCACCTATCTAGAAAAAGTAGCCGACATGTTTCTGCCCTTGTGTTTGAGCTATGGAGGGTCTCTGGGCACTCATCGGGGCTTTGGATCCCTGTTGCAGATGCTTATTGCGCGCTGCAGGATTAATCGCAGTAGGAAAAAAGGGGAAGGGAAGGAAGGGCCTACCTTAACCAAGGGAATACCTGGGGAGGACCTATAGTAAATACAATAACATAAACAGACCAAAATTGGTGGTGAGAAGGTAATTCACAGCAAACCACAGCACACGTGACAAACTTTCATGCATAACACAAGAGTACTGGTTGCAAATAAAACGGTTGCGGCAATGCTAGCTATGCGCGGCGAGTGGTAGGTCAGGGAAGACAATTCCTTACCCTAACAATAGAGGCTACTAGCCTCTGGTATCCTGGAGAGGGAGCGTCCCCTTATAGTCAGACTCTAGGGTTAGAAGGGAGAGAGCAGAAGGGGAGAGTAAAGATGAAGAAGTATATATGAAGGAATAGTGCAGAAGTGGTCAAGAAATAGACGGTAGAAGCCAAGATCAGAATGGAAAAAATTGGAGAAGGGGGAAAAAAAGGGGGGTGGGGGGGAAGGGGGAAAGGGGTTGGGGGGAAAAAAGGAAAAAAGAAGAAGAGAAGGGGGAGAAAGGAAGAAAGGGAACAAGGGAAGGAAAGGGGAGAGGGGGCAAAAGGGAGGGGGAAAGGAACAAGAAAGGAATAAGAAAGAAAAAGAAAGAGAAAGAAAAAGAAAAAGAGAGACAGCTGAGAAAAAAAGAACGAGGGCAAAAGGTAAGGGCAGAAAGGAAAGGAGAAGTAGGGCTTCTTATCTGTGTTTCCATCGTTGGTCGACTCACTGCATCAAAGGTGGGCGCTCTCTGTGCGCCTATACCGACCTCTCTGTCAGGACCGCTTGGGTAAAGTGACCTGAAAGTCGGTAGTTTATATAGTAGTCTTAATGGGTAGAATTGCTTGCAGCTGCAGGTAATCACCGCCGCGGCCCGGGGGCCGGAAGTAATACGAGCTGTTAACGATTCATGCGCCGGAATCGATTGCGGTCCCTCCGGAGGTGCCGGGGGCCGGAAATGGCCAAAAATGGTAGGGGCGCTCGTGGGCAGCGCCACCCCATCATGCTGAGCCCCCTCTGAGTGCCGAGGCAAGCCGCGGTCGGCGACCGCGGCTAGGGGAAAGCCGTGTTTGGGCGGGGGCGCCAGCCCGCAAGTGCTGTCGGGAAACGTAGTTCCCCGGCTGCCATGCAGGCTGCCTTCTCTCGCGAAGCTGGGAATTGTAGTCTCCCAGCTGCGAGTGAGGCTGCTAAAGAGAGGAGAGGCCGGGACAGGGGGGGGGAAAAGGAGGGAGGGGGCAGGGAGGGTAAGGGAAAGAAAGAAATAAGTCAATAAAATAAAATGAAACTAAAAATAAAAATAAAACTAAAGATAAAACTAAGAATAAAACTAAAAATAAAAGGGAAGGGGAGGGAAGGGGTGGGGGGGGGGTGGGGGGGTGTAGAGGGGTTTGAGGAGGATGAGAAGGAGCCGGCAGAGAAGGTGAGAGCAGAAATAGACGAGGGGGGACAGTGATAGAAAGAGATGTGAAGGCAAAGCAAAGAAAAGGACCAAGGAGAGACCGAGGGTCGAGAAAGAGGAGGAAGGAACCGGCAGACAAGGAGAGAGCAGAAGAAAATGAGGGGGGCAGGGAAAGAAAGATATGTGAAGGGAAGCGAAAAGAGAGAACCAAGGAGAGACTGCGGGTCGAGGAGGAGGAGGGAAGGGAAGGGTGAAGGAAAAAGAACGTATGAGGGAAAGATAAGAAAAAGTGAGAGAAAGAGAGAAGGGGGAAGAAGAAAAGAGTTAAGAAGCAAAGGAAGGAAAGAGGGGGGAAGCAAGGCCAGAGAGGCGAAAAGGGGGAAGAAGGGGGGTTATAATTTTGAAGAGAGAACCACGGTATCTTGTCATTTAATCCAACCGTGTCGGTGTGCAATCTCCAAATCCAGCGTTGTTCTGCCCTAAATAGTTTTTCGGACAAGCTAGGGTTGAAGGAGAGAAATGTTCCAGGACCGTCCAAGACATGTCATCTGGAGAGTGGTTTCTTTGTAGGAAATGGCTAGTGAGCTTCGTTGCATCTCGTTTGCACCTAATCGTGCTTCTATGTTCACAAATTCTGGTGCTCACCTTCCTCGTAGTCATACCCACATATTTAAGTAGGCAAGGGCATTTGATTAAGTAAACTACGTTTTTGCTGTTGCAATTTGTCAGTGATTTTTGCACCCATGGAGTTTTGAGGTCAAGATCGATGGTGATCGATCTATGGGTAAAAGGGCAAACGCTGCAGTTGCCGCAAGGGTAATGACCTGCGGGGGGGCCATTTGTCAAAGTGTAGTCTGTGTGGACCCTCGCTTCTCCTTTGGTCTAGTGTGGACCACCATGTCCCATATGTTGGTTGCTCTCTTAAACGCGTGTAATGGTGGTTCAAAGGGTAAGCCACCTGATGTCAAAATTTTCCAATTCTCTCTAATGATCTTCTGGATTTCATTGGATAGGGAATTGAAGGTGGTAACACATACGATTTTATCCAGACTTGGTTTCTGTGCTCGAGGCTGTAGCAACTGGTCTCTGTTATTGTTGCGTGCCCGTTTTCGTGCCCTATTAACCAGATGTGGTTAATCAACACCCCCCCCACACCCCTTCCCTCCCCCTCCCGACCACGGCTGCCTCGGCACTCAGAGGGGGCTCAGCATGTTGGGGTGGCGCTGCCCACGAGCGCCCCTACCATTTTTGGCCATTTCCGGCCCCCGGCACCTCCGGAGGGACCGCAATCGATTCCGGCGCATGAATCGTTAACAGCTCGTATTACTTCTGGCCCCCGGGCCGCGGCGGTGATTACCTGCAGCTGCAAGCAATTCTACCCATTAAGACTACTATATAAACTACTGACTTTCAGGTCACTTTACCCAAGCGGTCCTGACAGAGAGGTCGGTATAGGCGCACAGAGAGCGCCCACCTTTGATGCAGTGAGTCGACCAACGATGGAAACACAGATAAGAAGCCCTACTTCTCCTTTCCTTTCTGCCCTTACCTTTTGCCCTCGTTCTTTTTTTCTCAGCTGTCTCTCTTTTTCTTTTTCTTTCTCTTTCTTTTTCTTTCTTATTCCTTTCTTGTTCCTTTCCCCCTCCCTTTTGCCCCCTGTCCCCTTTCCTTCCCTTGTTCCCTTTCTTCCTTTCTCCCCCTTCTCTTCTCCTTTTTTCCTTTTTTCCCCCTGCCCCCCTTCCCCCCCACACCCCTTTTTTTCCCCCTTCTCCAATTTTTTCCATTCTGATCTTGGCTTCTACTGTCTATGTCTTGACCACTTCTGCACTATTCCTTCATATATACTTCTTCATCTTTACTCTCCCCTTCTGCTCTCTCCCTTCTAACCCTAGAGTCTGACTATAAGGGGACTCTCCCTCTCCAGAATACCAGAGGCTAGTAGCCTCTATTGTTAGGGTAAGGAATTGTCTTCCCTGACCTACCACTCGCCGCGCATAGCTAGCATTGCCGCGACCGTTTTATTTGCAACCAGTACTCTTGTGTTATGCATGAAATTTTGTCACGTGTGCTGTGGTTTGCTGTGAATTTCCTTCTCACCGCCAATTTTGGTCTGTTTATGTTACTGTATTTACTATAGGTCCTCCCCAGGTATTCCCTTGGTTAAGATAGGCCCTTCCTTCCCTTCCCCTTTTTTCCTACTGCGATTAATCCTGCAGCGCGCAATAAGCATCTGCAACAGGGATCCAACGCCCTGATGAATGCCCAGAGACCCTTCATAGCTCAAACACAAGGGCAGAAACATGTCGGCTACTTTTTCTAGATAGGTGACCTTGTGAGTCATTGCTCTCACACTGGTTTCCCACGTCTTTTAATCACACCACACAGAACCTTCTATTAAACTCACCCTGGTATCTGAGTAGGTGTTTTTATTCCCATAGCACAGCTGGATCCCTACTTTCCAGAAATCAAACTAATTTACGCACTCCCTCCTGTTCTTTTAACAGTGAGGTTGAGTCCGCCCAGGTGGTATTGTCCTACCTGGGTGGGGCTAGGTGGTCATATGATGAAGCATGACATTATATAGTGTGTGAGACCACCTAGTCCGTAAAGGAAATCCCCCTCTACAGACCGCATACCACCCCACGTTCCATCCACAGATTACCTTTAGTCGAGGTCTAAGATTGGTTTAGTGTCGCAACTAGCACACTATCAATCCATTTATAATTCCAAAACCCCGTACTCTCTTTTGTGATTTAGTATATATACTATCCCCTGTTAAGTCAAATATGGATCTCACTAAGCTTGGCTCCCAACATTCTGATTACTTGAAACCTAGTGGTTTACTAAGAAATAACTAAATATATCTTTCTTTATGCCCAGGATTACATAATGTTCTGAGTGCAGAAGAGGAGTCCCATATGGCCATCACAGAGGCCATGATCTCTAGAAAAATGGACCACGATTATTGAAAAGTAGGGGAGAATGTTCTGGTGCGATCCACTTATGTTAGATTATCTTAGGCTGAGTTATGTTAAAGTATGCTAGGTTATGTTATATTGTTATGTTAGTATAGTTTATTTTAGGCTAGGTTAGGTTACTTTCTGGTTATGTTGGGTTATGGCTGGTTATGTTATGTTATGTTAGCTTATGTTAGGTTATATTAGGTTATGTAAGGTTATATTATGCTATGTTAGGTTAGGTTATTTTCGGGTATGTTGGGTTATGTTGGATTAGGTTAGGTTATTTTAGGTTAGGTTATGTTTGGTTAGGTTATGTTCGGTTTTGCTATGTGATGTGTATTTGTATAGCACATGTAGGGACGGAAAAGTTCTCTACATGGTAAAAGGCATGCACTCCAGCCTGAATCCCAAACCGTACTCATGTCTGGATCCCTAATGCTTATTTGTTATGTCATAGGTAAACACGGATCATACTTGTGTGCCATGACATAAGACCGGATTGCAGACTTGTTGGACCAGGAGGGGGTGCCCAAAGTGCTACCCTCATAGTGATTGAGGTCCACTGTTTTCACCAGGAGGTAAGCAGCTTGAACACAGTTGTGGCAGCCTATCGTGTAGTGATCAGTTGGAGCAAACAGGTTCTTGTCAACCTGTATCACTGGAGTGAGGCCTCAGGCTCACTCACTTTTAAAGTTCCACTGCTGTATTCTTAATTCACCTCTGGCTTACATCGGTTTGGTGTGAAGTGCTGCACAGCACAGAGGTGGTGTATATCTGCTTGGTGTCTGTGCGCCTATGAAAGGTTCTATACAGGGATAATTCACTGCTGTGCAGTGCATACAGGTTAAATGCATGTTCTGGGTGTATATGTGCCTCTGAGTGGTACAATACATGAAGGAGGTAGTACTGTGCAATGCGTGCAGGTTAAATACATGTCCTAGGTTTATGTGCACCCACGAATGGTACAATACATGAAGGAGGAAGTGCTGTGCAGTGCGTGAAGGTTAAATGCATGTGCCAGGTGTATGTGTACCTATGAATGGTACAATGCCAGGGATGGGTGGTAAACTCCAATCCGCCAGCAGAGTTCACAGACTGTTGCCTCTCCAAGCTCCACTTGGTGTGCAGAGTGCGGAAAAAACGCTGCCAAGCGCCTGTGGTGGAGTTTACTGGCACCCACTCTCAATTAGTAGGTACAAAGGTCAGGTGTTGAATAAACATAAAAGACACAAGCTCGCCGGAAATAGCAAGAGACTTCATTGATGAAACAGACATTCTCTGTAGTGACAGTCTCCTCCCATAGCAATGCGAAGCACCAACATGGTGGCTGGCAAAGCGAAACCCCGCCTACTACAGTGCACACCCTTCCAGCCAGCAGGAAGATCGAGGCCTGGGAAATAAGCCCAGATGAAGGTACTGAGGAGCATGAGAAGAAGAGTTGGGGATGGACTGCTTCTTTATCAATGCTCTGCAGTCCATACCAGGCTGCAGCCGTCAGAGAGGACATTGGCGGGGGTTAATAGGTTCTGCTTCGCAGGATATTTGCTGTCTGCAAGAAAAGCTGTGATGTACAACTGATGGACACCAGGTTGGTCTGGAGCCCCAAAAGACTCCCATATAAGTATCTCTATAGTGAAGTTTCCCATTGCTCTGCAGTCATCTGATTCAAGTGCACTTGCTTTCATTATTAGTTGCTACACAAAAGGCCTGGTACCAAAATATTTACATTCTTATTGCTAATATTTTGCATACTATGCTGCACTCGTTCGGTGTACTTCCGAACCTGCTCGAGACTATTTAGCAGCGTCCAACAGTTGGATTCAGTTGGTGTAAGCATGGAAACAAAGCCTGTGCCACTTTGTTAAAACTAGATTACCAAATGTAGTGCAGCCACATGTTAAACACCTGCTAATGGTTGGGGAAATCAGCTCAGGCCTGTATGTCGATTGTACAAGTAGGCCTTCCATTGTGGTGGAAGCATTGCTGAAGTCGGGCATTGAAATGCAAGACCTGTGAGGTTTTGGCCCACCACAATTACTTTTCAAACACAAATTTCACCTTCTGTTGATACACAAAATCAGTGTATTCTAGAAAAATCTACATTGCAGCACAAGGGACGGGCAAGGCAGCATCCTCCCTGGCCGACACACTTCCAATTAATCCAATTTAACAAGGAGAACATGCTCTGTCACAGATGTTCTCACAATACATTTGCAATTTTTTCCATGCTTGGAGTTCCAAGAGTTGTAGGCTACGAGCAGCAATAACCGATTAAGAACATGTGGCTATGACTGTGACACAGTAGAGGTTGGCAGAACCCCACAGAATTTCACAGAATTTTTATGTAACTGTACGGAATTCGGTGGAGTAAAACTCTGCAAGTTCCACCAAGTACAGTACATGAAGAGTGCAGTACATGTATGGTAGATGCATATGCTGAATGTATGTGTGCCTATGTGTGGTGCAGTACATTGAGAATACAGTTCTGTGTAGTACATATGTGTTGTACACATGCACTGGGTGTATGTGTACCTGTGAATGGTACACTTCAGGAGCGCTCTGGGTTTCACTGGGGGAGAACCAGGCCTACATGGTGAAGTATGGAGAGGAGGTAGAGAGATCCCTCCAGACAGATTTGTGTATTGCTGCATTCCTGTAAGCAGGGTGGGACACACACTGGGGAGGGGAAAACCAGGCTTCTCTTATTTACTTCAGAGGGTGCCCTTGGATTCAGTGAAAGGTCACAATGAAGGGGCCTGGGCATATCTCAAGAAAGAGATGGAGCTGAAAATCATAAAGAGTAGGTCTGATGCCCTGGTCTAACCTTTTGAAACACATATCACTGTGGCTGACATTCAGGTGTTTACTCTAGACACTCCCATTGCCTGTGTGTGGTACCATCAGCTTTGGAGACACTCTGGCTGTGACAGACTGCTTCTTAAGAAGAAGAGGGAACAGAGTAGGAGACACTTCAAAAGAATCAGAACCCTAACATAAAACTTCAAAAACTCAGACCCTAAATCACATTTGGTGTTCGGAAATGGGGAGTTTAAAACCCTCAAAATTGTCACTAGTGAAACAGCCAGATGACTGTGTGAGGACGGAAAGCTCTGCAAAACCTCTGCCTATGTACCAGGACTGGGGGCCAAGTTCTGCTAGTGTTTTAAAGCTATTTTAGCCATATTTTAGACATGTTCTTTTAGCAAACTAGGCCTGCCGTTGTGCACTTTAGCCCAGTTACATTTTATTCAGAATCGCTTAATTTTTCTAGCAATAGCCACATTTGCGGTGTTGTTTTATTTTCTCTAATTGTTCTTTCGCCTGGGAAAGCATTACATTCCCTGTAGAACATTCATTTCACTTTGTGCTTTCCTCAAGGCTGCAGTCAGAAAGGGTTGCCAGCAAAAGTGGTACATTGTGTCTCCAACATTCACAGAAACACACATATTCCTATGTGGGGACCCTTTCTTTATTATAAAAACAATCCTTTGTCCCATATACATTAGAGGGAGATTCCAGCTAGATGACTATGACTGCATGCTCAATGTTGATTGTCTCGCTCCAGCTGCTTGCTTAGACTGCCGAACCATGGCCTACATTGGGACAGTGTCTCTCTAGACTACAGGCTTCCTTGCTCAGGTATGAGGAATGATGTCTTGCCAGGAGGGATACCTGAAGGGTGGATTAGGGCTTATTATGCTGTGCTCTAACATAGCTTCGGTAGGAGAACTATCTATCACTCCTAGTGACAGTATGGTGGGACTGTTTTTGTGTTTCACTCTCCTTGTCACAATCTTGCTTTTATTGTGTTTTATCATCCTAGTTATTGCATTGCATGCCATTTTATCTAAGATGCAGTTACTTCAATAAAGCCTTATTGAACTATATTCTGCCTCTGTTTGTCTTTGCCTGTGTGAGACTAATGCAACTGGAGCAAGGGATAAGATCTGATCGACCACGATTACCCTGAGGAGTCTTTCTTGTCATGCGCCCGGTTGCCACAATTATCCCTGCTCTTGGGTAGAGATGAGGTGCTGCTAGTTAGCTGGAAAACCAGGATCAGTCCGACAGGTGTCACATGGTGTGGAATTTTACTTAGTACCCCACAACCTATGCGAACCTACCACCCAAATCCAGTAGCCTCATTAGGATAGTGAGAACCTACGTGAAATGGCACCGCCAACATTGGGTCAGGCACTAATTTTCGGATCCTCCTATGTATCTCAGTCTCACTAAAGGCTAAAAGACACCTCAATACTATATACGGAGATGTCCGTGGTATTGAGAATTTCCTCCTCAGCTAGGTAGGTAATACTTATCTAACGCTGTATGTTGTTCAAGCTTGAACCTTAAAAGCATTAATCCCCACTTGATGTCCCTATCTCTGAACAAACACCTTTATGATTAACATGGCGAACCTGCAACGACTAGGAATTGCAGTAAATATGCCACTGCCCCTAACTGCACACTTATTGACAAATGGCCTAATGGCACAGGGGGGTCAAGTTACATTTGTTGTTGAGGCTCATCCTGCCTACAGAACAGAAACATTTTATTCTTGAGTCACTTTTCCAGCAGTTGATGGGAATACAACCACATTTCATCACTATACACCTGCAAACATACCTGCACAATACAGAGCTTATGCATATTTAGAAATACCCTTATCTTTTCAATACCATCTATGGGGTGCCGAACCCCATAGAATATTACACAGTAGACTACTTCCCCTGAGCAATGACGGCCCAACTTGGCCTTTATTGGCCACATATACACCCCACCCTGATGCAGCAACTGTAGCGGTGGCTGAGATCCGCCGCTTATACACAGAGCTCACTGAAATATACAGACTGTTAGTAGAGTTTGTAATGCAAACATTAAATACTAACCCAGCACGTGCTGCACCAGTGCAACCACATGCAGTTACGCCAGGCATTAACCCTGCAACTGTCCATTCGATCCTGGGTTAGGTTCCCGACAAGAGGGAGGAAATTCCGTTTTGGTTAGCTCAAAAAAATAAATGCACTGGAAGCAGCTTTTCCTCATATGGGTCGTCAGGACAAACATTGAAACCTCACTTTGTGCTTGCCATTTGGGATGGTTCCCACAGTAGATAACTGTAATACATGGAGCACGGTATTTGCCACGTTCTGTATTACCGCACACGGTACACTTGCCAATCTTCCAGAAGTGTTCAAACAAATTCAAGATGAATACGGGGCTGCCCCGGACCTGGATTTGGGGATGCAATTAATGGGCAATTTTGCCACTGTGTCTTCAACTATATTAAGTAACCTTAAATGGGGAAGTAGTTGCGCTAGCAGTGCACATGCGGCTCTGGGACGTTCCTGTACAGGATCAAGAACTTGAGCTTCCTAAGAATATCGCTGAGACCTACTCCACCATTGGTTGAGATAGTCTGGGGGCCAGACCCATTAAACCACAATTAAACGGTAGATCTAATAAAGATTCTACTAAGCAAGCACCTGAAGGCTTCAAAAAGCGCTGGGATAAAAAACAACAAACACCTAAAAAAGAAAGGGAAGAATCTCCGCATTCGGAGACCCCTCAAAATAGATATAATCTCAGAAATAGAGATAATATAAAAACGCCTGGCAGATATCAATATTCTTGTACATGCCAATCTTGTTCTTTTCAGGACTAACCTGAAAACCACAGTGAGAGAGGTTGGTGGTCAGAGCAGTGAACAGAGTATGTGAAACCGAGAAAGGATCCGCAACGCTTGACTGAAATTTCTGTTAAGGAAGAAGAGAAACTTCCCCAACAAAAACCCCAATTCAAAAAGAAAAAAGTGGCAGCAGTTGCAATATGACATGCCTCTCAGGAAGAGGGTTTTACTGAGGAACAGGAAGTGGGCACTGGCACTGCTAGACAGTGCAGCAGAGGTCACAATAGTTTGCCGGAATCTTCAAGAGCATCTGGAGGTGAAAGTAACTGATGACTTCTTACAAGTTGAAACTGCGGACATGCGTGTCTCCACACTGGACAGGGTGTATAAAGTAACTATTCAGTTAGAGGGAGACATTGAAGGCACAATAGACACTATCTTTTGGGACTGCGTCATCACTATTTATGATATTTTACTGGCTGAAAAACACTGGCCATCAGAATGTGTACGTGATCTCCCAAATGGAGAAGAGGTTATTGACAAATCCTTCTCCCCCCTTGTTCCCAGAAAGCTTATGGAAATACACACCATTGATGGGGCAGTGGCACAGGCACCTGTGTTATATCGCAACCACATAGGGTGGGATAAAGATTCCCCCTATCATGTAATTCCAATAAGGTACCAACCTCAACCCCAATACCCAATAAAACATGAACCTAAAGCACCCGTGAGGGAAATCCTCAAACAATTAGAATAACAGATTGAACCTTAAGTTTCACCAATGACCAATCCATTATTTCCTGTTGCCAAACCTGACCATTCATATAGAATAGTCTTAGACTTAGACTACAGACATTTAAACAGTCATACACGCACATTTGCTATACAAAATGCACACAAAACAACACTTATGAATAATATAGTGCACAAAAAATACAAAACGACCCTGGATATTTCCAACGGGTTCTTCTGACAAAACATAGCACCTGAAAGTTTCAACGCTTTAGGCTCTCATAAAAACATCTGCTGACTCCCACAAGGGTACAAGAACAGTCCAGGGCTGTTCTCAACTTGTGTTACATCTATTTTACATGACATTGATCTTGAGGCGTTGTCATACATGGATGATATCTACCGTACGCATGACGACCTGATGCAACATATAAGACGGGTAGCCCGCATTGTTGTAGGATTTGCCAAATTTGGCTACAAATTTAATTTAAAAACAAAAATAGCCTTCCTTAGTGCCCTGTTTTTGGGATACGAACTGTCAGATAAAGGCAAGAGCCTTGTGCCCCAATTGTTTAGAAAAATGCGCACAATTACAACCTCCAAACACAATACAAAAGCTCCAGTCTTTATTGGGCTTTTTACATTTTGGCAGAACATACATTCCAGACTATGCACACCGCATTAAACCATTAAATGACTTAATACGTCCTGACTTTACCAGCAAATACTGGAAACACAAACACATTCTCAGAGCATTAGAAAAAGACATTCTTGAAGCAAAACACCTACACACAAGGGACAACAAAAAACACCTGGTAATCAAAGGAAATGCTGGTGCCATTGGTTTCACCTACATAACATTCAATGAGGGTGAGATCGTCCTGATTGCATAGAAATCACATTTGTACTCTACAGCTGAACAACGCTTTGCTCCCACTGAGAAACTTCTCACTGCTGTTCAGATGGCTGTCATTAAAGAGAGACCTATGGCCCAGGGGAAATGTATCATTGTCGTATCCCCCATCCCAGCCCTTGAGGCTGTTACCAAAGTTAGTATTCCTAGCTCTAAAGCACTACATCCACGTTGGATCCAATGGGCAACGTCTCTGATGGCCACTGATATAGACTATATTTTTGACTCAAAATTACAAACCCAAGATTTGCAATATGAACTTAAATATCCAGGTCCAGCAAACACATTGCCTATTGAACAATATCAGACAATTTTGTATACTGATGGCTCAGCCCAACCAGTTATAGGCCCCAAACATCAATATTCCTCCACTTGCGCAGTCGTGAGTGGATACATGAAAGATGGCAAGCTCATCCACAACACACTTACACTCAGACCTTAAGGGACTGCACTGCACAACTTGCAGAGCTCAAGGCTCTGATGATGGCACTGGAACATACGGATCCTGAGCAGATGATGCTGATTGTCTGTGATGTGTACTATTGTGTCCAGTCCTTCAATGAATATCTGCATTACTGGCGCCAGAATGGGTTCAGAGATTCAAAAGGAAACATCATTAAACATAAACTTCTGTGGGGGAAAGTAGAGGGTCTGAAAGAAACGCTACCCAACGTCCATGTTGTACATAAACTAGGACATCAGAGTGTTGAAATACATGTTGTAGGCAACACCTTGGCTGATTAAGCAGCCAAATCAGCAGTAGCTACGGCTTCTGTTGCTGCAACAACTCGTTCTAGATCAAAATCGGATGAAAAAACACTGGCAGCTGTGAAAGCTTCGGCTGACGGCACGCTATTACAAAAAGCATATCCTGCTAAATATTCCTACCGCATATGATGCCTCAATACAGCCCTAGTAGTTATTCCAGGGGTGGGTAATCGTGTGATTCCCAATAAAGACCAAAGACCTGAATTGATCAAAGCAGCGCATGAGGGAGTTGCTTCTGACCATGCTGGTGTGGTTGCTACAATATCACTGTTACAAGCATGTTACTGGTAGCCAGGTCTCTACAAACAGACCAAGCAGTATGTCCTTTGCTGTGACATCTGCCAGCAAATAAAAGGATCCACCATCAAACGCCCACTGCAGACACCCCTCTTAATTTCCAACAAACCATTACAATGTGTGTACTTGGACCAATGTGGTCCCCTGACACCTGATAGTGCATACAAATACATTTTAGATGCTGTTGATTCATGCTCCAGATTTCTATGGGTTTGGCCACAACGTCCGGCTGACGCTCAAACTGTTATTAAAGATTTGCAAGTCTTTATCTGCATATATGTTGTTGCAGCTTTCCACTCGGACCAGGGCCCTGCTTTTGTCTCAAGGGCTTTCAGGGACTCCATGGCTTAGTTAGGGGTCCGACTGCATTACTCATCTCCATTTCATCCCAAGTGAAATAGTCTTGTGGAGCGACAAAACCGAGATTTAAAGCAATCCTTAGTATTAAGCACGGGTCTTAGTTGGCTTACACACCTGTATGAAGTCGAGAGAGCACTTAACAATCTGCCCAGAAGGTCCCTGGGGAGGCGTACTTCATAGAATGCCTGTTCAGAACTCAAATGTATGTTCCACATCTTGATGGTCCTGGCGTGGAGGCGGCAGATACACCTTTTGACATAAATGAACGTGTCACTGTCTTGCAGGGCTTACAACAGTTCTGCAATGACAATGCATCTGCCAAAGCCGCCTCCTTGGAAGTAAGGGATGTATCAGTAACATCTATCGGCTGGATTCCAAAAGTTGGGGTTCTAGTGCGTGAAAAGATTGCTGTGAAAAAGGAGTTTGGTCCTTCTTATCGTGCACCGGTTCCAGTCCTGGGAATACACAGTACCAGAACTATTATTTTACCATTGTGGCCTGGTTCTAAAGAAAATCGCTTCGTCTCCATCGACCAGGTCACGCTACACCATATGGCTGATACTGCACAGTAGACTTAGGGGACTCCTGTGTAGTACCTGAATCCCATTCACTAGAGACCACGATGTTCCTCTACAGGTTTTAAGCAGCAATGCTGACACCTCTTTGAGCTTGGGAAGGGTGGAAAATAAGCTTTCATTGGTTCCACTAAATTCTACAACAAATAACACCAATAATATTGATCAATTGTATTCAAAATTCTACACGAACCGATGGCATAGTCTACTATGAACCACCTTCTGCAAGATCTCCTCTTCCAAAAACGGCTCCAGTTTTTGCACGAACTGCTTCTGGATATTTTGCCGACATCACTGACACCTTTACTGACTCATCTGCCTATATTGCAACAGAACAGTTGAGAACACGTAAGCTGATAATTTGGCTCAAAATTAACTATTTCATTCTTCCATGGAACTATCTATGGCTCTTTTTAACTGTATTTGCCTTTGTCCTTTGGATTGGGTTTGTCATTGTTTTCTTTTTACTTATACATGGTCACTACCTTCCTGAGCGCTCTGCAGTTGAATTGGTGGATCAGGTCTTAAAACCACCTTTTTCTTCACACTAAGTCCACAGAGACTTGTCCCTAGTGAATTTTTTTGCCATACCAATTCCTGATGGGATTGTTTGGGATAAAGTCTTACTTGATATGTATGGGCCGACGGAGATCATTTGAATTCCATATGTATTCAAACTTTCCATGAATGATGTAATTACACCCGGAGTAGTTTCTGATGACTGGGATGTGAAAACAGTTGATTCTATGATGTCTGATTTACAGTACTATACAGTATATTGAAATTGAAGATGTGTATCAATCCGAAGAAAATTATGGAGATATGTTCTGTTATAATTATTATGGACATCATTTTATTCACAGAGCAAGTATCCCAAAGACTATTTTTAATTACATACAGTGGAAACACTGTCCGACTCCACCACTGGGGAGTTCCAAAATGTATTCTGAAAAATGTGCGTATTTCTCTGGGCACAATGTTAAAAATGCTGAGTCGTATTATTTTAAATTGCCAGTAATGAAAAGTCATCATGTTTTATTGACTGATACAAAATTAATTAATTCGGATTCCTTTGTTTCTGGGTTATCTTTAGAAGGCTATGATTATTGGTTGAAGTTGATAGACTTGAAAAGTGTGTGGGGAACTAAAAATTGGCAGATAAGGGGAAAGGAAACTTTATTTAGAACATGCCTGATACCTGTTCAAATGATATTTTGTAAATTAAACTGTACAACAGATGAGTTGTTTAGGCTTAGCAAAGATAAAGGAATTTAATGCGCCCAGTATTCCTGCCCCTGCATAATTTTACAAATGGCAAAGTATATAAATGCATCTGAAAATCAGCTTGATAAATGGGTCCAAAATGGAACATTTAACACATCACTTTCACGTCCTGGTGGGTGGGTATTGTGGCCTGTAGACACCAATGGTTGCCATACACATTTTGTAAACTCCACGGGGTTTTTTAGAAGAAATAGGTCGTACCCTCACTATGTGTTGTCAGAACAACATATACTGTAGGAAAATTATACCAGCAATGGTTGAAAAGTTCCTCATTATATGCTGTTAAAGAACACCTCAGTCTCCTGACCACCAATACAGATTTATAGGATTTCCCCAGAAGACAATCCAGAAAATGCTTCTTATACTCAGTATGTAATGAAATTTGGAAACTTTCCCAGCAAGAAGCGGCTGCCCAGTTAAGGCAAATTCATCAGGAAAATTTACAGAAAGAATTAACCTCTGTAGATAATGGTATTAACACCTTGTCTGACAGGATATACACTTTAAATAACATTGTATCCTCTACAATAGACTTAGTACAGAGTGGCATGTCATCTTTACATCATGGACAGCTAAGGTCCATTATGCAGTAAGGTTGGACACTACAAACATTGAAAGCAGGTCTGGTTCCCTGGCAACATGTTAGCGCATGGGAAATATTTTGAACATTTAATTTAATGCGACAACAACAAATCATGGCTAAGAAGGAAGCGACTTACATCATGCTAAACATCGAGAAATTAGAAAAGTTGCTTTATACTGTGGCTGAATTACCATCTGCTGAATGGCTAATACATGGGGTTAGAAATTTGCCTATTTGAACACTTCAATTTACATCTTGTCTAAAACATATTCCAGTAGGCAGATATGAAAGGCTGGGTGAAAGTTGCATACACGAGGTGTGGGAGCTTTCCTTTTCATGTGGTACTGAAAATTCTAGACCCGTGTTATAAACATCGTCGTATCACAACGATTTTGGTATCAGCAGACCGAGAATGATTAGAATAGTATGCACAAGCATTGTATTCATATTCGGGTAACGAAATCACCCGAATATCAGAGTTTCCGTCCTGAACCCTTGTGTTCCATTTAAACGACAGCCATTTTGTGATTGCCCTCACATAGGCCAATGTCTAATGCTGAAAACGAGTCTGAAGGACACGTACATCTTTGGTGACTCCTCTGTGACCTGGGCAAGCTGACTCCACTGCCTGAAGCCAAACCTGTTCGGCCAGTTTCTTTCCCAGTGGCCGAATGAGATTAGTATCAAGGGTCAACACATCATAAAACCTTTCATCACACACAAACCATGCCTAATCTTACACACACCTGTCCCTGTTTCTTTCTTTATGACTTGCTTTACAAGGAGGAGGTGCGTGTTTATATTGGGGGTCCGTTGATATCTGATGAAAGTATTGAGCCTTGCCGGGTAATTGATTGAGGGCTTGGCAAACTGAAATATGGGCTTGTCATCATAACCCTGCTATTTCTTTGTAGTGAAAATATGTGAATGGTCAACTGTAAAATAAGGAATGTTTGCCTAAAGCATAATATTCTGTATAAAAGAGAAGGTTAGCTTTGCAATGAGAGCAGTCTCCTGAGAATATACACCATGTTGTACTTCTAGGATACCTGTTACTGGCTGCAGCCAATAAACCAGATCTTTGACTTCACCAAGAAGACTCTGTGGCCCGTATTTATACTTTTTTTGCGCCGCATTTGCGTCGTTTTTTGACGCAAAAACGGCGCAAACTTGCAAAATGCCATTGTATTTTGTAGGTTTGCGCCGTTTTGCGCCAAAAAGCGGCGCAAATGCGGCGCTAAAAAAAGTATAAATACGGGCCTGTGTTTCTGTAGTCTGAAACAGTAAGGACTCGAAGTCTTAGGGTGTGTTCCCTGGCACCACTGGGTTCTGAAAAACCCAGTACTTCAGTTGGTGCCCAACGTGGGGCGATTTAAGCGGTACCAGTCCAAGCCAGAGGTTCGTGAGGAGCTTCGTGTGAAAATTCTGGAGGGAGGCCGCCACTTCATCGACCCCTGTATGTCGACGTGGTTCGAAAGTCTTTGCTGCGAGGTTCCCCGCTTCCCGACGGCTACGAAGGACTGCTGCCCTGACTATCGCCCTGTTTTGGACCCTTGATGATTTGGTAGAGCGAAACGATAAACGAGTCTTCTGGTGACGTCATCGATACCTCAGTTAAGTATAAGTGGAGCGTCTCCCAGTCCTTAGTTTGGTTCTTAGTTTAGTATCCCCTTGGGATCTTTGATTTGGAACTTGCAAGTACCAAAGCCGAGGGATTCGTGTATTCACGAGGCTATCGTATTCGATAATCTTTTGAAGTTTGAAGCTAGACTGGAGAGCGAAGATGCCTGGTCTTAGCAGACATGGAAATTTGTTTTGTCTTGGTTATAATAGGGATTCCCGATTGGAGGACTCGTGTCCAGTTCCTCCAATTGGAACTCCAACCTATGAACTATATGTGAAACATGGCATAGGCCCCCTCACATATAATGAAGTATGGATCTGATACACCAGGAAAGATGGTGTTTTAAAATGGCCCCAATATGGTAGTTTTGACCCAGAGATTCTGGATAATCTGGAGGTTAAACTTTTTAAGAAGAAAGCCCGGCCGGCGATGTTTGACTCTTTCCGCCTATGGCGTTAGGAAGCCAAACAGAAGGAAATTAAATTAGCAAAGAGAAATAAGAGGGTATCTCGATAATGCAAGCTGCCATGCAGTTTAAAGATGATGAAGAAGAACAGATGAATGAGCAGTTGCACAGGCAACGTAAAATGGTGACCGATAAATGTTATCCAGTTTTTCCGCTTCTTCAGCAAGATGCAGCAAAAGAACTTGAGAAAGATCCTTTAATATCACACTTGTTGAGTTCGCCACCCCCTTATGCGCAGAATGCTACAGCACCTCTGCAACCTTTAGCTGTGCAACCTCCGGTTATTGTGCCTCAGGTTCTTCCACAGCCGCCAGCTCCTCTTCAGTTGGCTCCTACTACTATGGCGCAGCCCCTTCAAGGGCCGCCGACTTCGCTACCTGCTCCATCTGTACCTCCTGCAACTTTATGTACTACATCGACTGCCTCTTCTGGTGTTCTTCCTGATACTGCCTCTGCGTCTGCTTCTGCGTCTGCCTTGCCTCCCTCTGTTTTTCCTCCTGTTCTTTCATCAACTTCTCCTTCTGTCCGACAGAGAATGACAGATACTGTTGCCAGCCTTATATTTCCTCTCTTTGGGTCGTCTGGTGTGGCCCCAGATTCGGAGTGTAAACAGTCGCGTAGTCAACTGCCTAATTCTCAAGAGAGAGAAATGTTTGACCGTATGGCGCGTAAATGGGTTGTTTACCCTTTAAGATACGATGTAGAGTCTGTTATGGATGTCTTCCGTCAATGGGGAGCACCGAAACAAAGATACGTTTTTGAGAAAATGGGTGCATTCCTTTGTGAGGAATTGGAGGATAATGATTTGGAAACAAATCCGCCTGATTTGTGCCGTGTACGGTTTGAGTTTGAAAAAGGCACGATTGTGGGTTCCGATGTTGAGAAAGCAGTTGCGACGTTGTTGTCCTTTAGGAATAAGGATCCTTCTCAGTCATTGTTCGAACATGACTCCTCTGTTAAAAAAAAGGTGCGACAGTACCCAATGAGAGAAGTCCCTCCGGTATGGAAGGACGCCGTTGCGGTTGATGTTGCTAATCAAATTGATGCTGTCCCAGCTCATTTTCAGCGTGTTTGGGTACATGTTCCGTGGAAGTGAGCTGAAGTTTTAGCCCTTAAGCAGACTTTGCCTGATCCCCGTAAAAACCCTGCAGGGTATTATAAGGAATTATCACAGACTGCAGACTCATGCATTATGAATTTAGCCGACATAGACATGTTATTTGGGAATGTTATTCCACAGCCTTTGTGGGGATTGATTCGCCATACAGATCATGCGCAAGAGTTAGGTGACTCATGGGCTAATATTAGTGCTGCAAATGATAGACAAGTTGGTGGTGCCAAGCCTGAGCCTTTGGTAGCAGAACTGACTGCTAGGATCATTACTTACATGAAGACTTTAATGCCTGCGATGCGTGTGAATTGGGATAAATTGTCTGCGTGTAAGCAGAAGAAAGATGAAACAGTGTCTGATTTCTTCACCAGGTTTGAGGAAACGTTTATCGACCACAGTGGTCAAGATATGAGTACAGAAGGTGGTCAACGGTTGTTCGTCGACAAATTTGTGCACAATTTGGTTGCCGAGCTGTGAAAGAAATTGAAGGATTCAGAGAGTTCTTGGGCCATTTCCTCTTCAGCACAAATATTGGCTACTGCACAGTACTACGAAAATAGGGATAAAGATGAGAAGGATAGAGCAGACAAGAAAACTAAAGAATTAAAGACGAAGGTTCTTTTACAACAGGCGTATCGGCCACGTGGTGGTCAGAGTAACTATCAGCAACCTCAACAGTTCCAGAGAAACTCGCAAAGGTTCGAGTTTTCTCAACCACGTGTTCCTGTAGGTCCCAATCAGTGTTCATATTGTAAAGAAGAGGGTCATTTCAAGTATAGTTGCCTTATTTTGTTACAGCGTACGAATGGTGCTTCTGGCGCAAGAGGTCGAGGTGTTCAACAAGCTCCTAGAGGTAGAGGACGTGGAAGTTTTCCCCAGAACACGCGTTCCTTTCCATCTCAAAACTCAATGAATAGTTTTGACCAGCAACATAACGCGTCTGGTAGGACGGCTCAGTACTATGCTGACGACTACTATGCAGAAGAGGAGAATCTGGAAGGTAATAATTGCTAGGACAGCCATAGACGAAGAGAGGGAGTTTTTTTAGTTCCAGTGGATCAGAATGGACCTTATGTTAAGGTGATTACATCAGGTGTGTCGGAGCCTTTTCTGTTGGATACTGGTGCTACAAAGAGTTCTATTATGCACTCAAAACTCCCTGGCGCACCTTTGTCTGGCGAGATGAATGTTTCAGTAGGTTTTTCTGGCGCCCCGGTTAGGAACCCGATTTCTAGTCCTATGTCCCTTTCTGTTGGACCTTGTGAATTGGAAGCACCCCTTATTCTGACGACAGGTTGTGGTGAAAACTTGTTAGGATTGGATTTGTTGAAAAGATTGTATGCAACATTATATTGTTCTCCTTCGGGAGTACAACTTACACTGGGTAGGAAAATGGTCTCTCCAATGTATTTGTCGAAGGATAAACTTCTGACCGAATTGTCGTTTCTTCCTGATACCATTTGGGCTACTGGTCCTAATGACGTGGGTCTTTTGGAAATAGCGCCTTATGTTGTGACATTGAAAGCCAATGTTAAATTACCACGCATTCAACAATACAAGATCTCTAGTGAAGGTGAAAAGGCGTTGCTAGCGATCATTTATGATTTAATTGAAAAAGATGTAATTGAAGAGACAAGAGGCAACGTTTGTAATAGTCCTGTTCTGCCTGTTTTGAAACGTACTGACCCCTCTAAGCCACCTGTTTACAGTCTCGTGATTGATCTTAGAGAGGTAAATAAAATAGTTGTGCCACAGTTTCCAGTTGTTCCTGATATCACTGCCCTATTGACTATGATTCCAGCTTCCGCCACCTGGTTCTCGGTGATCGACTTAAAGAATGCTTTCTTCAGCATCCCGATTGCAGAGGAGAGCAGGGATATTTTTAGCTTCAGTTTAGGAGGCCGAAGTTTCCGCTTCAAACGCGCTCCTCAAGGCTACTGTGAAAGTCCATCAATATATAGTCAGGCTTTAAAAACACAGCTTGATGCAATTGTTTTACCTGACGGCGCTACCCTTATTCAGTACGTCGATGATTTGCTAGTCGCTACAGATACTGAAGAGATTTGAAAAGAAGCCACCTTGTCGTTGTTGCGTCATTTATCTGATTTACATCACAAAGTGTCCCTTTCAAAACTGCAATATTGTTGACAAGAAGTGACCTACTGAGGTCATCTCTTATCGAAGGAGGGAAGGAAACTGACCTCAGAAAGAATTCAGGCAATTGCAAAATTGAGTGTGCCAAGGACACAGAGAGAAGTACGTGCTTTCTTGGGCATTACATCATACTGCAGACAATGGATACCGAATTTTTCTTTGCTGGACAAACCTTTGGTAGCATTGACCTATAAAGATACACCGAACCCCGTTCCGTGGTCTGAAGATTGTCAGAAAAGTTTTTCCGAATTGCGTAATGCATTGTGTTCGGCTCCTGTGTTGGGTACCCCCGACTACAGTAAGCCCTTTACACTGTATGTCCATGAGAAAGAGGGTTGTGCATTGTCAGTGCTGACAAAGTCTTTTGGAGACAAGCAGCGCCCATGCGCATATTTTTCGTCAACTTTGGATCCGGTAGCTAAAGCATTGCCGAGTTGCTTGAGAGCCACAGCGGCCGCAGCTGTTTCTACTCGACAGTCTGCTGGGTTAGTGATGAATAATATGTTGATTGTGATGGTTCCACATGCAGTGGACACGTTGTTAAACAGGACCAAGACACAGCATTTAACTAGTGCTTGATTGTCAGGTTACGAGTTGACACTGTTAGCGAGTCATGTGCACATAAAGAGGTGCAATACGTTGAATCCAGCCACGTTATTGCCGATTTCAGTAGAAACAGATGATGTTGAACAACATGATTGTTTTCTTAGGACAGAAGAAGAAACGAAAGGGAGAGTAGATCTTAAAGATACTCCTCTTGTAAAGTGTGATGGTACCTTATGGGTGGATGGTTCATGCTTCAAGCTTCCGAATGGTGATACGACTGCAGCATATGCTGTCACAACTTTGCATACGATTGTTGAAGCTGCACGTATACCACATAATTCAGCTCAAGCAGCAGGGCTGATTGCACTTACGAGAGCGTGTGTATTATCGAAAGGAATGAAAGTGACCATATATACCGACAGCCAGTATGCGTTTGGTGTGGCCCATAGTTTTGGACGATTGTGGAAAGAACGTGGGTTCCTGACTTCGCATGGAGCTAAAATTCAGCATGGTCAGTTGGTGAATGAGCTTCTTGAGTCACTGACCTTGCCATTACAAGTTGCGATTGTGAAATGCAGTGCACACAAGAAGGTTACTGATGATGTCGGTCGTGGCAATGCATTTGCTGACGAAATCGCAAAAGAAACAGCAAAAGATGTGATGAATCGAATGTATGTTGCAGGCCCCGCAAGATGGGTTGGTGACGTTGGAATATGTGAAGATACGATAGAGGGTGTGAAGTCTCTTCAAGCTGAAGCTTCAGAGAAAGAGTTGAGTGTGTGGAAAGAAAGTACGGGTAAATTGGATGAAAATGGTTGTTGGGTTGACTTGTCAGAACATCAGCGATGGTTGTTACCCGATGCGTATGTGCTTGCAGTGGTGACAATGGCTCATGGAATGGCCCATATCAGTGTGAAAGGGATTTGTAAGTTGTTGGCTCCAGTATGGCAAAATGCTGGAATTCCTAAATGTGCAGAGAATGTGGTCAAGAATTGCATGGTGTGTCTGAAATACAATCCTGGTAGGGGAACCCCAACTCCAGCTGGTCATTTTGCGCCTCCAACGTATCCGTTCGAGGTTTTGCAGCTAGATTTCATCCACATGGAAAGGTGCAACAATCTGAAATACGTACTCATTGTTGTTTGTGCTTTTTCAAGATGGGTAGAAGCATATCCCTTAAAAGACAACACTGCCTTATCCACAGCTAAAGCCCTTGCCAAAGAATTCTTCCCTAGGTTTGGAATGCCGAGAATGGTCTGGAGTGATAATGGGAGTGAATTTGTGGGTCGAGTGATGACAAAAGTATGGGAGGGGCTAGGTATCCAGCAAAAATTCCACGCTGCAAATCACCCCCAATCAGCTGGACTAGTAGAGTGCTATAATGGCACGCTAAAACTGAAGTTGGCAAAGATACAAGCGAGCTCTGGTCTTAAATGGCCTGACGCTCTGCCTCTAGCACTCCTATCAACAAGAATGACTGTGCATTCGCGAGTGGGACTTAGTCCCTATGAAATTGTGTTCGGCCGCCCGGCCAACATATGGGGAGTGCCAAGACCAACAAAATTCAGTGAGATCGAACACCCTGTACTGCTTGATTATTTGTATGAATTGACGGCTAAATTGCGTGTTCTACACCAACAGGTTCACGATACTCTGCCTCAGGTCTCTGAAGCTCCAGGACATCTTATCGATCCTGGATCATGGGTGCTGGTCAAGAACTTCCAGCGGACAAAGAATGACCAGCCCCGTTGGACCGGCCCCCACCTCGTCCTTCTCTCAACAAGATCAGCTGTTCGAGTGGAAGGGAAAAAGAACTGGATCCACGGCATACACTGCAAGAGGGTCCCTTTTCCTCTACCGTATGACCGGTGGGTCCAGGAGGGGATCGCTGACTCTGAGACTGAGACTGTGCCTCGTTTTTTGCCATTTAGCAATGCATGTGTAAAAGGAACAATTTCTGAACGAGAAAGTGACAATAATTTGCAAGAAGCTGTGCTACCGTCAATTCGATTGAACACTACAGAGCCTGAACTCTTGTTCCAGAACCAGACAGTACCTGGAAAAAGCTGTTATAATTTGAGACCAAGAACTAAGGACAAATAATTTTTTTCCCGTTCCTTTGCTATTTTTTTTAAAGTGCGGCTCTCTCATCTGAGAAACTTTCTTATTTTTGTTTTTTTCTTTTCGAACCGCCATCCGGGTTCAGCTGTAGGGTCGTGGTTGCCCAAGTCTTTGGAGTGCAGCTGAAGACGTTAGGTCGACAGTTCTGGTCGGTCTAAGGGAGTTGCCCTGGACTGACAGAAGCATTCCCTAGCATAGAACACCCTACCACCACGAGCAGCAATTAGAGAGGATGGAGTTTTTCAAGAATGAGAGACCTGCCAGACAGATGGACTTTAAAGCCAGAATGTGTATAATAATGACAAAGAAACGATTTTTGATATTATGTATTTTCATGTTGCTTAGTGTAATGACGTTTTTAATAGGATATGTTTTATTCTCTTTTCAAGTGACATTTGCACCCATTATAGAGCCCATACCTCCTTCTACTGTTTCCTCGCATTCTTTTCACCCCCTGCCTGAACACGAGTCTGCCAGAAGATTAGAATTTCTCAACAATTCATTCATTCAGCTTCTACACCAACACCAATTAGTAGTGAACACAACTAACTGTTGGGTGTGTGGTCTTATGCCTCATACTACTGATAAAGGTATCCCTTATCTGGTCCTGCCTTTCAGCCATAATGGTTCTGTGTGGGCATATAGAACGGTGTTCATATACGCGTATGAAGCCAACCCCCTACGTTCTGTGAAAGATAATCCTAAGAATAGTGCTCTAGCTAAGGGTATAGTAGATATGATTAGGGAAGATATTTCCTATGAGACTATCCCGAGAGATGAGACACTAGCATATATTGGATGGAACATAACAGGATATGGAGTTTATCTGAGTGGGAACCAGCGAGCAAAGAGACCCTCCCCGATTTGGATTGTACCCCATCAGGGTCACCTATGTCTGTAAGGTAATGGCAAGAATCCCAGAGCTCAGTTAGGGAAAAGTATCTGCACTGAAACATATGTTTTTGCGTCTCAGACTTCTCCTTCGTTCTTAGCAGCTAAGGGTACCTATTTCATCTGCCATAATAGAGCCTATACATGGTTGCCCCCTGACTTCTCAGGCACATGTTTTGTTTCGTTCCTGTTACCTCCCACCTACACGGCCGCGGCAGATTACCATAAGACAAGGATAGTTAGAGGTGTCATAAGTAAAGAAGACACTACAGGACAAGAATTTGGAGATTTCGTAAAGGGTTTTCTGCCGTTTTGGGGTCCTATGGTTAACAGCAGGAACATAAGGCAATTGACAAAGGTGGTTGAATCCACGGTAGTTGAAACTGCCGGTGCCCTTGGTAATTTGACTGCTGAGCTCCAGTCGGATCGCCTTATGACTCTTCAGAACAGGGTCGCATTAGACGTCATACTTGCAGACCGAGGTGGGGTATGTAAAGTGATCCAATCAAGTTGCTGTGTTTTCATCCCAGATAACGCTCCGACAGTCTACCAGGCCATTTCCAAACTGCATAAGATCTCTGAGTCTATTCACGTGGATAAAGGAGATTGGTCATTGATGGGGTGGTTCTGGGAGCTGATATCCGCCTGGGGATGGAAGACTCTGGTAGTCATTGGGATGATCTTAGCCATTCTTTTCCTGTCCTGTCTGTGTGTACAGTGTGCTCCTGCAACATGTGGCCTCTGTGCTACATCGTGTGTAAGGAAACCTGTATCAAGGGACGAGCTAGGTAATAGGATGATGCTACAGCAACATCTCAACGACTTTATGAATATAGACCTGGACTCAGATTAGCGTGAGTATAGGTTATTGCCTATGTAAGGGCAAAAGGAGGGTCTGTGGTACTGAAAATTCTACACCCGTGTTATAAACATCGTCGTATCACAACGATTTTGGTATCAGCAGACCGAGAATGATTAGAATAGTATGCACAAGCATTGTATTCATATTCGGGTAACGAAATCACCCGAATATCAGAGTTTCCATCATGAACCCTCGTGTTCCATTTAAACGACAGCCATTTTGTGATTGCCCTCACATAGGCCAATGTCTAATGCTGAAAACGAGTCTGAAGGACACGTACATCTTTGCTGACTCCTCTGTGACCTGGGCAAGCTGACTCCACTGCCTGAAGCCAAACCTGTTCGGCCAGTTTCTTTCCCAGTGGCCGAATGAGATTAGTATCAAGGGTCAACACATCATAAAACCTTTCATCACACACAAACCATGCCTAATCTTACACACACCTGTCCCCGTTTCTTTCTTTATGACTTGCTTTACAAGGAGGAGGTGCCTGTTTATATTGGGGGTCCGTTGATATCTGATGAAAGTACTGAGCCTTGCCGGGTAATTGATTGAGGGCTGGACAAACTGAAATATGGGCTTGTCATCATAACCCTGCTATTTCTTTGTAGTGAAAATATGTGAATGTTCAACTGTAAAATAAGGAATGTTTGCCTAAAGCATAATATTCTGTATAAAAGAGAAGGTTAGCTTTGCAATGAGAGCAGTCTCCTGAGAATATACACCGTGTTGTACTTCTAGGATACCTGTTACTGGCTGCAGCCAATAGACAAGATCTTTGACTTCACCAAGAAGACTCTGTGTTTCTGTAGTCTGAAACAGGAAGGACTCGAAGTCTTAGGGTGTGTTCCCTGGCACCACTGGGTTCTGAAAAACCCAGTACTTCATTCATACAAATATTTCAATGGCATGAAAGAGGTCTTTCTTAGCACTAGTGAATGCGAGGCTTCTGTGAGCCATTCGATGGTTTGTAAACAGCTGACCTTGTATGGAGCATGCAATGCCTCGGCAGCGAACTTGGCTTGTTATCTGAAGGGAGTTCCAGTCCCCTTGATTAGACCTGCGTTCCAGGTGCTCTCAAATGGCAGCTATGTGCTCCTTAACAGTGAGAGCTGTTGTGGAATGCGAGCCGGAATAGCTTATGTCGTTTCGGTTTCCCATTTTGTCACATGTTGCGAGAATGTCCTTTTCCCCCCTACACAACAAAGAGGAGTAGCAGACATTTGGCCTCATTATGCTACTTCGGATGTGAATTTTGACAAGTTGAGCAGACTCAAGGCTTTATTGTTTCAAAAACATGTGGCACTTACATCTGCATGCGAGACCTATGCGCTTCAAGTTGGGAGGTCATCAGCAGAGGTTCAGTCCCTTTCAAGCACACATTTTCAGAGGCACTTTGGTGAACTTGTGGGACGAATATTCAACACGTCCAGTACTACTGGAATTGCGCATTTCTTTAAAGCTGTTTGTTCTGGTTTCGTTCACACCTTCTCCTCTATATTTGGCTTAATACCTTCAGACATACACTCAATGTTTTTGAGTATTTTGGGGGGATTTCCAATTACTTTGGCTATCATGCTGTTGCTACTTTTTCTGCGCAATGGCTGTCCCTTTACAGCAAGGATTACTCAAAGCGCTTCCACCAGCGCAGCTGTGTTGTGCAGGCTTTGGAACACGAGTGCTCTATGGTTTTCCTTGCAATGATTTGATACTTTACCACCTGCCAAAGTAGAACATTTCCAGCGTCAATTGTCCCTAATAATAGGCGACTTTCAAAATGACACTGACCTTTCAATTTGGCCTTCTTTGGAGCCACTATTGAAGTTTTAAATTGGCCTTTTTTTATTCATCCTCAAGTGTCTTTTAACTTGTCACTATTGACATTTATGTTTGTATGCTTTATTGATAGCTTTTATTAGGCTTTATTTTATTTTAAGCTTTTAAACCACCTTTGAACCGGCAAGGGGAGGGTGTTGTATAGCTATTTTAGCCATATTTTAGACACAGTATTTTAGCAAACTAGGCATGCCGTTGTGCACTTTAGCCCAGTTACATTTTATTCAGCATCGCTTCATTTTCCTAGCAGCAGCCACATTTGTAGTGTTGTTTTATTTTCTCTATCTAATTGTACTTTCGCCTATGAAAGCATTATGTTTCCAGCAGGATATTCGTTTCACTTTGTACTTTCCTCAAGGCTGGAGTCAGATAGGGTTGCCGGCAAAAGTGATACGCTATGTCTCCAACATTCACAGAAACACACATATTCTTATGTGGGGACCCTCTCTTAGAATGTCGACTGTTTTATTATAAAAACACTTTGGGGGTCATTCCAACCCTGGCGGTCCATGACCGCCAGGGCCGGGGACCGCGGAAGCACCGCCAACAGGCTGGCGGTGCTTCCTGGGCTATTCTGACTGCGCCGGTTTTCCCCTGGCCCAGGGAATCCTCCATGGCGGCGCTGCTTGCAGCACCGCCATGGGGATTCCGACCCCCTTCCTGCCACCCTGTTTCTGGCGGTTCTTACCGCCAGGAACAGGATGGCGGGAACGGGTGTCGTGGGGCCCCCTAACAGGGCCCCACAAAGATTTTCACTGTCTGCTTAGCAGACAGTGAAAATCGCGACGGGTGCCACTGCACCCGTCGCACCCCTGCAACTCCGCCAGCTCTTCGGAGCCGGCTTCCTCGTTGCAGGGGCTTTCCCGCTGGGCCGGCGGGCAGCCTTTTGGCGGTCGCCCGCCGGCCCAGCGGGAAAGTTGGAATGGCCACCGTGGTCTTTTGACCACGGGGCGGTCATTCGGCGGTGACCGCATGGCGGGCGGCGACCGCCACCCGCCGCGGTCAGAATGACCGCCTTTGTCCTATACACTAGAGAGATTCCAGCTAGATGACCACGACTGCATGCTGATTGCTGATTGCCTCGCTACAGCTGCTTGCTTAGACTTCCGAACCTCTGGCCTACATGGGGACGGTGTCTCTCTAGACTACAACTTCCTTACTCAGGTATGAGGGATGCTGTCTTCCCAGGGGGGAAACCTGAAGGGTGGATTAGGGTTTATTATGCTGTGCTCTAACATAGCTTAGGTAGAAGAACTATCTATAACTCCTAGTGACAGTATGGTGGGACTGTTTTTGTGTTTCACTCTCTTTGTCACAATCTTGCTTTTATTGTGTTTTATCATCCTAGTTATTGCAATGCATGCCATTTTATCTATGATGAAGTTACTTCAATAAACCCTTATTGAACTATATTCTGCCTCTGTTTGTCTTTGCCCGTGTAAGACTAATGCAACTGAGAGAAAGGGAAAAGATCTGATCAACCACAAATCCCCTGAGGAGTCTTTCTAGCCATGCACCCGGTTGCCACAATCATCCCTGCTCTTGGGTAGAGATACGGCACTGCTAGTTAGCTGGAAAACCCGGAAGAGGCCGACAGGTGTGTGGAATTGTACTTAGTACCCCACAATATATGCGATCCTACCGCCCAAATTGAGTAGCTTCATTAGGCTACAACACTAGTCTTTCTGCTCTGTAATAGGACTTCACCCAGGGAATCCATGACCACCTGCGCTGGGGCTTGAATCACCAGTGCCTGCCTGCCAAAACCAGTGTGCCCTGTGAGGAAGAGAAAAGCGCTGAAGGGAGCGAGGTTCAGTGGGGAGCCCTGTTGAGTGAGTTCCTGGGGGTGGTGTGAGGAAACATCTGCTGCACCATTCGGGCCCTTGCCCATAAGCAGGACAGGTTTGGGGACCCCTGTATGCTAGTAGAGGGCCAGCATGGAATCTGTGTAAAGAAGTGAGGCAGCAACCCTGTATGCCAGGATGGGCTGCTGAGGAAAAGACTACTGTGCAGTAAGGATCAAAATCCTTGTGTGGTAACATGGTGGCGACCTCCTGCCTGCCCACACGGGCCACCAAGGAGAAATTCACTGTGCTGTTATGGCTGAAGTCTGTAGACAGTGAGTAGCGGTGACCCTGTTTGTCAGAGAGGGTCACCGGGAGCACCAAGGACTGTTACATGTTTCTTCCACACCAGCCAAAGAAGTCAGGATGCCCAGGGAGCACCTGTACACTTTCTCCCAGACATGGGACCAAAGACAGGATCGTTGCAGCCACCCTCATTGGGAGACAAACGAACACCTACCCTGCAGAAGGAGTGGCAGAAAACCTGAGATCGCTTCAGAAGTGTGACTGCAATGTGAGAGACTCTGTACCCACTGAGTGCACCTGCCTGGGCCGATTCTGGCCGGCTTATCTGAACTTAGTTAAAGGTGCTGTAAGTGCTCAAGGACTGAACGCCTAACACCTGCTGGTGCGAGTAAGACTGGTTCGGGCCTCTTGGCCCTGTAAATACTTGCTGCTAATTTATCACAATAACGCTGGAATACTGTTGAGTAAAAGTAAGAGTCTTAGTTGACTCTTGAGACTCAGACTACTAGTGGTTCATGGGGCATAACCGATATTGTTAATGAGAAGAGTGAGTGGGAAACTGAACTGCCAAAGAATCACTAGAGCCTGACCTCAGGGTGGCTTTGTAATTATTTTTGAATGCTGTATCTTTCTTTTGTGTAGTTAGCAGTAGAAATAAAATGCTGCTCTTTTATCATAACAGTGTCTATTTGACGGGACAACGATTTATTGCTGCTGCGTGCATGTTGAGTCTCTGTAAACCAGCAATAAGGTTGCCATTGGGTATTCAACAGGGCTTATGCATTGCCCACATAGCCCATCATTTTCATACCTGAGAAGGAGGTTAAAAAGCTGTCCATTGGTCAACCCCACTTCCTTCCCCTAGGTTGGCTCTCATGGTAGGTGGGAAGGCTTTCTTATGTTGAGTAGGAGGGTGACAAACTTGACACCCAAGGGCTCGCTATCGAAATGCAGACATGCAGGATGTAGGCCTTCTTCTTACCTGCAGTTCAACACCACTAGGCCTGGGGTTCCAAACAGGATGAACCCCTTTGTCACAATCTTGTTCCACCAGGTCGATCTCTCTGAACGGATAGTGTTGATAGTATTAGGTTGATTAGAAGACTGACTACCCTTTCATACCATGGAAAGGGGAAGAGGTAAACAGCACATCTCTGCTGCCAAACAGCATGTCACATACTCTTTTGAGGAGTTAGGTATGGTGTCCCAGACAAAAGGGGCAGGGCCAGGAGAAAGGCAGACTTGCGTTCCACCAGCCAGGAATCACTAAGATAAGCAAAGTGGGGCCATACACTCCGAGAACCAATCAGAGAACAGACCAAAGACAGAGGAGAGTCAGTGAATTGGGAGTCTCACTGTTTAAGCTGGTCATTCCAAACCATCAATGAAAACTTGCAGAGAGTCTAACTATGTACCTGACATCCCACATTTCCTCTTTTTGTTACAGGCATGTTGGTTTCAGGGTGACAGAAGGTTGCAAGGAGGCTTGTGGAGGAGAGTGCTGCAGAAGGACAGTAGTGATGGGGATTCCTGACATGCCCTTTATCTGTTACAGGACACTGGGTGGTCTGAATGGGACACAGAAGACCCAAAGTAGGAGCGAGCTATTCAATGCCTCGCTTCCAAGGGATCATTGTCCTGAAATTTAAGATAACCATGATCATAGAGATCAAGAGTCCCATTACTTATCCAAAAGTTAAGGGAATGATGGACACTGTAGAAAATGGCTCTTGGAAAAGAAGAAATTTACTAAACCCAAGTAGGAACCCGAGAACAGAGGCTCAGTAATAATACATCCTGCTTGAGCAGGATGACAAAAGAGCCTTTTAGAAATACATATTAAATAATACATATCAGCTTATGCACTTATACCTCACCAAAAGTCAAACACATAAGCAAAGCCCTAATACATCCATGCCTGGTATCCCTGGAACATCACTGAATGTATTGGATGGATGTTGTCATCTTTTAGTAATACATTCAATGAAACATATAATTTACTCTGCACATAGCACAGAGGGTATACCAAGAAAATGGTGATTACATACTTTTGCATAAAAAGGTCTGAGTTTCATTACCCAGTCTAGGCTGGCCTAGGCCACTGGAGATAGGGGTGCAGGCTTGCAAATCTTGTTTTTCACAACTCAGTGACAAGTGTCTTCATGCTCTACTCTACATCACTTGTGAGCCCACGTGATGGTTTCACAGTCTAGTGATATGTCATTGATACCTCCTCAACCTGTTTATTCCCCTGAAGTGATTGACTTGTAGTTGAGTCTTTCCAAGCTTAGAAGCTCCTGCTCTACCAGTGATGCGTCCTATTAACCATTCCAAAAGGCAGTCTCAGCTCCTCAGTATTTCTCTTTTGCTTCATATTCCTCACAAATGTGTTCCTTTTCCTTCCATTCCATATTTATGAGCAAAGAAAGGTGTGATGCTCATCACTTCAGTACTTGTCAACCTAAGATGTGGGTCAGTGATTGTTTCTCATTCAAAATAGCTACTCTTAAAAAGGAAGCTCTTAGATTGGCTTTAATGTGTCTCAACAGAGTTTGTTCCTGCTCTATTGTATGCAGCACTGGTGTCATAAGCCAGGCTGGATGAACAAGATTGTGGCAGTGATACCAAAGCAAACCTCTCCTATCTGAAGGGAAAACGAGGTGGGCGATGATATAATTCCACAATCACCCTTACCCCAGGAGGAAAATGGGGTTAGGGAGAAAGAGATAGAAACACCAGTGCTGACCCCACTGGTTTGGTCTTATCCCGAAGTCACCCAGTAAACTCTTACCTAAGGGGATCATATTAGCTATTGGGGGCTCAGAAATGCAGCTCTTGGTAAGAAATAAACATTAAAAAATTAGTCACAGACTCTAGAGCTATTTAGATCACATCTCATTCATGCTCACCCGATGTTCTGGTGAAGAGCAGATGAAGAACAGATGATGACCACGTGAGTTTCATGAAAGCGCCCTGGACTCAGGAGCACCAGCAGTGGACACGTGTACCAGCAGGATTGTGGTCAACAAAGGAAGAACAAGTTCAAAAAGAACAGCTGATAAAGCTGGAAAAAGGAAAAGAACTGGGAGAAGGGAGAAGGGGAAAGTAAACTCTACAAAGGTGCAAGGGAAAGTCAAACTATGAACAAATTATGGGCAGTAGGAAGCCCTTCAGTGAACGAATTTGCGAGGCAACTTCTGCCTTGCTGACACTACTTAAGCTTGGAAAGCAGACCCAGCTCTTCTTAGCCTAATGGTCCTTCATCTATATCTGACCTATCTCTACCTCTTTTCTGCCTCCCCACCCTCCACAGGCTCAGGCCCTCATTTTGACTTCAGCAGACGGAAAAGCCCATCAGCCGAAGTTCAGCGGTCAAGTCGCCGTCAGTGCGGTACCCTTCCTGTGGCCCGCATTACGAGTTTCCCATTGGGTCAGTGGGCGGAAACAGTTTCTGCCCGCTGGCCCAGCGGGAAACAGCCCACAACATTGACGCCAGCTCATAATTGAGCTGGCGGCAATGTTGCAGTGCATAAGGTGCACCAGCACCTGCAAAGCAGAGAGTGAAAAGCGTGAGGGGGCTGGCCATGCGGGCTCCTGCACTGCCCATGCAAAGTGCATGGGCCCCCATGGGGCCGCCCGTACCGCGTCTCCGCCAGTATTTACATGGCGTTGCAACCACCATATAAACGCCAGTGGAGAGAGGGGTCATAATCCCCACTGCAGCACTGCTTGCAGCACTGCCCTGGTGGATTGAGACTGCTGGCACCGCCAGGCCATCAGCCTGGTCTAACGTGGCGGTGGCGACGCTCCTACCTTAGCGAATGTGCCACGGTCGTAATGTGGAGGACAGACTGCCCCATTGGTGGCGGTCCCCTTGCGGTCTCAAGACTGCCAGGGTCTTAATTAGGGCCTCAGTCTCTAATATCTCCATCCACTAATTTCTGTTTTTTTCCCTTACTCCTATCTCCTGTTGTTTCGGTCATTTTGTGTCTGTCTTTGTCACAAACGTTCACCTCAAGATCCTGACACCTGGATGTTGTACTTGTCTCCCCTGCCTGCCTCTTATCTTTAGGTTTCTTGAATACTGCACGGTATCATATATACATATTGGTGCTACAGGTTTTTTTTTACTCACTCTAGCCTGTTTTTCTTGTGGGGAGACCTATTTCAGTTTACATTTTCTCATACAACACCTGTAGTCCCGTGATGCAGGCTAGTGGAACAAAGCAGTCACCCTAACCGTCAACTGAAAATAAAGAAACTTTACTGTCTCTGCCTTTGGCACTGGGCTTCCTTACCCTCTTGTTCATCTTTTTCAACACTTGGTAGAGTTGTGGTAGATTACCCTCTAATTGAACTTTAACATTACTCAATGTTTGGAGTCCTAAATCTATTACATCTCTGGGCAAGATAGAAACACACGATAATGTATGTTAGGCAGAAGATCTTTAAATCTTTGGGCTGTACAAGATTCTCACCCTCATGTGTAGCTTTATTCTACTTCTTTCCCCTGAGCAATTGTGTTTAACATTTATCTGAATCACAATAAAGTGTACAATCTTCGTGTCTGTCTTTATTTTTTGCTATTGGCATTGTATTTAGTTTTATCTTGTTTTTAAGCGAAAGACATCTCTTGAAAGACAATTAATAAACATTGAATGTCAGTGTTTGGATGTTTTTGGCAAATACAGATTTTGTAGTTGTAGATAGGAAACAGCTGATATTGAAATGTTTGCAATAGAATCCATTCAAAGGCATTTTCCACACCACGATTTTTTTAAATGAGAGCTCATGAACCTCTCAGCTGTCCATCATAAAGACAGATGACCACACAATTACAAAGAAAACCATATCCAAACCCAAAAAGAACAACAAACACTAAACTAAGTGCTGGGAATCGTAGCATAAAATGAGTACACGTTGCACAATCCCAGCAGCTTTATCCGTCAGAGCGGGGACCACCTGAGTCTTCTGTCATTCCGCCTGAAGCACATACTGGCTAAAAGCATCTGCTCCATGTGCACTTGGTGATAGAGAAGCATTCCAGGCCAGGGTGGCTTCCGATCCCGTACAGAGGGCACCTAGGCCGCCAGTTGAGTCTGCAATATTCCTATTGGAGCAGTACAGTGACTGCTTTGCATATAGAAGTTCTCTAGAGTGGCATTGTGGGTGAAAATGAGAGACTGAAATGCGGCCTCAAGCATTCGCCATTGGCTTAGAATACTTCAAGCTTGCTTTTCATCACTAGTGCATGAATGTACTAATCAAAGCATCAATTACTCTTATCTAGCAAGGATTAGAAACTAAAGGATACATACTGTGCCACCCTTTGAAGTAAGATTGCTTCCATAATATAGCTGGATCTGACATTGAAACTTTTGGCTGAGAGCCATGAAATAGGTTACATTCATTAATTACACCTCTTCAGTGCTATCTCATTCCATGAACAGCCTTTTACTACAAAATATAAACCCAATAATCATAGTGCCTTTTCAGAGAGTGGTGGAAAGGGTGTCCTCCGTCCCACAGAGGTCGTGCCTTCTCCTTTTCACCTTTTTCTTTATCTAAAGCATTTAATTGCTTTGTTTTTATAAAACGAAGGATTCTTCAACTCTTCCAGCGTAGAATCTTTTATGCAGGCATTACCAACTGTCAGACACACTGACCAGTACTCTACACAGTACATTACCAGTTCAACATTCTATGGAATTTACAAACACATAAGAACAATGGCGGGACGAAGGGATGACAGGGAACATACGTGGATGAAATAGTAGTGATGAAATAAGGGTGCTATTGAAGTTTGACAAGATTATAACATTTTGTGTGGTAGGACCTCGCCCTATTCAGGATTTCTGGGACACAGCTTGAGTTGTGGCAGCTGATGGATATACTTATTGGTTCTATTGTAATTTATAGAATCTCTCATCCCCACCCCCTGTGAAAATACTTAGGCTTATACCACTGTTGGACTAAGGACCGGCACAGCACAGAGGCATCACCCAGAATCACACTAATGAAACTCAAGATCAGAAATCAGCTCAAATCACTTTTCTATGTTCATGGCTCTCAGCAAGGCCCATATACAGTAGGACAAACTGTGCACTTCTAGATATTACGGACTGCAGCTGATGCACAAATACTCCTCTTACCACCATTACCGATGTGATTATATTAGTACAGACAGATGTCTGGAGGAAAGTGCAATAATTTAATTAGTCCCTCTATGTTTGGTCAGAAATGCAGATGGTATGGTAGCCTTACAATGTATTTAGAGGCTACTAAGTCAACTACTTTCTCTACATTCTTAGTGTCAGGCACAATACCGGCTGAAGAAGCAACACTCACCACAAACCAAGTATTCTCATTTTGTTACCCAGAGTTCCTTGATCCATAATGATCGTCCATCAGTCATGATGATCTAGGCTGCACGTGCGGGTAGACATCCAGCCATCGATTAAGCTTACTATCCCACGTTATTCAATTATAATAATGGCTTGCAAGAGCCATATAACTTGTGGTTCTTATTTGTCTTGTACAGAATAGTGACTTTTTCTCCCATCAAGCTCTTCAGGAGGCTCAATCTGCAGCCTCTCACATATAATTGTAATAGTTGTGGCTCTTGTATAGTGGAGAAGACTTCGAAAAAATCACCCCAGGCCATTTGAGTATGAACCTTTTCCAGAAAACAGATCTTTGACAGCTCTCATCCTTTTTTCCACCGGAATGGGAAAGCGGTATCTGATTAAAGGAAAATACTTATTTTAAAGTGGGTAAAGCTTGAGAGTATCAATGCCTCATAGAATTCCCTAGGAGCTTTGCTATTTGTTAACTCTTATCTGATGTCATGGTGGTTTCAATGTGACTCTCACCCTTTCATTTTGAACCAATACAGCTTTTGTCTTTCAAGCCATTTTCTGTATTTCATAAATCATCGTCATGAAATCTTGGAAGAAAACCCCATTCCAAGAATCATCATATTATCCTTTCAGTAACATAATGCTAGCTAAAAACGTTTTTTTCTTCATTTATAGGTAATCTCAGAGGACATTCTCAACTTCAACTATGGATACTTTATAAATGTAAATATCCCTCTCTCTAGAGAACATCTAATTCTCTTCACAGATGCACTAAAGACCTCCCTTATTGTGGTGAATGTAATGTTTTTATCACCATTTATCATGATCAGTTGCACTGTTTCATCCTTAGAATATCAGAAATTGCTAATTCAAATAAACCATTCAAGTTAAAGCACTACTTAATGGATTCAGTAGTAAATTTGATAATTGCAAATGTTGGCATCATTGGTTGCAATCACACATCATGTGAAGAAGATTTCATAGATCATGACTTTTCTGCAGAGATATACAGATAAAACATGATCTGTTCTTCAGAGAAAACATAATCTGTTTGGTGAATTACAAAATTGTTGCCTCTTCCTCCTATAATCATTTTGTGTTCGGCCATTGTGTCAATGAGAGAAATCTTATCTATTGTTAATAAGGGAGATTTGTCTCATGCATTTTCTTTTTGGGGGGATACATCCATGTCATGTTCTGTTTAGCATGGTGTTGAGTCCACCATGCCAAACAGAACGTGAGATGGATAGGTTCGAAAAGAGTCATAGCAAAATTTAAACATCATCTTAAAGACTTCAGGCCAGTCAAAGTTGCCTTGGACTGTCATCATCATTATCATAATTTGTAAACAAGCATTTACAATGCAACGGGTCTCGCATTTGCTTGAGTTAGAGGTATTAGCGTTGTAAACTCCTAACTGGATGTTTCTTGCCACAAAATTAAAAGAAAAAAACAATGCGCGATCGCGCTATGTAAAATGCAGCGCAATCGTGCTGAAATTGAAAACTGAAAAACAGAGTGCGATCGTGCTATGTAAACCCCAGCACGATTGCGCTGCGTGGAAAATAAAAAGATAAAGTAGTCTGGAAACCATGCTGAAAAATGGAGCCTCGTATGTTTTCAGTAGTCCACCGGTGCTGTGTAGGTGGGCTAAAAACCGGAAAAGGCATGACGTGTGCATGCCTTTCATGAATGAACGCAAGCGGATTTTAAAAGCCAAGCCCAAGAACCAATGAAAGTGATTGATATGACATGGGCGTGGTTAGAAGCCCAAAGTGAGATTACTGCAGGGGACGGAGCCCTTTGCGCTCGCCCCTAAAAAGGACAATTGAAACCTATTGATGTATGGCTTAATGCAATCACTCCAAGTGACCTTCTTATGTGTAAGGAATAGTGTTTGTGCTGTCCTTGACTTGAAGCCTATGCAGATTTCCACCATTGGCTTAGTTTCTGACAACATTGTCAATATTTATGTAAGTCATCATCTTTCTATGCATGGTTGGACAATATATAACCTATATTCTAAGTGACTCATCTAATTTCTGCCTTGCATGTTGCTGTCATGGTGATATACATCTATTTTGCAATAGGTTTTGCTTGTGTCTGCAAAGCTAAATAGTAACCAGTTTTGTGGGTTGTTTCATGTAGTGACAGAGGCAATAGCACCCTGAAGCTCTGAATCCTACCAGTAGGATCCTGGGCAACACTTACTATCTTAGGAGACAGACAGGAAGTGATAATGACATGAGGAAAGTACAGGCTACGGCATGTGTGGATCAATGGAAGGAAACACATGCTGTAGCAACTCGAGAAGAAGAATGGATGTTCCCTATCTCGGCTGCTCTGGGTGTTCACCTGCTCTGACATGCATGTGCCTGAGTGAATGCATGGAACATTTGTAAGGCAAGGTGAGGGGTCGGTGTTGTGCATTCATCCTGTGTTGCGCATTTAAGATGATTCCTATCTTGCCCAGGAGTTCATTTACTGCGTACTGGCACAGGAAAGACAGTGGCTGCATTCATGGCTGCACACAAGCCTCTGGTCCTCTGTTTGCACTTCAACAGAAAGACATTGCATGTTAGCAGTTAGGATGGCTTTGTACTGAAGGAGAACACAAGACTGTGTGTGTGTGTCATGTGTGTGTGTGTATCAAATATTTGCCCACACATTACTCTCAAGGGAGATCCAGTGAGCTGCTGAGCGCGCTGACCTCTGTGGAGGCCATGTGGCACTGACTGACTGGATTGCCAATTGTTACTCTTTGGAATGGAGCTTGTACCAGGAAAATATGTTATTTGCATCCCATCACATGACTCTAAGAAAGAGAGTAGCTAGTCCAGAATCGGGTGATTCATATTGCATAGTTCTTATATTTACCTATTGTTCCATGTGTGCCGCCCATTAAGTATGGGCTTTGGTCTGTGCGTGTGCCATGCACAATATACCACTGTGCTGCCACGGCACGTGGCCATCTAAGCCACTAATTCCCAGCAATATGGTATTGATTATTCTTTTGAAAGCTTTCATTGTAAACCTAATAATTCGCTGGATTAAATCAATAAAGGGGATATAGCGAAAGGTTCCCTTATTTTGGTCCAAGGAGCAGACTCATTATTACAACACAGGGTAACCTCAAATCATGCTGCAAAAGAATGCAATGATTTCCAGAGAAGGAAAATGACAGTGGGCATATTTTACATTAAAGGTGCTGTACATCTGTAAAGCGAGGTCTTCGCCTCACCACAAAAATAAGCCATCATTCAAGAATCCCTCTTGTGATTGTTGAAAAGGTCTGCTATAATTGCAGAAACATTTTTTGGCTGCGCGTATGCTTTGGATATCCGTCTGTCCTATGTGCTGTGGCTTGCTGTAATGATAGGCCTGCTTCTTCGTGTTTATTTACCATTATCTCTCGTCAGCATGAAATTGAAATAAATCAACTGCATATGGAGGCTGCGTCCGAGGCCTGACTCAAGTCAACGGGGAGCAGGAGAGGTCATTTTATGACCGGCGAAGGCATGCAGGATCAAGGAATTGGCTTCCAGCTCCCGCCACACGAACAGGAAGGGTTTCCTCTCATAGGCCCTCCGGCATTATGTAAGAACATAGAGGTTGCTCAGTAGTGTTGTTGTTGATCCTTCAATCTTTGCCTACAGGCATCTGATGGATGTGCGCACACGTTTGCAGGCGCGTTTTGCATGGGCCTTTGACACCTGTCTCTTTGGAAAAAGGTAGAAAGCTGGATTTTTTAAACATTTTTTTAAAGGAATCAAAATTGTGATGATGGTATGCTTGAATTCATCTTAGCCTCTCTTCGTTACATCGTGAGACAATCCAGTGTATTTCAGCCCATCTTTGTTAAGTTCACACTCAGTGCTTAATTTGCAACGTAATAAGTGCCGGTGCCCACAGCTCGGATTAGAACCATGGCTGGCGCCATTAAATGTCAGTGCGCAGAGTACCAAGGCGTCTAGCTTTGAATCCTCCCTAGGCGTATGTGTTCCACTGCAGGACACTCTCTGCCCCTTTATCTCACTCTTACAGGTTCTTCCTTTCTCACTTTGTGTCTTTCCGCTTTGTGTGTTTTTCTCTATCTTGCTCTGGGAAATGTCTGAAGAGGGAAAATGAGTGCTTGGGGCTTCCATCAGAAACCACCAGTTCCAATTAATCACTGTTTACAGATAAGGACCAGGCCAATCAGTATTCTCCACAACAGTACAAACAATATAGGCCATACCAGACTCAGGGCCCTATTACCAGTCTGGCAGTCTGAAGAACGCTAGACTCGCAGTGGAGGTTGGACCACCGTGGCTGTGGCGGTCCAACCGCCACATTACGACCCTAGCAGTCGGACTGCCTAACAACCATTTTCTCCGCCAAGATCTTTGATCCCGATGAGATGATGGTGGTTGTAATCAGCCATTGTGGCTCTGAAGTCACCACCACCGGGCTGATTACAACCATGTTCTCCACTAGTCTTTTCATAGTAGTTGAACCGCCATGAAAAGGCTGGCGGAGAAGAAGTGATGTGGGCCACAGGGGGGGGCCTGCACTGGCCACAACATTGTCATGAACAGCACAGGGGACCCCTGCCTAGCACCCTGCTTGGCAGACAGTGCACATTCCGAGGGTGTTAGGGGGCCCCCTGTCCGTCGCACATTTTTCACTAGGATGACCGGGGGACCGGCCGGTCAGCCCAGTGGAAAACTCATAATGGGGCCAGTGGGGAGCCCGCCAGCACCGTGCTGGTCTCATCGGGAGGTTCGCAGTCAGGTTTTCCAACCGCCAAACTCCTATTCAGTCCCTCAGTCCACCTTTGTAGTACTTTGGCTTTGAGGTCCAGTGGGACATTGAGAACAGGGCCCGCATCTTGGCATGTGTGTCACACTTACAGTGTCTCATCAAGAAAAATGAAAAATACATGGACCGGATGCTTACGTTAATTTCAGCCATTGATAATTAGTCAGAGCCTCATTCTTCTCCATTGTTCTTTTGCTCACTAGGCCGGTACAGAAAAGGACTATTTAAATGCAAATCCGCCTTGCTCGTGCTTCAGTGCAGCCGGAACTGCTAATACACATCACCTTTGAAGTGAAACACAAATAGCCCCTGGCCTGTTTCAGCCAATATTGTCATGGAAGAAGTGGGCGCTGACAGTGGATTACAAAACTGCAACTTATTGTAACTATTCACATAGCAGCTGTAGACTAAAACATACTGGCAGCTTTAAGTTTGGAGGATCATGTAATAGCATCTCTACCTTGTCTGTCCACTTCTTTTCTTCGAGCCCAAGTTTGGCAGAGTGCATACTGATTGTTCATTGTAGACCCCTGGCATGATGTGTATGTGGCATTAAAGCAACACATCCCCTTTACTTAACAGACAACCAAGTACATCCAGTCCATGATTGTAATGAGCCTCTCGGGGGTCTAATCTGGTGTGTAAGACAAGGTGGGGGAATATCTTGCGCAGGGGCTGTTATTAATTAAAGTTCAGAATAAGGAGGCAAGAGACATGAAGGAGCATGCCAGCCCTTTGTGAAGAAGAGAAAAGTTCAAAGTTATCCATGGAGGTGGGTACCTCAGATAGCTCATCTTGAGGCAGACTTTCCAGATCACTTTTTTCTTTATCCTCCTGCAAGGACATGACGCCCTGTTTGTTGTTTGTGCCCTCCAGTAGGACAAGATGCTTTCCATATTGTCACCATTGTTCCACACTTTCAGCATACGTCATTAGATGTGATGATCAAACACAGGGTCATCATTCTGTAGACATTTACTCTTGGCCAGCACCATGCACCCATGGCAGAGATAAGATGGTCTTGATTTCCCCTTTCACTCATATTCTTTCATCTGTTTACATGCCAATCATTAGGAATGTGAATGACAGCATCCTGCTGAATAGGAGCTTAGCCTGGAACTTCCCATTGTTATCATGAAAGGTATCTTGATTGTGTGCAGAGTTCTATGGAGCACCTAAGAAACTTAGTCAGTATGGCTGCCTGCAATTCCTTCTTCATTGCCCATGAAACATCAACCATACCATTTTCTTGTGACCACATTGGCATGATCTTGCTTGTAGTCTGCAAAGTCCCTATCATTTAATGGAGTGCCATTACCCAATTTCACGACCATTGACATACATTGGTATAGAATCTGTTGAAAAGACTCAATTTAGCATAGAAATTGCCACATCAGCAGCTGTGCTGGGCATAGGTACAATGTCAGGAAATCTATAATACTTATCCGTCACAATCAGGAGATTTTGGCCAGAGGCAGTGGGGCCATCACAATCAGGAGATGTTGGCCAGTGGCAGTGGGCCTGTAGAAGTCAACAGCCACCTGTTCTGGAGTTTAAGATACAGATCTATATCAAGACTTTGATACAACAGACCGCTACTCAACTTCATTTTAACCATGTTGCCCAGCAGAGGTAACAGTATTGTCTGTTTTAACTTTATTTTCATGACCACTGCATCATGATGATCATTATGAGCAAAGTCAGTCACCCTTTTTTGAGGACCCTGGAGATAATCAGATTGGTGCCTCATTGAACTAAGCTCTTTCAGTGATATGCAAGTTCACCACGCACATAGCAAAAACATTTAAGCTCCTTGAGATCAGAGTGTTTCTGATGTGATCCAGATCTTACTATCACTGGTCCTATGAGCTTATGACTGTGATGAGTGTGGAGTCACTACGGGTGGCCTACAGGATATCATTTTGATTATACCCAGGTAACTTGAAAAAATCGGTATCTGTCATGATATCAAAGGATGCATGTGTCTTCTAGAAAAGGGCCTTTCGTGCCACAAAGATTTAGGTCTATCAAAAGTTCTGTGCAGCTCAGAATAATTACTATTGGCTGAGATTAATGGCAGTAATCCACCCTTCACCCTTTTGTTTACCTGAGGGTGATGCCCTAAGTTTTATGGGTGTGCTCAGAGGTGGGTCCTGTGTTTACTGTGCCACAGGACTCAAGTCTGGAGTTGCTTATGTTCCCTTTCAGAGGGACCTAGCCTGGCAGTTTAGGCGGGACTATCAGTTCGGTGAACTTTTCAACCAAATCCTCACTAACTCATTCTTGTAATAACTCAATTTTTATATATCCCTATCCCAAACCTTGATATTCCATCTAAATATAGACTCAAAAATATCACCTGGCCATAATATCATTCTAAATATATTATAGGTACAAAAAGATCATGCACAAAAATATTGAAGCAATTTGTATCATTGTTTTACTGTTTTACTATAATGTTGAAGTTTAAGTTATCATTTACTTTAATATTGATTTTGTTATTGTGTTATATTGTATTGCATGATGTAATGTATGCATGCCATTGTATATTGGGGGATTGGGTGAGTAGTTTTTTTAAATATATATAGATGAATGTTGATTGACTAATATGTTATTTATTTTATATTTTTGTTATTTATTTATTTAATTGCTTTATTATGTGTTATTTTAAAAAAAATTGGGCTGTGGGGTTTAGGTTTGGGTGGGTACTTGTTTTTTAAAAATGTATATAATACTACTTAGTATTGATTGATTCATGTATTTATGCAAATTTGTAATTGAAATTGAACTTATATTTAATATTAAAATGTAAAAAATATGTGTTTCCATACAGACTTTAAAGAATTTGGTGATTTATTTTAACAGGTTGTGAGTTATTTTGGAGGAAAGGGTGTCTAGTTTATTTTTTTTTAATTTATTCATAATAATATTTAAATCTTTAACATTTAAAAACCTAATAATTGTTATATATAGTAAATCTGACTCCCCTCAATATTTACACATTCTCCAGTGTTTATTAGTCTGGTGTTAGAGTATTACATTTGCCCCCCCATTCCTCACCCAGATGTAGGAACTTTCCCCAACATTTGTTAGGCTAGAATTACAATACAATAGTGAATTGACCCCCCCACCAATGTAAGCACTTTCTCCAAGGTTTGGTGCACTGAAGTTAAAATAGTCATTCTGGCACGGCCCACTTTACCCCACCATCCCCCAAATAAAAACATTGTCCCCAATGTTTGTCAGACTAGACCTAGAATAGTAAATTGGACCCATCCCCAATATATGCACTTTACCCAATGTTTTTAGAATTGAAGATAGAATAGCATTTTGAACCCCAAGACCCTAAACTAATGTGCTTTCATCAATGTGTGACAGTGGAGTAGTTTTTATATATATATTTTTTTATTTTCCTATTTTGGTTATCTAATTTAATATTTTAAAATTATTAGCTGTTTATATTATTATATCTATACACGTAATGTTTTTATGATTTAATAAATAGAAATATGTTTTAAATGTTTTTAAAATTGCTAATAATGACAAATAACTATGTAGTTTTATTATTCTACAAAAATGAATAATGTGTTCTTTATTACACATTACTTTAATATCATAGACATGCATTTCAATTTCTAATTTAATTTTAGTTTTTTATTTGTTTGAAAATGTTATATATTTTTAAGAATTACATTTTAAAAAATTAATAAATGGTTTTTTATGGTATTCTTATCTTACTTGTTTTTTCAGTGTATCACGTTTAAAAAAAATAATGTAACTGAATTACAATAATATTACATTTTAATATGCATATGTACAAATGCTGTGCTTATATTTTGATCCACCATATTTTCATAGCAGGTATTCTTGTGCTTTGTATTTTATGTATGTAAATTTAATATTTTGGTTTTTGATAGTTTGACATTGACATTTTTGTACCACATTTTTATATTTGATATTTCATCATGCAATCTCAAACCTTAAGATATATTGAAACAATGGTTTCTGCATCCTTGTAAATAAAAATCAATTTACCATACCTTCCACCACTGCATCATCTGATGTCTGCCTAGGCATATAAGATGGTTGTGTGAAGCCAATGTTATTGTATTGAGCTATTGAATCTGTGTAGTGTCACTTTTTTTATCCCTGAATGCAACACATTTACTTACATCAACAAATAAACTTGTGCTTGAAAGACTAGCAACACATCCAAGCTGGATGTTAAAACACTGTGCTATAAATAAACTATTAGAGTAAAAAAAATATTTTGCATTTTACTGAGGACTGTCCTTGGCAAAGGGTGAATGAAAATATGTGCCAAAGTCCATGGAGGAAAAGTCATCTTGGAGTGGGGTGGGCAACAGAAAAAAACACATTGGGAACATTAGGGGGCACATCTGTTTAAACAGTTTAATGGAGAATATAAAAAAATGTCCATCAAAAATATTCTAAATCACAGTCATAAAGTCCTAAAGAATATATAACATGCAAAAGAAAAGTTAAAAGTCCAACTGAAATCAAAGGTCACTCCTCAACCAATGATGCTGCTCTGGTTTGGGGACTGAAGTTCCTTGCTATCCTCAAGTTTGGATTTTGTGGTCACAATCCTCCTCTTACATAGACTATTAGGCTTCCAGGACGAGATCAGCACCTTTGAGTGACTGAACACACTTGGGTCGATATGGGAACTGCAGTTCCAGAAGTAATAAAAGACTAAACAACACGTTGTGTTGAGGTGTGGGTCTCTAGAGGAGACAATGGCCCTCATTACAACATTGGCGGTAAAAGCCGCTTACCGCCGTGCAGAAGACCGCCAACACACCGCCGCGGAATTCCGCCGCAGCTATTATGACCCACATCTCTGAATTCGCCAAAATTCAGACACCCACACAAGTCCGCCACACCAAAGGTCAGTGATAAACTAGCGATAACAAAACCTCCACCGTCACGCAAACAGAAATACGCCCACACTATCACGACACACGAATCCACGCGGCGGTCTTTCAACCGCGCCATTCCATTGGCGGTACACACCACCGCGCTCAAAATACACACACATTTACAAAACACAGCCACATTGGACGATTCAAAATACACACACCTGAGACACATACACACACCACTCCCACACACCCATTACAATATAAAACACACACCCACATCACCCACAAACCCCCATGACAAAAAATACAGAAAGAAGGCCAGAGAGAGACACCACCAGCAAGTACAACAGCATCCACAGGCACATAACACCATCACCCACACAACTTCCACGCACCTCACACAACACACCACTACATATCACCACACTTATCACCACACACTCCACCCCACACATCACCTACACCACCCCATGGCACGGCAAAGACACCCCAGGTTCTCGGAGGAGGCGCTCAGGGTCATGGAGGAGGAAATCGTCTGGGTAGAGCCACAGCTATTCGGATCACAGGTGCAGCACACCTCAATTGCAAGGAAGCTGGAGCTATGGCGAAGAATAGTGGACAGGCTCAACGCAGTGGGACAACACCCAAGAAATCGGGAGGACATCAGGAAAAGGTGGAACGACCTACGGGGGAAGGTGTGTTCTGTGGTCTTAAGACACCACCTGGCGGTTCAGCGGACTGGCGGCGGACCCACACCTCCTCCCCCACAACTAACAACATGGGAGGAGCAGGGCTTGGTGATTCCGCATCCTGAGGCCCTCGCAGGAGTAGGTGGAGGAATGGACTCTGGTAAGTCAAAGCTTTACTATTACATCCCCCACTCTACCTGCATGCCAACACATACCCCCAACCCCACCCTCACCCCCAGCACTCCAACTCCTCACATATGTCCCAACATCACAAACCACCCATCCCAACACCAAGACCTGCATGCAACAACAAAGCATGGACACCCATCACCAAAGCATGCCCACTGCACATACCCATACAACCCCCTAAACCATCATCACACAAGGTCCCACACAGGAATGCCAGCACTGGGGTACACGGTCACCCACCCATTGTACACCACGGCACACACAGATGCAATAATCATGCCTTTCCACCCCTGCAGGACCCCTACCCAACGTCACCAGACAGGAGGGTCCAGACATGTCCACTCCACCCACAGAAGAGGCCCACAGTGATGACAGCAGCTCTGTCCAACTGGATCTAGATGATCAGCCCGGCCCATCGGGGATCTCTGGACAGTCGGTTCCCCTCACACAGGCACACGCCACCACAGACCTTCCCCCCTCTAGAAACACCAGCACAGCACCTGCCCAGCGGGCCCATACCTCCGTCCCCAGGACACGTCAATCAGCTGTGTGTCCACCACTACAGGGAACCCAGGCTAACCCACCACCCCAACAACAACAGGGACCTGGGGGCAGTGGTAGTGGGCACACGGTCCAGGGGACGGAGGCCCAGGAACACAGGGGAACTGGGAGGGCTGCTGTGTGACAGGGGGAGGACAGGCCAATGGAACCCACTCTCCACGAGGCCCTCTCCTCCATCATGGGAGCATACCACCACTCCCAGGAGACGATGGCAACGGTACTGGCCAAGTTTCAGGAGACCCAGCGCATGCAGGAGGAACAGTATTTGGGCTTCAGGGAGGAACTCAGAACCATCAGCTCCACCCTGGGCACCATTGTAGGGGTGCTGAAGGAAGTACTCAACACCAGGGGGGACACTGTGGCATTACAAGGGGCCCCTGACACTAGCATGGACGATGAACTGCCCACCACCTCCGCCGGCGCTAGTGGACAGGACGCCCCGTAACAGGACCACCACACCAGCACCCCACCCCCTGCAGACGGAGAACCACCCCGCAAACGGTCCCTGAGATCCAGGAACAAGACAGAGAACGATGCCAAGACCCCCGCCAAGAAATGAGACCACCCTGATTGTCATCTTACTGTCCCACTTTGTCACCCTGTCCATAATTAAACTGCCCCAGCTCCACTTCCTATGCCCATATGGGCAATGCACCTGTGAGACTAATAGACTGGACTCTGCCATGGACACTCCTCTGCCATCACCCCTCACCATTTAACTTCCCCCTCCAATATTTTGCATTTAAATAAACACACCTAAAGCACAAAATGATCTGGAGTCTGTCTGTGATTTCGAAATAGTGTATTTGCAATTATAGTGACAAAATGTTTTTGAAATAGTAATGTCAACATACCTATGCCACACAGCTCTAGTCCATGAGGAATTTAAGCAGATGACACACAGTGGGACCCACATCTGTGAAACCGTAAGGGAAAGTGACAACTCAGTGACCATACACTGGGTGAAAACGACAGACAGGATAGAGGTAGTAGTGTAAAAGTACATGTAGTAGGCAGGATTGTATTCTCACCTGTGTTTCACTGGAAATATTGCTGGATCACTGAGTCCCTGTTCTGCATGTCTTCTTCCTCTGCTTCATCCTCATCACTGTCCACAGGCTCCACAGCTGCCACAACACCGCCATCTGGACCATCCTCCTGCAGAAAAGGCACCTGTCGTCGCAAAGCCAAGTTGTGAAGCATACAGCACGCCACGGTGATCTGGCACACCTTCTTTGGTGAGTAGAATAGGGATCCACCTGTCATGTGGAGGCACCTGAACCTGGCCTTCAGGAGGCCGAAGGTCCGCACGATCACCCTCCTAGTTCACCCATGGGCCTCATTGTAGCATTCCTCTGCCCTGGTCCTGGGATTCCTCGCTGGGGTCAGTAGCCATGACAGGTTGGGGTACCTAGAGTCACTTGCAAATGGCGAGGGACAACTGTTAGACACACACTAACCTGTAGGGATAACCCCAGACAACCATTCCCACTGTCTTGCTTCCAGGGGCTCACCTAATAGCCACACACGGTGCCTCTGGAGTTGACCCATCACGTAAGGGATGCTGCTATTCCGCAGGATGTAGGCGTCATGCACTGAGCCAGGGAACATGGCATTCACATGGGAGATGTACTGGTCTGCCAAACATACCATCTGTACATTCATAGAATGATAACTCTTCCGGTTTCTGTACACCTGTTCACTCCCGTGGGGGGGGACCAAAGCCACATGGGTCCCATCAATGGCACCTATGATGTTGGGGATATGTCCCAGGGCATAGAAATCACCTTTCACTGTAGGCAAATCCTCCACCTGAGGGAAAACGATGTAGCTCCACATTTTTATCAGAAGAGCAGACAACACTATGGACAATACGTTAGAAAACATAGGCTGGGACATCCCTGATGCCATGGCCACAGTTGTTTGAAATGACCCACTTGCAAGGAAATGGAGCACTGACAGCACCTGCACTTGAGGGGGGATTCCTGTGGGATGGCGGATTGCTGACATCAGGTCTGGCTCCAACTGGGTACACAGTTCCTGTATTGTGGCACGGTCAAACCTGTAGGTGATTATCAAATGTTGCTCCTCCATTGTCGACAGGTCCACCAACGGTCGGTACACCGGAGGATGCTGCCATCTCCTCACATGTCCCAGCGGACGGTGCATATGAAGGACAACAGCGAGCACAGAGTCAAACAACTCAGAGGTACGTACCCACAGTTTACACAGAACACCAATCATACACAAAAGGTGGCCTGTATGTGTGTTGAGACTAGGCCTAGGTATGTGTGACGCAGTTGAAAATGAGGCCATGTGGGCCCCTGAAATGGTGGCTGCCTGACCTCTAAAGTGGGACAATGGGATGTGAGCTAACTGTACACCGCCGCGGTAGGCGGTCGGAGACCGCGGCGCAATGCTGCATTGGTTAACATTGGACCCTATGGGTCCAGGGAGCCAATGACGATGTACGCCGGCAGTGATGGTACGCACCACCGCGGACATGACCGCCGCGGACGTGAGCGCCATTTTCTATCACTTCAATCACTCGATACCTGATCTTCGACAGGAGAGGGCCTACACTGCAAGTGCTGCTGTGACCTCAGTCTGGAAGAGACAATGGCTCGTGCGTCTGAGGAAAGGGCCCCTGCCTTCACTTTGGAGGAGTTGGAGAAGCTCGTTGATGGGGTCCTCCCCCAGTACACGCTACTGTACAGTCCTCCAGACAAACAGGTAAGTACACAGGGTGCATGTTGTATGGGCTATGCCTGTGTGGAGAGGGCTGGATGTAAGAAGGAAGGGGGCAGAGTGCTGCGTGCATGTAAGACGTTGAGTGCATGTGCCACATGGCAAGGGTAGGAATGGGGGCCACTCTCTTTGACGGTGCAGTTGGTAATGACTTCTCTTCTTCTTCTGTACATTTCATGTAGGTCAGCGCCCACCAGAAGAAGGATATTTGGCGTGCCATCGCCAAGGACGTCCGGACCCTGGGGGTCCACCACAGACGGAGCACCCACTGCCGGAAAAGATGGGAGGACATTCACCGCTGGAGCAAGAAGACGGCGGAGGCTCAGCTGGGGATGGCCTCCCAACATGGGAGGGGTACCCGTCAAACCATGACACCCCTGATGTTCAGGATGCTGGCGGTGGCCTACCCGGAGTTGGATGGGCGCTTGAGGGCATCACAGCAGACACAAGGGGGTGAGTACACTCTCATTCAGCTGACTTTGTGCGCAGTGGAGTTGTCTGGGTGGGGGAGGAGGGCTGTGGGTTTCCCTAGGCCAGGGCGAGTTCCGTAGGCTAGGCCCCTCCATAAGGCATGGCCCTGTGGCCCCCACCCCAACTCTGTAGAGTGCCAAGTACAGCTATTCATGCCCCTGTGTCATCTATGTGTGCAGATGTCGTCCATAGCCTTGTAGGCCATTTCCCAGGAATTGCACTGTGGAGCCCAAGAGTGCGGCGTAGTGCAGGGGGGCTCTGTGTCTGTCTTGTCTGCCAACGGTAGCGGTAATCCATGCACTCAACATGTCTTTCTTCTGTCTCCACCCCCTTTTTTTGGTCTTCCTGTTCTTGTGTGCATTAGCATCATCAGGCGGAGGAGCATTGGCACCGGAGCACGAGGGAGCTGCATCCCACATGGCCCTGGAGGGCGAGACTACGGAGTCGGAATTCACCAATGGGATGGAGGGCGAGGGGAGCTCCACGGCGGGGACAGGAGCTGACACCAGCGACACGGACTCGTCCTCTGATGGGAGCCCCCTACCAGCACCGCCCTCCCAGCAGCCTCTCAGCCTTCACCCCGTGCCCGCTCACCCAGGCGGGTGGGCATCACCTTCGCCCCAGGCACCTCAGGCCTGCCCCAGTCACCCCTGCTGCCCTCAGTAAGGAGGCCATTGACCTCCTCAGGTCCCTCACTGTTGGCAGTCTACCATTTTGAATGCCATCCAGGGTGTAGAAAGGCAGTTGCAACAAAATAATGCATTCCTGGAGGGCATTCATTTTGGGCCATGAAGGACCGCCAGCACAAGCCCCGCTGGGCCATGAAGGACCACCAGCACAAGCACCGCTGGGCCATGAAGGACCGCCAGCACAAGCACCGCTGTGCCGGGCACCGCCAACACAAGCACCGCTGTGCCGGGCACCGCCAACTCAAGCACCGCTGGGCCGGGCACCGCCAACTCAAGCACCGCTGAACAGGGCAGCGCCAAATCAAGCATCGCTGAACAGGGCACCGCCAACTCAAGCACCGCTGAACAGGGCACCGCCAAATCAAGCACCGCTGGGCCGGGCACCGCCAACTCAAGCACCGCTGAACAGGGCACCGCCAAATCAAGCACCGCTGAACAGGGCACCGCCAAATCAAGCACCGCTGAACAGGGCACCGCCAAATCAAGCACCGCTGGGCTGGGCACTGCCAACTCAAGCACCGCTGAACAGGGCACCGGCAACTCAAGCACAGCTGAACAGGGCACCGCCAAATCAAGCACCGCTGGTCCGGGCACCGCCAACTCAAGCACCGCTGAACAGGGCACCGTCAACTCAAGCACCGCTGAACAGGGCACCGCCAAATCAAGCACCGCTGAACAGGGCACCGCCAAATCAAGCATCACTGGGCCGTGCACCGCCAACTCAAGCACCGCTAGCCCATGAGCGGCAGGGGCACTGATGCAACTGGGTCCATCACGGGGTGAGTGATGCACTCTGGGCACCAGTTCCCCTCCAGAACCAGTGGAGACATGCATCCACTACCTCTGTGCTTCACAGGATGAAGCACTCTGGGCACCAGTTCCCCTCCAGAACCAGTGGAGAGATCCATCTACTACCACTGTCCTTCACAGGATGAAGCACTGTGGGCACCAGTCCCACTCCAGAACCAGTGGAGACTGTCATCCACTACCTCTGCCCTTCACAGGATGAAGCACTCTGGGCACCAGTTCCCCTCCAGAACCAGTGGAGACTGTTATCCACTTGAGAGACTGTGGCTTTGCACTCCCCAGGATATGGCAGTGGGCAAACCACCCACTGGAGAGACTTGAGAGACTGTGGCTTTGCACTCCCCAGGATAATGCAGTGGGCAAATCACCCACTGGAGAGACTTGAGAGACTGTGGCTTTGCACTCCCCAGGATAATGCAGTGGGAAAACCACCCACTGGAGAGACTTGAGAGACTGTGGCTTTACACTCCCCAGGATAATGCAGTGGGCAAACCACCCACTGGAGAAACTTGAGAGACTGTGGCTTTGCACTCCCCAGCATATGGCAGTGGGCAAACCACCCACTGGAGAATCTTGAGAGACTGTGGCTTTGCACTCCCCAGGATTGAACAGTGGGCATTGAGCCCCCTCGTGGATCTTACGTCGTGCACTCATCCGGCTGAGGTGACCCCCCTTCCCTTCCCCCTGAGGTGCCTGTTGTACTTCTATCTGATGCCCCTGCAGTGTTCTCTCAGTTTTGATCGGGTATCGAGTGTGGGCCTCGCCCATGCATTTTGGGCCCAGTGGTCCACGGACTATAAATGATGCAATACCTGGACTTGTATTATTGCTGTATATATTTGTTTATAGTGTATATTTATTTTTGAGTACTGGATTTTAATATATTACAATGGTTACACTCATTTCCTTTTGTCTTTGCATTCTTCCGGGGGCTTGAGGGGTGTAACTGTAATGTATCAACATGTATTAGTGTGTGTGTTGTAGTGGTTGAGGGTGGCGGTGTTGCGTGTGTGTGTCCCTGCTTTTTGCCTCCCCTCTTCCCTGTGTCGTAGGTGCAGTACTCACTGTGGTCTTCGCCGCCGGCGTTCGTGCTCCTGGTAGAGGAGCAGGAAGACTATCGCAGGTAGAATTTGGAGTTCCGGTTCCATGGTGTCCTCGTTCCTCGTGGGGTGTGTAGAGGTGAGCGTTTTCCCTTCGGAATTCCTGTTTCCGCCGTGTTTTTATCCGCGGTGAATCCGCCCCGGAAAAGGTGGCAGATTGGCCTGACATAATAGTGTGGGCAGTACATTGTCTCCCTCCTGTCTGTTGGTGGTGACCTCTGCGCTGTTTGTTTGTACCGCCGTGGCGGTTGGAGTGTTAAAGTGGCTGTCTTTGTGGGCGGTTTCCGCCACGGTCGTAATTGCTATTTTTTTACCACCGTCCTGTTGGTGGTCTTACCGCCGCTTTAACACCGTCCGCCAGGGTTGTAATGACCACCAATATGCCTGCAGATCAGGAGTTCAGAAGGCTACAGAGTACAAAATGCTGGTCAGCTTGTGCCTCTATGATTGCCCTCAACTCTTCAGTCATCACTTTCACATTCTGTGGCTCCTCATATGTTGTCAAGCTGAATCACCCCCTCAATGGGCTTCACAGCTCCCACCCAAGTCTTTTGATTTAGAGTGAATGACTCTGAGGATACAAACACTCTCCGATGGTATATTGTTCCTCCTCCTCAGTGGTGGTGCTGGAATCTTCTAGTGCCCATCAACTATCCAAGGTCCTTTGTTGTCTTTGCCCCAAGGACTGCTATTCTCTACTTTTTCCTGCACTGCTCACTGAATATTAATGGGAACAAAAGAAAGAAATGACAAGACCATCTCTTCAATCCATCATGTACACTGAAATACTTTTTCAATGACAAAGGAACATCATTATGCGCATCACATCCCTGTACCCTGCAAGGTTTATATTTCATAGTTCACTTTTAACAGTGCTTTGTGTGGGTAACCAATAAGCTTTTAAAGACCCTTCTCTGCAGTGGTGTGAATCTCAAGTACCAGATATGTGACTGGGGGATACCACAGCATGTCTGGGTGCTCATTATGACAATGGTGGTCTTTTGTGGGGGGCTGGCGGTGGAACAGACGATTCCCACCCCCTCCCGGATGACCACCTCGCCCAGACAGGTAGGTGGACCGACCGAAAGGGTGTGTGTGTGATGTCTGTGTGTAATGGAATGGGTGTGCGTGGAGGGGGTAGGGGTGTGTATGGATGCGTGGAGGGGTGGGGGTGTGTATGCATGCAGATTGGGGGTGGAGGTGTGTAAGGATGTGTGGAGGGGGTGTGTATGAATGTGGACAGGGAGTGTGTGTATGGATGCGGAGGGGGATGTGTATGAATGCGGAGGGGGTGCGTATGTGTGAGAGCGAGTGGGGGTGCGTGTATGTCAGTGTGAGAGCGAGTGGGGTGTTTGTATGTATACATGCGGTTGGGTGGGAGGTGTCTGCAAGTGTGTGGATGGGAGGGTGTGTTTGCAAGTGTGTGGACATGAGAGGGAGTGCTGTGTGCATGTGTGTGGTGTGTGTGTGTATGTGTAGCAGTATGGGTGTGCGTGAATGCGTGTGTGTGTATATGTGTGTCTGAATGGAAGCGGAGGGGTGGGGGTGTCGGGTGTGAGTAAGTAGGTGTGTGTATTGGGATGCATGTGAGTAGGGGTGTTCGTATGGGTGCGTGCGAGCGAGTGGGGATGTCAGTATGTATGCATGTGGTTGGGTGGGGGTGGGGATGTCTGGATGTATGCGTTCAGGTGGGGGGGTGTTTGCAAGTGTGGGTGTGTGTGTCTGCAAGTGTGTGGATGTAGGAGGATGCGTGTGCCGGCGACAGGAAAGGGGAACGGGGATTCCTGACGTCAGATGCGTTACCGGCAGGGTTTTTGTGGCGGGGCCACCGCCGCGAAAAGCCCGGTGGTTTGCTGCCTTTAATATGGCTGGCGGTCTTAGGCCTGCCGCCAACCCAGAGGAGCTCACTGCCAGCCGCACCGGTCTGACCACACCGGTGGGGCTGGCAGCGTTGTGGCGGTTTGGCTTTGGCCAAACCTCAGAACTTGTAATGCAGCGGTGTTACCGCTGGGTCTGCGGTGGTTAGGCCTCCACCGCAAGTGTGGCGGTCTTAAGACCACCACCCTCGTAATGAGGCCCCTGGTGTCTTCACTGGGTTCCTCTCTACACTTGCAACACTCCTTGGCTTTACAAGTATGAACATACACTTTCTGTTCCTGTAGGTCATTTTCTGTTAATAGCGGTTGGGAGAGATGACTTGACTACAGAGTTGTATACTTTCACTGTGGAGTTCTCCGCCTACATAGCAGAGGCAAAGAAATCGGGTACATAGGCAAAATACAGTCTGGCAGAACAAAATGAAAAGGGTTGCATATCGCTGTACAAATACAACAAACACTAAAATTTAATAGAAAATTATAAAAATAAAATATTTTAAATACATTTAAAAATGTTGGTGTGTGTAAATGAAGATGTGTGTATGCCATACGAATTTAGTTATCCTCACACACGGCCTCCACATAATCCAGATCTGGATATCTAGCTCAACCCAAGCAAGACACAATCCCTGTTATGTGCCAAGAACAACAAACAAAAAACAGTACAAACCTGGCTCAATGACATGAACTTTGACGGCTACCGACTCCAACTTTCACTGAATACCAAGTTACTTGGCTTCAACCTGGACACAAAGGGGGTTATTCCAACTTTGGAGGAAGTGGTAATCCGTCCCAAAAGTGACGGTAAAGTGACGGATATACCACCAGCCGTATTACGAGTCCATTATATCCTATGGAACTCGTAATACGGCTGGTGGTAAATCCGTCACATTCGGGACAGATTACCACCTCCTCCAAAGTTGGAATAACCCCCAAAGTCACCCTCAAGTAACACTTTGTTAAACAATCAAAGAGGACTTCGTACCAGCTCTCTCTTCTAAAGAAAATGAAACAGTTTCCTCCACAAAGCTTCTTTAGAACTGATGTTCAAGCCTTCGTACTCTGGATGGGGGAAATGCCCTACTCCATGGACTCCATGCTCCACACTGGCACTCCTTAAAGGCATCCTACACACCACAGCACGTTTCATCCAAGGTCTGAGGAAATATGATTGCATTACCCCCATCCTGGTGGAGGTCTGTTGGCTCTCCTTGCCAGCCACCACCATCTTCAAACCAGCTGCTTCTTTTACAAAGCAATTATGACCAGACCCAGACCCAGTTATTCTGCAGACAAACTTGCCATTTCTGGTGGTCTCAGCAGACACTCAGCCAGGAAAACATCAGACTGCAGACTAAGAAGCTGCCACCCTTGGCTTCAGACAGCTGATCACCGCACCCATGCACATCGCAGGTCACACACTGGACCCCATCTTCACCTCAAGCAAACAGATTACCATTGAGACCATCTCCACCCCATACCGGACCAACAACCGCTGCCTACACTTCACCATCACCGCAGTAGCTGCAGCTGCACCCTCAGGACTCCCCCACAGGAAATGGACAGAAATAACCAACAAGCAACTCACCACAACTCTAGCCAAATCCCTCCCACCATCCACCGCTGACATATCCAGAACGCAAGAAAGAACGCACTCCAGGAACGCATCAACTTTTCCACACACAACTCAAAGGAACTTTTCTCACTCATAAACGAGTTCACAAATCCCCCCCTCCGAAGCCACCAGCATCCCCCGTCGCAAGATCTCTGCGACAAACTCGCCACCTTCCTCCACCGCAGGATCCAAGACGTCTATGACAGCTTCCTCCTGGAAATTCAACCCAGCACCAGAACCTACTACCGACCCACTCCCCATACCCCCAGAACCCACCCAGACCATCCACAGCTGGTCCACGCTCACCACGGAAGAAACAGAAAGCATCATGAACAGCACCCACTCTGGAGACCCCACGGACCATTTCCTGCACCACAACTATGTCAGAGCCAGCACATCCATCACCCCAGGCTTCGGAACACGATAAACCACTCCATCAACCCAGGCACATTCCCTGAGGACTCTAAAACACTCCCAAGTACGCCCCCTCCTGCAGAAACCCTCGGCCGACCCATCAGAACGAACAAACTTATGGCCCATCTCGCAGCTACTCTACCCAGCCAAAGTACTGGAGAAAGCCATCAACACACAACTACGAAATTTCATCAAAGTCAACAACTTTCTGGACATCTCCCAGTCTGGGTTCTGCAGCAACCACAGCATGGAGACAGGTCTTCTTGCAGCCCCCGACATCTGATCACTTCTAGACCATTGCCATACCACAGCACTCATACTCCTTGACCTCTCTGCGGTCTTCGACACAATCTCCCACAGCACACTATGAACCAGACTCCACGACGTAGGAATCTGTGGAACAGCCCTGAAATGGATCTACTCCTTCCTCTCCGGTAGGACTGCAAGGGTCAGGCTCCCTCCCTACACATCTAAACGTACAGGAGTCAGCTGCAGAGTTCCCCAAGGATTCTCTCTGAGTCCAACTCTTTTCAACATATACATGACCCCACTTGCTTCCATTGTCAGAAGCCATGGACATACCCAAAAGGAATTTCTACTCGGGAATGGAAGCCGTCGCCACCTGGATGAGAGGAAGCTGCCTCAAGGTCAACTCTGACCAGACAAAGCTCATCATTTTCGGAAACGCCACCTTGGCATGGGACAACTCCTGGTGACCCACATCTCTCAGCACTCCACCTTCACCGACTGACCACGCCCGCAACCTAGGCATCATCCTCAACTCTTCCCTATGACCTGACAGGTAAACTCAGTCACCTCCTGCTGCTGGCACACTCTCTGCAAACTCCGTAAAATGTTCAAATGGATCATAGCAGACTACCACAGGACAGTCACCCACACCTTTGTCACAAGCAAGCTTGACTACGGGAACGCTCTCTATGCCGGCACCACAACGAAAAACATCAAAAAGCTGCAACTCATCCACCACCGCCAGACTTGTCCTTAACCTCCCAAGCCAAGAACATACCTCCCAGCACCTAAGGACCCTCCACTGGCTCCCGATAGAAAAACAAATCATCTTCAAGTCACTCTCACCCACACTACAAAGCCATACATAATGTCGGACTTGCCTACCTGAACCACAGAGTCTTCTTCCACACCCCTGCCAGATCCCTCCGCTCAACTGGCTCTGGCCACTATCCCTCACATTTGAAAAAATACTGCCAGAGGACGATCCTTCATCTACATCGCAGCAAAGAGCTGGAACAACCTACCCCTAGACCTCACACAAAGCCCATCGCTCACCATCTTCAGGAAGAACCTCAAGACGTGGCTTTTCGGCTGAGGCTCCATCATTCCCCCCACCCCCAGATCCTTGAGACCCTCACAGGTGAGTAGCTGTGCTTTACAAAAACTGATTGATTGATTGATAAGAAGTGTAAAAAAGGCAGCAAGCCTTTTCCATCAATCCACTCATGATTTTTGGGTAGCTGTGCCTGTAGAAATACCAGCTACGTACAAACACACATACATACCTACACAAATACATACATACAGTTATATTTATATATGCATTCAAGACAAAAATGAGGTTTGTTGGAAAAGGACCCTCTCTGAAAGGTCACCCCAAACTATTTGCCTTCTACCCTCCCTTTTTGCTGAATTTGTTTTTGTTGGCCTTGGGACTCTGAGCACTTTACTGCTACTGACCAGTACTAAAGTGCATGTGCTTTTCCCATAAATCATGGTAACATTGGCATATTTAATTTACTTGTAAGTCCCTTGTAAAGTGGTATACCATATACAAAGGGCCTATAAATGAAATGTGACTAGTAGGCCTGCAGCACTGATTGTGCCACCCACTTAAGTAGCCCTTTAAACATGTCTCAGGTCCGCCACTGCAGGGTCTGTGTGTGCAGTTTAACTGCCACATTGTCTTGGCATTTAAAACCCCTTCCCAAGCCTTAAACTTCCCTTTTACTACATATAAGTCACCCCTAAGGTAAGCCCTAGGTAGCCCATAGGACAGGGTTCTATGTAACTAAAAGGTAAGACATGCACTTTTAAGTTTTACACGTCCTGGTAGTGAAAACCTTCCAAAGTCATTTTTACTACTGTAAGGCTTACTCCTTTCATAGGCTAGCATTGGGAGTCCCTTAATTAACTTTTAAGTTGTAAATCCTGATTAGAAAGGAGTAGCTGCCTTATGTTTCATATCTTTGGAATGGTAATGATAAATCTCCTTAAATGGTAAAGTTGGATTTAACATTACTATTTTAGAAATGCCACTTTTAGAAAATGTGCATTTCTCTTTTCTTTTTGCTCTGTGTGCCTTGCAGCCTGTCTCCAGTACACGTCTGGTATAGGTGACCTCTGCACAAACACAGCAAGGCTGGGTGTGACAGAGAACTCATCTGCATTTTGATAGCTCTTACTGGGCAGGAAGAGGAAGCTGACTCTTAATCCTAAAAAGGGAATGGCTATCCCCACACAAAGGGCTGATTACTCCCTACTCATAGTCTGGAGCCAGGGCAAGGAAGAAAGGACCTCTGTGCACTTCAAAGACCCTTCGTTGAAGTCACCCCCACTTCAAAGACACTTTTGAGTATGAGTACTGGGCCTCTGGACCCTACCAAGACAGTACACTACCGGAGCTGTGAAGAACTCTGCCAGGAGTAAGGACTGCTGTGCTACACAGATTGCCACTCTGCTTGACTGCTGCCCAGGAAGGACTGCTTTCTGCTTTGATGAGCTGCCCTGCTGATCTCTGCCCTGCTGAGGACAAGGACTAGGCCCATCTCTCCTGTCCTGAACCCAGAGTGACACCAATGGTTTGTTGGCTTGCCCCCTGTTCTTCTGCAGTCTCGGGGACATTAAATGCTGCCTGCAACCAGCACCTGCACTCTGTCTGCTGTGAGTCCTGCTCTGCCAAGTGGTGCCAATCCAGTTCTGGGTCCTTGGAAGTGAGCATCTGTGCTGTAACCCAAGAAAATCAATGCATCAGTGAAGTTGTGCCAACCAGAACTGGTGCATTTCCACTCAACACTGGTATTTCACAACTGCTGCTTGAGCAGCGGATACTGCATCGCCTACTTCACAACGCATCGTTCCATGATTCTGACGCATCTTCAACTCTGCGTGGCTTGGTGACAATGTATCGCCTTGATTCCCATCGCTGCTTGACTTTCATGCTTCTTCAATGCTTGCAGCTTGGAAACAACGCATCACCTACATCTCCATGACCAACAGCGACACATCTCCTCTTCTGCTCTGCACATCTCCTCCTCAACATCAGCGCTTCTTCCATCCAAGGTACTTTTTTAGCCGGCCTGTAGCCGCCCTGCCCTCTATTGTAGTCTGCCTGAACTTTGGATTTAGCCCGGTCTAGCACAACCTCAAGTAACCCTTAAGCGCTATTGATTTCTAAGCACTACTTTTTTTTGGTTTATTATTTAAAACTCCATATCTTGACTTCTACTGGATTTTTGTAATGTTGGTTTTGATTTACTCATAAAAGTATTTTTCTAAACCTGTGTGTAGTCTTTTCTTGGTGTTTCCATTGTGTTACTGTGTGTGTGTGTGTTGCAGAAATACTTTACATTGCCTCTTTAGATAAGCCTGACTGCTCTGTGCCAAGCTACCACAGTGTGAGCACAGGTTGTCTCTGTGTGTGTCCAGCTTACCCTGACTAGAGTGGCGATTCCTGCTTATAGAGGGTGCGTACCTTGACAACAAGAAACCCCAGTTCTAACAAGGTTAGAATGCAAAAACAAAATGTTGTGTGTCATGGAGGCATGCAAGTTTGAATGTGACATCAACGTGGCACAACAGTTTTTACGCAGAATGGTACGTCAGTGGTGTGATTCATAGTCCGTCATTCATCATCGACTGAACACTGTACAACAGCTATGATGAAGCAAAACAAACCAGCAATTTAGATGAAAAATGAGGCCACTGTTGTCACACATCTAAAGACCATGATCCTGGTTCCATGTTCCACCTCAAATCTGGATGGGACTGAAGTGCAGATGTTAGGTCTACTGTAGGTACGGTTTCATGGAGGTGTGCAACAAGCGACAGGTCACTTTGGTTTTGCACACAATATCTGGGAAAGTGCCCCCTAAATGTTCGAAACATATAAAGAACAATAATTTGAGAATGCCAAAAGTGCCTCTTGTGCTCCTGTTGAGGCTGTGTGGTTTGATGTAGGAATGGATGGAAAAGATGAGTAGCGAGGGTGTACCCAGCATTATCTGCAGCAAAAATGTGGGAAACATTTTTAAATGTTGCCTTAGTGAAAATGCTGCAGAGCTTCTTTACATACATGATTTCAATGTTAGTCTCAAGGATGTGTATAAGTATATGGTAAAGTAATGAATGACTGTATTTGAGATGCCATTCTCTAGATTTGCATATAGCCACAGAGTTAGTAAAACCTTTTGGCCACATATCACTAAAATCCCCAGCAACTACCTGATGTGTGAAAGGTGACTATTGGAAGATGTAGCTATCACATTTACGCCAAGGAAATGCAGTCTGCACATTATGCACATCAATGAAACAGTCTCTGGCCATACAGACAGGTAGCACGTTTAAGTGCAACCAATGTCTGTTGTTGAAACAGTGTTTCTTGTGTTGAGTTGGCTGAAGTGCCACATGGATGCAATCAGTGGCACCTAATAACCCATGAAGCGAACACTGGTATAGGACAGCCTTTCCACATGTTGCCTTTGAGCTAGTGACTCTGGCATAGTGATAAACTGTTGCACTTGGCTGGTGTTACATGTTAGTATGACACAGGCAGGGTGACTTAAATACCTAAGACATGTCTGTGGTTTACTCTCTAGTCCCCTGGGGAAGATCCAGCAACCAGGAAATGGAATGCAGTGAGGATTTTGGCATGAGCATTGATGACCTTGGAGTGAGCTGTAGGTGATTTGAGCTCCAGCTCTCAATCTGCACCATGTCAAGGATCAAATCTGGAAATAAGTGGCATTTAGCTATGGCTGCTTCCTTCTGCATGCCAAAGACATTCATCCCCTGTCTATAATTGTTTTCTCTCCTCCTCAAAATATTGTTCCTTAAAATGAGGGGAAAGGCAACAATCATATTCATCAACATGGTGAAATTTCTTTTTTTGTGGGTGGTTTGTGGCTTGCTTTCCTATGTATGCAACCTGTTTGTGATTGGGTGATAATGTAGCTAGTTTCACCCTTTGCTGGGTGTGAATGAGTCCTGACTGTTCACTCCTGCCTCCCTGCAGTGACAGAACTATTCAATGTGATACAATACTTGGTGCAATATGTGTTTCTTTTAGTTGTACCTAAAGTTAAAGTTGCTTATATGTTTAGAATATTATTAATTCAAATATTATTAAAAATGTCAAACATTTTAATATTTTTCTTTCTATTTTCTTATTTTTTCCCCATGTGATATTAGTATTATAAACCTTTTTCCATTGATTTCTATGAGTGTCTTGCAGTACCCGTTATGAAACGTGTGACGTGCTTTGCTTACTCCAAGGCTTGGCAGGAGTAATTTTGAGTCTCTTTTGTAAGCAGTACTACTGCAGCAGGGGAGGCCTTGGGCAACAGGGCAATATTTTGGCAGCAGGGTAGTCCTTCTCTGTAGCATCCACATATCAAGAAGTGTACTGAAGAGTGGGTCTGGGGGTCCTATTTTCATACCTGGTGCTCTGCTTCAAGTGAGAGAAGCCTGTGGAATTTACCACCAGAGGCATGTCTAGGATTTCCTGCCTCTCTGACTTGGTCCCAGGCTCTCTGGTGGCACAATAGGATAGTGTGAAATTCTTTACGTGTGAGCTGAGGTAGGGTCTTTGAAGTGTATGTGTGGTAGGTGACAGCTTCCTACCTTCCTTCCTCCCATCTACTTGGGATGACACACCCTCCCAATACTCAGTCTCCCTTTTGTGATACTGCCTGGGAGGAATTTACAAAGGCCAACTACACCTAGTCAATACCTAGTCATGTGACCTGGGATACAGACCGCAGGCACCAAATGGGTAGGACAAGAAAGTGCCCAATTTCTGAAAGTATTACACGAGAAACCCGTAGACCCAGTTGACACCTGGGTTTTAAGATATCATGCAACAATGTCTCAATGGGTATTATTAAGATACACAATTCACAAGATAAATTGATTATGCAGACAACAAAACATACGTTGTCCCAATTTCTTGGGTAACTGCAGCTATATTATCAACACAAGCATAACAAAATGCTTTGTGGGTTAAAAAGCAACAATAACCATGCTCTTAAAGTGTGTCCTAAGTGCAAGGTGAGCGCATTGTGCTTGTGAAAAACATTAAATGGTGCAAGTGAAGCATGTGAAAAGAGAGTGACACAGCATATTGGAAATAATTTACTAAAATATTATGCATGAATAATTGGAATATGGTAACAATAATGCAAAATCATGTTATAAATTACAGTTGCAAATGTGGCTGGTAGATGTTGCCGGCATTTCGACCTGCATGACTAGAGGTCATCATCAGGATAGGAGTGACACACAAATTAAAGATGTAACCTAAAAAGAAAGATGGAAATTAAGGTTTATCCCTAATACCTAACTCAATTAGAACTATATTAGAGTGGTCAAGGGACATACTGAGAAGGTACCTGTGACAAATCCAGAGCACAGAGGAAAGAAAAAGAGAAGAAGGGCTAATGTTAGCTGCAACCCACTTAACTCGGATATAAAAAACTGTAAATACTTTACGGGTATAAACCACTTACTTGGAAAAACAACTGTTAAGCGTGTGAACTAAGGAAATGGATTAGTGATGTTGGTCCACCACATACAAGGGATATGTCCTTAATCTCCAGCAAATGGTCAAAAGATTATCTGGGGATACACATAAGTAGTTTCAAAATAAAAATGTAACAGACTGATTAGCCAGAACTTTCTATGGCTCCCAACAAGTAAGGCCACTAGCCCATGTAATTGAGCGGAAAGTGGCCATGGTGCAACTTAATCACTCTTACAGCAACTGGACAGTAAACTGCGGCCTTTAATCCAATGCGACAGGTGTGAGGATCAGTCCCATTTCAGTTAAGTCGCTGTCACCCCGACTTTATCTAAATGAAAATTAATGATAAATAAAAGTGTTAGGCTATGATATGTGTGCTTGAACATATGCTACAAACTGTGAGAAAGTAGCCTCTTTCTAGCCTTGTTACCCCCACTTTTGGCCTGTTTGTGAGTATATGTCAGGGTGTTTTCACTGTCTCACTGGGATCCTGCTAGCCAGGGCCCAGTGCTCATAGTGAAAACCCTATGTTGTCAGTATGTTTGTTATGTGTCACTGGGACCCTGCTAGCCAGGACCCCAGTGCTCATAAGTTTGTGGCCTATATGTATGTGTTCACTGTGTGATGCCTAACTGTCTCACTTAGGCTCTGCTAACCAGAACCTCAGTGGTTATGCGCTCACTGCTTTCCAAATTTGTCACTAACAGGCTAGTGACTAAATTTACCAATTCACATTGGCGTACTGGTACACCCATATAATTCCCCAGTAAATGGTACTGAGGTACCCAGGGTTTTGGGGTTCCAGGAGATCCCTATGGGCTGCAGCATTTCTTTTGCCACCCATAGGGAGCTCTGACAATTCTTACACAGGCCTGCCACTGCAGCCTGCGTGAAATAACGTCCATGTTATTTCACAGCCATTTACCACTGCACTTAAGTAACTTATAAGTCACCTATATGTCTAACCTCCACCTGGTGAAGGTTGGGTGCAAAGTTACTTAGTGTGTGGGCACCCTAGCCAAGGTGCCCCCACATCATTCAGGGCAAATTCCCCGGACTTTGTGAGTGCGGGGACACCATTACACGCGTGAACTGTACATAGGTCACTACCTATGTACAGCGTCACAATGGTAACTCCGAACATGGCCATGTAACATGTCTAAGATCATGGAATTGTCCCCCCAATGCCATTCTGGCATTGGGGGGACAATTCCATGATCCCCCGGGTCTCTAGCACAGAACCCGGGTACTACCAAACTGCCTTTTCAGGGTTTGCACTGCAGCTGCTGCTGCTGCCAACCCCTCATACAGGTTTCTGCCCCCCTGGGGTCCAGGCAGCCCTGGCCCAGGAAGGCAGAACAAAGGATTTCCTCTGAGAGAGGGTGTTACACCCTCTCCCTTTGGAAATAGGTGTGATGGGCTGGGTAGGAGTAGCCTCCCCCAGCGTCTGGAAATGCTTTGATGGGCACAGATGGTGCCCATCTCTGCATAAGCCAGTCTACACTGGTTCAGGGATCCCCCAGCCCTGTACTGGCGCGAAACTGGACAAAGGAAAGGGGAGTGACCACTCCCCTGACCTGCACCTCCCAGGGGAGGTGCCCAGAGCTCCTCCAGTGTGTCCCAGACCTCTGCCATCTTGGAAACAGAGGTGTTTGTGGCACACTGGACTGCTCTGAGTGGCCAGTGCCAGCAGGTGACGTCAGAGGCTCCTTCTGATAGGCTCTTACCTCTCTTGGTAGCCAATCCTCCTTCCTAGGTAGCCAAACCTCCTTTTCTGGCTATTTAGGGTCTCTGCTTTGGGGATCTCACCAGATAACGAATGCAAGAGCTCACTAGAGTTCCTCTGCATCTCCCTCTTCACCTTCTGCCAAAGGATCAACCGCTGACTGCTCAGGACGCCTGCAAAACCGCAACAAAGTAGCCAGACGACTACTAGCAACCTTGTATCACTTCATCCTGGGGGTAGCCTGCCTCCTTCTTGCACCAGGAGCTCTGAAGAAATCTCCTGTGGGTCGACAGAATCTTCCCCCTGCAACCACAGGCAACAAAAGACTGCATCACCGGTCCTCTGGGTCCCCTCTCAGCACGACGAGCGTGGTCCCTGGAACTCAGCAACTCTGTCCAAGTGACTCCCACAGTCCAGTGACTCTTCAGTCCAAGTTTGGTGGAGGTAAGTCCTTGCCTCCCCACGCTAGACTGCATTGCTGGGTACCGCGTGATTTGCAGCTGCTCCGGCTCCTGTGAACTTTATCAGGATTTCCTTTGTGCACAGCCAAGCCTGGGTTCCCGACACTCTAACCTGCAGTGCACAACCTTCTGAGTTGTCTCCGGCGTCGTGGAACTCCCTTTTGTGACTTCGCGTGGACTCCGGTTCACTCTTCTTTCAAGTGCCTGTTCCGGTACTTCTGCGGGTGCTGCCTGCTTCTGTGAGGGCTCCCTGACTTGCTGGGCATCCCCTCTGTCTCCTCATCCAAGTGGCGACATCCTGGTCCCTCCTGGGCCACAGCAGCATCCAAAAACCCTAACTGCTAGCAAGGCTTGTTTGCAGTCTTTCTGTGTGGAAACACCTCTGCAAGCTTCTTCACGACGTGGGACATCCATCCTCCAAAGGGGAAGTTCCTAGTCCTCTTCGTTCTTGCAAAACACTAAGCTTCTTCCATCTGGTGGCAGCTTCCTTGCACCCTCAGCTGGCATTTCCTGGGCTCCTGCCCACTGTCGACACTGTCGCAACTCTTGGACTTGGTCCCCTTGTCTTACAGGTACTCAGGTCCGGAAATCCACTGTTGTTGCATTGCTGGTGTTCGTTTTCCTTGCAGAATCCCCATATCACAAGTTCTGTGCTCTCTGGGGGTTGTAGGTGCACTTTACACCTACCTTACAGGGTCTTGGGGTGGGCTATTTTTCTAACCCCCCCTGTTTTCTTACAGTCCCAGTGACCCTCTACAAGCTCACATAGGTTTGGGGTCCATTCCTGGTTCGCATTCCACTTTTGGAGTATATGGTTTGTGTTGCCCCTATACCTATGTGATCCTATTGCAATCTACTGTAACTTTACATTGCTTGCATTACTTCCTTTTGCTATTATCTGCATAATTTTGGTTTGTGTACATATATCTTGTGTATATTTCTCATCCTCATACTGAGGGTACTCACTGAGATACTTTTGGCATATTGTCATAAAAATAAAGTACCTTTATTTTTAGTATATCTGTGTATTGTGTTTTCTTATGTCATATTGTGCATATGACACCAGTGGTATAGTAGGAGCTTTACATGTCTCCTAGTTCAGCCTAAGCTGCTTTGCCATAGCTACCTTCTATCAGCCTAAGCTGCTAGAAACACCTCTTCTACACTAATAAGGGATAACTGGACCTGGCACAAGGTGTAAGTACCTCTGGTACCCACTACAAGCCAGGCCAGCCTCCTACACAAACACTATGCCAAACTCTGTTTTAACCAGGGCACAAACCTGGGCTCCAAAAATAGGTGTTTTGCTCGTCTTGGCGGCGAGTCCTGACTGAAACAGGTGTAAACCACAGTATGTGAAGTAGCTATGTTAAAAAGGCCCTGAGTGGCTCACTGACTAGACCGTGGGTCAATGACACAGCTGGGATTTTGTTCAGTATCCCGGGGGCACTTGGCAGATCCAATAGTTATTTTCAACACCGAGTGTGCGCCACCTTCATTTCAAGGAGGCAGAAGGGGCCCAACAAATAGGACCATAAGCGAATTAACAAACAATAATGTAATGATCACTCGGACGATCAAATAATGACTTTGTTAGCATACTGGGTGTGACCTAACTTCCTTTCAAGGGGGTTGGCATAATGGGCCATGAACAGTTAACCAACCAGTGATGTAATAGGTATCCCACAGACACTAGTTAACTTGCACGAATGTAACCTTGAGTGCCAGGTTAATAAAGGCCTATCCCTTACATGAAGCAAGAGTTTATTATGTCCCACTGAGAACCTGGTTCAAAAATGTAAGTTTAGTAAAAGAAAAACAAGCCAATACGGGGTCTATCCCAATATGGGCTTACACTCTAATATTTGTATTATTACTAAATATTATATAGCGCACCTCATCATAATTAGAGTGATCCAAATGAAACCCAAGTTACAAACAAATATATGCAGATGTTATAAACATCACCCACAGCCGGAGGTTATATCTTAGTTATTATTGAAAAATGTGATACAGAAAATCCAAGCAGGAATGCAGATGTTAAGGCAAGTACAGGACAATCATGTGGAAACCATACTATTTTCTTTATCTTCAAAAGTGAATTTGAGATGTGGTTGGTTGGTTTTAAGCCAGTTAGTGAACAGTTTAAGAGAATCCTCCTGGCCCTCCCAGATGAGCAAAATATCACCTATGCACTCAAGACCAGAATCAAAAGTGAATGGATACCATTTGTATCTACCTTCTGTTCAGCTAGTAACAAGGTTAAAAACATAATTATAATTTAAAAAAAACAGGAGTATACTACGCACCAAGCCCATTTTTTCTGAACTACCTCTGTTTTCCTATAAAAGAGGGTACAATCTAGAGGATCATCATGCCATGCAATCAAATGGATGCCCAAAACTAAAACAAATGAATCTATTACTGCAGCCTGGGGTCATCCGCCAGTGACTGTCCATTTCAAATGCAAACATTGTGTGGTTTGTGCACGGACAATAAATACAAAAACATTTGTAACGGGCACTAACACATATACATTGCAACAAGTGAGCAATTGTCGCTCTACAGATGTGAAATATGCCATTTGTTGCCTTTCCAACTTGATCTGTACTGGGCAGACAACCCGTATGGTCAAGGCTCACATTATTCAACTTAGAAGTAGAATCAGGTGCCAAGTAGAGAATGCCCCATGGCTGCTCATTTCAAGGTGCTCAAACATTCTGAGAATGATTTTACATGGCACGTGGTGGATCAACCGATGCTTCCAGCACGAGGTGGGGACCTCTGACAGCTACTCATATGCTGTGAATGCCATTAGATCTCCTTCTGAAATTCTGTTGATAATGGCCTTAACACTTTGGAGGAGTGGAATAATATGGTTTCCATGCGATTGTCTTGCACTTGCCTTTACATCTGCGTTCCTCCTTGGACCTTCACTATAAAGTTTTCATTAATAACTAAGGGCCTGATTATGACACTTGAGGTCCTAGGACCGCCAATGTTGTGGTGGCAGTCAGACAGCAGCACTCCAGGTGGTCCAACTGCCACATAATGACCATGGCGGTTGGACCGCCATGGAACCGCCATAGCCACCAGGAACATGTCACAAGTTAAGTTTCTGCTAGCCTTTTCATGGCGGGGATCCCGCCTTGAAACGGCTGGTGGAAACACAGTGCATGGGGCCACAGGGAGACACCTGCACTGCACATACCCATGGAATGGGCAGTACAGAGGCCCCCCTGTCCAGCACCTTTGGAATATGCACTGTCTTGCAGGCAGTGTGCATTCCAAGGGTGCTGGTGTGCTACAGTATTGGCCTGGGCTTTCTAAAGGGAGCCCAGACCAATAATGTAGCACTGTTCCTGCCAGGCTGACTGGCAGGAACGTCGTAATACGATGTTCCCGCCGGTCAGCCCGGTGGGAATGTTGTAATATGGTGTGGGTGGGGGTGAGGCAACTGTGTTGATGGCTGCCTCAACCCTGCAAGTTTGGTGGTCGGCTCGTCCGACCGCCAAACTCATAATAAGCCCCTAAGATATGACCTCCAGCTGGGGGGGTGATGTTTATAACATTCTGCATATATTTATTTGTAATTTGGGTTTCTCTTGGATCACTCTAATTATGATGAGGTGCTCTATATAAATATCAGAATGAAAGTCCATATTGGGATAGACTCCGTATTGGCTCGTTTTCCCTTTGCTAATCTCACATTTTTGAACCAGGTCCCCAGTGGGACATAATAAACCCTTGCTTCATGTAAGGGATATGTCTTTATTAGCTTATGCTCGAGGTTAGATTTGTGCAATGGAACTAGTGTCTGTGGGATACCCATGACATCACTGTTTGGTTAACTGTTTGTGGCCCATCATGTCGACCCCCTTGGAAGGAAGTTAGGCCACCCTAGGCATGCTAAAAAATGCATTATTTGATCAGCCGAGTACTCAGTACATAATCATTTGTTAAATTGCTTGTGGTCCAATTTCTTGGACCCCTTCTGCTTCCTTGAAATGAAGGTGGTGGACACTCGGCATTGAAAATATATTATTTGTTTCGCCAAGTGCCCTCAGGGTGCCGAATAAATTACTGCTGTGTAATTGACCCACGGTCTAGTCAATGAGCCATTCTGGCCCTTTTTAACGTAGCTACCTCTTGCTCAGCGGTCTAGATGGTTTACACCTGTTTCAGTCAGGACTCGTCGCTGAGACGAGCAACACACCTCTTTCTGGACCCCAAGTTTGTACCCTAGTTACAACAGTATTTGGCATAGTGTTTGTAGCTTATGCTCAAGCATGCATAGCATAGTATAATGCTTTTTTATAATTACTTTTTATTTAGATAAAGTTGGGGTGACAATGACTTAACTGTCACAATAGATTAAAGGCCGCCTCTTACTGTATGGTAGCTGTAAGGGTGATTACGATGCACCACGGCCACTTTCTGCTCAATTATACAGGTTAGTGGCATTACTGGTTTGGAGCCATAGAAAGTGCTGCTTATCAGCCTTTTTGCATTTTTACTCTGAAACTATTTATGTGTATCCCCAGATATTCTTTTCACCATTTACTGAAGATGAAGGACCTATCCTTTATAAGTGGTTGCCCAGCATCACTGATTCATTTCCTGAGTTCACATGCAGAACAACCTTTTTTCCAAATTAGTGGTTTTCCCATAAAGTATTTACTGTTTTTATATCTGAGTTAAGTGGGTTGCAGGTAACAATAACCCTTCTTGTCTTTTTCTCTCATAGGTGCTCCAGATTTGTCACAGGTACCTTTTTAGTATGTCTCTTGCCCTATCTAATATAGCTCTGATTGAGTTAGGTATTAGGGCTAAACCTTCATTTTCATCTTTCTTTTTAGGCTCCATCTTTAATTTGTGTGTCACTCCTGTCCTAAGGATGACCTCTAATCATCCAGGTCAAAACACCGGTACCAGCCACATTTGGAACTTTAATTTATGAAATTATATTGCATTATTGTTACAATATTCAAATTATTCATGCATAACATTTTAGTAAATTATTTCCAATACGCTGCGTCACTTTCTTTTCACATGCTTCACTTGTGCTGTTTAATGTTTTTTGACGAGCACAATGTGTTCACCTTGCACTTAGGACACACTTTTAGAGCATGGCTAATGTTGCTTTTTAACCCACAAAGCATATTGTTATGCCTCTATTGATACTAGAGCTGCAGTTAACCAAGTAACTTGGACTATGTATGTTTTGTTCTTTGCATAATCAATTTAGGTTGTGAATTGTGTATTTTAATAATACCCATTGAGATATTGCTGCATGATACACCTTCTAAAAGTGACATTGTCAGATTGTGACTTAAAATCCAAATTTACCATTAAAAAAAGGTTTTAAATTGCAATTCTTTAGAGACCAAACTCGACATTCCAGTCAAAGGTTATCACATATTAAATGTAATAAGATAACCCAGTGTAACTTATTAGAGAGGTAGGCCTTGCAGTAGTGAAAAACTAATTTAAGAGTTTTTCACTACCAGGACATGCAACTTAAAAGTACATGTCCAACTTTCTAAATATGATGCACTCTGCCCTGTGTGCTGTTTAGGGCCCAACACAGGGGTGACATATGTATCAAAAAGAAGGGTTTAGGCCCGGCCAAAAATGTATTTTGCCAGGTCAAAGTGACAGTTTACAACTGCCCACACAGCCTGTAATGGCACGTCTGAGACAAGTGTAAGGGCCTACTTAAGTGGGTGGCACAATGAGCGCTGCAGGCCTACTAGTAGGGTTTACTTTACTTTAACCTATATGTAGTGTCACTTTTGTAGGGACTTATATGTAAATTAAATATGCCAATTGGGTGTAAGCTAATTTCACCATATTTAAGAGAGAGCACAAGTACTTTAGCATTGGTTAGCAGTGTTAAAGTGTTAAAGTGCACAAAGTCCTAAAACCCAACAAAAACAAGTTCAGAAAACAGAATGGTTAAGGCAAAAACTTTGGGGTTGACCATATAGAGATGGCCAAGTCCAAAAGTTATCAATAGGGGCATGGAGGAAATCTTCAGAAATTGGTATGACCTAAGGTCTAAGACCAAGGAGAGAGTTGCAACCTGCGGCTGTGTCATGATGCCTCTTGTTCTGCACTTCGCTGGCACAACAACGATCTATAGGTTTCTTTTTGAACATTAACTTAAAATATCTCTGAGTTAGTGTATGTTTTGCTGACAACAAGGCACATAAACAAAGGGCAGTAATTACATCTTTGGGTTTCCGAGTTTTGCTGTCAGCGAAACATGCAGGAACTCAGAGATATTTCAATTTAATGTATGTGCTCAATATGCCCAAAAGAAATATACAGATCTCTTCTTTTCTGGTGCAGCGCAGAAAATGGAAACATAATACAGCTATTGTAGTCAGGAGGCAGGAGCTACAGGTTGGGGATCTAGCACGGGGACACCACCAACACCAATGAAATACTTAATGAAGTATGTACAGTAGACATGCCACTTCAAAGATCAAGAAAACAAGGTGAGTTTGATCAAATAGATTTTATTTCAAATGTGAAACATTAAAAAGTAGTCAGTGCTGTGTAATGAGCAGAATTTTCCAAAAGGGAAGAAAAAGTGTTTTGCTCCCCAGAACATACATCTCATGTAATGTACTATGGGTAATGTAATTCTTGTAGACTAAGGTATTCCTTCATACACACATTTTAAATATGATATGAACCTAAAAGGAAAATGTGATACTGTCATTAATATGGTCTACAAAGATTGCATCTGAATTTTAAGTTTCACCTCTTGGAATACTGCCCATATGGACTGCAATGAGGATACAAATCTTATCAAATCTTTCATCATCATTGTAGAACTGTAAAGAACTGTCCACACCAACATATCCACCTACCCAGTGGAAGCATGAAGACAGCAGTGCATCTGTAATAAGTGATTCAGACACTACTGCACCAACAGCAGAAAAAGACAATTTGTGGCCAATACAAACATTAAAGAGATCTGCCACACTAACTTCACAATCAACTGCCTCTCCTTTTATTCATTGAATTTATGGTTGTCTTTGACTATATGTAGCTGTCCGCTGCCTTTTAGCTAGGTTTGTGCTATAGAAATGCCATACACATACTTACATAGATAGGGGGTGATTCAGACCTTGCCGTCCGCCAAGGTTCCGCCGCCGAATGACCGCACCGCGGTCAAAAGACCGCGGCGGCCATTCAGACATTTCCGCTGGGCCGGCGGGCGCTCTCCAAAAGAGCGCCCGCCGGCCCAGCAGAAATGCCCCTGCAACGAGGACGCCGGCTCAGAATTGAGCCGGCGTAGTTGCAGGGGTGCGACGGGTGCAGTTGCACCCGTCGCGTATTTCAGTGTCTGCAAAGCAGACACTGAAATACTTTGCGGGGCCCTCTTACGGGGGCTCCTGCAGTGCCCATGCCATTGGCATGGGCACTGCAGGGGCCCCCAGGGGCCCCGCGGCACCCCCTACCGCCATCCTGTTCATGGCGGGTTTCCCGCCATGAACAGGATGGCGGTAGGGGGTGTCTGCGCGCTCCGCCGCCATGGAGGATTCATTGGGGCAGCGGTAAACCGGCTGGAGACCGCCGGTTTACCCTTTCTGACCGCGGCTGAACCGCCGCGGTCAGAATGCCCTCGGGAGCACCGCCAGCCTGTTGGCGGTCACCGTCCGCCAGGGTCAGAATGACCCCCATAGTGTTCTTGTCAGCATATTTATGTGGCCCTTACAACACGAAAGGTGAAAGAGAGGATCTTCAAGTACTAGACAGAATAAGATGGGGGAATCCCCTTCTTGTTGAATATTTTATGAGGAGAGGTCAATACTGGAAATGACATATTGTAGTCGATGATGGAAATATTTTCACTTATACACCTGGTGGCAATATTCAAAATCTATTCACCTACAGAAAACGTTTCTGGATTGAAAAAGTTGACTTGATCAGTCATAAACTAAATGATAAAATTGAAAATACCAGAATATTGCGTTTGAATATTATGCTACAAAAATACTGTAGGAAAATTATTGACAGGCAAAATATCAACAAAGTGAGTACATATAAGTCAGCATAGTTTTACAATACTTAACTCCACAGCTATGTACCTTAACATTATATACATCTTCAGGGTATCTACATGTGGAGTTAAGAACACTAAGGGCCTGATTTAGAGTTTGGCGGAGGGGGTCACTCTGTCACAAATGTAACAGATATCCAGACAGTCGGCTTACAATTTAATTAAGTTCTATGGAACTTGTAATATGGCAGACAGAAAATCCGTCACATTTGTGACAGAGTAACCCCTCCGCCAAACTCTAAATCAGGCCCCTAATCTATACTTACCAATATTTACTTAACTCTAGGATATTTTGGTTGTAGGTATTTATAGTTTCAATACTCTTGTAGAGGGATAATTCTGCAGTTGGTATTCTAACATACAACCGAGTAGATAAATTGGCATGATGTGGTCAATGTAAGGCCCATATTTATACTTTTTAGCGCCGTATTTGCATCGTTTTTTGACGCAAAAGCAGCGCAAACTTCCAAAATACTGTTGTATTTTGGAAGTTTGCGCCGATTTTGAGTCAAAAAACTACGTAAATGCAGCGCTAAAAAAGTATAAATATGGGCCTAAATGTTTAACTGCCATTCTGCTTCCTCCAGGGTTGTATCTAACGACTTGTTTAACTGTGCATATGCCAGTGTTCTTTAGACAAGCATGTTGTATTGACTGCATGCTTTTACTTGTGCTATTGTGACATGTCATGTACAGTTGCACTTATATAGTTGCCAATAAAAGTGATCATGATGACAAGGAAATGACTGGGCCGCAGGTGTAACAGCACCAGGGCCAAGAGGTGTTAGGGGCACACTGCACACACACCCTGGCCTGATTTAAAGTTTAGCATATAGTTTATTCCGATACATTTATGCCCACCAAAATCTAAAATAGGCTCTCTTTACTATCCAAACAGTGGATAAGGCTCCTTTTTCTTGCTTGCACCAAGGCCAATAATATCCTTGCTGCCCTGACAACTCCCAGTCAATTCCTGTTCATTGTCATTGAAATCCTGAACCCCTGCAGATGGGAAGACAACTGAATCATGACACTGCAGACATTAACTAGCCTCACACAATGGATGACTGATCCACACCATTTCTATCTCCCCTCACCTCCTGTACCTTCCCCTTCATCCCTAAACAATGGTGATTAAGGTCTGTTGTGCTAAAGGCCATTTTAGAATCACACTCTGATCCACTCCAGGTTTTCCAGGCACAAACATTGTGCAAATGACCTTTTTTCATTTTAAAAACATGCCTTTCCATTTCAGATCAGACGCACTGGGGATTGGCTGAAGTCAGGCTGCCTTAGAATAGGACTGTGTGGGCGTGACAGACCTTATTTTATATTATTGTTGTTAGACTTTTCATCCTTGGCATGGTTCCCCTAACCTTTTGCCTCTGTGTCCCAGGTTGTTGATGTGTGCTGGACTCTGTTTTTGTTGTTTTGTTACTTTGGGCACTTTATCACTGCTATCCAGTGCTAAAGTGCAAGTGCTCCTGTAAAACATGTGTCTGCAATTGGCTTTCCATGATTGGCATATCTGATTTACTGGTAAGTCCCTAGTACAGTGCACTAGAGGTGCCCAGGGCCTGCAAATCAAATGCTACTAGTGGGCCTGCAGCACTGGTTGTGCCACCCACATTATTAGCCCTGTAAACATGGCTCAGACCTTCCACTGCAGTGTCTGTGTGTGCAGTTTTAAACTGCCAATTCGACTTGGCAAGTGTACCCACTTGCCAGGCTTACACCTCCTTTCTTACATGTAAGACACCCCTAAGGTAAGTCCTAGGTTGCTCCATGGGCAGGGTGCAGTGTATATTTAAGGTAGGACATATACTAATGTGTTTTATGTGTCCTGGCAGTGAAATACTACCAAATTTGTTTTTCACCGTCGCAAGGCCTATCTCGCTCATAGGTTAACATGGGAGCTACCGTTAAATATGATTAAAGCGTAGATTCCCTTGGGGAATAGATAGACATGTGGAGTTTGGGGTCTCTGAGCTCACAATTTAAAAATACATATTTTAGTAAAGTTGGTTTTGACATTGTGTGTTTGAAAATGCCACTTTTAGAAAGTCGGCATTCCTGCTTAAACCATTCTGTGACTCTGCCTCTTTGTGGATTCCCTGTCTGGGTCAGTTTGACAGTTAGGCTGTTTGCAACTCTCACTAGGCAGTGACACAAAGGGAGCTGGGGTGTAGCCTGCATATCCTGATGAGTCATCTGTGCTAGGAGGGAGGGGAGGAGTGGTCACTTACACCTGAAAGGGCTGTGCCTGCCCTCACACAATGCAGTCTCCAACTCCTTGGTGTGTGTCTGGGGCCTGGCCTGGGCAAGGCAGGATTTCTCAAACAAGAGAGACTTTCCTTTGAAATAGGCCTACTTCAAAGGCCAAAATGGGTGTAAGAAGGGCACCCAAAACCACAGACTTTAGATCACTTCTGGATATCAGGAGGAACCTCTGCCTGGAGAAGAGCTAAAGAGCTGAGGATAAGTGCTGCCCTGCCTGTGACTGTGCTTTGTGGAGCTATCCTGCAGTTGCTGCTTCTGCCTGGTGGAAGGGGACAAAGACTGGAATTTGTTGTGCATTCCTTCTTGTGAAGAAATCTCCAAGGGCTTCTCCTGAGCTTGCCTCCTGTTGTTGAAGCCTCAGGGCCATCAGCGACTTCCCCTGCCAGCACATGGACTCTCTGCTGAGACTCCTGCCCTGCCATGTGGTGCCCTATTCAGTTCCTGAGGCCTTGACAGGTGAAGCTGGCAGACCAAGATTGAAAATCCATGCACCGACCGCTGTGCAGGGAAATTTCCGACGCAACCTCCGAGACGTGGCTGAAATTGACACAGCACTTGCAGTGAGGCTGGAAGATCGATGCTCGCTTCTGGAGAAATGACACGCCGCATCCCTAACGGAGGCTGGTAATGTCGCAACCCCCACAGCGCAGTTTTGCTATCACCGTGCGGCAGGATTTTCGACACAAACCTTGCTGGGCACAGAAAAACAATGCAACGACTACATGGACCCAAGTGCTGCCCGGATCAACGCATTGCTCTCCTGCGGAGAGGAAAACCGGCGCCTGCCAACCCGATCAGAGAAGGAGAAACAACGCACGATCTTGCTTGCGGGTGAGAAATCGACACACTGCTTACCTTTTTCGACACACACTCGCCCTTGCATGTTATTTTGACGCTACCCAGGTACATTTCAACGCTAACAGTGTTTTACCTGTTTACAAAAGGATTTAAGACTCTTTTCTGTTAAAATTAATATCTTGACTTGTGTATGTGGGATTTTTGTCGTTTGGGTCTTGTTTTGTTTAGATAAATATTTTCTATTTTTCTAAACCTGTGTTGTGCCATTTTGTAGTGTTTTCATTAAGTTACTGTGTGTGTTGGTACAAATACTTTACACCTAGCACTCTGAAGTTAAGCCTGCCTGCTCGTGCCAAGCTACCAAGGGTGTTAGCTGAGGGGATTCTTCTCTACCCCGACTAGAGTGAGGGTCCTTGCTTGGACAGGGGGTATCCTGAATGCCAACCAAAGACCCCATTTCTAACAATTGTGATAAGGTGTCACGTATGGGGTAAGACATATATTACCCTGAGAGGTTGACTTGGATCTGTGGACTCCGATAGGAGTGAAAAAACATTGAATCAGATAATATTAGCCAGTGAACATCAAATATATCATCACATAATCAAAATAATCAGTTTAGAGTCAGCAATATAAACACACCATGACCTATGTGGCCATGAATCGCCACACTAGTTTAGTAAAATGTAAACATTTATTGCCCTTTAGATCAACAATGCTAAGATCAGTTAAATCATACGATAGACCAAATAATAGAAGTACAAAAACATCACAGGCTGTCCAAAACATCTGAAGAATCTCAATCTAATTAAACCATTTATCATTAGATAAACAATTCAGAATAACAGCATAATTAAGTGAAAAATAGAAACAGAATACATTTAGTTTGTGCAGTTGAATAAATCACAATTAGTCAATATACATTCAAAATCAAATATTAGGTCATGCATTCCTAACTAACACTCTAACTCAAAAAGCATAGGTGGGCTTCATGCAAAAATAAAAATAAGGCAAAAATTAATTTGGAAAACAACAAAGTATTGCGCTACCCAAAATAAGCGGTTGGATTTTCTAAGGGAGAAAAACCTGCAAGAAAGACAAATGCACATTAGTTATACCTCTCCTTAATGGATCCGCAATAAGTAGAATCTTTATCAGCAGAGCACAGCAACATCAGGTCTTCAGAGAACAGCATCAGGACATGAACGAGAAACAGTTCAGTAAGTTAGGCCTAATATAAATGAACTAATAGAATCATAGGCAAGAGCAAATCAACATATGAACAGAACTTAAGCTAAATGGAAACTTCTAAGAACTAAGTTACATCAACTAAAACTTCACTGTGTTAAAATCCCAAAAGTTACTAACTAAGCCTCTAGTGGATAGGATTATGAGGTGATTTTGTATGCAGCCAATGAAACATCATCTTTGCTTCGGAAGTATCTCTTCTTGTTTTCTGCACCCTGGATTGGTTTACGCTGTCACTTCTCTCTCATCTCCGGTCACTAGATTTTGTACAAAATTATATTTAAGCAACGTGGAAACATGACATGTACCTCCTGCCAAAAACTAAAATTCAAGCAAGAGCAAAATATGCAACACAAAAAAGCGACATTGAGCACTGAGGCTCATTGTTTAAATCAACAATTTTTATATAGAGGAAATATACAACACGAGCAGTAAAAGCAGGACAGAAATTTCCACTGTGCAAGTCACACAGGATGTTTGAAGAAACATTATTTTACAAAGTTAAAACACATTTAAACATTGTGTTTCTGGAAAATTACTAAAACGGGAGGCCTTTTTAACTAGTGCTAAAACATGAAGAATAAAACATTTAGTTTAAATTTAAACCACTAACCTTTTAGTACATATTAATAAGCATCCCTTATCAGTACATTAATTATGATGAAACAAAATGCATTTTCATTAGACATTATTATTTCATGTTGAATTTCATTGTGTCTGACCGCACATTTAATTTTCTAGCACACAGTTTTCAGTTAAGCCTTTAACACATGTTATTTCAAATTATGTTTTAGTGAAACAATTTTATTGATAATGTTTGCTCTCTAAAAATCCCTCCTCTGATAAATACATATGTTGTAATAAAAGAAAATACTTATTAATACTTGTATTAATACTAATGAGTCAACTCAAAATTTTGTTTGTTTAATATATATTATTTCTTGGTTTTCTGCAGGTTTCAGATTTTCTCAAATCATGAAAGTATTTACTGCTCATCTTTTCTATTTTAATTTCTTCCCTCCTCTTTTCATTTTTCATTCTTTATCTTTGTTTGCATCTATAGAATTTGTAAAATCTGATTATGCAAATGTCACATACAACCACTATTAATAATGGTTTCAGTATCATTCCCACAACACCCTGTCCAAGGTTTCCCAACCAATTTTTCACTTCAGTAAAACTTTTGCCTATATTTTTCCATTCACCTGGCTCTCTCAGGTCATTTAGGACTCAATTTAGATCTGACAAATTCCCAATGAAATGTCTAATCCCTTTACTGTTATCAGGGATAAATGTACAACCATGTTTCATTTTAAACATCCAACAGACACCGCCCTCTTTTGCTAAAAGGACGTCTAACGCAAGACGGTACTGAAGAACCATTGAGCGCGCTACAACCATTTCTTTCAGTGTCCATCAGTAAAATTGCTCCGGAATTTTTTTTTTGCATTTTATCTACAATGGTAAAAAGATTTCTAATTTTCATGTTATTCAGAACAACTCCTACAGAAAGAATAATTGCTCCAAATATATCTCCAACTATTTCCAAATACCTTGCCCTTTTTGATCATTGAATTTCATGTGTGTCATCTATGTTGTCAACTTGATACATTTTAGGAAAAACCACTCCCAGGTATCAAGTACTATCTTATCCCCTAGGGAGATGATTATAAGCACTTTTTCCATACATATAATAAACTCAGGAATTGTCCATTCAGCATAAAGTCCCATGTATTCTTTAAAAGAAATACATGTCTGCATTCACTTGTTCCCAGAAACTTAGTATCAGTTCTGGATTGTGGCCTGTAAATACAAAGCTTTTCTACATGTTGATAGTCTAAAGCAAGCTTCCCTTGTGTGTTAGTTACATGCATGATCACTTTTATAAGTGTGTTTCACTAAACCCTTTTCTAGCTTCTCCTTCAATTCTTTTCTGCTATCATCAGTCTGATCCAGGAAGGTTTTCTCAATTGGTGAAAGTGTACATGGTAAATTAATCCTATGGGCATAGGCAGTCCCAAATGTTAGTGTAGGCTCAAAGAAACCTCCTATAATGACTATATTCCTAGCTTTTGAAGTACTACTCAAATGTTGGATAACAGGAACAAACAGAAAGACTACATCAATATTTGAATAGAAATATTGAATGTATTCATGATTATAGGATCTTGTTAATAGAAGACTGCAACTAATTCCATAAGTTAGTGGTAAATTATGATATGCTATTCCTTCTTGCACTGATGAAGGAATTTGTGTACACACATAACATTCTCCCACATCCATTGTCTCAATATACTGTATTCATACAATAAGCAATAGAAAACATTAGAGGAAAGATCTCCTTGTGTGCTGTCTAAGTGTAAGTATTTCTCATCTTTGTTAAACTTCTCTAATTTAGAAAGTGTAGTAGTCTCTGGAGGAGGTGTATAATTAATTTCAACTTTATCAGAAACACTCATACTTAGGATCAAAAACAAATACACACATACAACTGCTAATCCAGCATACATGCATTTGCAACACCCATTGTTTCTATTGCCATTGTGATCGGTACCCATGACCTGTAAGGAATCAGAAAGTGACAGGAAAAATAGATTTATCCATGCAACCATATGAAAATCAAAAATATAATCTTCAATCTTCTTTGCAATTATTTACAGCAACTTTCAGACTTTCTCCTGAACTTGTCAAAAATCGGTTTAGCAGCTTTGTCAAAATCAGTTTGAAATGCCTCTTGTTAGATCACAATCTGATGATCACTATTCCTTCCAGTGTATAATGTCTCTCTTATTCAATTGTCAATCTGATTTTAAAACTCAGTTCAAATGCAATTTCAAGTTCCAAAATGTAGAACTGTATTCTCACAGTCAAAACAAAAGGACATAAACATGTGTTCCCATTCATCAGCTGCAAGATATGTCCATTCAGGACCTAAGTATCTTCGACTTGCTACTCTTTTTCTCTTTGATATTCAATTTCCACTTGTTTCTCCTTCACTGAGATCTGTTCCTTTTGTTGTTTCTGCTTCCTCATTTATGCTCAACAGTACATCAAGAACTTTTTCAGTTGTGTGCAAAGTAGGCCACTTGTCTCCTTTCATAGTTTATCTAGACAGTGATGGTAAAACTGGACTTACGATTTTTCTTGGTTCAACAGGATTTTGAAAAGCCCTTCTTTGATTTTGACTTGCTTCACCTGCACCATTAGCCACTTCAGGCAGAATCAAATCTGCATGACTGTGCTTCAACTCAACTCCACTTTCAGCTTCTTCAGGGAACAAGATCTACTTTATCTCTTTTTCCCAATTGTCTGCTTCTGGGAAAGTCCTCCTTAGACTTGACTCTCCTGCTACATCCGCTTCTAGTTCTAGAGGAATATCAGGATTGACCTCTATTTCATCTCTCAGAGGAGTACCTGCATCTTCACAAGTTTGCACTGTCTTTACTTTTGCAATCTCTTGCTCTGTCTTTGTTACTTGTTCTTCTTGAGACTGTACAACTTCTGATGGTGCTCTCAGCAACACTGGATCTTCGTCCAGAGGATATGTCACTTTTCGAGTATGAGTAGCATGGACCCCGTTGAGAACTCCAGTACACTTCACAGCAGTCGACATCATCAGAATAATGTGGTAAGGACCTTTCCAACTAGGCTCCAAGCAAGTCTTCCCCACGTGCTTCTGATCACCACCCAATCACCAGCCCGAAGACTGTGGCACTGATCTTGGTAACCACATCACATAGACCTTTACAGCAATCCTGCACCAAGTCATCTGTTATGTTTAAAAGTGCATTTGAAGGAACACCTGGCAATCTCATTGCTCTACCCATCGAGATCTTGTGTGGGGAGAGTCCAGCCTTTCTGTCAGGTGTACTTCTCATGCTCATTAGAACCAATGATAAAGCATCTGGCCATTTCAGATTTGTGGATGCACAAATTTTTGCCAATTGAGCTTTCAAATTCCATTCATTTGTTCTACTAATTCAGAAGCTTCAGGGTGGTAGCTTCAATGCAGCTTTTGCTCAATGTTTATGGCTGAACATAGTAATTTAACCACCTCGTTATTGAAATGACTTCCTCTGTCTGATTCTAAGGAGGCCGGTAACCCAAAACATGGGATCAACTCTTTAAGTAAAAGCTTTCACTGTGACTTTGACTGGTTCAACTCCTTTGATTAGACCAATATCTTTTACAGTAAGATCCCAAACTTTGGAAATAGCGGTATCTCGTAAATCAGTTGGCAGGTCTAATACTGTAAATGTAGGATAAATATTTTTCAATGGAAGCTCTTCATTAAGCATATTACAATGTCCAATTGGTAAACAGGATTCCTCATCATCACTGTTTGTTTGAATGGCAATTCCATCATTTGTGCAAGTAACCAAACATATTGTTTTGCACAACAAATCTCTTCCCAAAAGGCATACTGGACTTGAGTCACAGACTATGAATCTCTGCATTCCTTCAAAATTACCAATTTTGACAGGAACCGGCTCAGTAATCAGATTTGTCAGGTGCTGATTCACTACTCCTACAACCTTTACTGTTTTCCCAGAAAGTGGCACATTAGGAACTTCTCCATTTCTGACAGTAGAGCATGTAGCTCCTGTGTCAACCAGGAAAGAAAAATCATGACCCATTACTGTTCCATTTATATAAGGACCACTCTGATCCACCTCTGATGAAGCTGCTAGCACACACTCTTCTTCATCCGAACTTTCACTCATAATTTCATCACTCGAGTCATCCTCACTGTGTAAAGTGCACTGTCTAAATCATGGTTGGCTGTTTTGACTTACCTTTTGACCCATTTCTTCTGAGGAACTACTAAATGCTTCTGTGCTATTGGAGCTTGAGGCATTTGAATTTGCTGCTGTGGCATCATTGCATCTGCTGTTGCATTTGCTTTTGTTGTGGTACCTAAAAACATGGCACTGCTGTTAGGGAATTTGCATTTTCTGGGGAATCCGCATCAGATTATTCAAATTCTGGACATTCAAATAAGGATTCTGAATTTTTGGTCCTCTCAAATTTGGAAATTGATTGTGCTCATTCATCTGCACAACACCTTCCTGCACCATCATTGGGGGCTCCCGTTTCCAATGACCTCGACCTCCGCAAGCATGACAAGGTACATCTTCTTCATTTTCTGCATATCACCCGAATTAACATTAGCATTCGAATCAACACCTACATGATTTCCATTTCTAAAACCACCACATCCTCTGCCTCTTGCCAGTCCCTGACTCTGAATCATCTGCATGTTTCCCTGTTGTTGTGGAATTCCCTGCATCCCTGATTGTGCTGCTCTAATCTGCATCACCATTGTCTTTTCTTTCAATATCTTTTGTTTCATTTCAATCTCATCACTGCAATATTTATCAAACTGTAATATTTCATCAATTGGTTTTGCTTTCCAGCAAATCAAATGACTTGATCATGTGGCTAATGTCAGGTCTCAATCCTTCAACAAATCTGAACACAAAATGAATCATGTTTTTGGGCTCAATTGTTTCTGTAATGTTTGAATGCCTACAACAACCTTTCATAATATGCATTTATGGACTCCTTTGCTTCTAGGGCTGTCCTATCAATTCTCTGCTAATCAATGTTTTTAGGAGGAATTCTTTTTTTCTGAAATTCAATCACTGTGTAATAAGTTTTCATTACTTCAGGAGATGGTGCACCTGTAACTGGATCTCGTGGAGATTCTCTTGTTGGCCAGTCAACATTCCTTTTACATTCAAACCATAAATCAGTTGGGACCACTGTTTCTAACAAGGTCTTTAAATCCTCCCACAGGCATTTTGCGAGTGTCACAAACGTATCTGTCTGCTGGTACCATTCCACTGGTTTCTCTCTCAATCTCGGGTAATCATTTGTGAATGACAAAATACCACTCCTGCTCCAAGGCACATGAACATAATTTCCTCCAGGAATTTCTCTCATTGGTAATATCTTTACTGTACTATCAGTCTGCTGTGTATCAGTAGAGTTCAAATTAGCAGACTCTCTCTTCTTCTGATCTCTTTTCTTTACCCATCTGCCTTCCCATGTATCTAATGCTCTCCATGTTTGAATACTTTGGATTCATTCTCTAATGTGAATTGTCATTCCAAGGATCTCATGTTCTTGATGTCTTTTGAATCAAATTCTAATCTGTAACTTTTTTTCAATGGTTTTGATTTCTCAATATCCTCTTCACATGTTTCTGCTCTGATAATTTCTGATGTGCCACTCCTGCTCTGTTTGTGACATATTTACACTTGAAGCGTAACTCATTTTCAATATATGAGTTATTTCTAGTTAATTCAAGTGTTCTTTCAATCATTTCACTTTATTCTAATTTTAATCTTGATAGGTTCTGCGTTCTTTCCCCTTCAGCAATTGTGTTCATTGCTGATGCTCTTCTTACTTTCTCCAGCCAATCTGTTAATCGTTGAGCTGTCAAGCATTGTAAAGCAACATTATTATTTACATTGGGCACACATTGTGGAGTATTACATGGGGGACCCATTACTCTTTCATGTGTCATCAGAATTGAATTTAGATCTGAATTTGACTTCTCCAAATTTTGAGAAATCTTGGAATAAGTTAAATCTATAAGTGGACCTGTTTTGTCAAAAATATGATTCATTGGAGTCATAATTATCGCAGTAGCATTGAGTCGCTCCATTTCTGCATTTGAATTAAAAAGATTCTGCACATTATTCTCGTTATTATTCTGAGCATACAATAGAACAAATGGGCCAATCATAACAGGAACTGTTAATGCTTCTGGGCTTGATGTAACATTCTGATTTCTCAAGTAAATTGCTCCAGAATTCTGACCTGTAAGTACTGGGGAATTTGTTTGTGTTACTGTTACTTGAGTATACATTGGCATTGTCTGAGCTTGACTAACAACTTGGACAGGAGTCATTGAATTAGGTGTAGACTCAACCTGAACCATCATTGGTTTCTGGTAAATCTTTGGTACCACCGCTACTGCAATACTCAGTGCAGAACTCACATAGGCACTGTAGAATAAACTCTAGGCGGAGCCACAGTCAGAATCACAGGAGTATGAGTAACTGTAATAGCAGGAACATTAGTTATGACCTGTACTTGACTCTCTGTTACCACAACTGGAGGTGATGCACTTGGACTACTACTAGTACCGCTTGCCGCTTGTTCTGCATATGGAGGAAGATGATTTCTCAATAATTGTGTTATGAATTCATAATCAGCTGAATCATTATCATAAATCAGCGATCTCTTAGCAATTTCTTCAAGATCCTTATTCTTTTTCTTGGTCTTTGGTCTGACACTTCTCTTTCTCTTGTGATATTGCAGGGAACATTCCAATACCCTGTAAAGTTTCTGTCCTCCAAAATTCTGCTCATTGTCCCATCTTGCTTCTACTGAAGTTTTCTGAGCTTTTCTCATTTGTCTCTCAAATTTTGATTTCTCTTGTTGTCTGGCTACTAACTCCCAAATAGCTAAGGTTTCAAATTGTGCTGGTCTCTGAGGCAACTTTAATTTATAAAGTACTCTTCTAAAATTTTCTAAAATTCTCATATTAAAACTTCCATGAGCAGGAAATGCTAAGCTCCTTTCCTTCTCTATAATTATCCACCACTGTCTTAACCAAATACATGCTGAAGGACCTTCCTCTTCAGTTACTATGTATGCAGGTGTACCTTCTGGCTGTGCAATTTCTCCTATTCTGACTGGAGTTAAAGCAGTTCCTCTTATCGCACGCTTTGAAAATTTTTCATTTCCATTGTAATTGACTTAAAACTACAAATTAAATTCAAAACAGGAAGTAATTTGATTTCAAAATCCTTTTCGCTTGCTACTCTCAACCAATAACGTTTAACGGTTGTTCACCAATCCGTTCATGGATCCTTTTCACCAACTGACCTATCCCAGCGCGGACCCAATGACATCATACTCGCTCACACAGCAGATGACAAAGTCTTGCGGACTTGTCTTCCAAACTTGATTCACACGAAATCTAATGTAAAATATTGCAAGCACTTAAGAAAAACCAACAAACCAACTTGTCTGCTTACTACAGATAGGGGCACAATCATTTTGGAAGGCTTATGGAATTGTTGACAGTGGCTTTTATCTCTGACAGCTACTCTTTCGACTTATGGCTTTCTCTCATGCACAAGTAAAATTCAACCTGCAGATTTCACCGTTGACTATTATCAGATCCTCCTTGTGCACTCAGGAATCATCAAGTATCCGTCAAACTAGCACTTTCTTACCACACACACTAAGAAATACTATTTGTCAACCACGTCCGATTGACCAAACACAGCAAACAAGTTACAACAACCAAGTGTCTCATACACTTGTACAATACTACGGAGTCTTAGACCAACGCAGGGTTCGTACATCATTAACCACATGGGAATTTTTTTGCACAAAGTGCCACATTCACTTGAAGAACGACATCTTCTCTACACTCACCCTTTGCGGTACGCAAACTCCCTACTCAATTATGTTGGAGTATGCAAACTCCCTATTTTGCTCATACATCACAATTCACCTGCGATTTGCCAAAGCATTGCAAGCGCAAACCCTACTCACAACTCAAACAACACTAGCAATATACCATCTAAACAAACATTGGTAAAAACCAAATTTCATCTAAATAAGCATTGGCTAAACCAAATGTCCAAAAATAAACATTTCAACAAGCATTGGCAAAACCAAATATCTCAATTTTCGCCTATTGGGATAGAACCATCAAAACTAGGAACGTTTCCCTCCTATTGAGACAAAATGATCTTCTGCTACCAAGTTCTGTGAGTGTGACAGGCCTTATTTTATTTTATATTATTGTGAAAACGTGTCACATATAAGGTAAGCCATCTATTACCCTGAGAGGTCAACTCATATCTTTGGACTCAGACAGGAGTGAGAAAACATCCAATCAGACAATTTGAGCCAGTAAACATCAAATATAGGCCTAGGACAAAGAGAAGGGGTAGTAAGGGTGAGAAGTGCCACACATCCAGGGAGTAAACACAGTATAAATCGCAGATGTAAACACAATTCAATGTTGGTGCCAGTAGTCAAGTGCCTTACTACCCAGCAGGCACACAATTGAGTACCAGTGTACACAATGAACAATAAACAGCTGTATTTTGAAGAATGCACTATCTATATTGAGGCGAACTGTGCCTCCAATTAAAGACACCTTCTTCAACGGACTTGGGACACTTACATATTATTTCTACAACTCCTGCATCCTACCAGGGATACAATTCCTTGTTACTTGACCAGACTTTACATTTGTGTGCTGTGGTCGCATTGTGTTTAAACATCAAATATATCATCACATAATCAAAATAATCACTTTACAGTCATTAATTAAAACACACCATGACCTATGTGGCCATGACTCAGCACACCAGTTTAGTAAAATGTAAACATTTACTGCCCTTTAGATTAACAATGCTAAGAGCATGTAAATCATACGATAGACTGAATAATAGAAGTACAAAAATATCACAGGCTGTCAAAAACGCCTAAAGAATCTCAATCTAATTAAAGTATTTATCATTAGACACTCCAAAAGAATGATCCAGAATAACAATAGAATTGAGTGAAAAATAGATACAGAATACATTCAGTTTGTGCAGTTGAATAAATCACAATTAGTTCATATACATTCAAAATCAAATATTAGGTCAGGCATTCCTAACAAACACTCTAATTTGAAAAGCATGTGTGGGCTTCATGCAAAAATAAAAATAATACAAAAATTAATTTGGAAAACAACCAATTATGGCGCTAACCAAAATAAGCGGTTGGATTTTCTAAGGGAGAAAAACCTGCCAGAAAAAACAAATGCACATTGGTTATACCTCTCCTAAATGGATCAGCACTCAGTTGAATCTTCATCAGCAGAGCACAGGAACATCAGGTCTTCCGAGAACAGCATCAGCACATGAAGGGGAAACAGTTCAGTAAAGTTGGGCTTAATATAACTGAACTGATAGAGTCATAGGCAAGAGCTAAGCAACATCTGAACAGAGCTGAAGCTAAATGGAATCTTCTAAGAACAATCTTACATCACCTAAAACTTCGCTATATTAAAGTCACAAAAGTTATTAACTAAGCCTCTATTGGATAAGACTATGAGGTGATTTAGTGTGCAGCCAATAAAAAAATCATCTGCGCTTCGGATGTATCTCTCCCTGTTTTCTGCACCCAGGATTAGTTCACGCTGTCACTCCTATCTAATCTTCCGGGTCACAAGCTTCTGTACTAAATTACATTTAAGCAATGTGGTAACATGACATGTGCTTCCTGACAAAAACTAAAACTCAAGTAAGAACAAAATAAGCAACATGGGGGCTCATTCTTTAAACTAACAATTTTTCTCTAGAGCAAATATAGAACACTTGCAGTAAAAGCAGGACAGACATTTCCACTGTGCAAGTCAAACAGGATGTTTGAAGAAATATTATTTTACAAAGTTAAAACACGTTTAAACGTTGTGTTTCTGGAAAATTACTAAAACGTGAGTCCTTTTTAACTATTGCTAAAACATGAAGACTAAAACATTTAGTTTAAAGTTAAACCACTAACCTTTTAGTACATATTAATAAGCATCCCTAATCAGTACATTAATTATGATGAAACAAAATACATTTTTATTAGACATTATTTTATGTTGAATTTCATTGTGTATGATACCAGGGTTATCACATTTCTACCACACATTAAATTTTCTAGCACACAGTTTTCAGTTAGGTCTTTAATATGCGTAATTTCACATCGTGTTTTAGTGAAACAATTGTATTAATACTGTTTGTTCTCTAACAATGGCTCCCACCATCTTCTCACTGACTGGTATTTCAGTGGCTCCAATTTGAAGGTAATCCATTGTCTTTCTGAGCATGAAATTGTTATGAGCCTATGGGTTGTGATACATTTCACAAATCACTGACACTTTTGCAGGTCCCCACAGACCTCCCATGGGCATATTCCCTTGATTTACCAAATTGGATTACTTACTTTGGTGGTTGCTCCGATTACTGACTGTTTCTGATCATGAAGGTAACTCTAATCATATGTTGAAAGTCATTCTATGAACTGATTTTGAGAACCATTCTGTTACCTTGAAATTCTCAGATCGTGTGAACATACTAAGCATGCACAGACATTACTCTCCTAGGTGTAGATATTTTTGCATACACTTCTTTCAACGATGAACCTAGATCATTTATAGCTGTCCTGTTTCCTTCCCTTCTTGCTCTATGTAAGAGGTGCTGTCATCACTGCCCTCTGTCCCATCCTGATGATGACCCACAGACTTTGCCACAAGGTGTGAAATACTGAAGGATATTTCTGGGGCTCTGCTTGTGATTCATTCACATTTTCATATGAAACAGACATGTATTGTGCCATGTTGAACAATAGTCCACACAGCAAGGAATTATTTTACTCTTTCCCCATTATCGAACTAAAGTCTTCGTAAACATAGGGAATATTCATTGAGCTACTTTTTCAAAGCGTGATATCTGTGAGCTATTCCACACTGTAGCCCTATTTACTAACGTTTTGCACAGGGTTTGTGTTACTATTGTAACACAACCCTGATGCAAAGTGTGATGCTAGGATTTATTATCTAGCATAATTCAAGATTTGTGTTGGATTGTTTCCCAAAGTAACGCAAAGTTGTGCTATGTGCTGCTTTGCGTTCTTTGTGCCAGGGAGGCGTTCCATGGGTCTACTGTGGTCTGTGCACATTATGTGCCTTCTATACAAATTGAAATGTAATGGTTCTGGTGAAGATTTAAAGTTTTGTCATATGTGAATTTTGATTTTTTTTTTTGTAGCGCCCAATCACCTACATGTGCCCTGACGCTGACAGAGTTAGAATTAGAGAAAGTTACTACACAGTGAAAAGCCAACTTTTGAAGGCCTTTCGGAACTGAAGATGATCAGGCATAGGGAGGATGTGTGTAGAAGTCCAAGTGTTGCAGAATTTATAGGAATCTGAAACTACTTTTAATTTTCTTCCCTATTCCCCAACATTCTGAATATTCTGGAAAGCTCTGCTAGGCTCACGTTCCCAAGTGTACAACTAGAAATGCCATGTGACAACTTCCCACAGGCTCCTATTCTTGCTTTGCAGAAATTGACCTAGCATAGATTTATGCATAGTTGTAATGGAGACCGCTGTGCAAATACACATTTCCACACCTTAAATTTGACTTTCTACTGCGTCTGCACTCATAGCGAAGAAATCCACAGTAGGAAAGGCAATTACGCCCACCAGGAATCCCTTTGTGAATTCCTACAAGTCGCAAATAAGATATTCCTAGCCTTAAAGGTAAGTTTACGGCCGAAAACGTACGTTTACGAATATGCCCCAAAATTTCGGACCGAAAGTGGAGGGTTTTCCTGTCCTCACTTTAACTCTGAAAGTTCAGTATTAAAGCCCTGCTGCATGAAATAATGCTTGCGCGCTTTTTTTTTTTTTATTAAAGTGATTTCTTGCGTCATAACAATATGTCTTACTGGTTCCGCATTGTCAGTCATCTCTCATGCCACTTTCTAATCACAACGGCGTTAAGTGTGTTTTCAGAGGTGCATAAACAGATACGAATTTTCTTTAGGGTGAAGGCCAGTCTTCGCGATGCTCCGTTGCCCAGGACCGCCCCCAATTAGTGATGAGACAAAGGAGGGTCTTACAATGTCTTGGAGAGCTGCTCCAGGCTCTCTGTTGTTTTACGAGCTGCAGAACTGCACAGCATTGCACCCCGCCGCGAACACCTATTAGAAACGAGCGCGGGAAACGGCAGGATGCTGCGCTATTTGTAAATAATGGAACGTGGGAGCCTCTCCTCGGTGACAAATACTTTCTGGGGTCCCAGCTCTGAAAGGGGTGGGATCCCACCAGGTCAAGGCGCTCCCGCACCCCACATCGCCCTGTTTTGCTTTCCCATGCTCATCTGAGCCAGCTGGGACATTGTTACATTTCATCTTTATTTGAACAGCTTAATGGATTTCGTGAGGAGGAAAAAAAGATGCAGGAGACAGCCCTGTTCTGCCTGCATTCCTGGACAGCCCTGTTACCGAGGGGGGGCATTCCTAAGGTATTAAGGCAGGTAGTGACCCAGGCAGTGGTTCTACCCATCCCGGTTTTCCCACAGACACCACCTCACAGATTGGCTTGGGCGAGGACGTTACAAATTCGCTTCATACCAAGCATTAGATAAAGTAATGTCAAAATGCACATCACAAAGCAGCGCACACACCACACAAAACCTTAATACTGTAATCAAAATTGCACACATTACACATTTTCTATTTACATCCCCTTTTCAAGGTCAACAAGGCATGCACAGTATAAACAGGGAAACACCCATGGGCACATGACAGCTTTACTTTTCCTCACCACCCTGCCCCTGCCAGAGCATCTCGTGGTATCCAGGCCGAAGTGGGAACCCAAAGCAGGGCTGGCAAAGTTTTTCAGACCAGCTCCCATAAAATCAGTGGTGGCTGGCATCTGGGGAGAGTGTTGAGGTGGGCAAATGGGTGGCGGATAGTGGCATGCACTATTAAGCCGCAAGCAAAATAATAAAAAATACACTTACCTTACACACACGACTCGTCCTCCTCCTTGCTGCCCGTCCTCCTCTGCAGTCCAGTGTTCAGCACTTAAGACAGCTGGGTTAGAGAGCTTTCAAAGTGCGCATGTCTGGCTGGCCGTCACAAGACAGCTGGCCAAAGGGACATGCATACTTTGAACTGAAGTGCCCAGGCAGCCCAACGTTCTCCCTCAGCAGGCTCGCCCTGTCCTGACACTTGGTTGAGGACAGGTGGAGGAAAAATAAGATGGTAATAAATTAACTTTATTACTATTTTATTTTTAAGCTCTGTGGCTTTTAGGAGCATTTTATTTGCCGGGGCAACGCCCCTCTGCTATAGTGGAGGAGCAGCCCCTGTGTAACATACATAGTGAGCAAGAGCAGCAAGCGAGACTGACCACTACACGGACTTTTGGAGAAAAAAAATGGCAAAATTTGTGTATTCTACAACACATTTTCATTAAGTATCCATTTGTATTAGCTTTTAAAGCATAGTGAACAATGGCCTTACAGTGCACCAGGATATGACAATCTTTGTTGCAGCTCTTCAATGATTCCCTCACTATCACCCTCCAACAGTGCCTCTCATGTCTCCATAGCTCCTCTTTGACAGGTATTTCATTTGTCTTATTGTGCGTCTCGTGCCAGAAAGGTGTTGGAGCACTTTACATATCACACAGATACAGAGACAATGAATCAAACATGTGTAAATCAGTCTATAGGAAATGTTACATAAGACAACGTGGATTACAAGGTGTAGGAATCACGCCATCCATACTGCTAAGGATATTTTAAGAGTGCTCGGCCTGGAGAAGCACAAACTAGGATTCGGAACCATAACATAGTGGACAGGATTGGCTTTACTCATAATAAGGTTTTTCTACCCAACTAAACCCTTTTTTGCCACATCAGGATAATGAAAGACTGGGGAAAAGATACCTTTCTAACCTGATCCATGCAGTTTACATGCAGCTCTTTGATGGCTATTCATAACTCACTGTGCTTTTATGATTGTAACTTATGAATGTAATTTATGAACTTCAAGTAACAAAAGGATATGTATGTAGTTCATGTTCTTTGCAGCAGGCATATTAACCCTCTGCGCTACCTTAGATGAGTCAGAACTGCCACTGGACAAAACCCTGATCTCTCTCCAGCTGGGACATTAATCACCAGAGTTATGTTGACACTTTCATTGTTGCCTGAAATCTCCTGGATATACAAGGAGTGCCTTTAAAACTGCTGCACTGCTACAAAACCGCCCCCCAGTAATAAAACCGGCCCCCCCATCCTTCCAGCCTCCTGGTGAAACGCCCAATGCTCTGTACCTTTAGTCTGGCCTTGTGTGGCATCTCAGCCACACCCCACAATATCCGAGATACCCCAAGTAGATTTGCAAGTGCAGGACTATCAACAGGTCTGCCCCCTTCAAATAATGTAGCTCTTCAGCTATTTGTAGTTGGCTTGCCACAACGCTATAATAGTATTTCTTAACCTTTTTACTTCTGCAGACCCCAGTTAATCATTACTAGAAACTGGGGACGCCACAAAACGATACACAAAAATAGATAAAGAAGCTTTCAACCAACATATGCACACATGATGGAATATTTTTTTTAAATCACAAACACATATAAACTATATTTTTTAATGGGAGACCTGGAGCTTTTCTGAATTCATTTCACACCACCTAATCCTATCATCTGTTTGATGCCCTTGCATCCCCGGAACAAGGGTTAAGAACCACTGCACTATAATAATGCAAAGTATAGTTTGATGTGAACGTTGCACAATTAGATTTTCTTGTTCTGCTTGCACACACCGCTCGCTTTGCAGAGTAGTCTATGAACCAAATACTTTCTTGTGAATTGCTGGGCGGTTCAAAAGAAAAGATATGTGAGTAGAACTGAATTATTTTTACAGTTTACTCTGTAGAGAAATGTACTGCATGAGGGAAGGCGGCTTGGAGCACGTCTATCCCGGGCAAACATTGCTCGAATGTGTTGCATAAAGCCTTAATGAATCGAAAAGCCCCAAAATCTTTTTAAAGGATGATATTTGACCTTTTCTTGAAGGTTTCAAGTGTATATCAGGTCATATTACATGTAGTTTTGAAACAGGCCACATTAAGGAAAGCCTCCATGTCTGCTTGTGGAACAAGTGAGAGAGCGTAGCTTATATAATCTATATTAACATGAAATGTTTATGAATTGATGTGTGATAATGCTGCATAAAAACTGTAATAGTAATTTTGCTTAAACGTGCACTTGAAATGTGACCACGGGGAGTGGCCGCCGATGTATACGTAGACTAATAATGATGACTAAAATGTTCATATTATGTTTAAATAAGTTTGTACTAATGATTGCGTTATTAAATCTGTGCTGAAATCCTCATAGGCCTTAAGTTAGCATGAGCCGAAGCTTAGCTGCTTGGCTCTCATATTAAGTGTATTTTTCTATCTCGCAGTGTGTTGACTCATAAAAGGACATGACCCTGCATGTTCTTTTCCTTCAAATTAGAAAACAAATGTAACCATGTTAGATCTGTTCTCATGCTTACTTTTTCTGCTTGTGGAATAAATGTTAAAAACAAATTGAAACAGTGTAGATTAATGTAATGTACAAGGTCATTCAAACCGGTGAAGACAATGGAACTGCTGACTAAAAGATGTGCAAAGAATTACAGAAAGATGAAATAATACCGGACGTGCCACCTCGGAAGACGTTAATTATGAAGACCAATCAAAGACTTGTAAAATAATATGGGGTGAAGAGTTGGGCTGCCTAATGTGTATTCTGATAGGTTAAAGATAGTGGGGTATAACAAATGTCCATTAAAAGTTTGGGGGAATGTACAACGAAAAAGGGATAAAAACCCATGTCACGGGGAGTCATTTAGAATTAGGTAGGGAATGCTATTGATTTTATCCAGAAACTCTGTCACTCTGTTTGGTGACTTGGTGGTTTACTTAAAACCATCCTCGCCCTTAGATTTGTTCATGTTACACTTTACCTCCTTATGAGGGAAGTGCCCATATGCCCTGGATCTGAGTTCTGACTGATGGCGAATTAACTGATGTCCTGAAGACGAAGACTGAACCTGTGTGCTGACCTATACTTTGGAGGGTAATTATGACAATGCAATTGTAATTTGTCTGTTTGCTTTTCGTTTCTAGGTACCAACTGCTTACTTTTGATAGAGACCTTAGATAGATGTTTTCCAAATTAGTGTTCTAAATTGTTTTGCATGAAGCCCAACATGCTAATGCTAATCAGTGGTTAGGACAGGTGTTCACCAAAACTGACACAAATAGATACATGACCGAATCTATGCTTTGTTGAATTGACGCATTATTGACGTTCTACTAAATTGATCTATGTTCACGCCGTGTTATGTTCTGATGTTTGTGATTCTCGCTTTAATGAAATCTTACCAAAGCTGCCATATTGTGACTATGCTATTATGTTTCTTGGTTTTGAGATTGACGTATCTGATATTAGAATTGTAAGCAATAGGGAATAATACTCAGAAAATTCTACTAAACCAGTGTGGTTACTCATGGCTGAAAGGTCATGGTAGCGTCTTGAATTACTTAATGACTTTGACTAAAGTGAAATGCATTGTTGTGATAAATGTTGATGACATTATTGATGTATTGATTGACATACTGATTAGCTATCTCGTCCTAAGGTGTTTCTCAACTGGGTCAAAAGATTCATTGGCCTAAAACGAGTCCTGATGTGTAATAAATTATCATAAAAGGACGTGTTAACACAAGCATCAGGTCTGGTTCTCATATACTGCTTACATAACATACATGAAGTGACAGAACTATGGACACAAAATATAACTTGAGTCGTACATGGCCATGTAACCAACAGACAGGCATCAAGTAATTTGCAATCAACATACATACATGCACCCAGTTATATCGCTACTCTATACACAACAAAGACAAAAAACAAACACACACAACAGACCACAGACACGTGTTGCACATTCAGACTTCATGTACACATTTGCACAAACCAAGAACAGCCAATCAGAGACCGAATTCAGTTATTTGGAAGATAGCAAACACAACTGGACCTAGATTGACCAAACTCTTGGCGCTGAAAGTGTTAATGAAAGCCTTCATCAGGACAAGGGCATGAGTGTTCATTTGTAGAGGATCCACATTCAAGACATCTGAGCAGAGTATGGCAAGGAAGTGCACTGAGACTGGGAAACATCACTTACAACGTGTCAAATGCAACGCAATGCATTTACCACAATGCCTTTACTACGCATATGCGTTTACCACCAAGGCTTTACCACGCATGCCATCACAACGAATTTCGTTGTAAAGGTATGAATGGTAAAGGTGTATGCGTGGTAAAGGTTTTAAAGGTAAGTACAGGTAGGTATTAAGTAGGTTGATATATATATATATATATTTGATTTGGATTTTACAGTGGGTAATGGTTATTGGTGGTAAAGTCATATTTAGGGTGGGTATGGGATTTGTGGTGGTAAGGGCATTTTTAGATTTTAGGGTGGGTATGGGTTTTTGAGTGGTAAGGGCATTGTTTTGGTTTTAGGGTGGGTATGGGCTTTGGGGTGGTAAGGGCATTTTTAGGTTTTAGGGTGGATATGGGTTTTTGAGTGGTAAGGGCGTTTTTAGATTTTAGGGTGGGTATGGGTTTTGGAGTGGTAAGGGCATTTTTAGGTTTTAGAATGGGTATGGGTTTTGGGGTGTTAAGGGTATTTTTAAGTTTAGGGTGGGTATGGGTTTTTGAGTGGTGAGGGATTTTAAGGTTTTACGGTGGGTATGGGTTTTTGGATAATAAGGGCATTTTTAGATTTTAGGGTGGGTATGGGTTTTTACGTGGTAAGGGCATTTTTAGGTTTTAGGGTGGGTTTGGGGTGGTAAGAGCATTTTTAGGTTTTAGGGTGGGTATGAGTTTTTGGGTGGTAAGGGCATATTTCGATTTTAGGGTGGGTATGGGTTTTTGGGTGGTAAGGGTATTTTTAGATTTTAGGGTGGGTATGGTTTTTTGGGTGTTAAGGACATTTTTAAGTTTTAAGGTGGGTATGGGGTTTTGGGTGGTAAGGGCATTTTTAGATTTTAGGGTGGGTATGTTTTTTTGGGTGTTAAGGACATTTTTAAGTTTTAAGGTGGGTATGGGGTTTTGGGTGGTAAGGGCATTTTTAGATTTTGGGGTGGGTATGGGTTTTTGGGTGTTAAGGGCATTTTTTGGTTTTAGGATGGGTATGGGATTTGGGGTGGAAAGGGCTTCTTTAGGTTGGGTATAGGATTTGGGGTGGTAAGGGTATTTTTTTAGGTTTTTGGGTGGGAATGGGTTTTTGGGTGGAATGGGAATTTTTAGGTTTTAAGGTGAGTATGGGTTTTGGGGGTGATAAGAGAATGTTTAGGTTTTAGAATGGTATGGGTTTTGGGGTGGTAAGGGCATTTTTAGGTTTTAGGGTGGGTATAGAGTTTGAGGTGGTAAGGGTGTTTTAGGTTTTAGTATGTGTGTGCGGATTTTTGGGTGGTAAGAGCATTTTTAGGTTTTAGGGTGGGTATCCCAGGTTTTAGGAAGTGTACTAAATGTAAGGCCTGTAGATATGCACACAATATAACAGAATATGGTACGAATTGTAGAAAAGGAGTTGGGATAAAGGAGGCAATTAACTTGTAAGACAACATTTGTTGTATACATTGGAATGTACATGTCCAAAGATTTATGTGGGTAGTGCCATATTACCCGTGCGCAAAAGGATTCTCCAACACCTAAGAGCCATAAAAAATGAGGATATGACATATGCAGTAGCTGAACAGTTTTTAGAGAACATCAGAAAGATATGTCTGAATTAAGGTACAGTGGACTAATCCATGTACTGAACAATTGGAGAGGGAAGAACAGAGAAGAGCAATTGAGGAGACAGAGGGCTACCCTCATATTGGAGATGGACACAATTGAACGTCTGGGTATGAATACAGATGAGGAGCTACATAGTTTTCTGTGAAAAATGAAATAAGATTAATATAACACTGAGAGTGTGGAAAGAAAGTTTCTATTTTCTTTAGGGTTACCCCACCAAATTTAGAGAGGATTTTAGCCCCTAGGAGTTCCCAGTCCTGAAATAGTGTACTGAGATAAGATAAAAATACTTGAAGGAATATATTATGTGTTTCCCTGAAATTTTGAATATGGTTTAATATGTAACAATGTTTTTTAGGAAGCAGGATACAAATGTAGTAATTGGTTTACCCACTGGAGAAAGTGATTTAGATGCTGACATGGCAATCAGTAATGCATTCTACGAGATGAGTATGATTATTTCTCCATTAAGAAAATTGCTGAATGAATTGTTTTGATGTAACTTAAAATTTTATGATTATATGCATGCAGCATGAATTATATTATAAGGATGCATTACTGGGTTAAAAGTACTGTAAAGATGGCGACCGCTTCATAGTTACAAAGTGAGTCTGTTGTTAGTATTAATGAACTGAACAGGGAATTGACGTGATTAAAAATGGTGGAAAAGACAGCAGTAACATTATGGAAAGGATATCAAGGCTCTGCTGAGCCAAAATGCATTCTTTGTTTTCTTGTAACGTTGATGGATTATTAAAATCTGATGAAATCATTGTTGGAGTGCCGATCTTTATTCTTTTAGCAAAGGATGGAGAGGAGTGTGTATTTTACATGGTGGCGAGCAAGATGTGGCACCACTAACACTTGGGAGAGCGCTGTTACGGCGTTGTGGACTACAAATATACATATATCATAAGGATAGTAACAACTCGCCTGGCAGACCGATAGTATTGGCAAGGGGTAGTCTCCTTGAGAATACCTCTATTTATTTGGATCATTTTTTGAGTCCTTATGTTTTGAGTTTGGCTTCATATTGTAGAGACAGTATGGATTTTATCAAAAAAATCCAGGACATCCTTTGGAAGCAAAGTTATGTTATGGCAACGGTTGATGTAGTGTCCTTGTATACTAGTATTGAACATGAGTTAGGGATCAAGGCATGTGAATATTTTTTCAGGGACAAGCCATTGCGGGTATATGAACATAGTAAAATGCTTTTGAAGATGCTAATATTCTGTCTGGAAAATAATTATTTTTTTATGTGAAGACAAATGGTTTAGACAGACAATGGGGACAGCGATGGGAAGTTGCTTTGCTCCAAGTTTTGCATGTCTGTTTATGGGCTGGTAGGAAACCCAGCATGTGATGACGGAAGAGAATGAGAAGTGGCTGAAGCATGTTATTCTTTGGACGAGATTCATTGATGATTTATTCATTATTTGGGATGGTCCTGAAAATATTTTGTTAGATTTTTTGAATTGGTTACCAAGAAATAAACTAAATTTGAGATTCACCTATAAGTTTGATAGGCAGGTTATGGAATTTTTAGATGTCTTGGTGAAAATAGGAGAGACGGTTACTACGAGCCTGTTTAGGAAGAGAACGGGGGGTAACATTATATTACATGGTAAGAGTCATCATCCATCGAGATTGAAATGGAGTATTAATGGAGAATTATTGAGAGAATTATTGAGAGCGAAAAGGAATTGCTGTACAAGAAACATTTTTGAGAAGGAACAGAAGAACATGGTTACTAGATTTAGATCTAGAGGTTATCCTATGAAGGTTATCAGGGAAGCTTGTAGTAAAGTAGCCAGTACAAAATGTGATAACCTCTTGGTCCAGAGAAAACAAGAAAAGAAAGACAGCACAGTGGGATGTATAATGACTTTTAATTCAAATTCTAATGAGGTCATGAAAATTCTGAAACAATATTGGCATCTTATTAAAGCAGACAAAGTGATGAGTCCGTATCCAATGATAACATATAGAAAAAGTAGTTCCTTACGTGATATATTAGTACATAGTCACATAAATAAGAAAGATAATGTGGGATTTTGTCATTCATTCATTTAACTTTATTTCGGTATGTAAAAACATACCATAAAAGTACAGTACACATCAAGAATTTTTTTTTAAAGCAAGGGAACACTAGAGATAAAAGCACAATAAAGAAATTAGGAAAGAATAAGAAAAATTAAAAAATCAAGCAAAATGAGCAACAGGATGAACACCTCTTAATAATGAAAAAGTCCACTCAACAAAAAACAGTTCCATAAATCAATAAATAATCAATAATATAGTAAACCAGTATCAATATCCTGCAAGGTAGAGGCTAAGATCATGCATCCAATTCAATAAATATACATAAATAGATCTAAGAATTGGTTACCCAGTCTTGTTCCTTAAAGTTACTAATCTCAGCTGCCAGAATAATTCGATTTGTTTTGTCACTGATAAAACTATCTGGACGGATGAATCACATTTTAAAATTCTCTCAGCTTAAAAACAAAAGACAGGTTCCATAGATCAATAAATAATCAATAATATAGTGAACCATTATCAATATCCTGCAAGGTAAAGACTAAAATCATGCATCCAAATTCAATAAATCTACATAAATAAGACTATGCGTTAGCTACCCAGTCTTGTTCCTTAAAATTGCTGATCTAAACCACCAGATTGATTCAAAATTTTGCCACTGATAAAACTATCTGGACGGATGAATCACATTTTAAAATTCTCTCAGCATGGAAACAAGATCTGGCCCCTATTTGTTTACAAAGCGGGATAAGCCAGAGAGCTCTTTGTTTGTAATATGCATGACAATGAAAAAGAACACGTGAAACAGACTCTTCACTCTTACAACACATCGGGCATTCTTACAACCCATCGGTGAGGTCATGAAAATTCTGAAACAATATTGGCATCTTATTAAAGCAGACAAAGTGATGAGTCCGTATCCAAGGATCACATATAGAAAAAGTAGTTCATTACGTGATATATTAGTACATAGTCACATAAATAAGAAAGATAATGTGGGATTTTGTCAAACAGCGAGGTTTTTACAGATGTGCGAATTGTAAGGCCTGCAAGCATAGCTTGAATCGTAAGACATATAAATTACCCACAGGGGAAGAGAGGAAGATCAATACGTTTATTAATTGTAATTCAGATTTTAAGATATATGTTATCATGTGTCCGTGCAAGTTATGGTATATTAGCAGTACAATTTTTCCTGTTAATAAATGCATTTTGGAACACTTGCGGGCTATTAAAAATAATGATGTAAATTATCTGATAGCAAGACATTGCAGAAAGGAACATGATGAGAAAGTTGATGATATGTTATTTTTTGGAATTGACAGGGTGTTGCTGTCGCCAAGAGTAGGAGACAGGGCATGGACCCTTAAGAGGATGGAATCGCAATATATAATCAGACTTAACAGTAGAACCCCGTGGGGTTTGAATCAGGATGAAGAACTTTATGTACATGTGGGATAACATTTATGATTTGTTTTTTTTTTAAATTAGAGATGTTGGAATGTCATTGGCGATGATATTGATCGGGCGCTCAGTAATGTGGCCCCTACCACTGCACTGTTGAACATAGAAATATTGTAAATAGTCAAAGGAAATGTGTTGATTTGAAATTAATTAAGGATATAAGAGTTTCTGTTTCTAGGAGAGGAATTGAGTGAAGATGGAATATTTAGAAGATGATGGACACTCTAGATTGAAAAATTTGGGGTAACTATTGTGTATTATTAGGTAATAAGCAAGAATAGAGAAATAAAGATACAAATGTGGAGAAAGGGATGAGAAGATAGACAAGAAACATATTAATGAATTTAAGAGATTTAACTTGTAAGTATATCATAATAGTGTGAATATTTTGTTTATGTTTACTAATAGACAGGATATAAGGTCGAGAGGTGGTAGGGCCTGTTTTTCAAATTAAGATGAATGTGGGCTATGAATAAGACCGACATGGCTGAAACGTGTCAGCCCTAAAGCCTTAAAATTATCCAGCTATGTACAGTAGTAAAATTAATAAAGCGATGGACTTATAAGTGAGTCTGGAGTGCCGACGTTTCCTTCAATATAACGTTGAGAGGGAAGTTTGGTGAATAATTATGGATCCTGCATCCGGAGCTGTGCACCAACCTCGTAGGCAGTAGCAGTCAGCTGCAGCAGGACGTTTGGAGGATACACACATATATATATACATATATATATACATATATATATAAATAAACCAATTTATATATATATATATATATAATAATAATGTATGTTATACTTACCTCTACTTTTTACCATGCATATGTCATTACCAACCATGCCTTTACTATTTCATTTTTGTGGTAAACATGCGTGGTAAAAGTTTATGCGTGGTAAAAACATTTCATGGTAAGTGCATACGTGGTAATGGCCATGATTTGTACTTACAGCATTGCAAAGGCATGCGTGGAAAGTGCATGCGTTGTTACGTCATACATCCACTGAGACTTGATGCTTTTATCTGCGCAGATACTGCCAGATCTACTACAACATTTTTAGGTCTGGCCTTAGCCAAGACCTCTAGATTTTACTAAAATGTTATATATATATATATAAAGTATTTACTCATAGGAGCTTTCAGACAGCTCCCTTCATCCTACGATGAACCAGGTAGGGAACCCCTCTGAAAGGGCAAGAACCCTCATCCTATTGTAATGCTAGTAATTGCCTGATTACAATTCAAACTCTTGTCATAACATTTTATTATGCTATTTTATACTGAGTATATGTGTGAATTGAAAGGATTATATGCAGTTTATTCATAAAAAGAAGTGCATTAGAACATACTATGCTATTATACATGCACACCCTGTGTGCATCTGGAAAGCATTTAAAGGAAGTGGGGTATTGTGAGAAGACTAGAGTCAATATTTGCTGATATGAATGCTAGCTTCCTTTCAAGGCGTTTCAAGTGCTTCCTCTGAGGGAAAGTTCCAGACACCTGCTTATTATATAAGTTGCTGAAACTACTTAACTGTTGTCACACAAGCTTCTCACATTGACTTCCATTAGGGGAAAATGTTTCTATACTAGATCAAAAATTGCATGGTTTAACAGACTGCTCCAACTGAACATTTTTCAAGCATGAGCCCTGGCCAGTGAAAATGACAATTGCCTTAAATATTTTTGCTTTGCTGCCTGCTATTTTGCATTGCTCACTGTTTGAACTTGGGCTTCTGTACATGCTATATTTCATTTTTACTCTTTACCCTCAACATCCAATGATAAGACATGCATAAGCCATCTCTCCCCTGCACCCACTCATAAGAGTAACATGTGATTGCTAGGATACCACCTTTTTGACCATTCATACAGGTATACCTATAACCATGTGTCGTATTGTATGGCCTCCTGACACCCATACTATTGTAAATGCTCACCTGTCAGTCCTTTGAACTAATGTCAACACTATGGGGGTCATTCTGACCCTGGCGGCCGGTGACCGCCAGGGTCACCGACCACGGGAGCACCGCCAACAGGCTGGCGGTGCTCCCGAGGGCATTCTGACCGCGGCGGTTCAGCCGCGGCCAGAAAGGGTAAACCGGCGGTCTCCCGCCGGTTTACCACTGCCCTTGTGAATCCTCCATGGCTGCGGAGCGCGCTCCGCAGCCATGGGGATTCTGATACCCCCTACCGCCATCCTGTTCCTGGCGGGTCTCCCGCCAGGAACAGGATGGCGGTAGGGGGTGCCGCGGGGCCCCTGGGGGCCCCTGCAGTGCCCATGCCCATGGCATGGGCACTGCAGGGGCCCCCGTAAGAGGGCCCCGCAAAGTATTTCAGTGTCTGCTAAGCAGACACTGAAATACGCGACGGGTGCAACTGCACCCGTCGCACCCCTGCAACTACGCCGGCTCAATTCTGAGCCGGCGTCCTCGTTGCAGGTGCATTTCCTCTGGGCCGGCGGGCGCTCTTTTGGAGAGCGCCCGCCGGCCCAGAGGAAATATCTGAATGGCCGCCGCGGTCTTTTGACCGCGGTGCGGTCATTCAGCGGCGGTACCTTGGCGGACGGCCTCCGCCGTCCGCCAAGGTCAAAATGACCCCCTATATGTCACTATAGGCCACGTGTCCAAACACTTTTACCAAACAAGCAATAACCCTCATCATGTTAAAATGTCATAAGCCACCATACATTTTTTTACTTTAAGACCTCCCTCCATTTTCATTCTTTGCCAGACTTTAGTACTTCAAATGTAAACAATAAACAACCCCTCTAATACCAGGTTCATTTTTACTTAGGGTAAACAACGTATAGTTCTATTTTGTTCATATATATGAGGACCAGCTTCACCTAGCCACATAGTAACGCAATTTAGAGCAATAGCATGTATTTTTCAATTCACCTTCACACAGACACTGGGCCAGGACAACATATGGGTGGCTGTGAAGTCAAAAAGATATGTCATTTCTAATACCACTGGAATTTGAATGTTCCAAAAGAGGGGCCCAGAATATGACTTTTGTTGTGGCCCTCAAAACACATAAGAAGTCTGTGAGGGCCAGATTCGGCTCTGGCTTGGCTCGCCTTATTAATTTGCCTGCATGCCTTCCTCTAGTTGTGACTCAGACTTAGTACATGGGGTTCTCATTGATAAAATTATTGTTAAAAGACAAAGGGGGTCATTCTGACTTTGGCGGGCGGCGGAGGCCGCCCGCCAAAGTTCCGCTGTCAGAATACCGCTGCGCGGTCAGAAGACCGCCGCGGTAATTCTGAGTTTCCCGCTGGGCTGGCGGGCGACCGCCAGAAGGCCGCCCGCCAGCCCAGCGGGAATCCCCTTCCATGAGGATGCCGGCTCCGAATGGAGCCGGCGGAGTGGAAGGGGTGCGACGGGTGCAGTTGCACCCGTCGCGATTTTCAGTGTCTGCTTGGCAGACACTGAAAATCTTGGTGGGGCCCTGTTAGGGGGCCCCGCAACACCTGTTACCGCCTGCCAGGTTCTGGCGGTCAAAACCGCCAGAGCCAGGCTGGCGGTAAGGGGGTCGGAATCCCCATGGCGGCGCTGCCTGCAGCGCCACCATGGAGGATTCCCCAGGGCAGCGGGAAAGCCGGTTTTCCGTTTCTGACCGCGGCGGTACCGCCGCGGTCAGAATGCCCATGGATGCACCGCCAGCCTGTTGGCGGTGCATCCGCGGTCGTTGGCCTGGCGGTAGTCTACCGCCAGGGTCAGAATGACCCCCAAAGACTAGAAACATTTAAAGTAAGTGATCCCAGGGCTGGCTGTTGGGTTGTACATGAACATAAAGATGCGTTCCCAAGGAGATACCAGGCCCAGGTCGGATGGGCAATGGCATAGCTTTGCCTGTGTGCTCCATGCCATATATATCAGGGGTTAAGCTCAGTTGTAAACTACAGGAACCTTTGACTGGATCCAACAAGATAGTGACTTTATTACTTGTGGTGGACACCAGTTCACCCAACTAATGAACCAGTTTCTCACATTTGTACACCCCATTCAACATCTTCTGCTCTGGTTTCCCTTTGTTTTATTTGCTGCTGCATCTCAGTTACCTTGTTCTCATTTGTAGTGAATGCCTCTTTCTCTTCTGGCTCACGCTCCTTCATTTTAGTTACCCATGTTTTCCAATTCATGCATGATATGTATAGCCTCTGTCTTTCCAGAATCATTTTGGCCTCTAGTGATGTCTGTGAGCTTTACATAGCTTTCAGCAACTCCACCACCCATATCTCCATTACCTGCATTCTTCATTTGGCCCTTGTCTTTTTATACAGTCCCTCCAGTTACTTCTTTTGGAATTGTTTGTGATTTTGTCAATTTTTAGCCATGTCTACTTTGCTGATTCTTAAATTCCTACGCAGGGGCATAGCATGGTCAGCATGATTGGGGGGTGGGAGGTTAGCTTCAGATTTCTCAACAATGACACTGACAAGATGTTAAAATGCATTATACGACAGGCTTTGAACGCTTTACATGCAACTTTGTGGTAGCTAAACTCTGAGTACCCAAGCGCCGCTTATGCTACATGTACCTCTCTTTTGCCCTTTATGTGACAAGACTTTGGGCCTGATTACAAGTCTGGACTGCCAGACACCCAGTGGCAGTCAGACCACCACATTATGAGTGTGGCAGGCAGACCCACCAACAGACCACTGTCTACACCAGGATTCAAGATCCTGATGGCTTGAAGGTGGTCCTGGCTGTAATCAGCCAGGGCAGCGCTGAACTCAGCTCCGTCCTGCTGATTAAAGCCTTGTCCTCCCCCATCCTTTTCATGATGGTTTCCCTACCATTAAAAGGCTGGTGTAGCTCAAGTGCTGGTGGCCACAGGGGGGCCCAGCACCATTGGACTCTGCAGTGTCTGCTTTGCAGACAGTGTGCATTCTGAGCGTGCTGGCCAGGGCACTCTTTGCTACAAGATAGCGCTCAGCTCATTTAAGGGAGTCAAGTGCTATCTCATAGCACTGTTCCCACCGGCAAGACCGGCGGGAACGCTCTATTTCAGGGGTTCAACCGGTCAGCCAGATCAGACCGGCAAACTCCTAATTTGCCCCTTAATCTGCAAATAGCCAGGTAGTGTTGGGCCTCTGGCGGCTTCTTAGTATGAATGCTTAAATGTATTTTTGAAGTGGAGTCTATTGCTCAAGATAATTCCTCTCAAGGGGTATTGACAAACCTTAATTTTGGTGACTTTTAGAGTTTTTAAAAACTTTTTTTAACTTTTGTATTGGTTATATATAATATAGCATTATGAAACTTTTGAAGGCTTTCTCCTGATTGTTTGTACTTGTATTCGTGTTTTCGTGTTTCTGGTGTACCTTTTTTGCATCTTCTATTTGGGGAATGATGCAAATAGTTGTAGTATGGGTAAGCGTAAAGCTCTTTTGGGCCTTGCAAGGACTCCTGTATATTAAACCCCAAAGTGGGCCCTCCCACAAAAATTAAGTTGAATGGTTTCTTGGCCAGGGAAGTAGGTGTGGCCACAAGCAAGATTGAGCTAGTGGAACGCCAGCTACCGCTCACTCATAATCTCCTTCCTACTGGAGCTAACACTCTTAGCTCTCCCGCAGGGTGTAGTGGGCACGTGAATAGATATTACCTTGCCCAGAAGGGGACCAACTTACAACTATTCCTTTGTTTAACCCACAGATGATTAATCTGCTTCACCCCTGCCCCCCTCCCTAAAGAGGAAAAGGAAAGCACTGTCTCCAAAGTAGGCAAAGGGTAGTATTGATAAGCCTGCTCCTTCCATATTGTTAGAGGCTTAGTCATTCATCCTTTCTGAATATGATTTCAGTGGAAGTCAAGGCAATAGTGGAATCTGCCCTCTCCCCACTTTGAGCCCGCTTAATCAAAGTTCAGGCAGCTATGAAGGACAGCAGATTAGCCACCCAGCTACATCTGGATACCCCCTCCCCATTACCTATAACTTTACCTCCTCCAGGTATTGTTGCAGCTTCCATAACTGCATTAGGAGTGGTGGACCGGGTAGTAGGGTGGAAGATTAATGATGCTCCATTGTGATTGTTGGTGCAACAAGGCTTAGGGGAACAAAGTCACACTATAGACCCAGCGAGCAACAATGAAGGAGAGAGGGGGTTACAGCCTCCTCCCTCTCTCCCTGCTGTTTCAATTTCACCTGAGGCATACCCATATGTGATGGCTCTAGCAGGTGTTCCTCCCCATGTAGACAATAAGGTTGAACCCTATGAGGAACTGTGTAACAAACCTACTCACTGACTTCATGGCAATGTGGACCCATGTGCATGTTTCTATGATGAAATAATAATGGCAAGGAGTGTGAGCTGGGTTAGTTCCTCCAAAAAAAACGTAGAGGGTGACTTTGTTATCGTCAATTTTAAGTCTCTTGTTCTTGTTGTCAGAGCCTTTATTGTACTGGAATCTACTTGTACTTTCAAGTTTAGGATGGTACTGCATCCATGGGCTACTTTTATTCACCGCCTGGAAGATCTATGATCTTACCTATGCACCCAACAATGCAGCAAATATGCTCATTTGCTATTCCAAATAAAAATCGCTATGCCCATCTCTCTGACATCCAGGAAATCGACTGACTCCCTAAGGAAGAAAGGGATTCATCGGAGGCTGCAGTTATGATCATGTCTAGGGTGGAGGTGATGTCTGGACTAGAGCCTTACTCTGCAGATACAGGCAAACAACCCCCCCTATAATTACCTGGGCCTTAGATGGGACCAACCAAGGATTACAAGGGACCTTTCTCCTGCCACTATTGTGATTACTGACGGGCCTACAAGTGAAAAGTGCAATGGAAGACTCTCCATAGTCTCCTGGAACATAGCAGGTATTTCCGCCAAACTGGCTGACTCAGAATGGGGTGCTTTTATTGACTTATTTGACCTGTGTGTGCTCCAGGAGACATGGGCCAAGGAAAGTGAGCCTAGGGACTGCTTTCGAAGCTACTGTAAATTCTCCAGCCATTCAGTGGTTGGCTGCCCTTGTGGTGGTCTGTTAATATGGGTCAAAACCTATTGAGGGGGCAAACAAGAGAGATTTCAGTACAGTACCCGGACATACTGGGGCTAGAAGTTGTTGAGCCTGGTGGGAAGTCCTGGCTACTTATTAATGTTTAGAACAGGTCCACTTCTTTCAAAATACCTTCCCAACTTAAGAGATTTGGGACAGTCTTATTATCAGTTATGCCAAGTCTCACATCATCATCATAGCAGGTGATATTTGAGCCTAATGTATGTTTCTCAGAACTTATAGCTGAAGATGTTTCATCTTGGGGCTTTCTAATTAGAGAGGTGCCACCTGTTACTTGATTATCTGTCATAGCCCTGGAAGTAAGCAGCATCTGCTTGTCACACCGGCTCAGAGCTTGTAATGGCCGTACAAAATCAGATGTTTCACAGTCTCCAACCATTCGCAGACTCATTTATAGGAGTAGAATTGGTTAGATCCACCTAGATATTAGAGCATGGGAGTTCTTTATTGATATGGTAATCCCCCATAGACTTGAAAGTAAACATTTCCCTCTTGTTTTGGACCTGGGGCAGCGTTAGAAGAGACACCAAGAAATTCCCCAGGCTGTGGTGCGCTTGAAGTCGCTAATTCTAGGAGAGCCCTAAACTAGAATGCTATTGCTACCTCAGAAGATGCCATTGTTAAAATTTATGATATCCTATTTTCTTTATTAAGTCTAGTAGCTGACAAGCTAGACAATAGTAAACTTCTTTTAGGTAGTCATAATGATTGTTTTATACAGCTTAAGGAAGGTTTTTGAGAAGGATTTCAAGCCTGCAATGAAATCGTCTAAAACCAATTCTTGGTTTAACTCTGCATGCAGGGAAGCATAGTGTGACTTGCTGAATGCTATTAACGAAGGGAACAGAAGTGGGATACCGTTAGCCAGAGAGCAATATAAAAATGCACTCAGGGCAGCTCAAGCTAATTGGAATAATGAATTATGTGCAGGGCTTTTAAATGCTGTAACTAGTACAAGGCTTGTCTCATGTGGCAATGCATCCATAAATGTACATTCAGGGTGAAGTGTGGGAGAATCATTTTAAATGTTGTATGTAAATAATGTCCCTTTGACTTGTGAGCCATGTGTAGATGCAGCTATTCCCTCTAGACCCTTGGTAGAGTGTGGAGATTGCCACCCTGAACAACTCCTACATTTTTCTTTAATAGATTGTGATAGAGCTGTGACCACACAAAAGAAGGGGAAGACTGACAGCCAAATAAAACCCCTGTGAATCTTTTTCTATCAAATCTGGATATCTGGGCCCCATTTAGCAATACAATATTAAATGCCATCCTTGCAGGTGCTGCTATATCTCAAACGTGTAAAGGCTCAGAGATTCTTCCGATGTATAAAAAGGGATCAGGAATATGCCATAGAACTATTGCCCCATTAGTTTGATAGACTCTATTCAAAATGCTTTTTACAGACAAATCCTCAACAAGCTCTATGAGTAGTTAGTCGACGGGCAAATGATAACCCACTTTCAAGCTGGCTTCCAAGATAATATGGGCACTCTCAACCAAACCTTTAGATTTTTTTGTAACCAAGTGGAAGATGTTGGACTTCAGAGGCGCCAGCTTGTTTATAGCCTTTGTTGCCCTTCATTCTGCCTTCAACCTGGTTATGAGGATAAAAATTGTGGGGCATACTGCGGGAGCAGGGTTGCCCCATGAACTCTTAGAAATTCTAATTAGACTGCATGAGGGGACTCATGCCCAAGTTAGATGGGGCCCTAAGGGGGAATTGATGAGTCGTATTCCGGTGGAGGGGGGGTCTACCAGGACTGCGTTCTAGCCCCCACCCTGTTTTTATTATTTATTAATGGGTGTTGATTTCATAACTGATTGTCAGAATGACTCCCTTACATTACCAGGAATAAAGGTACCTGCCTCGTTGTTTACTGATGACACCCTCTTGCTGCCAAAAACCGCTAAGGATTTGTCAATTTTGTTGCATTGATTTTCTCTCTTTTGTGACTGGTTTGGCCTTGAGCTGAATACAGCAAAGACTAAGTATAAGGCCTCTAACCCATGTAAAAACTACAGGGGGAGATTATCATTGCAAGGCATCCTCTTGATAGTGTCCGGCATGGCTGCAAGTTGGAAATAGAAAACCTGCCCCTCTTTCAGTGTCCAGCACCTTTCTAAAGTTGGCACAGGGTGGAGTTGGGAATAGTAAATCATCTCCCTTTCCAGTTCCAAACACCATTCCTAAGTTGGCAAAGGCTGGAGTTGGAAATAGTCAATCTGCGCCCCTTTCCAGTGTACACCACCACCAGTCCTCGAGTTGATGCAGGGTGGAGTTGGAAATAGTAATTCTGCCCCATCCATTGACCACCACCATTCCCTAAGGTGGCACAGTGTGTAGTCAGGACTAGTAAATCTACCCCTCTTCCAGAGCCCAGCACATTCCTCCGAGTTGGACTGCAACAGGAGTTTAGAATTGTAAATGTGCCCCCTTCAAATGTAATGTTATCTACTCTAATTGTAGCTTTATTGCTGCTGAAAAAAAGTAAATATGCTGTTCATATTGTTTATTCATTTTCAAATGAAAATAGTTTTTTTTAAAGGTATTTAACTAATGACATATGCACATTTTAACTTACTTCACCAACTATGAGATTCTTTATGAGGTTGAAAATGTAAATTGGATGTGTCCCTACTGAGCAACAGGTTTTGAGGTAATGTGTATGGGGCACTAGAAATGGAGCACTGGAAATTACTTCAATATTACTCATATTTTTACTGTAGTAATACTCATGCAAATCAATAGGTGGCCATGTGAGAATGAAATCAGTAAAGTTTGTTTTGCTGTTCTCTTCCATGAATATGGTCACCTCAGACGTCAGCGTCCCACTGTTCACAAAATGGTGGACGGACATTTTTATAGTAATTTTGTGGTAAAACCTTTATTAGTAACAGAACATTTGTATAAATCCTAGTGTTTTTTTAAAAATAAATACATTACTAAACTTATATTACATTTAAATGAATTAAAACTTAAATTAATTTTAACTCTGGGATATAAAGTGATCCACCTTCTTGAGAGGGGCACTTTTCAATAAAGTCAGAAAATGCACTATTTTTGTGTATTTAGTTACATTTAGATTTGCATGACTGATTAGTGTTATGTCCAAGATAAAAAATAATTTAAAATTGTTATTTTATTAGGAAAAGTAATTGTGTTTTAAAGAAGTCTGTGGTTAAGTCATGGGTAGTAAAGGTAGTTTCAATTATTTTGAATAACAATGAGTGATAGAGGTAAGCGTGTTAAAGACATTAGTGTAGTAAATGTACGCATGGTAAAGACTGCATGGCAAAAGCATGTGATTTAAAGGTGTGCATTGTAATGTTTTACAACTGTGTGAAAAACATCTTTGCACGGTCATACACACAGGATACTCCTTTCTGCTTAACTGTCCCAGACAAGAGCCACAGAACGGGTTACAGGTTCCAGCAGACAATTTATATGCAGCTACCTTGTACATGTTCTGGCATTAATGTGTGCAGAATTGTTTCACTTTTCATGTGATACTGCTCATTTGTGGCCTCAGATCATGAAAGCAAGCAGCACGCACATTAATTGAATCCTCTATTTAGAACAATAAATCGTAGTCCCAAAAGGGTTCTTCAAATGTTTAATGCAGGGGGTCCTCCTTACTGTTACTTGCATTTATACACTTAAAATTCATTATTATATCCCTGAGCGGAGTAAATCAGCACCATCATACTGAGAGGTTGTAATAGTGACGGGTATTGGTACAGAAACCAGGATGCGATACGATAAACTTGTAATAATACCGTCTGTCAGGGTTAGGGGTGGGACTGTTGAGGGGATGAGTTAATTGTATGATTCATGTTGGAGCCTGTTGGCAGGATGTTGATTGTGTGTCCTTAAAAATACTCCTTTAATACTGTTTGTACTATGCTGATAAAAGCCAATAAACACAGTTACAAAAAAAAGTTATTATATGCAATGCCTTAATTACAAAACATATACTAATGCTGGACACTAGTGTCCAACGGGAGCCAGGAAGGTCAGTCACTGCCAGTTTTTGAGGGTGACCTCAGACTATGTAAATGGTTTCCTTTGAGTTTCACTGTATGCACATCTAATAACCCAAAACTCAGGCATACATCCAGATCTCCTGTACTGACGATGGGCACCCTTGATGTAGGCCCCAGGGAGAACGCAATGCAGGAAAGAGAGGGATAGTTATCCAGCACAATGTCCTAAATGTGCAATTTTTTGGATGATTATGGTTCAAATCTATAAATTTAACGATACAATACACCCGTACCTACATCCACTAGCCGGCAGTATAGGAAAACACATGGGTGAGCAATGTGCGGATGAGGGCAGGGGAGGGATAGGTCAAGACATAACCTTGGGGGAACACAACAACAAGGGGGGCGGCGGCCCACAGGGAAATGGAGTGTAATGCACCCATGGTTGCGAGTAGTACGCACAGTTCAGTGAGTAATAACAAGTCCCCAGTTGAATCTTGGTCTGCCTATTTGAGGCGGAGTACTCTCAGGTATCCCGGACATGTAAGTTCTCGCAATTCTTGGGAAAGGTAGTATATGCATGGTCCCCAAGTCTTGTCAAATTGTTATAGTTTGTGCTCAACCACTGCTGTTAACTTCTCCATGCCTAGTAGTCCCCAGAGTTTGCATCACCAGGCCAGTGTTGTTGGGATGGTGCCAATGCCCTATTTTGCCAGAATGACCTGTTTAGCCACACATAGGGGGTCATTCCGACCCCGGTGGGTGGCAGGCGCCGCCCGCCGGGCGGAAACCGCCCAAACACCGCCCCGCGGTCAAATGACCGCGGGGAGCATTCCAACTTTCCCGCTGGGCCGGCGGGCGATCTTCAAAAGATCGCCCGCTGGCCCAGCGGGAAAGCCCCAGCAAAGACGAAGCCGGCTCCGAATGGAGCCGGCGGATTTGCTGGGGTGCGACGGGTGCAGTTGCACCCGTCGCGATTTTCAGTGTCTGCCAAGCAGACACTGAAAATCTTAATGGGGCCCTGTTAGGGGGCCCCTGCAGTGCCCATGCCAGTGGCATGGGCACTGCAGGGGCCCCCAGGGGCCCCACGACACCCGTTCCCGCCAGCCTCTTCCTGGCCGTGTAAACCGCCAGGAACAGGCTGGCGGGAAGGGGGTCGGAATCCCCATGGCGGCGCTGCATGCAGCGCCGCCATGGAGGATTCCCTGGGGCAGGGGAAAACCGGCGGGAAACCGCTGGTTCCCCTTTTCTGACCGCGGCTTTAACGCCGCGGTCAGAATTGCCCCGGAAGCACCGCCAGCCTGTTGGCGGTGCTTCCTCTGCCCTCTGTAACCGCCAGGGTCAGAATGAGGGCCATAATGCCAAGGAGATGGCCAGTCCCCCTGCTGAGTGCAAGGAATATGTTAGTGTGTTATGGAGCCCTAAGACTAGTGCAGCTAGGGAATTGAGGTAGATCTGTGTCGTACATTTGATTAATATTTGACAAGACCTCATTCCAGTCTTGTAGTCTGGGGTGTTGCCAGAGTATGTATGTTAATGTTCCAGGGTGCGCACGATGTCTCCAGCAGCCATCATTCCCTCCCAGCTCCCACTGGGCCAGTGGCACTATGTGCTGATGTACCTGCTCAATGTAGGATGTCTAACCATTCCTTTGGTGTGACGGTGTGACCACACTCCTGCTCCTAACGTCTCTGTGCAGAGGATACTACCTTATGAGGTGGTGTTTTAAGGAATGTGTATATGTTGGATAGAAGGTGTTTATCTGTGTCCCTAGTAATAAGCCACTTCTTGAAAGGTGTGAGTGGGTGACTAGCGTGTGGTCTCAAGTGAAGTTGCATGAGCCAATGTCGTACAGCAAGGTATGAGTAATGCCAGTGTGCACTTGAGGGAAGGTCATAGTCTGATTGGAGCTGTGCAAAATCCAGAATTCTTGTCTGATCAAAAAGATCCCCCACCCTTTCACAGCTTGCATCTTGCAATGATGGTGGAAAGTCAGGGTTTCCTCAAATTGGTGTTTGTGGGTATAGGCAAGTTGACAAGGATTTTGTGAGTTGCACCCTATCCCATGTGCCCACACTCGCTCGGAGAACTAGGGAGATATAAACCCCTACTGGCCTGTGCGGTTTGGCAAGCCAGGGTATCTTCCAGATGTGGAAACTGGCTGTCACCTGGTCAATAAAGCACCAGTGTTTGTCAGTGTTACGTCATGAACACTCTACCATATAGTTAAGCTGGGCAGACTGATAATAGTGGATTAAGGCCCTGATTATAACATTGGAAGTCAGGTGACTGCCACGCCGGCAGTGGTGGTAGTACTGTCTCCAGGCTGGCTGTAATGACCGCCAAATTATGACCATGGTGTTGGTCCCTCCCATAGACAGCCAATGTACCCCCCAACCGCCAGTGTGGTACGGCCACTGACCTTGGCAGTTGCCCACTAGAAGCTGGCGGAAGACAAGAATCTGTCCACCATATAATGACATAGCAGACCGCCAGGATTTCCAGTGTGTTAGCAACGCCACCAAAAGCCTGGCGGAAACACATCATATAATAGGAGGCACTCACCTCCAGGGACACAGGGGAGTCAGCGGCCGCCATGGAACCCGAACTAGAAGTCTTCCCGATGCTGTACCAAGTGATGGCCGTCCAGGAGCACCAACACCGACGAAGACGACAACGGTGAGTACATCTGCCTAGCATACAAGGGAGGGAGGAGAGAGTGACACACACACACACACACACACACACAACACACACCAAACACACATGCCACACACCCAGAACAATCTGCAGAGTACATCAACAGCAACATAACCCAGGAGCAAAGAAAGCCAGGACACATACCTGTTGTCCAACCACTGTAATCAGGTGGGAACAGTGACCCGAATTGTTAAAATAGAGAAATATAATTATAAATATGTACAGAAAGGGCTATTGGACAATCCAAAGTCATTAATGGCCACAGGGCAATGTCCAAGGCCCAACTTGACTCCTGACAGCCTAGGCACTCCACTGGGCAAGGGCATCATGGAGATGGCACGCAGGCACCTCAGGGGGGTGGGGAGGTTTTCTTGGGAGGAGGATCCTTGGGTTTGGGTTTGGGAGGGGGCGGATCCTTGCCCTTCTGGGTAGTGGGTGGAGAAGTGGCCTGGGGATGGGGGGCTTGAGTGCCACTCTTGTTCCCCTTAGTGGTGGGGGAATTTTTTAGGGGGAGAACCAGGATTCGAATGGGAGCTGGAGGTTCTGGGCTGGGGGGACTTTCCTCTTATGAGCAGGGCAAGGGTGGGGTAGGGAAGAGGTCCAGGTGGGAAAGAAAAAGCGTCTTAGGACCAGTGGGGCAGTGTACGGGAGGAGGAATGGGAGTGGAGGTAGAGGGAGTGGTTGTAGGAGGAGGAGGTGTGGTGGACTTGGGTGCAGGTGCATGAACAGTGTGCGTGTGTTAGGTGGATAGCTGTTGGGTGTCTGAGTGGGAGAGTTTATGTGTCTTTGGAGGGGGCAGACAGGGTGCGGAGGACAAACTGGAAGTGTGGATGTATGTTGTGGTGGTGTCTGCAAGTGAGGTGGGTGTGCTGCATGAGGTGGTGATGGTGGTGGCGGTGACTGCGCATGTGGTGTGTGGGGTGCATGTCTGCATGTTTGCTTCAGTGGTGGCTGTGGGCAAGGCTGTACAGGAGTTAGGATCTGGGACTGGTGATGCAGTGCGTGCAGGTGTGAGTATTGATATGACTGTGAGGGAGGAGTAGGAGGGGGAAACAGTGGAAGCAGTAGGTGTTGTTGTATGTGCTTCTGTGTGTTGGCTGTGTGTGTGCTTGTGGAGTGAAGTCTGGTGCCTGTGCTTGTCTGTGCGAGTACTGTCTGTTGTTTTGGGTGCATGCTTGTCTGATTGCATCAAATGGGTTGGGGGAGAGGGCTTTGGGACTGGGAACAGGTAGTTGGAGGGGGGACGGAAGGACCAGGGACACTGGCTGCCATCAGAGCGGAGACCAGAGCCTGAAACGATCTCTGTAGGGCAGCCAAGCCACTGTGAATGCCCTCCAGGTAGGCATTGCATTGCTGCATCTGGGATGCCAGCCCCTGGATGGCATTTACTAAGGTTGACTTCCCTACAGAGATGGATCTCAGGAGGTCAATAGTCTCCTCCCTGAGGGCAGCAGGGCTGACTGGGGCAGGGCCTGAGGTGCTTGGGTTGAAGGAGACGCCCACCCTCCTCAGTGAGCGGGCACGGGCAACTGGGTGGGGGGCTACTGGGAGGGTGGTGGTGGTTCAGGGGGTGGTGGAAGATTAAGTAGCTGGGGTGGTCCCAAAGGGGTCCGCCACCATCAGGGAGATTCCATCGGAGGAGGAATCAGAGTCTGTAGTCATTGCTCCAGTCTCCCCGTGGTGCTCCCCTCACCCTCCAACCCACTGGTCCCCTCACCGTCAGTGGACTCTGCCTCCTGAGTCCCATGGGCTGCAGCTCCCTTACTCGCCAGTGCCCCTGCTCCTTTGCCAGATGATGCTAATGCACACATGGACAGGATGACAAAAGGAGAGAGGGTGGGGGAAAAAGAAAGGGAGCACAGGGTCATTCACAGCACCAACAGCACAGATGGCATACACATCACAGTCACTCTCTGGGACTTACATTGCGCAGTATGGACCGCAGTGACAAACCATTGCCTAGGTACTACAGCAGGATGGAACCCAAACACTGCCATCTGCACTCCTACTGGGATCAACTCAGCCCTGTCTGCCATGGTATGCTAGCTACCTAGCAATACCAAAAACTGCACACCACCCTACATAGCTAAGCAGGAACATGCAGGAATGGCTAAACTGGCATATTGGGGCATCCACTGACTAGAACCTTGCACCAAAAATCCATGACAGGCAACAAATACAAAATGCTACACAGCCTGTACTCACCCCTTTGTGGCTGATGTGCTGCCCTCAAGCACCCATCCAACTCAGGATTGGCCACTGCCAGTATGCGGGCCATTAAGGGGGGGTGAGGCTCTGATGGGCACCCCTCCCTTGTTGGGAGGCCGTCCCCAGCTGGGCCTCCGCAGTCTTCCAGGCCAAGAGTCTCAGGTCCTCCCACCGTTTCCTGCAGTGGGTGTTCCCACGGTATGCAAGTCCTTGGCGATGGAGCGCCACAACCCCTTCTTAGGATGGGCGCTGACCTGCAGAGGAAACACAGAAAGAAGGACAACATGAACCATACAATCAAGCCTGTCACACAAATGGCTTACATACTGCATTTGCCCCTCATCAAGCACACAAATGACCCGTACCTCTGCATTCACATTGCCTGCAGCCATACCCCCCCCCCAAATGACACACTTCTGGCACACACATACATCTACATGCAGCCATGCTGCATGCAACGTACCCATGATGTACTCACCTGTTGGTCTGGATGCCCATTCAACTGCCCAAATAGGGGTAGGACCCCATGCACGAACCTCTCCAACTCCTCTGACGTGACGGCTGGAACCCTTTCCCCTGTAGCACGGGCCATGGCAGGTTCAAGACACAGGTCACAGCAGCACACGCAGTGGAGATGTCATTGAGTGGAAAGTCAGGAATCAAGTGAAGTGGTAGTAAGAAAATGGCATTGATCATCATTGGTTCCTGTACTCCATAGAGCCCCATGTTAGCCAATGAGGAATTGCACGGCACCTTCTGCCATGATGCCTGATGCCGGCGGAGTGAGGTCACTTCCACCTGTCCCTGCAAACAGGACAGCCAGGTTGCCATTTCCCACTGCTAGTACTCATGTTTATATGTGCGTCATTGGTGTCAACTGTACACACCTGGACAATTCTAGTGTCCTACATACATATATGCTCTGTGTGCTATGATGTTGTGTGTCCATAGGTCCTGTTGTCACCCCCATTTTACTTTTGGCTCACTTAGATACCAACCACTGCAGAGGAATAGGAGGAGGAAGAAAGCACCCGTGTACAGACCTCTTGTTGGACTTGGGTACACTGGAGGACAGGCACATCATACTCACCTATCGTCTGGAGAGGGCCACAATCACAGAGCTGTGTGCACAATTGAAGCCTGATCTGATACCTGCTATCTGTAGCACCACAGCAATTCCCCCTCATGTGCAGGTACATTTTCTGACAACTGCTTCTTTCCAGGTGACTAGGGGTTTTGCTGCAGGAATGTCACAGCCAATGTTCTCGATTGTACTTGGATGGGTTTTGGCTGCCTTGCTCAGACACATGAGCAACTACATCGCATTCCCCCAGGTTGAGGATTTGCCCACTGTGAAGGCTGGATTCTACACAATGGGACGCATACCACATGTGATTGGGGCCATTGCCGGGACCCATATTGTCTTAGTCCCTCCCAGGGCAAATGAGCAGGTGTACAGGAATAGCAAGATTTACCACTCTTTCAATGTCCAGATGGTGTGCCTTGCTGATCAGTACATCTCCCACATCACTGTCAAGTATCCTGGATCTTTGCAAGATGCCTATGTCTTGAGGAATACCACCGTCCCACATGTGATGGCACGACTACAGAGGCATAGAATGTGGCTTATAGGTGGGCCTCAGTCCCTACCTAATGTATGTCAGTGTATGCCTACTGGAGTCATACCCCTTGCCATTGTGCATGGCTAATATGTGTCCCTCACTTCTTCCAGGTGACTCCGGCTACCCAAACCTGTCCTAGCTGTTGACCCCTGTTAGGAATCCGAGAACAGGGGCTTAAAATTGGTACAATGATGCACATGGGTGTACCAAGAGGATTGTGGAATGCACTTTCGGTCGCCTGGTTCAGGTGCCTCCGTTTGACCGGTGGATCCCTATGCTACTCCCCTGAGAAGGTCTGCCAGATTGTGGTGGTCGGCTGCATGCTGCACAATTTGGCCCTCAGAGGCCATGTGCTGTATCTGAAGAGGGTGGCGACAATGTACCTGTGGCAGCAGTGGACACTGATGACATTGATGAGGAGGAAGAGGAGGAGGAAGTGGACAACAGGACACATATCATTCAACAGTACATCCAATGACATTCAGGTAAGACTGTTGATCTATACATGTCTCGATTTTAGTAAAGTGCTGTGTGGCTGTTGTGTTGTGCCAGTCACTACCTTTGCATCACAACTGACTGTCACCTATGCCTTCCCTTATTGCAGATGTTGGTGTGGTTACAACAGTGTACTGATGTGATGGCTACAGACTGCTGAGACACATTTGTTGGATGGATTCACACATTACATGACATTTGCACAGGATAATGCAGTTCAATACAGTTCAATACATTGCACATTTCTTTCTGATAAAGCACTATTACGCAAGTTATGTTCAAGGGTGTTTATTTGAATAACAAAAAAACAATGGAAAGTGCAATAGAGTGGAATGATGGTTGGGTAAAGTCCATTGTAGTGGCCCAGTCTGTTCTTAGCACAGGTCCAGTGTCCATGGGCCCATAGAAAGAGGAGCAATGGCAGTCCAAAGTGAACAAGGTGAGTCAGTGGAACACAAGGAGGACATTCTGGAGAGCCCATTTCCTGGAAGTGGTCTTGGCAACTGTCTCTGGTGTCTATCTTGGTCACAGGGAACGTTTGCGGGGTGGTTCATCTTCTGCAGGGGGAGGGGTACAGGTGGCCTGTGAGTCCTGTGGCAGGGCCACCTGTCCACTAGCTGCAGCAGATGTAGAGGGCTGGTCAGTACACTAGCTAGTGGAAAGGGCCCGCTGGTGTGCTGTGTACTCATGCATGATGTTCGCCATGTCACTCAGCACCCCTGCAATGGAGGCCATGGTGGTATTCATGGCCTGCAATTCTTGCATGACCTCCTGCTGGTGTTCCCCATGCAGCCGCTGGTTCTCCTGCATGTTGTTGAACACCTGACCCATCCTGTCCTGGGATTGTTAGTATGCCCCCAGGACATTTGTGAATGCCTCCTGGGCAGTCGGTTCCCTGGGCCTGGCCTCCCCCTGGTGCACAGCTGTCCTCTGACTGTCCCTGGCCCCCTGTGCCTGTGTCCCCTGAGCAGTGTGCCCACTCCCACTGACACCAGGACCTTCATCGTCTTTCCTGTGTGGTGTCGACTCTGGTCCCTGTACAGGTGGGCACATTACTGATTGACGTGTTCTGGGGACAGAGGTCTGGGGGCGTTGGCTGGCTGCTGTGGTGTTTGAGTCTGAGGAGGGGGGCCTGTGGTGGACTAGCTCTGGGATGTGGTAGCCGACTGACCAGTGGTTCCAGATGGGCCAGGGAATTCATCCAGATCAAGACCTCCAGAGTTGATGTCATCACTGAGGGCATCTTGTGGTGGGGGACTGGTTTGCCGTGGCACCTCCTCGCCCCTGACATTGGCCTTGGGCACTTGTGGGGATGTAAGTGATTTGTTAGAGTAATTGTCTGTCACACATTCTACATTTCTACCTTTCCTAATGATATTGGTGTTGTCCTCCCACCTTTCATAGTGTATGGTGATGGATTGTGGGATTGCTAGTTCTACATGCTGTCCATGCATTGCTGGTGGGTGGGCATGCAGAGCTGGCAGGGATGTGCGTGCAGTGGGTATGGCATGCAGGGGTAGATATTTAGGTGTGGTAATTGGGGTGCAGCACTGTGTGGGATGGAGTGGGGTGAAGGGAGTCAGGGTGAGGGGGTGTCATGGCATGCATGTATGGGTGGTGATAGGTTGGTAATGGTGACTCACCAGTGTCCAGTCCTCTGGCTACTCCAGTGAGGCCCTCAGGATGCAGTATTGCCAAGACTTGCTCCTCCCATGCTGTCAACAGTGGGGGAGGAGGTGGGGGTCCACCACCAGTCCTCCTTATGGTGAGCTGGTGCCTTGATGCAATGGAACGCACCTTCCCCCGTAGGTCGTTCCACCTCTTCTGAATGTCGTCCCTCGTGCGTGGGTTTTGTCCCATGGCGTTCACCCTGTCCACGATCCGCCGCCATAGCTCTATCTTCCTGGCAATGGAGATCTGCTATATCTGTGCTCCAAACAGCTGTAGCTCTACCCTGACTATTTCCTCCACCATCCCCCTCAACATCTCATCAGTGAAATGGGGGTGCCTTTGTGGGGACATGGGTGTTGTGTGGTGTGTGTGTTGAGCAGAGGGTGTTGAGTGATGTGGTGGGGTGTGTGGTGTGTAACGGATGAATGGGTAGTTGTGGTGTATGTGCATTTATCTCTGGGATTAGCCTGGCAAGGTGAATCAGTCTTCTCATGTTTGCAAAGGATTGTGGGTGATGTGGGTTTGTGTTTTATAGTGCGGTTGGTGGGGGTGTGGGTTATGTGTATTTGTGTCAGGTGTTGGGTTTTTTGAACTGCCCAATGTTGCCTTGTTTTGTTTTTTGGTGGCCATTTCCGCGGCGGCTGTGTGCACTGCCAATGGTTTACTGCCGTTGAATGTCCTCTGTGGTGATTCGTGGGTCATAATTTGGAGGACGCTGTTTTGGTGGCATAACGGTATGGGTGCAAGTTCCAACAGTTTTCCGTGTTCGTTGGGTCTGGCGGATTTGTGGTTGTGGCTGTTTTCTGTTGGTTTTGTGTGTTTGTGTCATAATTTGGCATGCGGATGTTTGCCTTCGCAGCGGTATGTTGGCGGCCCTCACCACGGCGGTAATCGGAAAATACCACCAATGTCATAATGAGGGCCTAAGTGCGGGATTCCCAAGTCACCCTCTATTATGGGCTAGTATGCTTGCCTCCTTGGTATGTAGGCTTTTTTCTTCCCCCAAATGTAAGATTACATTGGAGTCTGCATCCTATCCATAATGTGCAGAGGGGGTGGAAGCGTCTGCATCAAATAAAGTATTTTGCGGAGGAATGTCATTTTTAGTGCCGCTAACCATCTCAGTCACGAAAGGGTACCCTCTGTCCGGTACTGCAGGTCTGGCTTAGTTGTGGAGAGGATTGCTGCATAGTTGCTTTAGGCTGTCTTTTCTAGGAGACCCAGACAGCAGATACCTTGCGTTGCCATGGTAAAAGGGAATTGCTGGGCAAGATATTGTTGGTCTGCCTGTGGGATAGTCAGCTTCAATATCTGCATCTTTTAGAGGTCAACTTTATAACTTCCCAAACTCCTCGAATTTGGAGTTCAGGGGTAGGAGGGATGTGTGAGACTTTGTAAGGGAGCTCATAATGTCATCAGCGTACATAGCTAATTTATGTTCCCTGCTTCCCATGGGAATGACCACTATTTGGGTTACTTTGTATCCTCTCCACCAGTGGCTCCATATAAAGGGCAAAATAAATGGGGAAAAGGGACAGCCCTGCCTCCTGCCACGCGATATGTCAAAGTATTGTGACAAAGTTCCATTCAGCCTAACATGGGCCTTCGGATCTGCATAGATGCATCGCACCCATTTCTGAAAGTGGGGGCCCAAGCCGACCTTCACCAGCACTCTAGGAGATAGGGCCAGTAGACACAGTGGAACATCTTTTCTGCGTCCACTGAAATCAAGATTGCTGGTGTATGTGAGCAATGGTCTGTCTATGAGGTGACAGAGGCCCTCATTATGAGTTTGACTCTGTTTACTGAAGATCGCTGTGGTGGCGACCGCCAAAAGACTGCCAGAGTGGCGGTCTCACGACTGCCGTATTACGAGTCACAGACAGAAGATCACCCAAAAACATCCAAAAATCTGACACCGCCAGGCCGGCCGAGGGCAGAAGAGAGGCGGTCCCACCACCAGCACCGCCACGTTGACAACATTCTGCCCTCCAAAATATGACCCACAAATCAGCACAGATGTCCTTCCATGTCGGTAAAACATTGGGGGGTGCAACCTGCTGCACTCAAAAATACACCTCCAGAAGAACCCAAAGCCACATTGGACAGTGCAAACACACCAAACCTGAGACACATTAGACACACCCACACACACCACTATAAAACACACCTCCACACATCCCACAATCCTTTTCAAAAAGAATGATTCACACAGACCTGGAGATAATGCTATACCCAATACATAGCACATATACACCATTGGCACACACACATCACATACAGCACAACTGCACACAAACACCACAACCCACCACCACACCAACCGAAACACTCCACACACCCAAATTAAGCACCAAACACATCACCCTTACACACAACACCCCGGACACTCTACTTCACTACCACTGTGTCCCCTCAAAAGCACCCACGATTCACAGATGAAGAATTGAGGATCATGGTCGATGAAATTGTCAGGGTAGAGCCACAACTGTTCGGAGCACAGGTCCAGCAAACATCCATAGCAAGGAGAATGGAGTTATAGCGCAGGATTGTCGACAGGGTCAATTCAGTGGGCAGCCACCCACGTACAAGGGAGGATATCAGGAAGAGGTGGAATGACCTATGGGGAAGGTGCGTACCATGACATCACCACACCACATTGCCATCAACAAGACTGGCAGTGGGCCCCCACCACCTCCCCCAGAGTTTACATGGTGGGAGGAGAAGGTCTTGGACATACTACATCCAGAGGGCCTGACTGGAATAATTGGAGGACTGGAGTCCTGTAAGTCACTAGCACTCCCCTGCCACCAACGACTCCTGTACAGCATGCGTCCCCACCACCCTATCAGTCCCTAATTCAACCCACCTCACACTTCCTCCCCCCCCCAATCACTCAATGTCCCTCCCCTGCATGCCGCACCACCCCACTCCCACCATCCCCACACAGTCCACCCCTATTGCATGGATAGCACTCACAATGGCAAGCAGTACAACTCCCACAAGCAGGACTCCCCACACATGAAAAGCTGCTAGTCCCACTTAACAGTGGAATACTTGCACCTAAAACCATCGCACCAGCTACAATAACTGGATGCTTCAACTGCGTACCACTACATAGCAATGACAGCTATGCTATCCACAATCCACAACCCTGCATGGCGCATGGAACCAATTCCACAATCCATCACCCACTAGCAATGTCTGCAGTGCTGCATTTGTCATTGCCTTCAAGGTGAAGTAAGTCAAGCAACTGTATGCATCATTCAATGATACGAACAAGCACACCTCCACAATGTAACTCTCCCCCTCTTCATCCACAGGTACCCCTGCCACTGCCACCCTGCTGAGGATGCCAGAGACAGAAAGCCCTCCCCAGGATGAAGGCCCCAGTGAGGACTACAGCTCTGGGTGTCTGGACATTGGCGACTTAACTGGCACACCTGCCACCACCAGCCTCACCCTGCCCACATCTGAGCCACCACCCCTCTGGTAACAACAACACAGGCAACCCCTCGTCCCCAAACCTGTGTCCCAAGGACTGTTCAAACAGCAGTATGCCCCACAGTACAGGGACCTGAGCCTACCCTCACACCCAAGACGATGATGGTCCTGGTATAGCTGGGAGTGGGCACATCGTAGCAAGACCCAGGCACAGGGGGGCAGGGCCAGAGGAGGGCACCTGTGGGCCAAGGGATGGGGCCCCCAAGGAAAAGGACTGGCCAGGAGGCCATCTCCCAAGTCCTGGGAGCATACCAGCAATCCCAGGACAAGATGGGCCAGATACTCTCCATGTTGCAGGAGAACCAGAGGCTGCAGAGGGAATACCACCAGGAGGCCATGCAGCAGTGGCAGGCTCACAATACCACCATGGCCACCATTGCAGGGGTGTTAAAGGAACTCACATCCATCCAGCGTGCATCCTCCTCCCACCAGCAGTCCCCTTCCACTACCCACATACCATCTGTGCCATCCAATTCCGCCTCAGCTAGTGGAATGGAGGCCCTGTCAGAGGACCCAAATGCCACTAGCACCCCTCCCTCCTCCCTCTGTGGCTGAGGACCCCTCCACGCAAATGAGGTCATCCATCCAGACATCCTGCAGGAGCTGATGCCAAGACCAAGACCACTGCCAGGAAGTGAGACTCTCCTGAACATTCTCCCTTGTGTGCCACTGACACACCCTGTTGACTGTCCACTGTCATCTCTCCATTGTCCCATGGTCTTGGATACTGGACCTGTACTACCAACAGCTGGGCCAACTGCTCTGATGATTTCAAAGTACCATGACCCCACTCATCACCCATTGGATTTGTAAATCACAATAAACACAATTGAGCACAGCTACTGCTTACCTGTCTTTATTTTAATTTGAATGAATTAAGTGCTGCATAGTATGTCAGCTTACTTAAACCATTGACCAGCAAAAGTCTGTAAGATGGACAGAAGAGGGAGGCATGTGCAGCAAGTTTGATAGAACAGACTCATCCTCAAATCGTGTGTCAAGTGAGCCACCAATCAAGGTAGGAACCAGAGTAGCACCACCCAAATTACCTGCAAAAAGCAGTGGAAGGACCTGAGATGCTGGGCCTGGAAGGGGACATCGTAGCGGGTGCCATTTTAACACAGCAGCCATCTCATCGTGACCTGGTGTAGGAAGTTGGCTCTGTATGTGCTATTTCAAAGTAAGGAATAGCATGCACAGAGTCCAAGGGTTCCCCTTAGAGGTAAGATAGTGGCAAAAAGAGATAATACTAATGCTCTATTTTGTGGTAGTGTGGTCGAGCAGTAGGCTTATCCAAGGAGTAGTGTTAAGCATTTGTTGTACATACACATAGACAATAAATGAGGTACACACACTCAGAGACAAATCCAGCCAATAGGTTTTTGTATAGAAAAATATCTTTTCTTAGTTTATTTTAAGAACCACAGGTTCAAATTCTACATGTAATATCTCATTCGAAAGGTATTGCAGGTAAGTACTTTAGGAACTTCAAATCATCAAAATTGCATGTATACTTTTCAAGTTATTCACAAATAGCTGTTTTAAAAGTGGACACTGCAATTTTCACAGTTCCTAGGGGAGGTAAGTATTTGTTAGGTTAACCAGGTAAGTAAGACACTTACAGGGCTTAGTTCTTGGTCCAAGGTAGCCCACCGTTGGGGGTTCAGAGCAACCCCAAAGTTACCACACCAGCAGCTCAGGGCCGGTCAGGTGCAGAGTTCAAAGTGGTGCCCAAAACACATAGGCTAGAATGGAGAGAAGGGGGTGCCCCGGTTCCGGTCTGCGTGCAGGTAAGTACCCGCGTCTTCGGAGGGCAGACCAGGGGGGTTTTGTAGGGCACCGGGGGGGACACAAGTCCACACAGAAATTTCACCCTCAGCAGCGCGGGGGCGGCCGGGTGCAGTGTAGAAACAGGCGTCGGGTTCGCAATGTTAGTCTATGAGACATCTCGGGATCTCTTCAGCGCTGCAGGCAGGCAAGGGGGGGATTCCTCGGGGAAACCTCCACTTGGGCAAGGGAGAGGGACTCCTGGGGGTCACTTCTCCAGTGAAAGTCCGGTCCTTCAGGTCCTGGGGGCTGCGGGTGCAGGGTCTCTCCCAGGCGTCGGGACTTAGGATTCAAAGAGTCGCGGTCAGGGGAAGCCTCGGGATTCCCTCTGCAGGCGGCGCTGTGGGGGCTCAGGGGGGACAGGTTTTGGTACTCACAGTATCAGAGTAGTCCTGGGGTCCCTCCTGAGGTGTCGGATCTCCACCAGCCGAGTCGGGGTCGCCGGGTGCAGTGTTGCAAGTCTCACGCTTCTTGCGGGGAGCTTGCAGGGTTCTTTAAAGCTGCTGGAAACAAAGTTGCAGCTTTTCTTGGAGCAGGTCCGCTGTCCTCGGGAGTTTCTTGTCTTTTCGAAGCAGGGGCAGTCCTCAGAGGATGTCGAGGTCGCTGGAGCAGGATCTTTGGAAGGCAGGAAACAGGCCGGTGAGTTTCTGGAGCCAAGGCAGTTGTCGTCTTCTGGTCTTCCGCTGCAGGGGTTTTCAGCTGGGCAGTCCTTCTTCTTGTAGTTGCAGGAATCTGATTTTCTAGGGTTCAGGGTAGCCCTTAAATACTAAATTTAAGGGCGTGTTTAGGTCTGGGGGGTTAGTAGCCAATGGCTACTAGCCCTGAGGGTGGGTACACCCTCTTTGTGCCTCCTCCCAAGGGGAGGGGGTCACAATCCTAACCCTATTGGGGGAATCCTCCATCTGCAAGATGGAGGATTTCTAAAAGTTAGAGTCACTTCAGCTCAGGACACCTTAGGGGCTGTCCTGACTGGCCAGTGACTCCTCCTTGTTGCTTTCTTTGTTCCCTCCAGCCTTGCCGCCAAAAGTGGGGGCCGTGGCCGGAGGGGGCGGGCAACTCCACTAAGCTGGAGTGCCCTGCTGGGCTGTGACAAAGGGGTGAGCCTTTGAGGCTCACCGCCAGGTGTCACAGCTCCTGCCTGGGGGAGGTGTTAGCATCTCCACCCAGTGCAGGCTTTGTTACTGGCCTCAGAGTGACAAAGGCACTCTCCCCATGGGGCCAGCAACATGTCTCTGGTGTGGCAGGCTGCTGGAACTAGTCAGCCTACACAGACAGTCGGTTAAGTTTCAGGGGGCACCTCTAAGGTGCCCTCTGTGGTGTATTTTACAATAAAATGTACACTGGCATCAGTGTGCATTTATTGTGCTGAGAAGTTTGATACCAAACTTCCCAGTTTTCAGTGTAGCCATTATTGTGCTGTGGAGTTCGTGTTTGACAGACTCCCAGACCATATACTCTTATGGCTACCCTGCACTTACAATGTCTAAGGTTTTGTTTAGACACTGTAGGGGTACCATGCTCATGCACTGGTACCCTCACCTATGGTATAGTGCACCCTGCCTTAGGGCTGTAAGGCCTGCTAGAGGGGTGTCTTACCTATACTGCATAGGCAGTGAGAGGCTGGCATGGCACCCTGAGGGGAGTGCCATGTCGACTTACTCATTTTGTTCTCACTAGCACACACAGGCTTGTAAGCAGTGTGTCTGTGCTGAGTGAGGGGTCTCTAGGGTGGCATAAGACATGCTGCAGCCCTTAGAGACCTTCCTTGGCATCAGGGCCCTTGGTACTAGAAGTACCAGTTACAAGGGACTTATCTGAATGCCAGGGTGTGCCAATTGTGGATACAATGGTACATTTTAGGTGAAGGAACACTGGTGCTGGGGCCTGGTTAGCAGGGTCCCAGCACTCTTCTCAGTCAAGTCAGCATCAGTATCAGGCAAAAAGTGGGGGGTAACTGCAACAGGGAGCCATTTATTTACACAAGCCCCCCCCAGCCCACAGGCCAGGAGACTCAGCCCAAGCTGGGAGAGTCTTCCTAGTCTGTCAGGCGAGGAAGAGTAGGAGAAATAGGCTGGTTAGTTGCAGGGCCTACTCTGCCTTACATCCTTCTGTTCAGGTCATTCCCTTTGGGGAACTGACCTACTTCCACAGTGATAGGACCTAGTCTGAATTGCCTCTTGTCTGCCTCTTCAATGTCTCCACCCATTCTTTCTATTTTGGTCTTAGAGGTATCCACCTCTGCTAACCTTATCTTGGCCAGGGTTACCCCTAGCTTACCCAGAGAGGTTACCCAGAGCTGGAGTAACCCCACCATGACCAATAGGGTCAGGGGGTCTAACTTGCTATTTGGCATGGGGTCAGACCACCATGCTAAGGATAGTGCAGCCATAAAGGCTAACACCCAGCAGAGGCCACTGACAGCTGTCAGTGCCCAGAACCACACCTTTAGCTCTTCACCTAAAAGGGAAGGGGCTAAGTTACAGGCCTCTTTGGGTTCAGGTTGCCTGTCTGCTGTATTAGAGTGGGGGGTTACCACATCTTGTAGTAAACACCCTTCTTCCACTCTTTCTTCTGTTAGCTGAGGAGCCACCCACTCAGGTTTAACAGTTGCCTGACTAGCCAGGACTTCTTGTGGGTCAGGTTGGACTTTATCAGGGCCATTTTTGGAGTTCTCCCCTACTGGAGCAGAATCTCCTTGGCTTGCTGTAACCTTGGCTAAAGGTTGTCCACCCTTCCTACTCTGTTTTCTTTTCTTCTTCTTCTGGGGCCTGCTTGCATTTACTGCAGAGGCAGGACTTCCAGAATCCTTGGGAGAGGACTGGCACTGGACCAGTTCCTCTCTTGGGCTCTGACTAACCTCTGGGTAGTCATTTCCAAGGAGACAATCAAGGGGGAGGTCTGTACTGACTACTACCCTTCTCCAGCTAAGAGTGCCACCCACTTCTATGGGTACTAAAGCCACAGGCCTCTTAGTGACCCGGTCTAGGCTAACTCTTACCCTGGCAGTCTCACCTGGGATGTACTGGTTTGAGAGCACCAGCCTGTCATGCACAATAGTGTGACTGGCACAAGTGTCTCTCAGGGCAGTGGTGGGGATTCCATTCACCAGTAGGTGGTGGAAGTGTCTACTTCCCTCTGGAATCTCCAACTCACCTGTTGGGCCCTGTTTCCAGTTGAAGGCTATGAAGACCTCCTCATCTGAGGAGTCATCTCCCATGGCTACACTGGTTACCCCTGGAATTTTGTTCTGGGGTTTGTTTTTGGGACAAGAAGTGTCCTTGGTGTGGTGCCCAGACTGTTTACAGTTGTGGCACCATGCCTTAGTGGCATCCCAGTTCTTACCCTGGTACCCACCTTTGTTTTGGGTTGTGTCTTGGGGCCCACCCACCTGTTCTGGTTTTTGGGGGCCTACAGAGGACTCTTTTTCTTTGTTTCTAGTGTCACCCACTTTCTCCTGGGGAGTTTTTGTAACCCCTTTCTTTTGGTCACCCCCAGTGGAAGTTTTGGTTACCCTAGTCTTGACCCAGTGGTCTGCCTTCTTTCCCAATTCTTGGGGAGAAATTGGACCTAGGTCTACCAGATACTGATGCAACTTTTCATTGAAGCAGTTACTTAAAATGTGTTCTTTCATAAACAAATTATAAAGCCCAACATAGTCACACACTTCATTTCCAGTTAACCAACCATCTAGTGTTTTTACTGAGTAGTCTACAAAATCAACCCAGGTCTGGCTCGAGGATTTTTGAGCCCCCCTGAATCTAATTCTATACTCCTCAGTGGAGAATCCAAAGCCCTCAATCAGGGTACCCTTCATGAGGTCATAAGATTCTGCATCTTTTCCAGAGAGTGTGAGGAGTCTATCCCTACACTTTCCAGTGAACATTTCCCAAAGGAGAGCACCCCAGTGAGATCTGTTTACTTTTCTGGTTACACAAGCCCTCTCAAAAGCTGTGAACCATTTGGTGATGTCATCACCATCTTCATATTTTGTTACAATCCCTTTGGGGATTTTTAGGATGTCAGGAGAATCTCTGACCCTATTTAAGTTGCTGCCACCATTGATGGGACCTAGGCCCATCTCTTTTCTTTCCCTTTCTATGGCTAGGAGCTGCTTTTCCAAAGCCAATCTTTTGACCATCCTGGCTAACAGGGGATCATCTTCACTGAGAGCATCCTCAGTGATTTCAGAAATGCTGGACCCTCCTGTGAGGGAAGCAACATTTCTGACTATCATTTTTGGAGACAGGGCTTGAGAGGCCCTGGTCTCCCTATTTAGGACTGGAAGGGGGGAATTGCCCTCCAAGTCACTAATTTCTTCCTCTGTGAAGTCATCCTCAGAGGGGTTGGCTTTTTCAAACTCTGCCAACAGCTCCTGGAGCTGAATTTTGGTAGGTCTGGAGCCAATGGTTATTTTCTTTATATTACAGAGAGACCTTAGCTCCCTCATCTTAAGATGGAGGTAAGGTGTGGTGTCGAGTTCCACCACATTCATCTCTGTATCAGACATTATTTTGCTAAAAGTTGGAAGACTTTTAAAAGAATCTAAAACTGTTTCTAGAATCTAATTTCAAACCTTTAACAAACTTTTAAACTCTAAAAGACAATGCTAAACAGGGACTTAACACACAAGGCCCTAGCAGGACTTTTAAGAATTTAGAAAAATTTCAAATTGCAAAAATGAATTTCTAATGACAATTTTGGAATTTGTCGTGTGATCAGGTATTGGCTGAGTAGTCCAGCAAATGCAAAGTCTTGTACCCCACCGCTGATCCACCAATGTAGGAAGTTGGCTCTGTATGTGCTATTTCAAAGTAAGGAATAGCATGCACAGAGTCCAAGGGTTCCCCTTAGAGGTAAGATAGTGGCAAAAAGAGATAATACTAATGCTCTATTTTGTGGTAGTGTGGTCGAGCAGTAGGCTTATCCAAGGAGTAGTGTTAAGCATTTGTTGTACATACACATAGACAATAAATGAGGTACACACACTCAGAGACAAATCCAGCCAATAGGTTTTTGTATAGAAAAATATCTTTTCTTAGTTTATTTTAAGAACCACAGGTTCAAATTCTACATGTAATATCTCATTCGAAAGGTATTGCAGGTAAGTACTTTAGGAACTTCAAATCATCAAAATTGCATGTATACTTTTCAAGTTATTCACAAATAGCTGTTTTAAAAGTGGACACAGTGCAATTTTCACAGTTCCTAGGGGAGGTAAGTATTTGTTAGGTTAACCAGGTAAGTAAGACACTTACAGGGCTTAGTTCTTGGTCCAAGGTAGCCCACCGTTGGGGGTTCAGAGCAACCCCAAAGTTACCACACCAGCAGCTCAGGGCCGGTCAGGTGCAGAGTTCAAAGTGGTGCCCAAAACACATAGGCTAGAATGGAGAGAAGGGGGTGCCCCGGTTCCGGTCTGCGTGCAGGTAAGTACCCGCGTCTTCGGAGGGCAGACCAGGGGGGTTTTGTAGGGCACCGGGGGGGACACAAGTCCACACAGAAATTTCACCCTCAGCAGCGCGGGGGCGGCCGGGTGCAGTGTAGAAACAGGCGTCGGGTTCGCAATGTTAGTCTATGAGACATCTCGGGATCTCTTCAGCGCTGCAGGCAGGCAAGGGGGGGATTCCTCGGGGAAACCTCCACTTGGGCAAGGGAGAGGGACTCCTGGGGGTCACTTCTCCAGTGAAAGTCCGGTCCTTCAGGTCCTGGGGGCTGCGGGTGCAGGGTCTCTCCCAGGCGTCGGGACTTAGGATTCAAAGAGTCGCGGTCAGGGGAAGCCTCGCGATTCCCTCTGCAGGCGGCGCTGTGGGGGCTCAGGGGGGACAGGTTTTGGTACTCACAGTATCAGAGTAGTCCTGGGGTCCCTCCTGAGGTGTCGGATCTCCACCAGCCGAGTCGGGGTCGCCGGGTGCAGTGTTGCAAGTCTCACGCTTCTTGCGGGGAGCTTGCAGGGTTCTTTAAAGCTGCTGGAAACTAAGTTGCAGCTTTTCTTGGAGCAGGTCCGCTGTCCTCGGGAGTTTCTTGTCTTTTCGAAGCAGGGGCAGTCCTCAGAGGATGTCGAGGTCGCTGGAGCAGGATCTTTGGAAGGCAGGAAACAGGCCGGTGAGTTTCTGGAGCCAAGGCAGTTGTCGTCTTCTGGTCTTCCGCTGCAGGGGTTTTCAGCTGGGCAGTCCTTCTTCTTGTAGTTGCAGGAATCTGATTTTCTAGGGTTCAGGGTAGCCCTTAAATACTAAATTTAAGGGCGTGTTTAGGTCTGGGGGGTTAATAGCCAATGGCTACTAGCCCTGAGGGTGGGTACACCCTCTTTGTGCCTCCTCCCAAGGGGAGGGGGTCACAATCCTAACCCTATTGGGGGAATCCTCCATCTGCAAGATGGAGGATTTCTAAAAGTTAGAGTCACTTCAGCTCAGGACACCTTAGGGGCTGTCCTGACTGGCCAGTGACTCCTCCTTGTTGCTTTCTTTGTTCCCTCCAGCCTTGCCGCCAAAAGTGGGGGCCGTGGCCGGAGGGGGCGGGCAACTCCACTAAGCTGGAGTGCCCTGCTGGGCTGTGACAAAGGGGTGAGCCTTTGAGGCTCACCGCCAGGTGTCACAGCTCCTGCCTGGGGGAGGTGTTAGCATCTCCACCCAGTGCAGGCTTTGTTACTGGCCTCAGAGTGACAAAGGCACTCTCCCCATGGGGCCAGCAACATGTCTCTGGTGTGGCAGGCTGCTGGAACTAGTCAGCCTACACAGACAGTCGGTTAAGTTTCAGGGGGCACCTCTAAGGTGCCCTCTGTGGTGTATTTTACAATAAAATGTACACTGGCATCAGTGTGCATTTATTGTGCTGAGAAGTTTGATACCAAACTTCCCAGTTTTCAGTGTAGCCATTATGGTGCTGTGGAGTTCGTGTTTGACAGACTCCCAGACCATATACTCTTATGGCTACCCTGCACTTACAATGTCTAAGGTTTTGTTTAGACACTGTAGGGGTACCATGCTCATGCACTGGTACCCTCACCTATGGTATAGTGCACCCTGCCTTAGGGCTGTAAGGCCTGCTAGAGGGGTGTCTTACCTATACTGCATAGGCAGTGAGAGGCTGGCATGGCACCCTGAGGGGAGTGCCATGTCGACTTACTCATTTTGTTCTCACTAGCACACACAGGCTTGTAAGCAGTGTGTCTGTGCTGAGTGAGGGGTCTCTAGGGTGGCATAAGACATGCTGCAGCCCTTAGAGACCTTCCTTGGCATCAGGGCCCTTGGTACTAGAAGTACCAGTTACAAGGGACTTATCTGAATGCCAGGGTGTGCCAATTGTGGATACAATGGTACATTTTAGGTGAAGGAACACTGGTGCTGGGGCCTGGTTAGCAGGGTCCCAGCACTCTTCTCAGTCAAGTCAGCATCAGTATCAGGCAAAAAGTGGGGGGTAACTGCAACAGGGAGCCATTTCTTTACACCTGGGCTCCCGCCTAATCCTCACTGTCCTCCACGCTCCAGAGCCTGCACTCTGCTATGCTCCCTTGGCATCCCGGGGAGGATTTACTACGAGTTGTGCCCCGTCGGCGCCGCCAGTGCCATTCCTTTGTGGTGGTGCAGTAGAGCCCTGGGAGTTTGCTCCTGAACAGGAGTGATCTTGGCCACGCCCCTTTTGGGATAGATAAAAGACAAATGGCTAACTAAAGAGATTTGAGGGAAGCATTCACAAATTGCATATAAAATCAATACCAATAAAAATGGAAATCTCTTGTATGAACAGCAGCTAACCAGTAAAGCTAATCCCTTTCTTGGTGTTGTTCTTATAAAGCAAGTAAAAAGTTGCACATGATATTGTTGTATTTCTGGAAAATTAATGCATTTTACTAATAAAATCGAGCAATAACTTGGAAATTCTAGGCATCTTATTTCATCTTGTTTGTGATGTTTACTGCTGAGTGTCCTGTAACACGTGGAAAAGCTTGTATCTTCATTTCTTAGTAGAATAAAGCTTAAATGTATTTTCCACATGCAGGACAGCAACCTTCTTGCAAATAATACCATGCACTTCAGTACAACTGTTCTAGTGCAAGGTTGACCTAACTGTCTTAACAGAATCAAACAAAATGTAACAATATTTGTTATGGTACAGGTAATGTTCATAAGAAGCTCCATGTTGTACAATTATGAGATTTCCTTGCAACTAAATCACTCTGTCTACTTCTGATTGGTCTAATTTGTGGGAAAAGTCTATAAATTAACCTGGGCTTAACCCTGGGTAGCTGGGCACAAAAAGCAGTCAGGCATAATTTAGAGGCAATGTGTTAAGTATTTATGGAGTACACAAAGAGTGGTGAAGTGAAAACGCAACGCAATAAAAATCCCAAACCAATTTAGAAAACTAGAGAACATTTTAATAAATTACTTGACACCGTAACCATCAAAATCCAATTAGTAGAACCGGAGTTATGAATTTTTTAAGTTTAATGTTCAAAATAGTGCTTAAAAACAAAAAGCGCCAACTGCGGACATCTGGTTACACAACCCCTTTCAGAGGGCCATGGGGCAAAATCAACTGTTCCGGCCGACTGCAATGAAATGCAGTTTGGACACATGAAGTTGATTGGGTCCAGTCAGTGCTTGCCTTCAGACAACCAAGGGCCCAGCAGTGGGTGTACACCTCATGGGAGTTCAGAACCTACTCGGCCTGGGTCCAGGTGCAGGTTCAAGATGGTTGGGGCCTGTTATGTCCCTGTGGCTCTGAAGAGGGTGAAGATGCAGGGCTTGCCTCTGATGGTTCAAGAAAGGCTCCAGGCAACAAAACACTCTTTCCAGGTGCAGCAGCAGACTGGTAGAGTGCATAGAAAGCCACAACAGCAAGCTATCCTCAGAGAGACCTTCTGCAGGCCCAGTAGTGAACTGAAGTGTGGGTCTGAAAGCCCTATTTTTATACCCTGGTGCCCTGTTTCGGGAAGGTGGGGGAAGTTTCTAAAAAGGTTCTTTGAAGTTCAGGGAGTTTTCTGCCTCCCCTGCCCTGGATCCAAGTTGCTGCACTGACAATACAGGATTGTTAGGCCTATTGTGAGGAGACATGGCACAGCCTATTTAAGTTCAAGTGGGGCTGTGCTTAGCTCTGCACCCTCATCAAGCCAGTTAATAGCCTATTGAGGCTCAGCTAATCCCACTATTATGTGACTGTCTGGGGTCAATTCACAAAGTCTCAACTGTCAATTACACCCAGCCATGTACCCCAAGGCAGGCTGCAGGCACAGAGGGCTAAGGGGAGGAAAATGCCAGCTTTCTAAAAGTGGCAAAGTGGCATTTTCAAATTTGTAATTATAAATTTGACTTTACCATTAAAGAGGGTTTATCATTTCAAGTTCATAGGTACAAAACATGCCATATATTCCTCCTCTCATTTGGGGATTATAGCTTATTAAATGTAGTAAGGATTTCCCAATGTTATCCTAGGGGAGAGGTAGGCCGCACAGTGGTGAAAAATTAACTTGGGAGTTTTTCACTACTAGGACATGTAAAACTTAAAAGTACATGTGCTACCTTTCAATTACATAGCACCCGGCCCTATGCGCTACCGAGACCCTACCCTAGGGGTGACCTTTATGTAATGAAAGGGGAGTTTAAAGCTTGGCAAGGGGTTTTAAATGCCAAATCAACATGGCAGTGTGCCACTGCATTCAGGCTGCAATGGCAGGCCTGTGACAAATATTGGAGTGCTACTTAGGTGGGTGGCACAATAACTGCTGCAGGCCCACGTGTAGCATTTAATTTACAGGCCCTGGGTATATATGGTATACTCCCTGCAAGGGACTTACATGTAAATTAAATATGTCAAGCAGGTATATGCCAATCACACCATGTTAAGGGGAGTGAGCACAAGCACTTTACACTGGTTAGCTGTCCTAAGGCCATCGCACAAAAATCCAGCAGAAAGTAGGAGGAAGAAGGCAAAAAGTTTGGGGTGACCCTGAAGAGAGGACCAGTTTCAACATTGTATTGAATGTATGAAATACATTGTTCAGAACCCCATAAAGTGAACACATTTGGACATATAAATATTATTTTCTTACTCACCTAGAGGTGAATCCATGCTGGATTGCTCTCCGATTATATACTTTGAAATTCACTGACCTTTACTGAGTTCCTTGGCTGTGCATTCATATTTATTCATTGATTGATTGCTTTTTATTATATTAATCTATTTCTATGTAATGTACAATCTGAAAATATACCTTTAAGGTTTAAGGTTTAAGGTTTCTCTGTCTGTTATTGTTCTAGAACCAAATGGGTTCTATGTGCCTACATTAAAAGTATAATTTATTTTAAATGCTTTAACTGAGACACAGGTCTGGAAGAAGCACCAAAAATCTGTAAATGGATTAACACAGTGTCACAACCCCTTTCAGAGGGCCACGGGGCAAGCAAGAATGACTGGGCCCAACCATGGTGGTTGAGGTCTTTTACTTCTGATATCCCAAGGATCACCCTACTATGGGTTCCGAGCAACTCAGCCAGCACTTTTCTGACACAGGTATCGCAGGAGAAGCAGTCCAAGGCTTCTCTTAGAGGAGGTATGTGTAGGGTGATCACAGGCTCACAACTCAAAATACAACCAGCAACCCCAGTAAATGACTGTCCAGTCCAACACTTACTTTAATGTACAAAAGAGTAATTATCTACTTACACGAAGTACAGTAACAAACTGCAAATAAAAGCAGTCTTCTTGAGGCAAGCCTGTTAGTGTTTCATAGGTCAGTCCCACTTTCCAGTTTGTGGCGGAAGGTTGTTACCCATTCACACGTGACAACATTCATGCTAGGCCCTGCTAAAGTGTTCATGCCTCAGAAGTTTTATGGGTTCTTTAACAAGATCCACAAGCCCCACATTGGAGTGCATCAGTTTAGAGCAAGTACCACATGACCCTGGTTCCCATTGGTCAATCTTACCTGCTCTTCCAGAATGGCAGTTCAGAGTTCCTGGGTGATCCTCAATAGCATGGCTGTGCCCAGACAGCAGGATGTTTCTGTAGTGATGGCTATCCTTGATGCTCTTCGGATGTGGTAAGACTCCCCTCTGAGCCTCTCCTATGCAGGTCTCCGATGCTCCCTTTTAGAAATTGGATCTCTAGGTGGCCGAGGTATGCACCCTATCCAAGTAGGGATGATAATCTTAGCCGGGGTTAGTCTGTTACACATCATACATTAACCTGTGCTCACCCTCTAGTAGCTTAGCACAGAGCAGGCAGGCTTAACTTAGGAGGTAATGTCTAAAGTATTTGTGCAATTCTTAAAAGAGTAACAAGTAAAAACACCACAAAAAGACTCCACACCAAGTTAGAATAATAGTTTATATTTTTATGAGTAAAACAATACCAAAATAACACAAATCCAATAAGTAGAAGTCGAGTTATGAATTTTTAAAGAATATCTGAAAATATAGTGCTTAGAAGCTTAAAGCACCAACCGGGGCTATCTGGTTGTGCTAGACCGGGTCAAATCTGAAAAGTCAAGTCGACTTTGAGTGGAGGATGTGACAATGTTGAAGACCTGATGCAACGAGCAGAGGAGGCAATGCACAGGAGATGCCTTGGTTCCGATCACCGAATTGGGGATGCGTCATTGGTGAGTCCTTTGGTGATGAAGGCAATGAGTCGTTGTCAAGCCACACAGTCAGCGATACAAAGTCCTTGAGCAGAGATGCAGCAGCGTCACACAAGCTGTGTTGGTTCAGACCGGCGCAATGGCAGCAATGCGTGAATTTTGACAGTTCAGCACAACGAAGCCCTCTTCCAAGGGCCCAGGACTGAATTGGCACTACGTGGCAGGGAGGACTCACAGTTGACAGAGTCCAGGTGCTGTTGTAGAGTTGCTGTAAGTCTTTGATGTCCCTGAGACTTCAGAACAGGAAGCAAGCAGACAAGCCCTTGGAGTCACTCTGGGATCAAGTGGTGTAAGTCCAGTCCTTCCCACCCCGGCAGAGAGGGCAGCAGGCAGGTCAGCACAGCAGATAAACAGTTCTCACAGAGCAGCAGTACAGCACAGTAGCAGCCCTTAAGCAGCACTGAAGTCTTTCTTCCTGGCAGAATATCCACAGGTCCAGAAGTGTACTGACTTGGTAGGGTCATATGTTCAGTTCTTATATCCAGTTGTGCCTTTGAAGCAGGTGTGACTTCAAGGAGGGGTCTTTGAAGTTCACAGGGGTCCTCCCTTCCTGTTCTGGGGCTCCAGACTCATTACAAGGTGTTAAGCAGTCATTTGTTTGGAAGCAGGGCACTGCCTATTCAGGTGTGTCAGCTCCTCCCTACCATACTGCCCAGGGTGGCCCATCAACATGGATATGGCCACTCAGTAACATCTACTTTTCCTTTGTGTGGGTCTCTGTAGAAAGAATGCAGGAAACCGGCTGTCACCCCAGTGCAGACGTGTATTGAAGACAGGCTGCAGGGGCACAGGGTTAAGAGCAGGAACATGTCAACTTTCTAAAAGGGGCATTCTCAAAATTATAATAGTAAATCCGACTTCACCCTTAAAGAGGATTTATCATTACAGTTCCATATGTACTACACATGACAGGTCTACTCCTTCTCAATCAGGAATTACACTTTATTACATGTAAAAAGGAATCTCCAATGTTGTCCTATGAGAGGGGTAGGCCTCACAGTAGTGGAAAACGAATTTGAGAGGTTTTCATTACCAGGACATGTAAAACTTAAGATTATATGTCCTGCCTTTTAATTGCATAGCACCCTGCCCTATGGGCTGCCAAGGTCCTACCTTAGGGGTGACTTACAAATAATAAAAGGGGAGTTTAAGGCTTGACAAAGGTGTTTAATTGCCAAGTCAACATGGCATTGTAAACTGCACATACAGGCTTTGCAATGACAGGCCTGAGACATATATATAAGGGACGACTTAAGTAGGTGGCGCAATCAGTGCTGCAGACCCAATGTTAGCATTTAATTTACAGGCCCTGGGCACACATGGTGCATGTTACTAGGGAATTATAAGTAAATTAAACGTGCCATTTGTGGATACACCAATGTTACCACGTTTTAGGGGAATGAGCACTTGCCCTTTAGTACTGGATAGCAGTGGTAAAGTGCCCAGAGTCCCAAGGCCAACAGAAACAGATCAGCAAAAGTGAGGCAAAGCAGGCAAAGTGTTTGGTGGAAGACCACCTGAAGGTTGATAGGTCCAACACTCCCGGATGGGGGAATTGAAGTTGTTGCCATCACTCTAAATGTGTCACGACCCACGGTGTTTGCTCAGCTGCAAATGAGGTCAGGGTGACGGCCATCTTCCTCCTTCATGGCCCCTTCTTCCTGGCACGTAGGTTGGATTGGAGCAGCACATACGGTGATGACCCTTCTTCTTTATCTTTGCACCACCAGGCATACCGGAGTTCGGAAAAAACACATGCGCAGACATCCCATTCAGCATGATGGTCCAAACGGACCACTATCTCACATTCCTGCATTCCACAACTGAACCTTGTTCCCTTTAAGCTATCTCCATCACCTCGCAGGGCCACTGGTCTTCGGTCAGGTAGAAGCTGGTACTACAGGCCTCAGGTGAGTGTTCTTGATCCTCCTGGGTGATGCCCCTCTCCCAGCATGGGAGTCTGGCAGATGTTTAGACCCTAGTCCTGGTTAAAATTGGCGGAACTTGTGTTGAGTTTCTCCACTCAGGTGTACAGCTTCAGTTTGACGACTTGAGAGTCTCAAGCTCCCCTTTTTATAACCCATTTCCAGACACACTTATGATTTGTGTCTCTATAATTGAAGTTAATTTTCTAGGGGTTGCTCACTTTGAAGTACCCACTTTATTGTTGTGCTCTTCTCTAGAGAGCAGTTTATCACAGAAGGACAATCTTCAAACTTAATAGCCCCAAACATAGGCAAAGGGAGTGACTAGAGGTTCACACCTTGATGTCAGTGCACTTATAGCCCTGCGCACACAGACATTTGGACGGGCACGTTCTCCAATGTACCATACCTCTTCCCAGGACCATATGCATTGTAGCATGCTCATGCCACCTCATGCACCATCCACTATCTGCTGTACCTTCCTGCAAGCACATGCCATCTTACTGCACACATACTGCTGCTCACATCATTCCTCCTGCACTGTACCCTCTTTCAGGCAAGTGCACATCTTTGCACACACAAACAACTGCGCATGCTATTTCTCCTGCATAGTAGCATCTCTGAGGTACACATCCATACTTGCACTGCACACACGCCTCAATGTAGGCAAATGGTTGAGTTAAGCACACAGCAGCAGAAGTTTACTGGAGTAAGCCAGGAGGCACCACTTTAATGACACAAGAAAATCAGACCTGTTCCATCTACTAATTATGAATAAAGTGGTATGCTGTCACCACTGAGCTCTTGCTTCATAATCCAGGTGAAGGCAGTAGCATTTTACCTTGTGAGGGTAACTCTTTGGACACCCCTCCTGGTCTTAAGCTGGCTTGAAGTCCATGGACCAGGCCTAGGTCCTGGCTCACAGACATGATCTGTGTTCGCCCAGGGCTAGAAATCATGACCAAGGATCTAGATATCACCGCAGCTGGGGCTTTCAGGGCAAGAGTACATGTCCATCCCCATGGGAGGGCATTTTCTGTACCAACTCACACAATTTCTGGTCCATCAATGGCATAAAATAGTAAGATGGAGGGCGAAGTCACATGCTCAATCCCATACTAAGAATATAGACAGTAAATGGCGAACCTGGCAGGAAGCATATGAATAATTAATTTTTAACCTTTGCCTCATCCCATAAAGCACCTACGATCAAAGTCTCAAAGTGAACACATGCATTTCTACTGGTAAAAATGAGAAACCAGTCTGTTAGTCAGATTTCATCCTCATATTCATACGTCTGCACACTACGAGGAATCAACATTACCTTTGTGCGCCTATAATGTTCTTTCTTAATCCTATAATAATTTTCTAATACCTTTCATACCTCTGTCACTAGCAGTTAATTCAAAAGTTGGCATGCAGGTGCTTGAACACACACACAAAGAAACGTTGCGCAACAGGCACAAGAAAGAAAAACGTGCTAAGAATTAAAGAGGGTTGGCCTATTTTTAGAGTACAAACAAACCCAATATTTATTTTTGCTCTTGAAGGGGTTTAAAGACTGGGTTTGAGCCTTTAAGAACATTTTGGATTACAGAACAATCACAAACAGGAATCCTTCTTGGCATTGTCAGCGGGGTAATTGGTTGACGTTCTCGCGTGAAGCCATGCAACCTCTCTCGCTGTGAGTAAAGGGAGGCATTGTAGTTCGTGCCAGGGACCACCATACAGTTGCTCTTGGCACCTGGCCATCCCCAAACCCTTCAGTAACAGTCCATGGTCAAAGGAACCACAGAGTGGCCTTCTCATTGGAAAGCTGCAGGGTGTGGGCCCATAATAATGTGTATCTGGCTCAACAGCGTCTTATTCAACAATGTGTATCTACCCTGTACATGCTATCGTCCCTACCTCACCCAACTATTAATGTGTATTATGTGGGATACTATCACAGCTATATAAATAGCATTTGGAAAGATCATTTGAAATAGATAAATATTAGGGGAAAAGAGGGTTGTCCAAAGGGAGATCCTTTCCGTGAGTTTCAGCGTTAGGTCAAATTGAAGGGAAGAAAAAATGGCGGTGTAATATGAAGCCCCGCATGGCGAGGCCTGTGTGTGGTTGTACCATGTCCAACCTGGCACAGTATGAGCGTCTACTATGCAAAAGAGGTGGGCGCCTTTTGTTTGGTCAGTGCTTTGAAATAGAACTTCAAGAAAGGCCTCGGAAAGAATTGCTTGTTCTGTCCCAAAGACCGATGTCACACAGCTGCGAAGAAAACAAGAATGCGGAGGGGTACCCTGGGCTCTGCATGAATGGACGGTTCTTCTGGTGTCTTCAGAGGTCTGCCTCGGAGCTGGCTGTGGGGCTGAGAAGATTCCGTGGCATCATTCAGCCGGGCTCTTTCTTAATTCTCTGGGTATAAAGCACCGCGCGCACTGCCGCGCAGTTATATTGGGAATACCCTAACAAGGCTATGACATTACTGTAGAGTCCAAGGGCATTACATTTTAATTGTCCTTGATTCGTTCCTCAATGTCCCGAGGTTACAAGTGTGTCACCTGAGAAGTATGTATGGATGTGCACATTATGTGTGAGTCACAAAAGTATGATATACACACATGCGTGACGTGTGTGAGTAATATACTCAAGTCATGGCGTTCTGGTGTACATGGAACATCCAACTGCTCTTGCAATGGTGGGAGTCGTCCAGGCATGTCAGAGCAGCGGCCAAGAAAATGCAAAGTAAAGCAGGGCGCCCAGGTTTCTCTCATTCATAGCGGCGCCCAGTGCGACAATCTTTGTTGGCACCACCCCACAAAAACCTCCTTTTCCTCGAATTTTCTTACTACCACTCTTGACCAGTGATCCTTATCTCTCCATAGTCATTCTCTCACATGCATTTCATTTGCTTTATAGCGCTCATACTATTGTAGGGTGTCAGAGCACTTTACATCGTACACACGTTTTACAGAGATAAGGAATATCCTATGCGTGTAAATCAGTCTATAGGAAATGTTACATAAAACAACGAGGATTGTAAGGTGTAGGAGTCTAGTAGGCAGTATACTTTACGTGTTTGAGCTGGAGAAGCACTAATTCAGGATTTAAAACTTACCACATTGGTTGGGGTTGGCTTTACTAATAAGAATGTATTTCTTCTGAAAGAAACCCTATTTTAGCAACATTAGGATAATGAAAGACTGGGGGAAAACATATCATTCTAACCTACGCCATACACTTTGCATGCAGCTCTTTAATGACAGTTCATAGCTCACTGAGCTATATTAGGGTTGTAACCTATGAACTGCAAGTAATAACACGATCTCTTCAACTAAAGCAAGAACCCACTGAGCTGTCCACATTTAAATACAGGTAATTGATTTTCATGGTACATGTTCTTTGCAGCAGGCATATTAACCTCATGTGCCTCTTTATCATGAGAGGAAACTGCCATTAGGCAAAAGATTTAGTTCCAGCAGGAACGATAATCATCAGAGTTATCTTGACATTTTCAGCGGCTGCCGCTGCAAATCTCAAGGGGGGGAGCAGGGGAAATAATAAATAAAATAAAAAATAAAAACTTACCTGTCCTGCTGCTGACCACTGCCTCGCTCCTTTTCTCTCCTGATGGTGTCCCAGCAGCCCCCGGGACACCAGCACAGGCTCCCCACTCAAGCGCAGTGCTGCGCTCTTGCTATACCTAACATGAGAGAGATGCCAGGATTGGTCTCAGTGGCTTTGTCTGCTGCTCAGATAGTGTATTGGAGTCTGTACGGTTTCTCCAACCTGGATGTGCCACACAGCCAGGTTGGTGAAACCTTAGTGCGCATGTCAGTTTGGCCAGCCTAAGATGGCCAGCCAAACTGACATATGCACTTAAGTGCACTACACTCCTCCTTCTCCCCTCTTCCCATGGCCCAGCCCCACCCCTCCCTGCACATGCTGGCTGAGCCAGCAGCTGAAGAATAAAACAAAAATAAAATATTGTTTTATTTCTCAGCTGCTGGCTCTTAGCCAGTGGGGTGACGATCCTTCGCCATTGCGGAGGAGACACCCCTGGACATTTTTGCCTTAAACCTGCTGAACATACAAGGAACTCTGCAGCAGATGCTTTTTAAACTGGTGTTATTTCTGGTCCTTTTTAGGGTGAAACTTGGTGCTCCCCCCGAGGTCAGCGCCCGATGCGGCTGCATCGGTCACATCGCCCAAAACCCGGCTCTGCTCATGTGGTCAGGTGTTTTGCTTTCTGTTCAGGGATGTGCAGTCCTGATGCTTTAATGGGATAAGCAGGACAATGCAAAGCAAAAAGCAGTGCAGGATGAGCTACTCATGTGCCAACCAGGGAAATTCGAGAGCTCTGTGCAAAATCATCCATAACATAAATAACTTTTGCACATTCGCAAAAATCTTGGCTAGAACTTCCCTTGTCTAAGTAGTGCATCCAGTTTAGGTATGCAATAATCTCTCCATTTATTTCAGGATGTTTTTAGGAATCAGTGACAAAAAAATTACAACATATATTTTTATGAGAAAAATAGTACTAATAAAAGATTAATTAAACGCCTCAATGTTTCTAACTTCACACATGTTTAAGGTAGGCACTGTGTACATCACTTCCACCTAAGGGTATGGAAGGATATGGAAGTTGTTGTAAGGTACTGTGCTTTGTATTTCATACATAAATGCACATAAATTACGGTGTGCATACTTTACACGTGAGTGATCAGAGAATGTATGTATGTGAATATCTAAAAAGTCAAAGTAAACAAAATGATACTCTGTCCAACTCTAAACCTCAGTGGCTCAGCCCATAAAGTTTCTTGTTCACCCATCTGTGATGCCCCTCCATTTATGTGGTAATCACACTCCTTTTCTGGTGCTAACTCGAAGAGATGCAGTAACCAAAGCCTTCTTAACAAATTATGATGAGGAAGACCCAAGATAATATCCAGAGCTTTCGATGATCATCTAGCTAAGTGATAAGGAAGGTTGCTGCTTTATGCCGTTGTTCAGTTGCTGCTGTTTATCACTGGTAGAGAGCCCAATCGAGACTGCATAAACTTTTCTTTGGACACCCTATAGAAAATCTCGAGCTCTTTATCTTGCCAAATAGTTGAGTTCTCGAAGTATCTCACAGCAATTCACTCACCTGAATGTGGCCTTTTACACCTACATAACTTTTATCTCCTTCTCAGAGAGGTCCTTAAAAGACAAATGGCCTTATTTAGATGTTGGCTATTAAGGTCCCACCTTCAACTTTTTAACTGAAAACCCGTCCTCCGCCACGATGGCCCATCAGGCATATTTCTATGTTGGTGGTCCCATAAACAAAAGCCCCGTTTCGAACTGCTGTCTCTGCCAAGAAAGACTGCCCGTGTTAATGACGCAAGAGTGAAAAGTGGCTGATGGAGGAACCCCAGAAACCATTCCAGTCGTGCAGATTTGGATGTGCGTAAGGCACATCAAAATCTGCACGACTGGAATGTTTTTCATTTTTTTCTTGGTCGTAAGGACCAAGAAAAAAATGGCGGTCTGACCTACATTTGGTGGATTGGGAGGGAACGGGGTGAGAAGTCACCTTTTTCCACATTCCACCCCTGTCTACGAGTGAACACGACTGGACAACACCTGCCATCGCTGTTGCCACCAATCCACAGAGAAAACATGACCCCCATCATTGGACTCCAAAGTAGGAATGCAGTATTGCCGGGGTACATTGGATGGGAACTGCACGGAAGGTCGGGGTCACTGCAGACATATACATGCCACAATACTTTTTTGTAATTACTGTGACATGCATATGTCGGGACTCGAGTGGGTCAGACATGGATGGGAACACATTGGTACACAACACAAATTTCACATATACACAACTGTCTTTATGGTGCCAGTGTTCAATGGCAAATAAATGCTGGCACCACAATGGTGGTACATTCACACCTGTCAACTGTGTCCATGAGAGCACATTGCCAGGGGACCTGTACCTGTCATGTTGTGCTGCAAGTTTTGTGTGTGAGTCAGTACACATGCATGTGTGTGGATTGGCTGGTTGAGGTGGAAGGAGAAGGAGTGGGTGATGTGGTTATGTCTGTATGTGCATCACTTGCATGTGAGACCAATGTTGTTGTATATGTTGTGTTGCCATCTGTAACATTCAGGTGAGTGTGGTTGTTGTGTGATCAACATTATTGTGATGTTTGTAGTTATGCATGTGTGTGAGTGTGTTTGTGTAGCTGAGTGTGTAGTTGTGTTGGTTGTTGTGGTTGTCTGGTGTGTGGGTGCAGAGTCAATGGTGTGTGTATGTTGTGACATGGATGTATCTCAATGTGTGGTTTTGGCATGTACAGGTTGTGTTGGGCCGGAATGGCAATGGGTGGTTGTGTGAATGTGTTGTGTAGTGCGGGTTACACCTATGTCTAAGGGACAGTGTGTGTTTGTGTCACTTACCGCTCTTCCATAGCTCCTGCCATTGTATGAAGTCCAGTGAGTCCCTCCGACGTCTCCCTCCATCAGCAATCTGTTGCCAGTAAATCTGCTTGCAGAGCTGTAACATCTAAATATGACGGGTGAAAGACCGTCAACTTAATGGTCTTCTTGGGTCCGGGGCCGACATGGCTTGGCGGTGCGACTTCAGCTGAGGCATCTGAAATGTCAAAATTGACCGTCCTCGAATGGTTGCCTTTTAACATAAAGTAAGGGAACTGTTTTTTTCAAATTAAAAAAGTATGTGTATGTCGTTCCCTTCAGATCCCACACACTTTGACCTCTGGTTCTAATACAACATTTAAATACAGGGATGAACGTGTGAAGATTGATGCACGCCTGGTACCCATTGGTATCAAGGACTTGCATGTTTGCACTCTCAAAACAATACTGAACATGTACTAACACGTTATAAAGATGTGCTATTAGGTCAGAGAGCTGCCCTATTTACCCGTTGTCCAGGTCTGATCACGTCTGGACTACTGTAATGTTGTGTACCTAGGGCTCCCTGACAAATCAGTGGCAAGATTTCAAAGGGTACAAAATGGTGTGTCAAAGCTGATGCCTGAAGAGGGAAAAATTACTCTGTCTCTGTTGCTATGTGGCTGCCTGTGTTGTATGTAGGGTGACACCTTCAGGAGGCAGCAGCTTAGTGCACCATTTCTCCTGCTGGGCTGCACACCCTTTCTCCCCATGCTTTGTTTCCCCCATAGGACTGGGGAAGGCTCATACCTGGGGAGGCAGGGCCCATCACCCCTTCCATTTAGGTCACTTCGGCGGCAGGGGCCCTTTAAATACATCCCAACGCCCTGGGTTGTCCTCCCTGGTCTATGCTGTGCAGTGAAGGTCCTATTTCATCTCTCACTGCCAGTGATGGCGAGCGGTGTAAGGACAAAGGGCAGTAACTAGGAGTGTACCATTCAACACAGCAGTGATGCACAAGTATGACAATGTTAAAGCAATTTACAAAGTAGAGGCAGGTGGAATATCATATTGCATTCCTTTCACAGGCATAGGTAGCCTCAGGGCAAAGCTTTCACTCCCACAGTTTAATTTAGCAAGAAATTGGAGGATCTGGGAAACCAATATCACAGGGGAGGTCAATAGGGCTCTGTATAGGCAGTCTCCTGATTTTCAGGCAGATCTTAACTGCCACATTTTCAAAAGCAGTCGATCAACACACCAGGAATTTCTTACCAATGTAAACTGCAGTAACAGTCTGAAGCTGGTGACTGGTGGTGGCAACAAGCATGTCTCTGTGAACAAAACACCAAGAAATAAATGCAGGTCTGATAACAATATAGTTAAAGATGGCGGCCTCTGAGCTGGCGGTTGCCACAGCTGAGGCCTGGTGGGGTTACAGTGCGATCCAACCCATTTTGGTGTGGAATGCAACAAGACGAAGAAGCCCAAATGGGGCTGCATGGCATACCCACAGAGTCCTTACAGCAAGGTCCCAGGGTGAAAGCCACTGTGCCCTATTATTCCCACAGGCAGTTGTAAGCTTGAGCAACTAGGGGCTTGCCTGTTAACATTCTGTCTCTGGTCATGAGTCAATTTTCTTGGACTATGTAAGTGAACCCCAGAGGTTCTGCACCAGATGTTCCTGTTCGTGGTGCTTGCTGGCTAATCAGGTAGACAGTCAGCTTAGGTCACATCGTCGCTGGCTGCCCTTGGATCATCCATAAGTTAACCTATTACCTTACCAAATAAACCTACAACCTAATATTCTCCAAATTAAACTGGTGTGGTGTCAGCCATCTGCTGCTGAACATTTCCTTTGCATGCATGTATCCACTATATTAAGTAGGGGTGTGCTTGGCTACAGATATCTGCACTATGAAAGAGCTACATTGGGTGCTGGTAAGTCAGACAGTGCTTTTTAAAACAGCTTGCTTGGCCCATCGATCAGTTTACAAAATGAGACCAGTAAGTATTTCTGGGAAGTTAAAAAGATATATAGCAAGGAGACTGCTAAGATTGAGTCAAGCCCTACTCCTAACTATTTTGTAGTTTAAACTCAAAAAGAAGGGAGGTAGTCCCTCATCAGTTCTGGCCCCTAAGCTGTGGAGCAGCCTCTCTAGGGCTGAAAACACATCCTTGTAAATTCCTTAAGAATGAAGGTGCCAAGTGGCCCCATGTCATGTGTGACACAGTGAGGTTCAAACACCACTTTAAATTTTGGGACTAGAAATTTCATGTTCATCACCATAAGTTTATTGCCCTATATGTTCCCGAATGCAAGCGCAGAAAGCTGGATGTCTATAAGTGTCCTACATGTTACAAGGCAACTTTGAATATTAGTGCATGTGAAATTATTCTCCACAGTTCGGCAAGCTAAATGAATCTACTGAGACATTCAGATAATGACCTCAGTTTCCAAAATGATTTTCTGGGGCGGGGCAGAAGAATACAATATTTTTTTTCTAAGGGCAAGAAAATAGCACTTCCTTGAAAACTAAAACCAAAATCTATCTGCATGTCCACCCAGAACCCATGTTGTGATCGGAGGACGGAAACAAAAGTGCTCATGCATTTGTGCAAAAAAGCCGCAATCTTACACCAGTTATCGACGTATTGCCAAAAACCGGGATATTCGAAAAAAATTGAATAGGACTACAATTTTACTTCAACCAGTGCACAGAACGACAGCGCTCATTGGCATAGAATTACAGAAAAGGCACTAAGACCATATATAAAATTCAATTTTTAAAGTCAGTATAATGCATTTTAATTAAGTTTTTTTCTGATAACACCTGCTAACTATCTCTGCTTTGGAAAAATAAAAACACCTTTCACTGTTTTCAGGCTACCCTCTCTAAAAACTGGGAGATAAGCTAAATTTCCCAAAATCTGCCAGGACAAGAGGTGAAAAACCATGACTATTTTACGGAGTGAACAAATATGCTCTCATGACTAAGAAATGACCACACAGACTCCTCTTGGCAGTTCCAAAGAAAGTATTTACTAACTGTTGCGACAAGGAGAAAAACACTAGAGACTGCACCTCAGCCCTACAGTTTTTCTCGCCTGCCTGTTCAGAGACCCTTTTATGCAAATCAGTACAATACTTTATTACATTTGGTTAACAATAGATAACTTGCAAGTTACAGATTATTAAAATGGAAACCACTCGAAAACATGTGACCCCATAACCCTGAATTCCTAGGTTAAGACAATACTTGCTCTTTATTATACATTCAACAAAAGTTTATGACCAAGCATTCTTTGACCTGTGAATGCGTAGGTGCTCCTTTGTAAATCTAATTCATTTGAAGTGTGTGTGGACAGCATTTTGTGTCAGAGACTCCTGGCTGCTCGGCATTTGTTTTATTCCCTGCACGCATTGTAAGTTGTGCACCTGTGTGCTTTGGCTAATTCAATTAAGTGCTCAGTGTCTAACAAGTCTGTGATCTGTTTGTAGGCATGGAGAGTGTGCCAGGGACTCATGTGCTAATGTCGTAAAAACCTGAAGGTTGGTAAGACAGAAGATAGCGTTTAACAGATGACCCTTTCGTGTTCCTTATTCTGCTTCATCCTTGCATGAACCTTTCACCTTGCTTGTGTCAGTGTGGGAGTTTGGCCTAAACTGGTTTTTGATTGTGAACAGTGGTGTGGCCTTTACTAGTGCTTGAGGTTGCACAATGTTTTCACATTTCATACTCACAGTAGTGTGTTTATTATTTACATTTCTTACAACATTCCCCCCGCTAGTTGATATTTCAACTACCTTATCTAAATCTTAGTCTGCCTTTGGTACCAGGTGATACATATTGCTGTGGGAATACACTACTTGAGTTGGTGTTCTAATTGACAACATCCTTCCGCCTTAGTTCCTATTCTCCTAACACATGCTGGTATTGCCTGTATTACACAGTATATCACTAGCAAGATCACAGTAATTGGTAAAAGAGCCCCTAACAATTCCGACATCCAGGATGGCAGTGGTGGAAACCAACCAGTAAACCAACTATCTGGAGCACCTCCTTCAACTATCATTTTAGTTTGTACATTATGCATGGTCTGTATTGCTTCTGACAAAGTTCAATTCTCTGTGTCATTTGCTGGAATAAACGTGCAGCATGTGGTACCTATCTTTTTACAGACACCCTCTTGCATGGGTGTCATAAGGCCCAATACATAATGGTGTTGTAGCACCACTATCCTCAAGGCACAGAGGGGCAGATTTATGGAAAGTGGCACTGCACCAAAATATTGGTGCTACTCCTGCAGAGTACATAGGGCCCCATTCTAAAGAATGGAAGCCCCCTTTTAACGCCTACTCTTGAGCAGGCGTTAAACAAGAGCAGGCGTTAAAAGTGCTGTAAAAAATGGCACAAGGAAATCTTATAGATTTCCTTACACCATTTCTCCGGCTCCCCTAACTGGGGGGAACACCCCCTTTGCACACATTATGCCTGGCGTAGACATAATGTAGTGCAAAGGGTTACAGAGTGGTATAATGCATGCATTGCACCACCCTGTAAATACGGCGCGGGGATTTCGGCCTTGTTGGGCCACATTAACGTAAAAAATAATGACGTTAATGTGGCGCAAGGTGGCACTAGGGCATTATAAATATGCCTCGCAGTTCTTCCTTTATTGAATTGAAGCCTTCATTCATGGTGTTAATGACCTTGAGGAGTTCACACCTTGTGATCAGAAGCCAATGAGCGGTTGCCTTAGCTTGGACAAATGGCTAGATGCTCCCAAAGAAAAGCTCAGCATCATTGAACACGCAGAAATCTTGAGTGATTTAATTCCAGGTGCTTCTGCAGTTCTCCACTTCTGGTTGTGATGTAGCAACGTTGTTGGATGGCTCATGGGGTGCTCATGCAAATTGGATATGTTTATTTCAGGTATCACTAAAACTGGAGTGTGCACAGTTACAAGGGAACACATTCCTCCCCAGTTAGATGGTAACTGGCCATACTGTAGCTCTTCCCGCTGCCAGATGTTCCATAAGGCTGGAGGTGCCCCCCTACATGTTGGCATTGAAGACTGTGACCTTGCAACCAATATTCCGAACTACGTAGATGGTCCCATTTTCCCTGAAACATAAGGAGACAGAGGTTAGTTTTATGACAGTCTGAGGACTTTCAATTCTGTCTACCCAGGTATAGCATGGAATATTTTTGTCCCAGGTGGGTATACATTTCCTTATGGCACCCTGGCTAACGTCAGTGCCATTCCATAAAGACATGGCCCTACATGAAAATTCGGGATGCCACCTATTATGACCAAAGACTGACCCTCTGACTCTGAGCCCTAGCCTGCGGACACAGCTGGGGGGAAGGGGTTTGAAACATAGCTGTTACATTCATCTGGTGGGTGTGTTACCCCTTGGAAACTTAGATCTAGCACCATCCAGATCCAGTCTACAGTGGTGGGGCATCCTGTTTTTCTCATGCATGTTATTTCTTCTTATATCTCTTGTCTTATCTCTTGCCTGTCTGTGAGGATGTATAAAACTTCTGGTAACGCGTCATATTTTGTGACATTGATTAGGAAGCACACTAATCTGATGTAGGAAATCCTCCTTTTTGCCCTGGTCACCCCCAAACGTTTTGGATAGGTACTGGTGGTTACTGGTCTTGGCTGTGCCCTGGGTGCTGCTTACCAGCCCCAGGGCCAGTGCTCTGTGTAGAGTGGATATGCAAATTAGGCTAATTATAATTGGCAAAATTAACCAATCTATAAGTCCCTAGAATATGGTAGGGCATGGAGGTTTAGGGACCCCAGCATAGGTAGTGCCCCATAGGTGCACTGCTAAGGTGCCCAGTGTCATTTTCAAGGCAGGCCTGCCTTGCTGGCTGCTTTTAAACTAAAGTTACATGCAAATTCGACTTTGGAATTCAAAGTAGTTCCAAAGTCGTAAACTACCTTATTTGTACATATAAGTCACCCCTAAGGTGTGCCCCATGTGCCCCTAGGGCTGGGTGCCATGTAACTATAGGCAGGGACCTTGTAAAAATAGTGTTATAAGCCCGGGTGAGGTAAAACAGCCAAATTTGTTTTTCCCTCATTGTAGTGAATGGCCTCCATAGGCTACAATGGGGAGACTTTATTTTAATTTAAAAAATCCCCTTAAGTAACAGATACTACAAGTGTGGTACCAAGTTAATTGCTATAATAAATCCCACAACTTCCAGTTGTTGGATTTACTATAACTTGTTCAGGTAAAGAGTTTTAAACTTTACCTGTAAAGTTGCCAACTTCAGCCCTGCAGTGTTTTTACTGCTTTGCTCTGATTGAACAGCCTCTGGCAGCATGGCCAGGCTGCCTTGATGAGGTTTGAAGTGGCCTGGTTCAACACAAAGAGATGTGCCTGGGGGAGGAGATCTCCCCTCAGCAGATGGGGAAGCAGGAAGGGAGAGGGCTGCCAAACTGGTCTTCAAAGTCAGGTAAGGACATTTGGAGAAACCCAGCAACACCCTCACATCCTGCAAACCCAGACAATTAAGTGCCCCCTTGATTAGACTAGGAGAGGGCAGGAGAGGGATGTGTTTAGGATTTTTAGCCACACCAGTGGTTGGGCTCAGCCAGATGTAACCTCCAAAAATCACTTTCAGCCATGATGGATTTTTGAGGAATGTTGCTCCTTGGGATTGATTTTTGCCACAAGTCCCAGGAAGTGGTCATCAGAGGGGGAAGGACCCTGCCCCTGATTGGAGAACCAGGACCCCCCTGCTTTTCACCCAGGAGCAAGGATAAAACTGGCAGACCTGCACCCACACCTCAGATCCCTATCAGATTCTAACAAGGAAGAACTACAGAAGAAGAAGTACTGCCCTGCTGGACCCCTGGCCTGCACCTGGACACTGCACTCTGGAGGACTGCACCAGCTGCAAACTCGGGCTTCACCACAAGAAGGACTTTGCCTGGCTTCAACTGGTTCAAGGAGGGACTCCCTGTTTGCTACAGGTGAAAACTTGCTAACTAGAGCCCCCTGCACCAACTCCTGAAGAAACCAACCAGCTGACCACTGTCCAGTGGCCAAAGAGGAGTTTGCACCAGGTTCATTCTGGGAGTTGTAGTCTGCACCCTCAAGGAGCATCTCAGAGCTTCTGGAACTTTGGGGTGAACTGTGGACCTCAAAAGAACCTTAAAAGAACATTTGGAAGAAGATCCAGAAGTTTGGAGAACTTTGGAGAACGTTTGGAAAAAAGCTCCATAGAGGGACCGATCCGCCGCTGCAACTCTAGCCGGCTTGCCTCAACCGTGGCCCGGCCTGACTTGCAGGTTCGACCTGGTGAAGAAAATCTCCAAAAAAGTGACTAAGTCTGAACGTAGGAAGTTGACCGGGACCTCCCAGGCAGTGTATCCGAAGAGGGCTCCAAGGACGTTGGATCAAGATTCAGGTTTGCCCCAGTCGAAGGATTTTCACCTCGAAAAAAATGACTAAGTCCGAAGGTAAAAATCTTCACCGAGGGCTCCTGCGACGCGTATCCGAGGAAGAGTTCCAGGAGGTCGGATTGGACGGGCAGGTTCGTCCAGCTGAAGAAAATCTCCAGAAAAACAACTAAGTCCTAAGGTAAACTTTTGACCGAGGCCTCCCGCGCGCTGTAGCCGAGCCAGGCTCCATCGCAGTCAGCCTTAAACTTTGACTTTGCCCTGTTTGAGGGGCGACCAGATGACTAGATTGGCACTTTTTGTTTCTATGTGCTAGAAAGCATTAATTCTTAAAAAATCATATCTCCGTTTCCCCTTATCTGATTTTATTCGTGTTGGTGTAATTTTAAATCTAAAAATATTTCCTATTTTCATAAATTGATTTGGGATTTTTAAACTGTTTGCTGTGTTTTATTTAATTACTGTTTTGTGATATTTTAATGCTTTACGCTTTGCCTCCTAAGTTAAGCCTTGTCGCTCGTTGCCAAGCTACCAAGGGTTGAGCTGGGTTTAATTTACTGAGACCTAACTGGACCTAAGTGGAGGTTAGTGGACTATTGCTAAGTGTAGGTACTTACCTGCCCTTACCAATAACCCATTTTCCAACATCTGACATGTGTGAATTGTATTTAGGTCTTTATTCTGCACAAGCACAGGTGTAATAGGCAGCAAGCTATGTCTGTTCGACCTTCCTTTGTAGAGTGTAGTCTATCAGAACCAGTAGCATGGGTAATTAAGGAACACATAAAGCATGACACCTTTGTGGCTTCTGCAAATATTTCTGACTTGTGCTGATACCACATGTTGTCTGACAACCTAGCATGAGCGTTAGTGGTCACATTGTTATCAGAGAGCTCTCTTTGAATAAGAAAGGTATTAGAATTTGGAGGTACTTTGCTAGCAAAAAGGAAAAAAAGATTTAGGATATAAAAGAGAAATACAAAAATATTCATCTTTGGTAATGTCCATTCAAGAGATAGTCCGGAAATATAGTTGGAGGAAGGAACCTTTTTAGGGTGAGACTCTACATCGCCCCTCTTGTTTCATTTGAACTGTCCATTGTTTTTGGTGAGCAGCTGAATCAAGATGCACATGGTTGTGATGAATCCAAGGTTTCCTGCCATCCACTTTGAGAGCTGTTGGTGTAATTATGGTGACTGTGTAGGGACCCTCGAACCTTTCTAGTTCCATGGGTGAACAAAGTTCCATATGAACACTTGAGCTCCTACGTTTACTTCTGGGAGGTGGGCCTTACCATTGGTGCCTTTCTCTTTTCCTTTGGTTGTCTGTTTCGAAATGAATTTTATACATTTTGTTAATTCACACAATACATATGCATTCCATCACTCAGTGTTTGGGACAAACTCTCTCCCTGAATTGTATTTCTAGTGGCAGGAGCTTGAACATTGATGGATCTCTCTGTCACTATTTGGTGAGGAGTCAAGTGACGATCTGAGCTTGGGGTATTTCCCAGGGGAAATAGTGCTATTGGCAAGCAGTGTAGCCACTTTTTATTCAGGGTGACGCACAACTTGCTGATCCTTCTTTTCAAGAGTCCATTCAGGCACTCTACAATCCCATTCCTTTGTGGGTGTATGCGGAGGACAATTTGTGCTTTATGCCTAATAGTGCTGTCAGGTGTTAAAAAATTGGATTAGAAAAATGAGTGCCATTGTCGGAACTTATGGCTTCTGGGATCACCCATCGGGGAATCACTTTCCGAACTAGGAACGTGGCTGCTGATTTGTCATTGCAATAGACACACCGTCCTGCCTCAATCCACCTGGAGAGTGGGCCGACCGCCACTATGAGTAATTGTTGCACCTGTTACTCATAGCCACAAAGTCCAAATGAAGGACCTTAAAGGGACCTTGTGGTCATGGAATGGTGGAGCTTACCGCTTTTAGATTGGGATTAGGGGAATAATGTTGAAAAATCATACAGCTATGTAGTTACATGGTTATTGTGTCATGCAAATTGGGGACATACCAGTCTTGCTGTATTTGGGTTGCCAAATGGTCTCTAGAAGTGTGAGCTGGTGAATGAAATCTGATCCGGGGGACTGCAAGCAGAGCTTGTGACATAGCTGGCTTTCCTGTAAATAGCTATCTGTACACTATGTCACTCCCGGACTGGATGCACTCTCTATTTTCCCACAACTGCTTTTTGTGTGATGACACAGAGCATGCTGGGGGATTTGCAATATCACTGGGGCAAACAAGAGTACAAAAATTGGCTCCCACGATCGAGATGCATGCTGAAGAAGACATTCTTGAGGTCGATAACTGAAAAGTACCTGACATCCTGTGAGATTTTTGAGAGGATGATGGAGAGGTCCGGGGCAATTGGGAATTTGGATAGCACAATATTATTCAACAGGCGCAGGACTTGAACCATGTGCCAAATATTGCCCTTGGCTTTCTTACCTGGGTATAAAGGGGTGTTACAGGTATACTCCACAGTAAAATACTCCCTGTTCCAGTAACACCTGTATAGTGGGGGCAATGCCCTCCTCTGCCTCCTTGGACAAGGGTTATTGTTTTAAGATGGGACCTTCTTCTGATAGTCCAGGGTCCGGTCCTTGCTGACTAAAAAGGAATTATTTGGGCAATTGCACCTCCCTCCCCAATAGCTCTGTTGTCTCTGCTATGATGGTGTATACTGCTGCAGTGAATGCCTCCACATCAGTGGGTCGAGCTCCGCTCTGGTCTCTGCTGGAGGAGTACACCATTAGTACCATGACTCTGGAGGGTGGAACTCCAGGTGTGGAGCAAACCATGCTATGGTCTTGCTTAAAATGAATGGTCATATTAAATTCTGTCATCGAGTCTCTGTCTAACTAATTTGCTGGGCAAGCAGCCATCAATTTGTCTCCCACCCCACTTCCATCTCTACTAGTTTGGTAAAAGGAACCATTATATTTCCCCAGAGAATTCCTGCGTGTCCATGGATCTGTTGGAAATCAGGAGTCCTCCCACTTTAATACAGAATGCATATCTCTTGTCATTAATTAACACTGTCAATGTGGGTTCCTCATTCAGCATGTGTGTTGCTGACAAGACTGGACACATAGAAATACTCTGCAGGCACCCTCATTGTGCGTATCCTCCTGCACGGTTCACCTGGAAGGGATTTCCCCCCCTCACAGCCACTCCTCCCTGTCCATTTTGGGGTGGAATTTCTGTGGAGGGTACTTGATAGTTCTGGTGAGGCAGTCCTAGTTGCGGTTGGGGCATTCCTGGTGACTGCACATTTGGTGAGGGTGTCTGGGGCACCTATGTGATCTGTGGATTCTGCTGTGGTGGCACTGTCACATTTCAGGAGAAACAGTAAATTCTCATCATTCCATTTTGCGCATCCCATTTCTTCATGTTACAGTCTTTAATAAGATGCCCAAACCTTTGACAATAATAACATGCTTGATCCCTTCATGCAGGACCCATCCTACTTCTTCCTACTCCTCCTCGTCCCTGTCTACTATTTCCTTGTGTCGTTATATCATCCTGCTGTTGCGGGTAAAGTCATTTGGTGACCCCTGGGACCGTTCCCGTAGATATCATCTGACTGACTGCTGCCACTGCAGCACCTTCCATTGCTCCCTTCTTCACTAACTTCTGCTGAACCAACTTGGCTGCCGCCTTCTCTGTTACTTCCTATTTGCTTCTCTCCTTTTCCTGCAAAAATGGATGGTGTGCTTGAATTTCGGTCCAGGGCTCGGCTTCTAGTGCCACTATGTTATCTAAGCTGTGCTGTACATGAGCGGTTCCCAGGTGTCCGTGACACATTCCCCGGAGGTCCGCAGGCCTAGGCCAGCAGGAAGGCCCTTCTGCAGCTGGGTCCTCTGACAGAAAAGGTGTGTGTTTTTATATTTATTACTTCCTTTGTGCAGCAATTTTAAAAGCACTGGAAAGCTATGTTCAGGCAAAAATAAAAGCGTTAAGATAACTCTGGTGATCAATATACCTGCTAGAGAGAGATGGGAGTTTTGTTTAGTGGCAGTTTTGACTCATCTAAGGTAGCGCAGATGGTTAATATGCCTGCTGCAAAGAATGTGTATCATGCAAAGAACAATATTTTATGTGCATATCACAATGGGTTACTGCTTTTGTTACAGAGGTTCTTTTGTTACTGAGAAGTTCATAAATTACAATCTTAATCTAGCACAGTGAGCTATAACCTGCCATCACAGAGCTGCATGCAAACTGCATGGCACAAATTAGAAAGTTATGTTTTTTTCCCAGTCTTTCATTTTCCGTATGCTGCTAAAAATGTTTTGCTTGCATAAAAATACATATTATTAAAGTCCATGCTAATCACTGTGCTATGTTCTGAATCTCGGCTTTATGCTTCTCCAGACTAAGCACTCTTAGAAAATGCCTACCAGTGTGGATGATGTGAATCCTACACCTTGTAGACCCTGTAGAGTGCTCCGACACCCTACACTGGTATGAGAGGTGCTATAAAACAAATTAATTACATGTGACAGAGACGTTATGGAGAGGAGAGAGGACCTTGTGGTTTTATTTTATTTCCCCACCACATATTTATGCAAAAATGTTTTCTCAGATCTTATGTACCTAAAAAATAAAAACAGAAATCACTTGGGAAATGTAGAATCTGACCTGAGGATTCACCTTTCCTAAATAAAATTAAAGTTTGATAAGTTAGTCGCCAAGATGCAGCGTCAATCTCCCCATTAAAACATTTCCATTTTTGCATATTTTATCAATATAAAATAATCATATCTTTAGTAATTCGAGTATTCAAGTATTTGTTTTAGTGTGTACTTGTTTGTGTATGTGTTGCAAATTAAATTAATGTTTGAAATTTAAATCGTACAAATTGCTTGGGTGTCCCCGGATTCCAGGAATGATTAGTGGGGGTCCTTAGGAGTCAAAAGGTTGGGTATCGCTGCTGTGCATCATAAGGCAATTCTTTATTAACTGCTTAACTACATTATAGAATAACACAACATTACCTCCTGTCACTTCCCAGCCCTGTCCCACTTCCTGGGTCCACTTTTCTTTCACTTTATTGATGTACTTTGCGGGATTCTCATTTGGTTGCATTGACTGAGTCATGGGTGATCTGATTTCTGGTCTGTCGGGGTACATTTTCCTCAGCTGATTCCACACCACTGATGTGACCAGGCTAAATGGCAATCCATCACACCTGGCCTCAGTGATGGTCACGTTTCTGACTCTAGCGTATTGAGATACTGTGTCTGTTTTGTCCCCGATGAGGGAAGTAAGCTTTTTCATCCCCTACTGCCAGGGTGATGCCTGCAGTTTGCTTCTCAAATGCTCTAATGCATTTCCCTGCTCCCTTTATAAACAGTGGCAACTGTTTTCTTAGGTTTTACTTGTCCATTTGTGGCCAAGAAACATAATGTCGTGCCCCAGGGCCCTTACGTGTCAGAGGCATCTGATGCAAAGGGGTGGTGGGGCACTGGGGATGCTGCTGTCTGACATACGTCTGCCATATATGCAAAAATTTCTTCATGTAGTCCCAATCTTGGTCACCTTCAACATACAGAATGCAGTCTTCAGCAATTGCCTTGTCATGTGGGTCAAAGGAACCCTCTTTTGGCCAGGGGCTCATTAGTTGAGCTAACCGCTCAGTCCAGTCTGCTAAGTTTTCCACAAATTGTACAACAAAATGCCATCTATCCTCTCTTTCAGAGACGGTCTCACTGGGGGTGAACTTGCTTGGACCCTCATTTGCTGGGTGGGTCTATTGTGCAGAGTCATCCATCCCCCACTATCACATGATCCCATTTCAGGGCCAAGCTGCCCATGGGTGCTTTGGAATTGTACCCCCAAGCTCAGTAGCTTGGGACTTTCTGCTTTCAGGGAAGGGAGCGCATCTCGTTCTCTTCCCCTTGCATCAATTGGGTGGGTCTCCATGTGCCCCTTGTGCAATCTAGGTCATAGATCAATGAGTGATCTTTTTTGGAGACCATAAAGATGGTGACTTACTTCTTGGGTTTAGAGGCGTGCACCTATGCTCTCCACATACAGGCTTATGGATTCTATCCTGTTTACTAATTTCCCCAGGCTTGTCTGAGTTTGCTCTGTACAGTCATCATCAGCGCTTCTCTCCTTACTCCACTTGTCTCCCTCCTGTTCTCACTGCATGATATTCCAGAAAACCGAGAGAGGGCCCTTCTGAATCTAACACCCCAAGGGGACAGGGCATCATAGCACAGTAAAAAGGAAAAAATCCCCATGGGAGATAAAAGACTGCTCAACACATAACACACTATATCAACCACTCTTCCACTCCAATGATTAATCTCAAATAAAGGAATCAATTAAAAAATGTTTTAATTAAATAATGCCATAAAAATACAAAATAGTACCATAACTTAAGAGATCAACAAGACACTATTACAAAACAATTTTCTTTGATGAAAACCATACATATAAAAGAAAAAATAGACATGAGGGAGACAAAACTAAAGATATCCGTCCTAGTCTATTATGTTTAAGCTGCCCCAGTTTTGGTATATACAGGCCAATTGATTTATGCACACAATCCCTATTCAAGTTTTAGCCCATTCCAATGGGTCCAGCAGTCCAGTTTGCGTTGACGCGTTTCAGTGGTCTTACAAAAGTTCTTCCACCACCTTCTTCAGGACAATTGAATATACTCCCAACATATACTGTTCAAATCTATACTGAAACAAACAACAAAAATACATAAATATCCCAAATTCTTTATGTCACCTTTACATCTGAAAAGCCTTCAATGCAAATATGTCCCATTTGATTATTACCCCCCATAGTTATTAAAAAAACAATGAAAGGGGAACACCCAAGATTCCTTTATAGAGAAAATCACATGGAGGAATTCACTGTACACAATTACCTATCATCACAATATCTTAGAGAAAATTGACATACTCCTATCCCATCATCAACCCACTCCACTCACCTGCATCTAACACAAGTCAGACAGACACCTGCTCACCAATCATCACAAATCCATATCTTTTCCCAAGTATTGTTTTTTACTTCATAATAATCCAGAGAACGGTTAATTTCTAAATGGACAAAACACAGCCAATTAGTAAATTGTTAGGATCCTGCCTCTTAATAGTTCCGGTTATCTCATTGTGTCAGAAACATTTTATCATTGTGTCATGTGTGACATATCCATAGCATGCATAACCCATTTCATTTCACCCTTGATATGAGAATAAAGGCTGGAGGAAAAGATTTGACATTGCATGCATCAATCGCACCAATGATGTTGGGGATATGTCCCATTGCATAGAAGTCTGCCTTCACTGTGGCCAAATCCTCCACTTGGGGGAAAACAATGTAGCTGCACATGTGTTTAATCAGGGGCAGACAAGGCAGACAACACTCTGGTCAGCACTATTGAGAAAATTGGCTGCCAAGCCCACTGCCACTTGGAAAGAGCCTGTTGCCAGAAAATGGAGCACTGGGATACAAGTGGGGTGACGGATAGCAGATATCAGGTCAGGGTCCAATTGGGCACATAGCTCTGTGATTGTGGCCCTGTCAAGTCTATAGGTGAGGATAATGTGCCTGTCCTCCGTTGTTGCCAAGTTCACCAGGGCTCTGTACATGGGGGGATGTCTCCATCTCCTATTCATCCACAGCGGCTGCAATCTATGGGGTAAAATAGTGAGCAGCTGGTCATTATCTGTACATTGTAACCACTTCAGTTCAATGCATATTGTGATTGTTACAATATTGTGGTGACATATGGCCAGATTGTAAAATTGTGAACTCTGATGCAGTTAGGAGCCACGGCCTCTCCACCCCCCTGAAATGGCGTCCGCCTGTCCAGTATGGAGGGACAGGTGGAAATGAGGTAATTCCGCTGACATTGTGTGCCGTTGCGGGAGGCGGTGGGGAACCGCCGTGGGAATCCTCATGGGGTACAGTGGCCAATGGTGATCTACGGTACGCACTGGCACGGACGTGACCGCCATTTTCTATCTGTTAACTCACTTGCTACCTGACCTGACCTTCAACAGGAGAGGACCTACACTGCATGTGCTGCTGTTACCTGTGTCTGGAAACCACCATGGCGCGTGTGACTGGGAAAAGGGCCCTTGCCTTCACCTCGGCGGAGTTGGAGCGATTAATGGATGGGGTCCTACCCCAGTACCGACTGCTGTATGGCCCTCCTGACCAACAGGTGAGTACACTGTGAGTACGATGCATGGGGCATGAATGCATGGACTACTGTGTGTGAAGGCCTCGTGTAGGTGGAGGGTTGGTGGATGGGCCCTGGGCCCTGGGCAGCGTGCAGCATGTATGCTGGGCCATGTCTGTGCTAATGGGGATGGGAAGCTGAATGGTGGGCCCTGAGTGTAACAGGCAGGACGGTCTGACTAAAACCATTCCCTGTGTGTGTTTTTTCTGCAGATCAGCACCCATCAAAAGAAGGGTATATGGCGTGCAATCGCCAAGGACGTGCGGACCCTGGGGGTCTACGGCAGGTGGAGCACCCACTGTTGGAAGTGGTGGGAGGACCTGAGACGCTGGGCATGGAAGATGGCGGAGGCCCAGCTGGGGATGGCCTCCCAACGAGGAAGGTGGTGTCTGTTGAACTGACCCCCGATGGCCCGCATACTGGCGGGGGCCTAGCCTGAGCTGGATGGGAGCTCGGGGACATCACAGCGGCAATAAGGGTGGTGAGTACAGTGCCCTTCATTTCTACTTACGGCTGGTGGGGTGGTATCCGGGTGGGGGATGTGGGCCTGTGGGTGCCCCTAGGCCAGGCATGACATCGCAGAGTAGGTCCCATGTTGGCCAGGTTTCTGATGTGAAATTCCTCCAACCTAGCTAGTAGGCATCCACTATTGGGAAGGGGTGTGTGGGTCTCAGGTACGCTGCAGTTGGCGGTATGTGTCCCTACCCGTGGCCTGGTGACTAGCATTGTAACTGGTAGTGCATTGCCTAGTGCGTAGGGCTGTTCCCTGTGTGTGAGCGTGTTGTGTATGCCAGCGGTGGTGTTGGTGCTGCCATTGACCAATTGTATCCTTTGTCTCTCCCCCCCCCCTTTTTGTTTTGTCACCCTGTCCTTATGTGCATTAGCATCATCTGGCAAAGGAGCAGAGGTACCGGTGACGGAGGGAGCTGCATCCCACAGGACCCAGAAGGCAGAGTCCATCGACGGTGAGGGCAACAGTGGGATGGAGGGTGAGGGGAGCACCACGGCAGAGACTGGAGGGGACAGTTCAGACATGGATACCACCTCCGATGGAAGCTCCCTGGTGGTGATGAAAACCTCTGTGACCACCCCAGCTACAGGTACAACCGTCACCCCCTGTACCAGCACCACCCTCCCAGCAGCTCCTCAGCGAGTTTCCCGTGCCCGCTCACCCAGGAGGGTGGGCATCTCCTTCACCCCAGGCACCTCAGGTCCTGCCCCAGTTAGCCCTGCTGCCCTGAAGGAGGAGGCTATTGACCTCCTGCGATCCATCTCTGTTGGTCAGTCAACTATTGTGAATGCCATCCAGGGACAGACAGCCCGAATGCGACAGTCCAATGCATTTCTGGAGGGCATCAACACTGGCTTGGCTGCCCAACAGAGATCAATCCAGGCTCTGGCCTCCTCTATAATGGCAGCCATTGTCCCTGTTTCCAACCTCCCCCCTCCAACTTCCTCTACCCAATCCCATTCCCCTCAAACCCTACCAATCCCAAACACACAAGAGTGGACATGGCAAACACAAACACCACACATCATACCACAGGCACTCACACAAAAACCATCCAAATGCAGACATACCAACATCCACCGCCTCCACTGTGGCCCCTCCTCCTCATCCTCCCCCTCCCTCCCAGTTGCATCTACACTCACACCTTCATGCACTACATCCTCATCCACTACCCCCATCACCAGCACACCTATCAGAACACAGGCCTCACTGGCAGTCACCACCCTCATATCCATGCATACGTCCCCTGTGTCCACTCCCACTGTGTCTGTGCCCCCTCTTCCCAAAGTACACAAACCCAAGCACTCGGACACCCAACAGCCATCCGCCTCACAACAGCATCCAGCCCATGCACCTGCACCCAAAATCAGAAAGACACCTCCTACAACCACTCCCTCTTCCTCCACTCCCAAACCTTCTCCCGCTTCCCACCCCAACATCCCTAAGATGCATTTCCTCTCCACCATAGACCTCTTCCCTACCCCTTCCCTCCCCCCGTCCTTCACATCAGGCCAGGGTGGTCAAAACCAAGGCAAGCACCTCAGCCACCAATTCCACAGGCACAGTAGTGTCCTGAGCAATTCCAGGTGGGAAAGGATCCCAGCCACCAGCCAGCCAGATGGAAAAGGGGCCTGCCCCAAGTGCTGCAGGAATGTAGTGCAAGGAGCAAGCCCCAGCTGCAGGAAGGAAGGGCAAGGAGCCAGCCCCAGCTGCAGGAAGGACGGGCAAGGGGACTGCACCAGCAGGCAGTAATGACAAGGGGCCTGGTGCTGGGACTTAGTCGGAGACCCCACCACCAACAATGGTGATGCAGCTGTCCGAGGCTGCAGGGGATGGGCTGGAGCCTCCCCCCACCACCAGCTCCACCAGCAGCACTGCCACCATCACCACCACCAGCAGCACCAGTGGGCAGCCGTCCAAGACTGCAGGGGATGGGCTGGAGCCTCTGCCCACCACTACCAGCAGCAGCACCACCGCCACCACTGCCACAACTGAGCAGCCTTCACCGCCAGTGGACAGTGTGTAATCCTGCCTCCATGGGCTGTTGTGCAGCCTGCCCCCTGCAAATCCAGTGGGCATGACACCCACCTGAGAGTTTGTGACCTTGAACTCCCGAAGATCTGCATCACAAGGCACGATGCCCTCTCCAGAACCAGTGGAGATGCCATCCACTCACCCCATCCTCCCCAGGATGAAGATCACAGGGAACGATGCCTCCTCCAGAACCAGTGGAGATGCCATCCACTCACCCCATCCTCCCCAGGATAAAGATCCCAGGACACAATGCCCCCTCCAGAGCCAGTGGGCAAGTCACCCACTTATGAGACTGTGGCCTTGCACTCCCCAGGACCAAGCACAGGGCTTGTTGCCCCCTCCATGACCAGTTGTTTTGTACCATCTTCTGCCTGAGGGGCCCCCCGTTCCCTGTCCCCCTGAGGTGCCTGCCTATTTTCGACCTGATGCCCCTGCAGTGTTCTCTCCATGTTGTTGCATGGGTGAAGTAGGGCCTTGGACTTTGAAATGTGGCCTTGTGGCCCACGAACATAGAGGACTGGGCAGTGTCCCTACATTTTAAATATGTATATACTTTTTGATTTGGATGCACGGATTGCTACTATTTTATCCTAATACACTCTTTTTAATCTATTGTAGTTGTCCTTGCATTATTCCTGAGGGGTACGGGGTAAATCTGTTATATTACTGCATCTGCTTGTGTGTATGGTGTAAGAGGTGGGGTGGGTGTGTTGCGTGTGTGTGACACTCTTTTTTTTCTCCCCCTTCCCTGGTGTGCTTGGCGTCTGTACTCACCGTACTCACTGTGGCCGTCTTTGCCGTAGTTGGTGTTTGTGGTGGAGTAGCAAGTAGACGAGCATGGGGAAGACATGCACCTTGGGCTCCATGGCGGCGTGGTTCTTCCCTGAAACTCCACAGGTGAGTTGTTTACCTTCTGTTCAGTGTTTTCGCCAGGCTTTTGAAGTTGTTGGTACCGCCCAAGAAAAGGTGGTGGATTGGACTGTCTTAATACAGTGGGCGGAACATTGTCTTCTGCCTGGCTGTAGGCGGTTACCAACGTGGTGCCTGTTGATTCCGCCCTGGCGGTCGGTGTGTTAAAATGGCTGCCACTTTATCACCAATGGCCAGGGTTGTAATGACCCCCCATATCTCTAGTCCGTTGTTCCCTACTTGAACTAGTACACATTATTCTTACATTAACTTACCCGAATCGTGGGACTTCGTCCTCATCCTTTCTTTCTGATTCCATTAAACTGCCCGACTGCTCGTACTTCCTTTATCACTAAAAGTGGGAGTATCCTTAATCCGATAGACACCAATCAGGGGAAACACTTTTGCCTAATACTCACTTCCTATTTCCTAGTGCTCAATTCCTGTTTTGTGAGACACTATACCGCTAACCCCAGTTCGGCGCTTCCAATACACGCTCCATCTTAAGTGTTCCTGTTCAATATATTATACATGGTACTCTAAACTATTGATTCATAATAGCCTGTGAACACATATACATGATAGCGAACTCTGATTTTCAATGTATTATATACCCACATGTCGGCCCGAAATGAGGTGCTACATATGGTGAATGCCTGGAAGCTTCATTGGTCTCCTATATCACCTCGTAAATTACTGCTATACATCTACTGTATATATAAAAATATAAATATATAAGAATATAAAGTGGAAGGAAAGATTTGGTAGTGATTAAAAATAATAAAACCTTTTTAATATTAATACCAATGTTGTCCATGGGACTTTACCAAGAAGTCCACTTAGTTTTCCAAACTCATTTAAGTGATTAGGTAGAGCCCAATGTCATCAATGTGATTATCAATCTCTAATCTATAAGTAGCGTCCATGAAACAACACCTTTTTAAGTTTCAAGTAATAAAGCAATTTTCACCATTTAATCATGCAGAAGTGTGGAACCTCTAAGTGCACAACTTCCCCATACTTTAATCCTCGTTACCAAACGCTTCCCCATACCTCACTATGGTTTAAAAGGCCAAAACCATATTGAAATATAGCCACAACATTATTTATACTAAAAGAACCGTCATTGGTCATTGTATAAAACCTCTCATTGGTGGACAATCACTCTAATTGCTCAACTCCAGTATTTTAAATTCGGAGTAATGCTCTTAATCTTATATTAAATACCAATTATCCATATTATATTTTGGATTCCTCTAGAAGAGTCGTAATTAATCATTGTGTAAGATGTCTCATTAAGCATAATTACTCACGACACCCAGCCCTTATATAAATTCACATTATACATATACATTTAATATTAAGTATTAGAGTTAAATATTCATGTTGTATGTTGAAAATCAAGTATCCATATCTCTAGTCCGTTGTTCCCTACTTGAACTAGTACACATTATTCTTACATTAACTTACCCGAATCGCGAGACAGCGTCCTCGTCCTTTCTTTCTGATTCCGTTAAACCGCCCGACTGCTCGTACTTCCTTTAACACTAAAATTGGGAGTATCTTTAATCCGATAGCCACCAATCCGGGGAAACACTTTTGACTTATACTCACCTCCTATTTCCTAGTGCTCACTTCCTGTTTCGTGAGACACGATACCTCTAACCCCAGTTTGGCACTTCCAATACACGCTCCATCTTAAGTGTTCCCTTTAAATATATTATACATGGTACTCTAAACTATTGATTCATAATAGCCTGTGAACACATATACATGATAGCGAACTCTGATTTTAAATATATTATATACCCACACGTCGGCCCAAAATGAGGTGCTACATATGGTAAATGTCTGGAAGCTTCATTGGTCTCCTGTATCACCTCGTAAATTACTGCTATACTTCTACTTAGATAACATTTTTAGTACCTTAAAATGGATTTAAGAGTAAAAATGAACTCCCTTATCCCAGTCCTCCTTGGTATCCAAACCTTTCTTAACAGTCTCCAGTCTTACAATACACCTTAATTCCTGCCTCTTTCTGAACATTTCACACTTACCCCCTCTCTTTTTGGGGCAAATTCTCTCCAAAATGAACCACCGCAAATCTTTTTCCGTATGTCCCTTATCTTGGAAGTGTTCAACCAGCAGAGAATTTATCTTACCTGTTCTAAGTGCTGATCTGTGTTCACATAAACGGGTCCTCAATTCTCTTCCTGTTTCACCCACATAACCCAAACCACAAGGGCACAAAATTAAATACACAATGTTTTTACTACGACAATTATTCATACTTCCTGGTGTAACTGTGAAGCCCAGATATTCACCAGACTTCTCTTCTATGCATGAATCACAGCAACTGCAATTACCACACCTATAATTCCCTTTAATTTCATTACCAGTCAAGCTAAATTGTTTTACTTGATGTTACCCTCTATAGGTATGGACCAACCTATTTCTCAGGTTTTTATTGTGTCTAAATGCATATAGAGGATTATTTAAAGGAGTTTCTCCTTCATTATTTAAGATATGATGATGAATTTAGACTGGTCCCTCATGGACCTGTCCGCAACCCGTCATATGGCCGTTAGATGTCATTTTTACATGACATAGTAGCCTGACCGGCTATGATAATGTGGCTTTGGACTGGACAGACCACCATTTATTGACCTTTAGAGCAGCCTGGCCTTCGGCCAACATTAAATTGCCCCCACTTTCTAGGTGAGGCAGGAAATGGCATAAGGTGGATTAGCAAAGCCTAGCCGTGGCCCTGAAGTCTGAATGGAACCACACCAGAGGGCAGGGCCCCTCCCTTTTGGAGAACTTTGACTCGTGGCTCAGAACGGTTATTGACAGGCTTGCCCCACTGGTAAAGCTTAACCTCAGGGTGGGCCAATCACCTTCCTCTACCTGGTACTCTGAAAAACTCAAGAACCTTCAGAGACTCTATCGGTGGCAGGAACGCAGATGGAAGGCCCATAAAACAGCAGGGGAGATAGTTAAGCTCAGGACTGTTCTTAAGAATTACAAATTGGCTATTAAAAAGGCTAAAGCCGAATATTTCTCCAGCAGAGTTAGAGAAGCACAAAATGGAGCCAATGAACTTTTCAAAGTGGTTCATACTTTGACCCACCCGCCGGCCTCCTCATGGCTGGAGAACTCCCACTTTCTGCTAGACCGTTGCTAATTTTTTTGAGAACAAAATTCTACAGCTACATTCGTCCTTCGTCAGCCTCCCTTCGGATAGCAATGGAGGCGATGTGGACAGCGCCCTTTCCTCTGATTCTGGTACGACACTATCTGAGTTCTCTCCACTATCTGCCAACAGAATTGCTGAATTATTGGAAGGGATAAAATCTGTCTCACCGAATGATCCTTGTCCCGTGAGGATACTTAAACTAGTACCCAACTTGGTCTCTGCTGCCTTGGAACCTGTCTATCTTGATATTTTAAGGGAAGGGCTATTCCCGCCTGCTTGGAAGGAATCCATTGTGATCCCTCTCATTAAGAAACCCAGCGGAGAACCCAATGACTTAACAAATTTACGCCCTATCTCCATGTTACCCACTACAGCCAAGATACTTGAAAAACATCTCAATATTGAATTGGCCACTTTTCTTCAGGCAAGTGGCGCCCTCAACCCATCTCAACATGGGTTTCTCCAAGCTCACAGTACTGAGTTTGCCTTGCTCTCTACGGCAGACATTATTTGGAGAAAAGTCGATACGGGAGAAGGAGCCATACTAGTCCCATTGGATCTTTCCGCTGCGTTTCACACCATATCACCCCAGCTCCTGCTTCAATGGCTCTTTCAGGTGGGAGTTAGAGGCAAGGCGCTTGATATTTTGAAATCTCTTCTGACGGACAGATCCATTACGGTGAGCTGTGGCGACTTTAAGGCTACACCATTCCAACTTCCCTGTGGTGTCCCCCAAGGGTCGTCACTCAGCCCTACTCTATTCAATCTCTGTGTTGCCCCACTGGCTAAACATGTCCATTGATTTGGCTTTCATGTGGTATCCTATGCAGACGATACTCAGTTAATCATTGCGGTTAGCCAAAACTGGGGTGAGGTCGCAGTCAGATTCCATGACTGCATGAGCAGGATCAATAGCTGGATGAGCCATAACTGGCTCAAAATGAACGGTGATAAGACTGAAATTTTATTTTTAGGCATGAAGGCTAGTCGTTGGAGCTCACATTGGCCTGCATCCTTCAACGACTGCCCAGCCCCAAGCTCGTCGATTAAGAATCTAGTTATCACTTTTGACAATACTCTCTCTTTTGAGCAACAAGTTAACCAGACGGTTAGATCATGTTATTGGTGTATGAAAATGATAAAGAAAATATTTCCTTTTCTCCAGGAGGAGCTTAAACCAACGGTTATTTTAGCCCTGGTTATTTCTAAACTGGATTATTGTAACGCTCTATTGCTGAACATTAGCAAGGCTGCCCTTCATAAACTGCAACTCATTCAGAATGCGGCGGCTCGCCTGGTCTTGGATCTTCCTCGCGCAGCTTCTGCCAGTGGGAGCCTTAAGCGGCTTCACTGGCTTCCTGTCGAAAAATGGATCAAATTCAAAATACTGTGGCCCTTATTACAACCCTGGCGGTAAAAGGCGCTTACTGCCGTGCAGAAGACCGCCAAAACACCGCCGCGGCCGCGGAATTCCGCTACAGCTATTATGACCCACATCTCGGAATCCGCCGAAATTCAGACACCCACACAACTCCGCCACACCAAAGGTCAGTGTTAAACTGGCGAAAACAAAACCTCCACCGTCACGCCAACAGAAATACGCCCACACTATCACGACACACGAATCCACGCGGCGGTCTTTCAACCGCGGTATTCCATTGGCGGTACACACCGGCGCGCTCAAAATACACACACATCTGCAAAACACCGCCACATTGGACAATTCCAAATACACACACCTGATACACATACAAACACCACTCCCACACACCCAACACTATATAAAACACACACCCACATCACCCACAAACCCCTACGACCAAAATTCACGGACGAAGGCCTGATAGACAGAGAGCACAGCAACTGAGAACCCCACCACACAGAGGCACACAACACCATCATCCATACAACATCACGCGCACAAAACACCACACACCACTACACATCAACACACACATCAACATGTACACCACCCCACACATCACCCACACCACCCCATGTCACGCCAAAGACATCCCCGGTTTACCGAGGAGGAGCTCAGGATCATGGTGGAGGAAATCCTACGGGTAGAGCCACAGCTATTTGGCTCACAGGTGCAGCACACATCCATAGCCAGGAAGATGGAGCTATGGCAAAGAATCGTGGACAGGGTCAACGCTATGGGACAGCATCCAAGAAATCGGGAGGACATCAGAAAGAGGTGGAACGTCCTACGGGGGAAGGTGCGTCAGTGGTCTCCAGGCACAACATCACGGTACAGCGGACTGGCGGCGGACCCCCACCTCCTCCCCCACAACTAACAACATGGGAGGAGCAAGTCTTGACCATCATGCATCCAGAGGGCCTCGGAGGAGTCGGTGGAGGAATGGACACTGGTAAGTCAAATCTCAACTATCATATCCCCCACCCTCCCTGCATGCTGTCACACACCCCCACCCTCACCCCCTCCCCTAACACTCACACTCCTCACTAATGTCCTAATAACACAATCCACTCATCCCAACACCAAGCCCTTCATGACACAACTAAGCATGGTCACCCCTCACCAAAGCATGCTCACTGCACATACCCAGAACAATCCCCTAACCATCATCACACAAACCCACACACAGGAATGCTTGCACTGGGGTACACAAACACCCACCCATTGCACACCATTACACACACACATGCAAAAATCATGCTCTTATATCCCTGCAGGACCACTAATGAACGTCACCACACTTGAGGGTCAAGACAACACCACTCCACCCACAGAAGAGGCCCACAGTGACGACAGCAGCTCTGCCCTACTGGATACTGATGACCAGCCCGGACCATCGTGGGTCTCGGGACAGTCGGTTCCCCTTGCACAGGCACAGCCCAACACTGACTTTCCACCCTCTGGTAACACCAGCACAGCACCCACCCAGCGGGCCCATACCTCCGTACCCAGGACACGTCAATCAGCTGTGTGTCCACCACTACAGGGAACCCAGGATAACCCACCACCCCAACAACAACAGGGACCTGGGGGCAGTGATAGTGGGCACACGGTCCAGGGGACGGAGGCACAGGAACACAGGGGAACTGGGAGGGCTGCTGTACGACAGGGGGCGGACAGGCCAAGGGAACCCACTCTCCATGAGGCCCTCTCCTCCATCATGGGAGCATACCACCACTCCCAGGAGACGATGGCGACGGTCCTGGCCAAGTTTCAGGAGACCCAGCGCCTGCAGGAGGAGCAGTATTTGGGCTTCAGGGAGGAGCTCAGAACCATCAGCTCTGCCCTGGGCACCATCGTAGGGGTGCTGAAGGACATACAAAAGACCATGAGGGACACCGTGGCACTCCAAGGGGCCCCTGACACTAGCCAGGACGATGAACTGCCCACCACCTCCGCCGGCGCTAGTGGACAGGACGCCCGCCACAGGACCACCACACCAGCACCCCACCCCCTGCAGACCGACAACCACCACGCAAGCGGTCCCTGAGATCCAGGAACAGGACAGAACAAGATGGCAAGACCCCGCCAGGAAATGAGACCACCCTGATTGTCATCCCACTCTCCCACTTTGTTACCCTGTCCATACTGAAACTGCCCCAGCTCCACTTCCTATGCCCATATGGGCAGTACACCTGTGAGACTAATAGACTGGACTCTGCCATGGACATTCCTCCACAGTCCCCCATCACTATATTACTATCCCCCTCCATATTTGGGCACTTAAATAAACACCCTTGAACCACAAAACAATCTGGAGTCAGTCTGTGATTTGGTAAATATGTATAATCAATGGCAGTGTCAAAATGCGTTCCCAATTGAAAAGCCAACATACCTATGTCACACATCACAAGTCCTTGAAGGATGCAAGCAGATGACACACGTTGCTAACCACACCTGTGAAACCGTAATGGAAAGGTACAACTCAGTGACCAAATACTGCTATGAAATGACAGACAGGATAGAGGTAGAAGTGTGAAAGTGAATGTTACGGTAAAAAGAAAACTGTTCTCACCTGTGTGTCACTGGAAATATTGCTGTATGACTGACTCCCTGTTGTCTATGTCTTCTTCCTCAGCGTCCTCCTCATCACTGTCCACAGGCTCCACAGCTGCCACAACACCGTCATCTGGACCATCCTCCTGCAGAAAAGGCACCCGGCGTCGCAAAGCAAGATTGTGAAGCATCGAGCAGGCGATGATGATCTGGCACACCTACTTCGGTGAGTAGAATAGGGAACCACCTGTCATATGGAGGCACCTGAACCTGGCCTTCAGGAGGCCGAAGGTGCGTTCGATCACCCTCCTAGTCCGCCCCTGGACCTCATTGTAGCATTCCACTGCCCTGGTCCTGGGATTCCTCACTGGGGTCAATAGCCAGGACAGGTTGGGGTAACCAGAGTCCCCTAATAGCCACACACGGTGCCTCTGGGGTTGACCCATCATATAAGGGATGCAGCAATTCCGCAGGATGTAGGCGTCATGCACCGAGCCAGGGAGCATACCATTTACCTGCGAGATGTACTGGTCTGCCAAACATATCATCTGTACATTCATCGAATGATAACTCTTCCTATTCCTGTACACCTGTTCACTCCTGTGGGGGGGACCAAAGCTACATGGGTCCCATCAATAGCACCTATGATGTTGGGGATATGTCCAAGGGCATAGAAGCCACCTTTAACAGTAGCCAAATCCTCCACCTGAGGGAAAACGATGTAGCTCCTTACGTGTTTCAGCAGGGCAGACAACACTCTGGACAACACGTTGGAAAACATAGGCTGAGACATCCCTGATGCCATGGCCACTGTTGTCTGAAAAGACCCACTTGCAAGGAAATGGAGCACTGACAGCACTTGCACGTCAGGGGGGATTCCTGTGGGATGGTGGATTGTTGACATCAGGTCTGGCTCCAACTGGGTACATAGTTCCTGGATAGAGGCACGGTCAAACCTGTAGGTGATGATCAAATGTCGCTCCTCCATTGTCAACAGGTCCACCAGCGGTCAGTACACCGGAGGATTCCGCCATCTTCTCAAATGTCCCAGCTGACGGTGCCTAGGAAGGACAACAGCGACCACAGACTCAACAAAATTCCAGGTATGTACCCACAGATACACAGAACACGACACCAAAGACAAAAATCTTCCTGTATGTGTGTCGAGTGTAGGCCTAGGTATGTGTGACGCAGTAGTAAATGAAGCCATGTGGGCCCCTGAAATGGCAGCTGCCTGACCTCTAAACTGGGACAATGAGGTGTGAGGTAACTCCGCTGGCGTTGTACACTGTCGCAGTAGGCGGTCGTAGACCGCGGCGCAATGCTGCATTGGTTAACATTGGACCCTATGGGTCCCAGGAGCCAATGATGAATTGCGCCGGCGGTGATGATACTCACTGCCGTGGACATCACCACCATTTTCTATCTGTCCAATCACTCAATACCTGATCTTCGACAGGAGAGGACCTACACTGCAAGTGCTGCTGTGACCTTGGTCTGGAAGAGACAATGGCTGCTGTGTCTGGGGAAAGGGCCCCTGCCTTAACTGCTCAGGAGTTGGAGAAGCTAGTAGACGGGGTCCTCCCCCAGTACACGCTACTCTACGGTCCTCCAGACCAACAGGTAAGTACACAGTGTGTGGAGAGGGCTGGTTGTAATAGGGAAGGGGGCAGAGTTCAGGGCACATGAATGAGTGTGAATGCATGTGCCAAATGGCAAGGGCAGGGATGTGGGCCACTCACTTTGACGGCGCAGTTGGTAATGACTTCTCTTCTTCCCCTGTGCATGTCATGTAGGTCAGCGCCCACCAGAAGAAGGACATTTGGCGTGCCATCGCCAAGGACGTACGGACCCTGGGGGTCCACCAGAGACGGGGCACCCACTGCCGTAAAAGATGGGAGGGCATTCGCCGCTGGAGCAAGAAGACGGCGGAGGCTCAGCTGGGGATGGCCTCCCAACGTGGGAGGGGTGCCCGTCGCACCATGACCCCCCTGATGTTCCGGATCCTGGCGGTGGCCTACCCGGAGTTGGATGGGCGCTTGAGGACATCACAGCAGACACAAGGGGGTGAGTACACCCTCATTCTGGGGACTTTGCGTGCAGTTGAGGGGTCTGGGTGGGGGAGGAGGGCTGTGGGTTTCCCTAGGCCAGGGCGACTTCCGAAGGCTAGGCCCCTCTGTAATACATGCCATGTGCCACTCCACCCCACCTCAGTAGAGTGCCAAGTCCAGGTATACATGCCCCAGTGGCATCCATGTGTGCAGATGTCCACCATAGCGATGTAGGCCAGATCCCAGGAATTGCAGCTGTAGAGGCCTAGAGCGCGGCGTAGTGCAGGGGGCTGCTGTGTCTGTATTGTCCGCCAACGGTAGCGGTAAGCCATGCACTCAACCTCTTTTTCTTCTGTCGCCCCCCCCCCCCCTTTTTGTGCTCTCCCTGTTCTTTTGTGCATCAGCATCATCAGGCGGAGGTACAGTGGCACCGGAGCACGAGGGAGCTGCATCCCACATGGCCATGGAGGGCCACACCACGGACTCAGAATGCACCAGTGGGACGGAGGGCGAGGGGAGCTACACGTCGGTCACCGAATCACCAAACAGCGACACGGACTCGTCCGCCGATGGGAGCTCCCTTGTGGTGGCGGCACCATCTGTGCCCACCACTTCTACAGGTACAGCCTCCCCTACCAGCACCGCCCTCCCAGCAGCCCCTCAGCGTTCACCCGGGCCCGCTCACCCAGGAGGGTGGCATCACCTTCGCCCCAGGCACCTCAGCCCCTGCCCCTGTCACCCCTGCTGCCCTCAGTGAGGAGGCCATTGACCTCCTCAGGTCACTCACTGTTGGGCAGTCTACCATTGTGAATGCCATCCAGGGTATAGAAAGGGAGTTGCAACACGGTAATGCATTCCTGGAGGTCATTCATTCTGGTCAGGCTGCCCTTCATCGAACCCTGCAATCTCTGGCCTCAGCACTGATGGCAGCCATTGTCCCTGTGTCTAGCCTCCCCCCTCCAACTTCCTCCACCCAGACCCAATCCCCTGTACCCCAGCCTATCCCAAGCACACCATCAGACAAGCATGCATACACCTCAACACACAAAAGTAGCTCAGGAAAACATAGGTACCACACATCCCACAGGCACTCACACAAGCATCACCCACATACAGACACAGCAACATCCACTGCCTCCACTGTGACCCCCTCCTCGTCGTCTCCCTCCTCCCTCCCAGTCTCGTCTACACTCTCACCTGCAAGCAGTACATCTACAGGCACTAGGACTCGCACCAGAACACCCAGCACCACACCCCGCTCACCTGCACTCACCACCCCCACTACCATTTACACGTCCCCTGTGTCTTCTCCCAGTGTGTCTGTGACGCCCCCTCCCAAGGTACACAAACGCGGGCACCCACACACCCAACATCCATCCACCTCACGACAGCCTCCAGTACCTGCACCTGCACCCAAAACACCTAAAGTGACACCTCCTACAACCACCTCCTCTTCCTCCACTCCCAGACCCCCTCCAGCTACCCATCCCAGTGTTCGTCAGAAACTTGCCCTCAGCAACGTTGACCTCTTTGCCCCCACCCCCACCCCTCCAATTCATAAGTCACGTAGTAGCGCCTCAGCCAAAAAGACTCCAGTACCAGTGGTGCGTGTTCAAGGTGTGTGGAGTGCACCGGCCACCAGGGAAGGCAGTGTGACACGGAGCCAAAGCACTGCCAGTCCACCCCCTGTAAAGCATCTCAAGTTGGAAAGTGGCCGACGGGACAGGGTGAAGACTTCTGGCGGAAAAACTGCTCACAAGGGTCCCAGGGGGATTGCAGAGTCAGCTGGGACTCCTCCAAAGGTGGCGCAGTGCCAGAAGAAGTCTGCGCAGTCTGGAAAGAGCAGCACGGCGGAGAAGGGCGCCATCCTCCCCGGCGGCCGTGACGCCACCGCCAGCACCGTCGTCACTGGTCAGGAGACCACCGCCGGAGTCAGTGCCCAGGAGGGCAGGAGTATGGTCACTGGTCAGGAGACCACCGCCGGAGTCAGTGCCCAGGAGGGCACCGGCAGCCACAGCCCCGCTGAGCAATGAGGGACCGTCATGCCACACACCAATGCACAGGTCAGAGGCCGCCATGGCAAAGCACCGCTGAACAAGGAACTCACCGCCATGGTGAAGACCGCTGAACATGGCAAAGCACCGCAGAACAGGTCAGAGACAGCCATGGCAAAGCACCTCTGAACAAGGAACTCACCGCCATGGTAAAGACCGCTGAACAGGGCAGAGCACCGCTGAAGAATGAAAACACCGCCACATCAAGCATCGTTATCCCATGTACAGCTGGGACAGTGACGGAACAGGAAGCGTCACGGGGATCCTGATGCAGTGTGGGCACCATTCCCCCTCCAGAACCAGTGGAGACTGTTATCCACTTGAGAGACTGTGGCTTTGCACTCCCCAGGATATGGCAGTGGGCAAGCCACCCACTGCAGAGACTTGAGAGACTGTGGCTTTGCACTCCCCAGGATGTAACATTGGGCAAACCACCCACTGTAGAGACTTGAGAGACTGTGGCTTTGCACTCCCCAGGATGTAACAGTGGGCAAGCCACCCACTGTAGAGACTTGAGAGACTGTGGCTTTGCACTCCCCAGGATGGAACAGTGGGCAAGCCACCCACTGTAGAGACTTGAGAGACTGTGGCTTTGCACTCCCCAGGATGGAACAGTGGGCATGGTGCCCTGTCGTGGATCTGGCGTGGTACTGTCATCCGGCTGAGGTGCCCCCCCCCCTCCCTTCACCCTGAGGTGCCTGTTGTATTTCTATCTGATGCCCCAGCAGTGTTCTCTCCGTTTGTGGACAGGTATCTAATGTGGGCCTCGCCCATGCATTTTTGGCCCAGTGGTGCACAGACATTGATATGTGCATACCTGCACTACTTCTCGTAATGTATAAGAGCTGGAATGTGTATATATATCTGTAGATATTTGGTGACTGTATTTTGATACATTACAATTTTTTAACTGATTTCCTTTGGTCTTTGCATTCTTCCGGGGGGGTTGTGGGTTGTTCCTGTGATTTTGGAAATGCATTGGTGTGTGTGTTGTAATGTGCGAGGGTGAGAGTGGGGGTGGGGCTGTTGCGTGTGTGTCCGTGACTTTTGCCTCCCCCCTCCCCTATGTCGTAGGTGCAGTACTCACCGTTGTCTTCGGCGCCGCCGTTGCTGGTGTTCGTAAATGAGCAGGAAGACAAGGACAGGTAGGATTTGTAATTCCGGCTCCATGGTGTCCTCCTTCCTCGTGGGATGTGTAGAAGGTGAGCGTTTTTCCATTGCAAAAGCTGTTTCCGCCGTGTTTTTATCCACGGTGAATCCGCCCCGGAAAAGGTGGCGGATTGGCGGGTTGTGATACTGTGGGCGGTACATTGTCTCCCGCTTGTCTCTTGGCGGTGACCGCCGCGCTGCTTGTCTGTACCGCCGTGGCGGTCGGAGTGTTAAAGTGGCTGTCTATGTTGGCGGTTTCCGCCACGGTCATGATTCCCTTTTTTTGTCCGCCGGCCTGTTTGCGGTATTACCGCACCTTTAACACCGTCCGCCAGGGTTGTAATGACCCCCTGTGTCTTACTTATAAAGCTTATCACCAGGAGGGCTGCTTCTATCTGAGCTCTGTTTTTCAGCCCTATCTGCCATGCCGTCAGCTTAGAGCATTGCACTCGCAGCTGATCTCTGTACCTCGCTGCCACCGAGCACGATGGGGGGACAAAGCCTTTTCCATAGTGGCTACTAAACTATGGAACACTCTTCCATCCCACATTAGGCTGGAGGAGACATATCTCCGTTTTAGGAAACAGCTTAAAACCTGGCTCTTTTCGCACTAGGCAGTAGGTCTCCCACTTATACTTTGTGACTCCCTACCCTGATTAGCGAACTGGTTCCCCCTGTCTCTCAGTTCTTTCCTCCCTAGCGCTGCGATGCTACGGCCTGAACGCGCTCAATAAATACCACAATACAATACAATACAATATTTCTGCTGAATGCGCAACACATGTAAGCAATCCTTCAACAATAAAAAACAAGAAATCACAGCGGTACCCTTCTGCTTTCAAATTTCTGCTGATTGCGCGACACATGTACACAATCCTTCACCAATAAAAAACAACACATCGCATGTGCTTATATTACGGTTACCTGTGCTTTTAGTATTGCCATAAGGAGTGTGCTTATTTAGAACAAGAATTGAGGTTCGTTTGTCCTCACCTTTAAGGGGACAGGGGTCCCCGGAGCCTTCCCAACCCCCTGTGCACAGGCAGAACGTCAACTAACTTGGCTTCTAATCATCTCCTCAAGTTTGTGTGCACTGGTCTCTCTGCAGCGGGGGGTCAGGCACTCTTCTGGTGATAAGGAACCTCTTAGGGTGGCATGCCACTTTGCAGGGTGAACAAATACGCTGTCATGACTAAAAAATGACCATGCAGACTCCTCTTGGCAGTGCCAAAGACAGAATTCACTGACTGTCACAACAGTTAGTGTGCTTATTATTTACATTTCCTACAACAACTGTCCCAGCAAATCTGGGATGCCTGGTCACCGTACACTGTGAGATCTCTCTATAGAACCTCCTTGTAAATAGGTATGATGTAATGATTCTAGGAATGTGGAACTAATGGGAAAATCAGTTTAAAGCTGGCTGAGATGGTAGTTGCTTGCTGCTTAACCTAAATAAGTAAGTACTTGGATCATCAGCTTTCTACGTACAGCCTGACTTCATCACAATCACATTCCACTCTGGGTTGCATGCTGTAACCCCTCTATTCCAGTCGACTGAGTTGCGGGTGTTCTCTGTCAAGGAAGCTATCTTGTGATTGGCAAGAGGTACAAATATGGTCAGCAAAATGCACACAGCAATATCCACCACACGTCACTCACAAGGAGGTTTCATATAGCTGTAGTGATGTTGAATCCTAAATGAGTAGAAGGGAGCCTGGTCCCACTCATATGGCCTCATTACGAGTTTGGCAGAGGGGATTACTCTGTCCCAAACATGACAGATATCCCACCCGCCATATTACAAGTTCCATTATATCCTATGGAGCTTGTAAAATGGTGGACGGTATAGCCATCACATTTGGGACTGAATAATCCTCTCCACCAAACTTGTAATGAGGCCCATAGTGTTCAAAATCCTGGCAGCCCCTGTTCTTCTATGTTTGGTGCTGCCTGGCAGAATTTAAAGGGGCAACAGAAACCTTTAAGCATCAGCACTGGTGGGGGCTGCACACAGTGGGTTTGGGTTGTTCATGTGTGTGGTATTCATGGTTCAACTGGGCACTCTATTGGACGCTCCTAGCTGTATGAAGTGGCACAGGCTGCAGAGTCTCTAAACTTAGACACTAAAAAGAAGACAAAAACCATTACTTTTTAGGATGGCTGATGCTTTTTATTTGCTCCAAATAAGAACACGATGAGATCATTGGCTATCTGAAAACAATGAGGTAAATGACTTACACCCTCTGTCAGTTCTTAATTGATAACACCGGAATACTGTATCTTATAACTTTGCTTCTTGCTTCACTGAGAATGTAGGTGATACAAAGACAAGTTTTAGTTCATCTTCAAAATGCACAACACCTGATATATACAGGTTTTCTTGATAATTGTATTTGAGACACAGTTAGTTTAGGGATAGACTTTGCTTCAATGAAAAGGGTTGGCATATCATTCAAGCCATAATTCAACATTGACAGTATCTAATTCCTAGGCTTCCTGACAATGGTAATTGGAGAAACACAGTGAATTCAGTGGTATATTTGGGGTACCTCTTTCAAGATAGTCAGTGATTCCATATTTCTTCCCATTGCCAGAAGTACATTTTTAGGAGGCATGGTCTTCAGCTATGACCAAACCAGAAAGGTACAGTATGCAATGTTTCAAAGCACACAGTGCTTTTTTGGTGCTTTTTTATTATTGATGTAGAAGGAAGTACTGCTAAATATTGACCCCCAGACTATTGTACAAGAATAACGTGAACAGAATATCGAAAGATAAGTGCATATAGGGATGTACAAGTTTACAACATTAACTCCAAATCTACTACCTTGAAGATACATATATATATTGTAGAGGTAGACATGTGTGGAGTAAGGTATAGAACACCTATACTTACCTACATGCTGATATTTTGGATTAGACATTCTGTCCTCTATTTTTCTAATTATCAAAATTCTGGTTTCGATATTTCAGGTGCACACCATGAAAGTCTATGAGAAACCACATGTGAATTCTTTTTTTTAAGGTAGATATTAAAGCACCTTTCCAAAATCCAACTTTAAGTCCTGTCAGTTAGGTAGGACTTAAAGTAGAGGGTTGATACGTTGTAAAGTCAACTTACTCCCAACTATGTGCGTTTTCTACACTGTTAAAGCTTTGTGAAATTCAAAGCTTATGAAGTTTTTTTTTTTAAATAAGCTGGCTTCAGTTCAGGGCCCTCACTCCCAAACCTCTTACCTGAGAAAATAGTGACCAATTGTTTGTTTTAATCATTATAGGGATGCATTAATGGTGAAAACTAACTAGAATTTAAATGGAAGGAGCCACAGTGAATTTCACTAAATGTTTGCGACAAACTATGGATAGTTCAATTACATTTGATCTAAAGCACCAGTCAAAACTGTGTGGACTTAAAGCAGATTTCAATATTGTAATACTGCCCTCACAGTTACATCTGGGTTATGCAAAAGGTTCTTTACAAATATAGACCTTTGTCAGACGACCAGCAAGATAGGTATGTAGACTTTATAAATGAGGTGTGATTGTTTAATCAATGAATGGGTCCATATGAGGCATATAGCCTGGCTGAGGACACAAGTTCCAGCTCCAGTTAGAGGAGTCATAGATGGACAGGCAGCAGCAGTGCCTCTAAGACTGAGTGGTGGTTTCACAGTTTGCATCTAGGATCCTGCTCTGTGATAACCTCTCTCTTTGATGCTGCTTCTATGGTGCCTCTCACTTGGATGTTACATAGTCCTTCACCTCCAGAATTATGGGCATCATTCTCTATTTTGCAGGCAGTCGACTTCTTTCATAGAATCTTCAAGATGTCACCCTCTGTGTGACTAACCTTGATTGAATAAGCATGCACTTTTCTGACTAGCAAATGAAGGCAATTATAAAACGCAGGGAAGCCTGCCATGTGTACTATAAATAAAAAATATTTACTTGCAGAAGGATTGTTCTGTATTACTGCAGGACATAGATAAAAGTCAAGCTTCATGTTATGAAACAGTTAAGAGATGGCCACATGTCAATGTACATTAGAAAGCCATATCACCACCGTCATCGAATTTGGACTTCTAAGCAAATAGACTGTACTTTCCAGCGAGTATATTTGCAAATGTAGAAATGCACAAAAAGGGAAGGCATCACACTTCTCAGCCAGACCATGTGGTAACAAATAATAAGGGGGAACCATTGTTAACCAATTTATAAAAAGCACTGCTGATCAAGTAACAAGTATTAAACCTTAAAACGACTTCAAAGACCACTATTTAAGGTGATTTTTTAATCTTACGCTGAGATCCTTCTTAAAGAATACATGCAAATGCATGCATTGAATTCACATTTGGCCAGCTGTATTGGCTAAAACATGATAAGAAATAAATTCAACGTATTATTTTCAAACATCTTTTCTCCTGTGTATCTAGCTCGCATTTTGCTAGTTGAGGCTCTATTTTACTTGTTCTCTTCTATCCTCATCTCCTAATCTCTATCCCCACTGCCTCTCTCACCCTTTGCACCACTACCTCTTTGTTTGCTGCTGCATCTGCCTGACTACCCCTTCCTGTTTCTCATGTTCTTTCTCTTCCATTTTCTAATTTCTCTCCTTTCTTTCTCTCCTTTTCTAGAAGCTCTACTTGCTATCTTGCTAATACTTCTCAGTATTTTTATTCTCTTCCTAGCCCTCTTCACAATGGACCATGTATGGCAACTGAAAATTTCTCTTGGCTGTGCATGGCGATGAGAAGCAGCTACCACCTTCCTTTGACTACAGTGCTTAACACTGCTCTCCAGTCTCAGAAGTCCACAATCCTGGGGGCCACATTGAATTGGAGAAGTCCTCTACTACTGTGTAACAAACAGGTTTGTGCAATGAGTCCCCCAAATTCCTACAGCTTGCTGCCCATTCTCATTGGACAGGACATCAGGATACATGGAACTGGAGGGATTTAACTGCTTTAGGACAGAGCACAACTCATTGTTGTCCACTGCACTACTTTCACAGGGCACTGGACTTCAACTGGTTGTCTAAAATTACTGGAAAAGGAAATGTCCTGGTAAAAACGCTACAAAAATCAAAGTCGGGGTATGAGGGAAATTGTTCCCTTGAATCCCGATGTTTTATTTTTTGTTTTGCTGTATTATGGAGCACACTGTTTGTGCTAATATCAAAGCAAAACAAAAGTGAAAGCAGACCACTCTAATGGTACCTGCAGGGATCCACAAATGTCCTACCACGCAGTGTTCCTATTCTTCTCCCAGTAACAATAGTACACTACCTTTGGGGCTAGGCTATCGCCTGTGAAATGAAAGGCCCCAAATGCAATAAGGAAACAGAAAGATATGGCAAATTTACCTACTCTGGAGATATGGGTAGCTGTGGTGTTTAGACAAGGGCTTGTTTGACATCCAGGGAAACCTAACAGGCCTAGACATTTCTGAAAACAAGGCACCAAGAGTAGTCCAGAGCGGCGTGGCTTGCATGGATCCCAATAGCCTTTCTTAACCAGAATGCCCTACAAACACCAAATGTTGACTATTTTACAGATATCTTCATATTTCTGTGAAAGGAAATTCCAGAATCTTTGGGGATCGATTAAAGTCCTACCAGTTAGGATTCCCATACTTTCCCTAATTAAAAAAAGTACACCAAAGTTCACCAAGTATTATGCATTATTTACACAGGACCTGGTAATAGGAATTTATTGCTAGAACCATCCATCAGACAAAGATAAAGCAAATTTTCAAAGGAGCCAATACATTTCAAAAAGCGGATTCATACTACACAGATCTCAAATTACAATATATAAACACCAGAAAATGTTAGTTGATGTTATGCGGAGATGCCTTGAGAGGTCAATTATAATGCAAATGCTTTCAGTTTCAGATGCCCACATTATGGTTTCTACAATATTTGGTTCAAGAAGATGAATCTTCAGTGTGTTGACCCTGACAGGGTTATGTAACTATTAAACCATTTTTGAAAGATAGATACCATGTTATAGCATCCCTTTGTGACATGGCAATCCATATTGAATCATTTCAGACTCACACTACTGCTAGTTAGAGTATTTGCAGCCCTCTGCAGAAGGCACATTAACCTATCAAACTATCTGGATCCTGAAACAAAAAAGATCTTGTGAGGAGATACAGGGCCATATTTATACTTTTTGACGCAAAACTGCGCTAACGCAGTTTTGCGCCAAAAAAACTAGCGCCGGCTAACGCCATTCTGAAGCACCATGCGGGCGCCGTATTTATTGAATGGCGTTAGCCGGCGTTAGCCGACCGGCGCTGCCAGATGTGCGTGAAAAAAAACGACGTACACCAGGCAGCGCCGGCGTAGGGAAAAATGGCGTTTGGGCGTCCCAAAATGGGGCAAGTCAGGCTGAGGCAAAAAAATCGTCTTAACCCGATTTGCGCCATTTTTTTTGGGCGCCCAGACGCCATTAACATGACTCCTGTCTTAGCAAAGACAGGAGTCATGCCCCCTTGCCCAATGGCCATGCCCAGGTGACTTATGTCCCCTGGGCATGGTCATTGGGCATAGTGGCATGTAGGGGGGCACAAATCAGGCCCCCCTATGCCACAAAAAAATATTTAAAAAAATACTTACCACAACTTACCTTTTCTTCCCTGGGATGGGTCCCTCCATCCTTGGGTGTCCTCCTGGGGTGGGCAAGGGTGGCAGGGGGTGTCCCTTGGGGCAGGGGAGGGCACCTCTGGGCTCATTCTGAGCTGACAGGTCCCTTAACGCCTGCCCTGACCCAGGCGTTAAAAAGAGGCGCAAATGCGGGGTTTTTTGCCCCGCCCACTCCCGGGCGTGATTTTTGCCCGGGAGTATAAATACCACGCACATGCCTGGGAGTCATTTTTTAAGACGGGAACGCCTACCTTGCATCTCATTAACGCAAGGAAGGTGTTCACGCAAAAAAATGACGCTAACTCCATGAACTTTGGCGCTAGACGCGTCTAACGCCAAAGTATAAATATGGAGTTAGTTTTGCGTCGAATTTGCGTAAAAAAAAACGACGCAAATTCGGCGCAAACGGAGTATAAATATGCCCCACAATGTATCACTAAGCTGTATTTCACAACAGGCCATCGCCTCTAGAAAGGATGTAGGTTGGAGCAACATCAATCAAATGTAAGTCGTACCTGACTTACGATTACTTCCCTAGCCCAATAGACTAATCAAAGCACTATACAATCTTAGACTCTGGAGATTTCCTGACTAGACATTGCTTCTGAATGCCTGGTTGGTTTAGGTAGTGACAACCACTCATGTATCAGGAATAGGAAATGTCATGAAAGTTGCTGGTTTAAGAACAACATAACTCAATGTCCAGCACAGCACTGCAAACTTTTCACACTGCAAATTCTTATTTGACATACCATAAGTGAAATGTGAGACTAGAGTTAATCTAATGCCCATTATGGTTTTGGCCTTTAGGTGTGACTGCAAACTAATGTCACTAGCACCTTTCATATCAGCTCCTCACACACAACACTCTGGCATCCCTTAGGGCTCCTTCATATCTCCTCTAGTATTCAACATATACCTAAACACCTTATCAAACCTGATTTAATCATTCAAATGTACCCAGAGCAACTATGCAGATGACATCAAAATCTTTTAAAAAATGGCTGGTGTTGAGGATCTCTACAATGTAAAACTTGTTGACTACCTTCAGGCCATAAACACATGGATGATGAATAACCATCTTAAGCTGACCAAGATCATAATGACATGCGGACAATGGCAAACTACCACCCTACCTCCATATGGCCGAGGGAACATGAGGCCCTACCAACAATATCAAGAGAAGTTAGAAACCTAGGGTTAACCGTAGATTCAGACCTATACCTGATACCACATCTTAACAACATCACACAGAGTGCCTGCTACACCTTGAAAACACTAAAGCCCATGTTTATACTTTTTTAGCGCCGCATTTGCCTAATTTTGTGATGCAAAAGCAGCACAAACTTCCAAAATTCGATTGTATTTTGTAAGTTTGCGATAATTTTGCATAAAAAAACAACGCAAATGCAGCGCTAAAAAAGTATTAATATAGGCCTATGTTTTATCTTCCCATACTTTGGATCCAGCAGAAACTACAAGCCATCCTCACACTCATAATCTCCAAGTTGGACTATGTCAGCAGCCTTTAACTTGGCGCACCCACATTCATCATATGCAAAATACTCATCCAAAATGCTGCAGCAAGACTTCATCCCCACCCTCCTCCAAGAGAGCACATGACTCCAGTCTTGCAAACACTCCACTGGCTACATATAGCTAGCAGAGTAATGTTGAAGGGACTTTGCAGTGTCCACAGGGCCACTTAAGGAAAAGGACCACTGTACCTACAAGTTAAATTCAAGCAATACAAATGAATGAACAGTACACTGCGCTCTAGACTTACACCACTCATCACCATACCACTTTACCATAGGAAATCCATATGGGTCACTGGTTTCTCTGTACAAGCCGCCAACGTCGGGAACTCACTAACAAGCCAACATTTGCAGCATTCAGGAGCATAAACACTTCAGAACACAGTTGAAAACATGGTTGTTTCTATGACAACTACTCCACCCCATATCCCAACAACAGAACCCAGAAAGACAGTCACACCCTGATACTAAATTTTCAGATTACAATCCACAAATTGGAAACAACCCAACCAGCAAACTATTTTTGATAACCAGGTCAGCTAAGGGCTGACCTATGATTTGCCAGGGTATTATAGTTATGTAATTTTAAATATTACCTTTCTGGTTCTCACTAATACTAATACCAAAACACTTAGTGATCAGCAGGCAACTGTAAATTACACCTGTTACATTCATATAAGACGTAACTGCTACAAGAGTTGTCTATCACCACTACTGTGCAGTCAATAAACCAGCCCCCACCAAATGATCAGGCCTGTCACATACTGCTGGTAAGTTGGTCCTGTCACACACTGCTGTTCAATTAGAGGACGTTAATCTACTCCAAACTATCTATACACTATGGCCACATCTTTATATCTCACAATGGCACTCAGATATGTGATCATAGTAACAATGTCCATCCCAGCAAAACTCTCGACTTCTCTCTACCACCAACTTTGCGAGCTCAGACCCACAACTATACGCAAAGGCCCTCATTATGAACACGGCGGTGAAAACCGTCGGCCGTATAATGTACATTCCTCTGGGCCGCTGGGCGGAAACATTGTTTCTGCCTGCCGGCCCAGAGGAATGCATGGCCGGGACATTGACGGCGGCTCCATGGAGCTACCACCAATGCCTCTGTGCGGCGGATGCAGCTGCACCCGTCGCGCAGATCACTGCCCGTAAATCGGGCAGTGACCTGCGGGTGACCTGCGTGATGGGGCACTGCACAGGGGCCCATGCCAAGTGCATGGGCAGTGCAGGGGCCCCCAGGGGTGCCCCGGTGCACCCTTTCCTCCAGCCTTTCCCACCAGGGACAGGCTGGAGGCTAAGGGATCATTATCCTGTTGGATATTGATGCTGTCCACTGCCAGGCTGCCTGGCAGAGGCAGCCTGGTGGTGGGTGAGGCTATGGCTTCATTATGTGGTGATGTGGGCCGCCATGCCTGCTAGAATATTTCAAAATAGCACCTAAAAGAAGAAAGTACCAATCGTGGACATCTGGTAATCTTTACCACCTCATCCAATGGTCCAGGAGTGTATGGAGACATCTTGGTGGTACAGGACTCACACAGGCTGGATCCAGATATGTGTTCAAGATGGTGGGGGCCTATTATGTTCCTGTGGCTCTGAACAGGAGGCTGGCAAACTAGCCCTTGGAGTCACTTCTGAAAGTCCTGGGTGCAGGTGCAGGGCCTCTGAGGGTTCAAGACAGGCTCCAGGCAGGCTTTCAGGTAGAGCAGCAGTCTGGCAGAGTGCCAGCAGGTCTCAGGAGCAGGCAGTCCTCTGAGAGTCCTTCTGCAGGTCCAGTAGTGAACTGAAGAGTGGGTCTGAGAGCCCTATTTTTATACCCTGTGCCCTGCTCCTAGAAGGTGGGAGAAGCTTCTAGAAAGGTTCTTTGAAGTTCTGGGAGTTTCCTACCTCCACTGCTCTGGCTCCAGGCTTGCCACAGGGACAATACAGGCTCATTAGGCCTATTGTGAGAAGACAGGGCAGAGCCGATTCAAATGAAAGTAGGGCTGTACTTAGCTCCGCCCCCCATCACACCAGTTAATACCCCTTTGAGGATCAGCTAATCCCTCTATTGTGTGACTGTCTGGGAGGAATTCACAAAGTCTAATTGTCAGCTACACCCAGTTATGTAAGCCAAGACAGGCTGCAGGCACAAATAGCAAGGGGCAGGAAAATGCCAACTTTCTAAAAGTAGCTTTTTAAAAATTGTAATGATAAATCTGACTTTACCATTAACAAGGGTTTATCATTACCATTCCATAAGTACCAAACATGACATATCTACCTGCTCTCATTTAGAAATTACAGCTTATTAAATGTTATAAGGAGAACCAAGTGTTATCCTATGGGAGAGGTAGGTCTCACAGTAGTGAAAAATGAGTTTAAGGCTTGGCAAGGGATTTTAAATGGAAAGTCTACCTGGCAGTGTGGCACTGTATTCATGAGTGCTGCAGCATCAGGCCTGGGACACGTTTTAGAGTGCTATTTAGGTGGGTGGCACAGTAAGTATCACTTTACAAGGGATTGCAAGTAAATTAAATATGCCAATTGGCTACAAACCAATTCATTCATGTTTTAGGGAGAGAGCACAAGCAGTTTAGTACTGGCTAACTGTGATAAAGTGCACAGAGTCCTAAGGCCAACAACATCCTATCTTTCACATTTGTGGTTTGCCCACCTCACATAGAGGTGTATGAAACATGAGTAGCCTGGAGGCAGAGGCTGAGCTGGTTTCACCAATGAAACCCTTTGACCAATGGCCTGTCAGCAATTTGGCTGTTAATAAATGTATGTAAGGTCTGCCCTCTTTAGGGTAGTGCATAGTTTTTGCTAGCTCCTGCTTAATTGGGGGAAGAGCTCAGTGTTACTGACATCATTGAAGACATCAGAATTTTGTTTTGGGCTTGTGCTTCAGTACAGCATCTTTCTAGTTCGAGACTTCATTGCTTTGTCCAGTGAGTCCTGTGCAAATTTGCTTCTTGGGGCAGAGTTTTAGCAGAATATCACAACATGAGGTTGTTGCCTGCAGCACCTCCGTAATGCTCAGGTATGGAAAAATAAGGAATAATACTTCTGTAGTTCGTGCCAGAATGTTTTCCTTTTGTTAAAATATCCTCTTCAAAGTATTTGTTTTTTGAGTTGGGCAAACATAGATGGCAGTTTATCATTTCCTGTTTGTTTCCACTGGTTTAATTCCTAATTTGGGATAGAAGAAGGGGATTAGACCATCTCCAACTTGTGTTGCAATTAGGCCTGCTTGCCTGTTTTTATGTTATGTTGTGCTATGCTAGGCTATGCCATGTTTTGTTTTGTTATGTTATCTTATGTTGTGTCAATTTGTAGAATGCACAATGGCTCATGAGGGTATCCAGGCACTAGAGCAGCTGTGTAGGTGTGTGGTCCCCGCAGATTTATTCAAAGAGCCTGGTCTTTGGCTTCTTGCAGAACTCAAGAAGCGAGGAGGAGGCTCTGATGTGTTCTGGGAGGTCGTTCCATGTATTTGGTGCAATGAAGGAGAACGTACAACCTCCTGATCTGCTTTTCAGTATGCAGGAGGTGTGTGTGAGTGAGAGTGAGGCTAGCATAGGTGCCTTATAGGCTGGTGAAAGTGTATGCAGTTGTTTAAGCATGCTGGTGTGGTGTAGTGCAGAGCTTTGTAGGTGGGAGTGAGGAGTTTGAATTGGCTGCATTTGTGGATGAATAATCAGTGGAGCTCCCTGAGGTGAGGTAAAATGTGGGTGCTGCTAGGGAGGTGACTATAAGCCTTGCAGCAATGTTCTGTGCAGAGTTTGTTCCTTAAAAACATAACAGTTTGCTGAACAGCAGGCACCTGCTTGGAGAACTCTTCTGCTTTCAGAGCAATCACTCCTTTGGTGGTTGCTCTGAAGGCTTAGAGATCTCCACCAGGCAGGTGAGGTCATCTTCCTCCAGGAAACAGAAACCAAAGCCTCTGCTGACCCGGAAGGCTTGCAGGCTGCCCCTGTCAATGAAGGCCTCAGACTCTCCTTCTGAAGTCAAAAATCTCCAGCGGGACAAAGTAGAGAATTGTGGCTGAGATTGGCTCCACTCAGTCCCAATGAAGCCTTGAACTTTGACACTAAAAGCTTCAAGAGGGACAAACCTGAAAATTGTAGCTTCTGAAGTTCATCGCTGAGATCACTTTTGTGCATTTTCTCACTCTTTAATTTCTCATTCAGACTTAGGGCCTGATTTAGGGTTTAGGTTTCTCTCACAATAGTGACAGATATCCAGCCTGCCGAGATAAAAAGTCCCTTTATTTATCCTATGGGATTTATATTTTGGTCAGACAGTATATCTGTCAAGTTGTGAGAATAACCCCCCTCCCCCCGCCAAACTCTAAATCAGGCCCTTAGTCATATTTTTGGAGCACAAAATCTCTCTGTGAGGCAAAGCTGGTAGCCACTACTGGAAGGACTCCACAAAGTTGAATTTTTAGTTTCTGAGGTCCCACTAGAGCTTTTAAACTCACTTCAAAACATTCAAAGTGGAATGAATCAGTTAACTTTACTGACTGAGGGGGGACTTGTGGAGGTAGCCTTGCAGTTTGTTCCAGTCCCAATTTCACCAAAAGCTGAATATCTCCTACAGTTCTCAATCTTCCAGGAAATCTTCGTAGAATTCCAAGCCCCAGACAGCAAGGTGAGACACCTTTTTTAACCACTCTCTGTCGGAAAGACTCAATCCAAAATCCAATTATACTGGCCTGCCAGTTCATTGTTCAAGATAGCTTTAGTCCTTATCTTTATGTGGCATTTTAAGGGGATAGCTCCCTTAACCCCTTTTGAGATTCAGAAGGAATTAGGATTTTCCTCAGTCCTTCTTCAACTGACAGGAGTATGGATTCCACAGTCTCTTCAAGTCTTCTTTGGGTTGAGCAGCATTTTGCCTTTCAGGTGGTGTACAGCCTGGTTTATAGAATCAAACCTGAAGTGATTTGTAATGACCTTTAAGCCAATCCCTATGACTTTCCCATGCTGCCTGCTGGCAGAAGAAAGCCTCACAACAGAGAGCCCTTTACAACTGGATGTTAACTTTGGAATATAAGTAAACATTGTAGCCTATCCTGCACGCATTTACATGTGACAGCCACTTTCATTTATACCCTTTATCTGTTAGAACATTGATGTTGTTTCCAGGCAGGAGAAGCTCTTGCAATTTTAGACCCTTGACTTGCTTATAGTGGGACCAGAGCTGCACAAAAAACCTATCACCTCTTCACCATAGTGTATTACCACCTGCACTCCAAAACTCTGGAGCCAGTGTTCTGGGTTTCTGGGGGAGGGTTAATTGCAGTCACTGAAACATACCGCGCTGGCCAATTCAAAGGTGTTGGAATACTGGGACTGATTTTACCGGGTCTCTTTCCACATCCGATAAAATCTACTGGGACTTCACAGAAGGTTCTTCAAACACAGCAAACCCGGACCCACCCAACCACTCACAATACCACAGGGGAGCATGCAATGCACCACCCAGCCATAACAAGCTTTTCAGACGACAGACACCCTCATGGCCCCCTACCCTTCCACCTATCATGGCTCTTCTGCACCCATTCACCACCCGTTCAGAGCAGCTGGTTAATGGGAATGGAAAAGTCCCCAGAATTGTGTATATTCATGCAGAAAAGGACCGAGTAGCTCTAGGTCCACATGATTAATTCTCATGGTGGAAGCCAAAACTGATAATGGTGGGAGTTTGATACAGAGATGCTGACCAAAATTTATATTTCTGGACTCAGTATCTCCACACCTAAATCCCAGCTTACACTTAACCAGCCCCTAGTGGAGGAGCAGGCGTCCTCATCTTCTGGGGTTCTCCTCTTGCTAGCTGCTTCTTCTAGGCAATGATGGTCTAATGTTAGCATAGGTTGCAGGACAGCAAATAATAAAAATGCAAAGATGATAAAAGACAGAAAAGACCATGTTCTTCTGCATTGTTCTTTAAGCACAGCTTCTATTTGTAAATACTATGTTATTCTGCCACCTGACAAAGAGTTTCCTGAAATGCACTGGGGCATGATCAGAATTTTAGATATTGAAATGGCAACATTAAATGCTTTCTTTATTGAGTCACTCCTAACATTGTCTAAGATTGATTATTCCTACTGAAAGCATTGTCAAATATGAATTTGTGGAATAGCCCGGAAAGTGGCAACTTCCGTTTGAGCTGTCACCCTGTGATATGCAAAAACCAAGCAATATTAGTAGGGGAAATGGTTTGGCAAGGTTTGCCTGCTGAGGTTGTTGTAGTCGATAATTTAGTGCTGTCACAGAAGTCATCAATACGTGACAAATATATGCATTATGTTAACCAATGTACTAGTAGTTTGAATGTAGAAAGATGCGCTAAGAAGTACATTTTAACTGTGCATTCATTTAGACTAGTGTTAAAAAACCCTGGTGGTATCGCTTATAAATCAAATGTTTGGAAGATTTAATTGATACTGTGTTATAATTTAGACCTTAGACTAGGCCTGGGCGGAGCTCACGAAGTTCCACTCCACGGAATTCCATTGAGTTAATTTCAAACTCTGTGGAATTCCGAAGAGGCAAAGTAACGTGAGCGGTGGAATGGCACCCAGTCCTGAATGTGCCCGATCTTGGAAGCGCTAAGCAGGGTCAGGCCTCCTGGTTAGCTAGGCTGACCCTGCTTAGCGCTTCCCAGATCAGGTGCACTCAGGACAGGGCCGTAGGCAGTGAAAGCTGCCATTTCAGCCCTCTTGTGCACGGGCCTGCTAGGTGTGCGCTGCCTCTTGTTCACCAGTGTGCACAGAAGAAGAAAAATGAGGTCTTACCTGGGTCCTCTCAGGGGGTCCATTTGGTCAGTGGCCTGGCTCTCTGCCCCCTGCTCCCGGCCCGGGCTGCTGGAAGTTAGAGGGAGGCCTGGATTCAGGGCTGCTGGGCTGGCGCCGGCGAGCAGCTACATGATGTTGGGCTGAGTACACACTGCAGCCCAGTTATGGGCCACACAGCGCAAGCGCAGACTGCCTGGGCTTGCTCTGTGTGGCCCATAAGTGGCCATAGTAAGAACTCTACACTCCAAGCACAGTATGGAGTGGCAAAAACTCCGTTAGCTCCGCCAGCGGAGCTCACAGCCCACACTTACCATAGACAAACAGAATGTATTGAAACTATATTTAATTTCCAATGGCTAATGATTTAAAAATGTGTGCAAAAATAGAGAAATGCAGTTCTACGTTATACTGATTAAAATGCATTAACAGATTCCTAATTTAAAGAGAATTTAGCTTGAATGTTAAAGAAGCATTATTAATGTTAAATTCATAAGTTTGTTTATTAAAAATGTGTTTATTAAAATGTGTTAATTTCTTACCCTTTCTACCCTTGTTTTTAGGAAGCTCTTGGTCCATGGTTTCAGGATCCAAGATTCCCTGTTCCCTCTGCCTTTTGGCCTGGGCCTTCGTTAAAGTAAAGATGTGCCCTGGAATACCCAGCATTGCTTCATGGGCTTACAACTCTACTTCAGCCCAAGCTGAAGTCTCCAAGTCCTTCAGGCACTAGCACCTGTGTCCCTGTAGGCCTCTGCTTGAACACCATTTATAAAGGGTTGCTGCTTGTACTTATCCTTGTTAAGGGGACAAGCAGCAAGGGTGGCAAAGTCAATGCCCCCATCAGAGACTAAAGCAGCCTCATTTGTTTCCCTAACTAAACCAGCCCCCACTATACTTCCCAGCGTAAGCCCTGCTACACCCTGGGATTGGTTATCATTATTATTATTATCCCTACCACTACTGCTATTGCTAGGGGCACTAGAGGTGGGAGTGAGGGTTGTAGTGGAGGGTGGCTTGTTGTTCTTCTTAGAGAAGGAGCTGTCTCCTGGCTTATAGCCTTTGTTCTTACACATGTAACACCAAGGCTTTTTCACCTGATTGTTAGAGGAAGAGATTTTAGACCCACCCCCATTGGAGTTTTGTGGGCCTGATGAAGACTCTTTTATATCTTTGTCCCCACTGTTGTCATGTGACTTACCTGCTTCCTTTTTCTAGTCTTTGTCACCCCTTATGAGCTTTTCTGCTGACCCTAGTTCTGACCCATTTGTCTGCCTTCTTAACCAATTCTTGGGGAGAGGTCAGTTCTGAGTCCACTAGACACTGGTGCAACAAATCAGACACACAATTATTAAGTTTATGGTCTCTCAGAATCAAGTTATGTAGGCCCTCATAATCAGACACTTTGCTGCCTTGTAACCAGCCTTCCAAAACTTTAACAGAACAGTCCACAAAGTCTATCCAATCTTGTGGTGAGACAAAACCCATCTAAGAGTGCAGACATAAGGATATTGTAGTTGTCTGCATCCTCTTCTCTGACACTGAGAAGTCCATCCCTCCCCTTGTCAGAGAAGGACAACCAGAGGATAGCAGGCCACTGCCTTTGAGGGGCCCTCTGAACTTTACAGGCCCTCTCAAGTGCAGCAAACCACTTATAAATATCATCCCCTACCTTGAAGGAGGGAACAATTTTGTGCAGGTTTCTAGAGTCAAAAGAGTCCTCCCTGGCCCTGTGCTCCCTGAAACCTGAGCTACTGCCACCATGGGTTGTTAGCCCCAATCCCTGGCTTTCTCTCTCAACTGCTTAGTCCTCCTTGTCTAGGGCTAGCTGTTGCTGCTGCAACCTCAGCCTGGCCTCTTCCAGTCTCAGTTTCCAGAGCTCCCTGTCTAGAGTCTTCTTCGGATTTGAGCAGTTGGTCCCTTCAGACACTGAGGTGACATGGAAATTGACAGATGCGGATCTGTCCCTAGCCTTACTGACCCTTTCCACTAGCCCTCTGGGTGTAAAGGGGGCCCAACTAGTATGGCGTCCCCTCCCACGTCTGGCAGTGCTTCCAGCTTTCACTCTCTGAATGTGCAGATGGTGTCTTTGGCGGACCAGTACATGTCCCATGTCAATGCAAAGTATCCTGGCTCTGTGCATGATGCCTTTATCTTGAGGAACGCAGCATCCCATATGTGATGGGCCAACTCCAGAGGCACCGGGTGTGGCTAATAGGTGAGCCCAAGGTCCCCAACCAGTTGATGTAGGTATATGGGTGTGGTGTTGGCCCTAAGGGTGAGTGTGTGGCTAACAGGTATCCCTCAATATTTACAGGTTACTCTGGTTACCCCAACCTCTCATGGCTACTGACCCCAGTGAGAAATGCCAGGACAAGGGCAGAGGAATGTTACAATGAGGCACATGGGCGAGCAAGGAGGATCACTGAGCGCACCTTTGGCATCCTGAAGGCCAGATTCCGATGCCTACATCTGACAGGTGGATCCCTGTACTACTCACCCAAGAAGGTGTGCCAGATCATCGTTGCATGTTGCACAACCTGGCCTTGAGACGCCAGGTGCCTTTTCTGCAGGAGGATGAGCCTGGGGATGGTCATGTGGCAGCGGTGGAGCTTGTGGACAGTGACGAAGAGGAGGCAGTGGAAGAGGATGTGGACAACAGAACTACAATAATTCAACAGTACTTCCAGTGACACACAGGTAAGACCCTGTAACTTCACCTTCCATTGCAGTTTTGTGTTGTACATTGAACATGGCAGCCTGATTTCCCTATTTCTATGGCCACTTACTGTATCCTCTGGCATCTCTATTTTCAGATATCTGTGCCCCACTCTGGCTCCTGGTGTGCTTACTGCTGCCCACTCCAGGTCATACCTATGTAAATATTACAGTACATTTGAATTGCTATATTTACAGCTTGTTAAACTAATACATATTTCAATCAATTGACAGACTCCATACTTGTATTAGCTCCAAGGGTGTTTATTTCAGTGCTGAGAAGTAAATGGGGATGTGCAATGGGCTGGGTTGATGGTGGAGAACTGTCCAGTATAGAGTCTAGTCTATTGTTATCACAGATGCATTGTCCAAGAGGGCATAGGAAGTGGAGCAATGTCAGTTAAAGGTGGACAGGGTGACAGGGTGACAGGGTGGGACACAAGGGTGACAATCAGGGGAGTCCTATTTCCTGGCAGGGTTCTTGGCAATGTTCTCTGGCTTCTGCCTGGATCGCAGGGACCTTTTGCGTGGTGGTTCTCCTTCTGCAGGGGGTGGGGTGCTGGTGGCCTGTTGTTCCAGTGGCAGGGCCTCCTGTCCACTAGCGCCGGCGGAGATGGAGGGCTGTTCTTCGGTATGGCTAGTGTCAGGGGCCTGTTGGTGTGCCACTGGCTCCCTCATGGTGTTGGCCATGTCAGCCAACACCCCTGCAATGGTGACCAGGGTGCAGTGGATGTCCCTCAGGTCCTCCCTGATCCCCAGGTACTGTCCCTCCTGCAGCCACCAGGTCTCCTGCAGCTTGGCCAGTATCTGTCCCATGGTCTCCTAGGAATGGTGGTATGCTCCCAGGATGTTGGTGAATGCCTCGTGGAGAGTCGGTTCCCTGGGCCTGTCCTCCCCCTGTCACACAGCAGTCCTCCCAGCTTCCCTGTTGTCCTGTGCCTCAGTCCCCTGAACCATGTGCCCACTGCCACTGACCCCAGATCCCTGACCGTCCCGTGTTTGTTGGGTTGCCTGAGGTCCATATAGTGGTAAACACACTGCTGACTGACGTGTCCTGGGGACAGAGGGATGGGCCCGCTGGGTGGGTGCTGTGCTGGTGTTTCCTGAGGGGGAAGGCTCTGTGGTGGTTTGGGAATGTGACTGGGCTGGGTCACCGACTGTCCAGAGATCCCTGATGGGCCAGGTTGGTCATCCTGAGCCAGGCGTGCAGAGCTGCTGTCATCACTGTGGGCCTCTTCTGGGGGGGACTGGATGTAGCTGGCACCTCCTCTCCGGTGATGTTGTGTGGGGGTCCTTTGGGGATGTAAATGCAGTGTTATTGTTTCTGCGTGTGTCATCTTGTGCATTGGTATGTTTTCCTCTATGGTTGTTATTGGCAAGGTAGCTTTGACTTGTGTGAGTTGTGATTTGGACTTACACCACTCATTACCATACCACTTTACCATAGGAAATCCATATGGGTCACTGGTTTCTCTGTACAAGCCGCCAACGTCGGGAACTCACTAACAAGCCAACATTTGCAGCATTCAGGAGCATAAGCACTTCAGAACACAGTTGAAAACATGGTTGTTTCTATGACAACTACACCACCCCATATCCCAACAACAGAACCCAGAAAGACAGTCACACCCTGATACTAAATTTTCAGATTACAATCCACAAATTGGAAACAACCCAACCAGCAAACTATTTTTGATAACCAGGTCAGCAAGGGGCTGACCTATGATTTGCCAGGGTATTATAGTTATGTAATTTTAAATATTACCTTTCTGGTTCTCACTAATACTAATACCAAAACACTTAGCAATCAGCAGGCAACTGTAAATTACACCTGTTACATTCATATAAGACGTAACTGCTACAAGAGTTGTCTATCACCACTACTGTGCAGTCAATAAACCAGCCCCCACCAAATGATCAGGCCTGTCACATACTGCTGGTAAGTTGGTCCTGTCACACACTGCTGTTCAATTAGAGGACGTTAATCTACTCCAAACTATCTATACACTATGGCCACATCTTTATATCTCACAATGGCACTCAGATATGTGATCATAGTAACAATGTCCATCCCAGCAAAACTCTCGACTTCTCTCTACCACCAACTTTGCGAGCTCAGACCCACAACTATACGCAAAGGCCCTCATTATGAACATGGCGGTGAAAACCGTCGGCCATATAATGTACATTCCTCTGGGCCGCTGGGCGGAAACATTGTTTCTGCCTGCCGGCCCAGAGGAATGCATGGCCGGGACATTGACGGCGGTCCAATGCCTCTGTGCGCCGGGTGCAGCTGCACCCGTCGCGCAGATCACTGCCCGTAAATCGGGCAGTGACCTGCGGGTGACCTGCGCGATGGGGCACTGCACAGGGGCCCCTGCCAAGTGCATGGGCAGTGCAGGGGCCCCCAGGGGTGCCCCGGTGCACCCTTTCCTCCAGCCTTTCCCACCAGGGACAGGCTGGAGGCTAAGGGATCATTATCCTGTCGGATATTGATGCTGTCCACTGCCAGGCTGCCTGGCAGAGGCAGCCTGGCGGTGGGTGAGGCTATGGCTTCATTATGTGGTGATGTGGGCCGCCATGCCTGCTAGAATATTTCAAAATAGCACCTAAAAGAAGAAAATACCAATCGTGGAAATCTGGTAATCTTTACCACCTCATCCAATGGTCCAGGAGTGTATGGAGACATCTTGGTGGTTCAGGACTCACACAGGCTGGATCCAGATATGTGTTCAAGATGGTGGGGGCCTGTTATGTTCCTGTGGCTCTGAACAGGAGGCTGGCAAACTAGCCCTTGGAGTCACTTCTGAAAGTCCTGGGTGCAGGGCCTCTGAGGGTTCAAGACAGGCTCCAGGCAGGCTTTCAGGTAGAGCAGCAGTCTGGCAGAGTGCCAGCAGGTCTCAGGAGCAGGCAGTCCTCTGAGAGTCCTTCTGCAGGTCCAGTAGTGAACTGAAGAGTGGGTCTGAGAGCCCTATTTTTATACCCTGTGCCCTGCTCCTAGAAGGTGGGAGAAGCTTCTAGAAAGGTTCTTTGAAGTTCTGGGAGTTTCCTACCTCCACTGCTCTGGCTCCAGGCTTGCCACAGGGACAATACAGGCTCATTAGGCCTATTGTGAGAAGACAGGGCAGAGCCGATTCAAATGAAAGTAGGGCTGTACTTAGCTCCGCCCCCCATCACACCAGTTAATACCCCTTTGAGGATCAGCTAATCCCTCTATTGTGTGACTGTCTGGGAGGAATTCACAAAGTCTAATTGTCAGCTACACCCAGTTATGTAAGCCAAGACAGGCTGCAGGCACAAATAGCAAGGGGCAGGAAAATGCCAACTTTCTAAAAGTAGCTTTTTAAAAATTGTAATGATAAATCTGACTTTACCATTAACAAGGGTTTATCATTACCATTCCATAAGTACCAAACATGACATATCTACCTGCTCTCATTTAGAAATTACAGCTTATTAAATGTTATAAGGAGAACCAAGTGTTATCCTATGGGAGAGGTAGGTCTCACAGTAGTGAAAAATGAGTTTAAGGCTTGGCAAGGGATTTTAAATGGAAAGTCTACCTGGCAGTGTGGCACTGTATTCATGAGTGCTGCAGCATCAGGCCTGGGACACGTTTTAGAGTGCTATTTAGGTGGGTGGCACAGTAAGTATCACTTTACAAGGGATTGCAAGTAAATTAAATATGCCAATTGGCTACAAACCAATTCATTCATGTTTTAGGGAGAGAGCACAAGCAGTTTAGTACTGGCTAACTGTGATAAAGTGCACAGAGTCCTAAGGCCAACAACATCCTATCTTTCACATTTGTGGTTTGCCCACCTCACATAGAGGTGTATGAAACATGAGTAGCCTGGAGGCAGAGGCTGAGCTGGTTTCACCAATGAAACCCTTTGACCAATGGCCTGTCAGCAATTTGGCTGTTAATAAATGTATGTAAGGTCTGCCCTCTTTAGGGTAGTGCATAGTTTTTGCTAGCTCCTGCTTAATTGGGGGAAGAGCTCAGTGTTACTGACATCATTGAAGACATCAGAATTTTGTTTTGGGCTTGTGCTTCAGTACAGCATCTTTCTAGTTCGAGACTTCATTGCTTTGTCCAGTGAGTCCTGTGCAAATTTGCTTCTTGGGGCAGAGTTTTAGCAGAATATCACAACATGAGGTTGTTGCCTGCAGCACCTCCGTAATGCTCAGGTATGGAAAAATAAGGAATAATACTTCTGTAGTTCGTGCCAGAATGTTTTCCTTTTGTTAAAATATCCTCTTCAAAGTATTTGTTTTTTGAGTTGGGCAAACATAGATGGCAGTTTATCATTTCCTGTTTGTTTCCACTGGTTTAATTCCTAATTTGGGATAGAAGAAGGGGATTAGACCATCTCCAACTTGTGTTGCAATTAGGCCTGCTTGCCTGTTTTTATGTTATGTTGTGCTATGCTAGGCTATGCCATGTTTTGTTTTGTTATGTTATCTTATGTTGTGTCAATTTGTAGAATGCACAATGGCTCATGAGGGTATCCAGGCACTAGAGCAGCTGTGTAGGTGTGTGGTCCCCGCAGATTTATTCAAAGAGCCTGGTCTTTGGCTTCTTGCAGAACTCAAGAAGCGAGGAGGAGGCTCTGATGTGTTCTGGGAGGTCGTTCCATGTATTTGGTGCAATGAAGGAGAACGTACAACCTCCTGATCTGCTTTTCAGTATGCAGGAGGTGTGTGTGAGTGAGAGTGAGGCTAGCATAGGTGCCTTATAGGCTGGTGAAAGTGTATGCAGTTGTTTAAGCATGCTGGTGTGGTGTAGTGCAGAGCTTTGTAGGTGGGAGTGAGGAGTTTGAATTGGCTGCATTTGTGGATGAATAATCAGTGGAGCTCCCTGAGGTGAGGTAAAATGTGGGTGCTGCTAGGGAGGTGACTATAAGCCTTGCAGCAATGTTCTGTGCAGAGTTTGTTCCTTAAAAACATAACAGTTTGCTGAACAGCAGGCACCTGCTTGGAGAATTCTTCTGCTTTCAGAGCAATCACTCCTTTGGTGGTTGCTCTGAAGGCTTAGAGATCTCCACCAGGCAGGTGAGGTCATCTTCCTCCAGGAAACAGAAACCAAAGCCTCTGCTGACCCGGAAGGCTTGCAGGCTGCCCCTGTCAATGAAGGCCTCAGACTCTCCTTCTGAAGTCAAAAATCTCCAGCGGGACAAAGTAGAGAATTGTGGCTGAGATTGGCTCCACTCAGTCCCAATGAAGCCTTGAACTTTGACACTAAAAGCTTCAAGAGGGACAAACCTGAAAATTGTAGCTTCTGAAGTTCATCGCTGAGATCACTTTTGTGCATTTTCTCACTCTTTAATTTCTCATTCAGAATTAGGGCCTGATTTAGGGTTTAGGTTTCTCTCACAATAGTGACAGATATCCAGCCTGCCGAGATAAAAAGTCCCTTTATTTATCCTATGGGATTTATATTTTGGTCAGACAGTATATCTGTCAAGTTGTGAGAATAACCCCCCTCCCCCCCGCCAAACTCTAAATCAGGCCCTTAGTCATATTTTTGGAGCACAAAATCTCTCTGTGAGGCAAAGCTGGTAGCCACTACTGGAAGGACTCCACAAAGTTGAATTTTTAGTTTCTGAGGTCCCACTAGAGCTTTTAAACTCACTTCAAAACATTCAAAGTGGATTGAATCAGTTAACTTTACTGACTGAGGGGGGACTTGTGGAGGTAGCCTTGCAGTTTGTTCCAGTCCCAATTTCACCAAAAGCTGAATAACTGTGCATTCATTTAGACTAGTGTTAAAAAACCCTGGTGGTATCGCTTATAAATCAAATGTTTGGAAGATTTAATTGATACTGTGTTATAATTTAGACCTTAGACTAGGCCTGGGCGGAGCTCACGAAGTTCCACTCCACGGAATTCCATTGAGTTAATTTAAAACTCTGTGGAATTCCGAAGAGGCAAAGTTACGTGAGCGGTGGAATGGCACCCAGTCCTGAATGTGCCCGATCTTGGAAGCGCTAAGCAGGGTCAGGCCTCCTGGTTAGCTAGGCTGACCCTGCTTAGCGCTTCCCAGATCAGGTGCACTCAGGACAGGGCCATAGGCAGTGAAAGCTGCCATTTCAGCCCTCTTGTGCACGGGCCTGCTAGGTGTGCGCTGCCTCTTGTTCACCAGTGTGCACAGAAGAAGAAAAATGAGGTCTTACCTGGGTCCTCTCAGGGGGTCCATTTAGGCAGTGGCCTGGCTCTCTGCCCCCTGCTCCCGGCCCGGGCTGCTGGAGGTTAGAGGGAGGCCTGGATTCAGGGCTGCTGGGCTGGCGCCGGCGAGCAGCTACATGATGTTGGGCTGAGTACACACTGCAGCCCAGTTATGGGCCACACAGCGCAAGCGCAGACTGCCTGGGCTTGCTCTGTGTGGCCCATAAGTGGCCATAGTAAGAACTCTACACTCCAAGCACAGTATGGAGTGGCAAAAACTCCATTAGCTCCGCCAGCGGAGCTCACAGCCCACACTTACCATAGACAAACAGAATGTATTGAAACTATATTTAATTTCTAATGGCTAATGATTTAAATATGTGTGCAAAAATAGAGAAATGCAGTTCTACGTTATACTGATTAAAATGCATTAACAGATTCCTAATTTAAAGAGAATTTGGCTTAAATGTTAAAGAAGCATTATTAATGTTAAATTCATAAGTTTGTTTATTAAAAGTGTGTTTATTAAAATGTGTTAATTTCTTACCCTTTCTACCCTTGTTTTTAGGAAGCTCTTGGTCCATGGTTTCAGGATCCAAGATTCCCTGTTCCCTTTGCCTTTTGGCCTGGGCCTTCGTTAAAGTAAAGATGTGCCCTGGAATACCCAGCATTGCTTCATGGGCTTACAACTCTACTTCAGCCCAAGCTGAAGTCTCCAAGTCCTTCAGGCACTAGCACCTGTGTCCCTGTAGGCCTCTGCTTGAACACCATTTATAAAGGGTTGCTGCTTGTACTTATCCTTGTTAAGGGGACAAGCAGCAAGGGTGGCAAAGTCAATGCCCCCATCAGAGACTAAAGCAGCCTCATTTGTTTCCCTAACTAAACCAGCCCCCACTATACGTCCCAGCGTAAGCCCTGCTACACCCTGGGATTGGTTATCATTATTATTATTATCCCTACCACTACTGCTATTGCTAGGGGCACTAGAGGTGGGAGTGAGGGTTGTAGTGGAGGGTGGCTTGTTGTTCTTCTTAGAGAAGGAGCTGTCTCCTGGCTTATAGCCTTTGTTCTTACACATGTAACACCAAGGCTTTTTCACCTGATTGTTAGAGGAAGAGATTTTAGACCCACCCCCATTGGAGTTTTGTGGGCCTGATGAAGACTCTTTTATATCTTTGTCCCCACTGTTGTCATGTGACTTACCTGCTTCCTTTTTCTAGTCTTTGTCACCCCCTTATGAGCTTTTCTGCTGACCCTAGTTCTGACCCATTTGTCTGCCTTCTTAACCAATTCTTGGGGAGAGGTCAGTTCTGAGTCCACTAGACACTGGTGCAACAAATCAGACACACAATTATTAAGTTTATGGTCTCTCAGAATCAAGTTATGTAGGCCCTCATAATCAGACACTTTGCTGCCTTGTAACCAGCCTTCCAAAACTTTAACAGAACAGTCCACAAAGTCTATCCAATCTTGTGGTGAGACAAAACCCATCTAAGAGTGCAGACGTAAGGATATTGTAGTTGTCTGCATCCTCTTCTCTGACACTGAGAAGTCTATCCCTCCCCTTGTCAGAGAAGGACAACCAGAGGATAGCAGGCCACTGCCTTTGAGGGGCCCTCTGAACTTTACAGGCAATCTCAAGTGCAGCAAACCACTTATAAATATCATCCCCTACCTTGAAGGAGGGAACAATTTTGTGCAGGTTTCTAGAGTCAAAAGAGTCCTCCCTGACCCTGTGCTCCCTGAAACCTGAGCTACTGCCACCATGGGGTGTTAGCCCCAACCCCTGGCTTTCTCTCTCAACTGCTTAGTCCTCCTTGTCTAGGGCTAGCTGTTGCTGCTGCAACCTCAGCCTGGCCTCTTCCAGTCTCAGTTTCCAGAGCTCCCTGTCTAGAGTCTTCTTCGGATTTGAGCAGTTGGTCCCTTCAGACACTGAGGTGACATGGAAATTGACAGATGAGGATCTGTCCCTAGCCTTACTGACCCTTTCCACTAGCCCTCTGGGTGTAAAGGGGGCCCAACTAGTATGGCTTCCCCTCCCACGTCTGGCAGTGCTTCCAGCTTTCACTCTCTGAATGTGCAGATGGTGTCTTTGGCGGACCAGTACATGTCCCATGTCAATGCAAAGTATCCTGGCTCTGTGCATGATGCCTTTATCTTGAGGAACGCAGCATCCCATATGTGATGGGCCAACTCCAGAGGCACCGGGTGTGGCTAATAGGTGAGCCCAAGGTCCCCAACCAGTTGATGTAGGTATATGGGTGTGGTGTTGGCCCTAAGGGTGAGTGTGTGGCTAACAGGTATCCCTCAATATTTACAGGTTACTCTGGTTACCCCAACCTCTCCTGGCTACTGACCCCAGTGAGAAATGCCAGGACAAGGGCAGAGGAATGTTACAATGAGGCACATGGGCGAGCAAGGAGGATCACTGAGCGCACCTTTGGCATCCTGAAGGCCAGATTCCGATGCCTACATCTGACAGGTGGATCCCTGTACTACTCACCCAAGAAGGTGTGCCAGATCATCGTTGCATGTTGCACAACCTGGCCTTGAGACGCCAGGTGCCTTTTCTGCAGGAGGATGAGCCTGGGGATGGTCATGTGGCAGCGGTGGAGCTTGTGGACAGTGACGAAGAGGAGGCAGTGGAAGAGGATGTGGACAACAGAACTACAATAATTCAACAGTACTTCCAGTGACACACAGGTAAGACCCTGTAACTTCACCTTCCATTGCAGTTTTGTGTTGTACATTGAACATGGCAGCCTGATTTCCCTATTTCTATGGCCACTTACTGTATCCTCTGGCATCTCTATTTTCAGATATCTGTGCCCCACTCTGGCTCCTGGTGTGCTTACTGCTGCCCACTCCAGGTCATACCTATGTAAATATTACAGTACATTTGAATTGCTATATTTACAGCTTGTTAAACTAATACATATTTCAATCAATTGACAGACTCCATACTTGTATTAGCTCCCAGGGTGTTTATTTCAGTGCTGAGAAGTAAATGGGGATGTGCAATGGGCTGGGTTGATGGTGGAGAACTGTCCAGTATAGAGTCTAGTCTATTGTTATCACAGATGCATTGTCCAAGGGGGCATAGGAAGTGGAGCAATGTCAGTTAAAGGTGGACAGGGTGACAGGGTGGGACACAAGGGTGACAATCAGGGGAGTCCTATTTCCTGGCAGGGTTCTTGGCAATGTTCTCTGGCTTCTGCCTGGATCGCAGGGACCTTTTGCGTGGTGGTTCTCCTTCTGCAGGGGGTGGGGTGCTGGTGGCCTGTTGTTCCAGTGGCGGGGCCTCCTGTCCACTAGCGCCGGCGGAGATGGAGGGCTTTTCTTCGGTATGGCTAGTGTCAGGGGCCTGTTGGTGTGCCACTGGCTCCCTCATGGTGTTGGCCATGTCAGCCAACACCCCTGCAATGGTGACCAGGGTGGTGTGGATGTCCCTCAGGTCCTCCCTGATCTCCAGGTACTGTCCCTCCTGCAGCCACCAGGTCTCCTGCAGCTTGGCCAGTATCTGTCCCATGGTCTCCTAGGAATGGTGGTATGCTCCCAGGATGTTGGTGAATGCCTCGTGGAGAGTCGGTTCCCTGGGCCTGTCCTCCCCCTGTCACACAGCAGTCCTCCCAGCTTCCCTGTTGTCCTGTGCCTCAGTCCCCTGAACCATGTGCCCACTGCCACTGACCCCAGATCCCTGACCGTCCCGTGTTTGTTGGGTTGCCTGAGGTCCATATAGTGGTAAACACACTGCTGACTGACGTGTCCTGGGGACAGAGGGATGGGCCCGCTGGGTGGGTGCTGTGCTGGTGTTTCCTGAGGGGGAAGGCTCTGTGGTGGTTTGGGAATGTGGCTGGGTCACCGACTGTCCAGAGATCCCTGATGGGCCAGGTTGGTCATCCTGAGCCAGGCGTGCAGAGCTGCTGTCATCACTGTGGGCCTCTTCTGGGGGGGACTGGATGTAGCTGGCACCTCCTCTCCGGTGATGTTGTGTGGGGGTCCTTTGGGGATGTAAATGCAGTGTTATTGTTTCTGCGTGTGTCATCTTGTGCATTGGTATGTTTTCCTCTATGGTTGTTATTGGCAAGGTAGCTTTGACTTGTGTGAGTTGTGATTTGGTAGGCTAAGTGATTGTCACTAGTGTGCATGCTGTGGTGATGGGTGCCCATGCAGGTCTGTGATGGGTGTTCATGCATTGGTGTTGCATGCAGGGAGATGGTGGGGTATATGTGAGGTGGTGGAGTGATGGGGGTGAGGGCAGGGGTGGAGGCATGTGATGGCATGCAGGTATTGGGGTGATGATAATAGAGATTTGACTTACCAGAGTCCAGTCCTCCTGCTACTCCTGCCAGGCCCTCAGGATGCATGATCACCAAGACTTGCTCCTCCCATGTTGTTAGTTGTGGGGGAGGAGGTAGGGGTCCAACACCAGTCCTCGGTACAGCTATCTGGTATCTTGCTACCACGGAATGCACCTTCCCTCGTAGATCGTTCCACCTCTTCCTGATGTCATCCTTTGTTCTGGGGTGCTGTCCCACGGCGTTGACCCTGTCCAAGACTCTCCGCCATAGCTCCATCTTCCTTGCAATAGATGTCTGCTGCACCTGTGATCTGAATAGCTGTGGCTCTACCCGGATGATTTCCTCCACCATGACCCTCAGAGAACCTGAGGTGTCTTTGTGGTGCCATGAGTGTAGTGTGAGTGGTGTGCGTGAGGGTGTGTGGGGTGATGTGTTGGGGTGTGTGCTGTGAGGTGCGTGGATAGTGTATGGGAGATGGTGTTCTGTGGCTCTGCTTCTGTGGGTGCTCTTGGTGTCTCTCTCTCTCTCTGTTGTAGTTTTTGTTGGAGTCGTAAAGGGTTGTGGGTAGTTTGGGTGTGTCGGTGTGGTGTGTGTAGGTTTGTCAGGTGTGTGTAGTTTAAATTGTCCAATGTGATGTTGTTTTGTTAGTGTGTGTGTATTTTGAGCGCGGCTGTGTGTACCGCCAATGGTTTACAGCGGTTGAATGTCCGCCGCAGTGATTCGTGGGTCATAATGCTGTGGGCGTATTTCTGTTGGCGTAATGGTGTGGGTTTTGGTACCACCATTTTATCACTGACCTTTGGTCAGGCGGACTTGTGTGTATGTGTCTGCATAGTGGCGGATTTCTACATGTGGGTCATAATACCCGTAGCGGTATACTGCCGCGGTCGCGGTATGTTGGCGGCAGTCTGCATAGCGGTAAGCAGCACTTACTGCCAATGTCATAATGAGGGCCTTTGTTCCTATGAGAAGACATGCTTTGGTAATAGACTCCTATTGTTTTAAGCATAGAGAGAAGTGAAACAATGTCCTTGAATGTAGAACATCCTGAACCAGGGACTGGTAAAATATACAATTGTTTCAATTTCGTGTGGAGCTACATAGATGGATGAGGTTCCCATGACAGATCTGGGAATATGTACCAATGTTTCAACCAGGAGTCGAGTGATTGATTGCTATTTGATGATGTCCCTTCAATGTCCTGTGGACTGTCCCTCAGAGCAAATCAGATTGCTGTGCGAACTCTAATATGTCTTTGACCAGTTTGACTTTGGACAAGTTCTCCCTTGGTTAGTCCGAAAGAGGATCTCTGGATTTCCAGATGACTTGCTGATGAAGAGTCTTGGAGAGGTATATCCCTCTCTGCTTTACCCTTTGAGATGCCCCGCTGAGACTTACAGATTTTTTTCCCTAACCCTGTAGAAGACTCTTGATCGAGCATCTGACATGCTGACACTTTCCCTTTTTACCTATCTTTCGTCCACCTGTTAGTACCTTTTTTCCCGAGATTACCTTTTTCCAAATAATTTTTGCCCTTTTTTAAATCTTTTTTGTCTTTTGCCCTCATGTGTTCCACCCCTCACATGTTAATTCTTAATTTGGCAATGATATGGCTTTTCCCTGTGCTCAGCTAAATTATAACTCTCATGATTTGAAATTTGCTGATGGAGTTTTCTCGCGACCCTGGGTAGGTTAATTGCCGCATCTGGAAAACTCCAATATTGGAAAACTCCAATATGTTCCCTTTGACTTGAGGTTTGCGCATGCCTAGGATGCCTTTTCTCTATTATGGGATGGGCGACCTATTGACTACTTGACGGAGACAAAATTGTCTTGGCTCTGTAAGTGACTTTTTAGCACTTATTTCACTTGTTTTATATAATTAGGAGAGGTAGTTATTTTGGTCCTGATGAAGCACCAAGGGATCATTTTTGTGACCATAGTGGCGCGAAACATGTTGACCACATTGTGTTAGGACGAGGTACACTTCCTTTTTACTTTCTCTGGAGTGCTGTGGGACATTACTCCCCGTGCCAACTCCTGTTGTTTCTTTTTAATCTTGGCCTGATCTTTGTCCTGATTCATTAAATTATGATTCTCATGGGTCAGAGTCAATTTTAACTGTATTTTGTTCTCTCCTTTTGTCAGTATTTCTCGCAGACCTCATTTTCTCTGCTACATTACTTTCGGTTGAGTGCCATCACCATGTGTGGTTTGGTCCGCCAGACATTGCAGTGCCGGTCTGACGAAGGAGATAGCCCAATGATGATGCTCAGCATCCTAGTGGATGCATGAGGGCTCTCCTGCCAATACTGACCTTTATTCTCTCCCTGCATACACACTTATTGGAACAGTGTACTATTTCTACTTATGAACATTTATGCTACTACAATGCTGGAAGAAAACAGAAACTGCAATAAATTACATTTTAACACTAAGGGGCAGATTTATGAAAAAGTTTTCTTGTGCGCTTTAGTGCCCCCTAACGCCACCATGTGTGTGCCATATTTAACATACGGCGCACCATGGCTGTAGTTAGGGAACTTGTGTGAAAAATGTTGACGCTAGTTTGCCGCTTTGCAGGATTAGCATCCAAATGTTTGACGCTCAAATTCACCAAAATGCTATGTCATGCATGCTCACAGCTCACCTTTTGCCATGTTTACTGCCACTATCCAGCCCAGTGTTCACCTGTCCAAAGACCTCTATTTGGCAACTCACAATTGAAGTGTACTCACCTGGGGAGATGCCATTTGTATTGTGTGTGTAGTACAGGCACTTACATGACTGCAACTCCCAGCAGGAACACTTTTCCATAACTCCAAACACCAGATCAGTGGTCAGTTGTCCAAATACCCCTCTTTTCACCTATCAATGTAAGGGTACACACCTGGGGAGATAACATATATCAAGTGTGTGTAGTTCAGGCTCTGGCATAACTGCAACTCCCAGCAGGCACTGTTTCCATAACTCCAAACATAAGACCAGTGGTCAGTTGTCCAAATACCCCTGTTTGTTACCTATCAATTTAAGAGTACACACCTGGGGAGATACCATATATCAGGTGTGTGTAGTACAGGCACTGACAATGACAACAACTCCTGGCACTAGTCCACACTGGCCATATGCTACAATACATCTGTTAGTGAACACTCAATTGAAGTGTACTCACATGGGGGGAGAACATTGGTCAAGTGTGTGTAGTAGAGAGAGTGACCTGACTGCAACTCACGGGAGGCACTGTTTCAGCAACTCCAAACACAAGATCAGTGTTTATTTGTCTAAAGAGCTCTGTTTGGCAACTCTCAATTTATGTTAGCTTAGCCAGGAGGATACAATTTGTCAAGTGTGGGAAGTAGAGGGAGTGACATGGCTACTAAGGTCAGGAAGGCCCTGTGTCTGTAAAACCAACCACCAGCCCAATGTTCTCTTCTCCAAATACCATTGTTTGGTAACTCTCAATTGAAGTGTACTCACCTGGGAGGATACTATTTGTATAGTGTGTGTACTTGAGAGAGTGACATGACTGGAACTCCCAGCAGGCCCTGTATCTGTAACTCCAAACACCAGCACAGTGGTCACTTACCCATATACACCTGATTGTCAACTCACAAAGGAAGTTACATGACTGCAACTCATAGGAGGCACCGTTTATATACCCCAAAAACCAGCCCAGTTTATCCTTGTCCAAAGACCCCTGTGTGTCAACTTCCAAATTACGTTTACTCACCTGGGGAGGGGATACTATTGGAAAAGTGTGTGAACTAGATGGAATAACCTGACTGCAACTCATAGGAGGCACTGTTTCTCAGACTCCAAACACTAGAACAGTGTTCGTTCATGGACAGACCCCTGTTTGGCAACTCTCAATGTAAGTATACTTAGCTGAGAGGATACCATTTGTATAGTGTGTGTAGTAGAGAGAGTGACATGACTGCTAAGGCCAGAAGGCATTTTCACTGTTACTTCACTCACCAGCAAACTGTTCTCTTCTCCAAAGAATCCTGTTTGGGAACTCACACATGAAGTGTACTCAACTGGAGTGATAACATCTGTATAGTGTGTGTAGTACAGGGACTGACATGACTGCAACTCCCAACAGGCTCGGTTTCTCTTACCACAAATATTAGCACAGTGGTCACATGCCCCAATACATCTGTTTGTCAACTTTCGGCGTGTACTCACCTGAAGACATTAAGTTTATTAAGTGTATGACGTAGAGGGAGAAACATGACTGCTAATGCCAGGAGGCTCTGTCTCTCTAACTCCAAATACAAGCCCAGCATTCACATCCCCAAATACCCATATCTGTTAACTCTCAATTGAAGTTTACCCTCCTGGGAGGATAGCATTTGTATGGTGGTGGGAAGTAGAGGGAGTGTCTGGAATGTAAAGCCAAATAGGCCCTGTTTCTTTAACTCCAACCACAAAACCAGTGCTCACTTGCCACAGTCCATCTATTTGTGAACTCTCAAATGAATTTTACTCACCTGGCAACATAACATTTGTCAAGCTTGTGTAGTATGAAGTCCTCAAAATGGTCAAGGACATATGATGCCAAGCCACTATTTTGCCAGCCTGGGTGGCAAGATGGCACTCTCAGGCCATCCTCCGAAGTGCTAATGATCTGCTCATTTCAGCAGCTGCTTGACTTAAATGAAATTGACATCCTTCACAAATTGTGTCAATACAACCAATTCCATGAGTACATAACACAATAGGATTAACTGCAAATTAACTTTGTACAAGGTCTATGATTAATGTAACAATAAACTGTTGGAAGTAGATGTTGCAATAAAACCAGTAACATTGTATCTTTCACAGCAACAGGCTAAGAAGCCACTGTGTGCACAGGGGCCACAGAAGAGACTGCCACTACCCCCTGAAGAAATCCTCAGTGAAGAAGACACTCCTGGACATCTGGACGTGGAGGACGGGTCTGGCCTATCTGGGCAACCTGGTCAGACAGCAACAGTGAGTCTCACTGTGGCCACATCAACACTTCCCAGCCCGGTTGCCTCAACATCACATGCAACCATTCACCCCCAAACTGTGTACCAAGCATAGGCCCTGATTCTGACCTTGGCGGACGGCAGAGGCCGTCCGCAAAGGTACCGCCGCCAAATGACCGCACCGCGGTCAGAAGACCGCGGCGGCCATTCAGACATTTCCTCTGGGCCGGCGGGCGCTCTCCAAAAGAGCGCCCGCCGGCCCAGAGGAAATGCCCCTGCAACGAGGACGCCGGCTCAGAATTGAGCCGGCGTAGTTGCAGGGGTGCGACGGGTGCAGTTGCACCCGTCGCGTATTTCAGTGTCTGCAAAGCAGACACTGAAATACTTTGCGGGGCCCTCTTACTGGGGCCCCTGCAGTGCCCATTGGCATGGGCACTGCAGGGGCCCCCAGGGGCCCCGCGGCACCCCCTACCGCCATCTGAAACCCGCCATGAACAGGATGGCGGTAGGGGGTGTCAGAATCCCCATGGCGGCGGAGCGCGCTCCGCCGCCATGGAGGATTCCCCCGAGCAGCGGAAAGTCGGCGGGAGCCCGCCGACTTTCCGCTTCTGACCGCGGCTGAACCGCCGCGGTCAGAATGCTCGTGGGAGCACCGCCAGCCTGTTGGCGGTGCTCCCGTGGTCGGTCGCCAGGGTCAGAATGACCCCCATAGTGTCTACCATCTTGTGCCCCCCAGTCCTGTATCTTGAGTTGCAACACAACACTTCAGACAATGGGGTTTGAGGACCCAGTGGGAGAGGGCACCCTGTGGCAAGGACACAAAGCTGTAGGGGTAAGGTGCGTAGGAGGAATGCTGTGGGCCAGCAGGTTGAGGGCACTGGGGCTGCTCCTGGCCAAAACACCATCAGCCACATCTTGGGGGTCTATCAAGAGTCCCAAGGCGTGATGCGCCAGGTCTTGACCGAACTACGGGAAATCAGCAGCTACAGAGGGACATGCATAGGGACAAGTCAGAACAGATGGAGGCCCACAATACCAACATGGCCTCCCTAACAGGGATGATGAGGGACATACACACTACCCTGAGCAGTGTTTTTCAAAACCAATCTTCTCCTGCCTTTGGCTCACTAACACCAGGCACCTCTACATCAGTGCACATTGGGGCACTGGAAGGGAGGCCCTGCCAGTGGAAGAACCCACCCTAGACACCCCTGCCTCTGGAGCAGCAGATTCCACCCCCCCCCCACACAAGCGGGGACATGTAGCAAAAAATCCAGGAGGTGTGGATGGCAAGACAGCCACCACTGCCAGCAAGTGACCTCTTCCTAAAGGAACTCCTTTGTGTGCCACATATTCACTCTGTTGACTGATTCTCAACCACCTACCAATTCCAATGGGAGGAGTACTCTGGACTTTGGACTCCCAATGGTGTGGCATCTACACCAATGATTCCATTAAACATGACTGACACGTTCACTTTGCTTTTTGTACTTTTCTGTCCAAATTTTATTTTCCGCATCAGCATTGTAATTAATTCACACATCACACCCTCATTGTCTGCTTGCTTAATTTCAACATTTTGCTATGTAGAGATGTAAGACCATGTAAACCATATGATGAAGACATAACCTACTCGTGCAAGGAGGGATACGTTACAGGTACACAGTGTCCTGCTAAGGATTACAACCATTACACACAAACACATACGTACAAGTGTCTGGTCACACTAAACCTTTTATTCCAGTGTACAGCACATAGGCTGTCCATATGTCTGGACTTTTTGAAACAAGAATGTGTAACTCAAACTGAGTCAAAGTACATATTGCAAGGTACAGCCCCCTAGACTACGGAAGGAAGGGATTTGTCAGACATTGTCCTGTGGAATAGGCAAACATTAAAGTGGGTGATGTCACCAGCTTGAGCCTTATCACGTACCACACCAAAGTAATCCAACATCACACAATCCAAGATACAGACAGATGGCAGTCCAACACTCCCTGATCACACGTCCATCATAGTCCAATGACCATGCATCTAGTGGTCTGACACAAACATATGTCAGTGTTGTGGCACAGGCACTGTGGCCTGCGATGATGAAACACATCTACAGCTACATACAGGTCATACAAGAAAAGTGTTTAGCCAATGTGAAGGGAAAATAACTTGGTCACAATCTATGACTACATATTTCATGCACACATGATGACACATATGATGCAATCTGCCCAATACAGCACACAAAACAAGTCCAATGTGCACTTCTGACCTTGCACCCAAACACTGTGCAAGCTGTTTTGGCACAGGTCTCATACATCCCAAATCTGTGGCTTTCATTACCTGGAACAATCCATGTCCACTTTGTATGTCAGAACAGCATCAAGTACCTGCCAATGTCACAACTCCAAAATGCCCACATGAAGATGTCATGGTGAAGGTACCTGTACGAGGACAAAAGAAGGAGTATAGGCTTGAAAATATACCTATTACACAGATCACATAGCAAGCATCTGGAAAAATGAAATTACATTGCAAGGAAACTGACACAAACAAAGCAACATCATCAAGGTGGGGATATGTCAAAGCTAACACTTCAAGCAACCTTTGGCTGAATATTGCAGCTTATCATCTCCCTTGTTATTTCGAAAACATCCAACTCCACACATTCTCACAACTACAGTTCATTGTACAGTTACAGTCATGACATTACATGACATACCCTCATGGAAAGTAGCTGTTGATGAGATCTTCACGCAAGTCATCTTCTTTCGCTTCACCACTGTCATCCTCAGTTGACATTTCAGGACTCTCACCTGGTGGCACTGCTGGCTCCCCTTCCTCTGGGATGAGCGGGATATTCCTACGCAGGACAATGTTGTGGAGCATGAAGCCACAGTGATCTGACACACTTTTCCGGGTCAGTAGAGCAGGGCTCCACCAGTCCTGTCCAGGCACCTTAGAAGCCCGAAAGCCCATTCTACTACCAGCTGTGTTCTTCCATGGGCCTCATTGAAGCAGACTTCCCCTGGCGTAGTTGGATTCCTTAGAGGTGTCAACTACCAAGAAAGGTTCAAATATGTGGAGTCTCCTATTAAGGAATGGGACATATGTGCATTAATGATTCACTCAGTTCATAATTGGAGCACCTGACATTGCACACACACAATCAGGGCAGATGTGACTTGCCAGCCAGTCAGGCCATCTGTGGGTACAGTTGTGGCATCAGCTGGGGTATGGTGCTCTTCTGCATTATGATGGAATCATGGGCTGAACCCGGATGACGGGCCCACACATTTGAAAGGTTGAGATCCACCAAACAGACAACTTGCTCGTTGATGGAATGGAAGTTCTTTCTGTTAGGATAAACTTGTTCATTGGCCTGTGGTGGCACCAAGCTAACATGTAGGCCATCACTGGCCCCCACCACATGTAATATGCATGCAAAACCATAAATCCTCACATCCGGGAAAATGGAAATAGCTGTCAAGGTGTTTCAACATTGCTGAGAGGACATCCTTCAACAACAGACTGAACGTAAGTTGGGACATACCAACAGATAGGGGCACTGTATGTGCGAAGGTGTTTGCATTTGTTATTCCACATGTTCACACATGAGCAAGTAAGGCGTTTTCTGTACCCACCATACCAGCCCCTTGATTGTTACTTATGTTTAATGATGAGTTTGTACTATCGCAGTTGCCTGAAGGGACTGTATGCAGTAAGTCATTATCACAGAGAGCGAGTGTGTTGGTTCATTCATCCCTAAGGGGTTTATCATTCTGAAGCCACATATGTATGTAGTGTTTCATTGTGGCTCACATCACAAGACATGTTGCTATAGCAGGGACTATCTGATGTAAGTAAGCTTGCTTAGCCATTGTAAGCCATGAGCAGAGTACTGGGTTAGTCTAGCTGCAAATACATATGTCTGTAGTCATGCCCCTGTACTTATTGGCTTGTGTGTTTCACACTTGGGGAGTGTTAACAAATAGAAAAGTTCTAGCCAGTGTTTCTGACATGTATGTGACTCAACCATTTGTGACAAAACTTGTGATTATAATCTCTTGATTTGTCTTTTGCATCGTGCAGGTCAACACCCATCAGAAAAAGGAACTAGGGAGAGCCATCGCTAAGAAGATGCAGACCCTAGGGGGTCCACAGCTGGTAGAACACCAGCTGTCGGAAGAGTTGGGAGGACCTCAGACACTGGGCCCAGAAGATGGCTGAGGTCCAGCTGGGGATGTCCTTCCAATGTGGGTGGGGTGCCTGTCGGACCATCACCCCCCAACGGCCCTCATTCTGGCCGTGGCCTACCTAGACTTTGGTGGGCGTTTGAAGAGAGCACAGCAGCCACAAGGGAGTGAGTACAGGGCATATTCCTGCCTGTCACATTGCTAAGTGAATCCGTTACGTTCTGACATCTCCTGTGACGATTAGGGATAAGCCACGTGTAACAATAGATGAGTGATTGTTTGTGTATACATGTCATGTGTTGTATACTAATGTGCCTTGCCAATTGTACACAACTGTGTACAATCCACAAACAATTTGCTCTCCAGGGCCAACTTATGGCTGTGCACATTGATCAATCAAGTACTGTTTGTTGTTGCAGTGGGTGTAAATTCTGTGCAACAGAACACTACTCCTCATTGTTACAGGCCAAAGGTAAGAAAGTGATGGATCACTCTTCCTCAGCCATGTGTCTGGTCAAATGAGTATTTTGGCATCTGTCACCCAGAACCTATTTGTCTTTATCCCGTGCCTCACTACTGTCTGTAATGTGAAGATGGCCATTATACATGTGACAGAGCATACATTGTTCCTTGGGTGCAGCTACAGATCAATATTTTCTGTTGGTAAGTGGGGAATGTCCATTGACATGATTTATGTGCCATCACTGTTGCCAACATTCCTTGTGCCTACATGTCAGCATATGTCTCTTTCTCTTTAGCAAAACATTTGTAAGCTACTGTTTCATGCATGGTCTACCTGTGTTGATGGGAACATTTCTGAATTCCCTCACATATATCTGCTGCCAATCTGTGTGTGGAATAAGACAATTACAATTGAGGTACATTTCATGTTGTGCCACAGACAGGAGCATGTCGACAGGAGTGTGTCATCATTGATTATTGGCTGACAAATACCCTCACCCTTCATAGCATGGCATTTGGCATGTACAATTGCAGTAATAATGAGGGACATGACAGGCAGGCCTAGAGGTTTTTTTTACCACAATGTGCATTTCCATGGCAGTGATGTAGAATCATGTAGCAAAGTGCTTTGCACATGTGAAATAAGTAAGGTTTGTAACCTGACTGTTGGCATGCATCATGGAGTGACTTGCAGTTACGTTGAAATGACATATGTTTGGGTACAAGCACTCTTCTACAGACATCTGGGTTTGCATGACCAAAATTGAGACAATGATGTAGCTTCCTACTGGGCAACATGTTGAGGGCCTTAAACAAGTACTTGCAAATCTCTGGGCCTCTCCAGCATCCATGGGACTAATGGTGTCTACTGATGCACTCAGAATATGTAATTGTAAGGGGTGTCAGACATTAGTGGTGATTTCTCTGGGGCTTGCTGATTCATTGAGTTGTGGAGTATAGAGACATAACTCCATGACATATTGTCCATGATATCTACAGTGTTTATTTCCATGCCAAATGTGTAGCTTATCTGAGCAACATTAGTTCTACCTCCATGACTCCATTTGGACAAATATCATTTGGTGAAGTGTGTATTGTGGAACTGCTTCCAGTGTGACTTGAGTATTTCCATGTCACATTATCCAGGCTATTGTACTGTTATCAGCAACATGGCATGTTCTGGAAGCATCATTCATCCTTGTTGAGACATTATTTATGTGACAAATAGATGTGTGCATGACCCTGTGTAGGATCTTTGGGAATGGACTTGGCATTGGTCTACTATTGTAAATGAGGTATGCTCCATGTGGCAAAGCATTGAAGGTGATGAGGTCTCCTACTTGTTCAATGGTTATTCTGATTGCACAACTTCAGCCATGCAACTGTATTTGTCTGAGATCCTGATTTTAGTGTGGGTAACTGTTGACTGTTCAGATGGCATGCATGCATATGGTATAGTACATGTAGGGGTGGGAGGGGGCATGTAGATGGAGTTTGTTGCTGGGGCCTACAAAATGGTAATGTTTGCTAATCACAGCTTTTGTTCAAGTGTTATCATGGACATGTGATGACCCTATTTAACTTTGTATTTGCAGCATCAGCCCAGGGCACTGCCAAGTGGGGAAGCATCTGGCCATGGGACCTTGGGTCAAGACACCACCAACACAGAGGAACCCAGTACCATGGGGAGTACCATGGGGGAGACCAGATCCACATCCTCGTCATCATTGGATTCTTCCTCCAGTGGCCACACCCTAGTGGTGGCGGACCCATCGGAATGTACCCCTATACAATCTTTGTCCATCACCACCAGTTCTATCACCACCCTCCCTGTTGTTCCCCACCCAGTTGGCCATGCCTGCTCACTGAAGAGGGTAGGTGTCTTCTTTACCAAAGGCACCTCTGCCCCAGCCCCTGTTACTCTTGCTTTCCCTCAGTGAGGAGGCTATCGACCTTCTGAGGAGTATCTCTGTGGATCAGACAGCCATTGTGAATGGCATCCAGGGGTTGTCCACCCAACTGCAGCAGACTAATATATTCCTGGAAGGCATTCATAGTGCAATGTCTGGCCTATGGAGATCTTTTCAGTCTCTGGCCTCCAGATTGAGGGCAGCCAGTCACCCCCACCTTCCGTCCCCCTCCACCTCCCTCTTCCCAGTTCAAAGCCCCCATTCCCCTACCTACCCTAAGCACACAGATCGATCCTCACGCACCCACCTCAACACACAAGAGCAGCACACATGGACACAAACACGACAAAACACACTGGTATGCAAGCAATCACCAGACACACACACAACCGCAAGGATGATCCCTGAGGTGCCTGCTGGCAACTTGATGTCACTTCCTGTGGAGGTTCCTTGGCAGTTAAGGAGTCAAGTGAGATCACAATTATGTGCTTGGGACAATACTGCATGGACTGGCCAATGGCCTTGGCCTATTGAAATTTGGTTTTAAATAAACCCAAACAGTTGTTTTTTTGGCTATACATTTGTCCTGCAATTCCTTTTCTACCTTTATGTTGTTCCTGAGAAACGTATGTTTTCTGTCTACAGTTGTGTATTTCAGCTTGCTTGCTAATCCCTTTGCCGTTGTTTGCAGTATCTGACTGTGTGGGCAGAGCTGGTGTCCCCGAAGACAAGGGTATATGTTGACAGTATGGATATGTGAGTGTAAATACAATTGTAGTGTCATAGCATTGTGGTCTGTTTGGTATGGTAAATATTTCATCTTGTGTTGTCCATTGTGAGCAGATATGGTGTTAAAATTGTCCACCTAATATGGATTATAGATTCATCTGATGTGTGGCAGTTTGAGATTTGTTTGTGCAGACATGGAGGGTGTTCAATTGTGCTACCTTTGTTTACATTTGACTGTGCATGTGTCCATTTAGCTGAGAGTACCTTGCAGCTACTTCATGTAGATGTATGTCCCATGCAGTTGAAGTTGTATGTGCTTTCTTGACTTGCACTTCCACATTGTGCAGATAGGCAAGTCATATGGCTCTAGTATTGTTTGTCCCTGAGATAGATGTAGGACCAGTTCCTGTACAAATGTTGTTTAAGGGGCATATGCAAAGTGATATGTGTCCCGGTGATGACTCCTTTACTGAGTGCTCCTGATGCCCCCATCCCTGTTGTGCAGGTATTGTTTACATAGTGTTCTTCGTATATTTATCTCTCTGTCTATTGTGCATCCCATTGTCCTTCCATTGTGTTGCAATGTGAGTGATGTGTATGTGTTCATTGCAGGTCTGTTTAATGGGAGTGGTGTTTGTGTTCCATGTCACATCCATACATATATGTGTTAAATGTGATGACAGCCGATGGTATGTGTGCAATGTGAGTTTCTGAGTTGTATTTGTAGATGTGATGTTGCAGTGTTGGTGGTGATGTGTGAGACAATGTTATGTACACTTCACTCTCCCTGTGCCTGAGATGAATAGACGTGTATTTTTGTGTAGTGTTGCAGTGCAGGGTGAGTGACCTGCCCAAAGGGAACGTTTTGTGACTGTGAATGTGTCCTTCTTTGTGTATGATTTCTACCCGGGACACAATGATATGTACTTGGTGCCTGTAGTGTGAGCCCCATATATGTGGCTGTCAATGAGATGATCTATTGTTGAGTGTAATGACACAGGTAGGTGTGTGTGCTTATGGTCAGTTGTGTCCACAGCGGCATGGATTTTGTGCACCTTTGATGATCATCAGCAGTGGCAGGACTTGTGTGATGGGCTCCATGGCGGCACCAGATGTGTAGGGCTGCCTGTTGATGTGTGTCTCCCTTTGTACTCCCCATTTCCGCCTGTTGAGACATGGTGGTTGGACTGCCACAGTCACATTAGCAGTGTGCAACCTTATAATGTGTCCGGCAGAAACACTGTCTCCACCGGCCTGTCTGTGCTGCCTGGTGGTTCCGGCGGAACTGCAGCAGTCTTTGCTTCATAGGCCAGCATGACTCAAAACACAGCGGTCCTAAAGCCAACCCCACAGTGGCCGGACCACCAATGCCGCCATGGTGGTCTATGGACCGCCAAACTCGGAATGAGGCCCTCATATCTGTCGCTATGACTTCCATTACTTATGAATAACATTATTAGACCATGTATTTTCATTTCCTGAATCTTCAATAAAAATTATTTTGAATTAAAAACAAAATAATTGCATTACAGGATAAGGTTCCTTCTAGGTGTCCTCCCTAATGCCTTTGTAATATATTCTATTTATTGTTACATTTTTTAAAAAATATAATAGGATGGCTGAGACACACATTGTTCAACAAATGCTATTTGTGCAAAATAGATTTAGTTCCATTTTCCACACTACGGATTTGGGATTAGGATTTGGGATTACACAAACACATGTTAGTTTGAATAATGTTCCAAACAATACTGCATTTTGTTAGGAAATAGGTGACCTTGTTATCGCCATATTTTCAGGAAGAGAGTATTGCCAGAATACTTGAGTAGAACCCGGAGCGAGCCGCAGTGAAGACAACTCTTCGAAAGTCCGTCCACTCTTCTCACTTTCGGTTATCCGTCCTTATCTCTCAAGGCTTGGCTACGGAACAAACATAGGCGCTTATCACGTCATATGAGATAAGGACAGCAAGGGAAAAAGCACGCCAACTCTGTCCATTCGTATGCCTTTTCTCAAATCATCGGCTCAGCGTCCAGTTATATTTTTACAGTGCACCAATGATTGGCATTTAACCTGTCCAATATCTGTCTAAAATTGTCTTTAACCTCTTGTCGTAACAATTATAGTTTCCTTCACTGGTTCCTCTCATCCTGCCTCTTTCTTTCCTTCCAACTTTCCCCCGTTTCATTTTTCGTTTCCTTTTAATTTCTTCCTTCGTTTCTTTCTTCTTATTCGTATTCTTCCTACCTTATATTCTTCTTCGCTATCTTTTAACTTTTTTCCTATTTCTCCTCTTTTCTGCAGGTGCTAATTTCAGACAAAGTAAGCTATCTTCCTATTATAAAATAATGTATTTAAACTGCAGATAAATTAACAGGACCTGTTTCTCTTAGCGCTGATTGGTTGAACTCGGAGTACTTTGCATCGTTCAGTGACGTCCTTAGGAGCAGAACCCAGAGTTACACTCCACTCCTTTGGCTCAAAAATAGCAATAACTGAGGTATTTTAACATGTCTGTCAAACAAGGTAAGGGCATTTGGTGCTGTACATAAACCTTACAATAATTTTTATACTGGCTGATGCAAATCATGGCTTACCCGTCTCTTTAAACCATCTCAGCCTGTTCAGAGAAGCTTCCATCATAGCGGCCATGTGCCCCCACCACAGAACTCAATCCAGGTGCATGTCCTCAAATCCTTAGCACCAAGGGCAAAACAAAGTGGGGATGAAAGACGTTTGCTAATGGCCAGATGATAGCTTTAAAAAAGCTCAGTCGAGCCACATTTTAAGGCTCCATGATGCTCCTTACATCTAGGGCCAGATGTAGCAAAGGGTTTTACCCATTCTGTGTCTATGGGAAAATGTGTTTGTACATATGGCCCCTAGTCCTTTATGTGTCACCGAGCTGTTCACATCAGAGGATGCAGCTCTAAAAGTAATGACATTTATGGAAAAATCTTAAAAAAGAGTCCCAGGCGTGGATCTTATCAAAACCTATTTGAGGGAATAATTCAAGCTTTTTCTTAGTGTAAACAGATCAATTGCCTTTACTCATTATCCTTATATTTCTGTTTGCAAAGTCTAAGGTGCAAGAGCTCGTAGACAGTAGTTCCCTATTTCGAAGCATTTTTTGAAGGTGGTCATGATTTCCTACTCTACTGGCCTTTTACCTGATCCGTCCATTTCAACCAGATATCTTGCTATAATACATCCATCTATCGTCGAGGTCTGGATATTACGTATGCGTAGTGCAGTGCAAATTTCCCCCCATGAGCCAGTGATGTGTCTGCCCTCTTTCATCTGGATCACACACAAGTTTGAGACACTTATAGTATCTTTCCAATTGAATAATGACTATGCCTGGGAGGAATGCACGGAGATGCACTCCATGGAACTCTACAGAGTGGCAAAACAACTATGCTGCACTACGTGGAGTTCTGCAGACGGGCAGAGTTCTGTGTCACATGCAATGCATTTTTTGTCAAATGCAATGCGAAGTATGTACATGCGTTCAAAATCAAGTGCAAACGGTATCACACGGTTCGCATAGGTGTGGCCATCTTGTTTTTCGCTCTGTTTATGGTGCTGGGCCTGCTTTTTTATCCTTTAATAAATGTTTTCAATCCTCCACCTGTTGTATGGCTATTTTAGCCATAGTTAGACATGTTATTTTAGCCAATTAGGCCTGCCGTTATAAACTTTAGCCCAGTTACATTTTATTCAGCATCGCTTTATTTTTCTAGCGTTACCCACATTTGCGGTGTTGTTTTATTTTCACTAGCTAGTTGTTCTTTCGTCTAGCAAAGCATCATGTTCTTAGCACTGCATTCATTTTACTTTTTGCTCTCCTCAAGGCAGCAGTTAGATAGGGTTGCTGGCAAAAGTGCTACGCTGTGTCTCTGACATTCACAGAAACATACATATCCTTACGTGGGGACCCTTTATTAGAATATCAGTTGTTTTATTATAAAACACTTCTCTGCTCCATACACGTTAGAAGGAGATTCCATCCAGATGACCACGACTGCATGCTGATTGTCTTTGCCACAGCTGCTTGCTTAGACTGCTGAATCCCTGACCTCTATGGAGACAGTGTCTTTCTAGACAACAGGCTTCCTTGCTCAGGTATGGGGGATGATGTCTTCCCAGGAGGGAAACCTGAAGGGCGGATTAGGGCTTATCACGCTGTGCTCTAACATAGCTTAGGTAGGAAATATAAATATATATTATTCCTAGTAACAGTATGATGGGACTGTTTTTGTGTTTCACTCTCCTTGTCACAATATTGCTTTTAGTGTGTTTTATCATCCTAGTTATGGCAATACATGCCATTTCATCTAAGATGCAGTTACTTCAATAAACCTTATTGAACTACACTCTGCTTCTGTTTGTCTTTCCCTGTGTGAGACTAATGTACCTGAGAGAAAGGGATGAGATCTGATCAACCACAATTCCCCGGAGGAGTCCTCTCTGTGATGAGCCCGGTTGCCAAAATCATCCCCACTCTCGGGTGGGGATGAGTCACTGCTAGTTAGCCAGAAAACCTGGTTTAGGCCAACAGGCGTCACATGGTGTAGAACTGTACTCAGTACCCACAATCCAAGTGGTTCTGCTGCCAAAATCCAGTAGTCTCATTAGGATAATGAGAACTTACGCGACACACCCTCCTAATTCACCTACCCCTCTTTTTTTATTTATTGTATTAGTGTGTCTTTTTGTGTCTGTGTGTTTTTACATTTGTTATTTTTTTTTGCTTTTTGTGACTTTTTGTATTTTTGTTTATTTTTTCCTTTACTTACTTAGTTATTTCTTCCTTTCCTTCTCCATCTGTTTCTTTCCTTTACACCACCACCTAGCACTATGGCAGAGCAGGGTGGCACCGGCGAACAGGGGAGTGGCAGCACCAGCCCCACCAAGACAGCTAGCAGCAGACATCTACCTTGTGGGTGGTGCTGCTGCCAAAGGTGCAGCTCCGGCCCATCTTTTGTGAGGAGGAGGTGGCAACACTGGCTTTCTATGTGCAGCGCCACCTCCCCTTCATGCTGGCAGCAGGGGCGGCCTGGCAGTGGGTACCCCCTGTAGGAACGTCGGTTGCGTTAGGCTAGGGTACATCGGTGTGTTCAATGCCCCACCCAGGTCCAGCGCACCACCCAGCTGCTATCGTACCACTGGGCGGATATCATCAACTGCGAGCAGGACGTGCTTCAACTGCTAGGTGTGGAGAGCCCGGGGCTCGGTGAGTATTAACTATACTATTGTGTTTGTGTTCTACAATGTTTTTTTTCAGAATAGCATGCTGCTCACACTCAGAGGTAAGTTATATATTTAGTTTATGTGAAGAATATTATTTACTATGTGATTCAGTTAGAGTGAGGCAAATGTTCGGCGCTACATCATCGTACTCATAGGCACTCGCTTTAACTGATTATTCAAGAAGCCATTGCAATGTGGACTCCTGTGTCCTCCTGTCCCCATATTGAATTAATGATATCAGTTAGGTAGCGTTCTCTGTGAATTTCTTTATGTAGTTCATTCAGTCCCAAGCAATTTCACAGTCATATATAGTACTAATATGAATCTATGCATTGCAAAAAAGGGAGACTGAGTTGGTCCTTCAAGGGGGTTGATAAATGGTAATAGAACCAAAGATCATTCATTGTAATGCATTAGTTTCAGATGTAGTTTGTGTTAAGTAAATTTGGAATGGGGATTTAAGGAGTATAGCCAACTCAATGATCGTCAATCATACTAGTACCATAGGCAATCTGATTTAAGTACAATTTTACTGCATTTGCCTGCTATATAATAATTTTGTGACAATTATCTGTACCACTAATATCATTTTTTATCTTCTTTGTTTCTTGCATTAGCACCCAAGGGCAAGAAGAAGGGCACCACAAAGGTGGGCCGGCAGGAGTGGAGGAGGAGCCGATCATCAGTGCAATGCTGAGGGCTCTGCTCATCCCCATAAGTCCTATTGTTTAATATTATTATTATTCCCTAAACTTTGACCTCTGCCCAATATTATACTACTTTAATTTTGCCTTGTTTACTTTTTTATACTGTCTACATTTTTCCAACTCTCCTATCCAATTTTTGTTTAATTCTTGTTATTCACTTTTATTCCACTCCTTCATTGCACTTCAGAATCCAAGTCATCATCATCATAGGCTATAACTCTGCCCCGCCATTACGCAAAGTTTTTGGTTGGCTTGACTACCTGGCTTTTCTAACACTGTGAACCAACAAAATGCCCAGAGTGATATTTTTGATAGAAGATACTGCAACTAACCAAACTGTAACAATGTTTTGCGTTTGCATTTTTTTTATTTAAAAAATTTAGAGGAGGTGTACCTGGCACCAAAAAAATTTTTAGTATTTTTTCCTAGCCACACCAACCACAAGCGAAGCCGGCTCAAGCTCTGCTGCAGGTGCAGATGGAGCAGGGGGAGAAGCAGCGGCAGGGATGGACAGTGGTAAGTCATTTTGCTTGCTTATAGACAATAACTATTACTCACAAAGGCATTGTTGTGATTGTGAGTCCCCCCTCGTTACAGCTACAGTGGTGGTTGGGTTTGCTTATGGCCGCTTCTATCTGCAACTCAGCAAAAGCACATGTAATGTATGCTAAAAATGAAGGCTTGATAGAAACAGGAAAGAACAGAAGGTTAAAAGAAAGGATGGGTGAAATGAGTGAAAAGAAAGGATGCATGTGTGAGTATTGGGTAAATGGATGGATGGGTGAAAGAATGATTGAAAGAAAGGGTAGATACTGAATGGATGGATGATGGATTGTGAATTGTGGTGAAAGACTGGATGAGAGAAAGTAAAGCTTAAATCATGGTGGCTATGGGTGACAAATAGTTGTAAGAATGAAAGGATGACTGAATAATTTAAACAAGGGACCTCCTCTGTAGAAGGGCATGCTGCTCACCTTCTTCCCTTACTTTGTGTTTTATGGTTATCAAAGATATGGTTCAAAGTGGGGGATATTTTAATTTGTGTTCTAATCCCTTAACTCACTGTATTTGTTTTTTAACGAGGCAGATATGTATCCCACCAATCATCCCACCGATCATCATCATTCATCAACCCCCCCTCCCTGCCCAAAGCATTTTGACACCCATGACCGAAGAAGTGCAGTATGGTTCAATTCGTACCTGCAGTACAAACCAAACAAACAAGGTGTGTTGTTTTACATTTGCCCACTCAGTCACCTCTCAGTACTTCAATCCTTTATCCTTTATTTCTTTCCAAAGTGTTTCCGTCCCAGTCTACCAAAGAAATTGAAAAATACATTTTTGGCATTTGCCACATTTTTATGGCTATGTGAAGTGAAATATATTTCATGGATTACCATAACAGATTTATTTTACTCCTGTTCAGATTTTTCCATTTAGACTTTTGCCTATACAGTGACTAAATAATCCAAAGCTTAGGGACATGATGAATCGATGATCAGTGAAACCCCTCTAGTCTATAGCAAAAGCTTTACCTACCCGCTTAATCCCTCTGCCTTACTCTGCAGTAGAATAAGTCAAGTTTTCTTTCCTTCCTGCCCAGTAAATGAATTTATTGGAAAGACTTTGTTGTGGTGGGTGAAGCCAGTGAGTAAAGTCAGACTAGTAAGTGCTTGATATGATCTCAAGTTTCGCGTAAAGGATACTCTGTGATGAAAGTGTCAAATGCAATCTATATAGCCCATTCCTTTCCCTGTATTGCAGTGCATAATTTTCCCACCGTCTACTTATGGCAGACAGGATTAATATATCCACATTTTATACATGACCTGTGACGTATCTTATTTATTTATCTGCCTCTTTGGAGTCAGGGTAGAAATTAATTGAAAGACATTTCGGGGAATAGCAGGGCCATTGAAATAAAGATAGATAATTGTCAACTACAACTGCCCCAGCTGCAGAAAGAAGCAAAGTACTTGAAGCGCTGGCTAGCAGGCCTCAATTAATTTGGCACAACAACTTGTACTCCATGAGCGGTAATTCATTTTTATTTTTCCACTGAAGTGTCTGATTAGTTACTAGAAAAGCCTTTAAAAGAAGAAGTGAAATCACTGTTTTTTAGTCTGGTGTTATTCTGCCTTAATTATTTTTTACCAGACAATCAGTGCTTTTTCTGTGAGGCATGTTTGGGTATACAAATACAATTGGCCCTCTGACTCGCCTATCATAATCACTTTGAATTCCCATGTCCCTAGGGGACCAGCAATGTAGTGCTACTTCACTACATACTTTTGAAGAAGTGTTTGTTCAGAGCATTGTTTACAATTTGTCTTTTTCATTTTTGTTTTTCTCTATATAGCTGCTCCTGCTGGATGACTACCAACCAGGCAGGAGATAGCAGCCTTTCTACGACGGCAGAGGCTGGAAAACATCCAGGCCAAATACCGGCGCCTGGTGGTCCTGAAGGTGGAAGAGGGTGAATTAGATACCTTGGACCCAGAACCCAGCTCAGCAGGACACCAGCCGAAGCCTCTAGCCTTCCAGGCACTATTTTGCTGGTACCACCGCCAGCTGTCAGGGTCCCTGACTGCACCTACTGCCACCCCCTCCCGCTCTGACAGGGCATTGCTCCACCGTGTCCTGCAGTGGATGGACGGGGCGGGAAGCCAGCTTGCTAGGAACGAGCAGAGCCTGGACCAGCTCCGGACCCATACAGGCATGGGACTTTTTAGGGATGGGGCTACTTCTTTAGGGAGAGGAGTGGGCCTGTTGTCGGTGGAAAGGTGGGTTTTTGTAATTGTTAAAGACTAAAAGGGGGTAATTTATTTTAATTGATTTCTGTCTCAAATGTTTATTTTGGTGTTTAAGTGTGCATTGCTGTCTTTTAGTGTAGTCTGTTTTTTAAATCTGCTAAAAATGTGTATGTTATTTACTTATACCCTTGCTATATTGCCCTCTGCAACTATATTGACCACGAGGGGATGATTGCTATTGCCTATTTTGCCTGCAAAAACCTAGATACACATGACAACATCTTCTTCAGTACGAGTTATTTAGCAACTAAACAAGTTCACTTCAATCCAAAAGTTCTTCTCTTAGCAGAATAGATGAAGTGAGGGAGTCTTCTTACTGCAGGGTTTTTCAAAAGGTAGCATCTTAAGGGGGTGGTAGGTAGTACTAGTAGCAGACTAGCGTGCTAACAGGGAAGACAGAAGGTGCCACTCCCACCTATGCAAACTCCAACTGCATAATTAATCAAAGGGTTATCCATCACTGTCAACTTGATTGAAAGAACTGAGAGAGTTAGTGAGTCATATTATATCATACGTTTTGGAAGACTGAGACCAGACTACCACAATTGCAGTATTTGACACACAAAAAAGAAAACCTGATATGATAATAAAAACTAGCAATATCAACTTCTTCCGCGCAATGGTGAGCAATTGTGGGAAGCTAGTATTAAAAACTAAACTCAGGGAATGAAATCATGGAGTCAGGAAAAGTGGGCTCAGAGTCAAGAGTGGTTGGACAAAGTTAAGCGTTTACGCATCACAAGGTACGAATGATGATGTTGATGTGGCCAGTGTGGAAAATTGCTCAGGTAATAGAAGGTCATGCAGTGAATTGGTGTCGCTTTTACCACATCCACTCCAAGTTTGTGATCCATTTATAGTGTAAAATTAAGTCACACTTCAATAAATCACACAGGTGAGGGTTAGATGAATGGATAGGAAAGGGGATTTGGGGAAAGATGTGACAAAGACAAACTCTACACAAAGAAATCACAGCAATATTCATTGGGGTGCTGAGCAGCAAACCATCATCAATTTGTTGTGGAAGGAAACGATGAAGGGATAAGTATGACACAGTTCAGTTAAATGCATTGGAGACATTTGTTATGCCCCAGAGAGACCCAAGATAGTATGGCCCTCATTACAACATTGACGGTAAAAGCCGCTTACCGCCGTGCAGAAGACCGCCAACACACTGCCGCGGCAGTGGAATTCCGCCACAGCTATTATGACCCACATTTCGGAATCCGCCAAAATTCAGACGCCCACACAAGTCCGCCACACCAAAAGTCAGTGATCAACTGGCGAAAACAAAACCTCCACCGTCACGCCAACAGAAAAATGCCCACACTATCACAACACATGAATCCACGCGGCGGTCTTTCAACCGCGGTATTCCATTGGCGGTACACACCGCCATGCTCAAAATACACAGACTCTTACAAAACACAGCCACATTGGACAAATTGAAATACACACACCTGATACACATACACACACCACTCCCACACACCCATAACAATATAAAACACACACCCACATCACCCACAAACCCCTACGACAAAAAAGTCTGAAAGAAGGCCAGAGAGAGACAGCACCAGCAAGAACAACAGCATACACAGGCACACAACACCATCACCCACAGAACTTCCACGCACCTCACACAACACACCACTACATATCAGCACACTTATCACCACACACTCCACCCCACACATCACCTACACCATCCCATGGCACGGCAAAGACACCCCAGGTTCTCGGAGGAGGAGCTCAGGGTCATGGTGGAGGAAATCATCCGGGTAGAGCCACAGCTATTCGGATCACAGGTGCAGCACACCTCAATTGCAAGGAAGATGGAGCTATGGCGAAGAATAGTGGACAGGGTCAACGCAGTGGGACAGCACCCAATAAATGGGAGGAGCACGTCTTGGCGATTCTGCATCCTGAGGGCCTCGCAGGAGTAGGTGGAGGAATGGACTCTGGTAAGACAAATCTTAATTATTACATCCCCCACCCTACCTGCATGCCAGCACATACCCCCACCCTCACCCTCACCCCCAGCACCCCAACTCCTCACATGTGTCCCAACATCACAAACCACCCATCCCAACACCAAGCCCTGCATGCAACAACAAAGCATGTACACCCATCACTAAAGCATGTCCACTGCACATACCCATACAACCCCCTAAACCATCATCACACAAGGTCCCACACAGAAATGCAAGCACTGGGGTACACGGTCACCCACCCATTGCACACCATGACACACACAGATGTAATAACCATCCTTTTATACCCCTGCAGGACCCCTACCCAATGTCACGGGACAGGAGGGTCCACACATGTCCACACCACCAACAGAAGAGTCCCACAGTGATGACAGCAGCTCTGTCCAACTGGATCTAGATGACCAGCCCGGCCCATCGGGGACCTCAGGACAGTCGGTTCCCCTCACCCAGTCACAGGTCACCACAGACCTTCCCCCCTCTGGAAACACCAGCACAGCACCCACCCAGCGGGCCCATACCTCCGTCCCCAGGACACGTCAAACAGCTGTGTGTCCACCACTACAGGGAACCCAGGATAACCCACCACCCCAACAACAACAGGGACCTGGGGGCAGTGGCAGTGGCCACACGGTCCAGGGGACGGAGGCCCAGGAACACAGGGGAACTGGGAGGGCTGCTGTGCGACAGGGGGCGGACAGGCTAAGGGAACCCACCCTCCACTAGGCTCTCTCCTCCATCATGGGAGCCTACCACCACTCCCATGAGAACATGGCAATGGTACTGGCCAAGTTTCAGGAGACCCAGCGCGTGCAGGAGGAACAGTATATGGGCTTCAGGGAGGAACTCAGAACAATCAGCTCCACCCTGGGCACCATCGTAGGGGTACTGAAGGAAGTACTCAACACCAGGAGGGACACTGTGACACTACAAGGGGCTCCTGACACTAGCATGGATGATGAACTGCCCACCACCTCCGCCGGTGCTAGTGGACAGGACGCCCCACCACAGGACCACCACACCAGCACCCCACCCCCTGCAGGGGGAGAACCACCCCGCAAACGGTCCCTGAGATCCAGGACAAAGACAGAGCACGATGCCAAGACCCCCACCAAGAAATGAGACCACCCTGAGTGTCATCCTACTGTCCCACTTTGTCACCCTGTCCATACTTAAACTGCCCAGGCTCCACTTCCTATGCCCATATGGGCAATGCACCTGTGAGACTAATAGACTGGACTCTGCCAGGGACATTACTCCACCATCATCCCTCACCATTTCACTACCCCCTCCAATATTGAGCACTTAAATAAACACACTTAAAGCACAAAACAATCTGGAGTCTGTCTGTGATTTCCAAATAGTGTATTAGCAATTACAGTGACAAAATGCTCTTTCAATTGTAATGTCAACATACCTATGTCACACAGCTCTAGTCCATGAGGGATCTAAGCAGATGTCACACAGTGGGACCCACATCTGTGAAATCGTAAGGGAAAGTGACAACTCAGTGACCATACACTGGGTGAAAATGGCAGACAGTAGAGAGGTAGTAGTGTTAAAGTTCATTTAGTAGGCAGGTCTGTATTCTTACCTGTGTCTCACTGGAAATATTGATGGATCACTGAGTCTCTGTTATTCAGGTCTTCTTCCTCTGCTTCCTCGTCTTCACTGTCCACAGGCTCCACAGCTGCAACAACACCGCCATCTGGACCATCCTCCTGCAGAAAAGGCACCTGTTGTCGCAAAGCCAAGTTGTGAAGCATACAGCAGGCCACGATGATCTGGCACACCTTCTTTGGTGAGTAGATGTCATATGGAGGCACCTGAAACAGGCCTTCAGGAGGCCGAAGGTCCGCTCGATCACCCTCCTAGTTCGCCCATGGGCCTCATTGTAGAGTTCCTCTGCCCTTGTCCTGGGATTCCTCACTGGGGTCAGTAGCCATGACAGGTTGGGGTAACCAGAGTCACCTGCAAATGGTGAGGGACAACTGTTAGACACGCACTAACCTGGAGGGATATCCCCAGACCCAGACAACCATTCCCACTGACTTGCTTCCAGGTGCTCACCTAATAGCCACACACGGTGCCTCTGGAGTTGACCCATCACATAAGGGATGCTGCTATTCCGCAGGATGTAGGCGTCATGCACTGAGCCAGGGAACATGGCATTCACATGGGAGATGTACTGGTCTGCCAAACATACCATCTGTACATTCATCGAATGATAACTCTTCCGGTTTCTGTACACCTGTTCACTCCTGTGGGTGAGGACCAAAGCCACATGGGTCCCATCAATGGCACCTATGATGTTGGGGATGTGTCCCAGGGCATATAAATCACCTTTCACTGTAGGCAAATCCTCCACCTGAGGAAAAACGATGTAGCTCTGCATGTGTTTCAGAAGGGCAGACAACACTCTGGACAATACGTTGGAAAACATAGGCTGGGACATCCCTGATGCTATGGCCACTGTTGTTTGAAAAGACCCACTTGCAAGGAAATGGAGCACTGACAGCACCTGCACTTGAGGGGGGATTCCTGTGGGATGGCGGATTGCTGACATCAGGTCTGGCTCCAACTGGGTACACAGTTCCTGGATTGTGGCACGGTCAAGCCTGTATGTGATAATCATATGTCGCTCCTCCATTGTCGACAGGTCCACCAACGGTCGGTACACCGGAGGATGCCGCCATCTCCTCACATGTCCCAGTGGACGGTGCCTATGAAGGACAACAGCGAGCACAGAGTCAAACAACTCAGAGGTACGTACCCTCAGTTTACACATAACACCATTCATACACAAAAGATGGCCTGTATGTGTGTAGAGTCTAGGCCTAGGTATGTGTGACGCAGTTGAAAATGAAGCCATGTGGGCCCCTGAAATGGCGGCTGCCTGACCTGTAAAGTGGGACAATGGGATGTGAGGTAACTGCGCTGGCGTTGTACACTGTCGCGGTAGGCGGTCGAAGACCGCGGCGCAATGCTGCATTGGTTAACATTGGACCCTATGGGTCCCAGGAGCCAATGACGATGTACGCCGGCGGTGACGGTACGCACCGCTGTGGACGTGACCGCCATTTTCTATCTGTTCAATCACTCGATACCTGATCTTCGACAGGAGAGGACCTACACTGCAAGTGCTGCTGTGACCTCAGTCTGGAAGAGACAATGGCTCGAGTGTCTGGGGAAAGGGCCCCTGCCTTCACATCGGAGGAGTTGGAGAAGCTCGTGGATGGGGTCCTCCCCCAGTACACGCTACTCTACGGTCCTCCAGACAAACAGGTAAGTACACAGGGAGCATGTAGTATGGGCTATGCCTGTGTGGAGAGGGCTGGATGTAAGAAGGAATTGGGGAGAGTGCTGCGTGCATGAAAGACGGTGAATGCATGTGCCACATGGCAAGGGTAGGGATGGGGGCCAATCAGTTTGACGGTGCAGTTGGTAGTAACTTCTCTTTTTCCCTGTACATTTCATGTAGGTCAGCACCCACCAGAAAAAAGATATTTGGCGTGCCATCGCCAAGGACGTCCGGACCCTGGGGGTCTACCACAGACGGAGCACCCACTGCCGGAAAAGATGGGAGGACATTCGCCACTGGAGCAAGAAGAAGGCGGAGGGTCAGCTGGGAATGGCCTCCTACGTGGGAGGGGTGCCCGTCGCACCATGACCCCCCTGATGTTCAGGATCCTGGCGGTGGCCTACCCGGAGTTTGATGGGCGCTTGAGGACATCACAGCAGCCACAAGGGGGTGAGTACACTCTCATTCTGCTGACTTTGCGTGCAGTGGAGGTGTCTGGGTGGGGGAGGTGGGCTGTGGGTTTCCCTAGGCCAGGGCGAGTTCGGGAGGCAAGGCCCCTCCGTAAGGCAGGCCATGTGGCACCCCACCCCTCCTCTGTAGAGTGCCAAGTACACCTAGTCATGCCCCTGTGTCATCTACGTGTGCAGATGTCATCCATAGCCTTGTAGGCCATTTCCAAGGAATTGAACAGTGGACCCCAAGAGCACGGCATAGTGCAGGGGGCTTCTGTGTCTGTCGTGTACACCAACGGTAGCGGTAATGCATGCACTCAACATGTCTTTCTTCTGTCGTCCCCCACTTTTTGTGGTCTCCCTGTTCTTGTGTGCATTAGCATCATCAGGCGGAGGAGCAGTGGCACTGGAGCATGAGGGAGCTGCATCCCACATGGCCCTGGAGGGCGAGACTACGGACTCAGAGTTCACCAGTGGGACGGAGGGCGAGGGGAGCTCCACGGCGTGGACAGGAGCTGACACGGACTCGTCCTCTGATGGGAGCTCCTTGTGGTGGCAGCAACATCTGTGCCCCCCGCATCTACAGGTACAGCCGCCACCCCCCCACCAGCACCGCCCTCCCAGCAGCCCCTCAGCCATTGCCCTGTGCCTGCTCACCCAGGAGGGTGGGCATCACCTTCGCCCCAGGCACCTCAGGCCCTGCCCCAGTCACCCCTGCTGCCCTCAGTGAGGAGACCATTGACCTCCTCAGGTCCCTCACTGTTGGGCAGTCTACCATTTTGAATTCCATCCAGGGTGTAGAGAGCCAGTTGCAACAAACAAATGCATTCCTGGAGGGCATTCATTCCGGTCAGGCGGCCCTTCAGCGAGCTTTTCAGACTCTGGCCTCAGCACTGATGGCAGCCATTGTCCCTGTCTCTAGCCTCCCCCCTCCAACTTCCTCCACCAAGACCCAATCCCCTGTACCTCAGCCTACCCCAAGCACACCTACAGACCAGCATGCACACACGTCGCCACACAAGGGAAGCTCTGGCAAACATAAGCACCACACATCCCACAGGCACTCACGCAAGCATCACACCAACATCCACTGCCTCCACTGTGTCCCCCTCCTCCTTGTCTCCCTCCTCCCTCCCAGTCTCATCTACACTCACATCTGCATGCACTACCTCTACAGCCACTACGTCCCTCTCCAGCACACCCACCACCACACCCTGCTCACGTGCAGTCACCACCCCCACTACCATTCACACGTCCCCTGTGTCCTCTCCCAGTGTGTCTGTGACGCCCCCTCCCAAGATACACAAACGCAGGCACACACCCACCCAACAGCCATCCACCTCACGACAGCCTCCAGCGCATGCACCTTCGCCCAAAGTCACCAAACGTACACCTCCTACAACCACCACCTCTTCCTCCACTCCCAAACCCCCTCCAGCTACCCGTCCCAGTGTGTCCAAAAACCTTTTCCTGTCCACCCTTGACCTCTTTCCCACACCTCCCCCACCCCGTCTGTCTCCTAGGTCCCGAACTAGCACCTCAGCCACAACATCTCCGGGACCAGTGGTGCCTGTAGTCACCGGAATCTGGAGTGCACCGGCCACGAGGGCAGCCAGTGTGACACGGAGCCACAGCACAGACAGTCCCCCACCTGTGAAGCATCAGAAGTTGGCCAGTGCCCGGCGGGAGAGGGGGAAGACTCCAGCCACCAAAGCCGCTCCCAGTGGTCCCGGTGGGAGTGTGGAGTCAGCTTTGACACATTCCAAGGTGGGGAAGAGCCACAAGAAACCCGGCAAGTCTGGGAAGAGCAGCACGGCGGAGAAGACCACCATCATCCCGATGCCCAGGAGCCCACCTCCAGCACAAGCCCAGCTGCCCAGGATAGGACCGCCAGCACTAGCGCACCTGCCCAGGAGGGGCCCGCCAGCACCAGCCCACCTGCCCAGGAGGCCACCGCCAGCACCAGCCCAGCTGCCCAGGAGGCCACCACCAGCCCACCTGCCCAGGAGGCCACCGCCAGCACCAGCCCACCTGCCCAGGAGGCCACTGCCAGCACCAGCCCAGTTGCTCAGGAGGCCACCGCCAGCACCAGCCCACCTGCCCAGGAGGCCACCGCCAGCACTAGCCCCGCTGGGCCATGAAGGACCGCCAGCAAAAGCCCCGCTGGGCCATGAAGGACCGCCAGCAGCTGAGACCCTGCAATGGAGACCGCCATCTCAAGCACCGCTGAACAGGGCAATGCCGTCTCAAGCACCGATGAACAGGGCACCACCGTCTCAAGCACTGCTGAACAGGGCACCGCCGTCTCAAGCACCGCTGAACAGGGCACCGTCGTCTCAGGCACCGCTGAACAGGGCACCGGCATCTCAAGCACCGCTGAAAAGGGCACTGCCGTCTCAAGCACCGCTGAACAGGGCATCGCCATCTCAAGCACTGCTGAACAGGGCACCGCCATCTCAAGCACCGCTGGCCCATGAGCAGCAAGGGCACTGACGCAACTGAGTCCGTCGTGGAGTGAATGATGCACTCTGGGCACCATGCCCTCTCCAGAACCAGTGGAGAAAAGCATCCACTACCTCAATCCTTAGCAGGATGAAGCACTCTGGGCACCATGCCCCCTCCAGAACCAGTGGAGACTGTCATCCACTACCTCTATCCTTATCAGGATGAAGCACTCTGGGCACCATGCCCCCTCCAGAAACAGTGGAGAAAAGCATCCACTACCCCAATCCTTGGCAGGATGAAGCACTCTGGGCACCATGCCCCCTCCAGAACCAGTGGAGAAAAGCATCCACTACCTCTGTCCTTAGCAGGATGAAGCACTCTGGGCACCATGCCCGCTCCAGAACCAGTGGAGACTGTCATCCACTACCTCTGTCCTTAGCAGGATGAAGCACTCTGGGCACCAGGCCCCCTCCAGAACCAGTGGAGACTGTCATCCACTACCTCTGTCCTTAGCAGGATGAAGCACTCTGGGCACCATGCCCCCTCCAGAACCAGTGGAGACTGTTATCCACTTGTGAGACTGTGGCTTTGCACTCCCCAGGATATGGCAGTGGGCAACCCACCCACAGTAGAGACTTGAGAGACTGTGGCTTTGCACTCCCCAGGACTGAACAGTGGGCAACCCACCCACTGTAGATACTTGAGAGACTGTTGATTTGCACTCCCCAGGATTGAACAGTGGGCAAACCACCCACTGTAGAGACTTAAGAGACTGTGGCTTTGCACTCCCCAGGATTGAACAGTGGGCAAACCACCCACTGGAGAGACTTGAGAGACTGTGGCTTTGCACTCCCCAGGATTGAACAGTGGGCAAACCACCCACTCTAGAGACTTGAGAGACTGTGTCTTTGCACTCCCCAGGATTGAACAGTGGGCAAACCACCCACTCTAGAGACTTGAGAGACTGTGGCTTTGCACTCCCCAGGATTGAACAGTGGGCAACCCACCCACTGTAGAGACTTGAGAGACTGTGGCTTTGCACTCCCCAGGATATTGCAGTGGGCAACCCACCCACTGTATAGACTTGAGAGACTGTGGCTTTGCACTCCCCAGGATTGCACAGTGGGCAACCAACCCACTGTAGAGCCTTGAGAGACTGTGGCTTTGCACTCCCCAGGATGGAACAGTGGGCATGTGGCCCCCTCGTGGATTTGGCGTTGCGCACTCAACCGGCTGAGGTGCCCCCCTTTCCCTCCCCCTGAGGTGCCTGTTTAGTTGCTGTCTGATTCCCCTGCAGTGTTCTCTCCGTCATGGTCAGGGATCTTGTGTGGGCCTCGCCCATACCGTGTGGTCCCAGTGTTCCACGGACTTTCTTAGAGCACTACCTGGACTACTATGCTTGGTATATATTATATACATGGTGTATATATATATTTCTGCCTACTTGCTTTTAATATATTACAATGGTTACACTCATTTTCTATTGTCTTTGCATTCTTCTGGGGAGTTTGGGGGGGTGTAACTGTGATGTATTGATAGGCATTAGTGTGTGTGTTGTAGTGGGTGAGGGTGGGGGTGTTGCGTGTGTGTCCCTGTTTTTTGCCTCCCCCCTCCCCTGTGTCGTAGGTGCAGTACTCACTGTGGTCTTCACTGCCGGCGTTCGTGCTCCTGGTAGAGGAGCAGGAAGACTATTGCAGGTAGAATTTGGAGTTCCTGGTCCATGGCGTCCTCGTTCCTTGTGGGGTGTGTATAGGTGAGCGTTTTCCCTTCGGGATTCCTGTTTCTGCCGTGTTTTTATCCGCGGTGAATCCGCCCCAGAAAAGGTGGTGGATTGGCCTGTCACAATAATGTGGGCGGTACCTTGTTTCCCGCCTGTCTGTTGGCGGTGACCGCTGCGCTGTTTATTTGTACCGCATTGGCGGTCGGAGTGTAAAAGTGTCTGTCTTTGTTGGCGGTTTCCGCCACGGTCGTACTTGCAAATTTGTTACCGCCAGCCTGTTGGCGGTCTTACCACCGCTTTAACACCGAACGCCAGGGTTGTAATGACCGCCTATATCTCTAAATTTTATGTTTTCTAGGTTTGAAAAATACAAATTATGGGAATTGAAGTTAACTCACCCAGTTGTAAAAAAAATATGATTGTTTAAAGGAAAAATATACCATATTGCCAAATTGGGAGATGCATCTCCTTTCTTCTTGGAATCTCCGTCACTCTTGGATGACTGGATGAACCTGTCCGTTAGGTAGGCTGAAATCTTGAGCTTTCACCAAGTTTTGTTCATGCACGAGAGGACTAGGAGAAAGCCTGCGTATTGAAAAAAACAGTAACTGTATTATAGAGTAAAGGATAGGGACAAAAGGAAGCAGGTTAAGGCTCATGAGGAGTCAGGAGTGTACCAAGAAGACTCCGAGGCAGAGCAAGAACATAAGAGGAGTTGGACGTTTAAACCAGTAATGCAGCAAACACATACTCAGCAGCGTTTCCCAACAATGCACGCGTCTCTAGTCCACATATCTGAGTGAGTACTAGGCCTCAGAGTCTTTGCCATCATCCTGGTTTCTCTTTGAAGTCGATAACTTTCTCCTCCTCTGAGTCCTTCCGTCCTCCTCTTCCTGATTCTGAGGAACTCTATCTCAGTCGCAAACTGAGCGAGGTAGACCTGTGTAGTCAAGTGCACTGCCGTTGAAGAACAAATAGAGAAACAGAACTGGAGTATTTTGTGTAGATTTGTGTTTGGTAACTAAGGTGACCGGTCTGGTCTGAGGAACCAGAAAAGAGGAGTGGCCCCAGCAGGTAAATTTCACTAAGTTTGAAAGACCAATCACTTGCAGGAAAGAATTATCACCCATCAGCCCCCAAACATTGCAAATCATCACAATCAAGCTTACCAATTTGTTGAACTCCATCCTCCACTGTCAGTTACATCATCAATCCTCACTCACAAGTACTCTACCATCACCACTCATTGGTGCAATAGTTAGTAGTTACCTCTTCTAATCTAGGTATGGTGGTTGAACAAAAAATTATCTCCTCCATTGGTGGCAAGTAGCAACACATTGAAATTTGACATAGGCACTGGCAGTCTTTTTTTTCAATGATCTTCTAGGGCAGCTCTGCTAGGTGATGTACAAAAGGATAGGCAATGGCATGTGAGGGAGGCAGGCATCAACTCCCATGTTCTGAAGGGAATGTGGGGGCTTCTTCACTGCACACGGGTCCAACTCCAGTCTAGCCATATATTATGTGACTAAAAAATGGTGGGACAGCATAAATCTGACACAAGCATAATGTTTCACTAGCAATTGTTTTTTGCAAAGAAAGAGAGTTCTATGAGAAATAATTAAAAAGATCTAATGTGGCACTGGCATACTTGGTCTGGGAAGTAGAGTTTGTCCTCAAACTCAGGTGGTTCACTCAGAAGTCGGTCAGCAAGCACACTTAATTCTGACCAATCATCCTCTTTCTCCTCCTGTGGTGTTTTGGGAACAGTGTAATCAGTTGGTATAAAATGCTGGTCCATTTTGATCATGATTAATCTCTCCTCGTTTTTAGGCAAGATACTGGTCCTTGTCACTGTAACAACTGCACCAGCTGCACTGAACACACATTCAGCAGACACACTGGCTACAGAACAAGCCGGCCACTTTATTGCCAGCCTGCTGAGCTTTGGCCATTGTCGCATCTGCCCATACCAATACATCAAGGGGTTTTGATTTGCATACACCTCTTTTGGGTCAGCCAGATACTTCTGGAACATCCTCTGAAGTGGCATTGGTGCTGCCACTTTCTCTACCACTTTTGACTTTGCCTCTGCACTGGACTTAAGACCTGCCACTTGAAACCAAGCCAATGCAGATGTTGGGTCCAATGCTTCTGATGCTGTTGTTGCCAGTGTTCTTGTTGCTGGTGTTGGCTGCTGTGAGACAAGATTGCCCTCTCTGAAAGTGGAAGGTGGCAGCCCAGAACTGTGGGGTGGGACTCTAACTTCCAGCCATTCTTCTTCCAGTTCTCTGGCTTGCTCAACAATCCACCTCTTATAATTTGAAACATTCCCTTCAAAAAAGGAATGAAAGAGGAAAGAGTTTGTTTGTAGTTTGGATCAAGTAGGGTGGCACAAATGTACTCTTTGAATGAGATACTGTAATTTTGCAGCCTTGCATTACAAGTCAAGCAATAGCTTAGGCTCCCAACCAAGGCATGACTTCTGGGTTTTTGTTCACACCTCCAAATGCAAACCTTTCAGATACCTTCTTTAGCTGGTCCTGTAGCAGATGTAACAACAGGACAGCTTGGCCCATCGTATTGTCCTCCTTGCTAACTTCCTGTGTGAAAACCTCAAAAGAGAGCAGCATCTGTGTCAGGCATTTGACTAGGCCCCATTTGTCTGCATCCATGGTCATAGCTTTCCCAATTGCATCCAGTCCTCTTAGAATGACATAGTCATTGATCTGTCTGTACTGTTCAAATAGACCTTGCAACATATAATAGGTTGAGTTCCAACGTGTTGGCATGTCCTGTATCAGGGCTTTAACTGATACTCTGTTACCATGCTGAATAAACCGTAACTGTTTCTGGGCTTTAAAAGAATGGCTAAAATTAGTGCAAATTCTTCTGTCGGTGGTCAGTGTGTTGCTGACTATGGCCTTCATTATGAACTTGGCGGTAATCACCGCCGACCGCCGTCCGGATGGTGAACATAAGACCGTCAGTGGCGGCGGACTGCACACCGCTGAAATAATAATGCCAAAAAGTTAAACCTCCAAAAATCCTGCAACTTCCACCCACCGCCAGGGCCTACAACGGCAGAAAGGAAGCACACCACACCCCGCCACCACCTTGCAGACAAATCCTCCGCCCACCAAATAATGATGAACAAATCAGCGTGGCGGATAGTGAATGCCGAATGGCCTTTGGCGGTACACATCGCCACGGCCAGTAAAGGGACCCACCAACAACAAATGCACACATTTCCAAGTCTGAAACCCACACACCTGACACAACAATCATATACACCCCACCAATCCTTTGCATCGCTAATAGCACGGCTGAGATTGACAACACAACATGCATACACTGAATTCAACATCACACAAGTCACACACACAAATACACCACCAATACACATACATACCCCAAACACCATCACAAGCCACACACATAACCACACAACAGCACCCTCACCTATACACCTACAACACACCACCCACAACACACACCATGGCACCCCCTAAGCACCCCGTATCACAGACTGGGAGCTAAGGACCATGGTGGACGAAATACTCAGGGTCGAGCCACAACTATTCGGGGCACAGGTGCGGCCAGGAAGATGGAGATATGGCAGCAGATAGTCAACAAGGTCAGCGCAGTGGGAATCCATTCACACACAAGGGACGATATCCGGAAGAGATGGAATGACCTATGCAGGAAGGTTCTGTCTATGGCATCCAGGCACAACATCGCCGTACAGAAGACTGGTGGTGGTCCCCCACATACTTCCCCCAAATCCACCGACTGGGAGGAGAAGGTCCTGGCTATCCTGCACCCGGAGGGCCTCACAGGACTTACTGGAGGACTGGAGTCGAGTAAGTCAACTACAATACCTTAACAGTCACCACACCTGTAATGCATGTATCACCCCACCCATCTCACTACCACCAGGACCCCATCCACTACCTAGTCCACAATACTCACATCCAAGTTCCCTGCATGCCTGCAATCCCACAAACAGACCTCCATCCAGCCCCCTGTGCACAGTCACCTACCCCTGCATGGAATCCCAGTGGCACTATAGCACCCACAATGCACCTCCACCCCCCACAAAAAATGCAACTAAATGTACAAGAAAAGACCTGGCATGCCACGACAGGGAAAATAACCATCAAATGTGCAGAGCAGTGCAGCAATTTCCGTTAAGGTACCTGACACCCACCTGTCTATCCCCCCACACACAGGCACCAACACCCATGCCACCCAGACGGAGACGTCAAGATGTGCCAGCCCTCCACCTGAAGACAGAGGGCCCACTCAGGAGAGTGCAGAGGGATGTCTGGAAATAGAGGAACTCCCTGGCCCATCACACAGTCCTGGACTGTCACCCTCCTGAAGCCCCACCCAGGATATCACTGACATTCCTACCACCCAGCCACCATCATCAGCTCTGGCCATATGACCCCACACCAGTGTCTCCCAGCCACGGATTGGCGGCCCACATGCACAGAGGTCAATTTCTCCACCCACCAACAGGCAGAATGATGAAGGGCCAACTGCAAGTGGGACTGCCAGACCTGTGCAGGGGACACAGGCACAGAGGGCTATGGCCAGTGGGAGGGTATCAGTGGCCCAGGGAGGTGGCCAAAGGATGGATGCTGCAGCCCCGGAGGTGATATCAGCGGTCTTGGGAGCATACCACCATACCCAGGACAGGATGGGCAAGATCTTGGCCACCCTGGAGCAGAATCAAAGGCTGCAGATAACATGCCACCAGGAGGCCATGGAGCAATGGAAACAGCTCAATGCCAACATAGCCTCCATTGCAGGAGTGCTGCAGCACCAGTACCACAGCCAGCCTGAGTCCTCCACCCACCTGCAAGCCCCTTCCACTAGCCAGGACACAGCCCTGCCATCTACATCTGAAGCAGCTACAGGACTGGTGGCACTGCCAGAGGACACACAGGAAACCAGCACCCTTAACACTGCAGACCAGCTTCACCTTCGCAAACGTGCCCTCAGACCCAGATCTGCCACTGAAACACCAGCCAAGCCCAGCGCCAGGAAGTGACTCTGCCCTGAACTGTCTCCCTTGTGTGCCACTGAGCTACCTTTTTGACATGCCACTGCCATCACACCATCTTCCAATGGCCACATGGACCAAAACCCAGTGCTACCAACAGCTGAGCATATGTACCTGAGTGTGTATTTGCACCATGCGCCCACTCCCTTTCACAGTCCCAACACTTATGTATATTTTGCCAGTCAATAAATACACCTATGCACTCAAATCATATGTCCCTCATCGATATGAGGTATGAATTGTGAGTGTGTATACATTAGCCAGTTAATATCATAATCACACCTTTATTGCAGTAGGGGATCCAACACACTGTAGTGCCTTATGTATGTCACACTGTACACAATATTGGGTTCTCTGGCCCATGCCACTTCAGTCATCATTTAGCATTGTCACTGATAAAAGTCACCACAGTACTTAATACATGAGTCAGACTGTAAGTATGCAGTAAATACATCAGCATCATTGATCAGTACCTTAGAGTCACTGGAAGTATAGGCAGATTAGCTGGGTCCTGGAGTTGATTTCTTCCCCCTCTTCTTCATCACCATAACTCTCATCCCCTCTCTGAGGTTGCAGGGCTGGTTGGACAGCACCCTCCTCTTCCAGAAGTGGGATAGCTTTCCTCACAGCCAAGTTGTGCAGCATGCAGCAGGCCACCACTATCTTACACACCTTGTCAGGGTCATAGCACAGTGAACCCCCAGAGGGATGGAGGCAATGAAATCTGGCCTTCAGAAGACCTATAGTGCGCTGAATCACCCTCATAGTACGTACATGGGCCTCATGAAAATTCCTCTCTGCATCTGTTCTGGGATTCCTCACAGGTGTCAGGAGCCATTGCAAGTTTGAGTAGCCAGAATCACCTGCAAAAGTGGGCAAAAGAGGACTTGAACAAACTGCCTTTACTTGCATACAGCCTGCCTGTCAGCTATGTACTGATCCAGTGTCATAAACACTCACCTATGAGTCAACCTCTGCCCCCTTGTAGTTGTTCTATCATGTGTGGCACACTGCTGTTTCTCAGGACAAATGAATCATGGACTGAGCCTGGGAACCTGGCATTGACATGTGATATGTACTGATTAGCAGTACACACCAATTGTACATTCATGGAGTGGTAGTTCTTACGATTCCCATAAACCTGTCGATTCACTGTTGGGAGTATGAGAGCTACATGGGTTCCATCAATGGCACCTATCACATGGGGGATATTAGCGAAGGCATAAAATCCAGATTTGATGGTGGGGAGTTCAGCCCTTTGGGGAAACTGGACATATGTTTGTAAGTGTTGAACGTAGGCATCCAGGAATTTGGACAGGATTTGGCTGAACATTGGCTGTGAGAACCCTGCACCCATGCCCACTGTCACCTGAAATTAGCCCATAACCAAAAAATGGAGCAAAGCTACCCCTTGCACCATTGTAGGGATGGCATGCTGATTTTGATTTGCCGGTTTCAGAACAGGATCCATTAATGCACAGAGGTCATGGATTGTAGCTCTATTGAGTCTGTAGGTGATTATGATGTGCCGTTCCTCCATGGTTTCCAGATCTACCAGGGGTCTGTATACAGATGGAGCCCTCCCTCGCCACATGGGTTTGTACCTATGGCGGAGGAAAGAACATATTCTGAGTGTCGACTTACACTTGTATCCCATTACGTCACTGTATTTTTCAAATTGCGACATGTAGGTCACACACACAAACGGAAAGAATGAGATACACCGTCAGGCAAATGTGTGCTGAGTTAACCCTGCCATAATGGCATCACAGTGTGGACACACTTCCAAAGATGGGTACATGTGTGGATTATAGAATGATGCCAGCAAGCGATGAAGGGGAGAGAGATTGGGGCCCTGGATGAGGCCCCTGGCCAGGCTATGGAGACGTGGTGGTAGCAAAATGGCAGCCTCCTGCCATCCAGGTATGGTAGAGTCGAATTAACTCCATTCCGCTGGCGTTAGTCATCATGGCGGAAGGCGGTGTTCACTGCCGTGCACCTGATCATTGGATTACATGGTTGTCAATGGGGAACCTGGGCCAATCATGATCGCAGCCGGCAGTGACGGAGCACACCGCCGCAGTACCTACGCCATTTTGTCAGACCCTTGACTCCTGATTCCCGTGAAGGGTAGTACTCCACCGCGTGTGCTGCTGTGTCCTGACTCTGGTCCCTAAGATGGCACATGTTACAGGGGAATGGGCCCTGGCCTTCAACGCGGAGGAGCTGGAGAAGCTGGTGGATGGGGTCCTACTCCTGTTTGTGAAGTTGTATGGGTGACCAGAGGAGCAGGTGACATGGCATCTGTCATCCATAGATGTGTGTGGGTGTGGTGGATGCCTGTTTGCATGTGGGTGCGATGTGTGACTGCCCAGCCGTAATTTGTCTGGCATGTTCTTCCTGTGGTAGAAGACATGCATGTCAACAATGGCCGTTCCATATGGAACGACATGGCATTTGTATTTGGTGCACACATACTGACATCTGTTTCTTTGCCCTGTGTGTCCCATGCAGGTTAGCGCCCATCAAAAGAAAGATCTGTGGCAAGCCATTGTCAAGGAGGTGTGGACCCTGGGGGTCTACAACCAGCAGAGCACCCACTGCAAGGAGGACCTGAGGTGCTGGGCCAGGAAGACCAGAGAGGCCGAGCTGGGGACGGCCTCCCAACGAGAAAGGGGTGCCCGTCGGACCCAGACCCCTCTAATGGCCCGCATTCTGGCGATGGCCTATCCGGATCTAGATGGGTGCTTGAAGGCAGCACAGCAGCCACAAGGGGGTGAGTAGCAACACTGTTGTGATACTACTTTGATGGATATATTTGGATGCAGTGGGATGTATGCATTTTTGTGCCAGACACTTAGACAGGTGTGTCCCTGCAGTCCTGCCCCCTCTAAGTCCTTGGGATGGTGTAAGGGCTAGTTTTGGCAGGCTCGATAGGCCTATGAGGGTCCCCTTTATGTCATCTGGTAGTCATTGTGGCCTTATGGACTTGTAAGTGCATTGGCTGGGCATGGTCGCTCATGGGTGTACTTCACACAGTGTATCAGGTTTGTGTTTCATGAGGGTTTTTTTGTGTATTCTGGGGTCATGCCCACTAGTTAGGGGCACATTTATTACCTATGCTGTCTGTGCTGAGGGTACGTGCATGACCTGGGTGGGAGTGTGTGTGAGCCAAAATGTGCATATATTCAGGATTTGACATAGTTTTCCCTTGTTTTGTTTCTCCACCCTTGTGCTCTTGTGTCCTTTGTGTACATTAGCATCATCTGGTGAGGGAGCTGTGGCACCGGCGAGTGGGGATGCAGCAGCCCACAGTTCCAAGGAGGCAGAGTCGAGTGACGCCCAGGGGAGCAGTGGGTTGAAGGGCGAGGGGAGTACCATGGGAGAGGCAACTACCACTGGATGTAGTGACTCTGATACCTCCTCCGAAGGCAGCTACCTGGTGGTGGCGGACACTACTGAGCCCACCCATTTTTTGTCATCTTCCACCACCCCCATACCATCACCGCCTTCCCAGCTGCTCCCCACCCAGTTGCCTGTGCCCGCTCACCCAGGAGGGTGGGTGTCTCCTTCGCCCCAGGCACCTCATCCTGTGCCCCAGTCAGCCCTGCTGCCCTCACAGAGGAGGCTATTGATGTCCTGAGAACCATCTCTGTAGGGCAGACAACCATCATAAATGCCATCCAGTGGCTAGCATCCCAGATGCAGCAATGCAATGCATACCTGGAAGGTATTTCCGGAGCCATGTCTGGCCTACAGAGATCTTCTCAAGCTCTGGCCTCCTCTTTGACGGCAGCCAGTTTCCCTGGTCTTTCTGTCCCCCCTCCCACTACCTCTACCCCTTCCAGCACCCCACTACCTTCACCCATCCCAAGCACACATACAGACAGCCATGCACACAGATCAACATACAAGAAGCACACTGAAAAACACAGGCACCACACGTCCCACCACAGGCATGCACACACCGAACATACCAAAGGATACACAACAACATCCATTTCCCCCAGTGTGTCGACCTCCCCTGCCACCCTGTCTGTCACCTCACCATGCATACCCACATGCACTGCACCCACAGTCACTGCTGCTGGCCCCATTTATGCAGTCACCACAACATCTGACATCCAGACATGCCCCAGACACCATACCTGCACTCACCACGACTACATTGACAGACACCTGCAGCACACTCACCAGACCTGCAGACACCCAGACAACATCCATGTACACTGGCAGCCTGTCTTCTCCCACTGTGTCCACACCCCTCCTCCCAAAACACTCAAACAATCATACACATCCACATCACACATGAGCATACTTTACATGCACCTGGCACACCTACACCTGGTACGAGCAATCCCTCAACCTCCATTCCCAGACCTGCCTCAAGATCCCCTCCAACTGCACCTAAGAAGCTTTTCCTCTACTGTGTTGACCTGTTTGAACCCACTGACCCACCCCGTCTTGTCCCTAAACGTGTCCATGTCCTTGCCCAGTCCACTTCTTCCTTGTCCAAGTCCACCCCAGTCCACCCTTCCCATTCCCGTGCCCCTTCCCCCGGGAGGAAGAGGTCCCGTGTTTCCCCAGGTCTCTCTGCCACCCCCGGTCAAAGCCCACTCCCCCTCCTTCCAAGGGCAAGCCCAAACCCCCTCCACCTCACAAACCTAAGCCCAAGCCCCCCACTTCCAGACGTAAGTCCCCAACCCTGCTAAACCCTGCCTCTGTTCCCTGAGGTGCCTGGCTGCCCCATTGATGCATCTTTCGAGTGGAGTACCCTTTGCACATGTAGGAGTCAAGTTCTGCCTATATTAACCCTTAAGGGAATTTCAAAAAGACTGGCCAATGGCCTTATTTGGACATTACTGTTTTGCTTGAAATAAAATGTACGTGCCCAGTAGTGCTGTTGGCACAATATAGTGACGTCGTTCTGTGTTTCACTGTGGGGGTGTGGTGTGCACATGTGTGTACTTTGGTGCAGAAACTCATTGGTTTATGTATGGTAAATACTTCTTGTTTTGGTATGTATGGCTTGGGATGTGGGAGGGGTTGGGAGTGCGTTGCAGGGTGGGTGGGGTGGTTGTGTAGCTGTGCCCTTTCTTCCCATGTGTACTAGGCTGCGGTACTTACCGTCCTCGTTGTCGTCTTCATCGTCGGTCACGGTCCTGGAGGAATATGGCAAGGAGAAGCACTGGCATTATTTCCAACTCTCGCTCCATGTCTGCGTCGGCGTTTTCTGTGTACCTCCGGTGAGTGTTTCCTTTTATATTGTTTGTTTCCGTTCCCGCCCTGGAATTGCTGGCAGTCTGGTATTTCACTATTTGGTGGGTGGGTATGTCCTTTCCGGCAGCCTGTGGGAGGCCTCCTCCGACCTTGTCGGGTCTACAAAGATGGTGGTGTGTGGATGGACCGCTACTTGTTTTTCATATGCTTCATTATTTGGAGGTCCGGACCGCCAGCCTGTTGGCGGTAGTTAACCGCCACCGCTTCCGGGGCGGTGTTTACCGCCATGTTCATAATGACCACCTATGTCTTTCTTTTTGAGAAAATCTTTCACAACCAAGTTGATGCAGTGCACCAAACTCAGGACCCTAAGATAGCCACAGTCTGCCATGGCCTTGACTACGTTACTGCCTTGTCTGTGTCAACAAATCCAATTTGGAGACCTTTGGGTTGCAGCCATTCTGCTGCTTCTTCTCACTGACCACTTTCTTGAGAGCAACTTTCCTTGAGGCCATCTTAAGCTCTAAATTGGCAGTGGTACTAAGTTGCACAAGCGGAAGAGTTTAGAGGACTGAAGTAAAAGTAAAGCCTTCTCTTTGTTAGTACTGCAGGTGATGTGAGATCTCTTCTCTGGTGCACCTAAAAGCAACCAAGCAAGAAAAACATGCAGTTAGTGAAACATGGCAATGTTGCAGGTTGGAATAGTCCAGGCAAATGCAATCTTAGTGCGGTTGGTTACTTGTGTGATAAATACAAATCTGATCAAACATTGTAAAGTCAAACCACGCCACACGCCATAAAATTTCATTTCAAATCAGGTAGCACAACATGCAGATTTAGCTCTTTGCTTTATCTTCATCTGTTTTAAAAGAGACAACTGGGGTAGTCACAGAGAGGTGCTTGGGTAAATGGAATAATCCTTAGACAAATCCTGTGGTGGCAAGGTGGTCCAGGGGAAATAGAATAGTCATTAAAAAAATTAATTATGCTGCTGATGTGTCTGCGTGCTCCACAGCTGGGTTGTCCAGGGGTAAATGGAATTATTATACATCTAAAGAAACTGAATACTATAATGGGGCTGTGTGACTTTGGTGGATGGATGGAGGAATAGATGTGAATGGATTGATGGACCAAGGTCAAATACAGAATTAAATAAAATGAAATAAAAAATGTTAAAAAATAAAATTTCTAAACATTAAAAAAAAGAAAAGAAATTTAAAACATTAAAATAAAAAATTAAAATATAAAATAAAAATAAAAAACAAGCATGGTAAAGACCCACTGTCTGCATGCACAAAATGTCTGTCAGCCACATGGTAAAACAACAAGAAGGAGGAAGGGGGCATGGCAAACAAAGAACACGTGTAAGCGTATTGCAAAGGGACACTGGCTGGATGGACAAAATGGCCGCCAACCACATTGTCAAACAACAACAAGAAGGAGCAAGGAGGCATGGGGAACAAACTAAGAACACATGCAAGCCTACGGCAAAGGAACACTGGCTGCATGCACAAACTAGTTGCCAGTGACATGGTCAAACAACAACAACAAGGAGCAAGGAGGCATGGAAAACAAATTAAGAACATGTGTAAGCCTACGGCAAAGGGAAACAGACTGCATGCACAAAATGGCTGCCAGTCACATGGTCAAACAACAACAACAAGGAGCAAGGAGGCATGGGGAACAAAGAAAGAACACATGCAAGCCTATGGCAAAGGATCACTGGCTGCATATACAAAATGGCTGCCAGCCACATGGTCAAACAACAAGAAGGAGCAAGGAGGCATGGGAAACAAAGAAAGAACACATGCAAGCGTATGGCAAAGGAACACTGGCTGCATGCACAAAATGGCTGCCAGACACATGGTCAAACAACAACAACAAGGAGCAAGAAGGCATTGTCAACTACAGCGGCCCCAGCAGAAAGAACACATGCATCCTATGGCAAAGAAATACTGGCTGCATGCACAAAATGGCTGCCAGCTACATGGTCAAACTACAGCAGGGAGAACAAAGAACACATGCAAGCCTATGACAAAGACAAAATGGCTGAATGCAGAAAATGGCCGCCAGTTACATGGTGAAACAACAAATGTGAACAAGGAGGTATTGAGAACAAAGAACACATGCAAGCCTATGAACATAGACTATATAAAATGGCCCTGGCTACACGACAAACAAGGACAAATGGTGAAGGATGACACACACACACACCATGAGGAGGCATGGTGGTAACACTGAACAAAACACTAACTTTAATTCAGCAGTGCAAAACACGAACATCAACTGAGCTATAAAAATCTCATAACAACAGTATGCACATCCTCCTATGCTATCAAATATTACCACGCAACATATACATCTTTTGCCGAAAGATTAAATGCAAAAAATAGCAAACAGTTTTAATTTAATCCAATGCCCTTAATGAAGTTTTCTAAACATATACCACTGAAATATATATTTCATGCACTGATGACTACTAGTACTGGGCCTACTGGCTAGATTGCCCTTTGAAAATCTAGGCCACATAGTAAAATAATATTGCAAATGTTACAAACGTGTTTAAAAGGACAGGTACTGACCTGTGCAACAATTTTCCTTTCCAAAATATGGCAAATCAATGAAATGCAAAATAGATAATTAGGCCCAACGTTAAACTCCAGGCCACCCACCACTATACCTTTTTAAAAATCAAATGAAAGTGCAAAGAAATATTGGTGCATGCCCAAGCAAATAAACAGCACCCTTATTCAATATCTTTGGAACTTGCTTGTGTGGTATCACAAAAACAAAGTCCTTAAATCCAAAGGTATATCCAGAAGACAAAGAGAGTGATCCTTCCACCTAAAAATCCAAGTGAAAAGTGACCAAGAGATGGACAAAGCACTGGGAGGAGGCTGCTGGACAGGAACAGGAAGTTGGAGTCTTTGGCGCATGTCCTTCCTGTCTGAAAACAAATGCTTCTTTTGTTACATTGGAGAAGAACATCCACTCATAGACCACTTTTTGGATTCTGATGTATCTGCAGTAGAAAATCTACTCCAGGTGCATTTGGGCTCGTGATTAGGACTGTTTTAGCCACAGCCACGGCCAGAAGCAGCACAAGTAAACATGAAGTATTGTGGGTGTGGCCGGAATCAGTGTGATCGAACGCAATGTCTCGCACATGCTCGCGAGAGAGCATCAAAACTCAACATCGTGCACTTGAACGTACTTCACTCCATGCTGTCGTGCGACATGCCTGAATTCCACAAACTCCTCCAGCAGAAGCAGATTTCTGCATCCGGGCCTAAAAATGACCACTGAACTGACTGAAAAAGATGAGGAATGACCCAGTTCTAGCAACATACACAAACTACTAGTTGTGAACATTACATGCCAAACCCATTCCTGAGGACCTAGTCTTAATTTTTGGTTCTTCAGAGCGTTTCCCTGCATTGATTTTGTGAAAACTGTTTGTGACCCCTTTAAGTTTCCTATTCACCTTATGTAAAGAATCGCTATTTTACACTTTTAATTCCATGCAGTTAGCTCTTCATAACGTGTCTAAATTGTACTCAAATGCCATTTGTAAATAAAAATATTCTACTGCGGAATGTGAAAAAATCCTGCAAGGGCTTTGGTATGTATGGTGTCTCTGTGGCACAACAGGTGAGTGTGCCTACTTTCTATGCCTTCTAGTGGCACTTTGATATTACAAAAGGGGCTGCAGCCCCGTTAGCATCCCCCTCTGTAATACAGATAGTGCCAGTACACATTTAGGACCAGCCCCATCATAAAGGAGCATTCTCTCATTTGCATGGTGGCATGGCCCCATGCAACTGACAGAAACACTCTGCGTCTGTGCCCATGCTATATTATGGATGCAGGCACAGAAACAAAAAGGTCATCAGGAGGCATAAGAACTGCATGCCGCAAAAAGGCAGCACATAGTCAATACAACCCAGATGGTGCCCTCTGGAATGGAGTTCCATAGGCCCCTCAAGACTTCTCCGTGCAGGTGGGTGCAGTCACTCACTGAAATCACCTGCAGGCGGATCTCTTTCTCACATGAAAATCCAAGCCTGATGCACTTGCACTGTGAAAGCCAGACCATCTGCTTCAATCAGCCGGTACATCTTTCACTAATGGTGTTACAAGGCGTCCATTTTGGGGAATGTGTTCTGGTACTACTGTTGGTCTCTGAGGCTGGAAAATCAGACTCATACTACCTGCCACCTTCTGTGTGCTTTTTTCTGGCATACTATGAGGAGAATTTTTTATGCTGCTGGCTTTTTTCTCCTGAGGGCAGTTTTCATACAAGGTAATCTGCAGCTTGTTTCCATCACCGGCTGGCAAAGTGGGTTCCACAGAGGATCGTCCCATCTTCAAGTCATGAACCTATCAACCAAGAACCCAACTGTCTTGTTTAGCACTCGAGAGATTTGCTGCCCCACGGCAGCACTGGTTAATGACAGTCCTATTAGTAAAAAGGCACACTGTCCCTATTTGCACATGGTGTACCTAGTTAATGGTGGGCCACAGTGGAAGCAAAGACAGTGCAATTTTACTGAACTGCTAACTATGGATGTGTGGGATGAAAAGCTACAGAACGTAATAGGTATCAAGAGCTGTTTTATGCTAAATGTAATAAAACATGTTACCACATGAATAACAAATGTACTTGGACTTCGGATAAAGGGCTATTGAACAAAGGCTGAATCCAATCTCAGTGCATTAGATGAACCACAAAACAAATATGCATTAAAAAAAGTCCATAATTCACTAGGAAACTACAGCAAAAGGAACAGCTACTAAAGCCAGGAACTGAACCTGACCGTTTTTAAATGGTGGGGCACTGGAGTGGAGAGAGACAGACAGACAGACAGACATACACATACACACACACACACATCCCACTACCCCCGTGTTGCAGGAGGAAGTGATCAATGAGATTTTACCTATGTTCTTTGTAAAGAGTGGGATGTGTTCTTCTAGGAGAGAATATTGGGGAAAGCAATATTAAAATATGTAACAAATATTGACAACCTTAATATTGTGACACTATACTTGTCAAAGAAATGCACTTACATGAACTACAAAAATATATCTGTAAAAATATCTAAAATGCTTAAATATAAAAAAAAAGCGTACAGAATATTGTAACCACAATTTAAAGACATAAAATACAACACAAATATAAAAAACTAAGGGCCTTATTACAAGTTTGGCGGTCAGGCCGCCAACAGGCTGGTGGAGAAGACTGCCAAATTATGACTATGGCAGTGATCCCAACAGAATACAGCCAAAGCACCGCCAGCACTGCCAGTGCGGTCAGTCTGCCGCGGACGATTGGAGCCACCAGCAGGCTGACGGAGACCATGTTTCCATTAGACATATTACGAGTTTACACACTGCCAAGACAACTGCTGCGGTCAGACCCCAACAGAAACCCAGGCGGAAACTAAATGGTTAAAAGGAGACACCCACCTTCAGGAAGCCACACTCGTTCAGAGCTGCCATGGAGCCGGAACTAGATGTCATCTCGCCGCTCCTGCTCTCTGAAAGACAATGGAATCTTCACCGACGACAACAACCATATGTACGCATACTAACCTGTTACTGTTGTATATTGTTAAATGTTATACAGTTACATAACATACCATAGGGAAGGGGGTGCGAGGGCAACACTCACAAGTAACAGTACACTGACACACACACTCATATACAACTACAAAGACGCCCAAACATACATAGCACACACACTGCAGCCACCACACACACCACACATCAAGAACACCCACTTATGCATGGCCCAGTCTCACAGAATACCATACAGCATAACAACACGTCACAGCAACACCATAACCGCACCATCATCAACATATTGGCAAGCACTCACAACCAACACTAGCCAGGGACACATCACACATACAACACAATGTACATCCAACAGGGAATGAACACACACAATAAAACAATCATACAACTTACCAATCGACACACGCAGCACACACACAGCACATCATACCTATCAAACCATGCACAATACACATACTCACGCAGTCAAAGCACACAGAGCCACACACCACAGCAACAAACACATGCTAACACAAACAGCACACAATACCATCACAACCACATGTCTGCTACATACACATCCTATCCCTGTGGGACAAAAGCACTACACACACCCTCACATAGTGCCCACACAATACAGGAAACACAAGCACCACACACACACAGATATTCACTTCACACACAACCAATGTCAGCCAGAAACAACTCTAACCTAGGAGAGGAAATGCAGGACAAAGATTTACCCACAAAACCAACAACTGGTTGATTTGAATATATTTTTTGGAATACAAAATAGAAGTCATAGGGCACTGGCCAGTCCATCATTACAATAGATGGTGCACCAAATTGACTCCTGACTACCATATAACCGGCATAGGTAGGGGCACCAAGGGGGCAGGCTGGCACCTCAGAGAAGATCTGGGGAGAGAGTGGCAGAGGAGGTGGGTTTGGGCTTAGGCTTGGGAGGGGGGTTTGGTTTAGGCTTGGCAGAGGGTTGGCTCTTCTTGGGAGGGGCCGACTTCTTGGCAAGGGGAGGGGTATGGGTCCTGGCAGGAGGGTAGGGGGGGCTTTGGAGGTGGAAGGTATGGCCTTGGGGAGGGAAACTGAATGTTTAGGGCTGTCATGGGGGGATGATTATGGAAAAGGTCAAACTCTGAGAGGAAAGATTTCTTGCACACACGGGGACGTTCATAACAAAAGGGTTTGGGTGTGGAGGGAAAGAGAGTGGTTGTATGAGGTGTTGGGGTGGATGTCTTGGGTGCGTGTTTGTCGGAGGTATTCTTGTGGGTGATGGGTGAATGTGGGCATTTATGTGTCTTGTGCTGAGGGGGGTGGAGGTGTTGTGGGATGCCGTGGTGGGTGGTGACTGCAGGTATGGTGGTTGTGCTGTATGTAGGCATGTCAGTGGTTGTGGTGTCTGCAGGTGTGGTGACTGGGGTGGATGTCTGAGGGTCTGCTGGGGTGCTGTCTGCGGGTAGGGTAGGTGTGGTGGCTGGATCTGTGAATGTTGGTGTGGTGTGTGCCGGTGTGTCAGGTGTGGTGTCTGTGATGCTGAGGGTGGTGGGGGTGTCAGGGCAGGTTGTGACTGGTGATGTGTGTGCAGGTGTATGCTGCTTGTTTGTATGCCGGTGGTGTGCCTTGTGGTGCTTTGGTATGTCTGCAGTACCCTTGGCTGTTGAGGTGGATGCATGGCATCTGTTTGTGTGCTTTGGCTGGGATGGGGAAGGGGTGATTGGGATTAGGAAGAGGAAGGTGGAGGGGGGACGGGAGACAAAGGGTGACTGGGTGCCATCAGTGTATAGGCCAGAGCATGAAATGATCTATGTAGGATAGCCAGTGCACCATGAATGTCTTTTAGATTGTATGACTCTATTGTATCTGAGTTGCCAGTACCTGGATTGCATTCACGATGTTTGATTGACCCACAGAGATAAACCTCAGGAGGTCAATACCCTCCTCTCTGAGGGCAGCAAGGCTAACAGGGCTGGGACAGAGATGCCTGTGGCAAAGGAGACACCCACCCTTTCGGGTGAGCAGACACGGCAACTGGGTGGGGAGCTACAGGGAGGGCAGTGATAGAAAGGGGGGTGGTGGACAGAGATGGTGCTAGGGGGGTCCCAGATGGTTCCGCTACTGCCAAGGAGTGCCCACGTGAGGAGGATTCCAAAGATGAAGAACTGAATCCAGTCTCCCCCATGGCACTCCCCTCGCCTTCCAGGCCACTGGGTCCCTGGGTGTTGGTGTTCTCATGACTGGAGGTCCCATTGCTAGCAGCTTCCCCACTCGCCTGTATCCCATCTCCTTTGCCTGCTGATGCTGGGAAACAGAAAGTGAGGTAGGGTAATCACATTCTTTACATACCACTTACATCACACTTTACACCTCAGTAACATCACATCTAGTTGTACTACACCCCCAGATAGTATTAGTTTAGAGCCAACCTCATGTCAAAACAAGATACAGTGTACAATCCTCACTGAAAACCTTGTTAAACACCAGCTAAGCCACCTATATCACACCTACAACACCATGATAAGAGTAGAGCTATCACACCAACCAGTCCATGACAAGGTGACTTGGACACATGATACTGGGCCCCTATCCACAGCAACATAGTCAACCAACAATCAAGCTATTGGAAATATAGGTAACATAGATTTCCACATATCATGTGCACAAACTCAACACATACTAACATTTGGACCTGATGTAATGTACCAGGCAAGGGACCTTACTGTATGGTAAACACAAGACAGCAAATTGCATACAAGCCATACCCACTTCATGCCACTGAGTTCACAACCTTCACAATGGAAATTTGCAAACATGCAACTACTCTAATTGCCATATCCAAATTTGGAATATGATAGGGTCAGAACACATCACCTACACATGTATCAATAGTGATGTAGGAAAGGATGTTACATACTTTGTGGACCAAGTCATTGTCCTCCTGAAAACAAAGTATAGCATAATTATAACGGCCTAATTATCTCAGAGCATTTACCCACAGACAACCACAGGTAGTATAACTACACTTTCAATACAATGGACACCTGTCATGTACATGAAGGTGACATATAGTTCAACATACCATGCTATTATTCCATCAAAAGCCCAATGACTGAGTGGCAACATCACTATCCACACTTCAGACATGACTGTCCCGACATCTGTTTGGGAAAACCCTGAGAGGCAAGAACCACATCTGAGGCTACCATGACAGGGACATTCACCTGGATGCAAGCCAAATGCCTGACTACACACACCATTCCACTCACATGTTTATGTGAACTTCCACAGCTGCACCACAATGTAGTCAGTGCAAACAAAAGGTTTCCATACAACTAGGGCTCAAAATATATCCTAAATAGCAACATGAATCATGTTTAATTCTCATTACAAAGTAGATTTATTACTGAACCTTACAATATTAGGATGATGTTGGCAAAGAACAGTTAAGATTGTAACTGTGTACAAGATATCTTTGCCTATGTATCATGCCTACAACACAATGGCTAAGGAAATAGTTGTGTAGCCATTTCCCACCTGCAGAGCATGAACATGGTACTAACATTCATAGTTCAGATATCAGTTCCCCCATGGGTTCCTACATCTAGGATGTCCACTCAGAAGACACATGTTAGAAAATGTCCCTCTGAAGGGTCACCCCAAACTTTTTGCCTTCCTCCTCCTCTTTTTCTGACCTCATATTTGTTGGCTTTAGGACTCTAGACACTTTACCACTGCTAACCAGTGCTAAAGTGCAGGTGATCTCTCCCTAAAAACATAGTAACATCGGCTCATACCCAATTGACATATTTAATTTACTTGCAAGTCCCTAGTAAAGTGCACTACATGTGCCCAGAGCCTGTAGATTAAATGCTACTAGTGGTCCTGTAGCACTGATTGTGTCACCTACATATGTACCCCCCAAACCATTCTCGGCTGGCCACTGCAAGGCCTGTGTGTGCAGTTTCACTGCCTCTTCAACTTGACATTTAAAACTACTTGCCAAGCCTTAAACTCCCCTTTTTCTACATACAAGTCACCCCTAAGGTAGGCCCTCGATACCCCATTAGGCAGGGTGCTGTGTAGGTAAAAGGCAAGATACGTACTTATGTGTTTTACATGTCATGGTAGTGAAAAACTCACAAATTAATTTTCCAATACTGTGAGGCCTGCTCCTCTCATGGACTAGCCTTAGAACTGCCCTCATGTACTTTTAAGTGGTAGATTCTGATCTGGAAGGAGTAGCTCTGTCATGATTAGTATTACTAGATTGGTAATAGAAAACCCTGCTTCCTGGTGAAGTTGGATTTAATATTACTATTTTAGAAATTCCACTTTTAGAAAGTGGGCATTTCTCTACACTTACTGCAGGTCTCCAATTCACATTTGGTCTGTGCTGGTTGACAGCTCCCCTTGTGCGTTCCACCAAGACAGCCATAAACACAGTATACTCAGTTACACCTCCATTCATCTGCATACTGAATGGGTCTCCCTAGTTAGGAAGAGTGGAGGGGTTTTTTCTTATATTTCAAAGGCCAATGGCCTTCCTACACATAAAGGACTGATAATCCCCCACAGGGATCCTGGCAGACAGCACTGGGCTGAAAGGGGAACTTGTGCACTTCAAAACCACACTTTGAAGTCTCCCCCACTTCAAAGGCATTTTAGGGCATATAAACTGGTGTCTGACCCCATCAAATGAGACACTGCTGGATCTACACCTGAACTCTGCCAGAGGCACTGCCTGTCTGCCCAAAGAACTCATCTGAACTGCTCTGCTGAGAAGGACTACTGCCCTGCTTATTGCCCTGCTGCCTGCCTGCCCCTAACTGTGTTGGAAGGATTCTACCTTCCCCAAAAGTGCACTCTATAAGGGCTTGGATTGAGCTTGGCTCCTGTTCTGAAGTCTCAGGGCAACAAAGACTTGACCTACTAGCTTTCAGCTAGCTCACCGACTTCAGAGACACCAGCAACGACTTCAGTGAAGCCAGCATAACTCTGCAGCCTGCTCCAGCTCTGTGGACCTTACTGCACGCAACAACCATGGCCTGCAAAGCAAGCCTGTCGCTGCAACGACGCCACTGACGCCCTACAGTGTTATTGCAACACTTTGAAGTCAACACATCATGTCTTGACTGACTGGATCCATCCACCCGCCGGGTCACAAGGAACCAATGCCTCACCACCAACGTTGCACCAGCTCCCCTGTAACCGGATGGAACCGCCACCTCGTCTCCCCTGCCTCGCAGTATGGAACTGACACCTCAACTCCCCAGAAGACGCGAGGGACTGACGTTGTGTCGGCACCAGCAACGCCTCACCTCCCCAACTCCGTGTGACGTCTTTGCTTCTTCGTTTTCAAAGGTACTGTGCCTGAGGGTCTGTGTGACTCCGTGACCGATGCCTGTGCAGTCGAACTATTGGGAACGACTCTGTGAACGACGCCGTGATAGTCCCGGTTGGAGCTATTGTGTTTCTGAGCGCTTTAGGGGGATTTAGGCTCTCATTACAACCCTTGCGGTTGGTGATAAAGTGGCGGTAATACCGCCAACAGGCCGGCAGTAACAAAAATTGAATTATGACCACAGTGGAAACCGCCCAAACAGACAGCCACTTTAACACGGCAACCGCCACGGCGGTAGCAACAAGCACTACGGCGGAAACCGCCACAGCCAGACGGAAGACAATGTTCCGCCCACTGTATTAAGGCAGGCCTATCCGCCACTTTTTCAGGGGCAGGACCAACAACATCAAAAGCACAGCAGAAACAGAACACAGAGGTCGAAGGACTCACCTCTGGAGACACAGGGAACAACCACAACGCCATGGAGCCCGAGTTGCACATCTTCCCCATGCTGCTATACCTCTTCATGCATGACGAACATCAATGCCGGCGAAGACAACCACGGTGAGTACCGCCGACTAGCACACAAGGGAGGGGGGAGGAAAAAGAGAGTGACACACAAAGCAACACGCAACACCCTCACCCCTAACACCATACACAGAAACAGATGCAATAACATTACAAATCCACCCCGTACACCTCAGGAATAATGCGAGGACAAAAGGAATTGATTAAACTGAGTGTAATAAGATAAAATACTATAAATACCTGCTTCTAAATCAAAACAGCATATACATATATATATACAAATGGAGGGACACTGCCCAGTCTTCAATGTCGGTGGGCCACATGGCCACACCACATAGGCCAAGGCCCCACCTCACTCCTGCAACAACACGGAGATAACACTGCAGGGGCATCAGGTCGAAAATACACAGGCACCTCAGGGGGACGGGGAATCAGGGGGCACCTCAGCCGGAAGATGGTACAACACCACTGGTCCTGGAGAGGGCTACATGCCCTGTGCAATATCCTGGGGAGTGCAAGGCAATGAACAGGTGTTCAGAAATCGAAAGAGCTTTCACTTCATGAATGTGCAGATAGTGTGCCTGGCGGACCAGTACATTTCCCACGTCAATGCAAAGTATCCTGGGTCTGTGCATGATGCCTTTATCCTGAGGAAAAGCAGCATCCCTTATGTGATGGCTCAACTCCGGAGGCACTGGGTGTGGCTAACAGTGAGCCCTGGTTCCCACCCAGTGGATGTTGGTGTATGGGTATGGTGTGGGCCCTAAGGGTAAGTGTGTGTCTAACAGTTGTCCCTCGATATTTGCAGGAGACTCTGGTTACCCCAACCTCTCATGGCTACTGACCCCTGTGAGGAATCCCAGGACAAGGGCAGAGGAACATTTCAATGAGGCACATGGGTGAACAAGAAGAATAATAGAAAGGACATTCGGCCTCCTGAAGGCCATGTTTTGTTGCCTCCATCTAACAGGGGGATCCCTGTACTACTCACCCAAGAAGGTGAGCCAGATCATAGTGGCATGCTGTATGTTGCACAACCTTTCCTTACATTGCCAGGTGCCTTTTCTGCAGGAGGATTAGGCTGGAGATGGGCGTGTGGCAGCAGTGGACCCTGTGGACAGTGAAGATGAGGAGGCAGAGGATGAGGATGAGGACAACAGAAGTGCTATTATAAGACAGTACTTCCAATGACACACAGGCAAGACAGTGTAATTACACTTTACATTGACAGTTTTGTATTTGACATTGTCACTGGCAGGCTAATTTTCAAAATTCTATGCCTATTTACTGTACCCTTTGGCATCTCTATTTTCAGATATCAGTGCCCCACTCTGGCACCTGGTGTGTTGACTGCAGCCTACTACAGGTCATTCCAAAGTATTTATTCCTGTACAGTTGTATTGCAGTGTGTAAAGCTTGTTAAACGAATACATGGTTAAATCATTTGACAGACTCCATACTTGTATTTTTTAAAGGGTGTTTATTTAAGTGCTAAGCAGTGGAGGGGGTAGTGGAATAGACTGGGTTGATGGTGGAGGAAAGTCCAGGATAGAGTCCAGTCTATTTATATCACAGGTGCATTGTCCAAGGGTGCATAGGAAGGGGAGCAATGGCAGTTCAAGGTGGACATGGTGACAGAAGGGTGACAATCAGGAGCATCTTATTTCCTGGCAGGGGTCTTGGCAATAGTCTCTGGCTTCTGCCTGGATTGCAGGGACCGTTTGTGGGGTGGTTCTTCTTCTGCAGGGGGAGGGGTGCTGGTGGCCTGTTGTTCCTGTGGCAGGGCCTCCTGTCCACTAGCGGCAGCGGAGGTGGAGGGCTGTTCATCAGTGTGGCTGGTGTCAGGGGCCCGTGGTGTGCCACGGCCTCCCTCATGGTGTTGGTCATGTCTGCCAGCACCCCTGAGATGGTAACCAGGGTGGTGTGAATGTCCTTCAGGTCCTCCCTGATCCCCAGGTACTGTCCCTCCTGCAGCGCTGGGTCTCCTTCAACTTGTCCAGTATCTGGCCCATAGTCTCCTGGGAATGGTGGTATGCTCCCAGGATATTGGTGAGTGCCTCCTGGAGAGTCAGTTCCTTGGGCCTGTCCTCCCCCTGTCACACAGCAGTCCTCCCAGTATCCCTGTTGTCCTGTGCCTCCGGTCTCCTGAACCCTGTGCCCACTGCCACTGACTCCATGTCACTGATCATCCTGTGTTTGTGGGGTTACCTGGGGTACCTGTAGTGGTGGACACACTGCTGATTGACGTGTCCTGGGGACCGAGGTATGGGCCTGCTGGGTGGGTGCTATGCTGGTGTTTCCTGAGGGGGAGGCTCTGTGGTGGTATCGGACTGGGCCTGGGTAACCGACTGTCTGGAGATCCCTGATGGGCCAGGTTAGTCATCCTGATCCAGGCATCCAGAGCGGCTGTCATCACTGTGGGCCACTTCTGTGGGAGGACTGGGTGTTGCTGGCACCTCCTCTCCGGTGACGTTGTGTGGTGGACCTGTGGGGATGTAAATGCAGTGTTATTGTTTCTGCGTGTGACATCTTGTGCATGGGTGTGTTGCCCTCTATGGTTGTGATTGCCCTGTCAGCTTTGCCTTGTGTGAGTTGTGATTTTGTGGGCTAGGTGATTCTCTCTAATGTGCATGCTTTAGTGATGGGTTTCCATGCAGGGCTGTGAGTGATGTCTATGCATTGGTGGTGCATGCAGTGCTTGGTAATGAAATGGGTGGGTTGTGATGGTGGGGTGTATGTGAGGTGGTGGAGTGAGGATAGAAGTGTGGGTATGTGATGACATGCAGGTGCGGGGGTGAAAGTAGTAAAGAGTTGACTTACCAGAGTCCAGTCCTCCTGCTACTCCTGCCAGGCCCTCAGGATGCATGATTGCCAAGACTTGCTCCTCCCATGTTGTAAGTTGTGGTGGAGGAGGTGGGGGTCCACCGCCAGTCCTATGTACTGGTATCTGATATCTGGTGTCTTGCTGCTGAGAAACGCACCTTGTTCTACCTCTTTCTGATGTCATCCCTTGTCCTGGGGTGCTGTCCCACGGCGTTGACCCTGTCCACGAAACTCTGCCATAGCTCCATCTTCCTAGCAATGGATGTCTGCTGCACCTGTGATCCGAATAGCTGTGGCTCTACCCGGATGATTTGCTCCACCATGGCCCTTAGCTCCTCCTCAGAGAATCTGGGTGCCTTTGTGGTGCCATGGGTGTAGTGTGTGTGGTGGGTGTGTGTGAGGGGGTGGGGTGATGAGTTGGGTTGTGTGCTGTAAGGTGCATGGATGGTGTATGGGTGATGGTGTTCTGTGGCTCTCGTTCTGTAGGGTGCTCCTGGTGTCTCTTGCTCTCTGGCGGCAATTCTTTCTAGTCGTAAAGGGTTGTGGGTAATGTGGATGTGTGTTTTATATTGGTGTGGGTGTGGTGTGTTTATGTGTATTAGATGTGTGTAGTTTGAATTGCCCATTGTAGTGCTGTTTTGTTAGGTTGTGTGTATTTTGAGCTCAGGGGTATGTACCGCCAATGGTTTACTGCGGTTGAATGGCTGCGGTGATTTGTGGGTCATAATGATGTGGGCGTAGTTCTGCTGGCGTAACGGTGTGGGTTTGGATACCACCAGTTTATCACTGACCATTTGGATGGTGGACTTGTGTGTATGGCTGTATAGTGACGGATTGCTATGTGTGTGTCATAATATGGGTAGCGGTACACCGCCGCGCCGGCGGTATGTTGGCGGCAGTCAGCATGGTGGTAAGCGGGACTTACCGCCAATGTCATAATGAGGGCCTTAATCTTTAAAAATTCATAACTTTGCTTGTGAACATTGGATTTTCATTGTTTTGACCTTATTTTATTCCGATAAATATTATCTATTGTTCTAAACCTATGTGGTGTATTTTTGTGGTGTGTTCAATGCGTTACTGTAGGGTTTATTGCACAAATACTTTACACATTGCCTTCTAAGTTAAGCCTAACTGCTCAGTGCCAAGCTACCAGAAGGTGGGCACAGGATAATCTAATATATGTTGTGCCTTACCCTGACTAGGATTGTGGTCCCTACTTGGCAAGGGTATATACCTGTGCCAACTAGAAACCCCATTTCCAACAACACATTACAGAGGCCTATGTACATCCCTCACTTACCAAGGGGGTACACCTTGTAACAGGCCTGAATAGGTTTTGCAAGAATGGCATGTGAAATGTCAGATGGACATCCCAGCCTCACATGATGATGTGACTCATCAGAAACCTTATGAAAAGTAGGAATTAATTGGAATTGTTAGACTCTATGTTGCACGTAGACATGGATAAAGGGACATTGGAATGGACAGAGGGCAAAGACCTGGACAACTTACCATCATGATTTTGGGAGTATTGATTTGTAGGTGGGAAGGAACAACCAGCACGGTATAAAAAGCGGTATAGTGGTACACATATGACACAGTCACATGTGCATCATCATATGCTTCTGTGCAGAAGGGACAACATAGGTAAGTAATATGTCCCTATAAACAATAGAATGTGCACACTTGTGTACCAATATTAGGGACTGTACATCTATTTGTTCTTTGGAGATAGTTGTCCCTTTGCACCTACCACATTTTAAGAGCTCAGAATCTTTCACATCATACACTAACCTAGTAAACGGATGAAAATGTGTTAAGTCTGTACTTGCCCCCTTGTGGCTGCTGTGCTGCCCTCAAATGCCCATCCAACTCCGGTAGGCCACCGCCAATATGCAAGCTATTAGGGGGGTCAAGGTCTAACGGGCAGCCCTTCCTTCTTGGGAGGACATCCCCAGCTGGGCCTCTGCGTTCTTCTGGGTCAAGCGTCTCAAGTCCTCCCACCGCTTCCTACAGTGGGTGCTCCACAGACTGTGGACCCCCAGGGTCTGCACTTTCTTGGTGATGGCACGCCAAATCCCCTTTTTCTGATGGGCTTTGACCTGCATGGATGACACAGACAAGAAGAGAATGTTATATCCACATGTACTATACCAAAAAAAACAGGGTGAAAGTACAAGTTAGTGCACGTAGCCATACACAAACTGCCTACAACATCCCCTTAAATGAGGAATGACCATCTGTGGTCAGTCCATGTGTGACATTGAGACAGGCATACAACATGCATATCCAGCAACAGGTGTCAGCTTGAAACATATGACCAGACCATAAGCATATCTCTAAACATGGTATATCTGTCAAAATATTTTTCACTCCACCTTCAATTATCATGTAATACAGTGTGTAGGTGGGTCAAGGTACATACATTACACATTCTCTACTATGTCTCAGGACTCAAAACCTTTCTATGCACATGTGCACATGTCCATCTACCCACACATATTACCTCAATCTTTCATTTAACCACGTTTCCTGAACATCATCATACACTCAACAGTTTAAACATTGGTATTGCGTTGCACGTACCTGCTCTTCTGGTGCACCATAGAGCTGTCCATACATGGGTAGGAGCCCCCCCACAAGCTTGTCCAGCTCTTCCTCCTAGAAGGCAGGGGCCCTATCACCTGCAGGCTTGGCATGATTGCTCCCTGAGACAGTACACAGCAGCTCAGGCCGTGGAGGTCTTGCTGGCAGCAGTGTCAGGAGTCAAGTGAGAGATGAAGTATGAGATGGTGGTCACGTCCGCCACGTACAAGACCATAACTACCAGCGGACATTGCCATTGCCTCATGTTAGAAAAGGGGTCTCTGGCTGGCAGTCAGTTTGCACTCTGTACAAGCAGGGATCCTCACTCTAGTCAGGACAATGAAGAAACACGCTTAGATAACCCTGCTTACGCCCTTGGGGTTTGGAACAAGCCGTCAGGATTATCTCAGAAGCAATGTGTAATGTATTTGTACCAACACACATAGTAATACAGTGAAAACACTACAAAATGGACACCACACCAGTTTAGAAAAATAGGCAATATTTATCTAAATCAAACAAGACCAAAATGAAAAAATCCAACATACACAAGTCAAGATATGAATTTTCAAAAGAATAACGGTCTTACTCCATAGAAAACAATGGAAACGTTGATTTTACACAAAGTACCTAGTTTGCTTGAAAAATAAAGCCGCACAAAACTCAGCGATGCATTGATTTCTTACTCCAAGTGAGGCCGTAGGTTATTTTCTTCTCCGGTAGGGTCGGCGATACGTCATTTTTGTCCTTTGCAAGAGAGCGATGCATCGATTTCCGGATGGTGAACCTTGGAATAGCGTTGATTCATCATGACATTGATGCCCAGGGATGATGCATGAGAAATACAGTTGCATGGTGTTAGAAAACCTCATTGCGTGGGGTATGCGTCATCATCAGCAGCCTTAAGCAGGTGTTGCATCATTTCTCCAGCAGCGATGCGTCGATTTCTCAGCGCAATGCAGGTGGAGTGTCAATTTTCGTGGCGCATCGTTTATCAGCCCGGTTGCAGATGGTGCGTTGAGAATGTCCCCGTACGGCGTTCTCTGCATGGGTTTCAGCTCTTGTTCTGCCAGCTTCACCTTTCAAGGGCCCAGGGACTGGATAGGGCAACACTTGACAGGGCAGGAGTCTCAGCAGAGAGTCCAGGTGCTGGCAGAGGAAGTATTTGATGTCCCTGAGACTTCAAAACAGGAAGCAAGCTCAGTTCAAGCCCGTGGAGATTCTTCTTCAAGCAGGAATGCACACAACAAAGTCTAGTCTTTGTCCCCTTTCACAGGCAGAAGCAGCAACTGCAGGATAGCCCAACAAAGCACAGTCACAGGCAGGGACATCTCTTCAGCTCTTCTCCTTCGCAGAGGTTCCTCTTGGTTCCAGAAGTGATCTAAAGTCAGGGGTTTTGGGTCTAATATACCCCTTTCTGCGTTTGAAGTAGGTAAACTTCAAAGGGGAGTCTCTGTTATACAGGAACCTGCCTTGCCCAGGCCAGGCACCACTCCTCTCTCCACTCTAGCCCAGATGGCTCATCAGGATATGCAGGCTACACCCCAGCTCCCTTTGTGTCACTGTCTAGAGGAGATTCACAAACAGCCCACTGGTAGTCTGAACCAGACAGGGAATCCACAAACAGGCAAAGTCATAGAATGGTTAAAGCAAGAAAATGCCTACTTTCTAAAAGTGGAATTTTCAAACTAACAATCTAGAATGCAACTTCAATAACAGATGTATTTTTAAATTGTGATTTCAGAGATCCCAAACTCCAATTTCTATCGGCTCTCAAAGGGAAACTGCACCTTAAGAATATATAAAGGCAGCCCCCATGTTAACTTATGAGAGAGATAGGCCTTGCAACAGTGAAAACTGAATTTAGCAGTATTTCACTGCTAGGACATGTAACACACATGAGTACATATCCCACCTTTAATATACACTGCACCTTGCCCATGGGACTACCTAGGGCCTACTTAGTGATGCCTTACATGTATAAAAAGGGAAAAGTTAGGCCTTGTCTTGACCTGAACGCTTCTTACCGTTGTAATCTGCCAGTCTCTGGGCATCATCAGGTTTCTTGCTTGTTCTGGATTGACCAAGGTAGGGGAAACCCTTTCCAGTAGCCACGGTGCTGCTGATAATGGAACACCAAGCAGGCCGTAACCACCAGAAGGAGTCCCAGAGGGAAAAAAACTAACTTGGGAAAAACCTCAGATCAAGGAACTCTTGAAAAAGATATAAAGAAAAGAGAAAGTGAGGGACAAAAATTCTGGAACTGTTTGCAATGCAAGGAACAGAAGTCTAACTGTGCTTATATACTGACAAACAGGAAGTGACATGCAGGAAGTAATGAAGACACCATCTTGGATTGGGAAAAGCCACATTAAAGTAAATGGATAAATAGCTGTAGAACAAGAAGAAGGGAGCAAAGCATGCAGGGAAGGAAACACAGACTTCTGGGAAAGAGAAAATATGGCCGAGAAGAAACAAAAAAAGAAAAAGAAAAAAAGAAGAAAAGAAGAAAAACAGTAAAAAACAGGTAAGTAAAACTAGGGGGGTAAAAGGTGGGTGCAGTGTGAAACAGAGGCCAAAGGGAATGTTTCAGGTCACGCTGCGGCCCAAAAAACAGCTTGTGACCTGAAAAGCGGCCCGTGTCAGAAACGGCCGTCCGAGACGCGGACCACCGATCTGACCGTGGACTGCAAGTGGGACGCTGCCGGTCTTTGCAGCATCACAGTAGATCCCCTCCCTGAAGCCACAGGCTTGTCCAGAAAATGCTGAAAAAATGTGCAGACAAAGCGAGGAGCATGGACTGAGGACGCATCCTCCCAAGAACAATCACTATTATGGTATCCCTTCCAGCGAATCAAGAATTGGAGACGATTCCGAAAAAGGTGAGAATCGCAAATCTCTTGTACTTCTTACTCAAGGTGGCCATCAACCAAAATAGGAGGATAACCATGAGCATTTCTCTTGTAGGGATAAAGAATAAAAGGTTTGAATTGAGAGACATGAAAAACAGGATGAACCTTCCAAGACAATGGTGGACGAAGTCGAACTGAGACTGGGTTTAAGCGCCATAGTAACGGCGTTTGAATTTATTCTGGGACAGGTGAAAAGATAAAAACTCAGAAGAAAACCAGACCTTGTTTCCAGGCTGGTAAGATGGTGCAGGACTACGCCGAGTATCAGCTACCTTCTTCATGTACATTTTGTAGCTAAGAGATTGGTACGTAGCAGGTCCTGAACCTGACGGAGATTTCGAACAACTGAGGAAACTGCGGGAAGAGAGGAATCCTTATTAGTGATGGTAGGAAAAGCATAAGGGTGGAAACCATAAGTACAAAAAAAGGTGTAGACTTTGTTGCACTGAGGACTGTATTATTATAGGAAATTTCAGCCAGTGGTAGATATGAAGACCAATTACTTTGAATTGCATTACAAAAGCAGCATAGACATTGTTGTAATCCATAATTTAGGTGTTCAGTTTGACCATTGGTCTGCGGATAGAAACCAGACGATAGAGCCACCTCAATATGTAAAAATTACAAAATGTTCTCCAAAAACGGGGCACATATTGAGGTTCTTGATCGGAAATGATTACTTGAGGGAGGCCATGCAATTGAAATACATCTTGTACAAAGACTTGACTCATTTCTTTAGCGGTGGGTAATTTCTTTAGGGCAGAAAAATGAGCCATCTTAGTAAAAGAGTCAACCGTTACCATTATTACCTGATAGCCTGCAGAGGATGGCAATGAACATATAAAATCTGTGGTCAACGTATGCTATGGAACGGATGGTACAGGGAAGGGCATCAATAAACCTGCTGGCTTAGTCCTAGGTGTCTTAGTTTGAGCACTTATTGGGCAAGATCTTACATATGTTTCCGCATAAGATTTCACCGCGGGCCACCAAAAGGAGTAGAGGAGCAGTTCCTGTGTGTTCCTAATTCCACGATGTCCAGCAATAGGGTTGTGACACATTTGTATGGCTTCAGTTTGCACCTTCTTAGTAGGCAAAAAAATGTGTTTTTATGATAGTAATACTCCTGATGCTTCTGTAGGTGGGAAGTTAAAGCTTTCCATTCTTCCATGGGTAAATTTTGATACTCTGCTTTCACACAACAGATAAAGGATTGAACGACTCCCACTATTCGACATGGCTCTATGATGTGTGGATAAGTAGTGTTTGTACTCTCCGGATATCGGCGGGATAAGGCATCTGCTACAACATTTTGGGATCCAGGTATGATTGCTACTACAAAATCATATTGGCTAAAAAAGAAAGCCCATCTGGCTTGCCGACTTTTCCGGCATTGAAAACTGCAGAGGCATTGTAGATTGCGATGATCTGTTCTAACTTCAAATGCCTCCTGTGAACCCATTAGAAAATGTCTTGATTCCTTACAGGAAACATTTAATGCTAGTAATTCCCTCTCCAACACAAAATAGTTTTGTTCTGCATCTGACAACACATGGGATAGGTAAAAGACAGGATGTTTGAGGCCATCATCGTCTTGTCTTTGTTGTAACACGGCTCCAATAGCTCTATCTGATGCAGTGTGTAGTGTCAGGATGACGCAATATCGGCACTTGTGTAAAGGCACGTTTTAGACTCTGAAAGGCTCTTTATGCTTCTTTTGTCCAACTGAAACCCTTCTTTAGACTTTCTTTATTGATGGTCTGGGTTATCTGACCTTGTTGCTGGGCAAAGTCTTTTATAAATTGTTTGTAGTAATTGGATAACCCTAGAAAGCACTGTGTCTCCTTAACAGAAGCAGGAGAAGGCCAATCTAATATAGCTTGTACCTTTTCTGGGTCCATGGCGATGCCAACTTAATTGATATGGAAACCAAGATATTGAACCTCGGTCTTGCTGAACTCACACTTTTCAGGCTTACAGTACAGATTGTTTTGTCAGAGTCTTTCCAGAACCTGAAGAACATGCTTTGTATGGTGTTCAGGACAACAAGATTATACCAGAATGTCATCTAGATAGATGACAACACTTTGGTTGAAAAGATCAGAGAAAACTGAATCCATACATTTTTGGAATATGGAAGGTGCATTAGTCAGACCAAAATGCATGACGCGGTATTCAAAATGGCCTAATGGAGTACAAAAAGCGATCTTCCATTCATCACCTTCCTTAATCCGTAAAAGATGATAGGCACCGTGGACTGCTTCCAAAATATCCTTAAGGTAGGGGATACCTATCCTGGGTAGTAATTTTATTCAACTCTCGAAAGTCTTTATAGGGGCGGCGATCTTTAGTCTTTTTTGGTACAAAGAAAAGAGGAGCCCCAGCAAGTGATGAAGAGGGAACAATCAATCCGCTTTTCATGCTTTCATCTATGTATTCCTTAAGTACTTTTCTTTCCTGCTCTGATAAGTAATACATTATTCCGAATGGAACTACTTCCCCAGGTGTCAAAAGAATAGCACAGTCATAATCCTGATGAGGAGGCAAAATGGGTTTTTGAGGTTTATGGAACACGTCGGAGTATCCTTGATAGCATCTGGGTATTCCTTGAAACATATTAATAGTACTGCTTGCTTCAGTGGAAGAGAAAATGGACCCTTTCGGAAACCAAGAGGAATCTGTTGAATAGCAATGTAATTGAGAAAAGTGGGATGAGAGTGATATAGTCCGTGTTTCCCAATTTATATATGGATTATGTCATGTTAGCCAAGGAATACCCAGAATCATAGTATGGTTGGGAGAAGATATCAAGTCAAAGGCAACATATTCCTTATGTCTTCCAAATTGCAGGCAAAGGGTAGGAGTAGTATCCACCACTGGTCCGGAAGTTAAAGGAGAGCCATCTATGTTTGAACATGTTCGGAGATCTCTTTAAGAACGCGAGGTATTCCTTTTTCCTTAGCCCATGTCTCATCTAGGAACATCTCACTGGCTCCACAATCTAATAATGCAAATACTTGTTCTTCCTGGTTAGGGCACAGTAGAATTACAAAAAATATGAAAAAAAAGCTGTGGTATCTTCTCTGGAGGAGCAGATGGAAGGTATCTCAATGCCTCCCATCCCCTTCCTTCTCACAGGGGATGGGAGTTGGCTTTTCCCGACGGCCTGGTGGGACGGATAGGACACATTCTAATTAGATGACCCCCACTGCCACAATAAAGACACAAGCCTTTGCATCGTTTGTTTTCTCGTTCTGCTTCAGATAACGGTCCACGAGCAACATCAATTTGCATGGGTTCTTCTTCTGTGGAGGCTGGTTTCTCTGGCTGGTTTTCTTCAGGGCAGCGTGCAGAAGAGCTCATTGCTACTGATTGGGACTGAAACCTTGATCTTCGTTTCTCCAATCTATGTTCTTGTAAATGGTACTCAATATTAAATGCCCAGTCCATCAATTCTTTCATTGATTCTACCTGGGTGGAATGCACCAGTTCATCCCTTATTTCGTCTCTTAACCCTCGATGGAAGAGTGTCACAAAAGTGCGTTCAACCTATGTGGTTTCAGCCGCTAGTTGTTTGAGACTGGTTATGGAAGTCAGGACATCCTGATTCCCTTGTTGCATCTCACTTAACGCCTTTTCCGCAGCGGCTTCCAGTCCAGGTCATTCGAACATCTGTTGAAAGTCTTGAAGAAAATCTGAATAGTTGGATAATACAGAGTCATTGACAGCTACCAAGGGGGTTGCCCGGGCTATGGCTGAAAACCCTCACCCACCAGGGTTACCCTTGGTGGCATGCTTCATCATTGGGTTTCTTCCCGTTCTGCTACGGATCAGGGTGTGCTACAACCTACTGGATATGTGGGAGCACTGATGTAGTCTCGTGAATGTGAATCACAGGAGGGATAGAAGTGTTGGGGTCTTGGGTGAGTTACAAATATCTGTCTCCTAGTAATTCCAATGATTTAATAGATCTCTTGGAGGCGGTATGATTAAAAAGGGGCTGCAGAAGTGGGGGATGTAATATACCTGACTTCCTAGTCTACCTGTTTCGGAGCCTTACCCCTAGGGTCCTCTTCAGGACCAAAGTGGACTGCCTGGTGCCATCCCTGGTTTGACTACCTCTAATGAAAGCATAAATAATACATGCTCAGTGATATGGTGCAATTCACCTTACTAATGTGGTGTCATAAGATGATACCCATCATTTATGGTGTCCGTCATTGATTCTCTGTAGTATTTGGATTCTCATATCATAGCTCCTCCAGGAAGGGCGTGTGCTTGTAGTCACACTTTCCTCAAAGCGACACTCCCGCTCTGTACCTAATGCTCACCTCCCCGGGGTCTGAAACTAAAGGCACATCATGACCCAGACCCAGTAGGAAGGCTCTGAAGCTCTCAGATACTACCAGCACACAGGCTGATGCAGGCTTAGCAACCTTAGGCTTACTATATAGGAGGCCATCCTCCCAGTAGTTTAAGTGTGATCCAGACTCTTTGCCAGATGCCTGGTGTGCAGCCTGCTGCCACAAAACCTCCAGAGTAGGGCATGTCTTCTGTGCCCCACAGAATGCCTCCCTGGTGGGTCCCTCTTCCTGCTGCCACTGAGTCAGCTCGGGGACCTACCCCAGTTCAGCCACTTGTTCCCCGGTAGGCTCCAGGGCATCCCCCTCATGTTCAGCCTCCTCCTGGACCATGGGAACTTCTGGAGCCTCTTATCCTTCCTCCTTCTGGCAGATACCTGGGCCACTCTTTCAGTCTCCAGGGTCTCCCCATCGCCCTGATGGGATGCCATTGACCAGGTGGATACACACACACACCCAGGCAGATCCAACATCTCCAATTGAGACCTGTGTTCCACCTCCTTCTAAGGAGAATCCTCCAGGTCATTGCCAAGCAGACAAGATACTCTACAGGCATGGTTGGACTCACAGCTATTTTCAAGGCACCTGAGAGACCCCCGCCCCCCCATTCAAAGAGAACCTTCGCCACTCTGCACAGGTGCTCTGAGTTGTCTACCACAAATACTTGGGGAAGTACATGGGAATCTATCAGCTCTTCAGATACCAGGTGACTTCTCACAGTAGTCACACTGGCTCCTGTGTCTCTCAGAGCCTCCACCCTCTGTTCATTGATGGTCACCCACTGCCTGTACTTCTTAGTGTTCTCAGGCACAAGCTTTCTCTGGACCACCTCACTGTCCTCTAGTGAGACAAGGGTCATCTCAGCTGGCTCCCATCCACTTGGAACCATCTCCACCTCAGCGCTACACTGACCAAACCCGGAGACTGAGCACCAATAGGTGCCAGTGTCCACTTGGGACATTTGGGATCCCCCCTCACAGGACCCACCTGGTCACAAGCATAACATTTGCTGGAACCCTCCTCTGCAGGTTTCCCTTTAGAAAAACCAAGGTGTCTTTTCCACTGGGGCTGGAAATCCTTACCCTGGGAACTAGGTTGGTTTTCTCTAGAGAACTCCTCCTGTTTGCCCTTACCCCCTTATTCTTCTGAGAGGGATCCTGCCCACCTTTGGCGTGGTCTCCCCCATACCTCTTCTGGATCCTGATGCTCTCTGAACGGTCTGCTTCCTGGCAAGCTTCTTGGGGTCAGTCAGCTTGCTGTCAATCAGGTGCTGGTGCAGCTCTGGAAAACAAAGACTATACAAATTCTCCCAAGCAGTACAATTTTACAGCCCCTCAAAAGTTGTTATCTTACTGCCCTTCACCCAACCATCCAGTGACCTGCAAAAAGAGGCAACACATTCCAACCATGTTTGGGATTCCTTCTTTTTGTAGGACCTAAACGTGTCCTTATACTCCTCAGGGGTGAGACCATACGTTGTGAGTAGGGCATCCTTCATGATAGAGTAAGTGAGCCCCTGAGGATCCCCTAAGGATGTCGGAGTATCCCTCTCCTCTACCTCAAAGTGCTTCCATAGACTTGCCCCCAATGTGCTTCAGGGACCAGATTCAGGTGGACAGCAGACTCATACCCCTTGAACCACAGATATATGTCATCCTCCCTCTTGTAATACTTCACTAAGTCCTTTGGAATGTGTACCCTCCTGTCAGGCTGCACTGAGGTACTGCTGTCAACTCCTCTACTAGACTGGCTCCTCTGATCTAATTCCCTCAAACTAAGCTCATGACCCAGCAGTATCTTCTTCTCCTCAATGACCAGTCTCCTCTCTTCCATCTCCAGCTGGTGAGCCCTCTCTGCCTGTCTGTCCTGCAACTCTTTAGGAGTCAGACCCCTGGATGACACACTGTTACCTGCCCTGGAGACCCTCCCCCAGGCATAACGGGTACATCCACTACACCATTGAGAATACTCTGCACCTCCCCATCCTCATCCTCCTCCTCTGTGTACCCCCAAGCCTCATTGGCTGTCAACCAGGCCCTCAGTGCCTTTTGCAGCTCCTCCTTCCTGGAGGGATCTTAATGGGACAGGCAAGATCCTTACAGAACTGTTTCAGTTGAGCAACTGTGTAACTTTCCAGTTTCCCTAACTCAAAAACAGCTCCAGCTGGTGCATCTCCATTTTGAGACATGATAGAAAATCAAAAGTGCAAAGTTCCAAGGCAGAAACAAGATTTCCCAATGAGAAGTTCAAGAATCAACAAAAAGATCACCAAAAATATGGAAGCAGGTAAAAGTCCAAAAAGAGCAAAAGCAAAGCAAGTAGTATGCGGTCACATAATGGTCTGTACTGAAAACAGTAGTGCACACTTAATCACTGTATGTCAAGTACAATATAAGTCTAATACTTACTGCTGATCACCAATGTTAGAAATGGGGACTCTGGCTGGCAGTCAGTTTGCACTTTGTCCAGGGATCCTCACTCTAGTCAGGGCAATGGAGAAATGCACTTAGATAGCTTCTGCTTACCCCCTTGGTAGCTTGGCACAAGCAATCAGGCTTATCTCAGAAGCAATGTGTAAAGTATTTGTACCAACACACACAGTAATACAGTGAAAACACTACAAAATGGACACCAAACCAGTTTAGACAAATAGGCAATATTTATCTAAATCAAACAAGACCAAAACAATAAAAATCCAACATACACAAGTCAAGATATGAATTTTCAAAAGAATAAGGCCCTCATTATGACCTTGGCTGTAAATGCCACTTACTGCCATGCTGACTGCCACCAACACACTGCTGGCGCAGCGGATTACCACCACCCATATTATGACTCACACATAGCAATCCGTCACTATACAGCCACACACACAAGTCCGCCAGCCCAAAGGTCAGTGATAAACTGGCGGTAGCAAAACCCACACCGTTACGCCAACAGAACTACGCCCACAGCATTATGACCCACGAATCACCGCAGCGAACATTCAATGGTGCTAAACCATTGGCGGTACATACGGCCGTGCTCAAAATACACACACTCAAACAAAACTACACCATATTGGACAATTTGAATAACACACACCTGACACACATACACACACCACACCCACACCACTATAAAACACACACACACATTACCCACAACTCTTTGCCATTACAAACAAGTGCTGCAAGAGAGATAGCAAGACCACAGACACTACCACAGACACACACCACCATCACCTATACACCATCCACACACCCCACATCACACACCCCAACACAGCACCACACACACCCTCACCCACACCATTCACACAACACCCATGGCACCGCAACGACACCCCAGGTTCTCTGAGGTGGAGCTAAGGGTCGCGGTGGAGGAAATCATCCGGGTAGATCAACAGTTATTTGGATCACAGGTGCAGCAGACGTCCATTGCAAGGAAGATGGAGCTATGGCGGAGAATCGTGGACAGGGTCAACGCCGTGGGATAGCACCCCAGAACAAGGGATGACATCAGGAAGGGGTGGAACGACCTACGGGGGAAGGTAAGTTCCACAACAGCAAGACACCAAATAGCTGTACAGAGGACTGGCGGTGGACCCCCACCTCCTCCCCAACAACTAACAACATGGGAGGAGCAAGTCTTGGCGATCATGCATCCTAAGGGCCTGGCAGGAGGAGGATTGGACTCTGGTAAGTCAACTCTTTATTACTATCACCCCCCTACCTGCATGCCATCACAAAACCCCACCCCTACCCTCACTCCCATCACTTCACCACCTCCCACATCCCCACCATCACAACCCACTCATCCCAATAACAAGCCCTGAATGTAACACCAATGCATGGACACCACTCACAGACATGCATGGACACCTATCACCACTGCATGCACACTGGAGAGAATCACCTACCCCAACAAATAGCTACTCCCTCAAAGGCAAATCTGCCAGAACAATGACAACCATACAGGGCAACACACCCATGCACAAGATGACACACACAGAAACAATAACACTGCATTTACATCCCCACAGGTCCCCCACTCGTCACCTGAGAAGAGGTGCCAGCAACTTCCAGTCGAACCCCAAAAGAGGCCCACAGTGATGAAAGCACCTATGGACGCCTGGATCAGGATGACCAACCGTGCCCATCAGGGATCTCTGGACAGGCACAGTCCCATACCACCACAGAGCCTCCCCCTTAGGAAACACCACCACAGTACCCACCCAGCGGGCCCATACCTCTGTCCCCAGGACACGTCAATCAGCAGTGTGTCCACCACTACAGGGACCCCAGGCAACCCCACAAACACAGGACGACCAGGGACCTGGAGTCAGTGGCAGTGGGCACATGGTTCAGGGGACAGAGGCACAGGACAACAGGGAAGCTGGGAGGACTGCTGTGCGACAGGGGGAGGACAGGCCCAGGGAACAGACTCTCCAGGAGGCACTTACAAACATCCTGGGAGCATACCACCATTCCCAGGAGACAATGGGACAGATACTGGACAAGTTGCAAAAGACCCAGCGGCTGCAGGAGGGACAGTACCTGGGGATCAGGGAGGACTTGAAGGACATAAACATCACCCTGGTCACAATTGCAGGTGTGCTGGCTGACATGGCCAACACAAATGAGGGAGGCAGACGCACACAAGCGGGCCCCTGACACTAGCCAAACTGATGAACAGCCTTCCACCTCTGCTGCTGCTAGTGGACAGGAGGCCCCGCCACAAGACCAACAGGCCACCAGCACCCCACCCTCTGCAGAAGGAGAACCACCCCGCAAACAGTCCCTGTGATCCAGGCAGAAGTCAGAGAACATTGCCAAAACCCCTGCCAGGAAATAAGACTCTCCTGAATGTCACCCCGTCCACCTTGAACTGCCATTGCTCCCCTTCCTATGCCCTCTCTTGGACAATGCACCTGTGATACAAATAGACTGGACTACAACCTGGACTTTCCTCCATCATCACCCCAGCCCATTGCACATCCCCTCTAATCATTAGCACTTAAATAGACACCATTTGAAAAAATACATGTATGGAGTCTGTCAAATCATTTAACCATGTATTTGTTTAACAAGCTTTAAACACTGCAATATAACTGTACAGTATTGTATACATAGGAATGACCTGTATTTGGTTGCAGTCAACATACCAGGAGTGAGAGTGGGACACAAATATCTGAAAATAGAGATGCCAAAGGGTACAGTAAGTGGGCATAGAATTAAAAAAATTAGCCTGCCAGTGACAATGTCAAATACAAAACTGTCAATGTACAGTGTAATTACAGTGTCTTACCTGTGTGTCATTGGAAGTACTGTCTTATAATAGCACTTCTGTTGTCCTCATCCTCATCCTCTGCCTCCTCATCGTCACTGCCCACAGGGTCAACTGCTGCCACACGCCCATCTCCAGCCTCATCCTCCTGCAGAAAAGGCACCTGGCAATGTAAGGCAAGGTTGTGCAATATGCAGCATACCACTATGATCTGGCAGACCTTCTTGGGTGAGTAGTACAGGGATCCACCTGTTAGATGGAGGCAACGAAACCTGGCCTTCAGGAGGCCGAATGTCCTTTCTATTATTCTTCTTGTTCCCCCATGTGCCTCATTGTAACGTTCCTCTGCCCTTGTCCTGGGATTCCTCACAGGGGTCAGTAGCCATGAGAGGTTGGGGTAACCAGAGTCACCTGCAAATATCGAGGGACAACTGTTAGACACACTCTAACCCTTAGGGCCCACACCATACCCAGGGCTCACCTATTAGCCACACCTGGTGCCTCATGAGTTGAGCCATCACATGTGGGATGCTGCTATTCCTCAGGATAAAGGCATCATGCACAGACCCAGAATACTTTGCATTGACATGGGAGATGTACTGGTCCACCAGGCACACTATCTGCACATTCATGGAGTGAATTCTCTTTCGATTTCTGAACACCTGTTCATTTCTCCGGGGGGAGGGACACATGCAATATGGGTAACATCAATAGCCCCAATAATGTTGGGGATATGTCCCATAGCATAGAAATCAGCTTTCACTGTGGCCAAATCCTCCACCTGGGGGAAAACGAAGTACCTGCGCATGTGTTTAATCAGGGCAGACAACACTCTGGTCAGCACTATTGAGATCTCTGCGTGAGACATTCTTGCTGCCAAGCCCACTGTCACCTGGAAGGAGCCACTTGCCAGGAAATGGAGCACAGTTAGGACTTGCACAAGAGGGGGGATCCCGGTGGGCTGACAGATAGCAGATATCAGGTCAGGTTTCAATTGGGCCCACAGCTCTGTGATTGTGGGCCTGTCCAGTCTATAGGTGAGGATAATGTGCCTGCCCTCCATTGTTGCCAAGTCCACCAGGGGCCTGTACACGGGGGGATGTCTCCATCTCCGATTCATCTGCAGCAGTTGCAATCTAGGGGGCAAACGGTGAGTAGCTGGTCAGTATCCCATATTTCCAAACACTGCACTGTATTGTGACTGTAACACAAGATTGTTGTATAGGCCCAAATGGTGCATATGTGTACTGTGACGCAGTTAGGTGACATGCCCTGCCCTCTCCCCTGAAATGGCGTCTGCCTGTCCTGTATGGAGGAACATGTGGAAATGCGGTAATTCTGCTGACATTGTGCACCGTTGCAGGAGGCAGTCGAAAACTGCCATGCAACTCCTCATTGGATCCCATTGGGCCCTATGGGTTACAGTGGCCAATTGTGATGTATGCCGGCGGTGACGGTACGCACCGCTGTGGAAGTGACTGCCATTTTCTATCTGTTCACCCACTTTCTACCTGACCTTCAATAGGAGAGGACCTACACTGCAAGTGCTGCTGTGACCTGGGTCTGGAACCGACCATGGCTCGTGTGACTGGGGAAAGAGCCCCTGCCTTCACCGCTGTGTAGTTGGAGAGACTGGTGGATGGGGTCCTACCCCAGTACTGAATGCTGTATGGGCCTCCAGACCAACAGGTGAGTACACTGTGAGCACGATGCATAGGACATGAATGCATAGAGTGCTGTGTGTGAGGGCCTCGTGTAAGGGGGGTTGGTGGAAGGTTCCTGGGCAGCGTGCTGCATGTATGGTGGGCAATGTCTGTGCGTAAGGGGATGGGAGGGCTATGGTGGGACATGAATGTAACAGGCCGGACTTTCTCACTGATACTTTTTTTCTGTGTGTGTTTTTCTGCAGGTCAGCGCCCATCAGTAAAAGGCTATATGGCGTGCCATAGCAAAGGACGTGCGGACCCTGGGAGTCTATGGCAGGCGGAGCACCTACTGTCGGAGACGGTGGGAGGACCTGAGACGCTGGGCAAGGAAGACGGCAGAGGCCCAGCTGGGGATGGCCTCCCAATCGAGGAAGTGGTGCCCTTCGAACCCTGACCCCCCTGATGGTCTGCATACTGGCGGTGGCCTATCTGGAGCTGGATGGGCGCTTGAGGGCCTCACATCAGCCACAAGGGGGTGAGTACAGTTTCCCAATATACTTCTTGCGCCTGGTGGGGTGGTCTCTGGGTGGGGGTTGTTGGCCTGTGGGTGCCCCTAGGCCAGGCCAGACATTGCAGGGTAGGTCCCATGTTGGGCAGGGTGTGATGTGAACCACCTCCAACCAAGTTAGTAGGCATCCACTACTGGGCAGGGGTCTGTGGGTCTCTGGTATGCTGTTAGTGGTGTTAGGTATTACTGCCCATGGGCTGGTGACTAGCATTGTGGCTGGTAGTGCATTGCCTAAGGCACTGGCGACGGAGAGAGCTGCATCCCACAGGGCCCATGAGGCTGAATCCACTGACGGTGAGGGCACCAGTGGGACGGAGGGGAGCACCACTGCGGAGACAGGAGTGGACAGTTCGGACAGTGATACCTCCTCTGATGGAAGCTCCCTGGTGGTGGCGGACACCTCTGTGCCCACCCCAACTACAGGTACAACCGCCTCCCTCGTACCAGCACCGCCCTCCCAGCAACCCCTCAGCGAGTTTCCTGTGCCTGCTCACCCAGGAGGCTGGACATCTCCTTCACCCCTGCCCCGGTTAGCCCTGCTGCCCTGAATGAGGAGGCTATTGGCCTCTTGCGATCCATCTCTGTTGGGCAGTCTACCATTGTGAATGCCATCCAGGGGCTGGCATGCCATTTGCAACAAACAAATGCATTCCTGGAGGGCATTCACTCTGGCATGGTGGCCCAACAGAGATCAATCCAGGCTCTGGCCTCCTCTCTGATGGCAGCCCTTGTCCCTGTTTCTAGCCTCCCCCCTACAACTTCCTCTACCCAGTCCCATTCCCCTCAATCCCAACCTATCCCAAGCACACAGGCAGGCCTGCATGTACCCAGGACAGCACACAGGAGTGGTTCAGTCAAACACAAGCACCACACATCATCCCACAGGCACTCACACAAAAACAATCCAGATGCAGACATACTAACATCCACTGCCTCCACTGTGTCCCACTTCTCCTCGTCATCCACCTCCCTCCCAGTAGCGTCTACACACACACCTGCATGCACTACTTCCTCATCCACTACCTCCATCACCAGCACGCCTATCACTACACACCCCTCACTCGCAGTCACCACCCCTACATCCATGCACACGTCCCCTGTGTCCTCTCCCACTGTGTCTGTGCCCCCTCCTCCCAAAGTACACAAACGCAAGCACTCAGACACCCAACACCCATCCACCTCACAACAGCATCCAGCCCATGCACCTGCACCCAAACACAGCAGACAGACACCTCCTACAACCACTTCCTCTTCCTCCACTACCAAACCTTCACCCTCTTCCCGCCACAATGTCCCTAAGAAGCTTTTCCTCTCCACCGTTGACCTCTTCCCTACCACTCCCCCCACCACCGTCCTTCACGTCGCGCCAGAGTGGTCAGAACCCAGGCGAGCACCTTAGCCACCCAGTCCACGTCCACAGTAGGGTCAACAGCTACTGCAGGTGGGAGAGGATCCCGGGAACCAGCCAGCAAAACTGAAAGTGTGCATGCACCAGGTGCATCAAGGAAGGGTTAGGAGGCACCACCAGCTGCGAAAGGGAAAGGCCAGGAGGCACCACCAGCTGCAAAAGTGAAGGGCAAGGAGGCACCACCAGCTGCAAAAGTGAAGGGCAAGGGGCCAGCACCTGCAGAAAGGAAGGACAGGAGGCCTGGGTCTGGGACTCATTCGGAGCCCCCACCACCAACCATGGTGGTTCAGCCGTCCGAGGCTGCAGGGTAAGGGCTTGAGTCTCCCCCCACCACTGTCAGCACCGCCACCAGCACCACTGCCAGCAGCAGCAGCCCCACTGGGCAGCCGTCCGAGGCTGCAGGGGAAGGGCTGGAGTCTCCCCCCCACTTCCAGCACCGCCACCAGCACCACTGCTAGCAGAAGCAGCCACAGTGGGCAGCCGTCCGAGGCTGCAGGGGAAGGGCTGGAGACTCCCCCCACCACTGCCAGCACCGCCACCAGCACCACTGCCAGCAGCAGCAGCCCCAGTGGGCAGCTGTCAGAGGCTGCAGGGGATGGGCTGGAGCCTCCCTCCACCACTGCCAGCCCCGACACCAGACCCGCCACTGCCACCACTGAGCAGTTGTCGCCGCCCGTGTGCAGTTTGTAGTCCTGACTCCATGGACTGTAGTGCGTCCTGGCCCCTGCAAAACCTGTAGGTGTGACACACAGATGGAAGACTGTGACCTTGCAATCCACAAGATCTGTATCACAGGGCACAGTGCCCCCTCCAGAACCAGTGGAAGAAGCCATCCACTCACCCCACCCTTCCCAGGATGAAGCACACTGGACACAAGGCCCCCTCCAGAACCAGTGGAAGAAGCCATCCACTAGAGTGACTGTGGCCTTGCACTCCCCAGGACCAAGCAGTGGGCAATCCACCCACTTTGGAGACTGTGGCCTTGGACTCCCCAGGACCAAATAGTGGACAAACCGCCTACTTGAGAGACTGTGGCCTTGCACTCCCCAGGACCAAACAGTGGGCAAACCACCCACTTGAGAGACTGTGGCCTTCCGCTCCCAGGACCAAGCACAGGGCATGTCGCCCCCTCCAGAACATGTAGGCAAGTCACCCACTTGAGAGACTGTAGTCTTGCACTCCCCAGGACCAAGCAGTGGGCAAACCATCCACTTGAGAGACTGTGGCCTTGCACTCCCCAGGACCAAGCAGTGGGCAAACCACCCACTTGAGAGACTGTGGCCTTGCACTCCCCAGGACATCGCACAGGTCATGTAACCCCCTCCAGGACCAGTGGTGTTGTACCATCTTCCGGCTGCGGTGCCCTCCCATGCCCTGTCCCCCTGAGGTGCCCCTGAGGTGCCTGTGTATTTACGACCTGATACCCCTGCAGTGTTCTCTCCGTGTTGTTGCCAGTGAGGTGGGGCCTTGGCCTATGTGTTGTGGCCCTGTGGCCCACAGACATTGAGGACTGGGCAGTATCGCTACATTTGTAATTATGTATATACGTTTGTATTTTGATGCACTTCTTCATGTCATGTTCTTTTATCGTATTATACTCACTTTCTTCCAATCTTTTTGTCCTTGCATATTACTTAGGGGTACGGATTGAATATGTAATGTTACTGCATCTGGTTGTGTGTATGGTGTTGGGGATGGGGGTGTTGCATGTTGCGCGTGTGTCACTCTCTTTTTCTTTCCCCCTCCCTTGTGTGCTAAGCGGCAGTACTCACCGTGGTTGTCTTCACCGTCGTTGCTGCTCATAATGCAGGAAGAGGTAGACGAGCATTGGGAAAATGTGCAACTCGGGCTCCATGGCGTCATATGTGTTCCCTTAGTGTCCAGAGGTGAGTCCTTTGACTTCTGTGTTCTGTTTCCACCATGCTTTTGATGTCGTTAGTACCGCTCTGGAAAAGGTGGCGGATAGGCTTGGCTTAATACAGTGGGCGGTACATTGTCTTCCGCATGGCTGTTGGAGGCTACCGCCGTGGTGCTTGTAGCTACCGCCGTGGCGGTCGCAGTGTCTGTCTGAGCGGTTTCCGCCGTGGTCATAATTCCATTTTGTTTACCGCCGGCCTGTTGGCAGTATTACCGCCGCTTTATCACCGACCGCCAGAGTTGTAATGAGGGCCTAAGAGTCTTACTCCATAGAAAACAATGGAAACGTTGATTTTACACAAAGTACCTAGTTTGCGTCAAAAATAAAGCCGCAAGGGCGAGCTTGCATTTGAAAAATCAGTGGTGCGTCAATTCCTTACTCGCAAGTGAGGTCATGTGTCATTTTCTTCTCCGGTTAGGTCGTCGATGTGTGGGTTTTTTCCCTTGCAAGAGAGTGATGCATCGATATCCGGACGGGGAACCTCTGATTCGCGGCGGTTCACGATGACTTTGATGCCCAGGGATGATGCATGAGAAATCCGGTCGCATTATGTTAGAAACCCGTGCTGTGTGGGGTTTGCGTAGTTATCAGCAGCCGCAAGTGGGTGTTGTGTCGTTTCTCCAGCCGCGATGCAGGTGGAGCGTAGATTTCAGCCAAGAAGCGGGTGGCCCGTCATTTATCAGCTGCGTTGCAGATGGTGTGTTGAAAGTTTCTGTGCATGGATTTCAGCTCTTATTCTGCCAACTTCACCTTTCAAGGTCCCAGGGACTAGATAGGGCTCCACTTGGTAGGGCAGGAGTCACAGCAGAGAGTCCAGGTGCTGGCAGAAGAATCCTTTGATGGCCCTGAGACTTCAAAACAGGAGGCAAGCTCAGTTCAAGCCCTTGGAGATTCTTCCTCAAGCAGGAATGCACACAACAAAGTCCAGTCTTTGTCCCCTTTAACAGGCAGAAGCAGCAACTGTAGTATAGCCCAACAAAGCACAGTCACAGACACGGGCAGCACTTCTCCTCAGCTTTTCAGCTCTTCTCCTTGGCAGAGGTTCCTCTTGGTTCCAGAAGTGATCTAAAGTCTGAGGTTTAGGATCCAATACTTATACCCCTTTCTGCCTTTGAAGTAGGCAAACTTCAAAGAGGAATCTCTGTTGTTTACAGGATCCTGCCTTGCCCAGGCCAGGCCCCAGACACACACCAAGGGGTTGGAGACTGCATTGTGTGAGGGCAGGAACAGCCTATTCAGGTGTAAGTGACCACTTCTCCTTCTGCTCTAGCCCAGATGGCTCATCAGGATATACAGGCTACACCCCAGCTCCCTCTGTGTCACAGTCTAGAGGAGATTCACAAACAACCCACCTGTCAGTCTGACCCAGACAGGGAATCCACAAACAGGCAGTCTCAGAATGGTTAAAGCAAGAAAATGCCTACTTTCTAAAAGTGACATTTTCAAACTAACATTCTAAAAAACAACTTCACTAACAGATGTATTTTTCAATTGTGAGTTCAAAGACCACAAACTCCACATTTCCATCTGCTCTCAAAGGGAAACTTCACCTTAAGGATCTTTAATGGCAGTCCCCATGTTAACCTATGAGAGAGATAGGCCTTGCAACAGTGAAAACTGAATTTAGCAGTATTGCACTGTTAGGACATATAAAACACATCAGTACATGTCCCTCCTTTAACATACACTGCACCCTGTCCATGGGGCTACCTAGGGCCTACCTTAGGGGTGCCTTACATGTATGACAAGGGAAAGTTTAGGCCTGGCAAGTGGGTACACTTGCTAAGTCAAATTGTCAGTTTAAAACTGCACGCACAGACACTGCAGTGGCAGGTCTGAGCCATGTTTACAGGGCTACTAATGTGAGTGGCACAACCAGTGCTGCAGGCCCACTAGTAGCATTTGATTTACAGGCCCTGGGCACCTCTAGTGCACTTTACTTGGGGCTTACTCGTAAATCAAATATGCCAATCATGGAAAAGCTAATTACACATACACTTTACACAGGAGCATATGCACTTTAGCACTGGTCAGCAGTGGTAAAGTGCCCAGAGTACCAAAAACAGCAAAGAGTCCAGCATACAGTCAAAACATGTGAAGCAGAGGCAAAAAAAGACAGGGTGAGACCATGCCAAGGATGCCAGGTCTAATAGCTCAAGACTGCCAAAGGCAGCAATGTGTTCCAACGGCAATGTCCACGATGGTTGTAGTTGCTTACCACCATGACGACATCCGCCAGCAGAGTTAGGTCACTTCCTAATTTCCAGTACAGTTGGTCAGGCAGCTGCCATTTTAAGGCTCATATCTGAATGAAAAAGTTGTAAAGTTGCATCAGAGGCTGTGAAATATATCTGCAACATTATGTTCACTGCTGGCTTTAAGCAAACATGTCGAAATGTGCAAGTATCATGTACAGGATGTAAAATTGATGTATCCCAATCTGTAAATGGTATAGGTGTACCAAATATGTGCAATATGTTAAGAAAGTTTATGTCACATAGAATGCAGTTATAAGCCATTATTTGACTAGGTTTGTGCTGTGTAAAACGTATGTATAGTTTCATGTTTATATTTTTAACATCATATGGGATGTAGGTGTGATCATACTTATGCTATACAGATTGAGTGATACACATACATACTGGTTTTCTCCTACATAGTTACCCTGGTATGCAAAGAGTGAGACAAACTCCAGTGTACCATCCACTAGCAGTCCTGCAGACTATGGAGGAGCGGCATGTGATTCCGATCTACCACTTGGATAGGCATACAATCACGGACCTCTGTCGTCAGTTGGAGCCAGATCTGATGCCTGCCATTCATAAACCCTATAGCATACTTCCCATTGTACAAGTAATATCAGTGCTGCACGTCCTACCCACAGGCTCCTTTCAAAATATCGTGGCTCTAACTGCAGGGATGTCTCAGCCTATGTTCAGTCTGGTCTTGAAGGCTGTACTGTTTGCATTGTTGAAACACCTGGACAGCTACATCCGATTTCCACAACATGAAGATTCAGCCCATGTAAAGGCTGATATTTATGCTTTGAGACACATTCCACATGTGTTTAGAGACATCGATGGCACCCATGTAGCCTTGGTTCCCATTATTGCCAATGAACAGGTGTACAGGAAAAGGAGAATCTTCCACTCAATTAATGTCTAAGGCGGTCATTCTGACCGCGGCGGGCGGCGGTCGCCGCCCGCCATGCAGTTACCGCCGAATGACCGCCCCGCGGTCAAAAGACCGCGGCGGCCCTTCCAACTTTCCCGCTGGGCCGGTGGGCGACCGCCAAAAGGCCACCCGCCGGCCCAGCTGGAAAGCCCCTGCAACGAGGAAGCCGGCTCCGAATGGAGCCGGCGGAGTTGCAGGGGTGCGACGGGTGCAGTGGCACCCGTCGCGATTTTCACTGTTTGCTAAGCAGACAGTGAAAATCTGTATGGGGCCCTGTGAGGGGGCCCCACGACACCCGTTCCCGCCATCTTGGTTCTGGCGGTGACAACCGCCAGAAACAGGCTGGCAGGAAGGGGGTCGGAATCCCCGTGGCGGTGCTGCAAGCAGCGCCGCCATGGAGGATTCCCTGGGCCAGGGGAAAACCGGCGGGAAACCGCCGGTTCCCCTTTTCTGACCGCGGCTTTACCGTCCATGACCCTGGCGGTCCATCGGAATGACCCCCTAAGTGTCTGTTTGGCTGACTTCTAGATTTCACAAGTTTGTACAAGGTACCCTAGGCCAGTCCATGATTCCTTCATGCGGAACAGCAATAGCCCACTGCTTATGACACGACAATACACAGAGAGGGCCTGGCTGGTTGGTAAGTCACTTATGTCTTGTGTGTGTGTAACTTATTTCTGTTATCAGATATGTGGATGTCCAAGATTTATGTTTGGCTTGTTATAACTATTCCTTACTGGGGTCTCAGCCTATGCAAACCGTCCTTGGTTATTGACACCAACCACGCCAGGGGAAGTCCTCTTCAGTGAGGCCCACGGAAGGACAAGGCGTGTTGTGGAGTGGACTTTTGGGCTCCTAAAGGTAAGATTCCGTTGTATTGATTAGTCTGGAGGAGCCCTGCTCTACTCACCCACCAAAGTATGTCAAATTGTTGTTGCTTGCTGCATGCTCCACAGCCTAGCCCTGAGACATCAATCCCATTTATACCAGATGAGGGGGAGCCAACAGTTCCAGCAGGTGAGAATGTAGAATTGCCAAGTGAGGATGAGTATGATGAGGATAAAGCTGAGTACACCACCGGGACCGATCTAATCAATCAGTATTTCACCTGACTTTAGGTATGTGATGTTATGTAAATTAAGTTATTAAGTGGGTTATTGGCGAGGTTAAGAATGCTTGGTAAGGGTCTTATTATGACCTTTAGAGAAGTCATAAGTAGCTCCAAAGCCCATGACTCAGTTATGCATTCAGATTGTTACATGGTGTAGTGTCCAGCCATTTGGTCAACATGCTCTCAGTTTTTCACAATGCACAATTACAATCACATTTGTATGTATAAATTGGCAGTTTAATGTTTATGTATCAAAGTGGTCTATACCTTATGTTTGTCATTTACAAGTTGCAGATTAAGTGAACAGACTCATCCTCGTTTGGCAGTATCAGACAGTGTCACAGGCAGATGGGATTTGCAGACTGGCAATTGAGATGTACATGGATTGAACGAGGTACTGTCAGGCATGAGATTTGTTGTGTGTGAGTTCTATGCCCAGACTGTCAGGACAGTGGGATGGTACTGTCCTATTCCACACTAAAGACCTGTTAAGCATTGGTTGTGTGGCCAGTGGTGCCATGTGTATGTTCATTTGTTTCTGAAACATATCATCATGTGCAATCCATACCCTCTAACATCATAATGGTTTGTGTTGTTTAAAACAAACTTGAATGTAGCTGTTAGTGTGTTTCCTCATTACAGACTAATGTGCATGTGTCTGAAGACTGACATAGGTGAGTTGCAAGCCTACAGATACCTGACCATGGTAAGTGGAAGGTTCCATGAGTGGGTAAATTTGCACTGACCTCTATCTGTTTCATGGGGTATGGTCATTTAGGAGCTATGGTATAGGTATGTGACAAGGCTTTAGCTGATGATAAATTGAACAAATATGTTTGCCTCCTGGGATAGTGTAAGACTGACATGTCCCTAACTTCAGAATCCTGTGGGTTGGATAGTGCATGACACCTCTGCTGAAACTCTGAAGTTAGCAGCAGTACTTCACTGTGTGATCCTTGGCATTCTCCCAACCTATATGGGGCAAAGTGTATTTATTACATAATACATAAAAAAAAAATACTAATTCCAGTACACTACAGTAATATTTGAAAAAACTGCTAATGTTAAAGAAATACATTTAAAAGCAAAATATTATATTAAAAAATAGCAAATCTTATTTTAATATGTTTGAACATATATGTAAATCAAATACACATAATAAAATATATAATTATAACAACTACAACAGCAATGAAAATACATTAATTATTTACTCTTTTTAAATGTTTAAATTCCATTTTGTTTCTAGTCATAAAAATATGTCCATATAACTGACTCTTACACATAAACACTAATTAGCATTCACCAAATAAGAACAAAGAAAAGAGCGAATTGAATTAAACTTAAAACAAATTACCTGATACAAACACCTTACTGATTTAAAAAAAAAATGAAAAAGGAACAAAAACATGCACAAAACCATGGCAAAACCCAATTTTGCAAAAAAACAGTTGTCCCCCCAAATTTCTACCAACCTGTTTTGTTGCCATTAGAACTCTGTGTGTTTTACCCTTGCTAATTGGAGTTAAGTGCCTGTGCCCCACCTTTAAACATGTTGAAATTGGCTTATACTTTACTGCTGCACTTAGTTTTCCTACATAAATGCACGCATGGAAAGTTAAATGTCGCACGTGGGCTTCAGCGCCTATTGTGCCATCCACTAAAGTGACAGTGAAAACATGGTTTAAGGCTTATCTTGTGTAGCCTGACAGCAACACCTTAAACACTCCTGCATAGACCTGTCATAATTACCAATTAGACACACACAGGAGGGCCCATGGACTGCCCAGGACCATGTCATGGGCAGTGCAGGGCCCCCCTGCCAGCACCTTCAGAATGCGCACTGTCTGCCATTGCACACAGTGTGCATTCCAATGGTGCTTGTGTAGAATGGCATTAGGTAGCTGAGGCCAATGCTGCTGCAATGTTTCCACGGGCTGACCAGCAGAAACGTCGTAATACAACTTTTCCGCCGTGCAGCCCAGAGGAAACATCATAATACGATAGGGGTGAAGCCGCTGGCTTGATGATAGCCTCACCTCCACTGATTGACGGTCTCTGCAGCAAGGCCGCCGAGATCGTAATCAGGCCCTATTTTTTAGTTAGTAAAAATCCAGCCTAATAGTTGGATTTGTATTGAATGTGTGGGAAACATAACTTTTACAAAAAACATTTACCTTGACTGAAGCTGCTAAAGGGTACTTTACATTATCTGTCAGCAACTACACAGCTATACTTGGCTTGATTGAGGTGTGATAGGGGAATAACAACCGCTCCCAGGTCAAAGACAATATCCTGCTTGTGGGTGTTTTATTTTTATTTTCCTTGCAGGAAGACAGTTAGAAAAGTCCCAGGAAATTCATTAACTTGAAAAGGGCCTGTCCTGTCACAAGCAAATGTTAGGTAACACCTGGAAAGGTCAAGTCCTTGTCCCCATAGGCTGGCACCAAACCCAGTGGAAGCAAAGCTACCCTCAGACTCACTTTTGAGTGACTGCAGAGGAGGGGGCTGATCATTACCCTGGCCACTTCTTTGGGTTGGACAAACAGACTCTGCACAAGTTTAGAATTGTGAGTGAGGGACACTGTGGGATTGTTTGCAGTAGGGCAAATAGGAATAGCTGAAAAAGGGGGTGGGATTGCCCTCTGGAACTTTTATCCCTTTGGTTAGGGAGCACCCGGGGGGCACTCCCACCTACTAGCTGGTGCCAGGCATGAATGTGGCACCCAAAAACTCCTTGCTTAAAACACTTACTGGACCTGCATAAGGTCAAAAGACGGCCTCCTGTATGTGACCTGAGAGGAGCCTTTAAGAACTGGACCTGCTCCCTCTTTTACTGAGGGTAAAGAAGTAGACTTCAAAGGGTCAGTTATCTGAGCTCCTGTGTGGCTACAGGGAGTGAACAAGTATCAAGAGGTCTTTTCTCTGAAGCACCCAGCGGAACACTGACATCTGTATAAGGGCAGGACATTGCTGTTTGCATATGCCTGACACCCGTCCAGACTTTGGTGTCTTCTCCTGAGGTTCTGGGGCATTAAAAGTGTTGTTTGAGTATTGTAAGAAAGTTTGATAACTTTTGGAAACTTTTCACCCAGCAGTTTCATGCTCAATTCTCCCAGCACCTCTGAAAAAATGAGTGAGTCCCATTCTGTATGGGAACATTTTCAGTGAGAAATCTCCCAAAGCTCCAGCAGCAACAACCTTCTTCAAGTATCCAACTTTTGGTTTCACTGTGGCAGCTGCAATTTCAGCACTTTTAGGGGGGGAATTTTCTTGTCAAAAAGGTGACAAAGGTCCCTTTCTCCATTGGAACACAGAAGAAATGCTGATGCTTTTTTTTTTTTTAAACTGACTAAGCTCCTTTCTGAAGTGGAACTTTTGAACTTTTTGACTTTCAAACTTTTCACAAGGACCAATCCACTTGTTATATCCAACCAGGGGTCCATTACTTTTGTCTGCAAATTGTGCCTAGGTCACGGTCTACCACTTTCACAAACATCCACTGGTGCTTTGTGTTTTGCATGCTATTTCTACTTAAAATTTAAAAATCATATCTCATGTTTCGCATATTGAATTTTTGTCGTATTGATGTCATTTTGTTTGTTACATTTTGCGCTATTGTTCTAATTTGGTTTGAGATTTATCTTGCTTAGTGTTCTGACTTTGTTAATGTTTTGCTACTGTACACATATTTTACGCATTTTCCTAACTGAAGCCTGTCTGCTCTGCACCATAGATACCAGGGGGTTGAGTTCAGGTTAACGTAGTGGCTTTGAGGGTTCACCCTGTGAAGAAGTGTTAATATTCCTTCACTAGTCTCTCACTCCATGTAATAATCTACTTTCCTAAACTGCCATTCTCAGCCAGCTCCAAAAAAGGAAAGCTTTTGTCAAAGTAAGTAAGATAAAATATTTTAATGATAGCTACATAACAGCAAACCTCCATACTTTCACAAAAATAATTAATATATGTTATTGTTATGAGACATATGTGTGTGTCTGTATAACTGTATGTATGTGTATATATGTATATTTATTATATTAATTTTTCTTAAATACAGATAATGAAATGGATTGCAAATGACAATAAAAAGAAAATTAAGTGAAGATGATTCCCATCCAGCAAGCTTGACAAGCTTAAGTTATAAAAGTATGTCAAATATGCATAAATGAAATAAAGAATTCATAACCAATATATAGTTAACCTCAAATGAACAGATATTTAGTTATTGAAGTAGTAACACTAACAATTCAAATTTTTTCCATAGAAAAAATCAAACAACTGGACTAAAAATGACCAGCAAAAGAACTCGAATAACATCTCTGAAACTATACCACAACATCAAGTCTTCAAGGATATGTGTGCACAAAAAGTAATGCATTTTCAAAAATTATATCAGTTCAAAATAATATTCGTTTAATTTAATAATTATTTCAATTTTCTATAACCCACAGGTGAAATGTCAGAAAGAGTGCCATATATCGAATCTCACGAAGCAAAATGTTATTAAAAAACATACAATATATTACAACAAGAAAAACACACCTACCATGACTTTTCACCGCCGCCAACCTGTCGGGATCTCTGATCACTTTAACTCACTTTAACACTCCGACCGCCACAGCTGTAGCAACAACCACCGCAGCGGTAAACGCCAACAGACAGGTGGAAGACAATGTACCAGCCACGCTATTACAAGGCACCAATCCGCCAGCTTTTCCGGCGCGGTACCAACGCCATCAAGAGCACAGCCGAAACAGTACACAGAAGGGAAACCACTCACCTTTCGATACCCAAGGAAAACTAGGACGTCATGGAGCCCGAATTGCAGATTCTACCCATGTTGCTGTATCTATTAATACATCACGAAGTGGAAAGAAGGCGGCCTTGGCGACGACGACGGTGAGTACTGCACCTACCACACAGGGGAGGGGAGGAGGGAAAAGAGAGTGACACACAGACGTGACACACAACACACCCACCCCCCACCCACAACAACATACACACACACATATCCAATAACATCACAGATACAACCTGTCACCCCCTGGAAGAATGCAAGGACAAAACAAAATGAGTTTAACTAGTGTTATATTAGAACACTCAGATAGATCAAGAGAACAGCAAATAATCAGCATACACAAATATTTACATCAAGTACACAAGCCCGTACACTGTCCCATGAAATGTCTGTGGACCAGTGATCCCAAAAAGCATGGGCGAAGCCCACACATGACACCTGCCTCAACACGGAGAGGACACTGCAGGGGCATCAGGTAAAAAAAAAAACAGGCACCTCAGGGGGAAGGGGGGCACCTCAGCCGGATGATGGTACGACACCATTGCTCCTCGAGAGGGCTCCATGCCCACTGCTTGGTCCTGGGGAGTGCAAAGCCGCAGTCTCTCAAGTCTCTCAAGTGGGTGGGTTGCCCACTGCTTGGTCCCAGGGAGTGCAAAGCCACAGTTTCTCAAGTGGGTGACATGTTCCACTGGTTCTGGAGGGGGCTTTGTGCCCAGAGTGCTTCATCCTGCCAAGGATTGAGTGAGTGGATGTATCTCTCCACTGGTTCTGGAGGGGTCTTTCTGCCCAGAGTGCTTCATCCTGCCAAGGACTGGGTGAGTGGATGCATTTCTCCACTGGTTCTGGAGGGGGCTTTTTGCCCAGAGTGCTTCATCCTGCCAAGGACTGGGTGAGTGGATGCATTTCTCCACTGGTTTTGGAGGGGGCTTTGTGCCCAGAGTGCTTCATCCTGCCAAGGATTGGGTGAGTCGATGTATCTCTCCCCTGGTTCTGGAGGGGGCTTTGTGCAAAGCCACAGTTTCTCAAGTGGGTGACATGTTCCACTGGTTCTGGAGGGGGCTTTGTGCCCAGAGTGCTTCATCCTGCCAAGGATTGAGTGAGTGGATGTATCTCTCCACTGGTTCTGGAGGGGTCTTTCTGCCCAGAGTGCTTCATCCTGCCAAGGACTGGGTGAGTGGATGCATTTCTCCACTGGTTCTGGAGGGGGCTTTTTGCCCAGAGTGCTTCATCCTGCCAAGGACTGGGTGAGTGGATGAATTTATCCACTGGTTCTGGAGGGGTCTTTGTGCCCAGAGTGCTTCATCCTGCCACAGAGTACTTCATCCTGCCAAGGACTGGGTAAGTGGATGCATTTCTCCACTGGTTCTGGAGGGGGCTTTGTGCCCAGAGTGCTTCATCCTGCCAAGGACTGGGTAAGTGGATGCATTTCTCCACTGGTTCAGGAGGGGGCTTTGTGCCCAGAGTGCTTTATCCTGCCAAGGACTGGGTGAGTGAATGTATCTCTCCACTGGCTCTGGAGGAGGCTTTTTGCCCTGTGATGCTGCACCAGGGGTGTGGCAGTTGACGTCCCCTCACCTTGGTGTCTTAGCCACGCGATGTACCTGGAACAGGTAGCATGATACTCCATGGAGGCAGAGCCACACTACATCCTGTCGCGACTTAGGCTGACAATTGCTGGTTCGTGTCAGTGCTGGAGGTGGTGTCTCAAGTGGCGTGTCCAGGGTCCAGGGTCCAGGACGTCACCTGCAGACTCTGACGGCTGCCCGCTGGGGATGGGGCAGGTGCCGGACAGAGTGGCATCGGCTGTGCATGTGGCGGTGCTGATGGTGGTGCAGGTGGCGGTGGCTGCGGCAGAGATGCTGCCAGTCCTGGCCGTGGTGCAAGTGACTGTTGTGGTGGATGGAGACACCATAACGTCTCCGGCAGCCTCGGATGGCTGATCCATGGGGAGGATGCTGCAGCCTGACGTTGTGGCAGCGGCAGTGCAGGTGGCGGTGCAGGTGGCAGTCAGAGCGGCGGTGGTGACTGTGGTGCATGTGGCTGCCATCCCTGATGATATGGTAGTCACCAGCCCCTCACCAGGAGACATCGTGCCCTGAGGTGACGTGCCCTTTGGCTTGTGGCCTTTCCCCACCTTGACAGTCGCTGCAGGGACCTTGGCACTGTCCACTCGGTGTTTGGGTGGGCCTTGCTGGGTGAGTGGTGTGACTGTCCCCTGCTGGAAGCCGGCCCCTTTTTGACCTTTGCAGGTGGTGGAATAGGGTGGTCCTTCTTTTCTGTCGGTGGCACACTGGCAGCTCTGACGGGTGCCTCCTTAGATCGTACTGGACTAGCAAGGACCACAGCGGATGCAGATTTGGTGGCTGAGGTGTTGGGCTGGGATCTAGACATCCTGGCCCAGGGGAAGGACGGGGGGAGATGTAGGGAAGAGGTTAATGCTAGCTAGGAAAAGATTTTTAGACACACTGGGATGGGAAGATGGAGGGGGTGTGGGAGTAGAGGAAGAGGTAGTGGTTGTGGGAGGTGTACGTCTGCTAAGTTTGGGTGAAGGTGCATGGTCTGGAGGCTGTTGTGAGGTGCATGGCTGTTAAGTGGGTGTGTGCCTGCCTTTGTGTACTTTGGGAGGAGGGCTCACAGACACACTGGGAGAGGACACAGGGGATGTGTGAATGGTAGTGGGGGTAGTGATTGCATGTGAGCTGTGTGTAGTGATGATCGTGCTGGTGATGGAGGCAGTGGCTGATGATGTAGTGAATGCAGGTGTGAGTGGAGACGAGACAGGGAGGGAGGTGGAGGCCGTGGAGGAGGGGGACACAGTGGAGGAAGTTGATGTTGGTATGTGTGCATGGGTATGATGCTTGTGTGAGTGCCTGTGGGATGTGTGGTGCTTATGTTTTCCTGAGACACTTTTGTGTGTTGATGTGTGTGCATGCTAGTCTGATGGTGTGCTTGGGATAGGCTGGGGTAGAGGTGATTGGGTCTAGGTAGTGGAAGTTGGAGGGGGGAGGCTGGACACAAGGACAATGGCTGCCATCAGTGCTGAGGCCAGAGCCTGAAATGCTCTCTGTTGGACTGCCACGCCAGAATGAATGCCCTCCAGGTATGCATTTGTTTACTGCAAATGCCTCTCGACACCCTGGATGGCATTCAGAATGGTTGACTGCCCAACAGAGAGGGATCCCAGGAGGTCAATAGCCTCCTCACTGAGGGCAGCAGGGCTGACTGGGGCAGGGCCTGAGGTGCCTGGGGTGAAGGAGATGCCCACCCTCCTGGGTGAGCTGGCACGGGAAACATGCTGAGGGGCTGCTGGGAGGGCGGTGCTGGTAGGGGGTGGCGGCTGTACCTGTTGTTGGGTTGGGCACAGGGGTGTCCGCCACCGCCAGGGAGCTTCCATTAGAGGAGGAGTTGCTGTCTGTGGTATCCCATCTGGTCCCCTTCGTGGAGCTCACCTCGCCCTCCGTCCCACTGGTGCCTTCACCCTCTGTGGATTCACCCTCCTGGGCCATGTGGGATGCAGCACCCTCCATCGCCGGTGCCCCTGCTCCTCTGCCAGATGATGCTAATGCACACAAGGACAGGGTGACAAAACAAGAAGGGGGGGAAGACAAAGAACACACATGGTCAATGCCAGCAACACCACTACCGTTGTCGAACACAACACACAGGGAGCAGCCCTATGTACTAGGCCATGCACTACCAGTTAGTAGGAAAGTCACCAGGCCATGGGGTACAATGCCTAACGCCATTTGCTGCACACCTGGAACCCACAGGAGCCTGCCCAGTAGTAGATGCCCACTAAAAATATTGGGGTTGGAGTGCCTCAGAGCCTGCCCAACAAGGGACCTACCCTGCCATGTTCGCCCTGGCATAGGGGAACCCACAGCCCACATCCCCCACCCAGACACTTCGTAAAGTGCGCAGAGTCAGCTTTATGACACTGTACTCACCCCCTTGTGGATACTGTGATGGCCTCAACCGCCCATCCAACTCCAGATAGGCCACCGCCAGGATGCGGAACATCAAGGGGGTCATGGTGCGATGGGAACCCCTTCCACGTTGGGACGCCAGCCCCAGCTGGTCCTCCGCTGTCTTCTTGCTCCAGCAGCGCAGGTCCTCCCATCTCTTGCAGCAGTGGGTGCTCCGTCTATGATAGACCCCCAGGGTCCGCACTTCCTTGGCAATGGCATGCCAAATACCCTTTGTAAGGAAATGCCTCCTTGGCATGGTTACGCCCTGACTTTTTGCCTTTGCTGATGCTAAGTTATGATTTGAAAGTGTGCTGGGACCCTGCTAACCAGGCCCCAGCACCAGTGTTCTTTCCCTAAACTGTACTTTTGTCTCCACAATTGGCACAACCCTGGCACGCAGGTAAAACCCTTGTAACTGGTACTCCTGGTACCAAGGGCCCTGATGCCATGGAAGGTCTCTAAGAGCTGCAGCATGTCTTATGCCACCCTAGGGACCCCTCACTCAGCACATGCACACTGCTTCACAGCTTTTGTGTGCTGGGGGAGAAAATGACTAAGTCGACATGGCACTCCCCTCAGAGTGCCATGCCAACCTCACACTGCCTGTGGCATAGGTAAGTCACCCCTCTAGCAGGCCTTACAGCCCTAAGGCAGGGTGCACTATACCACAGGTGAGGGCATAGAGCACTATGCCCCTACAGTGTCTAAGCAAAACCTTAGACATTGTAGGTGCAGGGTAGCCATAAGAGTATATGGTCTGGGAGTCTGTCAAACACAAACTCCACAGCACCATAATGGCTACACTGAAAACTGGGAAATTTGGTATCAAACTTCTCAGCACAATAAATGCACACTGATGCCAGTGTGCAATTTATTGTAAAATACATCCAGAGGGCATCTTAGAGATGCCCCCTGAAAACATACCCGACTTCCAGTGTAGGCTGACTAGTTTCTGCCAGCCTGCCACACACTAGACATGTTGCTGGCCACATGGGGAGAGTGCCTTTGTCAGTCTGTGGCCAGGAACAAAGCCTGTGCTGGGTGGAGGTGCTTCTCACCTCCCCCTGCAGGAACTGTATTATCTGGCAATGAGCCTCAAAGGCTCACCCCCTTTGTTACAGCACCACAGGGCATCCCAGCTAGTGGAGATGCCCGCCCCTCCGGCCACTGCCCCCACTTGGCGGCAAGGCTGAAGGAGATAATTAGGAAAACAAGGAGGAGTCACCCACCAGTCAGGACAGCCCCTAAGGTGTCCTGAGCTGAGGTGACTCTTACTTATAGAAATCTTCCATCTTGTGGATGGAGGATTCCCCCAATAGGATTAGGGATGTGCCCCCTCCCCACAGGTAGGAGGCACAAAGAGGGTGTAGCCACTCTCAAGGAGAGTAGCCATTGGCTACTGCCCTCCCAGACCTAAACACCCCCCTAAATTCAGTATTTAGGGGCTCCCCAGAACCTAGGAAACTAGATTCCTGCAACCTTAACCAGAAGAAGGACTGCTGACCTGAAGCCCTGCAGTGAAGAGAGAGACGACAACTGCTTTGGCCCCAGCCCTACCGGCCTGTCTCCCAACTTCGAAGAAAACTGCAACAGCGACGCATCCAACAGGGACCAGAGACCTCTGAAGCCTCAGAGGACTGCCCTGCAACCAAGGATCAAGAAACTCCCGTGAACAGCGGCCCTGTTTAACAATGTGCAACTTTCTTGCAACAAAGAAACAACTTTAAAGACTCCACGTTTCCCGCCGGAAGCGTGAGACTTTCCACTCTGCACCCGACGCCCCGGCTCGACCTGCGGAAAACCAACACTACAGGGAGGACTCCCCAGTGACTATGAGCCCGTGAGTAGCCAGAGACGACCCCCCCTGAGTCCCCACAGTGACGCCTGCAGAGGAAATCCAGAGGCTCCCCCTGACCGCGACTGCCTGTAACTAGGGGCCCGACGCCTGGAACCAACACTGAACCTGCAGCCCCCAGGATCTGAAGGAACCGAACTCCAGTGCAGGAGCGACCCCCAGGCGACCCTTTGCCTAGCCCAGGTGGTGGCTACCCCGAGGAGCCCCCCCTGTGCCTGCCTGCAGCGTTGAAGAGACCCATGGGTCTCCCCATTACTTCCTATCTGAAACCCTACGCCTGGTTGCACTCTGCACCAGGCCGCCCCTGTGCCGCTGAGGGTGTACTTTCTGTGCCTGCTTGTGTCCCCCCCCTGGTGCCCTACAAAACCCCCCTGGTCTGCCCCGAGGACTTGGGTACTTACCTGCTGGCAGACTGGAACCGGGGAAACCCTGTTCTCCATTGAAGCCTATGTGTTTTGGGAACCTCTTTGACCTCTGCACCTGACCGGCCCTGAGCTGCTGGTGTGGTAACTTTGGGGTTGCCTTGAACCCCCAATGGTGGGCTACCTTGGACCCAACTTTGAGACTTGTAAGTGTTTTACTCACTTGTGAACTTAACCTTTACTTACCTCCCCCAGGAACTGTTGCTTTTGCACTGTGTCCACTTTTAAAATAGCTTATTGCCATTTTTACCAAGACTGTACATGCTATTGTGATTATTCAAAGTTCTTAGAGTACCTAAGTGAAATAACTTTCATTTAAAGTATTACTTGTAAATCTTGAACCTGTGGTTCTTAAAATAAACTAAGAAAATATATTTTTTCAATATAAAAACCTATTGGCCTGGAGTAAGTCTTTGAGTGTGTGTTCCTCATTTATTGCCTGTGTGTGTACAACAAATGCTTAACACTACCCTCTGATAAGCCTACTGCCCGAACACACTACCACAAAATGGAGCATTAGAATTATCTCTTTTTGCAACTATCTTACCTATAAGGGGAACCCTTGGACTCTGTGCACACTATTACTTACTTTGAAATAGTATTTTCAAAGCCAACTTCCTACATTGGTGGATCAGCGGTGGGATCTAAGACTTTGCATTTGCTGGACTACTCAGCCAATACCTGATCACACGACTAAATTCCAAAAATTGTCATTAGGAACAGATTTTTGAAATTTGAGCTATTTTTCTAAATGTTTAAAAGACCTGCTAGGGCATGGTGTTAGTCCCTGTTAGCTTTTCTATTTAGAGTTTAAAAGTTTTGTAAAAGTTTGGAGTAAGTGCTAGAGATAGTTTTAGCTTAAAGTATCCCAACTTTTAGAGAAATAATGTCTAGTACAGATGAGATGGTGGTGGAACTCAACCTCACCCCTTACCTGAATCTTAGGATGTCAGAGTTAAGAACTCTCTGTAAAATAAAAAATATAAAAACTGGATCAACCCCTACCAAAGTACAGCTCCAGGAGCTTTTGTCAGAGTTTGCTAGAGACCACCCCTCTGAAGACAACCTTACAGAGGGAGAAGCTAGTGACAAGGAGGATAATTTCCCCCCTCCTGTCCTATTTAGGGAGCCCAGGGTTCCTCAAACCCTGACTCCACAAGTGATAGTCAGAGATGCTGCTTTTCCCACAGGGGAGTCCAGCAACTCTGGAAGCATTGAGGGCAGCCTCAATGAAGATGACCTCCTGTTAGCCAGGATGGCCAAAAGATTGGCTTTGGAGAGACAGCTCCTAGCCATAGAAAGGAAAAGACAAGAGATGGGTTTAGCTCCCATCAATGGTGGCAGCAACTTAAATAGGGTCAGAGAGAATACTGACATGCTAAAAATCCCCAAAGGGATTGTAACAAAATATGAAGATGGTGATGATGTCACCAAATAGTTCACAGCTTTTGAGGGGGCTTGTGCAACCAGAAAAGTAAACAAATCTCACTGGGGTGCTCTCCTTTGGGAAATGTTCACTGGAAAGTGTAGGGATAGACTCCTCACGCTCTCTGGAAAAGATGCAGAATCCTATGACCTCATGAAGGCTACCCTGATTGAGGGCTTTGGATTCTCAACTGAGGAGTACAGGATTAGGTTCAGGGGGGCTAAAAAATCCTCGAGCCAGACCTGGGTTGATTTTGTTGACTTCTCAGTCAAAACATTGGATGGTTGGATTAATGGCAGTGGTGTAAATGATGATGAAGGGCTGTATAATTTGTTTATGAAGGAACACCTTTTAAGTAATTGTTTCAATGATAAACTGCATCAGCATCTGGTAGACCTAGGTCCAATTTCTCCCCAAGAATTGGGAAAGAAGGCAGACCATTGGGTCAAGACTAGGGTGACCAAGACTTCCACAGAGGGTGACCAAAAGAAAGGGGTCACAAAGACTCCCCAGGGGAAGAGTGTTGAGACATCCAAGGGAAAAATTAAAGAGTCTTCTACAGGGCCCCAAAAACCTGCTCAGGAGGGTGGGTCCAAAGCCTCTTCACAATCCTCATTTGGGTACAAGGGTAAAAACTTTGATCCCAAAAAGGCCTGGTGTCGTAGCTGTAATCAGCAGGGACACCAAACTGGAGACAAGGCCTATCCCAAGAAAGGTTCCACTTCTACTACTACTCCAGTTAGCACTGGAAGAGCCAGTCTCCATGTGGGATCAAAAGTGTGCCCAGAGCAAATCAGGGTCCACACTGAAGCTACATTAGTCTCTGAGGGTGGGGTGGACCTAGCCACACTAGCTGCCTGGCCCCCTAACATGCACAAATACAGGCAGCAGCTCTTTATTAATGGGACTGGAGTAGAAGCCCTGAGGGATACAGGTGCCAGTGTCACAATGGTGACAGACAAACTGGTTTCCCTAGGACAATACCTGACTGGACAAACGTATCCAGTCACCAACGCTGACAATCAGACTAAAGTACATCCCAGGGCTATGGTAACTTTAGAATGGGGAGGGGTCAAAGGCCTGAAACAGGTGGTAGTCTCCTCTGCTATACCAGTAGACTGTCTGCTTGGAAATGATCTGGAGTCCTCAGCATGGGCTGAGGTAGAACTCAAAACCCATGCAGCCATGCTGGGTATCCCTGAACTGGTGTGTGTCAAGACAAGAGCACAGTGTAAGGCTCAGGGTGGAAAAGAGGTGTTGGAGTCTGGAATAATGGCCCAACCCTCCAAGAGAAAAGGAAGGAAGACTGGGGAACCAGCTTCAGCACAGAAAAAGAAAAAGCACCTCTCTTATCAGGAAGAAGTTCTATCCCCTGAGGGAACTGAGCCTATGGAGTTGGAACCTTATCAGGTTGAGCTCTTGGGCCCTTGGGGACCCACAAGGGAACAACTGTGCAAGGGGCAAGAAACATGTCCCTCTCTTGAAGGCCTTAGGCAGCAAGCTGCTGAGGAAACAAAAGGAAATGTCAGTGGAACCCACAGAGTCTATTGGGAAGATGGACTCCTTTACACTGAGGCAAGAGATCCAAAACCTGGTGCCACTAGGAGAGTGGTAGTGCCTCAGGAGTTTAGGGAGTTCATTCTAACCTTAGCCCATGACATTCCACTTTCTGAGGATTTGGGACAAACCAAGACATGGTAGAGGTTAGTCAACCATTTCTATTGGCCCAATATGTCCCAGAAAGTAAAGGAGTTTTGTGCCTCCTGTGCCACCTGTCAAGCCAGTGGTAAGACAGGTGGCCACCCAAAGGCCCCCCTCATTCCACTTCCTGTGGTGGGGGTCCCCTTTGAAAGAGTGGGAGTAGATATAGTTGGTCCACTTGAACCTCCCACAGCCTCAGGGAATCAGTATATCTTAGTAGTAGTGGCTCATACTACTAGGTCCTCTGAATTCCCCTTAGGTCCACTACTGCCCCTGCAGTAGCCAAAGCACTCATTGATATTTTGTGGGATTTCCTAAGGAGGTGGTTTCTGACAGAGGTACCAACTTCATGTCAGCTTACCTAAACCACATGTGGAATGAGTGTGGGGTGACTTACAAATTCACCACACCATACCATGCACAAACCAATGGTCTTGTTGAGAGGTTCAACAAGACATTGAGGGGCATGATCATGGTGCTCCCTGAAAAGCTCAAAAGGAGATGGGATGTCTCCTTGCCATGCCTGCTTTTTGCCTACAGAGAGGTGCCTCAGGAGGGAGTAGGGTTTTTCCCCTTTGAACTTCTGTTTGGCCATCCTGTTAGGGGACCACTAGCTCTTGTGAATGAAGGCTGGGAGAGACCTCTTCATGAGCCTAAGAAAGTTATGGTGGACTATGTACTAGGCCTATGTTCAAGGATAGCAGAGTACATGGAAAAGGCAAGCAAAGACCTTGAGGCCAGCCACCTACTCCAGAAGATGTGGTATGACCAAAAGGCTGCTATGGTTGAGTTTCAGCCAGGGCAGAAAGTCTGGGTTCTGGAGCCTGTGGCTCCCAGGGCACTTCAGGACTGATGGAGTGGCCCTTACCCAGTACTAGAAAGAAAGAGTCAGGTCACCTACTTGGTAGACCTAGGCACTAGCAGGACCCCCAAAAGGGTTATCCATGTGAACCGCCTCAAACTCTTTCATGACAGGACAGATGTAAACATGTTAATGGTTACAGATGAGGACCAGGAAGCTGAGAGTGAACCTCTCCCTGATCTTCTCTCCTCTGACCCTAAAGATGACTCAGTAGATGGAGTGATCTATTCAGACACCCTCTGTGGCCAACAGCAGGATGACTGCAGGCAAGTCCTCCAACAGTTTGCTGAGCTCTTTTCCCTAACCCCTGGTCAGACACACCTGTGTACCCATGATGTGGACACAGGGGACAGCATGCCTGTCAAAAACAAAATGTTTAGACAGTCTGGTCAAGTTACGGAAAGCATCAAAGTGGAAGTCCACAAGTTGCTGGAATTGGGAGTGATTGAGCACTCTGACAGCCCCTGGGCTAGCCCAGTGGTCTTAGTCCCCAAACCTCACACAAAAGATGGCAAGAGAGAGATGAGGTTCTGTCTGAACTACAGAGGACTTAATTCTGTCACCACGACAGATGCCCATCCCATTCCAAGAGCAGATGAGTTAATTGACAAATTGGGTGCTGCCAAATACTTAAGTACCTTTGACTTGACAGCAGGGTACTGGCAATTAAGAATGGCACCAGGAGCAAAAGAGAAAACAGCATTCTTTACACCTGATGAGCACTACCAGTTTACTGTGATGCCCTTTGGCTTAAAGGATGCCCCTGCCACCTTCCAAAGGTTGGTGAATCACGTCCTTCCTGGCTTGGAGTCCTTTAGTGCAGCTTATCTTGATGATATTGCTGTCTTTAGCTCCAACTGGCAGGATCACCTGGTACACCTGAAGAAGGTTTTGCAGGCCCTGCAAGCAGCAGGCCTCTCTATCAAGGCATATAAATGTCAGATAGGACAGGGTACTGTGGTTTACTTGGTAAACCTTGTAGGTGGAGGCCAAGTTCAGCCACTTCAACCCAAGATCCAGACTATTCTGGAATGGGTAACTCCAAAAACCCAGACTCATGTCAGGGCATTCCTTGGTTTGACTGGTTACTATAGGAGGTTTGTGAAGGGATATGGATCAATAGTGACACCCTCACAGAACTTACCTCCAAGAAAATGCCCAAGAAGATAAACTGGACTGTAGAATGTCAACAGGCCTTTGACACCCTGAAACAAGCTATGTGCACAGCACCAGTTCTAAGAGCTCCTGATTACTCTAAGCAGTTCATTGTGCAGACAGATGGCTCTGAACATGGGATAGGAGCAGTCCTGTCCCATACAAATGATGATGGCCTTGACCAGCCTGTTGCTTTTATTAGCAGGAGGTTACTCCACAGGGAGCAGCATTGGAGTGCCATTGAGAGGGAGGCCTTTGCTGTGGTCTGGTCCCTGAAGAAGTTGAGAGCATACCTCTTTGGTACTCACTTTGTAGTTCAGACTGACCACAGACCTCTCAGATGGCTCATGCAAATGAAAGGAGAAAACCCTAAACTGTTGAGGTGGTCCATATCCCTACAGGGAATGGACTTTATAGTGGAGCACAGAACTGGGACTGCCCATGCCAATGTAGATGGCCTTTCCAGGTTCTTCCACTTAGAAAATGAAGACTCTCTTTGGAAAGGTTAGTCTCATCCTCTTTCGTTTGGGGGGGGGGGGGGTTGTGTAAGGAAATGCCTCCTTGGCATGGTTACCCCCTGACTTTTTGCCTTTGCTGATGCTAAGTTATGATTTGAAAGTGTGCTGGGATCCTGCTAACCAGGCCCCATCACCAGTGTTCTTTCCCTAAACTGTACCTTTGTCTCCTCAATTGGCACAAACCTGGCACTCAGGTAAGTCCCTTGTAACTGGTACCCCTGGTACCAAGGGCCCTGATGCCAGGGAAGGTCTCTAAGGGCTGCAGCATGTCTTATGCCACCCTATGGACCCCTCACTCAGCACATGCACACTGCTTCACAGCTTGTGTGTGCTGGTGGGGAGAAAATGACTAAGTCAACAAGGCACTCCCCTCAGAATGCCATGCCAACCTCACACTGCCTGTGGCATAGGTAAGTCACCCCTCTAGCGGGGCTTACAGCCCTATGGCAGGGTGCACTATACCACAGGTGAGGGCATAGGTGCATGAGCACTATGCCTCTACGGTGTCTAAGCAAAACCTTAGACATTGTAAGTGCAGGGTAGCCATAAGAGTATATGGTCTGGGAGTCTGTCAAACACGAACTCCACAGCACCATAATGGCTACACTGAAAACTGGGAAGTTTGGTATCAAACTTCTCAGCACAATAAATGCACACTGATGCCAGTGTGCAGTTTATTGTAAAATACACCCAAAGGGCATCTTAGAGATGCCCCCTGAAAACATACTCGACTTCCAGTGTAGGCTGACTAGTTTCTGCCAGCCTGCCAAACACCAGACATGTTGCTGGCCACATGGGGAGAGTGCCTTTGTCACTCTGTGGCCAGAAACAAAGCCTGTACTGGGTGGAGGTGCTTCTCACCTCCCCCTGCAGGAACTGTAAAATCTGGCAGTGAGCCTCTAAGGCTCATCCCCTTTGTTGAAGCACCACAGGGCATCCCAGCTAGTGGAGATGCCCGCCCCTCCGGCCACTGCCCCCACTTTTGGCGGCAAGGCTGGAGGAGATAATTAGGAATACAAGGAGGAGTCACCCACCAGTCAGGACAGCCCCTAAGGTGCTCTGAGCTGAGGTGACTCTTACTTTTAGAAATCCTCCATCTTGTGGATGGAGGATTCCCCCAATAGGATTAGGGATCTGCTCCCCTCCCCACAGGGAGGAGGCACAAAGAGGGTGTAGCTACCCTCAAGGACAGTAGCCATTGGCTACTGCCCTCCCAGACCTAGACACACCCCTAAATTCAGTATTTAGGGGCTCCCCAGAACCTAGAAAACTAGATTCCTGCAACCTTAACGAGAAGAAGGACTGCTGACCTGGATCCTTGCAGTGAAGACGGAGACGACCACTGCTTTGGCCCCAGCCCTACCGGCCTGTCTCCCAACTTCGAGGAAAACTGCAACAGTGACGCATCCAACAGGGACCAGCGACCTCTGATGCCTCAGAGGATTGCCCTGCAACTAAGGACCAAGAACCTCCTGTGAACAGTGTCCCTGTTCAACAATCTGCAACTTTCTTGCAACAAAGAAACAACTTTAAAGACTCCACATTTCCTGCCAGAAGCGTGAGACTTTCCACTCTGCACCCGATGCCCCCGGCTCGACCTGCGGAAAGCCAACACTACAGGGAGGACCCCCCAGTGACTATGAGCCCGTGAGTGGCCAGAGACGACACCCCTGAGTCCCCACAGCGACGCATGCAGAGGAAATCCAGAGGCAACCCCTGACCGCGACTGCCTGTAACAAGGGACCCGACGCCTGGAACCAACACTGCACCCCGGGACCTGAAGGAATCAAACTCCAGTGCAGGAGCGACCCCCAGGCGACCCTCTGCCTAGCCCAGGTGGTGGCTACCCTGAGGAGCCCCCCCTGTGCCTGCCTGCATCGTTGAAGAGACCCCCGGGTCTCCCCATTACTTCCTATCTGAAACCTGATGCCTGTTTGCACTCTGCTTCCGGCCGCCCCTGTGCCGCTGAGGGTATACTTTGTGTTCCTGCTTGTGTCCCCCCCCCCGGTGCCCTACAAAAGCCCCCTGGTCTGCCCCCAAGGAGGCGTGTACTTACCCGCTGGCAGACTGGAACCGGGGCACCCCTGTTCTCCATTGAAGCCTATGTGTTGTGGGCACCTCTTTGACCTCTGCACCTGACCGGCCCTGAGCTGCTGGTGTGGTAACTTTGGGGTTGACTTGAACCCCCAATGGTGGGCTACCTTGAACCCAACTTTGAGACTTATACGTTTTTTACGTACCTGTGAACTTAACCTTTACTTACCTCCCCCATGAACTGTTGATTTTTGCACTGTGTCCACTTTTAAAATAGCTTATTGCTATTTTTACCAGGACTGTGCATGCTATTGTGATTATTCAAAGTTCCTAGAGTACCTAAGTGAAACACCTTTCATTTAACGTATTACTTGTAAATCTTGAACCTGTGGTTCTTAAAATAAACTAAGAAAATATATATTTTCAAAATAAAAACTTATTGGCCTGGAGTAAGTCTTTGAGTGTGTGTTCCTCATTTATTGCCGGTTTGTGTACAACAAATGCTTAACACTACCCTCTGATAAGCCTACTGCTCGACCACACTACCACAAAATAGAGCATTAGAATGATCTATTTTTGCCACTATCTTACCTCTAAGGGTAACCCTTGGACTCTGTGTACACTATTTCTTACTTTGAAATAGCATATACAGAGCCAACTGCCTACACCCTTCTTCTGGTGGGCGCTGACCTAGAGGAAAGGTACAGGAGGAAAGGACATTGCTCACCCGTCCAGACCGTCAGACTAATTGCCCACCAGTTCCCAACCATGCCCTGACGCACATACACTGACCATTCTCACATGCAGCCCTCAGCCCCCCACAGGTATCTTCCACCCACACCATTCCAAACAGGCATTGCCCACGCATCATGCTCACAGTGTACTCACCTGTTTGTCTGGAGGACCGTAGAGTAGCGTGTACTGGGGGAGGACCCTATCCACCAGTTTTTCCAACTCCTCTGTGGTGAAGGCAGGGGCCCTTTCCCCAGGCACAAGAGCCATTGTTGCTTCCAGACTGAGGTCACAGCAGCACTTGCAGTGTAGGTCCGCTCCTGTTGACAGTCAGGTATCAAGTGAGTGAACAGATAGAAAATGGCGGTCACATCCACGGCGGTGCGTACCGTCACCACCGGCGTTCATCACCATTGGCTCCTGGAACCTATAGGGCCCAATGATAACCAATGCTGAATTACGCAGCAGTCTTCGACCGTCTACCGCGACGCAGCATAACGCCAGGGCAGTTACTTCATTTCCCCTTGTGCCTCCTCATAAGTCAGGCAGCCGCCATTTCAGGGGGGCACATGGCATGGCACCTAACTGCGTCACAGCACATTTTGGCACATATACGGACTAACTACGCCACACACGGATTTACTCACATTATTGCAGACACATTTGTGCAACCTATGTGGTACATGACCCTCTGCTCACCGTTCTCCTCCATAGGCCACAACCGCTGGTGGACCTGTCGACAATGGAAGACAGACACATGATAATCACCTACAGACTTGATCGTGCCACAATCCAAGACCTGTGTGCCCAATTGGAGCCAGACCTGATGTCATCTATCCGCCATCCCACAGGAATCCCCCCTCTAGTGCAGGTCCTGCCAGTGCTCCATTTCCTGGCAAGTGGCTCCGTTCAAACAAGAGTGGCCATGGCATCAGGGATGTTTCAGCCAATGTTTTCTTACTTGTTAACCAGAGTGTTGTCTGCCCTTCTGAAACACATGTGCAGCTACATTGTGTTCACCCAGGTGGAGGATTTGCCCACAGTGAAGGCTGACTTTTATGCCCTGGGACATATCCCCAACATCATTGGTGCCATTTATGGTACACATGTGGCATTTGTCCCCTCCACAGAAATGAACAAGTGTACAGAAATAGAAAAAGCTACTATTCAATTAATGTGCAGATGGTGTGTTTGGCGGACCAGTACATCTCTCATGTGAATGCCAAGCATCCTGGCTCTGTGCATGACGCCTACATTTTGAGGAATAGCAGTATCCATTATGTGATGGGCCAACTCCAGAGGCACTGGGTGTGGCTATTAGGTGAGGCCAAGGTCCCCACACAGTATGAGTATGGACCTGGGTATGGGGTAGTCCCTAAGGGTAAGTGTGTGTCTAGCAGTTATCCCTCGACATTTGCAGGTGACTCTGGTTACCCCAACCTCTCATGGCTACTGACCCCAGTGAGGAATGCCAGTACAAGGGCAGAGGACCGCTACAATGAGGCACATGAGCGAACTAGGCGTATTATTGAGAGGATGTTTGGCCTCCTGAAGGCCAGATTCCGGTGCCTCCATCTAACAGGTGGCTCCCTATTTACTCACCGAAGAAGGTGTGCCAGATAATTGTGGCATGCTGCATGTTGCACAACCTGGCATTGTGGTGCCAGGTGCCTTTTCTGCAGGAGGATGAGCATGGTGATAGTCTTGTGGCAGCTGTGGAGCCTGTGGACAGTGAGGAAGAGGAGGCAGAGGAAGAAGATATTGACAACCGAACAAACATCATCATGCAGTACTTCCAGTGACACACAGGTAAGAGACTGTAACTGCTCCTAACATTTCTAAATATTGTAGGACATTGTATAAGTCAGCCTCTTAACCTCTGTCTATGGACACTGACAGTTCACTTTGGATTTACATTTTTCAGATCTGGGTAATTTCTACCTTCCGCTATATGTACTGCTGCCCAACAACTGTCATACATTGGTATGAGCAGATGAACAATTACATTGCTATTTGTTGCTGATGTTGTAATAATACATTTGTGAAATATCAGACTGACTCCAGATTGGTTTGTGATTAAAGGGTGTTTATTTAGGGGCTAATGAGTATAGGGGTATGTGCAAGGGGCTCGGGTAATGGTGGAGGAAGGTCCATACTAGAGTCCAGACTCTTGGTATCACAGGTGTATTGTCCAATGGGGCATAGGAAGGGGGGTAATGGCAGTTCAAGGTGGACAGGGTAACTGAGTGGGACAGAAGGGTGACAATCAGGAGGGTCCTATTTCCTGGTGGGGGTCTTGGCAATGTTCTCTGTCTTCTGCCTGGATTGCAGGGACTGTTTGCTGGGTGGTTCTCCTTCTACAGGGGGTGGGGTACTGGTGGCCTGTTGGTCCTGTGGCAGGGCCTCCTGTCCACTAGCGCCGGCGGAGGTGGAGGACTGTTCCTTGATTTGGCTAGTGTCAGGGGCCCTTTGTTGTGCCACTGCCTCCCTCATGGTCTTGCCTATGTCAGCCAGCACCCCTGCTATGGTGACCAGGATGGTGTAGATGTTGGTGAGGTCCTCTTTGATCCACATTTATTGTCCCTCCTGCAGCAACTGGGTCTCCTGAAACTTGGCCAGTACCGTGCCCATGGTCTCCTGGGAATGGTGGTATGCTCCCATGATGTTTGATAGTGCTTCGTGGAGGGTCGGTTCCCTGGGCCTGTCCTCCCCCTGTCACACAGCAGTCCTCCCAGCTTCCCTGTTGTCCTGTGCCTCTGTCCCCTGAACCGTGTGCCCACTTCCACTGACCCCAGGTCCCTGATCATCCTAGGTTAGTGGGTTTGCATGGGGTCCCTGTAGTGGTGGACACACTGTTGATTGACGTGTCCTGGGGACAGTGGCATGGGCCCGCTGGGTGGGTGCTTTGGTGGTTTTTCCTGAGGGGGAGGTTCTGTGGTGGGTTGGGACTGTGGCAGGGGAACCGACTGTCCAGAGTTCCCAGATGGGCCAGACTGGTCATCTTGATCCAGGCATGCAGAGATGCTGTCATCACTGTGGGCCTCTTCTGTGGGGGGACTGGAAATGGCTGGCACCTCCTGTCCAATGACGTTTGGTAGGGGCCCTGTTGGGGTGTAAATGCATTGTTATTTTATCTGTGTGTGCCATCTTGTGCAATAGGTGTGTTTCCCTCTATTACTGTGCTTGCACTATCGCCTTGGCCCTTGTGCGAGTGGTGAATGTGTGCCCTGGGTGAGTCTCTCTATTGGGCATGCTTTGGTGATGGGTGTACATGCAGGTCTGTGATGGGTGTCCATGCATTGGTGTAGCATTCAGGGCTTGGTATTGGGATGGGTGGGTTGTGCTAGTGGGGTATATGTGAGGTGGTGGAGTGATGGGGTGAGGGTAGGGGTAGGAGTTTGTGATGGCATGCAGGTAGGGTGGGGGATATAATATTAAAGATTTGTCTTACCAGAGTCCAGACCTCCAGCTACTCCTGCGAGGCCCTCAGGATGCATGATCGCCAAGACTTGCTCCTCCCATGTTGTTAGTTGAGGGGGAGGAGGTGGGGGTCCACTGCCAGTCTTCTGTACTGCTACCTGATGGCTTGATACCACGGAACGTACCTTCCCCCGTAGGTCATTCTACCTCTTCCTGATGTCATCCCTTGTCCTTTGATGCTGTCCCACTGCGTTGACCCTGTCGACGATTTTCCACCATAGCTCCATCTTCCTTGCAATGGAGGTCTGCTGCACCTGTGAACCAAATAGCTGTGGCTCTACCTGGAAGATTTCCTCCACCATGACCCTGAGCTCCTCCTCAGAAAACCTGGGGTGTCTTTGAGGTGCCATGATGTGGTGTGAGTGATGTGTGAGGTGATGGTTGATGTGATGTGTGGGGTGATGTGTTGGGGTGTGTGGTGTGAGGTTTGTGGATGGTGTATGAGTGATGGTGTTGTGAGCCTCTAGATGCTGGTCTTTGCTTTTCACTCTCTCTGCTTCTTCCAATTGTTTGCTGTAAGGGGTTTTGGGTAATGTGGGTGTGTGTGTTATAGTGTTGTGAGTGTGTGGGTGTGGTGTGTATGTGTGTCAGGTGTGTGTATTTTAAATTGTCCAATGTGGTTGTGTTTTGTAAGTGTGTGTGTATTTTGAGCGCGGCGGTGTGTACCGCCAATAGTTTACCGTGGTTGTAAGACCGCTGCGTTGATTCGTGGGTTGTGATACTGTGGGAGTATTCCTGTTGGTGTAATGGTGTGGGTTTTGCTGTCGCCAGTTTATCACTGACCTTTGGTGTGGCGGACTTGTGTGGGTGTCTGCATAGTGGTGGAATTCTCAGTGTGGGTCATAATACCCGTTGCGGATTTCTGCCGCAGACACGGTATGTTGGCGGCCATCGGCACGGCGGTAAGCGGGATTTACCGCCAGGGTTGTAATGATGGCCTTAGTCACAAACATGACAGATATCCTGTCCACCCGTATTACAAGTTCCATTATATCCTATGGAATTTGTAATACGGCGGACGGAATATCCGGCATGTTTGTGTCAGAGTTTTCGATCCACCAAGATAGTGATCAGGCCTGTAGTCTTCTCACCAAGAACATTACCTTAAAAATCCCAAATTACCAAACTAAAAACAAAATGTAACCATATATACCATAAACATGTTCTAAAAATGTACTTATGCATAAACATGATTAAAACTAGCTCTACAAACCATTCTAAAATATGTACATAACCTTAACATCGACTGAAAAGTAAAAATTGGTTAAATGAAGACTGACAATTATGGGCCTGATTACAACTTTGGCAGTCCTAAAGCCATGGGCAGGAGGCTGCCGTCAAGCCGGCGGCCTCGCCCTTTTCGTATTAAGATGTTTCGACCAGGCTGACCAGCCGAATGCCCTGAGGCCCCCAATGCTTTCGGCCCCCATGCTACCGCTATGGAAAGACTGGAAGACAAGGGGAGTCGTGATCAGCACAGTGGTTCTGAACTCGGCACCGCCGTCGCTGACCAAGACTCCAAACGCTGCCAACCTGTTGGGATCCATGATACTGGCGGTGGTCTCCTGGCGGTCTGATCGCCAGGATCGTAATCTGACCTTTGGACCGCCAGGAGTGTGCCAGTCCGACTGCCACCGCAAGTTTGGCGGTCCTCAGACCCCCGAACTCGTAATCAGACCCTAAGTAAATACTAGAAAACTTAAACACCAACTTTGAAAATTACAACACATGATGCAGGAAACCAATAGATAAATACAATAAATATGACATCATCCAACAATATATTCATAAAACACCTTTAAAACACATAAACATGCTTCCACACACTAAAAAGTGAAATAAAATATACCTTTTCTGTAACTGAAGTCCATCAACTCCAACAAAACCCCTATAAATAGTAATCCTTAAAAAATGAATCCCCCAAAAATTCAAAAATTGAAACAATGAAATAAAAATATCCAATGAAAAAATAATAATCCATGGACACCATTCAAAACCTGAAAAATGTAATAAAAAATGCTCCTGGAAAAGCAAAAAATCAAGGTAATTAAAAACAATATTGGTTACAGTGTAACAAACTGTATTTCTGTTAAAAAAATTGAATTAAAAATAGGACAAAATCCATTACAAAAAATTGAATTAAAATTAGGAAAAATTACAGAAACCAAACAAAACACATGCAGAAGAACCACAAAATACCCACCCGCACAACATAAAAACCCAAGTAATCACAATTTAATGTCAATAATTCAAACAAACACATGCATTCCAGACAAACATTATCATAAAACATACACAATAAAATGAGGCCAATTAAACTCCATGAACAGAACTAAAATGACACCAAGACATTTACCTAACAAGCAAGAAACAAATACTAACCTACACTAACGACCTAATCCTGAACCCATCACCCCTAAATATTAATGCTCCAAAATTGAACTTAGAATTAGTCTTACCTGACCCTGCGAGTGAGATCGAGAGTCACGACCACATGGAAGTTACAACAACCCAAAATGAGGAAGATAGACTAAAAAATAAGGAACGCTGTAATAGAAATAGCCTCTAAATAACAATAAAAATAGCACTAACACTGCATATAAAACAACAGAAACATGTACTATTTGTATATACATTTGTATAATAATTAAACATATGGAGACATGTACACAGGTTTATTTTATATTTCTAAACATTTACATATTCAAAATATAAAAATATATTAAAAATGACTGTAAACATTAAGGCCCTCATTATGTGGCTGGCGGTCTTCAGACCCCCAGCACTGCAGTGGGGGTCAGGACCACCGCTGCTGTGGTGGTCTGACCCCCACATAAAGACCCTGGCGGTCAGACTGCCAGGGTTCCACCAGCACCGTCAGGATCCATGATCCCAAAGGCCTGGAGGTGGCGGAGATTTTAATCCACCAGAGCAGCACTGCATGCGATTACGGCCTTCTTCTCCACCAACCTTTTCATGACGTTTTCACTGCCATGAAAAGGCTGGTGGAGAACAGGTGCAAGGGGCCACGGGGGAGGTCCCTGCACTGCCCATGCACTTTACATGGGCAGTTCATGGGTCCCCCTGTCCAGCACCCTTGCTGTGAACATTGCAAGGGTGATAGTGCTCTCTGCGGCCTACAGCATTGCCGCTGCTGATTACGAGCCGGAGACAATACTGCAGCCTGTTCCCCGCTAGGCTGGTGAGTAGAACCGACGTTTCCACCCACCGACCTAGTGGGAAACTCCTAATAGGTTCGACGGGGTGGTCGCCACAAAGTATGCGGCGGCCAGCCTGTCAGGAGTTTGGGGGATGGGCTTTCCCGTCCACCAACCTCGTAATCGGGCCCTAAATGTATTATTTTATAGTACTTCATAAATATAAAAAATAAATATATTACTGTAAATGCAATTACAAAATGTGCTTGTTTGTTGAAAAGTATACTGATTTATAAGAAGATTATGTAAAAATGTGTGTAAAACATTGCAAAATATGAAAAATTAAAGCATATATATTTAAAAAATGAATAGCATTTGAAAATATAAATGTGTACCATATATATAAAATTCGATGTGAAAAATGTTTATTTACTATAAATGATTTAGACAAATGTATTCAAAATAAAACCCCATATGAAATAAAGCATTGAAAAAAATGTACAACAAATGTTAAACTTTATGTAAAAAATGTGGTGATACGCAAAAAACAAAAACAAACTAGTGTGTCATGATTTAAACTTGAATTAATTTAGAATAAATTCTATGTGTGTTACTAAAATACTTTGGGCCTCATTATGAGTTTGGCGGGAGGCTGTGGACGCCCACCAAACTCTATGGGTCGGAAGACCGCCAGTTCGGTTTTCCGCCCGCTGGCCTATTATGAGTTTTCCGCTTCACCAGTGGGAAACTACCCACAGCATTGACACTGGCTCATAATCGAACCAGTGGCAATGTTGTGGTGCGTCGGGTGCTACAGCATCTGTCATGCTTTTCACTGCCTGTAATTCAGGCAGTGAAAAGCGTGATGGGGCTGCCCATGAGGGCCCCTACACTGCCCATGCCAATTGCATGGGCAGTGCTGGGACTCCCATGGGGCCCCTTGCACCCCATCTCCTTCAGCCTTTGCATGGTGGTGGAATTTCCATGCAAAAACTGGCGGACACGGGACTCGTAATCCCCAGGGCAGCGCTGCCCTGGTGGATTAAGACCTTCAGTACTGCCAGGACATCAGCCGGCAAAAAAGTGGCAGTGCCGGCAGTCGGACCATGGCGATTTCGCCACAGTCATAATGTGGCTGTCGGACCGCCCACGCGAGTCTGGTGGTCCTAGGTTTGCCAGACTCGTAATTAGGGCCTTTGTTTTCATTAATGTACATTATGCGCACACAACTACAAACCACAATACTCATGCTCCACTAAAACCCACAACAGTGCAACTTTGGGGTGTGTAAATTAACTATTCCCACTGCAATCTAAGTCACATTGGACAAAGCATTTGACTACGAGGTATGTAGATTTATTTTTCCCTCTCCAATCTAAGCCATATTAGGGAAGCATTGGCCTTTGAGAGATATATATTTACTATTCCCACTTCAATGTAGGACACATTGGAGAAAATGTTGGACTTTGAGAGGTATCTAATTTACTATTTCCACTCTAATCTAGCTACATTGGGGAAAGTGGGGAAACTGTTGGACCTTAAGGGGTGTATATTTACAAACTCTGCTCCAATGTAGGTCACATTGGGGAAGTGTTGGACTTTGAAGGGTAAAGATTTGCTGTTCTTGCTCCATACTAAGCAACATTGGGGGATTATCATATGTTCAGGCATATACTCTTACTCTTTCCACTTGAGTAAAGCTACATTAAAGAAAGTATTATACCTTGAGGGGTGTAGATTTATTATTCCCACTCCATCCAATCTAAGCCACCTTGAGGAAAGTGTTAGACTTTGAAGGTTATAGATTTACTATAACCACTTCAATCTAACCCACATTGGGTAAAGCGTTGGACTTTGAGGGTGTAGATTTACTATTCCTATCCCAATCTAATCCACAGTGGGGAGAATGTTGGACTTTGACGGGTGTAGATTTACTACTCCCACTCTAGTCTAAGTCATGATGGGGAAAGTGTCATACTTTGAGGGGTGTAGACGTACTATCCCCATTCCAATCTAAAGTATATTAAGGAAAGTATTTAAGGTGAATAGATTTACTATTCCCTTCCATGCTGAGCCACATTAAGGAATGTGGCAGGCTTTGAGGGGTGTAGATTTCCTATTCCAATCCAATTGAACCCACACTGGGGACAGTGTTGGGTTATGAGAGATGCAGATTTGCTGTCCAGTCTAAGCAGCACTGGGGACAGCACTAACCATTGAGAAGTGTAGATTTACTATTCCCACTTCAATTTATTTCACAATGGGGAAAGTGTTGGGCTTTGAGTAGTGTAGGTTTGCTATTTCCACTCCAAAGAAAGCCACATAATAAAAAAGTATATTAAAAAACAAAAGAATGAATAACTAATACAATACAAATTATATAAAGAAAAAACACAAAATATATAAATAATAAAATAACAGTATAAACATTTGGGAACTCTATTTAATAAATGAAACTACTAAAACCTCTACTAAAAATAAAAAATGGTAAAATACGAAATAATATAAGAACATTTAAAAATATAAAAACATTTAATAAATAAAGATACAATTAAGACAAATTATTTTACATAATTAAAAATAAAATAATACTAGTAGTAATACTAGCACTGCTAATAATAATAATATCTGTTTCAATATAGTTTAATTTATATATAACAGAAGCTGTTTAGTTAGTGACAAAATATGTAATTCTAAAAATATATAGTAGACAAAGATTACAATGTAAAACTAGCCTACAATATATCAGAAACATTAATAAATAAATGAAAACCTATAAAGACAAATTACAAATTAATGTTTTCAATAAATATATGTTAAAACATAAAACATAATCAAAATTAATAATAACAGATGTTTCAAATATATTAGTATTTACATTAAACCATAACTAAACAAAAACACAGTTATACTGAATCAATTGCAAATGAAGCCGAGTCCAATGCCATTGCAGCGTGGTCCTCCCTAGCACCCTCAGAATGCGCACTTTTTGCACTACAGACAGTGCGCATTCCGACTGTACTGGGAGGGGGCCCCTGTGCCCCACTGCACTTGTTCTCTGCCATCCTTTTCATGACAGTTGAACCGCCATGAAAAGGCTGGCAGAGAACATCGTTATAATCAGCATGGCTCCACTGAATTCAGTGCCGCCGTGGCTGATTACAACCACAACCACCGTCATCCCATCGGGATCAAAGATCCTGGCAGAGATGGTGGTTGGCCCGCCAGAGTCATATTGTGGTGGTCCGACTGCCACAGCCGCAGCAGTCGGAATACCACAAGGAGTCTGGTGGTTTTGTGACCGCCAGATTCCCAATAGGGCCCAATATTTTTCAACAATATTTTGGTAAACAACAGTTGAGATTGTACAAATTGCTGACTACAAAAAATGTATTTCTCATGTGCATTGTGATGGGCTTGGAGCCTCCTGAATGAAATATAATGATCCCAATTTCTCGAGGATTGCTTGCCAAAAAAATCAGAGTAGAAATACTTTCTAAGCAAGCATTGGCAAAGCCAAATGTTCTGGTGTAATGTGTTGCTGCATGTAAATATGGACCTTCACAAATGCTGTTTACATGCATTGCATGCACAACTACTCCTCTATCTGAAACCAAAGACCACTCTTTGTAAACTGTAAAGAAGTAATAACACTATGTCTTGCAGACAGCTGTCCTGCCACGCAGGACCTAAAAACAAGCACATCAGTAGTCTTTCTGACCACATATACACCTAGTATATTTTAAATGCTTAGTAACATTTGTCTGTAAGGAGTCGCATTGTTTCCTGTAATTTTAATTGTAATATATATCTTTATTGCTCAACTAACCACATACAACAATACATAGTATCAAATCAAATACAACCACCCTACTAACCTTCAATGACAGCAGTGGGTCCTAACCTTTTGGCTTCTGTGGCCCCCCACTTTATCATTACTGGAACCGGGGGAGGCCCTCTGACTCATTAGTGAGTCATTAATGAAAGCTGGGGACCTAATCTGTTAATATTATTTAATTTTCTGAGCAGTCGCGGACCCCCTGAGAAGGCTTCGCGGACCCCCAGGTGTCCCCGGACCACAGATTATGAACCACTGAACTACAGAATCAAACAAACGATTAGTATCTGGTAGAAGCAGGTGTCTGTCTGCTTTAAATAACACATCTAAAAGTAGAATGGCTTGAAATACTGGCCATAAAACACAACTAAGGGTGTACAAATAAATGTATAACTTATGCTAACATGTAAACAATCTTATTTGTGTTACAACTTCCTCATCATCCCATTCATTAATTGAGTGAAAGCGCATTGAATGCACCCTCCAGTACGCCCACCTTTCTCCCGCACCAGGTTACGTAACTTGGTCCCAGAGTGGATGGAGAAAGTTATCGGATTCTCCTTAAAGAATAGAAAGCTTCATGCAATGCTGTCAAGGAATAACTTTAGTTCTCATCAAGGTCAGCTTCAGTGCTGGTGGTGGCCTGTTTTCAACAATCTTTGGCACCCCCATGATATCCTCTTCATGAATACAAATTCCCTCACTACTGCTCTCCAACAGTGCACCTCATCTCTCCATAACCCCTCCCTGATACATTTCATTTTTTTTAATGCTAATCATAGTTAACTCACATTCAGGGCCTCATTTACAATAAAATCACACAGCGTGGCACTGCAAGCGAGATTGCTGAGCCGCCCTGCATCATTTTGAAAGTGCAGAGATGCGTTGTAATTACATAAATACAATGAATCCCTGTACTTTCCTCAGCACTGGTGCATAAACTGCTGCCTAGCTCCAACACAGGCACCCTTGCACCGAGGGACACTTTCCTGCACATAAACAATCATTAATGGTGTTTCCTCTTTCTATGTGTGCTGCAGAATGCAGCACACATAGAAAGAGAAAAAAATAGGGAGAAATTATGTAATTTCTCCCAGTTGCACCACTTTAACGCCACCCCTGAGGTGGCATAGGAATTTGAAGCATTCCCAGCCTTGTAAATCTGGGAATGCATCAGATTCTGTCAGGTTCCCTGGGTGTTGAGTGGGAACACCCACAGCAACACTCATGGAATGGCCCTTTCACACAGTTATGCGTGAAAGGTGGGCCATAGTTACAAGGCCATGAAAAGCCACAGCATGTCAAAAAAATGATGCTCCAGTAGTGAAGTATGCTGCTAGGATCTTGTAAATGAGGCTCTCCAATCTGTGATCTGCCTGGTACCCATTCTTTGCAGCAGGCACATTAACCCTCTGCGCTACTTTAGGATGAGTCAAAACTGCCACTAGACAAAATTCTGGTCTCTTCCCAGCAGGAGTATTAATCGCCAGAGTTATCTTAAGATTTTATTGTTGCATGAAAACTGCTGGACACAAGATTAATTTCACGTGCTTTTAAACCTGTGTTATTTTTAAACACAGCGTCCCTCTCCACACCAAAGTCAACGCCAGGTGCGGCTGCACTGGTAGCACCGCCCTAAAGCCCGCCCTGGTTCTCATCACCAGCCAGCTTCAGATAGATTTGCTGAAATGGTGACCAGGAGGTATAGAGTTTACAGCAAGCAGTCTGCAGACAACCTGAGTATAAACAATGATCGCCTTCCATGAAATGAAACAAACCAAAGATGTACAGGGGCTGCTCAGGGACATTTCTGGGCAACCGAGTATCACTCTTAGCTAACTCTCTGACCCAAAAGAAATTGGAAACCCTCTTTCAGACAGCATAGTTCCAGAGACTAATGGAAAAAACAGACTTTATGAACTTTTTGTGATATGGCTACTGCTACAATTCAGAAGTACAAGTTCAATTTCTCCATCTGGAAAGGCGTTACTTCTGCATGCAGTGCGACTTCTTGTGTCTTCAGGGAGTACAGGCCTCGGACTTCACCTTCTTCAGTCCAGTTACCTCATCCTGGCGACGTGGGTTTTTGCACGCCACCCCTCTACCCGCTCTGTGCGTGAAAGCCTCTCCAGGGAACGTAGCGGTGATGAAGCAGAAAATGAAGGTTTTGATTTATTAACGCTTAAACGTAATGCTGAAATAATCATGTGTGACTTTAACCGAACTAATAAAGATTGTACGGGGACAAAATGTGCCCTCAGAGTAGTTTGCCATCATTTATACGCGTGCTTTATATAACGTGGTGTATTAGAATTGCACTAATCTGACATAACCATAAACGTGTGCTACGATTTGCTTGTTTGAAATGCTTTAGCTTAGCATGACTTTAGCGGAGGCTTTGGCCTAGTTGCCTGGTCTCACGGTTTAGGTGCTCGTATTTTTCCACTGTGCTAATAAACGTGTATTTTTGCTTGAAGCTGTACTTTTCCACAGAAACTGTTCACATGCTTATCTTAAGGTTTCGTGCCAGCCTGGCATATTTTCTCCTTACTTCAAGGTCGATTTGCAGGTGCGGACAATGGAGGCTCTGAAAGTGAGCTAATTGGTAGACAATGTTGCAACTTGCGTACCCATCTCCAAGGATAATGTATGCTTAAGTAAAAGCTTGAGAACTGTCGTTTTTGATTGGACAATTTGAAGCTAACCTATGAACCCTCCAATGGAAGACCCTACTGGACTTGAACTGTTGTCTATAAAACCCAGGTGCACGAGAGGAAACTCTCTCTCTATCATCGGACATCCCGCCATTTTGACTTCGTAGCTATTATGGCCCACTTTGCTGCGACGCCATTTTGAAAGAGACTTTGATTCTTTCTCTAATCGAGAGAAAGAGACTTTAAATGATTCTTGCCCTAGAGACTTTAACTTTGATTTGTCCCTTTGCATGAAGTAGTAGTTTTACCTTGCCGCCGTGAGGCAATTGCCCCGTCCACCCCTGCCCCTTTGCCCCGTCCCATGCTGATCAAGAAACGGTACCCATGCAGACTGAAGAACGGTACCTGTGAGACGAAGACTTCCTTGATTGCTGATCGTAATTGGTAAATATGAAAGGAAAATTGTAAAATTGCATTGTGTTTCTTTTAGGTAACCAACTGCTGATTTTGATAAGGTCCCTAGTTAGGAGTTTTTTCTAAATTAATGTTGCTAAATTGTTTTTGCATGAAGTCCCACATGCAGATGCTAATTTGAGGTTAGACGAGGATTCCATATGTCGCACGATGCAATTTGAGATCTGGTTATGCTGACTAAATGTATGCAATTAGTTCATTACAGATTATAGTTTTAGTGATTTGCATTGCTATTATCGAATGCCTTGTGGTTCAAATGCTACATAGATTGCACTTGTTCCGCCGTTATGGACAGCTATTAATGTTCATATATGTTTATCATTTGGTGTTGAGACACATCTATATTGTGCTAGCTTTGTTAATATAGGAAAATAAAATTCACTAACTTTGATTAAACTGGTGTGGTTATTCCTGACTGAAAGGTCAGGGTTCGTCGAAATGTATTCTGGATTAATTGTTAAGTGTTATGTCGAACAAGGTATTGCTTATGTTCGTTATTGATTATTGATTTTAATGAAATTGGATGATTAAGAGTACAGAGAGTTCCCACTAAGTCAAAAGATTCATCGGCCTAAAGAGCGTCCGAACAAAGGTAAATTATTACTACGGACCGCTCTATCAGTAGATGGTAGCAGAGGATGGTTTCGTCTTTTGGGACCTTGTACTCTTAAAGTACATGGTGTTGAATTAACGGTTACGCATTTTGAGGCCCCACTCGAGAAATTGAATTAGATTTTTCTTGGGTAAAACTGATTGACAGAATGATGATGGGCTAGGTCCACCGCGACTTTCCCGGGATCTCGGAGCTTGCGAATGGAGAGAATGGAGGTGTGGAATCAGCGTTGGCGGTACTAGTGATGGTAAGAGTGAAGTTAGGGTTTTGCGCTTGCACAGCTTATTGCCGCAGGGTGTGTGAAAAGGTTGCGAGGATTTTTCTTTTTAGAGGATAGCGGAGGTGCGACTCCGAGTGTAGAAGTAGAGAAGTCGTCGAACTTCATAGAGATAGCGGAGGTGCGGCTCCGAGTGTGAGAGTAGGGAAGTCGTCGAACTTCATGTGCGTGTGGCGCTTTGTGCATAAAAAGGTCCACGTGGTTGTTGTTATTGAGACGGGCCCTGCGAGGTCAAGAGACTCCGGAGTATGTTGATCCATGTTGTGGTCTGGGCGGTTTAGTAGGTTGATCGGGCGTGGTCAACAAGTCGGTACGTGTGTTAGGGAGTGAAAGAAACTTCGACTTCGGGCTTTGACAAGATTCTAAGTGCACTAGAATAGATCATTGACAAGTTGAGAGTAGATCTGCGGGTCAGATTTGCTTGCGAATGTGGGGACTGAGAAAGACGGAATAGCGGCCGAGGCTAGTGAAAGGTCCTTAAGGTCCTGAAGCGATTGTGTTACCCTTCCTGTAGTAAACCGACAGATCTGTTTTATTTTTTGGTAGCTCGCGATACATGCAAGAAGTTGTTACGAGAGGAGCTGAGTGAAGGAAGACTAGCCGCGAGGCTTTGTCAGCCGCAGTGGGTGTGAGTGTGACGTCACTAGGAGCCGCGCTGGGATAGGTTGGGTGTAGAGAAGGGTCGCGCACGGATTGGACGCAGTCCGTGGGACTCGATTGGAAGGGGAAAGGCAGGTGAAGAGTATTCCGGGAATTAAAGTCACCTATTGATTACAAACTTTGTGAAATAAAAGGACGAGAAAATGAAATTCTTTAAAGCATTCAGGAGTGCGATGAAGGGGGAGTCTTACATTAAAGCGAGCGTAGGAGAGGAGACGCCGCCCGAGGGTACACCAGCTTACATTGTAATGGAAGAGAAGGGGGTAGCTCCGTGCCTTTGGCTAAGGCAATGGCACAAACTGACAGAGAAACATGGGAGCGTAGCGTTCCCGATACATGGGACATTCAATATAAGGATTCTAGAGAATTTGAGATTCACGATGTACGACATGAAGGTGCCTCCAAGGCCAGCACAGTTTGAGGCTCTAGCGATTTGGGAACTAATGGCCAGACAGCAACAGCAGAAGAAGTTTGAGACCAGGATGAGAAAGGTAGAAAAGACACTAGCGGACGCTAGGTGGGATAATGCACAGAAGGTGTGGAGGTCAGATGTATTGCAGGGGATAAAACTGTTTCCAGCAATTACTAAGGAAGAAGAGGAGACAGGTAAGAAAGCTACCTGTAAGACAGACAGGAAGTGTTCCAAGGGTAGAGAGGACGAAGAAAAGTTGAGAAGAGAAGAGGAGTTAGAGGATGAGGAGTTGATAATGCAATTGCTGAACGACCGTCCACCACCTTATGCGGAGGATGGACAAGGTCCAAGTACCAGTTCTGCCCCTCCGGCATCGGTACAGAACAGTGAAACCCAGAGTTCAGGAGCATCATCGGGATCTAAGGACCCGAGTTTATTGTTCACCCCGCAGATACCGCAGGTTAGGAGAATATATCCAGATGTGCCCGTGTTAAAACCAGCAGAAAATTATCAGTCGCAGGTCCCAAGGTATTACAGCAGCGATAATAGTACGGGAATGATTTTAGACCCAGCCGCAATGGGAGGACAGAATGGTTACAACCAAACAATGGGACAAGCTGAATCAACTCAGTTTTTGATGCCCCAAAAGCAGATGCAGGGAGGAACTGCACATGCTCAAATGACGGGGAGTCAGATGGGCATGCCGGCAATGATGACCCATGGTGTGGGCATGAACATGCCACAGAACATGGGAAATGGACAGAACCCAGACGCGATATCACTACCCATTACTGTAGGTCCACCGGTACCTCTGTATAGTCAGCCTAACTTGGGTCCGAGCAGTCAGGGATCAATGCTGCAGAATGGGACGGAAAGGAGGTGCATAGAAAACACTCCAGGGATAACTCCGATAGCGGCTCAGCCAACTGGGTCTGGGTCCTTGATGGAGTTTAGTCCCATATGTGCTCAGTCAACACTGGTGAGGTCGAGCCCCCCACTGATAATACCTCTAACATCGAACACTGAAAAGTTGCCGCAACCATCAATGGCAGTCGATGTGAACGCTACATTGATGGGGTTGAATGCGCAACAGCTGACACAGTGGTTCAACAGTCTGAATTCTACACAAAGTTCAGCTAGTGGGAAAGGAGAAGACTATATGAATAGGGTCAGGTTGAACATGGAAGCACAAGAATTGGTGGAAGGAACTATGGGTGTGAATAGGTTAGAGTCCTACACAGAAGAAGAGCTGAGGTATCTATGTCCCAGGATTACGAAGGAAGTGAACAAGGTACATAAGAGTCTGCAAGAAGCAGCTGACAGAAACGGGGTTGACATAGACAAGATGAAACACTTGAGCAGGAGCTACAGGTTAGATTTTGGGACCACAGATTTTGAACACATGAGGTCAGCAGGCATGAAGACGCACCTTAGAGAATTGCTGCAGAGTGCACAAGTGTGGAGGTGCTTTGACAAGTGGGAAAGCAGATGGGTGAAGAGGAAGGAAAAGAGGAGGGACAGTGCTACAGAGCACAATGAGAAAAGACCGCAGAGTAGTGATACAGTAACAATGTTACCAATGAGGGAGACAGCAGGGGGAAAATTAGTACATGTACCATGGCATAGAAGCGACATTCAGTCTTTTACGGATGATTTTCCCAAACTGAGGGAGACACCGATTGAATGGTATCAACAGACTGACAGGTTTGTGAAGCTTGCCAAATGTCTCTGGGAGGATCTGAACACTCTGTTCGAGATTGTGGTTCCGGCAGATTTGTGGGAGGATTGTAAAAGAGCTGTAGGTTGGCCGACGAGTGAACCAGAGAGAGACAGGGAGACGGGTGCACCATCACCTATGGTGATGAGCTTGTACTATAAGGTGATTGAGCATTTGAAAACGAAGGTACCCGCGAAAAACGTGGATTGGCAGAAGATTGATCGAACTGCCCAAGAGACTAAAGAATCGATTCATAGTTACTATGAGAGGTTGTTGAAGGCGTTCAAGAATTACAGTGGCACGGAAACAATCGAGGCGAAGGACATGCTCCATTTTGTCTTCAGATTTGTGGAAGGGCTGAGGCCAGAGATAAGTCAGATGATAAAGTCGCATTTGATTTGTTGGCAATCGAAACCGATTGATGAGGTGTTGAATTATGCGAAATACTGTAGCGACGAAATTGAAGTGAAACAGAAAAAGTTGAAAGAGAAGGTGATGATGATGCAGCTTAAGGCAGCTCAAACAGGTTTGCAAGGTTTGCAGGGTTTGCAAGGGATGCAAGGGTTCCAACAGCAGGTACCGCAACCGCAGTTGCAGTTACAGGGAAACATGGCGTTTCAGCCACAGGCCAGAGGCAGAGGCAGAGGAGGTTTTGTGAATAATGGTCCGGATTTGAACACTGTTGTGACGGGTGTGCAGGCAATGAAGAAGGTGATGCCGTGTCACGTGTGCGGAATAGTAGGCCATTGGAAACGCGAGTGCCCGATGGTGGTGCAGGAAGGTGCAGGTGCAGGTGCAGGTGCAGGTGTTGGTCAGCAAAACAATGATGTCAATGCATTTCAGACAATGAGGGGACCGAAAATGAGAGGTCCAAGCCCAAATTTTCAGACCATAAATCAGTTGCAGGGATTGCAACCTATGCAGCCGCAGCAGATGCAGATGCCTCGTATGCAGATGACGCAAATGCAGCCAATGCAACAGCAGTTACCTATGGTACCTAATCAGCAAATGCAAATACCCTTGGCACCAATGAGTCAGCAGCAAGTGATGGTTCCTCCACAGGTCTCGGGTCAGGTAATGAGCACAAATGGCACCGTACAACAGTTCCCATTACACAGTGAGAGTGGAATAAACAACGTTTGGGAGAGTGAAAGTTCAGGAGAAGAAGGAGATTGTGTGCTTGCAGCATCCTTGGAAGTTGATCAAAGGGGTCCGTACGTAGAGGGAAGAGTAATGGGTCATCGTGTCTCGTTCTTGGTTGACACGGGAGCCACACGTTCAACAGTTAAGAGCAGTGAAGTACCAAATCTGCCACTCTCAGGGAGGACAGTTCAAGTGGTGGGAGTAGCAAACAGACATCTGACGAACCCAATAACAGATCCGGTACCAGTCAGCATCGGTAACTATCAAGGGGTACATCAGTTTGTGGTATGTGACTCAAGCCCGATAGCACTGTTAGGGAGAGACCTATTGTGCAAATTGGGTTGTTCGATTATGTGTTCGAACGAAGGAATAACAATACAGATGAGCAGTGATGGGGAAGAAGAGGACAGTGTGGAGGGGGATGAGGTGGAAACTGTCGATGAAGAGTATCCTCTGATTTGTCTTTTCCCGATGATAACTGAAGAGGACATCCCAGCTGAATTACGGGAAACAGTCGGAAGGGAAGTGTGGGATATGACAGGGAAAGAGGTGGGATTGATGAAAGGAGTGGAACCAGTGAAAGTGGCTGTAAAGCCCAATGCAATCTTTCCCCAGATCCCACTATACCACATGCCACAAGATACCCTCATGAAAGTTGCTCAACTCATTGACGAATTTGTAAAGCAGGGGGTACTGAAAGAAGTGTTAAGCAGTCCATGTAATTCACCAATAATGGGACTAATAAAGCCGAGTGGAAAGGTCCGACTCGTGCAGGATTTGAGGAAAATAAATGACATCATACTCAAGTGCTGCCCTGTCGTACCGAATCCAGCTGTGATAATGTTTCAAATTCCTTGCGATGCCGAATGGTTCTCAGTCATCGATTTGTCACAAGCATTCTTTTCTGTGCCTCTTCATGAGGACAGCCAATTCCTCTTTTGTTTCAAATTCCTAGACAGAGTATACAGTTGGTGTCGAATTCCTCAAGGGTTTTCTGAGTCACCGTCAATCTTCAATCAGATTCTAAAGAAAGATTTGGAAGAATTAGAATTGCCATTCGAGTCAACCCTAGTACAGTACATCGATGACTTACTGGTTGCATCAAAGACAGAAAGTGGCTGCACAGCCGATACCATTGCTCTGTTGAATCATTTGGGAAGGAATGGACATAAGGTGTCTTCTTCCAAATTACAGTTCTGTCAGAAGAAAGTGAAATACTTGGGTCACCAAATAGAGAAAGGGTCACGGAGAATAATGAAGGAAAGAATAACGAGTGTACTTCAAATGAGTCCACCAAAGACAAGGAAGGAGGTGAGGAAGTTTTTGGGAATGGTGGGTTATTGTCGCCAGTGGATTCCCAACTTCTCGACTCTAGCAAAGCCTTTACTGAAATTGACCCAGAAGGATGCCTTGGATGAAATTGAGCTGAAAGGAGATGAGATGGATGCTTTTGTTGAACTAAAAGAATGCATGTGCAGGGCTCCAGCATTAGGTATGCCTGATTACACGAAGCCTTTCACATTGTTTTGTCATGAGCGTGATGCATGTTCTCTGTCTGTCTTGACCCAAGTCCATGGTGGCGTAAACAGACCAGTAGCGTATTTTTCAGCTACTTTGGACCCGGTCGCAGCAGCACTCCCAGGGTGTTTGCGCGCCGTAGCAGCAGTTGGTATCAGCCTCACTCAGAGTGAAGGAATAGTGATGGGACACCCAGTAACAGTCATGGTCCCTCACTCAGTCGAGATACTTTTGACCCGCTCCCGAACGCAACACATGACGGGAGCAAGACTCACAAGGTATGAAACGATAATTCTGGGCTCACCGAATGTGCAGCTGAAAAGGTGCACTACGTTGAATCCAGCAACCTTGCTTCCTGGAGAAAATGCCGAAATTGAGAACGCTGAAGACGTCGAGCATGACTGCCTTCAGGTGACTGAATTTTGCACAAAACCTCGACCGGACATCAAGGATACCAAGCTTGATGAAAATGACCAAATTCTTTTTGTTGATGGTTCATGTCTAAGAGACGGGATGGGGATTTTGAAAGCAGGATATGCTGTATGTACTGTAACAGGGGTCTTGGAAGCGGGATGGCTTCAAGGAGTCTATTCTGCACAAGTAGCAGAACTTGTAGCCCTTACAAGAGCATGTCAACTGTCTGCATTGATGAAAGTCACCATTTACACGGATAGTCATTACGGGTTTGGGATTGTGCATGACTTTGGACAGCTATGGTCACAGAGAGGTTTCCTGACTTCTTCAGGATCCCCAGTGAAGAACGGGGAGAGGATAAGGGAATTGTTACACGCCATTCAAGTGCCAGCCGAAGTTGCAGTGGTAAAGTGTAGTGCCCATACGAAAGGACAGGACTATGTGTCTCTGGGAAATGCATATGCGGATCAAGTCGCAAGATTTTGTGCCTTGAACTGTATATTACTCAGGGATGATTGGAATACGATAAATGAGCCAGAACTCGAACCAGCTGAAGCATTTGCCTTGAAGGTCGTAGATACAATAGATGAATTAAAAGCATTACAAAATAATGTCAGGGAGGATGAAAGAGATTCCTGGATTAAATCACAATGTATAAAGAGACAAGACGAGTTATGGGTTTCACATGAGGGAAAATTTGTTTTGCCAAATAGTCTCTTATCACAGCTTGTGCGGTTCTATCATGGGCAGGCTCACCTAGGGAGAGATGCCATGATAAGATTGTTCAAAACTGATTGGTTTAACCCCAGATTTCGTCAAGCTGCAGAAGCAGTTTGCCATCGATGTATCACTTGCCAGCAGATGAACCCAGGAAAGGGAACGGTTGTGAACGCGAGTCACATTGGTAGGGCAAGCGGGCCTTTTAGTCGTATGCAGATGGACTTCATTGAGATGCCTGTGCATGGGGGTCTGAAATATGTGTTGGTGATTGTGTGCATTTTTAGTCACTGGATTGAGGCATACCCCACACGTAGAAATGACAGCCTTACAGTTGCGAAGCTATTGTTGAGGGAGTTGATACCACGTTTCGGATTCCCGATCTCTTTAGAATCAGATAGGGGAAGTCACTTCAATAACGAGGTGATAAAGTTACTTTGCAAAGCGCTGAACATTGAGCAAAAGCTGCACTGTAGCTATCGCCCTGAAGCCTCAGGACTGGTGGAGCAGATGAATGGTACGCTGAAATCGAGAATGGCAAAAATATGTGCATCGACAAATTTGAAATGGCCTGACGCATTGCCCTTAGTGCTAATGTCAATGAGAAACACTCCTGATAGAAAGACTGGATTGTCTCCGCATGAAATTCTCATGGGCAGGGCTATGAGACTTCCTGCAGTTCCCGCAAACGCGCTTTTGAATATTACAGATGATATGGTGTTAGACTACTGCAAAGGACTGGCTGACGTGGTTCGCTCTTTTTCTCACCAGGTGGAAGCGACCACCTTGCCACCGATCCAAGGTCCAGGACACGCACTGAAAGCAGGTGACTGGGTCGTGGTAAAGAAGCACGTGAGAAAGTCGTGTCTGGAACCCCGTTGGAAAGGCCCTTTCCAAGTGATCCTGACGACAACTACCGCTGTGAAGTGTGCGGGGGTTCCCAACTGGATTCACGCCAGTCACACAAAGAAGGTGTTGTGTCCCACAGATGAGGAAGTTGAAGCGCTGAAACTACCAGTGCCTGACAAAGCAGTACTGAGCGCTGAGACAGAACAGAACCGAACTGAAAGCGAACAGGCAGAAACTGGAGAAAAGGAGATATTCTCTGACGACGAAGACACCAACTCGCTTGGGGGAGACCAAGGAGAAAGTTCAGACAGCGACGCAGAAGCTGAAGGTGACAAACAACCTGAAGCAGCTGAGGGTAGCAAAAAGCCTGAAGCAGCTGAAGGTGACAAGGAGCCTGAAGCAGCTGAAAGTGATAAAGAGCCTGAAGAAAGTAACGGTGACGAAGGGCTCGAAAAAGGTGAAAAGGCAGGAGAGCCTGATCAGAGGAGGGCTTTCCCAGAAGCAGACGATACCGAAAAAGAAAAAGAGAACGTGATTGATTCCCCAGAAGGAGGGAACGAGGCAGAACAGAACGAAAAGGTTCAAGCTTCCACAGAAAAGATTGCAGGTCCATCAAATGGACACGGTGCAAAGAGAAGACTAAGTATATCACCAATAAAAGAAAGGGGTAAAGAAAGTTTGAACGAAGGAGGAAGGCCAAAAGTGAAAGAGAAAAGAAAGGAGGTGACTGTCGTGGAACAATCGTCAAGTGAGGAAAAAGACTTGACAAAAGAGGAAAGTGCCAGCGAGGCAGAGTCGAAAAGAGAAGCAAAATTGAAAAGGAAAAGGATACCAAACAGGAGATATTCCGGTCCTGAATGGGCATATGCAGTCAATGATGATTGGACTGACGAGTTTGTATCTCTAAGCATCGAGAACGAAGAAGAAGAAGAGATACCAATAGAAAAGAAAAGTTTCATAGACTCTGTCGATTGAAAGAATAGTAAATGATATTGCTTGCTACAATCTAACGTGAAAGAAACAACCAGCTGAGACATTGCTAAACCGGATGAGACTTGCTAAACAGATAAAGACTGAGTTATTGCCGAATTGAGACAAATGCTGCTAACCGATAAGTGACTGGCCTTTTGAAGAAGACGGTGTGAACATTGCGCTCGTTCAGCTTTGTAACTGAATTGCTAAATAGTTTCATTTATAGGTGCTTCTAGCTCTCTGATTCTATACAGATCATGACTAGGTACGCTACGCAAAATAATAGAAAGAAATATTGTAAATATGTGTGTATAGGCTTGGTAATTGCATGTGTACTAATAATAATGGCAATTGTGCTTGGAATGCATGGAAAGGGTGAGAGTGAGAATATTGAGGCTTCTACTTTTGCTCCTGTTACTGTCACTGAACTAACACCATTGAAAAGACTAGCATTGGATGAGAGACTCTTGCACGATAAGAAAGAGCTTTCGTATAACGTTTTCTATCGCTTGCTAACAGAGTATGTTGAGACTATGGATGCGAAAGATTGTTATGTGTGTACACAGATACCGACATCAGTAAAGGAAGGGGTAACTTATCACCACATGCCTCTTACATATGGGATTACATGTAGTATAGTAATGTCTAGGTTTTATGGTCAAACTAACATACAGTATTTTTATTCGAATTATGATGTTACCTTTGCTTATGTTCCTATAATAGCGCAGCTTAGCCAGACTGCTAAAGATTGGGATGCAAAAATAATGAGGGAATTTTTCGAGCCAATGCAACCTTTTGAAACGGCTCATGCTCATAGGGAGAACCTTACTTGCTCAGTCTCTGCTGTAGAAATAAGCTTTTTAGATCGCACAGATGATAGAAGGGCACAAATGAAGGCGAAATTAGAAAAAGAGCTACATAAGAGGACTTCAGTAGATAACTATGATTTTGCTGCTATAAAGACACAAGTGAAAATAGCTTTAGATGCTTGGCATGTAGGGAAATTTTGTATATATCGAGGTGAATCTTATTATGACAATATTTTTGTAGGAGCGAGTGAGTGTAAACATACGTTTATTTTTAAGGCCAAATGGACATTCATGATGAACGGACTTGACCCTGTCATTCCAGGTGTATATTACATTTGTGGGTATAATGCCTATTATCGTCTCCCAAAGGGATGGTGGGGGAGATGTTATTTGGGTATAGTGTTCCCAAAGGTTTATCAACTGGATGACGTATCGATGATTCAAAAGAACATCTGGATCCCATCGTATCCAGAAAAGAGAGACCGCAGCTGCTGTGGTAGGAGATATATTTGGAGCCATGATTCCTTCATTGGGAGTTGTGTTGAATTCCATCAAGATACGAAAGTTGTCTACTATACATGTTGACAAAGTTTTCAGGTGCTATAATCCTGATAGATGCTGAACTTGCAGCGGAAAGAGCTATGACTCTTCAAAATAGGCTTGCTCTAGACATTCTTTTAGCAAAGGATGGAGGCGTTTGCAAAATGCTTGGTGCACGACACTGTTGTACCTATATACCCGACAATAGTGTGAAGATTAAAACTATGCTTGCTAATCTAACAAAAGAGAGTGCAGATTTGAAGGAATTGAAAGAACCAGGAGTGTGGGAGAAGGTTGGAAAGGGACTTGCTTCAGTGGGACATTGGATTGGGGGAATTTGGAATGGAATATTATTGAAAATAATAGAAGGAATATTAATAGTAATAATTTGTGTGTTTGGAATTTGGGGAATAAAAAGGGGAATAATAATGATTATGGAAAAAATCAAGAGAAGAAAAGAAGAGAAAATTATGAAAAGAATGGCAGAAGAATACAAAGCGCAAACTAGGGGAACTAAAAGGAAAAGGGAACTAACAGAATTTTAATGGGATAAAATTTGTGGGCGTGATTTGTGTGATGACAAGTAGTCATCAGAGGAGGGATTGATGAAGCAGAAAATGAAGGTTTTGATTTATTAACGCTTAAACGTAATGCTGAAATAATCATGTGTGACTTTAACCGAACTAATAAAGATTGTACGGGGACAAAATGTGCCCTCAGAGTAGTTTGCCATCATTTATACGCGTGCTTTATATAACGTGGTGTATTAGAATTGCACTAATCTGACATAACCATAAACGTGTGCTACGATTTGCTTGTTTGAAATGCTTTAGCTTAGCATGACTTTAGCGGAGGCTTTGGCCTAGTTGCCTGGTCTCACGGTTTAGGTGCTCGTATTTTTCCACTGTGCTAATAAACGTGTATTTTTGCTTGAAGCTGTACTTTTCCACAGAAACTGTTCACATGCTTATCTTAAGGTTTCGTGCCAGCCTGGCATATTTTCTCCTTACTTCAAGGTCGATTTGCAGGTGCGGACAATGGAGGCTCTGAAAGTGAGCTAATTGGTAGACAATGTTGCAACTTGCGTACCCATCTCCAAGGATAATGTATGCTTAAGTAAAAGCTTGAGAACTGTCGTTTTTGATTGGACAATTTGAAGCTAACCTATGAACCCTCCAATGGAAGACCCTACTGGACTTGAACTGTTGTCTATAAAACCCAGGTGCACGAGAGGAAACTCTCTCTCTATCATCGGACATCCCGCCATTTTGACTTCGTAGCTATTATGGCCCACTTTGCTGCGACGCCATTTTGAAAGAGACTTTGATTCTTTCTCTAATCGAGAGAAAGAGACTTTAAATGATTCTTGCCCTAGAGACTTTAACTTTGATTTGTCCCTTTGCATGAAGTAGTAGTTTTACCTTGCCGCCGTGAGGCAATTGCCCCGTCCACCCCTGCCCCTTTGCCCCGTCCCATGCTGATCAAGAAACGGTACCCATGCCGACTGAAGAACGGTACCTGTGAGACGAAGACTTCCTTGATTGCTGATCGTAATTGGTAAATATGAAAGGAAAATTGTAAAATTGCATTGTGTTTCTTTTAGGTAACCAACTGCTGATTTTGATAAGGTCCCTAGTTAGGAGTTTTTTCTAAATTAATGTTGCTAAATTGTTTTTGCATGAAGTCCCACATGCAGATGCTAATTTGAGGTTAGACGAGGATTCCATATGTCGCACGATGCAATTTGAGACCTGGTTATGCTGACTAAATGTATGCAATTAGTTCATTACAGATTATAGTTTTAGTGATTTGCATTGCTATTATCGAATGCCTTGTGGTTCAAATGCTACATAGATTGCACTTGTTCCGCCGTTATGGACAGCTATTAATGTTCATATATGTTTATCATTTGGTGTTGAGACACATCTATATTGGGCTAGCTTTGTTAATATAGGAAAATAAAATTCACTAACTTTGATTAAACTGGTGTGGTTATTCCTGACTGAAAGGTCAGGGTTCGTCGAAATGTATTCTGGATTAATTGTTAAGTGTTATGTCGAACAAGGTATTGCTTATGTTCATTATTGATTATTGATTTTAATGAAATTGGATGATTAAGAGTACAGAGAGTTCCCACTAAGTCAAAAGATTCATCGGCCTAAAGAGCGTCCGAACACAGGTAAATTATTACTACGGACCGCTCTATCAGCGGCGAGCACTGCTGAGATGTGATTAGTGTCCGCCCAGTGCAGTGGGTCCGCAGTGAAGTCATAAAACATTCCCACAACAATAACATCTTCTAACTCCGCTTTTGTTGTCACTTAAGCCCGTCTCCTTTGGCTGAACCTGCCTGCTATCCTGGTGGTGAACAAAGAGAATGTGCGAATGTTTCCAATCCGGAGTCCTGGGGTGAGAGAAAGCCTCTTGTTGTCAGATGTTGTGTTTACTCTGGAGACAGTTAATCAGGCCCCACAGTGCATTGTAATTCTTCTGATACTTTTAATGTCAGTGTGAGCGCCCAGCGACTGATCCCCGTGACTGTCTTTCGAATTCAGTATTAAAATAACCCGATTGTAACTTGCACCGATGCTCGGAATTAGGGATCCAGGCATTTTGACGATGGCTTGGACAATGAGGTTGCATCACTGAGCTGCTGTGTTTCGTGTTAGCACCATGGACACCAGCTGGCTTTTGGAGAGAGCTGAAGTGAAGACTAAAAACATTCCAGCTAAAATAAATTAAGACCAAGTACCGAACAAAGAGAGACCCTCAAAGCACCACTTCATACCAGGGGAGGCGAACAGCTCAAGTATGACCTTCCGCACAAAGAGCCAGCCACAAAGGAGATACTTTTAATATGCCTTTAGTGAATGAAGAGCCACTGGAAGTCCAAGACATGAACCAATTACTGTGCTTGCTGGGCTGAGTCCAGGCACAGGGGGGTTCCTGAAAGCCGACTTTCAGACAATGGCTGGGGCTTTCGGTCCAGCTGCATTGCTGATGTTGTTTTTCTTTTAGGTGGAAACCACTGCTGAATTAAGAATCAGGCCGAGCTAAACAAATCTCTTTAGAATAAGTTAGTTTTAATTAGATTGATTCTATTGGAATGTTGTGACTGAAAGATAAACACTATATATATATATAGATATATATATATATATATATTACTTTGGCCTCGATGAAATGTACATAATCTAAAATTAGATTTGGTCACCCAGAAATTAGTGCTATACTGAGAGGCATAAAGGTGCCTCGATTTGGTCAGAAGATTAGTTAGAAATATTTGGAAGCAAGGTACCCTTGGAATGGCTGAAAGATGACACGTCATAAATATTTACCCCACGATGAGCGATTCCTTTTATGCCAGGTACATCTGGCAAGAACCTTTGAATTTCTGAAGGTTACAATGATGATGTGCCGTGTTTGTGTGTGTACACAAAAGTAATGGTGCAACCAAACTTTACGTGGTAGTCGTTGCTATGCTTATAATTTGCATTGTAAAAGCATGAATTACTGCATGAAAGGTGTTGTGCATTGACACATCAGAAGAGGACAAAACTGCTACTTATAGAACCGTGTGTGCCTATCTTAGACTTGACCCTTTCTGCAGGGTCATCCCCAATTTTTTTGCCTTCACTGCTTTGATTTTTGCTGAATTTGGAAACTTAGGACTCAGTGCATTTTACCACTGCTAACCGATGCTGAAGTGCTTATGCTCTCTCCTTAAAACATGATAACTTTGGCTTATACCCAATTGGCAAATGCCCATGGCCTGTAAATGAAATGCTACTAGTGGGTGTGCAGTACTGATTGTGCTTAACAGTTAAGTAGCCTGTTAAACATGCCCTAGGCCTGCCACTGTGTGCAGTTCTGAAACTACCTTTTCAACCTGGCAAAATAAACCTTTTGCCAGGTCCAATCCTTCATTTTTAATACATATAACTCACCCCTAGTGTAGGCCCCCGACAGTTCAAAGGGCAGTGTGCAATGTATTTTAAAAATGGCACATGTACTTTTAAGTTTTACAAGTCCTGATAGTGAAAAACCCTTACATTTGTTTTTCACTACAGCAGGGCTTATTTCTTCCATAGGATAACATTGATGTTGCCTTATTACCTTTTATAAGTGTGATTTCCAAATAAGAATAGATAATCAGTTCATTTTTGTGTCTCTGGTATCACAATATAAAACTCTAAATTATTTTGAAGTCGGATTTTAAATTGCAGACCTGAAATTGCCACTTTTAGAAAGTTGGTGTTTTCTGGTCTTAGCCATTTGGTGCCTACAGCCTGTCTCTGGGTCACATGACAGGGTGTAGTTGACTGTTTGGCTTTGTATATTTCTCATCGACAGCCTCACACAGTGGGGAGCTTATGTGTGACTAGATGGGCCATCACTGGCAGGATGGGTGGGCGGAGCTAGGCTCAGCCCCACTTACACTTGAATTGGGTGTGTCCTGGCTCCACACAAATGGCTGCATACCCCCTGTAGTTAGTCTAAAGCCAGGGACAGGAGGGCAGGGCAACTGCACATTTCAAAGACATGCCTCTAGAAGCTTCTCCTCCCTTCAGAAGCACAACTGTGTCTAAATACTGAACCTCAGACACCAACTCTTCAGTACAATTCTGGACCTGTGCATACTCTGCCAGACGAAAGGACCGCTCTGCTGCCATAAGAACTGCCACCCTGCTGGACTCCTGCTCTAAAGGAACTGCTGTCCTGCTAGTTGATCTTCTGCCTTCTGCCTTCTTGCCTGGGGAAGAAGAACTGGAACTAGACCTGCAACATTATCTTGAACCCAGGACCCCAGAGTGACCCCAAGAGCTAGTCTGCTGGCTTTCTGACCTGAGCCTCAGGAATATAAAGGTCACTCCAAGTAGCTCCTGGATCCAGCTGCAGCATGTTCCTGGCCTCCAGGTGGTGCCCCTCAAGTCCTGGACCCTTGATGTGGCATAGCACTCTTAAAATTAAGCTTTTGGGCTCTTCACGAATGGGCCTGTTTGCCAAGGAGCCCCTTGCACCAAAATCGAGCGCAAGCCACCACCAGCGCATCTGTTCGTACATCAGCATCCACAGCCCGAGGGGGACTGTCAACATGAAGCTCCAGCATGCCAGTCTGTAACGCCCGGGACTGCTCTTCATGCCACATTCACCTCTTTGCTCGCCGTTGCCCTCTCTAACGGGAACAGGACTCTTGGCACAAAACTTGAGAAGATAAACCATCAGCGAGACTAATCTGGTACTGTATGCGACCCACGCTCCTTTAGTGGTCAGCCTGAACTTTCGACTTTGACCTCGTCCTGCGTGACAAGATAGCCAAGGTTGGCTCTTTATGTGTTTAGGCGCTATTTTTCAGTTTATTGTCTGAAATTTCATAACTCTGGCCCTCTGGCTTTAATGTTTGTTGTTTTGGTCTTGTTTTATGTATTACATTATGCTCTGTTTTCCAACTTGGTGTGTGATCCTTTTCGTGTGGTGTTTTCACTGTTGACTGTGTGAAGTGTTGAACAAATACTTTAAATTGCCTCTAAGTTAAGCTGACTGCTCTATGTCAAGTTACCAGGGGGGTTAAGCACAGGTTATTTTGGGGTTTGCTTGTGCCTTATCTCGACAAGGATTGTGGCTGCTGCTTAACCAGGCTCACACCCCATTCAACCAGTAACCCAATTTATTACAGTACCTCATCCTTTGACATCAGTTTTTATGCCCAAGTTGTATTGTCCTTTAATCCCCACCTTACTAGGCTTAGTGGATGCCCATCATTAAATGTAACATGAAGGTCAGCTTTTGTATTTACAATTTGCTGCACATTTGTGAGGACTCTACGTCAATATGGGTCAATATGGTTTGTTTTGGTATTATTTCTTGCAGGACATCTCACACTGGTGCTAGTATTTAGACAGTACAAAATATGATGAGTGAAACGTTTGAATTAACCTCAGCTATTGCTAGTTGTCATGCCCTGCATTCCAATTTTCAGCTTTAGTTCATTGGTGCTGTAGGATGCTGGCCTGGTGCGTGGTGAGCACCTATGGTGTTATCACCTTATACCAAGACCAGGCATCCCCTATTAGTGAGGTGTAGGCAGTGTCTAGGAAGCCAGGGCTCTCTAGAGGTAGCTGTGGATGAGCAGCCAAGACTTATCTAGGAGAAATGCAAAGCTTATGCAATACCACCACAGCCACACAGTACGACTCACATGAAAGAACCATAAGGTGTTTCAAAAATAAAAGTACTTTATTATGGTAACACAAATACTAAAATACTGTATAGACAATATTCCACTAAGAGGTGAGTAAACACACTATTATGCACACATTAGGAGTCAGTGATTAGCATAGAAAGCAATAGCAAACAGTAAAACAATAGAAAATAGTGAAGGCCCTAGGGGGAGACCAAACCATATACTAAGTAAGTGGAATATAAAAGGGAGTCCCCCTCCCAAGGAAGTGGAATTAGTAGAGGGGGGCTGGAGAAACTAGGATCCCCAAAAGGTGTTCCCCCCCTGCGACCAGGAGAGAAGAGGTAAGTACCTTTTTTTCCCCAAAATCCACAGGAGAATTTTGGAAAAGGACTGTGCAAGATCCAGACAAGACTGGAAAAAACAAAGGCGGATTCTGACAGAAGAGCAAAACAATATTGATTACCTCTGAGGATATATGAAAGCCTGCTGTCTGCGAAATCCCCTCACTATGAACAGCGGTGCTTTAAGAAGGACTACAAGCAAACATGCTTGGGGGTTTTGTTAAATAGGAAAGATCTTGTGACATATTTTCTATTTTGTGATGGCAATGGCCTTTGTAATAATGTTATCTAACGCAAATGAAATAGCGAAACAGAAATATACAAAATAAGTGTTCTTATAACGCATATTAAGTAATAATTTACTATGTATGGTTAATTAAAATCATTACATAAAAAAGAAAAAAGAAAATTTTCTCAATCCAACACACTTAAAATGAATATATCGAAACCCATTTACATTCAAGTCACCCAGAATTATAAGGATCATTTGAGTTTGTGTCAAGTCTCTTTTTATAATCCGATCTAAAAACTGACACCTTTATTAATAAGAAAGAAAATGTTGTTCTTGCGGAAGTAGTGCACGTTTCTTAAAATCGCTTGAAAATATAATGTAGATGCTGGCAGAGTTCTGAAATATACTGGGTGGTGAGGCAGTGTTTTAATGCCTTCTTTCTTGGTGTTATTTTGTTTGTCGAGAAAATCTGCTTGATGAGTACTTGCCTCTCAGACAATGCCCCTGGACAGCAATGTAGGAGAGGAAGTATTGATTCTCTTTCATAGTCAGACAGTCTGCATCTTAGGTTTGCAAATTGTTGACCTGACCAGGATAATCCTAATTATTTTATAGGGAAAAGCATATAGCGCATGCTTGGGATATGTGATCTCACATGTTTTTGCATTGGTTCTATTAGCGCAGATTGGCCCCAGTATTATAAGATTCCATAATGTAGTTCGAGTGTTTAGTTGTTGATAGTTCCATCAGGTCATGTTTTGTGTTTTTATAATTGATTTGAATGCTGCTTGATGGATGTTGTTTTCCCAAATTGACTTTCTTCGAGGTCATGGATTGTGCTGGATAAATAGGTAGACCACGGATACCAAGGAAAACAGCTATTCTCGAATAGTGGCTTAACGTCTTCTTTCAACATTCCCTCCTTTCCTTTGGTAAGGAGATAGCACTAGTTCAAATGCTTACTTTGCATGCCAGGTCTTGGTGAATTAGCCCAAATTGCAGTCATCTTTGAGAAGTCATGTGGCAAAGGAAAAATATTGGGAAAAAAAGTTGGCAATGCATCGACTCCAATTTCGTTGCAAAGAATTGTAGGAATCCTTGATGACCACATATCACAGATGGCAGAAGTTTGGACCTCATTGCTTTCAGCATGGCACTGGCTGTTTGACCACTGTGACACCCCCGTATTGCATTATAGACTGTGGTGGGCGAAGAGGGCTTAATTGAATGGCAGGGGAAGTTCACACCCCAATACCAGCCCGCTCTTTATTCCTGGATGTGGACTTCTCTTTCTCAGTACTGAGTCCACCACTGTGGGATGCAGCAGCTTATGTGGACAAAAGCATAATGTGAAGAGCATTCACACATGATGTGTGCAGTACATTTAGTACATTCTAAGAGAGGATATACATATCCACTACAGCAAATGAATGTGCAATAAGTTACTGGAGAAAGCTTCAAAAGAATATGACATGGAATGTATGGCCAATCCATGCAATACATGCTGAAAGTAGGACAACCCTGCTCTGCCCAGCCACTACAGAAGCATAAAAATTAGCCCAATTGTTTGTTGCCATTCAAAGAATACTCAAAGCATACACTGAACCTAATTTTACTAAGCTGCTCTCCAACTGAAAAGGTTTGTGTATATTAGCTGAAGCCGAATTCCAGAAGTTTAAAGGGCTACATCTTCAACTAATTTGCGGGGATCCTGCTGAGACGGTCATGAGGACTACCGAAGCATCTACTGTATATATGCAGATGAACCTCCACAAGCAGTGCCTCTTCCTGGCGAGCACACTCCCCCGCCCCAACATCTCTTTCTATGAATGTTGTAGACAGCCCACTACCACTTCACCATGCCTTGTACCCATTAGCTTTCATCTAGCATGGTGTGAGGATTGGCCAACCACCAACATATTGAGTTAAGTGTCAGGAGTAGTATTCTTAAGTCACACTCAAGAAACAGCTGACCCTGGCTCACTTTGCAGAGATCCAGCAGAAGAATGTTCTGAACACTGAGCTTGAGGAAAGGACTGGTAAGGTCCAATGTGTGCCATTGTCCTAATTAGCGGCTCATCTCTCATATGCATCTAATGGCCATAGCTCATCTTGATTCCTGACCCTTGTCATTTGCAATGTATGGTATCATGGTTTTCATTCCCTAGGAGGCAGTAAACCAGGAGATGGAACAGGTCGGTATGATCTAAAGGCCTTTGGAAAAACCTAACTACAAACCGTGTGAACCAAAGTAAGTGTTATATATATATATATATATATATATATATATATATATATATATATATATATATATACACTTACTTTGGTTCACACAGTTTGTATATATCTATCAGTGGCTGCCAGTAATTTTAAGAGGGGGTAGGTTACACCTGCACACATACACCTCACTCACATCTATTCATTCACACTCACATACCCACTTACAATACTCACTAAGAAATGCACAGACATTCAAACACACACGCACCAAACATTGAAAAAAAACCAAAAAACTTACCTTAGCAGTTCCAACATGGAAGCCTCGGAGGTCTCAGAAGATTTGGGAATCCTGCCTTCCCTCATTGGCTAACCTATGCCTTCCCTCACTGGCTGGCCTAAGGTCAAGGGAAGGCAGCAGTCCCACTGCATCACAGAGTGGGACAGGTTCAGTGAGACTGGTGACCCCACCGCACTCTGTGATGAGGTGTCTCTAGTGACAATCGGCCCTGGGCGCTTCAGGGCTTAAAACTAAAACACCCATCTCTGAAGCAATCAGTGACGTTCCCCCTCAACATGAGGGGGAGGGCCTTGAGGAACCTTTGCTAGGCTGAAGAGGTTACACCCACAGGGCTGTGACTTCTTCAGCCAAGCAAAGTTCAGCTCAGGCAGCCAGGAGTCTGTACTTTTAGCGCATGTCCAGCTCCTGGCTGCCATATATATATATATATATATATATATATATATATATATATATATATATATATATATAGTATTTAAGGATTTCCATTTTTTTTTTTTTTAAGTTGGTGCTATGACTCGCAAAGAGATCGCAAACAGAACAGTCAGAGTCACATTTGTTGAGGGTATAATTGTACTCAGATCTCCCCTCAAATATAACATAAGTCCATTGTTATCTATGAAGGCAAGCTGTCTGTTGGCAAAAAGACCTATAGTCAGCTTACAGTGGGCTTAGAGCCCACCCATTTCTTATCATTTAGTTGGCTTTACTTTTCATTCATTAGCGTGTGTGGAGTTGCCTTCCTGTTCTAGTGTTTCTTCCTCCCTCAAAGCATGGGTGTGTTACTTGTGTCCTCCCACTGCTTGCTTATCAAGCATTACTTTTTTATTTTGGGTTAAGCACTCGATCAGAGTGGATGTGTTTTCCAGCTCCCCCTCATGTACTTTTCTGCCCTGGTGGGACTTAGTGTTGCTTTCTGTCATTCAGTACCATGTGCTTCTCCCCCACCCCTTCCATGTTGTTCTCACCATTGTATGTGCTTCTCCCCTACCCACTGCATGTTGCTGCCTCTCGCAGGTTGTTTCTCCCCCAGCCCTTGCCCTCTGTATTACTTTTCCCCCACCTTACCCTCTATTTCTTTTGCATACCTGCGTCCTCTGCCTTACTTTCCGCCAACGAAGGCCTCTGTATGGCTTCCCGACACATGCACAGCCCATGTTTTTCCCATATCCATGTTCTTTGTGATAGTTCCCGCCCTGTGTCTATTGTGATGTCCCCCAACCTGCTCCCCTCCGACCCTGCTTAAAAAAAAAAAAAAAAATGCGTTTGTGCTACTCATATTTTTTAATTACTGGTAAATAAAAAGAATGTCCTGTCAGCTTTCTAGTGTTTTTGTTGTCATTGTTATGCACATTGAGTGCTTTTGTTCCATGTATTGCAGAAGGTTCTGTTGTTTTTAGCAAAATGTTCTTCTTTCTAGAAGCATGTCATTTGATATCAGATAAAGACCACCACGCTCAGCATGCTACTGGTTTCGCGCTCACTCTTGCAGCCTGTTGAAAAGGCATCAGGAGTAGACACTCTAAATTTAGGGGCTCATCACAAGTTTGGCAGTAATAAGGCTGCCAAACTCACAATGGCGGTTGGACAGCCGTGGCTTTGGTGGTCCGACCGCCAAATTACATCTTTGACTTTCGGACTGCCAAAGGATCGCCGTCCCCATAGGGAACATGGTTTCCGACGGCATGACGGTGGTTGGGCTTGCAAGCATCCATGGTGGCACTGAACTCACCACTGCATGGCTGATTATAACCCCTCTTTCCACCAGCCTTTTCATGGCGGGAGCCTGCCATGAAAAGGCTTGTGGAAAGGAAGTGCTGGAGGCCACAGGGGGCCCCAGCACTGCCCATGACCATGTTGTGGGCAATGCAGGGGCCCCCCTGCCCAGCACCCACGGAATGTGCACTGTCTGATTTTCAGACAGTGCACATTCTGAGGGAACTGGCGTGTTAGGCCATTGGCCTCGGCTCCCTTAAGGGAGCCGAGGCCAATATCCTAACACTGTTCCCGCCAGTCAGCCCAACGGGAACACATATTACAAAGCTCCCACCAGTCAGCCCAACAGTAACATTGTAATACGCTTGGGGGTAATGCCACCGCTATGGTGGCAGTGGAGTTCACCACTGTGAGTTTGGCGGTTCCATGGTCGGACTGCCAAACTGGTAATGAGGCCCTTAATCTCATTGGCTCCAGTCATGCCTACCTTTTTGAGTACCTTTCTCAAATAAATCTCTACTAATTCCAGAAGTACTAATCGGATGCTTTGATTATCACAGGTGTATATATCTATCTACACACAGAAATGTGATGCTGAAGTCAGTGGTCGAAGTGCATTAAATAAGGTATGGGAACTGTGATGCTGTGCACAAGTGGGGACAGGGCAAGTAAGCATGGGGAGGGGGTGAAAGGCATGGGTAAAAAAAAAACATATTGTGAATTTTTTTTACCTTCAGGTAACTACATATGAAATAACCCACAGCTTAAATGAAAAATGAATGCATGTTAAGTTAATTAAATGGAAATACACTATCATACATTAAGAAACCTATATTAGTCTGTATCTGGGACCAGAAAGCCACAGAATTGAACCCTAGTCTGTGAAGTGGAGAATAGTGACTTGTGTATGTTTAGAGCTACAAGGTCCTTGTCTGAGACATAAAGCACTGTGAATATGGAAGTCATTATTTTAAACTCACATTACACACTGTAGAAGATAGGCTGCTATAATGTGCAAAAAGGTCTTCCAAAATATAGATTTTAGTAATACCCAGACTGTGAAAGGTGCCACTAGTTTTAATAACTGTTCTTTAAAAACGCACACTGCACAGCTCAGCTGGTAACTGCCTTGCAGTAACACTTAAAAAGGAATATATGCCTGGTAACAGGAAGTTTCAACTGATTCCATCAATTAAAGCCAACACCGTTTTTCAGGCACCCTTTTCATTTGCAGATTGATCAGTTGAGCACATTTACAATTCTTTCAGGCAAGCAGGCATGCTGACAAGAAGGCTTGTTTAGCTGTCTGCCCCTCCCTCAGTTTCACAGCACAGAGGACTCCCTATCTTACATGTCAGCTGAAGTATTTAAACTCTCAGAATTAACTATGGCCAGACTGGGAATCCAAAGTTGGCTTCGCAAATTTTGTCAGACCATCCCCAATAGGGTGCATAGCGAGTGAGCCTGACCACTACAATGAGGCTTGGGGGCTCTCCCCCACAAGAAAATTTGGGAAAAATGGCAAACATGGTGCATTCTACAACACATTTTTCATTACATTGTATTTGTTTTTAAAGCATAGTAAATGATGATCTTACAGCACACCGGGATACAACAATCTTTATTTGGGGTTCTTCAATGATTCCCTCACCATCACCCTCTAACAATGCCTCTCGTCTCTCCATGGCCCCTCTCTCACATGTATTTAAATTGTTTTATAGCACCTCTCTTACCAGTGTAGAGTGTTGGAGCACTTTACATAACACAGACATACATAGACAATGAATCCTGCATGTGTAAATCAGTGTTTAGAAAATGTTGACAAAGGGGACAACAAGATGTAGAATTCACGCCATCCATACTGGTAGGCATTTTTTAAGTGCTTGGTCTGAAGAAGCATAAACTCAGGATTCAGAATGTAACACAGTGGTTAGGGTTGACTTTACTAATAATTTATTTCTACCCAAACAAATCTTTTTTTAGCAAAATTAGGATAATCAAGGACTGGGAAAAAAATAACTTTATAACTTTTACTATGCAATTTGCATGCAGCTCTTTGTTTGCCATTAACAGCTCTGTGACAAAAGCAGTATCACACTGAGCTTTGGACATAAAATACTGTTCTGTGATCTGCATAGTAGCGTTCTTTGTAGCAGGCATATTAACCCTGAGTCAAAACTGCCACCAGACAAAACCCCGGATCTCTCTCCAGCAGCTACATTAACCACCAGAGCTATCTTGGCACTTTTATTGTTTCCTTAAAACTGTTGGAGATACAAGAGACATGCTCAAAGACCCGATTCAGGCAGGAGACTCCTGATTTTTTTGAGCCAGAAATGGTTTTATTTTGTCTGTCTCCTGCCTGAAAATGCCTGTGCTTCAATAGAAGTCAATGAGAGAAATATGTTCTCCCGATTATGTTTTTTAAATCTCACACTTTTCTCTGCTAAAATATTAGCATAAATGATACAAGGAACTCTGGGGTGCTTTTAAAACTGCTGCCCTGCTACAAAAATGCCCCCGAGTAACAAAACCGTCTCCCTATCCTTCCAGCCTCCCGGGGAAATGGCAGGTATGACCAGTCCTGCCTTGGAATTAACCGTCCTGGGGCGGTTGTCTTTCCACAAAAAGTAGGGGAACTGATTTTCTTAAATTAAAACAGTATGGGCACATCGTGTCCCTCAGATCCCGTCTACTTGGACCAATGACTGAAGTTAATGTTTGCATTTTATAATTTTACTTTTGCTCACCACAGGGAGTTTTTCTCTCCATGTTGAGGATACATTTTCCCTGATTTTCTCATTAATTGAGGGGGAGGGGTGCTGCTCCTCCATTCCCAAACCTCAACTCAGGTATACCTCTTCCCTTGACTGGAGTAAATCTCCAAACCTTTGAGGGTGGTGTGCATCCTGAAAAAGGTTTGTGAATACACACAGCCTTGTTACTTGTGGATGTCTAATAACTTTTAAAAGTGTACCCCACCTGAAGTGCCCAAAAATCCACTCCATGTCAGAAGAATTTCCATGTAAATGCAGCGGCGGTTTCTTCTTGAGGGCGGGGAACTGTTGCCCCCCCACCCGCTCCAAGCTGCACAGGCAAAAATAAAATGGCAATGAAAAGATTCAGGGGGTCATTCCAACCCTGGCGGTCGGTGTTAAAGCGGGGGCCAACCCGCCAACAGGCAGGCGGTCCAAAAAATGGAATTCTGACCCTGGCGGAAACCGCCAACACAGACCACCACTTTAACACTCCGGCCGCCACGGCGGGACAAACAAACAGCGCGGCGGTGACCGCCAACAGACAGGCGGGAGACAATGTACCGCCCACCCTATCACAACTCACCAATCCGCCACCTTTTCCGGGGCGGGAGCCCCGCCGATAAAAACACGGCGGAAACAGACAACGAACGGGAAAACGCTCACCTCTACACGCTCCACGAGGAATCTGGACAGCATGGAACCAGAACTACACATCCTACCAGCTATTGTCTACCAGGAGCACGAACGCCGGCGCAGAAGACAACGGTGAGTACTGCACCTACGACACAGGGGAGGGGGGAGGAGAAAAGATTACGGGCACACACATACGCGACACACCCACCCTCACCCACAACTACCTACACATCAATGCAGAGCAACAACTCAGAGTGACACCCCCCAAGCCCCCCGGAAGAATGCAAAGACAAAATAAAATGATCATGAAATTCAAATATATTGTAAGGCTACGTAAAACTTTTTTTCAAACATCTATAACTATATACACATATGTAAATTGTCCTGTCCAAATTGGGTTTCAGTCATTGTACGTAGGCCGATGGGCCTCAACACATGGGCAAAGCCCACACAGGAGACCCGAAGCCATTGGAGAGAACACTGCAGGGGCATCAGATAGAAAAACTACAGGCACCTCAGGGGGAAGGTAAGGGGAGGCACCTCAGCCACATGAGTCCACGACGCCAGATCCACGAGGGGACTCCATGCCCACTGTCCCATCCTGGGGAGTGCAAAGCCACAGTCTCACAAGTCTCTACAGTGGGTGGCTTGCCCACTGTGCCATCCTGGGGAGTGCAAAGCCACAGTCTCACACGTCTCTACAGTGCGTGGCTTGCCCACTGTGCCATCCTGGGGAGTGCAAAGCCACAGTCTCACAAGTCTCTACAGTGGGTGGCTTGCCCACTGTGCCATCCTGGGGAGTGCAAAGCCACAGTCTCACAAGTCTCTACAGTGGGTGGCTTGCCCACTGTGCAATCCTGGGGAGTGCAAAGCCACAGTCTCTCAAGTGGATTACAGACTCCACTGGTACTGGAGGAGGCATGGTGCCCAGAGTGCATCGTGCAGCCCTGCCCGACACAGATCCGGGCCTGCCCCTTCTGCCAATGGGCCAGCGGTGCTTGAGATGAAGGGCCCAGCGGAGCGGTGCTTGAGACGGCGGTGCCCAGCGGAGCGGTGCTTGAGATGGCGGTGCCCAGCGGAGTGGTGCTTGAGATGAAGGGCCCAGCGGAGCGGTGCTTGTCTTGAAGGGCCCAGTGGAGCGGTGCTTGAGATGAAGGGCCCAGCAGAGCGGTGCTTGTGATGAAGGGCCCAGCGGAGCGGTGCTTGAGATGAAGGGCCCAGCGGAGCGGTGCTTGTCTTGAAGGGCCCAGCGGAGCAGTGCTTGAGATGAAGGGCCCAGCGGAGCGGTGCTGAGATGAAGGGCCCAGCGGAGCGGTGCTTGAGATGAAGGGCACAGCGGAGCGGTGCTTGAGATGAAGGGCCCAGCGGAGCGGTGCTTGAGATGAAGGGCCCAGCGGAGCGGTGCTTGTCTTGAAGGGCCCTGTTCAGCGGTTTTTGAGACGGCGGTGCCCTGTTCAGCGGTGCTTGTCTTGAAGGGCCCTGTTCAGCGGTGCTTGTCTTGAAGTGCCCTGTTCAGCGGTTCTTGAGACGGCGGTGCCCTGTTCAGCGGTGCTTGTCTTGAAGGGCCCTGTTCAGCGGTGCTTGTCTTGAAGGGCCCTGTTCAGCGGTGCTTGTCTTGAAGTGCCCTGTTCAGCGGTGCTTGTCTTGAAGGGCCCTGTTCAGCGGTTCTTGAGACGGCGGTGGCCTGTTCAGCAGTGTTTGTCCTGAAGGGCCCTGTTCAGCGGTTCTTGACATGTGTCTCCAGGGCACCATATCCGGCCAATATATGGAGTTCACTCGCCATCCGACTTCTCGCTTCCGGGGCCCTCCTGTGCTGGAGTCCCGGGCCCGTGGGTATCCTCCTTCACACCCGGAATGGGGCTGGTGGGGCCCTCCTGGGCAGCTCGCCTGCTGCCGGACTTGTCAGCCGTGCTGCCCTTGCCATCCTTCCGTGATTCTCTGTGGCCCTTGCCTCCCTTTGTAGATGTGCCAGGTTGCACCCCACTTCCTGACGGTGCCAGGGTTGTGCCTTTGGAGGCTGCCGTCTCTGGCCTCTCGCGCCGGGCCTTGCCTTTCTTGGTTTTCTTCCCAGGGGGTGGGCTGGCTGTCCCTTTACTGCTGGCCGATGTTGCTGCCCTTGAAGGTGGTGGACTCCAATATCCCTGTACTATGGACCTTGGAGGTCCAGGGGTTGTGGTGGCTGAGGTGCTGATTGGACTCTTACGAGATGGAGGGGGTGGGTCAGGTGATGGAAAGAGGTTCATTTTGGACAGGAAAAACTTTTTAGGAGCAGTGGGAAGGGTAGGTGCAGTGGGTATGGGAGTGGAGGAAGAGGATGTGGTTGTAGGAGAGTCAAGTGTGGTGTCTTTGGGTGCAGGTGCTTGTGACGGAGGCTGTCGTGAGGTGGATGGCTGTTGGGTGGGTGGCTGCCTGCGTTTGTGTGGTTTGGAAGAGGGGGTGACAGACACACTGGGAGAGGACACAGGGGACGTGTAAATGGCAGTTGGGGGTGGTGACTGCACATGTGCGGAGTGTTCTGGTGGGTGTGCTGGTGATGGACGTAGTGGCTGATGATGTTGTGCATGCAAGTGTGAGTGGAGACATCACAGGGAGGGAGGAGGGAGACGAGGAGGTGGGAGACACAGAGGAGGCAGTGGCTGTTGGTATGTCTGCATGTGGCTGTTGCTTGTGTGAATGCTTGTGTGATGTGTGGTGCTTATGTCTGGATGAGCTGCCCTTGGGTGTTGAGGTGTGTGCAGGCTGGTCTGTAGGTGTGTCTGGGATAGGCAGAGGAACAGGGGAGTGGGACTGGGTGGAGGAAGTTGGAGGAGGGAGGCAGGAGACAGGGACAATGGCTGCCGTCAGTGCTGAGGCCAGAGCGTTGAACGATCGCTGATGGGCAGCCTGACCCGAATGAATGCCATCCAGGTATGCATTGCTCCGGTGCACCTCCCTTTCTACCCCCTGGATGGCATTCAAAAGGGTAGACTGCCCAACAATGAGCGTCCTGAGGAGGTCAATGACCTCCTCACTGAGGGCAGCAGGGGTAACTGGGGCAGGGCCTGAGGTGCCTGGGGCGAAGGAGATGCCCGCCTTCGTGTGCGAGCGGGCACGGGGCGATCGCAGAGGGGCTGCTGGGAGGGCGGAGCTGGTGCGCTGGGTGGCGGCTGTACCTGTTGTTGCGGTGGGCACGGATGTTGCCGCCACCACAAGGGAGCTCCCTTCCGAGGACGTGTCTGTGTCGCTGATGTCTCCACGTGTCCCCGTTGTGGAGCTCCCCTCGCCATCCGTCTCACTGGTGAACTCCGAGTCGGTTGCATGGCCCTCCAGGGCCATGTGAGATGCAGCTCCCTCGTGCTCCGATGCCACTTCTCCTCCGCCTGATGATGCTAATGCATACATGAACAGGAAGAGCAGCAAAAAAGGAGGGGGAAATGAAGACATGTTGAGTGCATCCATTGGCAACACAGTTGGTGGAGAGGACAGACACAGAAGCCCCCTGCACTACGCCACGCACTTGGGGTACACTACTCAATCATTGGGACTTGGCCTACAAGCCTATGGACGACAACTGCACACATAGGTGACACAGGGCCATGGATAGCTGTACTTGGCACCCTACAGAGGTGGGGGGCGGGGCACAAGGCCATGCCTTACGGAGGGGCCTAGCCTACAGAAATCGCCCTGGCCTAGGGATACCCACAGCCCTCCTCCCCCACCCAGACACCTCCACTGCGCGCTAAGATAGCAGAATGTGCTGGTACTCACCCCCTTGTGTCTGCTGTGATGTCCTCACACGCCCATCCAAATCTGGGTAGGCCACCGCCAGGATCCGAGACATCAGGGGGGGTCAATTGACGAGTGGCACCCCTCCTACGTTGGGAGGCCATCCCCAGCAGAGCCTCCGCGGTCTTCCTGCTCCCGCGGCGGATGTCCTCCCACCTCTTGCGGCAGTGGGTGCTCCGTCTGTTGTGGACCCCCAGGGTCCGGACGTCCTTGGCGATGGCACGCCAAATGTCGATTTTCTGATGGGCGCTGACCTATGTGACATGTACAGGGGGAGAAATAACATTATTATAATTTTCTGCATGCTCGATGTGAGTGGCCCCCCATCCCCACCCTTGCCATGTGGCACATGCTCTCATCCGTCGTTTGATGCATGCCTCAATCACTCCCCTCCCCACCATCTTTCATCCACCCGACTCAACACAGGCATTGCCCCCAAAGCATGCTCCCAGTGTACTTACCTGTTGGTCTGGAGGACCGTAGAGTAGCGCATACTGGGGGAGGACCCCATCCACGAGTTTCTCCAATTCTTCAGAAGTGAAGGCAGGGGCCCTTTCCCCAGTCGCAGCAGCCATTATATCTTCCAGACCGAGGTCACAGCAGCACTTGCAGTAAAGGTCCTCTCCTGTGGATGATCAGGTCTCGAGTGATTAAGCAGATAGAAAATGGCGGTCACGTCCGCGGCGGTGCGTCCTGCGACCGCCGGCGCACTTCGTCATTGGCTCCTGAAACACATAGGGTTCAATGTTAACCAATGCGGCTTTGCGCCGCGGTCTTCGACCGCCTACCGCCACGGTGTGCCACGCCAGCGCATTGACCTCACATCCCATTGTCGCACTTCACAGGTCAGGCAGCCGCCATTTCAAGGGCCCACATGGCTTAATTTCTACTGCGTCACACATGCCTAGGCCTTGCATCGACACTCATACAAGCCATTCAATGCATAGAGAATCGTGTACTGTGCAAGCTGTGGGAACTTACCTGTGGGTTGATTGACTCTGTGCTCGCTGTTGTCCTTCCTAGGCACCGTCCGCTGGGACTTGCGAAGAGATGGAGGAATGTTCCCGTGTACAGACCGCTGGTGGACCTGTCGACAATGGAGGAACGACATGTCATTCTGACATACAGGCTTGACCGAGCCACTATACATGAACTGTGTGCCCAGCTGGATGCAGACCTGATGTCACCCATCCGCCAACCCACAGGGATCCCCCCTCTAGTGCAGGTGCTGTCAGTACTCCATTTCTTAGCAAGTGGGTCATTTCAAACAACAGTGGCCATTTCATCAGGGATGTCTCAGCCTATGTTTTCCAAGGTGTTGTCCAGAGTGTTGTCTGCCCTGCTCAAACACATGCGGAGATACATCGTTTTCCCTGAGGTGGGGGATTTGCCTACAGTGAAGGGTGATTTCTATGCCCTTGGACATATTCCCAACATCATTGGTGCCATTGATGGGACACATGTGGCTTTGGTACCCCCCAGTGAAAGTGAACAGGTGTACAGGAACAGAAAAAGTTATCATTCTATGAATGTCCAGGTGGTCTGATTGGCTGACCAGTACATCTCCCATGTAAATGCCAAGTTCCCTGGGTCAGTGCATGACGCGTACATCATGCGAAATAGCAGCATCCCTTATGTGATGGAAAAACTACAGAGACACCGTGTGTGGCTAATTGGTGACTCAGGTTACCCCAAATTGTCATGGTTACTGACCCCAGTGAGGAATCCCAGGACAAGGGCAGAGGAACGCTACAATGAGGCCCATGGGCGAACTAGGAGGATTATAGAAAGAACCTTCGGCCTCCTGAAGGCCAGGTTTAGGTGCCTGCATATGACAGGTGGATCCCTAATGTACTCACCAAAGAAGGTGTGCCAGATCATCGTGGCCTGCTGTATGCTTCACAACCTGGCATTGCGACGCCAGGTGCCTTTTCTGAAGGAGGATGGTCCAGATGGTGGTGTTGTAGCAGCTGTGGAGCCTGCGGAGAGTGAAGAGGAGGAAGACGAAGAGGACGACACAGACAACAGGGACACAGTGATACAGCTGTATTTTCAATAACACACAGGTAAGAATCAACACCGGCATTTTCCATTTACTTACAGTCTCCTGCCTCTCTACTGTCTGTCCTTTTCACCCAGTGTATGCTAACAGAGTTGTGACTTTCCCTTCCAATTTCAGAGATGTGGGCCCCACTGCGTGACCTCTGCTTTGTTTGCCCATGGACTACAGCTGTGTGACAGTGGTATGTTGTCATCACAATGTAACTGGTCATTTTGGCGCGTTTATGTCTAATACATATTTTCAAAAAAACAGGCAGACTCCAGATTATTTGTGTGCAATAAGTGTGTTTATTAAAGTGCTCAATTTAGGGACATGGTTGAAAATCGGTGATGGGTGATGGTGGAGGAATGTCCATGGCAGAGTCCAGATTCTCAGTCTCACAGGTGCATTGTCCATATGCCTGTGGAAGGTGGAGCAGGGGCAGTTTAAGGTTGGACAGGGTGACAATGTGGGACAGTGGGATGACATCAGGGGGTATCCTTTCCTGGCGGGGGTCTTGGCATCCTACTCTGTCATCTTCCTAGATCTCAGGCCCCGCTTGCGGGGTGGTTCTTCTTCTGCAGGAGGTGGGGTTCTGGTGGCCGGTTGTTGCTGTGTCGGGGCCTCCTGCCCACTAGCGCCGGTGGAGGTGGTAGCCTGTTCCTGGTCCATGCTAGTGACAGGGGCCCTTTGTGGTGCCACATGGTCCCGCAATGTGGTGACAATCTGGTTGAGAGCCACAACGATTGTGCCCATTGCGGAACTAATGTTTCTCAGTTCTTCCCTGAACCCCATAAACTGTTCCTCCTGCAGTACCTGGATCTCCTGGAACCTGGCCAGGACCGTCGCCATCGTCTCCTGGGAGTGGTGGTATGCTCCCATGATGGAGGAGAGGGCCTCGTGGAGAGTGGGTTCCCTGGGCCTGTCCCCCCCCCGTCGCACAGCAGCCCTCCCAGTTCCCCTGTTTCCCTGGGCCTCTGTCCCCTGGACCGTGTGCCCACTACCACTGCCCCCAGGTCCCTGTTGTTGTTGGGGTGGTGGGTTAACCTGGGTGCCCTGTAGTGGTGGACACACCGCTGATTGACGTGTCCTGGAGACAGAGGCATGGGCCCGCTGGGTGGGTGCTGTGCTGGTGTTCCCAGAGGGGGGTAGGTCTGCTGTAGCCTGTGGCTGTCTGAGGGGAACCGACTGTCCCGAGGTCCCCGATGGGCCGGGCTGGTCATCTGGGTCCAGGGAGACAGAGCTGCTGTCATCACTGGGGGCCTCTTCTGGGGGTGGGATGGACATTTCTGGACCCTCCTGGGCGGTGTGGTGGTGTTCGGGTCCTGCAGGGGTATAAGAGTATGGTTATTGCTTCTGTGTGTGCCATAGCGTGCAATGGGTGGGTGCCCGTGTACCCCAGTGCTGGCATTCCTTTGTGGGGGCTGTTGTGACGGCGGTTTGTGGGGGAGATGGGTATGTGCAGTGGGCATGCTTAGGTGATGGCTGTCAATGGTTTGTGGTGGCATGCAGGGTTTGGTGTTGGGATGGGTGGGTTGTGATGGTGAGACATTAGCAATGAGGATGTGTGATGGTGGTGGGGGGGAGGGTGGGGGTATGAGTTGGCATGCTGGTGGGGTGGGGGGATGAAGTAGTGAAGATGAGACTTACCAGAGTCCATTCCTCCAGATACTCCTGCGAGGCCCTCAGGATGCAGGATGTTCAAGACCTGTTCCTCCCATGTTGTAAATTCTGGGGGTTGAGGTGGGGGTCCGCCGCCAGTCCGCTGCACCGCGATGTTGTGCCTGGATACCATGGAACGCACCTTCTCCCGTAGGTCATTCCACCGCTTCCTGATGTCATCCCGATTTCGTGGATGCTGTCCCACAGCGTTGACCCTGTCCACTATTCTGCTCCATAGCTCCATCTTCCTGGCAATGGTGGTGTGCTGCACCTGTGTCCCGAAGAGCTGGGGCTCTACCCAAACTATTTCCTCCACCATGACCCTGAGTTCTGCGTCTGAGAACCTGGGGTGTCTTTGGGGTGCCATGGGGTGGTGTGGATGAGGTGTGGGGTGGTGTTTGCGGTGATGAGTGTGGTGAGTGTAGTGATGTGTGGTGTTTTGTGCGTGGTTGTTGTGTGGGTGATGGTGTAGTGTACCTCTGTGTGATGGTGTTCTCTATTCTGTGCTGTCTCTCTCTGGGCTTCTTCTCTGATTTGTGGTCGTAGGGGTTTGTGGGTGATGTGGGTGTGTGTTTTATAGTTAATTGGGTGTGTGGGAGTGTTGTGTGTATGTGTCTCAGGTGTGTGTATTTCAAATTGTCCAATGTGGCTGTGTTTTGGAGCTGTATGTGTATTTTGAGCGCGGCGGTGTGTACCGCCAATGGAATACCGCGGTTGAAAGACCGCTGCGTGGATTCGTGGGTCGTAATGGCATGAGCATTTTTCTGTTGGCGTGACGGTGGACGTTTGGTCTTCGCCAGTTTAACGCTGGCCGTTGGTGTGGCGGACTTTTGTTGATGTCGGGTTTTTGGCGGTTTGCCTCTTGAGGGTCAGAATGACCGTGGCGGTTTACCGCGGCGGTGTTGTGGCTGCCTTCTGACCGGCGGTAAGCGCCTTTTACCGCCAAGGTCAGAATGACCCCCTCATTGCCATTTTACTTTTACCTGCACAGTGCGCACTGCAGCAGTATGCCAGCGCCGAGCCCAGAGACATGCTGGGCGTCTCCTCTGCTGCCGATTTTAGCAGAGGATTGAAGCAGGGCTGACTGGACGCTCCAAAGTGCACATGTCACTTTGGCCGGCTGTTTTACGCACTTTGAAGCTCTCCACTCAGCTGTCTTAAGACAGCTGGATGGAGACGAAGCACAGGCCTCCAGGGCCTGATGGAGGGTCCAGCCAGCCCACTCCATCCAACCCAGACACTTCTCTCATGCTGGTTAACAGCATGAGAGCAGTGTCTGAGTTGGTTAAGGGAGCTCTTCGTCCATCAGAGAGCAGAAGAACACAGAGGAGCATGCGCAGCATGTAGGTAAGGGCCGTTTTTTTTTTTTTTACCTTATTTCAAATTCATAATGCATGTAGGTGTGTAATGCATGCAAGTGTAGTGGTTGTGCTTTACTTTGTAATTAGTGTTTTTTTTATTTGGGATTTTGGAGGAAAGGGGGATATTATTTTGGGCTTTTGGAGGGAGGGGGTGTTTTTTTTTTTTTTTGGAAAGTGGTGGGGCACTTCACTCGCCCCACCACTTACAAAGCGTACCTGCTGCCCCTGCGTAAATGTTATTCAGAAGAGCAAAACTAAAGCATCCTTGATTCGGAAAATCAGTAACTCAATGCTCCACTTGTAAAGGCTTATATTTGCTTACCTACGCCTTACTTAGGTACTGAAAAACTTTGGAATTCAGGCCCATGGTGTTAGCTTATTTTGAACGTTTAAGCTACTTTTGGAGTTTGAGTGCTGTATAAGAACCAGATAATTTGAATTGTGCACGCTCATCAGTTTTCCTCTGTTAAAAGATGCTTTCTGAGTTTACTGTTAAATCCATCACAGTCTCATTTTGATAGTCTGAAGGGTGCAAACATTGAAAACCACTTGCCCGTCGAGCTATGTCTACCAGCATTAGAAGCGTGAATGACTCTATCATGCCTTCTAGCCAGTCTCCCCAGTACAGATGATGTCAATGTTAAACTGATCCTCGCATATCTTTTATTTTCTACTGTGCCAATTATGCCAATCTTTGGTTTGTCTCAAACCTGCCATCGTCCTTCTAGGGATGTGGCCTTAATACTTAGGTTTCAGACTCACGGAAGAGGTGCAGAGGGGTAAATAGCCTCCAATTCCCCGCTGGTTTTACCCCTCCCCATGCACGCCAGTATTCATTTCTCTTTCCTCAAGGCCTTTGTCTTGTGGTGCGGTGACTGTGTGGTTGTGTTATGTAAGGGCATTCTTCTCACCACAGACTGTTCCCTATTGGCCGTTTTGTGCAGGACAGACTCATCACACAGCTGTTGAACATTGAATTACCAATAATTTGCATGTGTTAAAAGGTCTAGGTCGATATTTGGAGCCAGCAGCGCAAGCACCTTTGATGTGCCGATTAAATAAGCCAGTAGGGAATTTATAGCCGTTTAAATGAGCGACGTTCGAGCAAAATGAAAGTACCAATCACAGCAGTGTGGCTTTCACACGCGAAACCACAGCAGACCACAAGTCATACAACTAAAGAAACCCGAGAGCATCTTACTGTCGTGCATCTGGCAACAGGCACCCCTGAGACTCCCCTCTTGACCCTCTGAGCCCCCTTTTCAGGAGGCCAACAAGCCTATTATCGAGGCAATGTTGCTCTTTACCATAGAACCGCAGACTTCAACTGAATAAGAGCCTTCAGAGCAATGCATTACGGTGTCAAGAAAGAAACGTCGTTTGAGGCCTTTACCGGAAGAAGGTGTTCTTTTTCATTCATTTTGTGTGGACAGTTGACTCAACAGTGTGGGCCAGGTACCTCTCCGTTATCTTGTGACAATAAATTGTCTTGTGAAGTGCCAGGCTACAGTGTCAGTAGGTTCTGCCTTGTATGTATTGTGCAGCAAATTAAGGAATGTAAAGGTGATATTTTATTCTGCAGGTATTGTTACACCATTTTTAAGGGGCAATTAGTGTGCAAGTAAGCAGGAGCTGGGGACTGACGGTTAAGCTGCCGATTTGACTTTTAGCTCACTGTTCACCATGTACAGAGCTCCACTACCTTTTGGCTAGCTTGGTGCTATAGAAGTACCATACATGTGCCAAATGTGAAAAACACTGACAAGAATCACTTGTGTTTGCACACTGTCACTCCATGTATCATCATCATCATCCGCTTTATTTTGGTAGAAATATGCCATAAAAGCACAATACAAAACAATTAAGAAGATAAATATGAGACATAAAATCATTATAATTTGAGATAATGCTCTAAAATCCTAAAACTTGAAAAAACGAAGTAAAGTGCCTGGAAGTTTACATAAATATACAAATATAGTGAAGGCATACAATATTAATTGTGCATTGTCTAGGATATAATACTAGTCATACATTACATTACACAACTATAAAACTGCGTTGCCTACTGCTAATGACTATGTCTAAATTTTGTCTTTTAAAATTCCAAGTCTAAAATGCCAAATAGATTCAAGAAATTTTGCCAAAGAACACGCCAATAGCACAGATAGATCCGATTTAAATATCCTCAAGGCCGGTAAACAATTCCTAAAGCCCATACGTTTACATAAAGGAATGATCCAGCGAGCCCTCTGTTTGGAATATGCAGGACATTGAAAGAGGACATGGATCATAGATTCCTCATTCTCGCAACCCATTGGACATGTCTTGGACTTGTTAATTGTGTTAGACCATTTATAAGTTAGGGTACGCAAAGGAAGAGACCCTATTCTAAATCTGATATACAGAGCTTGTGCAAATGGAGAAAGTAGTGTATCCATAAAGTGCTCAAACTCGTAATGACATTTAATTTGTAGGAAACTGCCAGTCATAGTAGAAGGAAAAACTTCTACCAAGTGCGAGGTTTGGGCATTAAGCCAAAATGCATCCTTCAATATCTGGATAGCATTTTTTGGAATAGAAAAAGGGTCATTCCAATAGTTCCCCAAACCAAGAGAAGAAAAGGTCCGCTCTACATAAGAGCACCACTTGATTTTTGTAGTAGAGTTGGTGCTCACCAGGTTGATCAGCCCAAGCTTTATGGGATGAGAGAGTCTAATGACCAAAGTCAAATACAAAACAACAATGGCCTTAGGGCGGCAATCTGGCTAATTGGAAGGAGATTTAAATCCATTCGGATTAGCAAGGATGGAGTGCTAGATGGAACTCTTAGCTACATCTTTAAAAAATAATTTTCCACCCTTACCAAATCCTCCAGGTTGCAATGGCCCCACAGCTCAGTTCCATAGAGGGCCCCCCCCTTGCTTGAGATTTATATATTTCAAGAGCGGGAGTCATGGCAAATCTGGGGGATCTGGCTGCAAATCTCACAATGCCGCCCGCCCTTTGTTTCAAACACATTGCTGATTTCTGGAGATGAGCATGCCATTTGTGTGAATCTTCCAATTTTAATCCTAGATGATCGAAGGTACCCACTCTTTCCAATGTAACACCCTCCAGGCAGATGGGTCTCCTCATCTTTTGCTTTGTATCCCCAAACACCATGTATTTGGTTTTTGTTGCGTTAATTTCTAGGCCATGATCTTTACAAAAGGCCACAAACCTTGGAAGCAAATTAGAGAGGCCAGTAGCCGTTTGTGATCTTAACATGGTGTTGTCTGCAAATAGCAGGCATAGGATCTTTTGCCCTCCCAATCTGGGGGCATCGCTGGAACATTCCAGAAGATAAGGGATGCATGCGTTGATAAATAAAATAAATAATGTAGGAGCAAGTACACAGCCCTGTCTCACGCCATGATTTGTGGGGAACTCCGACGTTAGCTCACCTTTTGGGCCCCATCGGATTCTAGCACAATTGACAGTATAAAGGTCTCTAATTATATTTAACATGGGACAGGGAACCCCTGCACTACTGATAACTTCCCATAACTTTTGGCGTGGGACAAGTTCGAAGGCAGATTTCAGATCTACAAATGCCACGAAAAGGTGGCCTAAGCCCACGTCTACTGTTTTCCATTTAATGGAAAGAAAACGGAAAACCTGGTCGATTGTACTAACTTTATCTGTAAACCCCGCCTGGAGATGGCTGAGTACTTGATTATCAGCTATCCATTTTTTCAGCCTACTTAGTAGCTGGTAGCAAACAAAATTGTAAGTTATCCAAGAGGCTGATACACTCCATGTATAAACTGCACACTGCCACAGAAGGAAGGCCCTGTAGACAGAAGCCTGCCAAATCCTATGAACCTTATGACTTCACGCCTATCTTATCTGTTTACTTTATTTTTACAGCTTTATATAGAGAAAACTCACTCCAAGGGAATTTTTAGGTCTGGTAACAGACAGCTTTCATTTTTGTGAGACTTCATATTATCAGTTCTTGAAAAAAATTATAATAATAAGTATATGTGTATATATATATATAGATATATATGCATATATAATATATATATATATATATATATATATATATATATATATATATAACCTTGTGGCAGTTGCTACTAGTTAGTTATAGTTAGGACATAGTTTCCATGGAAAAAGCTGTTTTTACTTGCCTATATCTTTGGTGCTGCTTGACAAATCGTCATGACATTTTCCCAAAAAATTCAACAGTCACGTCAACTGCTGTCTGGAAAGTTTCGGGGTGATCCGTCAAGTGGAGGCCAAGAAAAAGGGGGATCAATAAAGGAGCATTTCCCATGTTAATTCCCATAGGGATTCTGAACATCGATAGCACCCGAAACGCAGGACGGAATTACGCCAAATTTGGCAGAAATGTAGCTTTTGGTCCAGAAAGAGCCCTTTTTGGTTATTTGGTGTAAATCAATTTATTAGGTTTTGAGATATTAAAGAAAATCCAAATTTGCATATATAAGAATGCGAAGGATTTCCGACCCTTCTCAATCTCATGCAGAGATCTGATTGGCTGACAACACTTCAACAAGGAAGTGTTTTCAGCCATCTTGAAACAAAGTAAAAAAAATAAGAAAAGGGGCCTAGGCAGGGACACCCTGACCCCTTAGCTCTGCTGTCAGGGTTCCAGAGGGACTCCCCCAGAGCAAAAAAGCTTTAAAAAAAAATCGGTAGATTTTGCGGCGGATCCACAGATCCACCAATGTGGATGTGGGAGGGCCGCCCACTCTACACGCAGCCCCAGGGAGCACCACCTCCCCGAGGCTTCATTCACTTTCAGTGCAGGGGGGCTGCGTGGACCCCCGAAGCCCCAGGGGCCACCACCTCCCGGGGCTTTATTCAAATTCAATGTAGGGGGCTGCTCAGCCGTCTCCTGCAGCCCCAGGGACCACCACCTTCCCAGGGCCTAATTCAGTTTCAAAGCAGAGGGGCTGCACTGCCACCCCTCACAGCCCTGGGGACCACCACCTCCCTGGGGCTTAATCCAAATTCAAGGCAGGGGTGTGCGGTTCCCCTGCAGTCCTGGGGACCACCATCTCCCTGGGGCCATAATCTTTGGAGGGGGCTGCATAGCACCCCTCGATAAGCCACTGATAGTCCTGGGGACCACAAGCCTCCAAGTGCCCGGGGACATAGTTGTTTGCTCTGACTTGCCAGGAGCTTTCCCAGCTCCCACCAAGTCAGAGCAAAAACTCTGCTCGGACAAAGTGAGAGCTTTCAAACATCTCTCACTTCATGTGAGCGGAGGTTTCCTCTATTTTTCTGCCTGCGTAAATGCAGGAAGGGAAACAAAGGAACATTGCTTTCATAGAGAGGGAGCTACTTTACCAGGCTCCCCCTGTGGTCCCAAACATTGTGACTGGGTGCCCTGGGGGACACCCAGGTCACATGGCTTTGCCGTGGGGGATGCTGTCCCTGGGGCTGAGATTGGCCTGGGAAGGAGGGCTGCACAGTCCCCCTCCCCCCCAAAAATATTTAGACCATGCCTCAGGGGATGGGGCCCCCAGGGCCAAAATCAGACTGGGGAGAGGGGCCTTGCAGAGTTTGGTTGGTATAGGGGTTGGCTGCAGGGACTGGTGCAGGCCAGGCCCTGCGACCAGCACCCACTGTACATGGCCGTAGGCTGTGTGCAGTGCAGGGTTACATAGTTATAAGGGTTGGCCTCAGCGGCTAACCACAGCTGCACATGGCTGAAGTGATTGGCTGCAGGTTTTGTAGCCCACTACCACCATGCATGGTCATGTTTGGATTAACATATAGTAATGAAAATGATTTTATGTGAAAATAACGTGGAAATTCACTGAAAAAAATAAAGCTTATGGAGACAATGTAGTTAGGAAAAATAATTTAAAAAACATAGAAATTAATTAAAAAAAACAACGGTTAAAGGAATTTTATAGTTAGGCTCACATTTTATATGTACCAAACCATAGAAATTCACCTGTTATAGTTATCTCAAATAATTATAACTTGCGTCCTAAGGTAACTATAACTTGCGCTCTTGCCATGCTTTACTCATTACCCCACAAATTACAGTACTCATTACATATTTGATAACATGATTGCTAATGTCACTGTAACATCTGCAGTAAAATTATTAATCAGATAACTGTGCATAGCAGGGGCGCGAGTTATAGTTACCTTAGGGCATGAGTTATAGTTACCTGACATAACTTTAAATATAACAGGTGAATTTCTATGGTTTGGTACATTTAAAATCTGAGCCTAACTATAACGTCTCTGTAACCTTTGTTTTTTTTCAGTGAATATATACATATATATATATATATATATATATATATATATATATATATATACATATTTATTGGCACCGTTTGATGAATCTTCTAAAAAAAAAAGTGTTTTGGTGATTCTTGTTGCACATGGAAAGTTGCTGGGTGATCTGTCAAGCGGCGGCAGGGAAAAAGGGGGTGGTAAAAAAAGTTGTGTGTCCCATGTTAATTCCCATAGGACCTTTAGACATGTTTACAGCCTGAACCACTGGACGGAATTACACCACATTTGGCACAAAGCTAGCTTTTGGTACGCAGATTTTGCTTTCAGTTATTTGGAGTAAATAGTTTTGGGAAATTTAAGGAAATCCAAATTTGTATATGTCTGGCAGCGACGTCTTCCCGAATAATGATGAACTTGTGCGGGGAATTGCATAGCTCTGATTGGCTGCCAACACTTCAAACCAGAAAGTGTTGGCAACCATCTTGGGACTTGGCTTAAGCAAAAACATTAAAAAAACAAAAGTGGCCAGGGTAGGCACACCAATCCCCCCAGAGCTAAAAAGCATTCAAAAATTTTTTTTACCATGATTCACGGCAGATCCGTGAATCCGGGGAAAATCAAAAAAAAAAAAAAAAGAAGAAGCACAGACTCCTGCGCTTCTTTATTATAGAGCCCCCGGATGGGCCAGGTCCTGGGGGCATCGATTTATATATGCGAGGCGGGCCACCTGCCCCACATCCCCAACCGGAGCCCCGGGACCGCCACCTCCCGGGGTACTGACTGTAACAGAATGTGGGGGTCAACCCACCCCGCTCCCGCAAATCCTATTAAGTGAAAAAAAATGAATATATATATATATATATATTGAGAGAGAGAGAGAGTTGGCTTTGGGCCAGTGTCCTATAGCCTTTCATGCGCTTTTTTTTGCATCAATACCATGACATTTTTTAGGTGACAGTCTGTCCCATTTGGACTTCACTTAGGCTTTGGTGATGGTGCATCTACTTCCTTTAGCTATTCTAAAGACAGTATATATTGCTATTAAATAATTACCATTGAACATTAACTAATTTTACTTTCTATCACGAACAAAGGTACAGCTTTTTTGTTCAAAAAGTAAAGATGTGAAATGAGATAGGTTTGCTTAAAGATGCAACAAAATACTAACCCTTTCTCAAAATATCCACTATGCGTTTGTTTGCAGTGCATGCTTTTAAGGTCCTCATTTGCAAAGCAAGCATCATCATCTGGCTTCTTTCCATAACTCTTCTTTGAGTAAACAGCTGAATTTTACTATTACTGCCTATGCTGAAAAGGGGCTGTATACCCAGGTTCCATATTGTAGTCCATGCAGTCTGTGCATTATGGAATTTTCTTTCTAGGACAGTTGGAGACTACACACACCATATTCTAGCTATTAACACACACTTACCTTATCTCTACGCCAGACCTATTGGCACTGACAATAGTTGCGCCTGTTGCAATCTCTCACCGTAGTCAGCATAGCAGTGGGAGCCCTTGAGGGATAGAATTTATAAGGGCCAGTCATCATCAACAATGAGCACCACAAAACTGGAGTCACTTACCCAGTCCTAACCAATAGAACCACAGGATGACAGAGGTAAGGTTCGAGGCAGGCCAGACTATACTTGAGCTATCTACCGTGATCCATTCTTACTGCTGTTGATGTTGATAGTATCCCAGAGCACCAATCTGAGGACTGTGTATTCCTTCTTACATCCAATCTCTGGACCAACGGAGCGTCAAATAAAACAGCCAAGGACAAGGTCACATATGCAACAGCAATCATCTTGGAGAAGCCACATGCCCCACAGGGCAGGATCAGCATTTTAAGAGCTGAGCACAGATATAGGAAATTAAAGAGACACACATGTTCTGAGCATGGTAACCTTCCTAGAAATTAAATGGGTGGATGAAGCTGATGTACCCACCCTCTAAAGAGGCCAATGAACTACACTAAGAATTGGCAGAATAACGGCATAGGCTGGTGGAGAGAGGAGAAGATTATAAAGAGTTAGATACTTGTCCCAGTGGGTACCCTTACCCTCCACCCGGAACCATGTCATAGAAGTCGGTTAAAATTGCACTTTTTTAAAAAGTCAATACATCATGTGTCCCTTGAATGGAAATAGTGGCACAGATACCAATCTGTGAAGTATAATTAAGAGTTATTCTCTTCTTTTAGTACAGTCCAGAATTTAAAGTATGGCCTCAATAAATATGTAATAAATATACATCATAACCATCTACCTCTCTCTCTATAAATATATTTATTTATTTTTACATAGAATGAACGTGTGTATTGCACACAATGCAGCAGTATAAAAGGCCAGATTTCACAGAAAAATGTGAGCTATGGAAAATATTTCACAGTTACCTGTGAAATACGAATTATATCATCCTAATGACAGCCCTAAACCACTCTGCAAAGCTTTAACATTGTCAGTGCTACTAAGCACAGCGGACCAATTTACATGGTAAGGTTATCTGAACAGAGAATGTGCAGCATAATTTTCATTTTTTCACGTATAATTTCTTCTTTTTTTTAAAAGCAACCTTTACTCAGTCTTGGTAATTTCTTAATACTCAAGATATTGTCTACATGACGAGGAGAAAACACACCAACCACAAACCTGAAAAACACCCAATGCCATTAACAGTCCCCCTTTCTGGACTGATGAGTTATAGCAGGGTTATCAAGGCAACATTGTGTATATATATGTATATATATATATATATATATATATATATATATATATATCCTTTTAGGGCCTGATTATGAGGTTGCGACCAACCGCCGGCCCACCAGCTCTGTGGAGAGGAAACCACAGTGGAGTTGGCAAGGTTTCCACTGAGCCGACTGGCGGAAACCTCAGAAATTGGAGGTTTCTGCCAATTGGCCCCATGGAAACCATGCAGTGGCATTGGTCTCAACTCCTCATGGAGCTAAAGCCAATGCCGTCACCCAGAGGATGCTCCCAGCACGCTCGGAATACACACTGTCTGACATACCAGACAGTTCTGAGAGTGCCCCCCAGCACTGACTTTCTGCCAGCCTTTTCATGGCGGGATCCCCACCATGAAAAGGCTGGCAGAAAGAGGACTCATGATCAGCATGGTGGCACTGAACTCAGCACCGCCGTGGCTGACCTTGACTACGACCGCCACCATCACGTCTGGAACCATGTTCCTGGTGGTGCCGGCTGTCCCTTGGTGCTCCGACCGCCAGGGTTATAATTTGTCAGTCAGTCTGCCAGGAGTGTGGCAGTCCGACCGCTACTGCAAGTCTTGCGGTCTGAAGACCACCAGACTCATATTGAGGTCCTTAGTCTTTGTAATTCAGGTCATTTCTATACAAAGAAGTTATGGATGGAATGCCTGGAATAATCCCAGCCATTGTGCATGGGTCACATCTCATTCCATCACTATTTTGTACACCATGCCACCTCAGTTTGGTCTTAGGCATGTGCCAATCAGTCTTGACCCTGCTCCAAATGGCCTGAACTGCCAGGCCAGGTCACCTCTGAACCGGAACAGAAGCAAAACAAGTCCGGTTTTACCTTTTTTTGGAGTCATCAGTCATGAATGCTTTTGCTCTGTGGCACAATGTGCATGAGACCCACGTCTGGACATAGCCATCCTACTTACTTTAATGACGCCTTGACCCAACAGATATCCTATTTATTTAACCTGGCTATTTACTCATTTACTTTTGTTTAGATCAACTTTCAACCATGGTTGTTCAAGAGTAGTAAGGACCTTCTCTATATGTTCAATGTGTTGTTCCAAAGAGGTACCTACTATAAATGACAATATCATCAATATATGCACCAACATATTATAGTGTGGTTTGCATGATGACCTTTTCATCCTTTGAAAGGGTTCTGTGGCCCTATGAAGGTCAAAGTGTAATACAGTGAATTGGAAGAACATATTAGGAGTCAAGACGGTCAATTTCTCTTTATTTCTGGGGTTTATAGGAACCTAGCAAAAACAACAAGTGTTGGACGGAATGCTGAACATTGTCAAACATTCACCCCCAGTACAGTGATCTGGGCCTAAATCCATCGTTTTTTTGCTGCCCATGCCATTCCAGTTTGGACCCAGCCATATGCAAATCAGTCTTGACCCTGTTCCCCATGGGAACAGTCCAGCCCGAACTGCTAAGCCAGGTCTTCCCTGGACTGGAAACAAGCATCCTAGGACTGGTTTTGGGGTTTCACCCCTCATCAGCCAGGCTAGCTTGAATCCAGTGGCATGGGAAGCACGGGACCCACGTCTGGGCATACCCTTCCCACTTAGGGCGACAAAGCAAAAACAACAAGTGATGGACGGAATGCTGAACATTGTCAAACATTCACCCCCAGTACAGTGATCTGGGCCTAAATCCATCGTTTTTTTGCTGCCCATGCCATTCCAGTTTGGACCCAGCCATATGCAAATCAGTCTTGACCCTGTTCCCCATGGGAACAGTCCAGCCCGAACTGCTAAGCCAGGTCTTCCCTGGACTGGAAACAAGCATCCTAGGACCGGTTTCGGGGTTTAACCCCTCATCAGCCAGGCTAGCTTGAATCCAGTGGCATGGGAAGCACGGGACCCACGTCTGGGCATACCCTTCCCACTTAGGGCGACAAAGCAAAAACAACAAGTGATGGACGGAATGCTGAACATTGTCAAACATTCACCCCCAGTACAGTGATCTGGGCCTAAATCCATCGTTTTTTTGCTGCCCATGCCATTCCAGTTTGGACCCAGCCATATGCAAATCAGTCTTGACCCTGTTCCCCATGGGAACAGTCCAGCCCGAACTGCTAAGCCAGGTCTTCCCTGGACTGGAAACAAGCATCCTAGGACCGGTTTCGGGGTTTCACCCCTCATCAGCCAGGCTAGCTTGAATCCAGTGGCATGGGAAGCACGGGACCCACGTCTGGGCATACCCTTCCCACTTAGGGCGACAAAGCAAAAACAACAAGTGATGGACGGAATGCTGAACATTGTCAAACATTCACCCCCAGTACAGTGATCTGGGCCTAAATCCATCGTTTTTTTTGCTGCCCATGCCATTCTAGTTTGGACCCAGCCATATGCAAATCAGTCTTGACCCTGTTCCCCATGGGAACAGTCCAGCCCGAACTGCTAAGCCAGGTCTTCCCTGGACTGGAAACAAGCATCCTAGGACCGGTTTCGGGGTTTCACCCCTCATCAGCCAGGCTAGCTTGAATCCAGTGGCATGGGAAGCACGGGACCCACGTCTGGGCAAACCCTTCCCACTTAGGGCGACAAAGCAAAAACAACAAGTGGTGGACGGAATGCTGAACATTGTCAAACATTCACCCCCAGTACAGTGATCTGGGCCTAAATCCATCGTTTTTTTGCTGCCCATGCCATTCCAGTTTGGACCCAGCCATATGCAAATCAGTCTTGACCCTGTTCCCCATGGGAACAGTCCAGCCCGAACTGCTAAGCCAGGTCTTCCCTGGACTGGAAACAAGCATCCTAGGACCGGTTTCGGGGTTTCACCCCTCATCAGCCAGGCTAGCTTGAATCCAGTGGCATGGGAAGCACGGGACCCACGTCTGGGCATACCCTTCCCACTTAGGGCGACAAAGCAAAAACAACAAGTGATGGACGGAATGCTGAACATTGTCAAACATTCACCCCCAGTACACCCCTGGCTGATGAGGGGTGAAACCCCGAAACCGGTCCCAGGATGCTTGTTTCCGGTCCAGTGAGGACCTGGCTTGGCAGTTCGGGCTGGACTGTTCCCATGAGGAACAGGGTCAAGACTGATTTGCATATGGCTGGGTCCAAACTGGGGTGGCATGGTGAGCAAAAGAACGATGGATTAAACCCAGATCTGTGACTGGGGGTGAGTGTTTGACAATGTTCAGCATTCCGTCCATCACTTGTTGTTTTTGCTTTGTCGCCCTAAGTGGGAAGGGTATGCCCAGACGTGGGTCCCGTGCTTCCCATGCCACTGGATTCAAGCTAGCCTGGCTGATGAGGGGTGAAACCCCGAAACCGGTCCCAGGATGCTTGTTTCCGGTCCAGTGAGGACCTGGCTTGGCAGTTCGGGCTGGACTGTTCCCATGAGGAACAGGGTCAAGACTGATTTGCATATTGCTGGGTCCAAACTGGGGTGGCATGGTGAGCAAAAGAACGATGGATTAAACCCAGATCTGTGACTGGGGGTGAGTGTTTGACATTGTTCAGCATTCCGTCCATCACTTGTTGTTTTTGCTTTGTCGCCCTAAGTGGGAAGGGTATGCCCAGACGTGGGTCCCGTGCTTCCCATGCCACTGGATTCAAGCTAGCCTGGCTGATGAGGGGTGAAACCCCGAAACCGGTCCCAGGATGCTTGTTTCCGGCATGGTGAGCAAAAGAACGATGGATTAAACCCAGATCTGTGACTGGGGGTGAGTGTTTGAGAATGTTCAGCATTCCGTCCATCACTTGTTGTTTTTTTTGCTTTGTCGACCTAAGTGGGAAGGGTATGCCCAGACGTGGGTCCCGTGCTTCCCATGCCACTGGATTCAAGCTAGCCTGGCTGATGAGGGGTGAAACCCCGAAACCGGTCCCAGGATGCTTGTTTCCGGTCCAGTGAGGACCTGGCTTGGCAGTTCGGGCTGGACTGTTCCCATGAGGAACAGGGTCAAGACTGATTTGCATATGGCTGGGTCCAAACTGGGGTGGCATGGTGAGCAAAAGAACGATGGATTAAACCCAGATCTGTGACTGGGGGTGAGTGTTTGACAATGTTCAGCATTCCGTCCATCACTTGTTGTTTTTGCTTTGTCGCCCTAAGTGGGAAGGGTATGCCCAGATGTGGGTCCCGTGCTTCCCATGCCACTGGATTCAAGCTAGCCTGGCTGATGAGGGGTGAAACCCCGAAACCGGTCCCAGGATGCTTGTTTCCGGTCCAGTGAGGACCTGGCTTGGCAGTTCGGGCTGGACTGTTCCCATGAGGAACAGGGTCAAGACTGATTTGCATATGGCTGGGTCCAAACTGGGGTGGCATGGTGAGCAAAAGAACGATGGATTAAACCCAGATCTGTGACTGGGGGTGAGTGTTTGACAATGTTCAGCATTCCGTCCATCACTTGTTGTTTTTGCTTTGTCGCCCTAAGTGGGAAGGGTATGCCCAGACGTGGGTCCCGTGCTTCCCATGCCACTGGATTCAAGCTAGCCTGGCTGATGAGGGGTGAAACCCCGAAACAGGTCCCAGGATGCTTGTTTCCGGTCCAGTGAGGACCTGGCTTGGCAGTTCGGGCTGGACTGTTCCCATGAGGAACAGGGTCAAGACTGATTTGCATATGGCTGGGTCCAAACTGGGGTGGCATGGTGAGCAAAAGAACAATGGATTAAACCCAGATCTGTGACTGGGGGTGAGTGTTTGACAATGTTCAGCATTCCGTCCATCACTTGTTGTTTTTGGTTTATAGGAACCTGCCAGTATCTTTTGCATAGATCTAAAGTGGTAATATGCTGGGCCTTCTCTAACTTGTCAATTATTTCATCAGTGGGAGGAATACGAGAAAGAAATTTACAGCCGATTACTTGTTATTTGTTTGGGATGAAGAGCTTATGAAATTTGATTTAAATTTTACCTCAAGGAAGCAGGATTTTTGTATTGAGGAGTAAACATTTATTGGAATAATTGTAGACTTGAGAATATGAAAAGAAGCTGCCATATGAAATAGTGATGTACAATGTTAAATTTAAACATATTAATGATGTGTATTGTTCAGCAAACATGGATTGAAGTTGAGAGGTTGTCAAATAGGAATGTATTGATTTAAATATTCTGTACCACTTGTTAATCAAGGGCAGTTTTTTAAGTTTCTGGATATGATTTTTCAACCTTGAAAAAGTTATTCCGAATGAAAAATTCTGGTTTTTATTCATGGAATATTGAAACAATAAAGAATTTGAACATTTGAAACTCACATACCGTGAACTACTCATTCTTTTGTTATTTAGGTCACTTCCTCAAGATAAATATATTTTGATGGGCATTTATGACAAATTTGCAAAATTGCAATATAGCTCTGTAGCCCAACGGGTATTTCAACCCCGTCGGGCACAGGTCCCTGTGTTTTTTAATTAGAACATTCTGCTCTCAGGGCAGAATGTTCTAATAGCTTTATAGCCCACTGTAGTTGGGCTATACAGGCGATTAAAGGCCTGCTCCAGCATTGAAGGCCCGATCCAAAAGCGTGTGATAGTGGTTGTTAACTGACTGTGGATAGGCACTAGTAGAGTTGGTGAGGTGAAATTATTCATCAGCTGTCTTCTGTAAATCAGCGTCCAGCTCTGTCTACCAGTGATCCAGTATGCTTAATGCTCTTTTAATTAGTATTTCAAATGTACTCCTACATTTTTGAGTAGCTTTACTCAAGTGCAGTGCAGCTAAATCATAGGTAAAGTTACTCAAAAGTGTAGACTTATGTGGCTCCACCCATTGTAACGGATAAAGCCAAATTTACAAGTGAAAAATTACTACTGCCAAAAAGGAGCAGTAGTACATCCAGCACACACAGTCATCCACTAATTCTGCAACACTCTACCATAAAAGCTAATGGAGGTAGGTACTTAAACATCTTGTAGGAATGTTGCTAAATTATATTAAAGTAACTTTTTATTAAAATATCATTACATTACCTTTAATAAATTCTGTACTTTTCCTAGTTATCAATAGATAATAAAAATATATACAATTTGTTACTTTAGTTGATATTTTATTAATTTAAACTTCAGAAAAATAATGTGGATTTAATTTAATACATTTAAAATAATTACATGTTTAATTCAAAATAAAGTCAATAGTTCTGTAGTTTTTTAAAAATTATTGTTCTACATATATATCTCTATCCATATATATGGATATATAGATTATATACATAATTGTAATCAATATTTAATATAAGAAGAGTTTTACTAATAGATCTGCCCATGGGAAAGTATGGCTAAAAGTTAAAAGGTATCAAAGTTGTAAAAATAGTAAAAATATTTTAATGATAAATATTAATATATATTTTTTAAATAATTATTTTAAATGTTGACTAAAATACAAAAAAAATGCTACAGCACTGCTAACTTAATTTTAATTTAGGTGTAATTAGTTTGAATTTAGATGTAATTATGTTGAATATATTGCATAATTGTTTTTCTAAAGTTGAAATCAAAATAACCCCACCTAAAAATAAAATTAATGAAAAGTAGTAGTAGTAAATTGTTTATTTCTGGTATAAACCCCCATAAAACAGATAAAAACAATGCACACATATAACATTTGCTACAAAATATGAAATATAAAAATGCAAATTATGTAGAAATTGGCACTTAACAAATAATTCATTTAATTTGCACCTCAATTCCAACTTGAACCCCCAACTGAGGCTTAGGGCCTGATTAGGACTTTGTTGGTCTGACCACTGGACCGCCATTGTGGCAGATGGGAGAAAGGCACCAAGCCAGTGTCATCCCGACCGCCGCTCTATGACACTACTGCCGGGCTGGCGGTGTATCTGTGGTGGCATAATTCAGCTCATAAAGTGAGCCTGAAGCACATGCCGCCGCAGTGCAGCACCAGATGCACTGTTGTCATGCACAATGTTGTGCATGGCAAACAGTGTGCACCGACAGTGCATGCATGGGGTGCACAACATGTGCCCCCAGCCACACTGCCTAATGGGGAAAAGCACCATGGGGCCCTGTTTGGGGTCCCTTCCCTGCCTTGAAAAGCTTGGCGGAAAGGTAGGTCATGATCAGCACGGTGGTGCTGACATTGACACCACTGTGATTGACCACAGCTTTCCTACTGCTGCACGGTCCAAGATGATGGCGGTTGTGATGGTCTTATGGCGGTTGTGATGGTTTTATGGCCACGTAATCTGGCAGTCAGACTGCTGAGGAGGGGTACTATAGGGGAGCTTGTGACCTCAAATTTGCCTGGGTGCCAGCCCATGTTATCCTATTAACCGTTGTTCACTTATAGTAGCCTTTAATGGAAAGTGCCTCTATAGGAACATATAAGCTTGTACTTATATGTCCTCACCTTTATTATAATTCATCCTGCCTTCTGGGCTCAGGAGGCCTTCTTTAGGGGTGACTGACATATATTAAAGATAGTGCTTGGACTTTGCCACACATGGTGTGGGCACAGCCAAGTTTGAACAGTTTGCACTGCTCTTGCAGCTGCAGCAGCTGACCTGCTGTCAGTAGTTTACTTGCATCACTCAGGGTGGCACAAATAGTGCTGCAGGCACTGGTGACCCCCTTAACACCCATGCCCTGGGTACCACTGGTACCATATATAAGGGACTTATAAGGAGGATTAAGGACTTGCCAATTGGGGATTCCAATTCACATTTATCAATTTAGGGAGAGAGCACTGGCACTGGTGCCTGGTTAGAAGGCTCCAGTGCACTTTCAGAGTCATAACCAGCAGCATCCAGAGCAAAACGTGTGGGAGTGACCATTCAAAAAGTGCACTTTCCTACACCAAGTAAAACTTTGCTCATGGCAAAAGCAATGAGTGGACTAGTGTCCAGCTGACTTGCTCTAGAAGTAGTGTGATGGCACAGAAAACCCAGGTTCAGTGCAATAGTACTGAAAACCCAGGTTCAGACATAAGGATCGGAGCCACTTCCATCTAGCCCTTTTGTACATTGTGCAAAAGAATAATACATGTTCCATGTTGTCAGTAGCCATCCCAGGACTATGCTCCCACTTGTGTTTAAATCTAATCATTTATAATACAATCTGAATTTAATGTACAATGTTCTAGCCTGCTGAAGCACAATGTCATTCATATAAGGTTCAAGAGAAGGGATAGGTTTCTAATCCAAAAACCTCTTTGTCAGGCTATTGGGTTATGAGTTTCTATGGCACTGTTCTAGCAAGTGGCCCCAGTAGGTGGGTTTTACAATGTCCCATGTTCCCTTCTTGATTGTTAACGGGTCATCCAAGAGATTTCCCATCCCTAGGACCTGAAATCAGGATTTAATATGGTGGATCCAGGCTATAGAGTGTGACCTGTTGACATTCAAAATCTCCACAAAGCAATTTATGTATGATGTCAACTCAGGGGCTTACCACAATCTGATCTAAAAGGGGCTTTAATGCAGATAGATCCCCTATCCTTTTGAGTCCGGTGGAAACAAAAAGGGTAAAATGGAGCACCTGAAGGCAAGTTCAATGGGATCTCACGAAATTGTTCTCCTTATATGTCAAATCTTTAGTGTTAGCAGTTCTCTGAATTTTGGCTCCATACCAAGATGTTTTTTGTGCCTTAGCTTGGTAGACCTGTATTGCCAGTAACATTGATCATGGTATAGTGGATTTATACATTTTGACGACTGCTAAGGAACTGTGAAGCATCATTGCACCACTCTTCCGTATGTGTGATTTCTGGGTGTGTGTTTGGTCAACTCTAAATCCAAGATAGCCAAATCTATCTGCCTTGTGCAGCCGTAGGTCCGTTATCATGAAACCACGTCTGAAAGCTTTATTGGGATTGAGGATCATGTACTTGGTTTTGGAGGCATTCTCCTCCAATACCATAAGGTGCTGAAGTCAGTGAATTTGTTTAACAGATTCTGCAATCCCACTGGGGTTCACAAAATCAGAAGAGTTTTGTCCAGGAATAGGACGGCTGGTATCAGGATGCCTTCTAGTTTCAGAAAATCATAGACATGTCCACTGAGATACTTTATCACATTATTTATTTATACGGTTACGAGGTTAGGGGCTAAAATGCACCCTTGTCATATCACTCTCCCTATAAGTATGTTGTCCCTAAACTCTCCTTGATCACCCAGCGCACCTGAGCATGCATTTTTTCATGAAGTCTTATGAGGATGTTCAGTAGGTGCAGCGGATTGCCTATTGCCCGAGGATGGCCCACATGCATTATCTGGGGAGAAGATCAAAAGCCAGCTCTCAGGTCAACAAATGGCACATACAAATGGTCATTGGTGAGCCTCAAAGATTTCTATGTGTTAAAGTAAAAGGACATATTTGGTCTATTATGCTAACTTTTGGTCTAATACTTTCTTGAAAGGGGATAGTATCTGGAATTTGGCCATCCTGCCCCAGTGGCAGATGGTGGATTGGAAAAGTGGTGGGGTGGAAATTCAAGATCTGAGTTGTAGCTCTAGCTAGCACTGGCAAAACTGAAAGTGGGAGGTGGGGTTGGGCTAGAATTTCTATAAACTGTGTGAGAAAAAAAGCCAAAGGTATGCTTTTAGTTGATTTGTTTTCAAAGTGCCTCATAGCAGGTAAGCACATACTGACACACTCACACCCCAGTATTATCTGGCAGCCCAGACTGTAAGTTAATTACTCAGGCAGTGGGGACAAAGACAGCCTCATATCTCACTGAAACTGGTGAACTCAATGTACCTTGCATTAGGAACATTTAGCGTCCTTTTTAGGGTCGAGCCTGCGTTGCATGCGCTCGCGCATGCGTAAAGCAGGGAGACTCTTTAGTGTTCAGAAAAGGGCTCGGAGCCCTATCAACATGACGTCAGTGTTTTCTATTGGTTCGTGGGCTTGCCTAATAAAATCTGCTTGCTTTAATTAGTCGGAGGCACGCATAGGTCATGCCTTTTCCGGTGGCTAGCCCTCCTCCAGCGCAGCGACCAAGTACAGAAAACATGCGAGACTCGCTGTTTTCCATCGGGCTCGTGGACTTCTTTTTCTCTAATTTACGAGAGCGATCTCGCTTGGCAGAAGTCGAGCGCTTTACATAGTTAATTTCACTTTTTCGGGTTATGTACATAAATGCACTTTTGCCCGAAAGGTGAAAAGTCGGGTTAGGAGTTTACAACGCGATCAGCTCTTACATGAGCAAACGCGAGACCCGTTGCATTGTAAATGCTTGTTCTTTTTTGAGGGGGCTCTATAAGTCTATATTGGTTATTAGCAACAAAAACGGCAAGGCAGTGGCTTTAACACAGAACAGGAGGGTAATAAAATGATACAGTAAAGCGCAGCACTACTATTGAGCGACAGCGCATTAAGTGCACACCAACAGCCTCTTCAGTCTGCGAGTAAACAGCACCCACAACATGAGAGGATATCTGCTGTTTGCAGTGTCAACACACGGGTACCGCGCCTCTCTGTGGGGACAACACAAGCACCATGTGCATCTGCGGAGGCGCTGAGACCACCTGTGAGTTAAGGGTGAGGAACATCGAAATTCCGATTCAGTCCACTTCAAATGGGCCATGGAGATGTGAACCCCGCATGCTAGCTGCATTCAAATTCACTTTCCACTGGGCAGGCAAAAGAGAAAAGATCGACTCCCGACTCCATTCACCTTAGGATTTTGATGCGCTTGTGTGAAAGGGCTCGAATTGGTACATGTAGTAGCTGTATTTAGGGTTGAGTACGCGCAAGCACTCTGGACCATGTTGTAATCTCTCTGTAGGCTTCTAACCATGCCCATGTCATGCCCGTCACTTTCATTAGTTCATGGGCTTGCCTTTTAAAAATCGTTTGAATCAATTTGAGAGTAAACTATTGAAAAAATACGAGGCTCCGTGTTTTCAGCTGGCTTCTGGACTACTTTATCTTTTCATTTCCTGCGCAGCACGATCTCGCTGGGTAGAAGTCAAGCGCTTTGCATGACATCATCCCTGTTACATGGGTAATTGCACTTTTGCTGCTTGAATGGATAATAGCACTTTTGCTGGTTACATGGCTAATAGCACTTTTGCCGGTAACATAGATAATTGCTCTTTTGCCGATAAGTTTCACTGCGAGCAAACTTTTGTTTTCTTTTCTTTGTCTTCTTCACGCTCATGGCGACCATCGGCTCGCATATGTGAAACTGTTTTACTTTTCATTATTAGTTTATGTGGCAAGAAAAGTCCGGTTAGGAGTTTACAACGCTAATAGCTCTAACGCGTGCAAACGCGAGACCCGTTGCATTTCAAATGCTTGGTTTCTGTGCGTTCATGCGCTGTGGCCCGAATGACCACCCTATCCCAGCTTTCCCCTGACCCCCTTCTGAGTTCCAACTATAGTTCACCTGTATGGCTACGCAAACAGGAAACTCTGAATGAAAATCCTATTGCACGTTGGGATTACAAAAACACACTACATGCTGAAGGCCTCAATTGATTAATTTAGATAAATGAGCAGTTGGCAAACATAATTCACACAGATCTTTTTCTTTTCCTGTTGGAAAAGCCAGGCCAGTCAGAAGCAAAACACACACCCCGCGAGTGGTTGAGTGGTCCTAAGACCCTCAAAGAACCTTTTATCTGTACTGTGATGAGAGATAAAGGTATGAGCAAATCTTTCATTATGCAAGATTATACTTGACAGTCTGACAGAACGGGATTTACATTATTGATTTATATAAATCACATTTATTTCAAGGCACAGCACGCAGTCTGAAGACCGTGACAGAAAGTTAAAACATAAGAAATAGGCAAGTATGCATTTTTTAACAAAAGAGTTCCACTATCTTGAAAACGTAAACAAATGCTTGTCTGAACATCAAAGTGAGAACGCTTTTTCCTAGCAGAAAAAAATAAAAATGCACTTATCAATGTGCTGGCTCACCTCCTCCTGTCCTCATGCACCTTCCTTCAGTCCTTTGCACTGGTCTGCAGCTATTCTCCACACCAATCGGGACACTGCTATGATAATGATAATGTTCAGCAACATCAGAGCAGAGCATGATTGGCTGTATCGGGCTGCTTCGACGCTTCTGCAGACACTAGGGCCGGTGCCTGCTCTCTACCTGGCTGACTAAGACAACTAGGTGGAGAGGTTTAAAGTGCGCATGTCAGGCTGCCCGTCGCTAGACAGCTGACCAAAACGGCATGCACGCTCTAAACTAGTGGAGTGAGCATTACTCCCCTGCTGTCAGTCAGCAGCAGTAGACCCTCCCCCACACACAGCTTGGCTGGGGAAATGAAAGAACAAAATGTTAATAAATGTATTTTGTTACCATTTCATTTTTCATCTTTGCAGCGCTAGCAGTGTTGGGGGGTGTGGGTGGGTGGCAACCATCCTCCACCCTAATAGAGGGGCTGCTGCTGTCTTGCCCAATAAGTTATCTAGTATCTGATGACAAAATACCTTCTGCAAGCTGTCAATCAGGCTGATGGCTAATGTGTGAAAAATTCCCTGGGACATACCTAGCAGAGGGGGATAATATCAGGAAAACTATCCCCAGTCATAATCCTATTAGATAAAAGGTTGGTCTAAGGGCCCTATATAGCAGGTTCTGAACAATACAAGTCCCCAGGGACCTTGTTAGGCTGGGGTGTAAAAGATCAATGGCTCTGATTGCCTCTTCCAAGGAGAAAAAAGCTGTATCAGTAACTACAAGCCAGTTATTTTGCAGTTGGGTGACCAGTCATCGATGATACACTAGTATCTAGGTTGTGATGGGAATATAAATCAGTGTTTTCATATGCAGGGGGGCTGCGTGAAATATTCTAACAGACTGTTATTACGGAGTGGAAACCTGAGTTTCCACCCACTGGCCTAGAGGGAAACAGCCTACAACATTGTCTTCAGCTCATAATCAAGCCAGTGGCAATGCTGTAGAGCGCAGAGTTCACCAGAACCCTTGCAATGTTCACTGTCTGCAAAGCAGACAGTGAACATTGTGAGGGTGCTGGCCAGAGGGGCCCCTGCACTGCAGGGTCCTCCCTGGGGTCCCATGCACCCGTTCTCTGCCAGTATTTTCATGGCGGTGGTACCGCCATGAAACTTCTGGCAGAGAAGGGGTCATAATCCCCAGGGCAGCGGGATCTCTGATCCTGGCAGAGCTGGCCGTTCCGTGACGGCCCGACCTTGTAATATTGTAATATGGCAGTCGGACCGCCATATTGGTGGGGTCCGACTGCCATCCGCGAGTCTGGTGTTCTAGTGACCGCCAGGCGCGTAATGAGGCCCTATGTATTTATATCTAGTTCTGTCTTCTCTGATTCCCTCTGGATCACACAATTTGATAGCCATATTTAACCTGACCTGTGTGAAGGATGGCTCCAAGCTGTCCTCCACACCGGTCCTTGTGTGCTGAGGATGACCTCAGGCCGCCCTTGCACCCGAGACAGGAAACCCCTTTGGTGTTCACACCAGAGGGATTTCCTTTCTTTTTTTTAAGCTTTGGGAGCTAAGAAAGAAGTTCCTCAGCAGCCAGAGGTATTTTGTTTTCAATGTGATGATGTCTGGGCGAGCATGGAGCGCTGGCTTCATTACATTGAAAGTGAAATGAGTTGATTGGCTCACTTCACTTTCACTGAATCAGTGCTCAGGGGCATATCTCAGCCCTGAGCACCAATTCAGATAAGGGAGGTGCCACTGGAAAGGGGAAAATCTCCCCTTTCCAATGGTGTCATCCCCAATGAATCCCTACTTAGGGATCGCCGCAGGAGGGCGATCCCCAAGCAGGGATCCACCCAACAGAAACCAGGGAGATGGGGAGCGGCCCCTTGGGCAAGGGCTTGTACTCCCCCTTGCTGTTTTTTATGTGGTCTTTCCGGCATGCAAATTGGATAATTACCCCTACCTACCCCCCGTAGGGTTGTGCGCTGCATGGCAATGCCCCACCCCATAACAATGAGGAAATAGTCCTTCTCCCCCCCCCCCCCAGGAGGCAGATTGGGGTAATTTTTTAAACATAGGGGTGGGGGGACTGCCCAGCATCAGCATGGCTTTGCCTCAACCCCAAGTAACTGGGGGCGACAGTCTTTCTCCCCCCCTGTATGGCAGTCATACATATTTTAAACAAAATAATTGGGTGGGTCTTTCCCAGCCTAATATCAGTCCCCATCTCCACCCCTAAAAACCTCAATGGTCTTTCTGCTCCCCTGCGGACTAAATCATCCCATCCTGATGGCAAACAAGAGGACGTGATTCTTTTGGGTGTTGTTTTTATAAATAGGCCAAGAGAGTTTGGCTAACTCCCAGTATCATCCCACTTCCAATGGTGAACGGCTGCACTTATTGGGCTTGGGTAGGCTTCCCCCTGGAAAAACCTACCAGACCAAGACAGTTTTGAAAACTAGACATCTGGAGGAGTTCAGGGTGGTGTGCTATGCATGCATCCCACACCATTTCCTTACCCACAATACCCAGCAAACTTCAAACATTGACAAAAAACACATTTTCATCTCATTTCTGTGGTGAAATCTTCTGCAAGCTGCGTGGAGCCACAAATTTCCTACCCCACAGCGTTCCTCCAAGGCTCCTGATAAAAATGGTACCTTATTTGTGTGGGTGGGCCAGGACAGCTTGACACAAAAGGCCCAAAAGTGCTTTGTGGCAAGATCAGCAATAGGGGTAGCTGCGGGATTTAAGGTCATGCTTGGCTGCCATTGACAGAAACCTACCAACCACAACCATTTAAAAAACTAGACAACTAGGGGATTCCAGGATGGTGTGCCTTGTGCGAATCCCATGATGTTTTCATACTCACAATGTCCGGCAAACCTCAAACTTTGCCTGAAATCATGCATGTTCCCTACACTTCTATTATGGAAACTTCCAGAGTCCTCAGGAATCCACAAAATTCCTATCACCCAGCAATGCTCACTTGTGCGGATAAAAAAGCTGCACCACTTGTGTGGTTAGGGCTAGTGCCAGCGCAAGGAATGGAGTCAATCGAGGTCAAGGGATCTTATTATCCTTGATTTGATCCGTTCCTCTCACAGGCAGTAGGCCCAGTCACAGTAAGGAGCAGCGACTGTCTTTTTATCGGCACAGGCGAGTCACTGCTGGGGGGTAGGAATTTTGTTGATTCCTGCGGATTCCAGACATTTCTATCACAGACATGTAGGGAAAATGTGTAATTTCAGTCAAAGTTTGAGGTTTGCTGGGCTTTGTGGGTAAAAAAAACCTCATGATACATGCAAATCACCCCGTACTGGTGTCTACTTTACAAAAATATACAGTTTTTCTAGGTTTGTTTAGGTGTTGACTGAGCTAGGGCCCAAAATCTGCAGCTGGGAGCATTACAAAAAAAAAGGTCAGTTTTCAGTAGAAACATTTGGGGGCGTATTTATACTGTTTGGGCTGAATTAGATGTCATTTTTTTACGCACATTCAGCGTAGACTTAACTCCATATTTATATTTTGACGCTAAAATATTGGAGTTAAAGTCATTTTTTGGATGGGTGAAACCACCTTGCGTCAATGAGATGCAAGGTAGGCATTCGCGTCCAAAAAATTACTCAAAGCCCCTAGCACCTTATTTATCCTGCCATGCAAAAATGGTGCATGGGGGGAGACGGGACTAAATAATGCTGCTAAGCCTGCTTAGTGGCATTATTTAACGCCTGGGACAGGCCAGGCGTTAGGGAACCTGTGGACCCATTTCTATGGTCAAACACCATGGAAAGGGCCCACAGGTGCCCACCCCAAGCCCTAGGAACACCCCGACCAACCCCAGTGGGACACCAGAGGATGGTGGGACCCCATCCCAGGTAAGTAGGGTAAGTAGAGGTGAGTATTTAAACACTTTTTTTAAAGTGCCATTGGGGGCCCTGAAATGGGCCCCCCTACATGGCACTGGGTTCAATGGCCATGCCCAGGGGACACTTGTCCCCTGTGCTGGCCATTGGAGTGGTGGGCATGACTCCTCTCTTTTATAAGACAGGAGTCATGTGGTATGGGTGGTTTTGCATCAGGAAATGAATGCTAGGCTGGCTAAAGGTATTTTTCTGTCTTTAACCAGCCTAGCGTCATTTTTTTAGGCAAAACCCCCTTCTCTCGTACCGCCACCCCCACCCAGCTAGCATATTTTTTTCTGATGCTAGCCCAACCAGTGAGCATGCTTACGGGATTCCATAAATTTGGGGCCCGGCTGGTGTTCTGGAATGGAGCAAGCCGGCGCTCTACTTTTGAACGCAAAAGTGTGCAAACGCAAAGAAGCAAAGAGATTAATCAAGACTATAGTGGCCTCATTAGTCTGCCGTTCACTCCAAGAGGATGAGTGGCTTATTCGAGGAGAAGATACATTTTTATACAACGTTCTTGATTATGCATAGTTCGTTTCAGCCAAGTTTGCAGTTCCTTCGCCACAGACATAAACAAGGGACAAACCGTTAAATCAGTTACAACGACTAGTGACTTTACTTAGATGAATTGGAGTTAGCTTTAACATTTTCCTTATAAAAACGGTGTTGTTTTAGTGTTAGCGGCCTTGTCAATTGACACTTTTCTCTCCTTTTTAGGCATGCCCAATACATCTATATTTTGGAGGATGCAGTTCTCTGCTACGTGTCTTGCTGCCTTGGCCACTTACCTTCCTCCCATTGAGTGTTTGACAGCCTTTTCTATTCCCCATTTTGCACTCGTTTGTCACGAAATACCTCCCTTTAGGAGGGAGCATGTAAGAAAAAACATACAAGCAAACAATATGTTCTCCAAAAAATAGAAATCAATCTGTGTCCAGTCAATGCTCTAGGGACGAAAAAATGGTCCATCCATTTTTGCTTATTCGTTGTGGGCTCATTGCTCTCCACACTCGTCGTTTGCTTTCCAGACGTTTTAAAACTTCACTTTCAAGTAAGCTGCTTTTCTCCGACCATCTAACAGGACAACAACACAATTTACGACATTTTACATGTTGCAATATTCACTAAGGGTGCGTCTGTTCATGAATTGTCCATGTTTTGGTCATGTTCTGTGTAATGTTGCCTTTCTTCCCAATTGAGAAACCAAAGTATGTTACAAGTTTTTAAATTGTACCAACTGGTGATATTGGTGGTTGCCTAAATATATTGAATGTGTATTAGCAATTAATAGGTGGTATGCCTCAGTAACACGTCAAAAATCATGTCAGAATATATTATATAATAACAGGCCATGGCATACCATGCCATACTATACAATATCAGTCCATAACAAACCATATTTTTTAATAACAAACATACCATAACATACCATATAATAACAATGACAGCCCATACCATGTCATACCATATTACGCCATATTATACAATAACAGGCCATATAATACCATATAGCAACATCCCATACCATACTTTAAAATGATAGGTCATGCCATGCCATACCATACCATACCATCCCATACCATACCATACCATGCAATGACAGGCCATACAGTATCATACTATCCAATCAAGTCACCTTCACCTTATCTTCATCTTACCTCTGCACCCCTGAACCCTCAAGTTACTCTCAGCTTCTCAATTCCCTTTACCTCTGCCCATCCCTGAACACTCAAGTCACCCTTACCTCCCCTTACCTCTACTCACTCCTGAACCATGAAGTCCACCTCCCTTTATGTCTACCCACTCATGAGTCCTCAAGTCACCCCACTGCCCTTTACCTCTACCCAACCCTGAACCCTCAAGTCACCCTCACCTCCCTTGACCTCTACCCACCCCTGAACCTCGACTCAAGTCGCCCTCACCTCCCTTTACCTGTACCCCACAAACCCCAAAGTCACCCTTACATCCTTTTATCTCTACCATTCCTCCCACACCGAAACCCTAAAATCACTGATTTTTAATTAACATAAAAAGTAAGTTAATAAAATAATACTCACCTGTGTGGTAAGGCACTGTATGGTAAAGGTACAGATACTACCTGTGTGGTACCTACCTGCATGGTAAATGTTCTGCATGGTAAAGGCTTGGAGGTAAAAGCTGTTTCCACTCAGGCAGGACACAACTGTGCTGGGGGCATTGTTGGTTGTTGTATGCCCTTCAGTATGTTAGGTAGGCATTTTGGCCTCTTTGGGGGTGATTCTCACCCTGGCGGGCGGCGGAGGCCGCCCGCCAGAGTTCCCCCCTCCAAAATACCGCTCCGCGGTCGAAAGACCGCTGAGGGTATTTTGGGTTTTGCACTGGGCTGGCGGGCGACCGCCAAAAGGCCGCCCGCCAGCCCAGTGCAAAACAGCCTTCCCACTAGGACGCCGGCTCAGAATTGAGCCGGCGGAGTGGGAAGGTGCGACGGGTGCAGTGGCACCCGTCACGTATTTCAGTGTCTGCAAAGCAGACACTGAAATACAAAGTGGGGCCCTCTTACGGGGGCCCCTGCAGGGCCCATGCCATTGGCATGGGCACTGCAGGGGCCCCCAGGGGCCCCACAACACCCCATACCGCCTCCGCCACCAGGAACAGGATGGCGGTATGGGGTGTCAGAATCCCCATGGCGGCGCAGCGAGCTGCGCCGCCATGGAGGATTCTACAGGGCAGCGGAAAACCGGCGGGAGACCGCCGGTTTTCCCTTTCTGACCGTGGCTGAACCGCCGCGGTCAGAATGCCCTGCGGGGCACCGCCAGCTTGTTGGCGGTGCTCCCGCCAACCCTGGCCCCGGCGGTCCATGACCGCCGGGGTCAGAATGACCCCCTTTGTCTCTTTGCCATTTTGCCCCCTCCCTTAGACCTACATACTACACTCTATACTTTAGCCCATACACTGCCTCTTGCAAGACCTTTTTGATTTGCTTTGAGGCTGCCAGTTGCTTACCCCTGGTTGACCTCATCGTCACTCTCATTTCCTTGCTTTCTCTTCTTGCGTTTGTCCCTACTCCCCAGAGCTTTTGCCCAAGAACTGCTTTCCTTGACCAGTGTCCTTACACTGCCCGCTTCTTTCAGAGGTACTTCTCTTCATCTTACTTGCACCCCTTTCCTCCCTCCCCCTCCTGCATTGTTGCTTGCCCCGCCATACAACCCTGCTCCTGTGTTGTTGGTTATCTGGTGTGCCCCTCCCCCATTGTTGCTTGCCCCTTCCACCCTGCTCCTCCGCCTATACGAAGAAAATGGATCACTGCCCCGTGTGGCCACAGCTGGTCATGTCACAGTGGTTTTTTTGTATAACTTTCAGCCATGCTACAAAGCATTCGTGCTGCTATCCAACAAGGCAAAAAGAGATTGGCAAAGCCAAAACTCTACCACAGGTACGAATTATTGTCTTTGACAATGCTTGTTCTTCTGGGTTCTTTTTTTCCTCTAGCAAAGCATATGTCTGTTTATGAAGAACGGTCTCTCTGTCTATCTTTTCTCTAGTCTGTCTTCTATTCTATGGGTCTCTGACTGTCATATCTTTTCTCTCTTTTTAGGTTTTCCCAAGGACCTGGACCATACTCTTGCCTCGATGGAGTCCTATTTCTCCTTATGTAATTTTTAACCACCTCTTCACACTGAGATAGAAACAAACTTTAAAAACCAAGCACTTTGCACAGGTTTTAAGAGGCAGCCTGCGGTGTACCAGTCCTCGGCACAAGCAAACTGAAGGACCAGTCCACGGCACACGCAAACTGAAGGACACTATCTCTGAAAAGTCACAAGCAACAGTGAGAAGACCTTGTCTGTGAGGAATGACTGACACGCCATGCGTGTCATCGATGATGATGACAGAATGATAAAGACATATTTTTTCTGATATTGTTTGCTGGTAGAAACTCTGGACGAAAATGGAAAAAACAGCATAAATGTCATGTTGAATTGTGAGGCATCTACCAAGTTTAAGTGCAAGGCACCCAGATCACTGCCTTATTGGATGCCAGGGTATCCCTAAATGTCATGAGCAAACAACAATTTGAAAGACTTAAACCAAAACCTACCTTGACACCAACACAAATAAGAAACTTTGTCACTGGCAGTGCTGTGCCACTGGAACCTTCATCACTACTGTTGTGCATGCCAAAAGACCATTGCAGCAGAAAAGTATTTGCCTTCATCCCTGTAACGTGAATTCTCCTTATCAATGCAATGGCTCAGGAGCTGACCTTGATCCATTTTGAATTCAGCAATAAAACTGAAAGAAATATATGTTAATCTAAATCTTTAGCAAATCCCCTCCTGTGAAGTAACAGTTAGATACCACAGTGAGGCCCATGGCACTTCATTGACAACTTGTCCTGTTCTGCCTAAACAGCTGTAGTAGCAGAACTACAAAAGTCAGAAGACCGAAGAAGCATCAAAGTCACAGGGCCCACACCTTGGGCCTCACTGATGGCCATCACAACTAAGCCCAAACAACCTGGCTAACTCTGTCTGTGATTTAACATGAAGCACCCTAAATGTTGAATCAAGAGGGAGTGGACCATAACACCTAAAAGCAATAACTGTCTCCGATTTCAATGGAGCAAAATGGTGCACCAAACTTAGGGCCAGATGTAGGAAGCCTTTTGCGCCTCACAAATGGCAAAAAACGCAGTTTGCGAGGCGCAAAAGGCTGAACGTGATCCAGAATCACATTTTGCGAGTCGGTACCGACTCGCAAAATGTGATTCCGACTCGCAAATAGGAAGGGGTGTCCCCTTCCTATTTGCGACCGCATTGCGATGTAGAGTTGCTTTGTGACCGCGAAAGCGGTCGCAAACCAACTCGCAGTTACCATCCACTTGAAGTGGATGGTAACTCATTCGCAAAAGGGAAGGGGTCCCCATGGGACCCCTTCCCCTTTGTGAATGCCCACAAAAATATTTTTTCAGAGCAGGCAGTGGTCCTATGAACCACTGCCTGCTCTGAAAAAAACGAAACCAAATGGTTTCAGAATTTTTTCTTTTTGCAGCTCGTTTTCCTTTAAGGAAAACGAGCTGCAAAAAGAAGAAAAAAAACAGCTTTATTAAAAAAGCAGTCACGGACATGGTGGTCTGCTGTCTCCAGCAGGCCACCATCCCCGTGAGTGCCTAGACTCGCTATGGGGTCGCAAACTGCGACCCACCTCATGAATATTGATGAGGTGGGCCTTTACAACCCCATAGCGAGTCGCAGAAAGGTGTCTGAGACACCTTTCTGCATTTGGTTTTGCGAGTTGCAATTTGCGAGTCGCTATGACTCGCAAATTGCAAATCGCAAAACTTTACTTACCTACATCTGGCCCTAGAACTCAGCTTTGGGTATAACTACTGTGCCCATTCATGTCAGTCTCCAAAGTTCCATTATTTGAACGTTGGCATTTCCTTTGCAGAAGTGGTCTTCTAGACTACCATTAAGGCAGTTTTAATAGGACTAGATGGGGTGCTCAGCATCAGCGATGACATCCTAGTATACGTCCATAATGTCTCAAAGCACCACAAAAGCCCGAGGGCCTCCCTGTAAATGTTGGCTAACATAGGATTCACACTCCACAGGAAAAATGGGAGTTTCTGAATTCTGAGGTGGAATTCTACAGATACATACTCACAGGAGAAGGAGTACGAAATAAGCCCTCCAGAGTTATAGACATGAAAAACACCGTCCCATCCGAGGCAGAGTTAGAAATGTCAAGCTTTCTTGGAATAGCGACGTATTGTGGGAGATATATCGCGAGCCTCGCCACTCTCTGCACCACGAATTCACAATCAAAGTGGAAGTGGGGTGATGAGGAAGGCAACATTTAAAAGGATTAAATAATTAATCCTCCAAGATATCATAATGAGGTACTCCGACCCATCCAAAGAATCTAAAATAGTTGTCAACACCAGCAATATCACAAGACAGAAGAATGGAAAAGGTTTTCTAACAGAGCTGTCCTTGAAACCGAAAGTGGGCACTCCCGGATAGAAAGAGTAACCCTGACTATAAATTGGGACTGCAATCTTTTGAATTTACACCCGTATGGACAAACACTAGCTTTTAATCATAAGCTGCTTCTACCAGTTTGTGGGAACCACTGCACATTCACCACCACACATTGAGCAATGGACACTCCAGCTGCAGAAATATCTGTTCTCTTTATACTACAGATCAGGATGTTATTTCTTCTCCCAATATACACGTGTAGATGGTACAATCAAGAAAACGCCCATGCTGATGTTGATAAATATGCTAAGGGGCTTGCAGCACTAGCATGCCCACATGCTTTCAGTCTGCAAGACATTGTGAAGAGTGCATACAATGGAAACTGTTTACAGCAAGCAAGGTGACCAATGGAGGCTAATCAGTGGAAATCATTCCTGGTGACGTGTGTGAGAGTTATATTTCAGAACAATGTATGCCTTTACCACACATGCCATCACTCCGCAGTCTTTACAATGAATACATCTTTACCACGCATTCCTTTACCACTCATGTCATTACAATGACATGTCTTAGGGAAAATACTGGACTTTGGAGCGGTACAATTTACTATTCCATCCCCAGTCTGCGCAACAGTAGGGCAAGCACTGGACTTTAAAGTCCAACACTGCTTTCCCTAAGGCATGTCGTTGTAACAACATGCATGGTAAAGAAAAGCGTGGTAAAGACGCATTTGTTGTAATAGCCATGTTGTAACTACAGTGCGTGATATGGCTGTGGTGGTAAGTGGGGTATCCCTTGAAAGAGATGTTCAGAGTCCTTGGACTACCAAAAATCTGCAAGACTGACAAAGAAGCTCTATTTCAGCATTTGTTATTCGCCAATATCGCTTCACACTTGGGGTCCACCATAAAAAGATAACACTAAGATGGCCCCAGCTAATAGAGATGTGGAGTGAATAATGGGGACCGAAAATAAAGTAAATTGCATCGGCCTAGATCAGCATGAAAACATTCAACCCGTTTGAAAGTATAGAAATTCTCCAAATTGCACAACATAATGCGCCACAACAACGTTAATGTCCTGTCATTGAGCTATACTTTATACAAAACGCCACAACATAGACTCCCAGATTGTTAGACCAAGTTGCTAGCCAAAACAGAGGATGGCACAACAACAAAGTTCCCAGCTGAGCCAGAGGTGCTAAAAACAACTGCATCCAACCTGGCAACAGGCAAACAGGAGGAAAATTCAGACTGCCATCCAAGAAAGATCTATGGCTGCTCATGGCAAGAAATGAAACGATGGTTACAGCCTAGAGAGAGCATGAACGCCTCAGTCATAGCATTGTTTTCTTCAAATAGCGAGAAGAAGAACTTGAGATGGAGGAGATTGTGCTCCTGGATGAGGAACTGGAGAATGGTGTGGAATTAAGGCAGCTGGGTGGGGAACCAACAAGAACAGACACTGAACACACCTTGGAAACAATTGCCATCCAGTCACTAAAGAGGACATACAGAAGGGGAGCGTCCAAGGAGGATGAGAGAAAGACCGTTATCCCCTCAGGACTCATCTTCAGCCATCACAATTTCTGAGAGATTAATCCAGGTGACATGGGCCCAAGACTGTAGATTCCCTGTTTGTAACATATATTATTTGTTAGAAACTTTCTTTGCCTCTGATAGTGTGGAGGAATGTAGTGCGCCACGCAGCAGACACATCACACTGAACATAAACATTCATCTTGATGCTGGGCATGGTGTCAGGGTATAATAAATAGAGCCCCGGAGAGCTTGACAGTCAATTGGCTGAGTGAATCCCCACAGCCCAGATTTGTATCATTTGACCCTCACCTACCACAACAGGTGGGCTGTTTTTTACAAAGTCCTGAGCCTTACCAGTCAAACTCCACTCCCTGTGACAAACAGATGCCTACGTGCTTACTATCCACAAGTCTGTGTACCAGGGCTTAAAGGGAGAACCTCTTATCTGTCCCTCGAGTTATTTGGAGACATCTTCTGCATTAAGAGATCTATTTTATGTCTTATGATATTTCTATTTCCTCAAAGACTTTCCCACAGGAGTTCGGTAGATGAGCTTCAGAAACAAGCAAAACCCCACTTTTCTCTTTGTCTCAGAGCATGCCTTGATAGATCAGGAATGGTGTAGGCCCTGGCCGACCAGTGTAGTCCCTAGACAGACTTTAATGCTCCCCGCTGGACTTGTCTCTTTATTAAGAAGTCAAAGGGGCCAATTTACAAAAACAGAAACGTAGAACGCATTTATTCCTACAAGAAGGACAGACAATGAAGTCTCAACATTAAAGGGTTCATTTCAGGATTTTCGCCATACAGAGTTTAATTTAAGATAGACAAAATCAATTAGTTAATTAATCAGAAAGCAAAGCTCAGTTAAAATACAGAATTAATCAAGAACTCAGTACAATTAAAATCATCAAAATGTTAAAGTATAAAATGAGACAGGCATCCGGATAGATAGATATGCCCTCTAAAGTAATTGGAAAGGGGTTCTCTCCACATCAAGAAATCACACTATTTTATAGAGTTCTAAACATAAGATTTCATACATTCACTAAAGTAGTACATGGTTCATAGGCTCTTAACGAGTCATAACAGAGTAAAGAAGAAACATTACAGCTAAATACACTTAACAGGTTTCTCATAATTCTACTTCAAGGAGGTTCGCATGAGCAAGCTTCTACATATAGGACAGAAAAGGTTACATGCGATGTGATTCTCTCTGGGACACCTAAGTTTAACCTTGAATGTTTATACTTTATTCAGTACAGTCTGTGAAAGTCTTCGTCCATGTTTCTGTGGAACACGTTTACTTTTTATTCATGTGTGCATTAAATTGCAAGTCTATTCACATGGGAAAATGAAACCACAAAAGATGACGTCTCAAGCTTAGTTGCCTAAAGTTAGCACAGGTACGAATTTTCATCACTACGAAGCATTAATTTCAGCAAGACAGCTATATCACCACAACTCCACTACCAATAACTTCCTCACTAGGCTGTAAATACTTAGGCATGGCTTGTAAAGCCCACTTGCGGAGGTACCATACTTCAATGGGATCAAAAGATGCATACCAAGACCAGTTGATAAGCTGGGCATCAACCATGCTGTGGCATGTTTCATTATTTTAGGGGGGCAAGAGTGCTTTTGGGAAGTCAAGTTAGTATGAAATTGTTACAATCAGTCATTAATACTATAAGTACTTACATCTTCGGAGGGTGGCCGATAATAGTATTTTGTTTATTTTGCACATACGATGGACTTTCTTTTCATTGTTGGAGCCTGTTACTCCTAGAACATTTCATGAATTACTAGTGTTAAGAAGGAGGCGAGCCAGGATAGGAAGGAAGTTATGAGTATTTAAGCATGAGATGCAAGTAGGGCTGTAGTAAGTAACCCTGGATTACTGTAAATAAGTTTTTTAGATGGAAGATGTCCTAAGCTTTTAACACTTTACTAGAGAGTTGTTTGCCATCATAGTAACTGCTATGAGGTCAGTCACGGTGGCTAAAACTGCATGTGTAAGTTGAAAAACATGAGAGAGAAGAGTGATCTGAGAGGTACTCCATATTGAGTAAGGAAAGGGTAGATTTCAAGCCATTACCTTGGGTCGCAAGTGCCCAATGATGCAGAGCAAATAATAAACTAGGAGACACCAAGGGCGGCTCCTTCGCTATGCCAAAGGAGTATCGCCCCACTGGCTGTGACAGAAGCAGAAAAATAAAACAATAGATAACTATCATTTTATTTTTCTGCTTCTAATACAGACAGCAGTGCGTGGAGGGGTAGGGCTGGGCCACAGGAGGTAGGAGGGGGAGGAGGGTAGAGTGCACCTAAGTGAGCATGTGTGTTTTGCCAGCCGTCTGAGGCTGGCCAAACACACATGCGCACTTAGGTTTCTCCAGCCCAGCTGTGTTTAGCAGCTAGGGTGGAGAAACTGCGCAGACCCCAGGGCTGTGTCTGCACAGACCCCAGGGCTGTGTCTGAGCAGCAGTCACTGCCTCTCAGACCAATCCTGGTACTTCTTTCATGCAAGGTTTTGCATGAAAGCAGCACCAGGATTGTTGGAGAGCCTGTGCTGGTGTCCCAGCAGTGAATGCAAGGTAAGTGCTTTTTAGGGTCGAGCGCACAAGCGCTCTGGCCCCTGTTGTAATCTCTCTGTGGGCTTTAAACCACACCCATGTCATGCCCATCAGTTTGGTTGGCTTGTGGGCTTGCATTTTCAAATTAGTTTGATTTCATTAGTGAAAGGAATGCTTACGTCATGCCTTTTCGGGTGCTTAGCCCTCCTTGAGAGCACCTGTAAACTACTGAAAACATACAAGGCTCCGTGTTTTCCACATAGCTTCTGAACTACTTTTTATTTTTATTTCCAACGCAGTGCGATCTCGCAGGGCAGTAGTTGAGCGCTTTGCATGACATCGACACTGTTACATGGATAATTGCACTTCTGCCCGTTACATGTTTAATTTCACTTTTGCCAGTTAGATGGATAATTGCACTTTTGCCCATACGTTTGATTGCCAGCGAACTTCTGTTTTCTTTTGTATCTCCCCTTCACACTCATACTCTTGGCAGCTGTGGTGCTTTGAATCAACTTGCTTATGTCAACTGTTTTACTTTTCAATTTCAGTTTAGGTGGCAAGAAAAGTCAGTCCGTTTAGGAGTTTACAACGGTAATAGCTCTAACACGAGCAAACACAAGACTCATTACATTGCAACTGCTTGTTTTAAAATTATTTTTACCTCATCTCCGCCCCCAACCCCTCACCTTGAGTTATGCGGTGGCTGCCGTTGAGTGACACCCATCCTTAACTTTGCTGCATGCCAAGGCATATGTATATGGTGTATGGTGTGTGTGTGGGTGGGTGTGTGTGCGCGTGTGTGTGTGTGCATGTGATTGTCTGTACATTTTCAAACAGGCTTTTGGATAGATGTCACCTTCACCCACTTCTGGACTTAAAATGGTCTACTTACACCAAGATGACATTGTTTCTGCAGTGCTTTCTAAAGATTTAGGTCCTCATTATGACATTGGCAGTAAATGCTGCTTACCACTGGGGTGACGACCGTCAACATACCGTCGCGGAGGCGAACATTCGTTCACCATATTATGACGCACACACACTAAACCAACAGAATACTGCCACAAACACCTGTCTGCCAAACCAAAGGTCAGTGGTAAATTGTCAGTACGAACACCCATACCGTTACGCCAAATAAATTACGCCCACCACATTATGACCCACGAATCACCACGGCAGACATTCAATGGCGGTAAACCATTGGCGGTACACACCGGCGTGGTCAGAATGGCCACCCACATACAAAACAATACAACATTGGACAAAACGAAAATCACACACCTGACACTGATACACACACCACACCCACCCACCGCACTATAAAACACACACCCACATTACACACAACCCTTTTACGAACACAAAATGACTGCGGTAGCTAGCCACGCAAATCAAAGAGACAACTACACACACACACCACAAACACCCATTCATCCATCACGTACCCCACATCCCACACCTTACCACATTACTCAACACCCTCTGCACAACACACACCACACAACACCCATGTCCTCAATAAGGCACCCCCGTTTCACAGATGAGGAGTTGCAGGTCATGGTGGAGGAAATAGTCAGGGTAGAGCCACAGCTGTTTGGAGCACAGGTGCAGCAAAAATCTATTGCCAGGAAGATGGAGCTATGGCGGAGAATCATGGACAGGGTAAGCTCTGTGGGACAGCATCCAAGAACAAGAGACAACATCAGGAAGAGGTGGAACGACCTATGGGGGAAGGTACTTTCCATGGCAGCAAGGCACCAGCTCCCCATCCATAGGACTGGCAGTGGACCCCCACCTCCTCCCCCACAGCTGACAGCATGGGAGGACCAAGTCTTGGCAATCGTGAGGGACTCACTGGAGTAGCCAGAGGTCTGGACACTGGTGAGTTAATATTTGCAACTTATCAATCCCCATACCTGCATGCCATCTCCCCCCCTCACCCTGACTGCCATCAGTCCACTCCATCCCACACAGTGCCCATACACATGTGACTAACCCCAATGCCATGCCCAGCATGCCATTCCAATGCCTCCCAGCCCTGCATGTACACCCATCACCAAAGCATGTACAGCATGGAGAACTAACAATACCACAATACATCACCATACACAAACAAAGGTGACAGGGCAACGGCAACGATATAGGGGAAGCTAGGGATGTACAGTCTGTCACAGACATGAAGCGTAATACATCACTTACATCCCCACAAACGCCCCAGCCAATACCAGTGGCAAGGAGGTGCCACGACTATCCAGTCCCCCAACAGAAGATGCCCCCGGTGATGACAGTAACTTTGGACTTCTGGATCTGGATGAACTACCTGGCCCATCAGGCACCACTGGTCAGTCGGCCACCCCAATCTACCACAGAGCATCCTCCCTCAGTATCCAACACCACAGCACCCACCCAACGTCCACACCTCTGTCCCCAGAACATGTCAATCAGCAGTGTGCCCACCTATACAGGGACCCCAGTCCACACCTCACAGCCAAGACAATCAGGGTCCTGGGGTCAGTGGAGGTGGGCACACCGTTCAGGGGACACAGGCACAGGGGGACAGGGACACACAGAGGACAGCTGTGAGCGAGGGGGAGGACAGGCCCAGGGAACCAACTTTCCAGGAGACACTCACCAATGTCCTGGAGGCTTTGCAACAATCCCAGGACAAGATGGGCCAGATGCAGGAAAACAAGCGGCTGCAGGAGGTACACCATCAGGAGATCAGGGAAGATTTGCAGGCCATCAACACCACTAAGGTCTCCATAGCAGGGGTGCTAGCTGATGTGGCCAATGTAAGGAAATGGCTCCCTGTTGCAATTACCCCAAACTTTTTGCCTGATACTGATGCTGACTTGACTGAGAAGTGTGCTGGGACCCATTGGCTACTGCCCTCCCGGACCTAAACACACCCCTAAATTCAGTATTTAGGGGCTCCCAGAACCTAGGAAAATAGATTCCTGCAACCTGAAGACGAAGATGGAATGCTGACCTGAAAGCCCTGCAGAGAAGACGGAGACACCAACTGCTTTGGCCCAAGCCCTACCGGCCTGTCTCCCCACTTCAAGAAAAACTGCAACAGCGACGCGTTCCACAGGGTCCAGCGACCTCTGAAGCCTCAGAGGACTACCCTGCATCTAAAAGGACCAAGAACTCCTGAGGACAGCGGCTCTGCTCCAAAGAAGAAGCATCTTTGCAACAAAGAAGCAACTTTTAAAGACAACACGTTTCCCGCCGGAAGCGTGAGACTTTGCACTCTGCACCCGACGCCCCCGGCTCGACCTGCGGAGAAACAACACCACAGGGAGGACTCCCCGTTGACTGCGACCCTGTGAGTAGCCAGAGTTGACCCCCCTGAACACCCCACAGCGACGCCTGCAGAGGGAATCCAGAGGCTCCCCCTGACCCCGACTGCCTGCTTCTAAGAACCCACCTGGTAAAGACACTGGATCCGCAGCCCCCAGGACCTGAAGGATCCGACCTCCAGTGCAGAAGCGACACCCAGGTGGCCCTCTCCCTTGCCCAGTGGTGGCTACCCCGAGGAGCCCCCCACTTGCCTGCCTGCTTCGTTGAAGAGACCCCTGGGTCTCCCATTGAACTCCATTGCAAACCTGACGCCTGTTTGCACTCTGCACCCGGCCACCCCGTGCCGCTGATGGTGTACTTTTTGTGCTGACTTGTGTACCCCCCGGTGCCCTACAAAACCCCCCTGGTCTGCCCTTCGAAGACACGGGTACTTACCTGCTGGCAGACTGGAACCGGGGCACCCCCTTCTCCATTGAAGCCTATGCGTTTTGGGCACCACTTTGACCTCTGCACCTGACCGGCCCTGAGCTGCTGATGTGGTAACTTTGGGGTTGCCCTGAACCCCCAACGATGGGCTACCTTGGACCCAACTTTGAACCCTGTAGGTGGTTTACTTACCTGCAAAACTAACAAACACTTACCTCCCCCAGGAACTGTTGAAAATTGCACTGTCTAGTTTTAAAATAGCCTATTGCCATTTTTGTGAAAACAGTACATGCTATTTTGCTGATTCAAAGTTCCTAAGTTACCTAAGTGAAATACCTTTCATTTGAAGTATTACTTGTAAATCTTGAACCTGTGGTTCTTAAAGTAAACGAAGACAAGATATTTTTCTATACAAAAACCTATTGGCCTAGAATTGTCTTTGAGTGTGTGTTCCTCATTTATTGCCTGTGTGTGTACAACAAATGCTTAACACTACCCTCTGATAAGCCTACTGCTCGACCAAACTACCACAAAATAGAGCATTAGAATTATCTCTTTTTGCCACTATGTTACCTCTAAGGGGAACCCTTGGACTCTGTGCATGCTCTTTCTAACTTTGAAATAGTGCATACAGAGCCAACTTCCTACAGCCAACATCATGAGGGAATGGACAGCACACCGGCGGGCTCCTTCCACTAGCCAGGTAACTGAACATCCCACCACATTTGCTGCAGGTAGTGGACAGGGGGCCCTGCCACAGGACCCACAGGCCACCAGCACCCCTCCCCCTGCAGAAGGTGAACCACCCCGCAAACGGTCCCTGCGACCCAGACAGAAACTAGAGACACTAGCCAAGACCAAGACCACCACCAGGGAATGAGCTCCTCCTGAATGTCCCCCTTGTGTCCCACCTTGTCACCTTGTCCACTTCGAACTGTCTTTGCTCCCCTTCCTATGGCCCTTGGACACTGGACCTGTGCAACAGACATATTTGACCAATACCATGGATTCACCTCTACCATCACCCCATTACATTGCACTTTTCCGTTGTAGGAAGTTGGCTCTCTATATACTATCTCAAAGTAAGAGATAGTGTGCAAAGAGTCCAGGGGTTCCCTTAGAGGTAAGATAGTGGCAAAATTAGATAATTCTAATGCTCTATTTGTGGTAGTGTGGTCGAGCAGTAGGCTTACTAGAGGGTAGTGTTAAGCATTTCTTGTACACACACAGGCAATAAATGAGGAACACACACTCAAAGACATAACTCCAGGCCTATAGTTTTTATATGGAAAAATATATTTTCTTAATGTATTGTTAGAACCACAAGTTCAAGGTTTGAAGTAAATACATGAAATGTAAGGTACTTCACACAGGTAAGTTAGGAACTTTGAATTAGAGCAATAGCATACACAGTTTTAGTAAAAATGGCAATAATCTATTTTAAAAGTGGACACTGCGAAAATCAACAGTTCCTGGGGGAGGTAAGTAATGGTTAGTTTGTCAGATGAGTAAGACACTTACAAGTCTAAGTTTCTGGTCATAGGCAGCCCACTGTTGGGGGTTCAAGGCAACCCCAAAGTTACCACACCAGCAGCTCAGGGCCGGTCAGGTGCAGAGGTCAAAGAGGTGCCGAAAACACATAGGCTCCTATGTAGAACAGTGGTGCTCCGGTTCCAGTCTGCCAGCAGGTAAGTACCTGCGTCCTTGGACGGCAGACCAGGGGGGGTTTTGTAGAGCACTGGGGGGGACACAAGTAGGCACACAAAACACACCCTCAGCGGCACAGGGGCGGCCGGGTGCAGTGTGCAAAGCTGGCGTCGGGTTTTGTATAGGATTCAATGGAGGGACCCAGGGGTCACTCTAGCGGAGCAGGCAGGGCACAGGGGGGCTTCTTGGGCCAGCCACCGACTGGGCTATGCAGAGGGTCACCTGGGGGGTCACTCCTGCACTGAGGTTCAGTTCCTTCTAGTCCTGGGGGCTGCTGGTGCAGTGCTTGGTCCAGGCGTCGGGTTCCTTGTTACAGGCGGTCGCGGTCAGCGGGAGCCTCTGGATTCTCTCTGCATGCATCGCTGTGGGGATCCAGAGGGGTCGTCTCGGGCTACTCACAAGATCATAGTCTCCTGGGAGTCCTCCCTGTGGTGTTGATTCTCTTGAGCTCGAGCTGGGGGTGTTGGGTGCAGAGGGTGAAGTCTCACGCTTCCGGCGGGAAGAGTGAGTTCTTTAAAAGTTGCAAGAAAGTTGCAAAAGTTGTTTCTGTTGTTGAGCAGAGCCGCTGATCACATGAGTTTCTTGTCCTTTGGTTCAGGGCAGTCCTCTGAGGCTTCATAGGTCGCTGGTCCCTGCCGGATGCGTAGCTGTTGCAGTTTTCTTCGAGTCAGGCCGGTAGGGCTGGGGCCAAAGCAGTTGTCGTCTCTGTCATCTCTGCAGGGCTTTCAGGTCAGCAGTCTTTCTTCTTGGTTCAGGTTGCAGGAATCTGATTTCCTGGGTTCTTGGGTGCCCCTAAATACTACATTTAGGGGTGTGCTTAGGTCTGGGGGCAGTAGCCAATGGCTACTGTCCTGGAAGGTGGCTACACCCTCTTTGTGCCTCATCCCTGAGGGGAGGGAGGCACATCCCTAATCCTATTGGGGGAATCCTCCAAACTTAAGATGGAGGTTTTCTAAAGGCAAGGGTCACCTCAGCTCAGGGCACCTTAGGGGCTGTCCTTACTGGAGGGTGACTCCTCCTTGTTTTTCTCGTTATCTCCTCCAGCCTTGCCGCCAAAAGTGGGGGCAGTGGCCGGAGGGGCGGGCATCTCCACTAGCTGGGATGCCCTGGGGTGCTGTGACAAAAGGGGTGAGCCTTTCAGGCTCACCGCCGTGTGTTACTTTTCCTGCAGGTGGAGGTGAGAAGCATCTCCACTCAGTACAGGCTTTGTTCCTGGCCACAGAGTGACAAAGGCACTCTCCCCATGTGGCCAGCAACATGTCTGGTGTGGGGCAGGCTGGCAGAAACTATTCAGCCTACACAGGAAGTTGGGTATGTTTTCCGGGGGCATCTCTAAGATGCCCTCTGGGTGTGTTTTACAATAAATTGCACACTGGCATCAGTGTGCATTTATTGTGCTGAGAAGTTTGATACCAAACTTCCCAGATTTCAGTGTAGCCATTATGGAACTGTGGAGTTTGTGTTTGGCAAACTCCAATACCATATACTCTTTATGGCTACCCTGCATTTACAATGTCTAAGGTTTTGCTTAGATACTTTAGGGGCATAGTGCTCATGCACATATGTCCTCACCTGTGGTATAGTGCACCCTGCCTTAGGGCTGTAAGGCCTGCTAGAGGGGTGACTTACCTATGCCACAGGCAGTGTGAGGTTGGCATGGCACTCTGAGGCGAGTGCCATGTCGACTTATTTATTTTCTCTGAACCAGCACACACCAGGCCGGTCAGGTGCAGAGGTCAAAGAGGTGCCCAAAACACATAGGCGCCTATGAAGAACAGGGGTGCTCCTGTTCCAGTCTGCCACCAGGTAAGTACCCGCGTCCTCGGAGGGCAGACCAGGGTGGTTTTGTAAAGCACTGGGGGGGGGGACACAAGTAGGCACACAAAACACACCCTCAGCGGCACAGGGGCGGCCGGGTGCAGTGTGCAAAGCAGGCATCGGGTTTTGTATAGGATTCAATGGAGGGACCCAGGGGTCACTCTAGCGGTGCAGGCAGGGCACAGGGGGGCTTCTCGGGCCAGCCACCGACTGGGCTAGGCAGAGGGTCACCTGGGGGTCACTCCTGCACTGAGGTTCAGTTCCTTCGAGTCCCGGGGGCTGCTGGTGCAGTGCTTGGTCTAGGCGTCGGGTTCCTGGTTACAAGCAGTCGCGGTCAGGGGGAGCCTCTGGATTCTCTCTGCATGCATCACTGTGGGAATCCAGGGGGGTCATCTCGGGCTACTCACAAGATCGTAGTCTCCTGGGAGTCCTCCCTGTGGTGTTGATTCTCTGGAGCTCGAGCTGGGGGTGTTGGGTACAGAGGGTGAAGTCTCACACTTCCGGTGGGAAGAGTGAGTTCTTTAAAAGTTGCAAGAAAGTTGCAACAGTTGTTTCTGTTGTTGAGCATAGCCGCTGCTCACAGGAGTTTCTTGTCCTTTGGTTCAGGGCAGTTCTCTGAGGCTTCAGAGGTCTCTGGTCCCTGCCGGATGCGTCGCTGTTGCAGTTTTCTTCGAGTCAGGAGACAGGCCGGTAGGGCTGGGGCCAAAGTAGTTGTCGTCTCCGTCATCTCTGCAGGGCTTTCAGGTCAGCAGTCTTTCTTCTTGGTTCAGGTTGCAGGAATCTGATTTCCTGGGTTCTTGGGTGCCCCTAAATAGTACATTTAGGGGTGTGCTTAGGTCTGGGGGGCAGTAGCCAATGGCTACTGTCCTGGAGGGTGGCTACACCCTCTTTGTGCCTCATCCCTGAAGGGAGGGGGGCACATCCCTAATCCTATTGGGGGAATCCTCCAAACTTAAGATGGAGGTTTTCTAAAGGCAAGGGTCACCTCAGCTCAGGGCACCTTAGGGGCTGTCCTTACTGGAGGGTGACTCCTCCTTGTTTTTCTCGTTATCTCCTCCAGCCTTGCCGCCAAAAGTGGGGGCAGTGGCCGGAGGGGCGGGCATCTCCACTAGCTGGGATGCCCTGGGGTGCTGTAACAAAAGGGGTGAGCCTTTCAGGCTCACCGCCAGGTGTTACTTTTCCTGCAGGTGGAGGTGAGAAGCATCTCCACTCGGTACAGGCTTTGTTCCTGGCCACAGAGTGACAAAGGCACTCTCCCCATGTGGCCAGCAACATGTCTGGTGTGTGGCAGGATGGCAGAAACTATTCAGCCTACACAGGAAGTTGGGTATGTTTTCCGGGGGCATCTCTAAGATGCCCTCTGGGTGTGTTTTACAATAAATTGCACACTGGCATCAGTGTGCATTTATTGTGCTGAGAAGTTTGATACCAAACTTCCCAGATTTCAGTGTAGCCATTATGGAACTGTGGAGTTTGTGTTTGGCAAACTCCAATACCATATATTCTTTATGGCTACCCTGCATTTACAATGTCTAAGGTTTTGCTTAGATACTTTAGGGGCATAGTGCTCATGCACATATGTCCTCACCTGTGGTATAGTGCACCCTGCCTTAGGGCTGTAAGGCCTGCTGGAGGGGTGACTTACCTATGCCACAGGCAGTGTGAGGTTGGCATGGCACTCTGAGGCGAGTACCATGTCGACTTATTTATTTTCTCTGCACCAGCACACACCAGGCCGGTCAGGTGCAGAGGTCAAAGAGGTGCCCAAAACACATAGGCGCCTATGAAGAACAGGGGTGCTCCTGTTCCAGTCTGCCACCAGGTAAGTACCCGCGTCCTCGGAGGGCAGACCAGGGTGGTTTTGTAAAGCACTGGGGGGGGGGACACAAGTAGGCACACAAAACACACCCACAGCGGCACAGGGGCGGCCGGGTGCAGTGTGCAAAGCAGGCATCGGTTTTGTATAGGATTCAATAGAGGGACCCAGGGGTCACTCTAGCGGTGCAGGCAGGGCACAGGGGGGCTTCTCGGGCCAGCCACCGACTGGGCTAGGCAGAGGGTCGCCTGGGGGTCACTCCTGCACTGAGGTTCAGTTCCTTCGAGTCCCGGGGGCTGCTGGTGCAGTGCTTGGTCCAGGCGTCAGGTTGCTTGTTACAGGCAGTCGCGGTCAGGGGGAGCCTCTGGATTCTCTCTGCATGCATCACTGTGGGGATCCAGGGGGGGTCATCTCGGGCTACTCACAAGATCGTAGTCTCCTGGGAGTCCTCCCTGTGGTGTTGATTCTCTGGAGCTCGAGCTGGGGGTGTTGGGTACAGAGGGTGAAGTCTCACACTTCCGGTGGGAAGAGTGAGTTCTTTAAAAGTTGCAAGAAAGTTGCAAAAGTTGTTTCTGTTGTTGAGCAGAGCCGCTGCTCACAGGAGTTTCTGGTCCTTTGGTTCAGGGCAGTTCTCTGAGGCTTCAGAGGTCTCTGGTCCCTGCCGGATGCGTCGCTGTTGCAGTTTTCTTCGAGTCAGGAGACAGGCAGGTAGGGCTGGGGCCAAAGCAGTTGTCGTCTCCGTCATCTCTGCAGGGCTTTCAGGTCAGCAGTCTTTCTTCTTGGTTCAGGTTGCAGGAATCTGATTTCCTGGGTTCTTGGGTGCCCCTAAATAGTACATTTAGGGGTGTGCTTAGGTCTGGGGGGCAGTAGCCAATGGCTACTGTCCTGGAGGGTGGCTACACCCTCTTTGTGCCTCATCCCTGAAGGGAGGGGGGCACATCCCTAATCCTATTGGGGGAATCCTCCAAACTTAAGATGGAGGATTTCTAAAGGCAGAGGTCACCTTAGCTCAGGGCACCTTAGGGGCTGTCCTGACTGGTGGGTGACTCCTCCTTGTTTTTCTCTTTTTCTCTTCCAGCCTTGCTGCCAAAAGTGGGGGCAATGGCTGGAGGGGCGGGCATCTCCACTAGCTGGGATGCCCTGGAGCGTTGTAACAAAAGGGGTGAGCCTTTGAGGCTCACCGCCAGGTGTTACAGTTTCTGCAGGGAGAGGTGAGAAGCACCTCCACCCAGTACAGGCTTTGTTCCTGGCCTCACTGTGACATAGGCACTCTCCCCATGTGGCCAGCAACTCGTCTGGTTTTGGCAGGCTGGCAGAAACTGGTCAGCCTAACACTAGAAGTCGGACTGGTATTAAGGGGGCATCGCTAAGATGCCCTCTGGGTGCATTTTACAATAAATTCCACACTGGCATCAGTGTGCATTTATTGTGCTGAGAGGTTTGATACCAAACTTCCCGGATTACAGTGTAGCCATTATGGAACTGTGGAGTTCGTGTTTGACAAACTCTCAGACCATATACTCTTTATGGCTACCCTGCACTTACAATGTCTAAGGTTTTGCTTAGCTACTGTAGGGGCATAGTGCTCATGCACATATGCCCTCACCTGTGGTATAGTGCATCCTGCCTTAGGGCTGTAAGGCCTGCTAGAGGGGTGACTTACCTATGCCACAGGCAGTGTGAGGTTGGCATGGCACTCTGAGGGGAGTGCCATGTCGACTTAGTCATTTTCTCCCCACCAGCACACACAAGCTGTGAGGCAGTGTGCATGTGCTAAGTGAGGGGTCCCCAGGGTGCCATAAGACATGCTGCCCCTAGAGACCTTCCCTGGCATCAGGGCCCTTGGTACCAGGGGTACCATTTACAAGGGACTTATCTGAGTGCCAGAGTTGTGCCATTTGTGGGAAAAAAGGTACAGTTTAGAGAAAGTACACTGGTGCTGGGGCTTGGTTAGCAGGGTCCCAGCACACTTTCAATTATAACTGGCATCAGCAAAAGGCAAAAAGTCAGGGGGTAACCATGCCAAGGAGCCATTTCCTTACACACACCCCCCAAACGAAAGAGGATGAAACTAACCTTTCCCAAGAGAGTCTTCATTGTCTAAGTGGAAGAACCTGCAAAGGCCATCAGCCTTGGCATGGGCAATCCCAGGTCTGTGTTCCAGTACAAAGTCCATTCCCTGTAGGGATATGAACCACCTCAACAGTTTAGGGTTTTCTCCTTCCATTTGCATTAGCCATCTGAGAGGTCTGTGGTCAGTTTGAACTATGAAGTGAGTACCAAAACGGTATGGTCTCAACTTCTTTAGGGACCAGACCACAGCAAAGGCCTCCCTCTCAATGGCACTCCAACGCTGCTCCCTGGGGAGTAACCTCCTGCTAATAAAAGCAACAGGATGGTCAAGGCCATCATCATTTGTTTGGGACAGGACTGCTCCTATCCCATGTTCAGAGGCATCTGTCTGCACAATGAACTGCTTAGAGTGATCTGGAGCTGTACACATAGCTTGCTTCAGGGTGTCAAAGGCCTTTTGACAGTCCACGGTCCAGTTCACTTACTTGGGCATTTTTTTGGGAGGTCAGTTCTGTGAGGGGTGTCACTATTGATCCATATCCCTTCACAAACCTCCTATAGTAACCAGTCAAGCCAAGGAATGCCCTGACTTGAGTCTGGGTTTTTGGAGCTACCCAGTCCAGAATAGTCTGGATCTTGGGTTGGAGTGGCTAAACTTGGCCTCCACCTACAAGGTGTCCCACGTAAACCACAGTACCCTGCCCTATCTGACATTAGATGCCTTGATAGAGAGGCCTTCTGCTTGCAGGGCCTGCAAAACCTTCCTCAGGTGGACCAGGTGATCCTGTCAGTTGGAGCTAAAGAAAGACAGCAAGATAAGCTGCACTAAAGGACTCCAAGCCAGCAAGGACTTGATTCACCAACCTTTGGAAGGTGACAGGGGCATTATTTAAGCCAAAGGGCATCACAGGAAACTGGTAGTGCCCATCAGGTGTAGAGAATGCTGTTTTCTCTTTTGCTCCAGGTGACATTATTATTTGCCAGTACCCTGCTGTTAAGTCAAAGGTACTTAAGTATTTGGCAGCACCTAATTTATCTATGAGCTCATCTGCCCTTGGAATGGGGTGAGCATCTGTCTTGGTGACAAAAAACCTCATCTCTCTCTTGCCATCTTTTGTGTGAGGTTTGGGGACCAGGACCACTGGGCTAGCCCAGGGACTGTCAGAGTGCTCAATCACTCCCAACTCCAGCATCTTGTGGCCTTCCACTTTGATGCTTTCCTTAACTTGGCCAGACTGCCTAAATATTTTGTTTTTGACAGGCATACTGTCTCCTGTGTCCACATCATGGGTACACAGGTGTGTCTGACCAGGGGTTAAAGAAAAGAGTTCAGCAAACTGCTGGAGAACTTGCCTGCAGTCAGCCTGCTGTTGGCCAGAGAGGGTGTCTGAATAGATCATTCAGTCTATTGAGCCATCTTTAGGGTCAGTGGAGAGGAGATCAGGGAGAGGTTCACTCTCAGCTTCCTGGTCCTCATCTGTAACCATTAACATGTTTACATCTGGGGCGTGGCCACGGGCGTCAAGTTGGCGGTCGCACTCTAAGAGTGCTCCGGACCCCTCCGTCATCCGCCTGGCATCGGCCCGGCGTTCCTGCGCCCCTCCGACCCTTCTTGCCTGTGCCCCACAAGCACGAAGACCCGCTGCAGCGGTGTGGGGAGGTGTGCCCTCGATTGGGGCATGGCAGAGCCGGAGATCGGCCTGGCGAGGCCAGCACCGGCGGCGCGTTCTGGGCCGGCCGGAGGAGGTGGGGTCCACATGGAGCCGCAGCAACCGTTGGTGCGACGCGCAGCAAGAGCAGCGGCGTCCTGTGGTGAAAAGGGAGCCTCTGGCCCCATAAACAAACCAGGCTGCATTCTGCGGCAGCGACGGAGAGGAGGGGCCTGCCCCGGCTTCCGTGGCTTGAGGCTTGTGCCCTGGCCCGGGGGCATGTGAAGGCAAGAGATACCTGTGGTGAGGACAGGCCGAGACGTCCCCGCTGGCCCGCGCGCCAAGACGAGCGGACCACCCTGCCGACTGGAGGAGAGGCATTGAAAGTGCTGGTGCTGGTGGCTGGTGGGCGACACGCAGGAGAGCATTGACCCCAGCAGAAGAGGGGACAGGTCCACGGAGCATTGAGAGAGAGGCACAGAGAGGCCGGGTGAGGTCAGAGGTTGGTGGCTGCCCCCCCTGGGGATACTGGCACCAAGCTGCGACAGGGACGGCCCGAGGGAGCCTCCTGAGGCCTAAAGCTGATGTATGTGTGCCCCCCAGGGTAGCATGGCCTGGAACTATCTGCCCTACCTCCGGAGGAGGAGTGGGGATTTCAGGCGGTCAAGAAGTGAGCGAACGCCCCCGGCGCGAGAAGTGTGGATCGGCTGGTAGAGTGACAAGGAGCAGGAAGCCCCAGCTGAGGTGAAGGCAGACCCCCGGGGGTGGGCTGTGGTGATGGGGAGGTCCACTGAGGTGGGGGCAGCAAGATTCAGTGCCCAAGAAGGTGGGCAGACGGCCCAGGGTTGATCCGACTTCACATCAAATACGGTGGACATGGGGAAAGATAGGGCAAGCAAGCAGCCAACCGCATCGCAGCAACACATTGACCAGTTCGCCAGGCAGTCTGCATCGCGAGTGGTAGGCGAACCGGTGTCAGAGACCACCGTAGCGGAAGGGGTCAACACGATCCTACAAGCCATCCAGTCTTCACAGATGGCAGTTGAGACTAAGGTTGGTGAGGTACGAGAAGATGTGGGCCTGCTGTGACAGGACTTGTGAGTGGCAGTGGGACACATCACAGAAGTAGAAGGCCGGGTCTCCCAGGTAGAAGATGAAATCATGGACCTCAAGGCCAAAATCGTCCAGCTACAAACCCGCACGGGGAGCTCCACCATAGAGCAGAAGATGTGGAAAACCGCTCCAGACGTAATAACCTACGCTTCGTGGGATTCCAGGAGGGCGCGGTGGAGAATCGCGCAATAGATTTTCTGGAGAACTGGATGAAATCATGGGTCCCTGCTCAGAAACTCTCCCCTTGGTTTGCGGTCGAACGAGCGCACAGGGCCCTGATGCCCCAGCCCCCACTGGGTGGACCTCGGCGGCCGATAATTGCACGACTCCTTAACTTCAAGGACCGGTATCTAATCCTTAGGGAGGCCAGAGCGCAGCCGGACCTCCGCTGGGACAATCACAGGATCCTTATTTTTCCGGACTACACTCGCGAGGTGCAAGCCAGGCACCGTTCCTGTGAAGGAGTGAAACAGAAACTCAGAGCACTGCAATTGACTTATATGCTCCTCTTCCCGGCACGCCTTAAGGTCCTGATGGACGGGAAAGCTTTCTTTTTTGACTCGCCAGAGACCGCATGGGACTGGCTAATGGAAGAGCATCGAGTGATGTGACAAGGCCCCCCCGACCGGGAGATGTCCGCCTGGTGTCGGAACCCGGCAGCCCCCCGGGCTCACGGGGAGGGCGCAGGCATACCCGTTCCCTCCGGAGAAGACGGAGCGGCCTGGGCGGTGCGCCCGAGGCAGAGAGACAACTGAGTTCAGGCCCCTCCGGGGGCGGAAACATGTGAGAAGACCGGAGCCGAGAAGGCCGGCCTAGCTTCCGAGGGGGAGCGCCTTAGCCAGTCCCCCTGCTCCCTTGAACCTGACCCACGGACGCATGGTATTGCGGGAAGGCCGGGATAGGGATATGTTCCCTGGTATAGAGCGCAGAGCGGCAGAGAGCCAGATTGCAGAACTCCAACTTAAAGGAGGGGTCCACCAATCCAAGTTTGCAGTTGACACATTGTTGGCACAGTTTAGGGTGACAGATGCTTCTGGGTTGGAAGTATGGGGTGGGGAGCAGTTGGGGGTCACGCGGGTACAGTTGACTACAGTTATTTATTATGGGGTTTGCGTTGCGTTTTTATGCCCTTGCTAGGCTGGTCGTGGAGGAACACCCGAACAGGCACACCTCTCACAGTACTGTTATCGCCTTGCACAAGCTAGAGCAGACTAACCGGGTCCTCTCCTGGAATGTAAACGGGCTCCTCGACAAAATTAAGCAATGAGCAGTGTTCTCCTTTATTCGTCGTTTTGCCCCATCCATAGTCTTGCTACAGGAGACCCACCTCCTGGGTAATAAGTGCCCCATGCTCCTGAGAGGGGGCTACGACAGAGTTTATCACTCAGGGTTCTCTAGGGTCTCAAGAGGCAAAGCTGTTTTGCTGCACCGCTCCCTGCCCGTGGTGGTGACGGCTACCCGGTCTGATCCACAGGGCCGATACGTGGTAGTCACTGGACTTCTCGGGGGCAACCAATCAGTATCTATGCCCCCTCAGGCGCACAGGGGTGGCTACTCACGGAGCTTAGAGACGTGTTGGCAGGACTCCCCCCGGGTCTAACCAAATTGGGGGGGATTTTAACTCTGTTCTTCACCCGAGGTGGATACTGCTGAACCCATATCTTTGGGCCGAGTCTTTGGGGCGACTGGGCTGCGTAAATAGGTAGACAGCCTAGGTCTCTGTGACGAGTGGCGGATTTGGCATCCCCATCGACGGCAATACACCCACACGTCAGCGCGCACCACACCCACGCCAGGATAGATCTCTTCTTCATGCCGGCCCTTGATATTCCCCGAGTTACGGGAATGGATATACTCCCTCAGGGGGTCTCAGATCATGCGCCATTAGTTCTTCGTTTAGACGATGTTGACATGGCCAGATGCCCGATGTGGCGACTTAATGCCTAATACATGCAAGACATTGATAACACCCAGGCTCTCGGAGAGCACCTCTCAGACTACTTTGGCTTTAATCTTGGGTCCGTATCATCCACGGGTATGATCTGGGCGGCCTGTAAGGCCATTCTTAGGGAACAGGCTAAGCATCTCCTTCGGGTACGGGAACGTACACGTCTTCAAAAAGTGTCGGCCCTTAAGGCCAGAGCTGTGCGTTTAGAGGGCCAACTTAACGATACCATATCTTCATCTGTGGCGAAGCAGTTAGCCCAAGTTAGGGAAGAGATCCGGCACACTACTCTTGAGGCAGCGAAGCACATGTGGAGAGCATCCGTAGCCCTGTATACGGGTGGGGGGACAAGAACAGCAAGCTCCCCCACCGGCTCGCCACTGGACCAATGGCAAATAGAGTCGTGCCAGAGGTCATCAACGACGCCGGTGACATCTCCCGGACGCCATACGAAATAGCACAGAGTTTCGCCACTTACTAGAGGAAGCTCTATGAAGCGTGGCCTAGGCCCCAGGTCGAGAGAGGCCCCCTTGTTGGAGGAGGTGTCCTTTCCAGAGATTTCATTGATGAAAAAGCAGGATCTTGATGAGCCTCTGGGCCTGCATGAGGTTGAGGAGGCCATATAATGGCTGGCTGCCAGGAAGACGCCGGGCCCTGATGGTTTCCCGGCAGAGCTCTACACACAGTTTTGCGATATTCTTACCACCCACCTGCTCACCATGTTCGAAGAGGCCGAAAGAAAGGGGAGTCTCCCCCCGGTCTGGATCTGGCCACCATAGTGGTGATCCCGAAGACTAGCCCCCCCTCACGGTGCTGTGCGGCTTACCGCCCCATCTTGCTGCTTAATACCGAACTTAAAATACTATCCACAGTCCTCGCTACTAGGCTGAAAAGGGTGTTTTCCTCATTGATCCATCCGGACCAATGCGGCATTATGCCGGTCAGGAGCACCAGACACTGTATCCGATGACTACAAGTGGCCCTGGCCAACCGGAACCTGTTGACCTCTCCGCTGGCACTTCTCCTTCTAGACTTTGAGAAGGCCTTTGATACAGTGGACTGGTCCTACCTTCAGCAAGTGCTGTTGAAAATTGGGCTCGGGCCATGATTTTAAGCCCTAGTAGGACTCCTATACTCCAATCCAATCGCCTGGGTGCAAGTGAACGGGGTGGTGTCTGACCAGTTCCCTATCCGCCAGGGTACACGTCAGGGGTGTCCCCTATACCTGCTCCTGTTCGCGATGGAGCTGCTGGCGAAACCTATCAGGGAGGACCCCTTAGTTGAGGGCTGGTCATGGCCTACCGGGAGAAAAGACCGTATCGCCCTATATGCAGATGACGTGCTTTTGTTCCTAGCCAACCCAGCTAGTAGCGGTTCTAGAGTGATGCAACTGCTGGACCTGTTTGCAGAGGCTTCTGGCCTGGTGCTTAACCCCCAGTAAATCGCTCTTGATTCCACTTCAACTGGCCAGGAACTGCTACGACTGGCAGAGTACCATTCCTATCCGACACAACAGCTTCCGATACCTGGGTGTGCAAATAGCGTTGTTGTCTGAGCTGGCGTGGGCCCTCAATGTTGAACCACTAACCCGGAGAGTCAAGGAGGACCTCCAAAGATGGTGGTCTCTGCCCCTCAATGTCTTGGGCCGGATAGCGCTCTACAAAATGATGGTGCTTTCTCTATACCTCTACCTGCTCCAGAACTACCCCTACCATATCCCCAGGAGATGGTTCAAAGAAATGGAGACCGTAGCGCGACAGTTCCTATGGTGAAATTCCTGCCCTCGCTTGGCGTTTTGCTTTTGTCAGGGAGACGTGTACGAGGGTGGCTTGGGGATGTCCCACCTTTATCTTTATTACCTTGCAATGCAGCTGCTGGTGATTAATGACTGGCTGGGGGGAGGCTGGTCAGACCCTGCCTACCAACTAGAACTATTGACACTCGGCTTTCCTAGTTTGATGGGGATGCTATATGGCAATCCCTTGCCACGTAAACTCCCGGAGGTGATGAGGGTGGTACTGATGGGGTGGAGTGTGGCACAGAGAGAGATGGGGTTGCGTCGTCGTCTCACGCAGCCGGCCCCACTGTGGCAGGGAGCATGGCTTAAGGATATCTCAGCACTTGAGGGGTTTAATAGGAGGGACCTTATTGGCATATCAATGCTTGGAGATGTCTGGGCAGGAACCCATATGTGGTCATTCCAAGAGCTTCAACAGCAGTTCTCCCTTACTCACTCCCAATTCCACAAATACCTGCAACTCCGTCACGCACTGCACGTGCATGTTCAGACTGGGACGGTCCTCCCTGAGTTCAGCCCCGTGGGGGCCAAGACAGTGATTGGACACTTGGGTAAAGGGGGAGTATCGCGCATATATCGTACATTGACAACACACACAACACAGACCCTAGACAAGCTTCGTGGGCGATGGGAGCGATGGGTGGGTCCAGTGGATGATGAAGACTGGAGGGATGCCCTGATGGCCCGAGGACATTAACCACCTACTGACTACAGGTTGTGCAAACTTATTATCTCCGTGCGGCCTATCTTTCTCCTGTGAGGCTACATAGAATGGGCCTTCGGCCCCAAGCTGACTGTCCGCGATGCGCAGGCCCGGATGCAGACTTCTTCCATATGGTGTGGACTTGTACACATATTGCATCCTATTGGTGGGTAGTGACGACTGAGATCACCAGGGTCTTGCAGGTGGAGCTGGAATTTGCCCCAGTGCGCATCCTCTTGGGGGCCCTTGAGGGGGTGGGTTCAAACAGAGCAGATCGAGCCTTTGTCGGAGCGGCCTGCTTGGTGGCCAAGAGGGATATCGCAGCAAACTGGAAGTCAGAGACAGCTCCAGCAGTAGGAAAGTGACGTAGGGGAGTTGACTGGTGCGCTCAGCAAGAAAAGCTTGTGTAGAAGCAAGGGGCTGTCCCAATCAGCATGATAAGGTGTGGGGGAAATGGGTGGAGACCTGGGGAAAGGGCAGAGGCGGGGGTAATATAAATTTGTCAAGCACATTGTTTTTATTCCTCAAAGTTGCTTTCTGACCATGAGATTTTGCTCTGTTTTGTGCTATTGACTGATGTGGTGCTTGGTTTATGCGGCTCCTCTATGACCTGTTGGGCTTTATGTTGTTGCTATATAAACTCAAAAAAAAAATTATCACAAAAACATGTTTACATCTGCCCTGTCATGAAAGAGTTTGAGGCGGTTCACATTGATCACCCTCTTGGGGGTCCTGCTAGTGCCTAGGTCCACCAGGTAGGTGACCTGACTCTTTTTCTCTAGAACTGGGTAAGAGCCACTCCATCTGTCCTGAAGTGCCCTTGGAGCCACAGGCTCGAGAACCCAAACTTTATGCCCTGGCTGAAACTCAACCATAGCAGCCTTTTGGTCATACCACATCTTCTGGAGCTGTTGGTTGGCCTCAAGGTTTTTGCTTGCCTTTTCCATGTACTCTGCCATCCTTGAACATAGACCTAGTACATAGTCCACCACATCTTGTTTAGGCTCATGGAGAGGTCTCTCCCAGCCTTCTTTTACAAGTACTAGTGGTCCCCTAACAGGATGGCCAAACAGAAGTTCAAAGGGGGAAACCCTACTCCCTTCTGAGGCACCTCTCTGTAGGCGAAAAGCAGACATGGCAAGAGGACATCCCATCTCCTTTTGAGTTTTTCAGGGAGCCCCATGATCATGCCCATCAATGTCTTGTTAAACCTCTCAACAAGACCATTGGTTTGTGGATGGTATGGTGAGGTGAATTTGTAAGTCACCCTGCACTCATTCCACATGTGCTTCAGGTAAGCTGACATGAAGTTGGTACCTCTGTCAGAAACCACCTCCTTAGGAAATCCCACTCTGGTAAAAATATCAATGAGTGCTTTGGTATTGCAGGGGCAGTAGTGGACCTAAGGGGAATTGCTTTAGGGTACCTAGTAGCATGATCCACTACTACTAGGATATATTGGTTCCCTGATGCTGTGGGAAGTTCCAGTGGACCCACTATGTCCACTCCCACTCTCTCAAAAGGGACCTCCACCACTGGAAGTGGAATGAGGGGGGCCTTTGGATGGCCACCTGTCTTACCACTGGCTTGACAGGTGATACAGGAGGTGCAAAACTCCTTTACCTTCTGGGACATATTGGGTCAGTTGAAATGGTTGATTAATCTCTCCCAAGTCTTGGTTTGTCCCAAATGCCCAGCAAGGGAATATCATGGGGTAAGGTCAGAATGAACTCCCTAAACTCCTGAGGCACTACCACTATCCTATGGAGCACCAGGTTTGGGATCTCTTGCCTCAGTGTAAAGGAGTCCATCTTCCCAATAGACCCTGTGAGTTCCACTGACATTTCCTTTTTCTTGCTTAGCTGCTTGCTGCCTTAGGCCTTCAAGAGAGGGACAAGTTTATTGCCCCTTATACAGCCGTTCCCTTGAGGGTCCCCCTGTGCCCAAGAGCTCAACCTGGTAAGGTCCTAGCTCCATGGACTCAGTTCCCTCAGGGGATAGAACATCTTTCTGGGAAGAGAGGTTCTGTTTCTTGTGCTGTGTTGAAGCTGATTCCCCAGTCTTCTTTCCTTTTCTCTTGGAAGGTTGGGCCATTATTCTAGACTCCAACACTTATTTTTCACCCTGAGCCCTGCACTGTGCCCTTGTCTTGACACACACCAGTTCAGGGATACCCAGCATGGCTGCATGGGTTTTGAGTTATACCTCAGCCCATGCTGAGGACTCCAGATCATTTCCTAGCAGACATTCTACTGGGATTTCAGACGAGAATACCACCTGTTTCAGGCCAGTGACCCCTCCCCATTCTAAAGTTACCATTGCCATGGGATGGACTTTAGTCTGATTGTCACCGTTTGTGACTGGATTTGTCTGTCCAGCCAGGTATTGTTCTGAGGAAACCAGTTTGTCTGTCACCATAGTGACACTGGCACCTGTATCCCTCAGGGCACCTACCCTAGTCCCATTGATTAAGAGCTGCTGCCTGTATTTTTGCATGTTAGGTGGCCAGGCAGCAAGTTGGGCTAGGCCTGCCCCACCCTCAGAGACTAAACTAATGTAGCTTCGGTGTGAACCCTGATTTGCTCTGGGAACACTGTTGATCCCACTTGGAGACTGGCTATTCCAGAGCTAACTGGAGTAGTAAATGTGGGACTTTTCTTGGGACAGACATTGTCTCCATTTGGTGTCCATGCTGAGTACAGATGTGACACCAGGCCTTCTTGGGATCAAAGTTTTTACCCTTATACCCAATTGAGGTATGTGAAGAGGCTCTGTGCCCATTCTCCTGAGCAGGTATTTGGGGCCATGTAGAAGACTCTTTACTTTTTCCCTTGGATGTCTCAACACTCTTCCCCCGGGGAGGCTTTGTGACCCCTTTCTATTGGTCACCCCCTGTGGAAGTCTTGGTCACCCTAGTCTTGATCCAATGGTATGCCTTCTTTCCCAATTCTTGGGGAGAAATTGGACCTAGGTCTACCAGATGCTGATGCAGTTTGTCATTGAAACAATTACTTAACAGATGTTCTTTCATAAACAAGTTATACAGCCCATCATAATCATTTACATGACTGCCATTTATCCAACCATCTAGTGTTTTGACTGAGAAGTCAACAACCTCAACCCAGGTCAGGATTCTTGAGCCCCCCTGAACCTAATCCTGTACTCCTCAGTTGAGAATCCAAAGCCCTCAATCAGGGTAGCCTTCATTAAGTCATAAGATTCTGCATCTTTACCAGAGTGTGTGAGGAGTCTATCCCTACACTTTCCAGTGAACATTTCTCAAAGGAGAGCACCCCAGTGAGATTTGTTTACTTTTCTGGTTGCACAAGCCTTCTCAATAGTGTGCACAGAGTCTATGGGTTCACCTTAGAGGTAAGATAGTGGCAAAATTAGATAATTATAATACTCTATTTTGTGGTAGTGTGGTCGAGCAGTAGGCTTATCAGAGGGTAGTGTTAAGTATTTGTTGTATACATACAAGCAATAAATGAGGAACACACACTCAAAGACTTACTCCAGGCCAATAGGTTTTTATATTGAAAAATATATTTTCTTAGTTTATTTTAAGAACCACAGGTTCAAGATTTGCAGTAAACAATTTAAATGCAAGGTACTTCACTTAGATACTTTAGGAACTTTGAATAAACACAATATCATATACAGTCTTTGTAAAAATAGTAATAAGCTATTTTCAAAGTGGACACAGTGCAAAAATCAACAGTTCCTGGGGAGGTAAGTAAAGGTTAGATTAGGAGGTAAGTAAAACACTTACAAGTCTCAGTTCTGGGGCATAGGCACCCCACCGTTGGGAGTTCAAGGCAACCCCAAAGTTACCATGCCAGCAGTTCAGGGCCGGTCAGGTGCAGAGGTCAAAGAGGTGCCCAAAACACATAGGTGCCTATGGAGAACAGGGGTGCTCCGGTTCCAGTCTGCCAACAGGCAAGTACCTGCGTCCTCGGGGGGCAGACCAGGGGGGTTTTGTAGAGCACTGGGGGGGACACAAGTAGGCACACAAAACACACCCGCAGTGGCACAGGTGCAGCCGGGTACAGTGAGCAAAGCAGGCATCGGGTTTCAGGTAGGAAATAATGGAGGGACTCGGGGGTCACTCTAGCAGTGCAGGCAGGCACGGCAGGGGGCTTCTCGGGACAGCCACCACCAGGGCTAGGCAGAGGGTCGCCTGGTGGTCACTCCTGCGTTCAAGTTCGGTTCCTTCTGGTCCTCGGGGCTGCGGGTGCAGTTCTTGGTCCAGGTGTTGGGTTTCTTGTTACAGGCAGTCGCGGTCAGGGGGAGCCTCTGGATTCTCTCTGCATGCGTCAATGTGGAGGTCCAGGGGGGTCGTCTCCGGCTACTCACGAAGTCGCAGTGCTGCTAAATACTTAAGTACCTTTGACTTGACAGCAGGGTACTAGCAAATAAGAATGGCACCAGGAGCAAAAGAGAAAACAGCATTCTCTACACCTGATGGGCACTACCAGTTTACTGTGATGCCCTTTGGCTTAAAGAATGCCCCTGCCACCTTCCAAAGGTTGGTGAATCAAGTCCTTACTGGCTTGGAGTCCTTTAGTGCAGCTTATCTTGATGATATTTCTGTCTTTAGCTCCAGCTGGCAGGATCACCTGGTCCACCTGAAGAAGGTTTTGCAGGCCCTGCAAGCAGCTGGCCTCTCTATCAAGGCATCTAAATGTCAGATAGGGCAGGGTACTGTGGTTTACTTGGGACACCTTGTAGGAGGAGGCCAAGTTCAGCCACTCAAACCCAAGATCCAGACTATTCTGAACTGGGTAGCTCCAAAAACCCAGACTCAAGTCAGGGCATTCCTTGGCTTGACTGGTTACTATAGGAGGTTTGTGAAGGGATATGGATCAATAGTGACACCCCTCACAGAACTTACCTCCAAGAAAATGCCCAAGAAGGTTAACTGGACCGTGGAATGTCAACAGGCCTTTGACAGCCTGAAACAAGCTATGTGCACAGCACCAGTTCTAAAAGCTCCACATTACTCTAAGCAGTTCATTGTGCAGACAGGTGCCTCTGAACATGGGATAGGAGCAGTCCTGTCCCAAACAAATGATGATGGCCTTGACCGGCCTGTTGCTTTCATTAGCAGGAGGTTACTCCCCAGGGAGCAGCATTGGAGTGCCATTGAGATGGAGGCCTTTGCTGTGGTCTGGTCCCTGAAGAAGTTGAGACCATACCGTTTTGGTACTCACTTCATAGTTCAAACTTACCACAGACCTCTCAGATGGCTCATGCAAATGAAAGGAGAAAACCCTAAACTGTTGAGGTGGTCCATATCCCTACAGGGAATGGACTTTATAGTGGAACACAGACTTGGGACTGCCCATGCCAATGCAGATGGCCTTTCCAGGTTCTTCCACTTATAAAATGAAGACTCTCTTGGGAAAAGTTAGTGTCATCCTCTTTCGTTTGGGGCGGGGGGTTGTGTAAGGAAATGCCTCCTTGGCATGGTTACCCCCTGACTTTTTGCCTTTGCTGATGCTAAGTTATGATTTGAAAGTGTGCTGGGACCCTGCTAACCAGGCCCCAGCACCAGTGTTCTTTCCCTAAACTGTACCTTTTTTCCCACAAATGGCACAACTCTGGCACTCAGATAAGTCCCTTGTAAATGGTACCCCTGGTACCAAGGGCCCTGATGCCAGGGAAGGTCTCTAAGGGCAGCATGTCTTATGGCACCCTGGGGACCCCTCACTTAGCACATGCACACTGCCCACAGCTTGTGTGTGCTGGTGGGGAGAAAATGACTAAGTCGACATGGCACTCCCCTCAGAGTGCCATGCCAACCTCACACTGCCTGTGGCATAGTAGAGTCACCCCTCTAGCAGGCCTTACAGCCCTAAGGCAGGGTGCACAATCCCACAGGTGGGGACTCTGGCTCACCTATTAGCCACACCCTGTGCCTCTGTAGTTGTGCCGTCACATTTGGGATGCTGCTATTCCTCAGGACGAAGGCGTCATGCACCGATCCAGGATCCTTGGCATTGATGTGGGAGATGTAGTGGTTCTCCAGGCACACCATTTGCACATTGAGTGACTGGAAACTCTTCTGATATCTGAACACCTGTTCATTGTGCCAGGGGGAGGGCAAACGCAATAAGTGTTCCGTCAATCGCCCCAATAATATTTGGTATATGTCCCATTGCATAGAATGCTGCCTTCACAGTGGTCAAATCTTCCACCTGGGGGAAAGCGTTGTAGCTGCACATGTATTTGACCAAGGCAGACAAAAGCCTTGCCAGCACGATTGAGAACATTGGCTGTGACATTCCTGCTGCCAAGCCCACTGTCACTTGGAATGAACCAGTTGCCAGCAAATGGAGCACTGGTAGAACTTGCACAGGAGGGGGGATCCCAGTGGGATGACGGATAGCTGATATCAGATCAGGCTCCAATTGTGAACACAGATCTGTGATTGTGGCCCTGTCCAGTATATAGGTCAGTATTATATGCCTGGCCACCAGTGTATCCAAGTCCACAAGGGGTCTGTACACGGGGTCTTGCCTCCTCCTCCTACTCCTCCGCAGTGGTAGGTATCTAAGGGACACAAGAGTGAGTAGGCTGTCACAATTTGAACAATGGAACCACCACCTCAGTGTACATAGAGCATTTATGTGATGGGACAATGTGAATGGCAATTTACAGCAATGACGCAGTTCTGAATTTTCTGAATGCTGTCCACCACCATAAAATGGCGACTGCCTGTCCTGTATGTAGGGACAGGTGGAAGTGAGGTAACTCTGTCGGCGTTGGGCGTCATGGCGGAAGGCAGTCTTGCACCGCCGTGCTATTCCTCATAGGCTAAAATGGGGCTCTTTTGAGTACAGTGGCCAATGGGGATCACCGGTAGGGGTGACGGTGTACACAGCTGCGGACATCACTGCCATTTTCTGTCTAAAACCTCACTTGATTCCTGACTTTCCAGAGGACAACACCTCCATTGTGTGTGCTGCTGTGACCTGTGTCTGGAACCTGCCATGGCCCATGTGACTGGAGAAACGTCCCTTGCCTTCACTTCAGAGGAGTTGGAGCGCTTGGTGGATGGGGTCCTACCCCTGTACAGACAGCTGTATGGGCCTCCAGACCAACAGGTGAGTATACCATGGGCACGATGCATATGACAAGGCTGCATGGAGATGTGTGTGCTAGCAGCATGTCATTTGTGGGGGATGTCTGATGGTAGTGTACATGGTGGGCGCCTGGTGATGTGTGTGTGTCAATGGAGATGGAAATGGTATTTGTGGGCCATATCTGTGACAGGCTGGATTGTATGTTTAACGGTGTCCTCCTGTCTGTATTACCTCTGCAGGTCGGCACCCATCAGAAGAAGGGATTGTGGTGTGACATTGCCAAGGACGTCAGGACCCTGGGGGTCTACAGCAGGCAGAGAACCCACTGTAGGAAAAGGTGAAAGGACCTGAGACTTTGGGCCCAGAAGACTGCGGAGGCCCAGCAGGAGATGGCCTTCCAAGGAGGGCAGGGTGCCCGTCGGAACCTGACCCCCCTGATGGCCTGCATACTGGCGGTGGCCTACTCAGAACTGGATGGGCGCTTGAGGGCAGCACACCAGCCACAAGGGGGTGAGTACAGTGAGTGTGACAACGATGTTTGTTGGCTGGCATGGGAACCTGGTTGTGGTTTCAGTTACTGGGTACCCCTTAATGCCAGCTCAGACATTGCTGCGTGGTCCAACTCAAGGTAGATGGGTGTATAGCAAAATCTTGTCATCTAGCTAGGTGGCATTCCAGGTCAGACAGGGCTTAGTGATGCATAATTCTCAATCCTGATCCCTGTGTGTGATGGTAATGTGTATGCCATCTGTGATGTTGGTGCTGGAATTGACCCAGTGCTCCCTTTCTCTCTCCTCCCTTATTTTCTTCTGTCATACTGACCATGTGTGCATTCGCATCATCTGGCAGAGGAGCAGGGGCACCGGCGACTGAGGGAGCTGCATCCCACAGGACCCAGGAGGCAGAGTCCACCGACGCCGAGGGAACCAGTGGGAGGGGAGGGCGAAGGGAGCACCACGGCGGAGACAGGAGATAACAACACTGACTCTGATTCCTCCTTCTGTGGTAGCTCCCTGGTAGTGGCTGACACCTCTGGAACCACCTTACCTGAAGGTACAGCCACCACCCCCTGTACCAGCACTGCCCTCCCAGTAGCCCCCCACCGAGTTGCCCGTGCCTCCTCACCCAGGAGGGTGGGCATCTCCTTCATCCCAGGCACCTCAGGCCCTGCCCCAGTAAGCCCTGCTCCCCTCAGTGAGGAGGCTATTGACCTCCTGAGATCCATATCTGTAGGGCAGTCAACCATAGTGAATGTCATCCAAGGGCTGGCATCCCAGATGCTGCAATGCAATGCATACCTGAAGGGCTCCCATGGGGGGTTGGCGGCCCTACAGAGATTGTTCCAGGCTGTGGCCTCCTCTCTGATGGCAGCCAGTGTAGCTGTTCCTACCGTCCCCCCTCCAACTACCACTTCCCAGTCCCAGTGTCCTCAAACCCAACCCATCCCATGCACACATACAGACAAGCATGCACACAAAACATCAGACAAGAGTAACAGAGTCAAACACAGGCAGCACACTTCAGGCCACAGGCACTCATACAAACAACAGACAGTTGCACACATAACAACATCCACTGCCTCCACTGTCTCCCCCTCCTCCTCCTCCTCCACCCTCACAGTCAGATCCGCACTCACACCTGCATGCACTGCGTCAACAGCCACCACCACCATCACCACATCAAGCAGGACACACACCTGTAGGAGGCTGACCTGGTTTGTAGTGGGTACCTTGGGTACTTACACCTTATACCAGGCTCAGTTATCCCTTATTAGTGAAGTAGTAGTGTTCTAGCAGCTTAGGCTGATAAAGGTAGCTACAGCAGAGCAGCTTAGGCTGAACTTGGAGACATGTAAAGCTCATGCAATACCACTTATAGTTACACAGTACTTATACACAAGTAAAGACAATACTTAGTGTTACCAAAAATAAAGGTATTTATTTGGGTGACCCAGTACCAAAAATATCTGAGAGGCAATACTCCTTCTGGAGGTAAGTATTATACACAATATATACACTAGACACCAAAATTAGACAAGTAAATATTCATAGAGAAATGCAAACAATAGGAAATGCTATAGAATGCAATGAGAGAAAATGGGTCTGGGGCAACATAAACCATATACTAAGAAAGTGGAATGTGAATCATGAATTCCCCCCTGGACAAGTGTAGTGTGTGCAGAATCGCTGGGAGAGTAAGAATACAGTAAAGGTAAGTAAACTACCCCACTCCAGAGCCCAGAAAAGCAAGAGTAAAGTACTGCAAGTTTCCTTAGGACACACTACACCTCGTTTTTGGGATTTTGCAGCAGCCAACCAAGTCTGCAAAGAACAACTGCTGGATTATTGGACCTGAAGACCTGCAAAGGAAGGGGACCAAATCCGGAAGTCGAAAGAAGTTCCAGGAAGGACAGGAGCCCCTGCCAACCCAGAAGAGGGTGCAGCAGAAGAGTCCCTGGTTCATTGAAGACTGCAGAAATTCACCCTAGGAAGGTGCCAGCGGGTTCCTGAATGATGCAAAAGATGCCCCACAGTGTGAAGATTGTTGCAGATGAGATTTCATGTTGGAAGGCGCCAACAAGCCTTGGCTACGACAAAAGTGCGTTTGTGGGGGCCTCAACTCTGTGTGAGGAGGAAGAGGGGGCTCTCAGCACTTTAGAGAGCCCTCAGGATACCAACCAGCACCCCAGGAGTCACAAGATCCAGGTTCTAAGAGGTACAAATGCGGTTGATGTAGCACAACAAAAGAAGGTCCCACGCCGCTGGAGAACAACTCAGCAAGTTGTGTGTCACAGGATGGAGTGCGGGGGACCTGGGCCAGGCTGTGCACAAAAGAATTTTGCAAAAAGTGCACAGAGACCTCAGGAGGCAAGAAGACACAGTACACAGGGGTACCATCGCTATCGGGGAAGGCAAGGTCTTACCTTCTCCAAATTGCGTCAGCAGGACCTCAGGACAGTCTATGTTGATGATGTCTACCCTCTGTGTCCTTGGGAGAACGCTCATCGTTGTGAGAGGAGTCCTAGGGTACCAGTCGTTGCCTTGGAAGGTGCCTGCTTGGAGCAGGGGAGTGACTCCGTTACTCCACTGAAGATTTCTTCAGTCCTTCTGGTGCAGGATGAAGACAGGGAGCCCCGAGAGCGTGCACACCGTGGAAGCTGTTGCAGTTGCTGACTTGGAGCTGAGGCTGCTGAAGAAAAGTGTCTCTTGGAGACACTTTGTTGCAGTTACAGCGTTTCTTGGAGTAGGCTGCGGTTGATCCGAGGTCGGAAGAGTCTGAAGTTGTTGCAGAGGATTCCTGCAGCAGAATCTGAAGAGAACTCACAGGAGAGACCCTAAATAGCCCTGAGAGGGGGGTTGGCTACCTTATCAGGTATAGACCTATCAGGAGAGGTCTCTGACGTCACCTGCTGGCACTGGCCACTCAGAGCCCTACAGAGTGCCCCCACACCTTGCAAAGCAAGATGGCTGAAGTCTGGGACACACTGGAGGAGCTTTGGGCACCCCCCTTGGGGTGGTGATGAAAAAGGGAGTGGTCACTCCCCTTTCCTTTGTCCAGTTTCCCACTAGAGCAGGGGAGATGGGGTCCCTGAACTGGTGTAGACTGGTTTGTGCAAGGAGGGCACCATCTGTGCCCTTCAAAGCATTTCCAGAGGCTGGGGGAGGCTACCCCTCCCCAGCCTGTAACACCTATTTCAAAAGGGAGAGGGTGTAACCCTGCTCTCAGAGGAAATGCTTTGTTCTGCCTTCCTGGGACTGGGCTGCCCAGACCCCAGCAGGGCAGAACCCTGTCTGTGAGGTGGCAGCACCTGTGGCTGCAGTGCAAGCCTCAGAGAGTTGGTATGGCCGTACTGGGGGTCCATGTGGAGCCACCAGGACGTATGGAATTAGCTCCCCAATAACATATTTGGAATGGGGGGACAATTCCATGATCTTAGACATGTTAGACAACGATATTCAGTTACCATTGTGAAGCTAAATATAGGTATTGACCTATATCTAGTGCACGCGTGTAATGGTGTCCCCGCACTCACAAAGTAGTAACTTTGCACCTAACCTTCAGCAAGTGAAGGTTAGACCTATAGGTGACTTATAAGTTACTTAAGTTCAGTGAAAATGGCTGTGAAATAACGTGTGCGCTATTTCACACAGGCTGCAATGGCAGGCCTGTGTAAGGGTTTGTCTGATCTCCTTAAAGGGTGGCAAAAGAACTGCTGCAGCCCATATGGATCTCCTGGAATACCAATGCCCTGGGTATCTAGGTACCATATACTAGGGACTTATAAGGGGGGTCCAGTATGCCAACTGAAATTGGTAAATGTAGTCACTGGCCTACAGTGACAAATTTAAAAGCAGAGAGTGCATAAACACTGAGGTTCTGGTTAGCAGAGCCTCAGTGACACAATTAGGCACTACACAGGCATACAAATTAGGCCACAAACTATGAGCACTGGGGCCCTGGCTAGCAGGATCCCAGCGAGACAGGCAAAACACACTGACATATAGGTTTTTATCTATGAGCACTGGGGTCCTGGCTAGCAGGATCCCAGTGACACAGTAAAAACACTCTGACACACACTCACAAACAGGCCAAAAGTGGAGGTAACCATGCTAGAAAGAGGCTACTTTCCTACAACACCTCATTTGCAGACACCTCCACAACATCGATCACGCGCCTCCTTTGTCCTCTCCCACCCTTTCTGCCCCCCTCCTAAGAGACAGAAACGCACACACTCATACTCCCAACAGCCATCCACCTCACACATGCACACTGCCCATGCACCTGCACCCAAGTCCAGCAGATGTACACCGCCGACAGCCACTCCTTTAACCTCCACTCCCATCCCACCTCCCACCTCCTGCCCCCAAATCCCTAAGAAGCTTTTCCTTGCCCATCTTGACCTCTTCCCTCCCCCTTCACCCCCTCGTCCTTCCCGTAGGAGCAAGGTCCCAACGACCCAGGACAGCACCTCAGTCAAACAGTTTGCCACTGCTCCCATCAAATCCTTAGCAGCTGACACAAAGGGGCTCCAGAGTGTGATGGCTGCCACTCCTACTGTGAGCAGACCTCCACCTCAGAAAGGGAGGACTAGGGTGGTGAAAACCAAGGAACATGAGACGGTGACAGTGGTTGGTGGCACCTCCTAGTCGTGGAGGCAAGAAAGGGAAGGGTTCCCACTCCACCACCTAAGAAAGGGAAGGATTCCGCTCCACCACCAAAGAGAGGCAAGAGGCCCCCTCACCTCAGCAGCAGTGGGCAAGGAGCTCTCACCTCCTGCAGAGGCAGCCAGGATAACACCTCAACCAGCAGTGGGCAAGGAGCCCTTACCTCCAGCAGATGCAGCCAGGGTAACACCTCCACCAGCAGTGGGCAAGGAGCCCTCACTTCCAGCAGAGGGCATGTAGGCCACCTTCCAGAGACAGTTGGGCAAGGAGCCACCTCCAGAACCAGTGGGCATGTTCCCCACTTCAGAGACTGTGGCCTTACACTCTGTCCAGGACAGTGGACAAGGAGCCTCCTCCAGGACAGTGGACAAGGAGCCTCCTCCAGAACCAGTGGGCATGTTACCCACTTCAGCTGAGGTGCCTCCCCGCCCCCCTTCCCCCTGAGGTGCCTTCCCATTTCCAACATGATGCCCCTGCACAGTGGAGTCCGGATAATGTCAGGAATCAAGTTGGGGCTTGGACTGTGCCCTGTGGCCATGTGGGCCTTTTGTACTTTGGACTGGCCATTGGCCCTTTCCAGACATTGATGCCTGTTTTTGTTATTGCATGGACAATATGGTGGCTGTTGGCATCAAATTACAGTATCAGTTAAACCTCAATGTCCTCCTTATTTTAAGTAGACGTGGGTCCTGTGACATTGGTTTTACTCTGCAGCTGGTTGTATGTATGGTGTGTGTTGTGGGTGTGTGTGTCACTCTCCATTTTCTCCCTCCCTCCCTTGGGTGCTAGGCAGCTGTACTCACTGTCATTGTCTTCGTCGGCGCTGGTGTTCCTGGTGGACCATGGCGTAGAAGAGCATCTGGAAGACTTGAAGTTTCGGTTCCATGGTGGCGGAGGTCTTCTCTGTGTCTCTGATGGTGAGTCTTTTGTTTTCTGTGTTCTGTTTCCGCCAGGCTTTTGATGGCATTGGTACCGCCCCGGAAATCGTGGCGGTTTGCTATGTCATAATACAGTATGGTGGGCGGTACCTTGTCTTCTACCCCCACCCCCCTTTTGATGGCTACCACCGTGGTCACTGGTGTTAATGCCATGGCGGTTGGTGTGATACATTGGCAGTCTATGGGAGGTATCACTGCCATGGTCATAATTTGGCAGTAATTACCACCAGCCTGTTGGTGCTATTACCGCCACTTTAACAGTCACAGCCATGGTCATAATGACCACCTTAATGTTTAAGTGCTTGAATTTTCATAGCAGTGACAGGCTTATTTTTACTTGTGTGCAGTCCTGAAGATCCTAGCCAACACTTCCTCAGCCATCCTCCCTTCTATCACCTACACAATCCCAGTTTCCCCACCTCTCATTTCAGACCCAAGAAGAAGCACTTTCACAAAGACTCAAAAACTATCCTGTAAACACCTCTCCTTCCATTTTTACGGACCTCACATACAATGTCTTCCTCATCAAACTAGCCAAGAAGTCTCCGCATACAGCTCACAACTAAAACAACACTTGTCTTTGTTTCAGCCTGAACTGACAACCCACAAACAAAATTGTCACTACTGGGACAAATCTTCAACAAACAAGGACAAAGAGTATATTGTGAGGCCTATGAATGGTTAAAACAAATCTTGCAAGACAGTGGGCTTAGCCACCCTATACACCATAGACGTCTTCAAAATCATCAATGACTCCCTTGAATCCACTGCTCTAGAAAAGAGTCACCTTCCCCCATCCCCCCAAACCTAGTATGATACTACGGTACACCATGCCCAGAACTGTACTAGCCAAGACCTACTGCTCATAAACAAATATAGGGCTGTGGGGAGAGAAAGCAACCAAATGACAGAACAATCCTCCTCCCTCCCTTCGAAACTGAAATTTAGATTGGCCAATGGCACATGGAGGTTATTGTTGCAGGTGACGTAGACATCAATAAATAAGCATGCTGCTATTCATTTTCCTTGGACTGGTTAACGTTCACTAACATGCTTTGGATATGAGAGATTCAATTAGCTGAAGATCTATATGTTTTGATTATAATTACTCCCAGTGTCTGAGACAGCTGCAATCTGAGGTGACACAAAGCTAATGGCCCCAAACTGGCTTCACGAATTATTTCGCGCCTCTTGTATCTCTATTTGTGGTTATGTGCTATATATGCCATAGTACAAATTTACATGGTAACATCACAATCTGTTTTAAAGACATCCGCGCGATTGGGTAATTGTAGGCATGCTCGAATATTCCAGACGTTTTTCAACTAGTGTAGATTAGTGTGGGCTAAACGTTGTAATCATGATATTATGGGATACTGCAACATGAAAAACACGGACACATATTTTAATGTGGTCTTATAATAATAACATGCCATGCTAATCATTTGTCCATTTGAAAACCCTCTTGGTGGCACAGATTTTCCACTCTTTGAAACAAATTATTTCATGCTAGAAAAGTAAGCCAGATAAGACTGCCTATTACAAATATGCGGGAACTAGTTTTAAACATAAGGCACACAAACTTTTGAAAAAAATATGCAACAGCCTTGAAATTAACTAAAATTGAAAAAAAAGATTGCCAGCGATATGAGTGTAAGGTACATTGTCCAACTAATTATAGCCCTACAAATCAAGGCCATATCTGCTATGAAAGCTTCTGCTCTAGTGCCTGACTTGAACTTCTTTCCCCTTTTAAGACAACAAGAGTTAAAGTACAAAAATGCAATAAGGTAAAAATCTAAGGGATGCCCAACTGGCTGTTCTTGAACAACGTAATAGGATTACTCATTGTGTGGGAACAAAAAGCATATATAAAAATGACTTGGCATGAAATGAGAAGGAGGGAAGGGTAAAAGAAAGAAAATGTAACAAATGAAAGATGAGAGAAAGAATGAAATGAAAAAGAAAGATGTAAAGAAAAAATGAAATCAACTTAAAATGAAGAGTAAGAAAGGACATAAAAATAAAAGGATAAATGAAGAATGAAATAGAAACTGTAGAAAATAAAAGATAAAATAAGAAGAAAAATAAAAGGAAGATGAATACAGAAACAAACGAAAAATGAGGTAATGAGCGAAGAAATTGGTAACTAGTGAAACGCAGCACACCGCATGGTAGCAGAAGCAGCATAAGAAAGACACCAATAAATCTATGACAAAACGTAGAATAATATAAAGGAAAGGCCTGCAGAAAGAAAAAGAAAGACAAAACCAATAACAGTAGAGAAATAGAACACGAAAGAATGAAAAAAGTAAAGCAAATGGATTAAGTGAATACAATCAGTTTGACTGAATCGCATCCATGTTAAGAGCCACTAATAATTAGTTAAATAAATGGCTTGGATTTAGTCAGAGTAGCGGCTTGGCTTGGAAAGCTGCAGCATTGCAATAGTCTCCTTTGCTGGAATAATCATGCATTCTGGGTCGGTGGAGTTATGGTGACCACACTTCCGTAGCACATACGCCAACATTTGAAACTGGTTCACAGAGAAGTCGGGCGAATGAAAGAAGTGAGTGTCTTCAGGCAGCCTGTTCCTTTTATACACCATTACCATATGGCCGTATAGATGGAACAGCTTTAAGAGCAGGGCATGGTAATGACAGCCTGCTATCCCAATACAGAGGCCTGCAAGACCTCCAAATAAGGACAGCTGGCAGCTATCACTGGAACCAATGGACAGGAGGAGGGGCTGTATCTGGTTTTCGTTTTCTTTCCAATTTCACCACAAAATAGCTTGGAATTTCTCGTCAGGGTTCCACATTTTCGAAGTTCTTTGCAAGTTAAAAAGGAGATTGGGCACATTTTGGACGAGGGTCAAAGTCGATGACTTCACAAGATTGTTATGTTTCCTTAAAATAATATTGTACTCGTTGCATCTGTGAAATGTTAGGATTCACACAAAAAATGGAAAATTAAGAAATGATGGCACTGCTAGCTGTAGGAATGCATGTCTGGTGTAATCCCCCATAGAAGGTAAAAGCTCTTTTGTGTATATCTGGCCGGCATAGTTTGAGTGCCATCTTCTTGCAGTGCCTGCTATGATCTTGCAGGAAATAGTGAAAGTAGATGCTTTGCAGGATATTATTGATGATATGAACTGTTACAAGGAGATTTGCTACAGCGAATGAAGCAAATAGATTTTCTTCTCCCTCTATTCCAATTTATGTTCGATACATTCTTGTAAGTAGTCAGTTGTTCTTCTGTGAAGAAAGTCAATTTTTAGTGGTGTCGAACTGGTATCTTTCTTGGCCATTAGATTCAAACAATCAACAAAGTGCCTCAAAAGATTTCAATGTAATTGTCTCATTTATGAACAACAAAGAAATTCAGTTACATATAATTAGTTGGTGGCAAAATCAATTTCCAACACTTTTGCTTAATGAACAATTATGTTTTCTAATTTTTGCACAAATAAAAGACGTTTTTTTGCTCAAAGACAAAAGTAAAAGAGGGTACTTAAAAGGTTGGAGACAGGGAATATATACTAAAGCTAAAAAGCATAGCTGTTCAGTAGACAGTGAGTTTCTTCCACTTGTGGCCAAGCGCTTATGCTCTTGACATGATCCTTTTAATCCCTTTATTTTTAGACTTAGGGTTAAAACGGATGGCTGATCTAATTATTCTACGACCTTTGTTGTATTGGGTGAGGCTATGGATAGTCCCCGAATTGGTCATATACAAGTCCTTACTTCTAGAATTGCTAAAATGTTCTAATTCTACCTCTATCCCATGGATCAAACATGTATCCAGCTGGTTTTGCACATTGGGACTGAGAGATTTATGGGAGAACCCTCATCAACTTGAGAAATCCCATGTAAAAGTATTGAAGGGAGCCTATTGGTCTTACATACGGAACAACTATATTTCCCGCAAATCTAGTGGTCGTTTAGCCAATCTTTTCCTTGATTTTAAATGGTACCCGGAATATGAATTATACCTAGATACAATACCTGACCTATTAGGCAAAGGACTGTATGCCAGATTCCGCTTTGGAACATTACCATTAATGGCCTTGACGAGCAGATGGGGATCCAATTCAACGTCTGATACTTGTCCTGTGTGTGGTAATTCCCCTGAAACAGTAGAGCATTTTATGTTTTTCTGTCCTGCTTATTTAACTCCAAGGTCTAAATGGATCCATAACATTTGTCGGGAACTGAAGTTAAGAAAATGTGCTTTAGCTTTGAAGATTCTAAAAAGTCACAATTCAAGTGTGTTAATTTTTGCTGTAAGCAAGTTTTTAGTAGCGGCATGGCGTATACGTAACTTTTATCTATAATGATTTTAACATTTTAACTGTTTCTAAGCTCGGGTAGAATGGATTTTACTCTCTTTCTTAAATTTGGTTTATGGTAGATTTGTATTGTTCTATTATGATGATTATTTATTTTGTATTGTATTGCTTCGATGGTCCGTTGGCCGAATAAAGCTTGTGTGGAAACTGTGATCCTTTTCTTTATTTTATTTTCTTCTTCAAAGACAACTTTGTAATGGGTGATAAGAGGGATATACAATATCACAATTTCTGCTCATCATCTCAGCTCATATATAGTATTAAACAGCAAGGAAAGAATTTAAAAGCCCCTTGGAAGGACAGTACAATGGAGATCAGGGTGGGGGTTAAATTGTAGGGACAAATTAAGATGAAAGGATGGTAGGCTGGAAGGCTGACTAGCCTCTGGTGCGAAACCAAGGAAGCCTGTAGGTGGTATTGCATTCCACAGATGTCACAGGAGGTGAATAGTCTGGAATGCAGTGGTAGTTTCCTTTATAGTTTGGTATTGAAGAGCACAAGGTGTATCTGTGTTTTGCTGCCCTACTAGAGATTGCTTTCGCTGTAACCAATACTTTAACATATATAAAAAGAGCATTGGGTCTGCCCCTTACTCATGAGTGGATATTTTTCAGTTCTCTGCTCTCGATTCAATCACGTTCCTCCCTATTCTTTTTTTCTACTCTGAAATATTTTGGTTTAACCCTGTTTTTTTGATTTTTTGAGCCAGGGACTAATTGGCCAGTACAGTAGCATTCATCTTCCATCTCGTCAACAAAGGTATATCGGAATCCTGAGCCCTTGCAATGTTGGGGTACAGCAACCATTCGAGGTGGGCAAGCCAACAAATCTCACATGAGAGCCAAACCAGAGCCGATCCTACTATTAGGACAGCAGTGCTCCTCTGCTACCTCATTAACAAAGGCATACCAGGAAACCTGAGTCCTTGCAATGTTGTGGGACACCCACTGTTAGAGCCAACAAATTAACAGGGAGAGCCGAAACAGAGCCAATCCAAGTGTGGGCTCTGGCTATTAGAGCCTGCACATGCGTCAAGACGGTTAGAACATTTGGCATATAAATCATGCAACAAACATCATGTAAAAATATATTAGTCTTCAAAATTCAAATAAGTGTACTTCTTCAATATGTTTCACCTTACTGCATCTGATTACATCACTGCACTGAGAAGTATTTGTAAGTGAAAGTTTTCATACATTTGATTTTTCTTAGTTTTACATAGCGCAAACCTTGGCCAAAGACATAAACGCATTTCGCAACAGACATGCTACACTTTTTTTTTCTGCACAGGGAGTTTTGCCAGGATTTAAAGGGCGCTGAGACAAGGCCAGATTCAAACCGGACACCTGTTAGAAAATGGGTCATTAATTGTGTGGCCACATTTGTCCTCCACTCAGAACCAAACACCCTATTGTAGTGCTTGACTCTCAAAGGGTAATGAAGTGGAGCAGTCCAAGGCCTACTTAAGGAAGGTGGTGTGGGCTAGCAATCCATATTCACAGATATTCAGTAATGACACTCAACAAATGATTGTCCCGCCTGTGCTTTTTTCTTTGAAAAAGGAAAATGTACATTTATTAGACACACACTACTCAGTACTATGCAGCAATTTACAAATACACATAAGCGGATGGAAATGCTTCTTGGTGACATTGCGCAATCAATCTTACCCTTCTCAAAGGGAGGTCCAGATCAACAAACTGCATGTCAAAATAGATACTTGTGTGAAAATGCAGTAATGGAATATGCTTTTAGTATGATCAATAAAGCATGTATACCTTTGAACATGAATGGTTTTCAGCGACACTATTTCATTAAAGCATTCACCAAAGCTATACATGTCTCAGCAATCTGTGTACTAAGCACAACTTTTAACATGAATAACACAAAGTAAACATGCCTCTAAAGGACATCACATTTATAAGTATAACACTGCAGTTATATCACGTCTCCCCTAATGGGTGTTTGCAATATACACTTGAAATAACCTTTAGCATTATATGTCACAATTCCACGTAGCCCCTAAAGGGCATCACCTTTATAAACACAACACGTGTAATTAAAGCTTTTCACCTCTAGAGGGCATTTGTGCAACCAGAGAACTTTTATTGACTAGCTTTAGGCCACAAACATTGCAGCTATAGACTCCACTCCAAGAGGGCGTCGCACTCCCAGCTGCAAAGCAAAAGCTCCAGCCTGGAGTGTGCTTAAAAATCCATAAAACCCTTCAGTGGTTATCCTTTTAGGGTGTGGACTCTGGAATTTTTTTGGGGCAGGAGGCTGTGCTACTCCTGCAGCTCCACCTGCACTTTTGCTACTTTTTGGTGGTGACCCCGCTCTCCTGGTGACACCACACATCAAAAATAAGTGTTTTCCATATGAAAGTGTGGCCAAGCCTCTCAGGGCATTATGGGGTGCTCCTTGCGCGGTTTTATGAATTTTATAGCAGCGGTTCTCCCACTGTGCCAGGAAGAGCCGCTCTTCATTCTCCTTCATTTTCCTTGTTTTTGTTTTTCTTCTTTTCAGTGGGACCAGGCGGCATCGCGCCGCTGGACCGTTTCTGCTTGGTTGGGGTGATTGGCCCCAACTGATCACCCTGCTGGGTCCCACATTACAGGGCAGCCTCTGGAGCCCACCCAGACTGCCCTGAACTGGCTTCCGATGCAGACTGCACTCCTGTGTGCACCTGCAGAAGCCAGCAGTCTTTTTCATGTCTGCCCTGCTGACAGGCGCGCACAGTGTGGCTGGCCTTCCTGCTCCCTCAGACACGGGTGCGGGGAAGGCTGGCCATGCGGGTGGAATGCAGAAGCATCCCTCTCCTCCTTGCAAACATCGGGGACCAGGGATGGAGTCCTGGGCCCCTCCCTCTCAGCAGGAGGGGGTGCAACAGTGCTCACTCGTGAATCTTCTTCATGGGGTCCAGGAATGGGGTCCTGGGCATCTTCCTTGTGCACGAGGGGGCATGACCATGCTACCTCACTATCCTTGGCGTCATGGGGCCCAGGGATGGGGCCCTGGACCTGCTGCTCACATTGCGAGGGAACGTGACAGTGCTCTCTTGTTAGTATTCTTCTTGGGACAGCCCACGGACCCTGCCCACCCTGGGGGCAAGGTGGAAAATGGCAGCAGAGCTCCAGGAGCTTTGCCGCCAGTGCAGAAAGAGTTTAAAGGTAGCAAACATCCCCAGGGCATATCTCGGGACCCATTGGGCCGATTTTGATGCTGTTGATCTCGTTTTCCTCCTGGTGGTGAGCCACCTTGAGCACTTTCCTCAGGCCGCCTGGCCCAAAAGGTGACTAACCTTGCAAGGGGCTGGTTTCACTGGCTCCCTGCACCAGCTTTTCACTTTGCTTTACCTCTGGGTTTCCCCTTCTCCTTGCACAAAAGCCCAGTCTTTCCTCCAACTGGTCCTCAGGGGATGTAAGGAGACCAGCTTCCCTGGTCCTGGGGGAGTGCCCCACTGGTCCCGAGGTCAATCAGGGCCAGATTCCTTGGGACATATGGAAGTCTGGGGGTTCCTTCTTCCAATTGTCCATGGCGGCTGCCTGCCTCTAGTTCCATTGTTCCGCAGAAAAGCACAACCAAGAGTAGCTCTCTCCTCTGAGCAACACCCTTTCAGTGGGGGCAGGAATGCCAACCAGGCTGCACCTCTGACCTATCCTGGGGTGCCAGATCACCTCTCTGCCCCTGTCCCAACATCCCTGCACAGTCTTCTGGAATAGCTCAAAATGGTGTCACTCTTGAGTCATTTGCCACCTGTGCTCTGGGGTATCAGCTCCACCCCTCGCTGACATCACTACTAGGGCCTTCCCCAGCTTATCTTCAAAGTAGTCCTTCTCCTGGTTTGGCTCCAGAGGTCTGTACTCCCTCCTTTGTTTAGTGGCCTGGGGCAGGCCCTTTTCCTGGCACAGGATAACAGCTGGCTGATTGATGTAAAGCAGTCCGACCCACCCCTTTCCTTCTCAGGAGCTGACTTAGGCAATGCTAATTTCTCCTTTTGTGGGAGGAGGCCTTTGTTCCTGCAGCTGGAGAGATAAATAATTTACCCAGCCCAGCAGGGTGAGAAAAGGCCTGTCTCCGACCCTGAGGTGATCTAGAGAAATATGACATAACTATTTGACCCATATGCTGTACATATTTGTCTTTGGAATTGTTTTTTCAGACAAGTTGCACTGCACATCGGTACACCTCTGAAGTTTGTAGACCAAAGGGGAGTGGAGCTGAGCCCTAAGGCAGCCTTACCTTTAAGTGTATAATGGAGTGTCACTGCAGACAAGACAGTAAACTGACTTTCCCGATCTGTGTACACCTACAGTCTATCCCAGGTCAATACCCAACCCTGCATAGTCCCTTCTGAACCAGGCTAAATGTGCACAGTTTCGTCGCTGTGCACGCCAGGAGTCTCCCACGCATAGCCCTCATACGCATGTACATGCATGTGCACAAATGTTCACATGTAGCCAGCCAAGTGACTATTAACCTTTGCGGTGCCACAGCGGCCTTATCTTAAAAGGTGGACACTGGCAGTAAACATGTGCAGTCCATTTTACCATGAGTTTACTGTTGGTGAGTCCCAGGTTATGAGGACCCACCACAGTAAAATGCCTAAAATCTGGTGATCAAAAAACTAATAATCTGGGCAGATTAGATAGTGAGAACTGCCTTCTCACATCTCTACATGCTGCAGGGCTGTCAGCTGTAGTCACTAGACCCCTCACCTTGTGAAAGCTTAGATATTTTGGGCTTGATGTTCCAGGAGAGCCTGGCTCAAGCTTTTCTGTGGCTCACTCACCTCTACCTGCCATTCTGAGTGACTACTTTTGGCCCAAGATCTTTATATTATATCTATGAAGAGGCCTTACACAAGTCCTCAATGTAGACACCTGCATGGTGGAACTCCCACTTGGCTCCTCACCACTTTATACAGGGTACCCATTATTATGTGTTACATCAGTGCTAATAAATAAATATAACTGACTGTTGTTAAAACACATCACATATGGCCCTTTTATGAGGCGAAGGAAGACTCCAAATCACATTTCAGCTACAGTGACAAACATCTCTGCACCAGAAGTGTGCACTCCTGTGTTCTAATCTTCAATGTTTTTGAGAACCAATTGATTAAAGCTAATAGTATGAAGTAGGACTAATGCAAGCAATGATTGGACAGCATGGCGGCAACAAGCAGCAAAGTGATGGAAGGAATGGTTGACTTAATTGCAGCAACTGAAAATCAACCAAGCTTAATTCTAGGCCATCCTATTTTGCCTACTGTGCTACTCCCAGTCAAACAAGATTTGCGATAAACATAGCTAATGATCCGTGTCGGTATCCAGGTGCAGGGAATCCTTCTCTGGAAGTATGGCTCAGTTGAACAACCAAGCCTTGAGTCCTTTCCTGAATTCCAGCAGAGAGGGTGAGTGTGGGAAGCTGGCTATCTATGTTGTGTACCAAATCTAGGGGTGCACTTCACAGATAGTACAGGTGACCCTTATTGGTTTACAGGGGTAAAAGTGACAATCCCAACAGCTCTGTTTTGTGGCAGTGTGGGCGAGAAGTTGAACACACAGAGTCAATAAATGAGACACACACTCAAGAAGGAACTCAAGACAAATTGTTTAGAAAATGAGTTACTTGGTTTATATTATGCTTAAAATCCAGAACATGTTTTAGAGAATAAGTGTTGTTGCAGTTTTAGGAAGATTTGCAAGTAAGTAACACTTTTACCCAAAAGCACTTTTATGCTGTAAAGATTTAAAGGTACTGTTACTTCATGGGAGTCCTTGCAATCAGTTATCATGCTTCCCTGTACTTAGTAGGATGCTAGAGGTGTGAAGTCACAAATAACAGTTGCGTTTTACCTGCCGTGGGCATCAGGGTGCAGTACTGCTAGTTGAGTCAGGTTCTTGTGCACATCACGCTTTGCAATGAGGGAGGGGGCCACCTAGAAAGAGAGTGCAAGGAGGGACTTGGAGACAAGTCCGGGAGCTCCCAACAGGGGGCTTGGTCTGTGGGGGGTCCTGGGAGCAGGGAGAAACCAGTAGAAGTTGTGGACCCAGGCTGGGGCGTCCGGGTGCAGAGAATCTTTAGAGGTGGGGCTTCTGCATCAAGATGCGCACTGTTCTTTGGGTGACCTGCAGTGGGAGTGACAAAACAAAGCAGCTGGACAACTGAAAAGGATGTCCTCTGCAATGCTGAAGTCACTGGTCACCAGGTCTTCGAATGCACTGGTGGAGTCCAGGTTGGGCTTCAACAATACTTGGTTGGTGCAAGGGGTCCAGTACCGCAGGTATTGGCGCAGGTCGGCTCCGGTTGGTCCTGATGTCTTCTCAATTGGGGGGAAGATGGGACTGGTCTCTTCTACAAAGCTGACCTACTCCTGAATGGCTGCTGCATCAGTGAACTGGGCGTTCCAGTTGGTGTTTGCAGGAAGCAGGGAAGTGGCTCCTCCACTCCAAGGGAGATGCTGACGGGCTAGTGAAGTGCTGGAGAACCTCTGAGACTTTTGGATTCACCACAGCTGCAGGACAAGTTGTGATGTTGCGATTGTCGGGACAGGAGCAGATAGGTAGGCAGGGTTTTGCGACAAACGGTTACCAGTCAGCCACAGTTCACGCTCTTCCGGTTCTTCCGTGTTCTCTTCTCCTTTGTGTCAGACAGATCTGTTCTTCTGGTGGGGGTGGGGTACCTAAATACTTTATTTAGGGGCATTTTGGGGGAGTGTAGAGTAGTAGCCAATGGCCTACTTCTCCTTGGGGTGACTACACCCCTATAGGACTACTTCTTGTGTGGAGTGGGCATACCCCTATGCCAGAAGGCCTAGTTCCACCAAAAAGAAGATGGTGGAACCCTTCCTCGAGTGTACACTTTGGGAAGCCCACCATAGGGGTGTGGCTAGCCCAAGGGTGGTACACACCTGTTGACTAACTACTTTCCTGCCAGTCCTGGTGCCAAGTGGGCCTCAGCCAGGGGCTGGCTACACCCAGGTATGGGGAACCTGGGGGTTGCATACCAAAGGTGGCAGAGCCTTTAAAGTCCCTGGCCTTTGTATGCTGATTTGCTTGCCATCCTGCTGGATAAAGCAGGCTTTGTTTCTGGCCTCTGAGAACATGGGCTTTCACCTCCAAGGGGTCAGAAATCTGTCTGTGGTGGCAGGCTGGTCAGGACCAATCAGCCAACACACTCAGAAACTTGGGGTTCAGGGGGCACTTCTAAGGTGCCCTCTGGGTGCAAGTCATAATAAATCTGAGGCCGGCATCAGCCTGGATTTATTAAGATGAGGTGTTTGATACTAAACACCAGTGGTTTCATTGAAGCTCACTTGCAATGCTCAGCAATGGGGCTGTGCATCGCAGGGTCATGTCTGCCTGTGCAGATAGGACCACACATCAAATATAATGCACCATGCCCTAAGGCTCAAAGGCTCAAAGGCCTGCTGTAGGGTTGACTTACATATACTTAGATGCAGTGACTGAGGCATATCACACAATGGGTGCGCCATATTGTGTTTTCGCCTGGCTTGCACCAGGACACACAGACTGCAATGGCAGCTGCATGCATCTTGTTTTGGGGTTCCCCTGAGGGTGGCACAATACGTGCTGCAGCCCTTAGGGGCTCTCTCCCCTACCCAGGCGTACTTTCTACTAGGGAGTTACAAGGGTAGAGGAGTGTGTACACATCGTTACCTGTTTTTAGGGAAAGAGCACTGACACTAGGGACCTGTTTAGCAAGGACCCAGTGCACCTCAGTCAAAAACCCTCAGTACCAGTGAGCAAAAAGTGGGGGTGACCATGTCCAAAAGGGGCACATTACTACAGGGAGGTCTGTAGGTGAAGAGGGAGGTCATTCCAGAACTTGACCAAGAGGTAGGAGAAGGAACAACCTTCGGTGTAGCTTTGATGAATGGGAGGGATGTGAGCCAGATAAAGGGAGGCAGAGCGCAGGTGTCTGGAGGGTTGGTGGAAGTTCAGGCAGTGGTTGATGTATGCTGGTACTTGGTTGTGCAGGGCTTTGTAGGTGTGGATTGGTATCTTGAAATTACATATTTTCTAAATGGGGAGCCAGTGGAGTTTCCTGAGGTGGGGAGTGATGTGGGTCCACTTGGAGAGGTTGAGGATGAGACTGGATGCAGGGTTCTGTATGGTCTGTAGTCTCATCAGAAGGTGCGAGTTGATTACTGCATAAAGTGCTCTGCCGAAGTCCAGGCGGCTGGTGACTAGGTCTTGAGTCACAGTTCGTCTGGTGTTGATGGGGAGCTATTTGAAGATCTTGCTGGGCATGCGAAGATTGAGGAAGCAGACAGAGGAGACCTCTTTAATCTGGTTTTTCATGGTGAGTTTGCTGTCCAGGATGATGCTGAGGTTGCAGGCATAGTCTGTCGGCGTGGGTGTGGGTCCTATTTCAGAAGGCCACAAGGAGCCATTCCACAGGGAGGTGTTGTTGCTGATCATCAATACTACTGTTCTGTCTGTGTTGAGTTTCAGACAGTTGTCTTTCATCCAGTGGTGATAATCGCCATGCATTTGTGGAAGTTGGCCCTTGTAATAGAGGGCTCTTCTGATAACGAAAGGATGAGCTGGATGTTGTTGGTGTGGAATATGATGTTTAGCCAATGGGTTCTGAGAATGTTGGCCAGGGGGTCATGTAGGGTTTGAACTGGGTGGGGCTGAGGGATGAACCTTGAGGACACTGCAGATGATGTTCTTGTTTTCGAAGGTGAAGGGAGGAAGGAGGATTCTCTGGGTTCGATGTCCAGAAGATTGTAGTACTCCAGGTGTTCTGTGAGTTGGCGGTTGGTAGCTTTTTCAAGGACCTTGGCAGGAAAGGGAAGCAGAGAGACGGGGTGGTAGTTCTTGAGTTTGTTGGGGTCAGCGGGCAGTTTTTGAGGGGAGGTTTGAGTTTGACGTGTAGAGACCAGCCAAATTAGCATCATTCTTGGTCTTGCTCCAAGTCCAGCCCAGTTTCTTCCCTACTGATGCCTGGTCAGTGAGGAATAGCTTCAGTCTTGTGGCACAGTAGGCACTGGATGCATATCTGGGCATACTGGTTGCACTTAAGGAATCTACTGCAACAACAAAGTGATGGAAGGAGTACATGAACTAATCTCAGTCAACGGTTATTGTTGTAAAATGGCCCTTTCTGCAGGATTATCTCCAAACTGTTTAACTTCCTCCTCCTATTTTTGTTGAATTTATTTTGTTGGCATTAGGGCTCTGTGCACTATATCACTGCTAACTAGTGCCAAAGTGCTTGTGCTCTCTCCTTAAAACATGGTAATATTGGTTTATCCCCAATTGGCATATTTAATGTATTCATAAATCCCTAGTAACGTGCACTACAAGTGCCCAGGACCTATAAATGAACTGCTTCTAGTGGGCCTGTATCACTGATTGTGCCACTGACTTAGGTAACCCTCTAACCATAGCACCGCCCTGCCATTGCAGAGCCTGTATGTGCAAATAACCCTTCTGCCATGTCCAAACCTTGCTTTAAATGTATCTAAGTCACCTCTAGGGTAGGCCCTGAACAGCCCAGAGGGGAGAGTGGAATGTATTTAAAACGCAATACATGTATGTTTTAGCTTTACATGCCCTGGTAGTGAAAAACCCTCAAATGTGTTTTTCACTACTGCAAGGCCAGTCTCTCCCATAGGATATCATTGGAGTTGCCATATTACAATTTATAAGCATCATTTCCAAATGGGAAAAGATAATTCTTTAGGGTTTGGTGTCTCTGGAATCACAATTTAAATCCTAACTGATGGTAAAGTTGGGCCTTAAATTGCAATTATGAAATGCCACTTTTAGAAAGTTGGCATTTTCTTACTTTAGCCATTTGGTGCCTGCTGTCTGTCTTTGATCACAAGTCTAGGGTGTGTGGTAGCTGGGCTTTGTGTTTCCCCCTATACAGCCACACACAATGGGAGCTTATGTGTGACTTGATGGCCATCCTGGCAGGATGGTACAGAGGAGCTGGACCCAGCCTCTCTTACCCCTGAATAGGCTGTGCCCTGTCCCAATACAAAGGGCTGCACACTCCCCTGTAGTGAGTGTGAAGCCAGGGCAGGAAAGGGCAGGGCCTTGGTGTACTCCAAAGTTCTGTCTTTGAAGTCTCCCCCACTTCAAAGGGACCGGTGGGTATAAGAACTGGACCTCAGGCACTGCCACCACAGTACATTTCTGGAACTGTGGCTACTCTGCAGGAAGAAGGACTGCTGTGCTGCTAAAGGACTGCCACTCTGCTGGACTCCCGCTTTGTTTTGCTGACCTCCTGGCCTGCTGGCCTCTGCCTGGGTGTGAAGGACTGGACCTGCATCACTTGACCCCAGAACCCAGAGGGACTCCAAGGGTTAGTTGGCTGGCCTCCTAATCCGGAGTCTCAGGTACATAAAAATACTTCCAACCATCCTACTTTTGCACCTGGTCTAGGCCATCTGTGAGTCCACCCTGCCAAGTTAGACTACCCCAGCCCTGGACCCTTGGAAGTGAGCCAAAGATGCTTCCCAGCGGAACCAGTGCATCCTATCTGCTGAATGATGCACCCCCAAGCAGAACTGATACATCTCCTTGGCTGAGCGGCGTATTCTTGAGCAGAACTGATGTATTGCCGCTGCTGCGTAGATTGGACACATCGCAAAAGACTCGCAATTCCTCATCTGGGTCTGGTGTATCATCCTCAGAACCACTCCTGCACGATGCTTTTCCCAGCGCAAGCTCCTCTCATCTCCTGTCAATGGCAGCCTTGACAATGATGCCCAAACTCCACATTGCAGCCCCCCGCCACAACACGGAACTGACACATTACCTAGGCTGTTTGGTGCATCTTCGATGCAACTTCACTCATTGCTCGGCACCCCAGATCTAAGGTACTTTATTTAGAGAGCCTAACTGGCTACCTCTAGTGGGCCTGCGCTCCATGGTGGTCAGCTGTAACATGTGACTTTGTCCAGGTCCGGCGCAACCATATATCTCTGATAGCGCTTTTTGTTTCTTGGTGCTATTTTACTTAAAAATTTGAAATTCAATATGTCCAGTTCTATCTATTGGATTTTTGTTGTTTGGTCTTGTTTTATTGATTATATTCAGATAATTTTTTATAACCTGGTGTGGAATCTTTTTGTGTGGTGTTTTCACTGTTTTACTGTTTGAAGTACACAAATACTTAACACAATGCCTCTAAATTAAGCCTCACTACCCTGTGCCAAGCTACCAGAGGGTGAGCAAAGGTTAACTTAGGGTTTGCTTGTACCTAACCCTGACTAGGATTGTGGTTGGGTCTTGACTAAGGCTCACACCCCATTCAACCAACAACCCACTTTCTAACAGTTACTAGTTGGGCTTCATTCCAGTCCATTCTTTCTTTTCGTCCAGGCATGGGTCTTGTGCTCATTGTGCCATAGGTATCGAGCTATACCTAAAAAATGAGGCCTTAACCAGTTTGGGGTTGCTTGCATTCCCATCTGGAGGGGTTGTGCATTTCGAGCTGGACTGTTCCTGTCGAGGCAAATGATTTGTATATTACCGGTCCCTGTCTAGTGTGGAAGAATAGATAAAAACAATGGACTGGAACCCGACCCAGAGTAATTACCAGTGACTGAAATGTATTCAAGTTTTCATTGTTGGTCCTGCATACCATTATACCTCAATATCGCAGCCATGGCATTTAGGAGAAAAATATGGACAGTTAAGTGTGTATAGGTTTTCTATACTTAACTCTTTATCAGTGTATCTTGACAATATCTTCAAGGTAATTAGATGTGGATTTAAGAATAGTAAGTCTATACTTAGCTATATGCACTTACCTTTCAATATTTTGTTCCTCGATATTTTGGCTACAATATGAAAGGTATGACAACATTCTCTACTCAGTATTCCAGTCTACAACCAAGCATTCCACCCATCATATTTTGGTCTTTCTTTTAACAACAGGATGTGCATGACTTCGCAGCCTAAAGAGGTCTCAGTTCAGTTCTGCTTGCTATGCTGTTCCTATTGTGCTAGGCAGAATTGATGCAAGTTTAAGTTTGATGTGGGGGTGGGCATTGCCAGCAAAGTCCAGTTTTACCAAATATACTGTCCCGTACGCAGTGGAGCCTGGTGGATTATGAAAGTTGTGGAGCCCAAAAGCACTATTCAGCAGTCTGCATCAGTCCTTGCTAACCCCCGGGCCAGGCTTTCAGGTGGCACAAAAGCAGACATGCATGCACACAAAATTACAAGCATTCAGAGAAAGACATTCACACATAGATACAGATGCACTCCCCAACACACAGGCAAACACACACAGACTTTTAAACACGAAAGCTGACCTGCGGCAGGCCTACGATTTATGATTTCTGTCTGTAGCAACCAAAGGTAGACCCACAAGCTTCCACCAAATCAGAAGCTGGAATGCGGTTGAAGGTACTGAGGGAGCCCTTTTTTCCTCTATTCCAGCTTCCAATATGGCAAGAGGGCGTGTGATTGACAAGCCCTGAAGCTACCTGCTATACTGCACTGCGTGATGCTAGTGCAGCCTGTCAGATATGTATTGTGTATGTGTGACGCCGGGCTGTAAAAGACTCCATCGGACACATACCCAATACAGGCAGTTGTGCCCTCTTCTGCTGCCAACCTGACATTAGGGGAGGGGTTGTGCATTTCGAGCTGGACTGTTCCTGACGAATAGCTTTTACATGGAAACATACGATCTGTGGGATTGTTTTCATGTAGAAACTGTAAAATGCCCAGCTGTAGTGGCAGAGAGAGGCAGTGGGACGACGCCATGGTGCCCCCTATATGCAGCCGCTGCTGCAATTACCTCTGCTAATTCTCAGGACAGTGTCCTGTTAGTGGGTGTGTATCACTTCATTTGCTTAGTTTGCCTTTGCGTTAAATTATCTTGCTACACGTTTAATCAAATTATTTAAGCATGCATTTTAATTGTGCGAACTCAAGCTGAAGGTATTGGAGCTCTTTACGTAAGCATCAGGTACATTATACAGGGAAATACTTAAAAAAAATAATGTAGGCATGAATAAGTGATTTGCCCATATGCACAGTATGTTGAACCGTCGCCCAAGTCCCGTGCCTTTAACGCCACCTTCTCCCCCCAGTGCGTTTTATTCGCCCTAAGTGCCTAAATGTGATAATAAGAGTGATGTATCTCCTTACATGCCAACATTTTAGAAGAGGAAGGTGGGAGATTTAAAAATAAATAATAGGGAAAATGTGTTTCGTCAATTGACTTCTATTGAAGGAGAGGCAATTTCGGGCCTTTTGGTATGTATCACAGGCACGCTGGTCCTACTGTCTGCCTCATCCCGCCCTCACCCACCCGTCCCTCTCCCTTCCCTGATCGTAAGATTGAGTCTCACACTCAAGCATTCGTGAGGTTGGCAGCGTCTTTGCCTGTCACCGTACGTAATAATCTTTCAAATTACTTTAGAATTATCACTGCTTGTTCTGTATTTCTTAAGAAACAAAATCCTCTCTTCCGCATAGCACTGCCGTTTCTCTGGTAGGCTGATTTCTATTGAGCAGCGGAGCCTTGCCAAGTGAGACTCCCATGTTTGTATTCCGCTTACAATTATTTGATCTTTTTGTTCATTTCCACAGGTGCTTGGTTTAAATGCACTTCTATTTGTTTATCATAACCAGGACAAAGGACCGATATTGCTTAACAATTTGCATTGTTTAACATCACCAGACAGGCTTTAGAATGTGGTTGAACAGGGTGCCATATGGCACGCTCGGTGGCGCATTCCACATTCCATCTTTTGTCCTTGTGGGAGGTGTTTTAGTGACAGCAGCGAAACCTGCATTCCTGCATTTATCCAGAGCAAAGATATGCTGAGCTTGACAGCTGGGGCAATACCAGGGACGCTGCCAGCACAGAAGGAAAATAAATTCTCACGTTCCACTTGTTCTCCAGCGACACTAGATCAGGCACTGAACTGGTGCAGCTGCAATGACGGCACGAGCGCCCCCTGGGGACAGTGAGATGCAAGGACGTCAAGATGTAGAAGCGCAAGAAAGGGGCAGACGGAAGCTTTATTAGAACGGGTTGAGTTTTTTTTTTTTTGGGGGGGGGGGCGGGGGTGTTCGTTCTGTACACTTGTTCTCCGCGCTCCTGGAAATGCGTGTTTTCCACAAAGTTGTTACTAAGCTGACCGACCATGAAGAACCCCTCCATCCTCCACTTTGTTCTCGTGCGTTCTTCATAGAAAGCGTTTTTTTGTGCTCATTTGTGCGCTGACTGGTGTCTCGCGACAGATACAAGCCACCCTGCAGTTCTAGGAAGGCTGGCTCTATCCGGTAGGCCAGGCCCTTCCATGGGATACTCCTTGCCCTTCCAGAGCCTGTTTACAACTCGACATACTTCTGATTTTTTTAATGCTTCGATTGACCTGAGGCCTGCGCTCTGTGCCTAATCACTTGCAATACACGAACCGACAATGACTTTACACTACTTCAGGAGTCTGGGTAAAGGTCTGAATCAGCATGGACCGCAGCTGCTGTCCCCACACCCATCCCCATCAAGAGCACAGTATTCTGTAACATTCCCACCACTACCAAAGACAGAAAGCTGCTCCTACAACACCAAAAAGAGACACTGGTACAGGTGAAACAGTCTATGGCAGACGGTGTTTGTCCTTCTCAATAATAAATACATAAAAAAGTTAATGATTAAATGTTTTATTTTCTTAGTGCAGTGAGACTGTTCATGGAACTTGGCGCTATTCAAAAATAAATTATACATAATCTGAACAAAAGAAATGTCTCACCCTGCCAACCTGTTAACTAAGGAGTGTTTTATAGTTCATGCCTCTCAATGCACGACGTGCATGTGCAGGTATTTGGGGTTATGTGTCATTACTGTGCCTTCTGCAGGCACTTTTGTGGAACCTGTAGGACAGAGGTTTCAATTCTGAGAGTGGTATCTCAGACTTCCATAAGTATCATTGGAGTTGAATAATAGGTATACTTGTTCAGTGTAACTAAATGGCAAAATCTACAGTTACCTAAGGGCCATTAGGTGTCTTTGAGTGGCTTAGTAAATCCCACTTAAGGGATTGCGTTGCCTTGATTGATGCAAGGGCAACACAAGTCCTTAGTAAATCTGGCCCTATGATTCTAGAATTTGAATTGAGCCGCTTACTGAGTTGAAGAACGGTGTTAACTCCGTTTTCCAAAATATTGGGAATGCTTCAATGCGTCCATAGGAATTGTTTTTGGAATTGGGGCCATGGAGGCACCCATACTTTGATTAATTGACAGTACACATAATTCAACCCACAAGAGTTTGGGTATCAGTGCATTCCAGCCCAGAGAGCATAGCCAAAAATCACTTTACTCCAGAGGGACATGATGGCTAGGACACAGTTTAACTTCTGACTATGGCATAGGCAAATAATCACAGAAAGTATTAGGAATGACAAGCCACCCAGTACAAATTACAATAGTAGTCAAAGCTCAACAATCACAATTCACATCAAGAGTAATAGCTCCTCCAACCTCAGGAAACATGAGTGGTCAGAGATGTTTGTATACCGCAAATGGCAAGAAGAGGCATAGCCGAATCCACAAGACATGCAGTTAAAAGTCATACCTTGATCAGACGCAGTCAAAATTGAGTCAGGCCCCTCACTCACTACATGTCTTCACAAATCAACCCCATGATGAACAACTTGCAGTGAGGGGTGATTGCTTTGTCCACCACATAAAATAGAAATATTTATTATCCCAATCAAAAGAAAGTCAACCCAGAGTTAGCATGAGGTTCCAAAGTCCCACCACCACAAATTGCATTAGTATTCATAGTTCGACTCTGGCAAATATCACTCTAAGACATATCACAGCTGACAAACTAACATCAACGTAAAAATGCTGACCACAGCAAGATATAAGAAGGCGATGACTTGCTCACCACATAATAGTGTTCGTCATTGCACCACCCACCACATGATATTACAAGTCAAAGCCACATCCACCTCATGACACCATAAGTCATAGTCCAGCCCACCACATCATCAGCGCTCCCAGGAGCATGAGTCCTGACCACACAGCCGTTGATGTCAGGAGTAACAGCGATCCTGCGATGGACAACCCTGATGCACTTTTTTGTGGAGGTTTAGGCAGCTAGGAGTAGAAATAGAATTTTCTTTTGACTCTGTGTGGCCTCATTCTACCTGGGCTAAGTAGTAAGTTCTCAGTAGCAGGAATCAAACACAGCTGCATGTATGGAGAGCGCTAGTACCCGTATCCTTTTAGTCCAGCTGTTCAGACATCTAGCAGTGAATAGACCTAGGAGCATACCTGATGAAGTTTCCTGCTCAAAACACTGTTCAGTTCCATTTGTGAACAATGTCCTGTTGAGAAAGTGTCGGACTTTAAATTAGTTTTTACAACTGCCTCATTTTCCATATTTATGTTAAGGGTTCGGTGGCTTTTATTTTTAAAATAGTTTTGTATTCAATTTAGGTACTGTTAGGAACATTATTATTTTTAATATTATTATTATTGTTTTCTTTATCCATCAATAAAATACAAATTAAATTTTTTGAACACCGTTATTAAAAAAAATAGCCAAATATTCATGACATGTCTCTGTATTTATAAGGATCAGATTAGCAGGGCCAAAATAGGCTTTCATCCTTCTTAGACAAGAATGGACTCGCATCTGTTATTTACAGCACTTACAAGCTGCAAAACGTCAAGTTACTAAGGATCGTATTAATTTTTAGGTTCAGCCTAGGCAACATGCATGCACTACCTGCAAGACCTGCTGTTTTCAGTAAACAGGCTTTGATCCTGCCTGCTGCTTACCATAGGTTGGCACTGTACAACTTTTTTGCAAGTTATGAAAGAGTGCATGGATTTGAGATTGTTATCTTTCTTCAGTTACAACAAACATGTTTACTTTCAATTATAAATGCCGGGCAAACACAGAGAATGTGAGCAAATGCATCTCTGCGGTAGGATCAAAAGCGACAGGCTGTTTCACTCTCTTACATTTCCATGTTCCCTCTCTTGCATTAAAAATGATCATAGTTCAAACTACTTAGCCCTCTCTGTCTTCCTATTATGTTCCGCTCTCACCCCTATCTATCCACCATGCCACATAATTCCACTACACAAATCCGCACAACACAATACCACACCACACAATTCCTCAAATAACAATTCTAATCCAAACCACATAATTCCACTCCACGCCACATTAATCCACTCTACTCCAAACCAAAACACGGGTAAAAGACATTGGCCCTCATTATGATATTGGCGGTGACTGTAAAAGTGGTGTTAATACCGCCAACAGCCTGGCGGTAATTACTGCCAAATTATGACCATAGTGGTGATACCTCCCATAGACAGGCAATGTACCACACCAACCGCCAGGGCGTGAACACCACTGACCACAGCTGTAGCCATCAATAGCCAGGCAGAAGGCAAGGTACAGTGCACCATATTATCACATAGCAAACCGCCAGGATTTCCGGGGTGGTACCAATGCCATCAAAAGACTGGCGGAAACACTGAAAACAAAAGGAAACGCTCACCATCAGGGACACAGAGGAGACCACTGCCGCCATGGAACCGGAACTTCAAGTCTTCCCGATGCTCTTCTACGCCATGGCCCTCCTGGAACACCAATGAAGACCACGACGGTGAGTACAGCTGCCTAGCACACAAGGAAGGGAGGGAGGAAAAGGAGAGTGACACACAAATGCACAACACACACCATTCACACACACTCCATACACAGAACCAGCTGCAGAGTAAAACCAATGTCACCCGACCCACGTCTAATTAAAATAAGGGTCACATTGAGATTTAACAAACACTATCATTTGATGCCAACAGCCACCATATTGTCGATTCGAAACCAAATGCAGGCATCAATTTCCAGAAAGGGCCAATGGCCAGTCCAAAGTACAAAAGGCCCACATGGCCACAGGGCACAGTCCAAGGCCCAACTTCACCCCTGACACAATCTGGAATTCACTGTGCAGGGGCATTATGTTGGACATGGGCAGGTACATCAGGGGGAAATGGGGTTGGGGGCACCTCAGCTGAAGTGGAGAACATGCCCACTGGTTCTGGAGGGGGCTCCTTGCCCAATTGTCTATGGTGGGGAGTCTAAGGCCACAGTCTCTGAAGTGGGGAACATGCCCACTGGTTCTGGAGGGGGCTCCTTGCACAATTGTCTCTGGTGGGGGGTCTAAGGCGACAGTCTCTGAAGTGGGGAACATGCCCATTGGTTCTGGAGGGGGATCCTTGCACAACAGTCACTGGAGGGTGGCCTACATGCCCTCTGCTGGAGGTGAGAGCTGCTGTGCCTCTGCTGGAGGTGAGAGCTGCTGTGCCTGTAGGTGAGGGCTGCTTTGCCTCTGCTGGAGGTGAGGGCTCCTTGCCCACTGCTGGTGGAGGTGTAACTCTGGCTGCCTCTGCTCGAGGTGAGGGCTCCTTGCCCATTGCTGGTGGAGGTGTAACCCTGTCTGCCTCTGCTGGAGGTGGGGGCTCCTTGCCCTCTGCTGGTGGAGGTTTTTTTTGCCTCTCTTTGGTAATGGAGTGCAAACCTTTCCTTTCTTTGGTGGTGGAGTGGGAACCTTCCCTTTCTTTAGTAGTGGAGGGGGATCCATATGTCCCCTCTTGTGACGGGTCCCCTTGGCCTTTGACATGTCACTTGTGTCCTTGCCTCCAGGGCTAGGAGGTGCCTCCACTGTCTCTGTCTCATGTATCTTGATTTTCTGGTGAAAAGTCCTCCCTTTCTGAGGCAGAGGTGTGCTCATAGTAGGAGTGGCAGCCGTCACACTCCGGGGCCCCTTTGTGGCAGCAGCTGATGATTTGATGGGAGCAGTGGCAGATTGTTTGGCTGAAGTGCTGTGTTGAGTCGGGCAGGACGAGGGTGTGGAGGGGAAGGGAAGAGGTCAAGATGTGCAGGGTAAAGCTTCTTAGGGACATTGGGGCGGGGTGTGGGAGGAGAAATGGGAGTGGAGGTTGAGGGAGTGGTTGTCAGAGGTGTACATCTGCTGGACTTGGGTGCAGGGACAGTGTGCATGTATGAGATAGATGGCTGTTGGGAGTCTGAGCGCGTGTGTTTGTGTCTCTTAGGACAGGGTGGGAGAGGACAAAGGGGACTCGTGGATGGATGTTGTGGAGGTTTCTGCAAGTGAGGTGTGTGTGCTGCTTGATGTGGTGATGGAGGTGGTGGCTGTTGATGCAATGCATGCAGGTATGAGTGCGGATGTGACTGTGAGAGAGGAGGAGGAGGGGGAGACAGTGGAGGAAGTGGATGTTGTTGTGTGTGCAACTGTCTGTTGTTTGTGTGAGTGCTTGTGGCCTGAAATGTGCTGCCTGTGTTTGACTGTGCTGCTGTGTGATGTTTTGTGTGCATGCTTGTCTGTTTGTGTGCATGGGATGGGTTGGGGTTGAGGAGACTGGGACCGGAAAGTGGTAGTTGGAGTGGGGACGGTAGGAACAGGGACACTGGCTGCCATCAGAGAGGAGGCCAGAGTCTGGAACGATCACTGTAGGGCCACCAACGCACCGTGGATGCCCTTCAGGTATGCATTGCATTGCTGCATCTTGGATGCCAGCCCCTAGATGGCATTCACTATGGTTGACTGCCCTACAGGGATGGATCTCAGGAGGTCAATAGCCTCCTCACTGAGGGTAGCAGGGCTCACTGGAGCAGGGCCTGAGGTGCCTGGGGCGAAGGAGGTGCCCACCCTCCTGGGTGAGTGGGCACGGGCAACTCAGTGGGGGGCTACTGGGGGGGCGGTGCTGGTACGGGGTGGCAGCTCTACCTGTAGCTGGGGTGGTTCCAGAGGTGTCCACCACCAGGAAGCTACCATCGGAGGAGGAATCAGAGTCAGTGTTGTCACCTCCTGTCTCTGCCATGGTACTCCCCTCACCCTCTGTCCCCACTGGTGCCCTCGGGGTCAGTGGACTCTGCCTCCTGGGCCCTGTGGTATGCAGCTCCCTCAGTCGCCGGTGCCCCTGCTCCTCCGCCAGATGATGCTAATGCACACATAGACAGGATGGCAGAAGAAAATTGAGGGGTAAGGAGAAAGGGAGCACTGGGTCAATACCAGACGGCATACACATTACCATCACACACAAGGATCAGGATTGAGCACAAAGCATCGCAGTGGCATTCCATTGGCTAGGTACCACAGCAAAATGTGAGCCAAACACTGCCAACTGCCCCCCTCCTGAGACCCACTAAGCCCTGTTTGACATAGAATGCCACCTAGCTAGGTTACAAGATTTTGCTATACACCTATTTACCTTGAGCTGGACCACACAGCGATGTCTGAGCTGGCATTACGGGGCACCCACTAACTGAAACCCACCACCAGGATCCCATGCCAGCCAACAAAAACGGTTGTCACGCTCACTGTACTCACCCCTTTGTGGCTGCTGTGCTGCCCTCAGGTGCCCATCCAGCTCTGGGTAGGCCACCGCCAGTATGCAGGCCATTAGGGGGGTCAGGTTCTGACGGGAACCCGGCTCTTGTTGTGAGGCCATCCCCATCTGGGCCTCCACGGTCTTCCGGCCCCAGCATTTCAGGTCCTCGCACCTTTTCCTGCAGTGGGTGCTTTGCCTGCTATAGACCCCCAGGGTCCGCACCTCCTTGGTGATGGCAAGCCACAATCCCTTCTTCTGATGGGCACTGACCTACAGAGGTAATACAGACAGGAGGACCCCATTAAACATACAATCCTGCCTGTCACACATATGGCCAACAAATTTAATTTCCATCTCCATTGGCACACACATCACCCGGAGCCCTGCATGTACACTACCACCAGACATACCCGACACCTTGTCACATGCATCGTCCCCATGGTGTACTCACCTGTTGGTCTGGAGGCACATACAGCTGTCCATACAGGGGTAGGACCCCACCCACCAGGCGCTCTAACTCCTCCGAAGTTAAGGCAGGGGCCCTTTCCCCTGTCACACGGGCCATGGCAGGATCCAGACACAGGTCACAGCAGCACACGCAGTGTAGGTGTTGTCCTATGGAAAGTCAGGAATCAAGTGAGATTATAGATAGAAAATGGTGGTCATGTCCACGGCAGTGTACACCGTCACCGCCACCGGTGATCCCCATTGGACACTGTACTCCATAGAGCCCCACTTTAGTCAATGAGGATGAGCACGGCGGTGCAAGACCGCCTTCTGCCATGACGCATAACGTCAGCGGAGTTACATCACTTCCACCTGTCCATACTTACAGGACAAGCAGTTGCCATTTAATGTTGGTGGACAACAATCAGAAATTGGAAACTGTGTCATTGCTGTGAATTGTACATACATTGCCATTCACATTGTCCGATTACATACATGCTCAGTTGCACTGGGGTGGTGGTTCCATTGTTCAGTTTGTGACACCCATCTCACCCTTGTGTCTCTACCACTGCAGAGGAACACGAGGAGGAGGCAAGACCCCGTGTACAGACCCCTTGTGGACTTGGCTACATTGGAGGACAGGCATATAATACAGAGCTATAGACTGGACAGGGCCACAATCACAAAGCTGTTTACTCAATTGGTGCCTGATCTGATATACACTATCCGTCATCCCACTGGGATTACCCCTCTTGTGCAAGTTCTAGCAGTACTCTATTTCCTGGCAACTGGTTCTTTCCAAGTGACAGTGGGATTGGCAGCAGAAATGTCACAGACAATGTTCTCAATAGTGCTGGCAAGGTTTTGTCTGCCTTGCTCAAACACTTGTGCGCCTACACGGCTTTCAACCAAGTAGAAGATTTGGACACTGTGAAGGCTGGATTCTATGCAATGGGATATATTTCTAATATTATTGGGGCGATTTATGGATCACATATTGCATTTGTCCCCCCCCCTTGCAGTGGACCCTGAGGGCAGTGAGGATGAGGAGGCAGAGGATGAGGATATGGACAACAGAACATCATTAATACAGCAGTACTTCCAATGACACACAGGTGAGACAGTGGAACTGACCATTCCTCTGATTATTTATGTTTTCAGTATGGCTGCAGCAGGATGGCATTCACTTCCTTTGCATCTCAACTGACTGTCACCTATGCCTTCTCAATTTGCTCATTATTTGTATACTATACCAAAGTGCATGTCAATTGCACAAGATGTAACTGTTAACATAATTGGGCATTTTCATCACAAAAAGCACTATCACTCAAGTTGTGTCCAAAGGTGTTTATTGTAGTGCAATTTATAAAAGGAATAGTGCAATGCAATGGGTTTATGGTAGAGGTAAGTACAGGGTATTGGTCCAGTCTGTTTGTAGCACAGGTCCAGTGTCCAAGGGGCCATAGGAAGGGGAGCAGTGGCAGTTCAAAGTGGACAAGGTGAGACATTGGAACACAAGGGGGACTTTCAGGAGAGTCTCATATCCTGGTGGTGGTCTTGGCAAGTGTCTCTGGCATCTGTCTGGCTCGCAGGGAACGTTTGCAGGGTGGTTCATCTTCTGCAGGGTGAGGGGTGCTCGTGGCCTGCGGGTCCTGTGGCAGGGCGTCCTGTCCACTAGCTGCATTAGATTTGGTGGGCTGCTCAGTTGACTGGTTAGTGGAAGGGGCCCGCTGGTGTGCTGTATATTCCCTCATGATGTTGGCCATATCAGCCAGCACCCCTGCTATGGAGACCATGGTAGTTTTGAGGGCCTGCAATTCATTTCTGATTTCCTGATGGTGTACCTCCTTCAGCCGCTGGTTCTCCTGCATGTTGTTAGGAATCTGGCCCATCTTGTCCTGGGATTGTTGGTAAGCCCCCAGGACATTAGTGAGTGCCTCCTGGACAGTCGGTTCCCTGGGTTTGTCAGAGGTGTGGGGACGTTGGGTGGGTGCTGTGGTGTTGGATACTGAGGGGGGAGGCTCGGAGGTCGACTGGGAGTGGCCTGGGGTGGCCGACTGACCAGTGGTGCCTGATGGACCAGGTAGTTCATCCAGACCCAGAAGTCCAGAGTTACTGTCATCACTGGGGGCATCTTCTGCTGGGGGACTGGATAGAAGTGACACCTCCTCGCTACTGAGATTGGCTGGGGCACCTGTGGGGATGTAAGTGATGTGTTATGCTTCATGTCTGTGACATATTGTACATCCCTAGCTTCCCCTATATCGTTGCTGTTGCCCTGCCACCTTTGTTTGTGTGTGGCGATGTATTATGGGGTTGTTAGTTCTCCATGCTATGCATGTGGGTGTACATGCAGGGCTGGGAGGGCTATACATGCATTGGTATGGCATGCAGGGCTTGGCATTGGGGTTAGTCAAATGTGTAGGTGTACTGTGTGGGATGGGGTGGAGTGATGGGAGTCAGGGTGAGGTGGTGAGATGGCATGCAGGTATCGGGGTGATAGAAAGTAAATATTGACTCACTAGTTTCTAGTCCTCTGGCTACTCCAGTGAGTCCCTCAGGATGCAGTATTGCCAAGACTTACTCCTCCCATGCTGTCAGCTGTGGGGGAGGAGGTGGGGGTCCACTGCCAGTCCTCTTGATGGTGAGCTGGCATGCTGCCATGGAACGTACCTTCCCCTGTAGGTCGTTCCACCTCTTCCTGATGTCATCCCTTGTTCTTGGATGTTGTCCCACGGCGTTCACCCTGTCCACGATTCTCCGCGGTAGCTCCATCTTCCTGGCAGTGGAGATTTGCTATACCTGTGCTCCAAACAACTGTGGCTCTACCCTGACTATTTCCTCCACTATAACCCGCAACTCCTCATCTGTGAAACGGGGGTGCCTTTGTGGGGACATGGGTGTTGTGTGGTGTGTGTTGTGCAGTGGGTGTTGAATAATGTGGTAGGGTGTGGGGTGCGTGACCGATGGAAGGGTGTTTGTGGTTTGGGCAGTTGTTGATGTGGCTATCTCTTGGCTATATTTCGTGTTCGTAAAGGGTTGTGTGTAATGTGGGTGTGTGTGTTCTATAGTGCTGAGGGTGGGTGTGTGTGGTGTTTGTATCAGTGTCAGGTGTGTGATTTTAGTTCTGGCCAATGGCGCCGGTGTGTACCGCCAATGGTTTACCGTCGTTGAATGTCCACTGTGGTGATTCGTGGGTCATAATGTGGTGGGCCTTGTTTTGTTGGCGTAACGGTATGGGTGTTCGTACCGACGCTTTTACACTAACCTTTGGTCTGGCAGATATGTGTTTGTGGCAGTATTCTGTAGGTTTTGTGTGTGTATCATAATATGGCGAACGGTGTACCTCTGCTATGGTATATTGGCAGCCGTCACTGCAGTGGTAAGCAGTATTTACCACCAATGTCGTTATGAGGGCCATTGTCATTTGCAACGCCAATAGCTCTAACTCTTGCAGATGTGAGATCTATTACATTGCAAATGCTTGTTTGTTGTCACCGGTAGTGGAGGCTGTGGTGGTACCAGCGTGGTGTGATATGCGCTTAACTCACATGCCATCTCTCACATGTATTGTCACACATACCAAGATCCTCATTGTTGTTGTCTTGCTTGCGTGGGTTTGTTGTGTGCACTGACCAGTGATCCTCCATAGGTTGTTTTCTTATGTGGGTACCATATGGCGTATCTGTTACAACCTGGCTCGGCTGAGTTATTTTGCTCGCTGAATATATTGTTTCCCCCTGGCTTTTCATGTGCCTGACTGATGGTTGGTTGTTATGGGGGAGTGCTATTTTTCTCACTTCCTCAATTACACACCCAGACCTAGATCGTTGCATGTTGAATCACTGTGTGTTACAAATGGAGTCAGATTTCATCTCTCCAGTGCTCTGTATTTAGCCGTTATTATTATTGTTAATTGCAAGACTTTATTGAAGGACCGGAGAGGAATTCTTGTCACGTGACAAATTTTGGTCTATAATTAAAAACTTATCTCTGGATCTACAAGTCATGGCAGCTAAAGAGTGGGATCTTCCAAGTTGTTCTCATCGGCTGTGTGTAACTGCATGTACACGTGTAAGCAGTTTGACATTTTTCTTTTCCTGTGTTACGTGCAGATTTCCTTTGTGGTCTTGGTCCTCTGCATCGACATGCACATTGGCACAAAGTTGACAACCATTACTTTGTATGTTGTGTAATCTGTGCATCAGTGCAGAATGCGATGAGGGGCCTGAACCTCGCACATTCCACAGATATTCATTGGCCTTGGGCTGAATGGGGTCCGATTGAGGGGTTGACACCTCACCCCCAAGTGTTGGGGGCGTCACTGCGCCGCAGTGGCTGCTGGATCCTACGTTACTCCCCTGGTGTGCATGTTTCTCCCTCTCACCTGGAGCTATTCTGGTTAGCAAGTTTATTTGCACGATACGTGTAACTCACTATGTTGTTTTCATGACCTGTGTGTGTTTTAGTACTCTAATCAGCATCCGCTTTACCTGGCTGTGGCTCACAGACTTGACTCCTGTTTGGTGGTCCTTTTCTACTACACGTTCTGATTTACTTGATTTGAGTGACTAGTGTGCAAATTACCCTGTTTCCTTAGGGTGCAGCGAGGATGGCAAATGTAGTTATAACTTGCACCACTGTCCTTTTAAAGTACAATACATGTCTAGTTGCGCGTTGCGCTCGGCACTATATATGCTGGTAGGTGTTCTGCTGACATTGATACTCATTCTGGTTGTGTCTTTAAACACCACGTGGCTCATTCGTTGACTGCATTTTGCAGGACCGTTGTTAAACGCGTGGCAATCGTAGGCCGTTGACTTGTGGTCCATGCATGAGCCAGAAGGCACCAGACCGCTCCAAGAAGCATACATTAGCGCCATTTAAGGGTAGAGAGTGGCAGAATTCGTGTTAGCAATCTCACATGTAGCCACATTGGTTACTTGGATTCTTGTTCCGCTGTACTCTGACACAGTGCTGCATTTACAACAACCACACGTATTTTTTTGCGACTGCTGCACAGAATCAGGGCACCCCGTAGTAATGCGGTATTAAACTTACCAGACCACTGCTGCTGGATGTGTTCCGACTGAAAAAATTGCAAACACATGCTACCTCGAAGCTAATAGTAACGTTAACAAACGGTTTATATTTTCTATGCCTAATGTAACATTAAATATTTCTATAAGAAATTAACTTACATCAATCTCATGTAACATTATATTGTCTTTTCTTCGGGCCAAAAATCTCCCAGGGGCTAACACTAACAACTCTAAGCCCCAGTAGTTCTAAATCTTGATTCGTCAGCTTGTTCACTAGCTATTGCCAGCATGAATTGTCACTGCCTGTAAAAGTGCACTAAAGTAGTTCAAAAAATTCAAGGGATGGAACAAAAGTGTGGGACATTCTAAATCGCTGAAGATCAGGTCATCACATCATTGTACTAAGGTAAGGCAATCGTTTTTGATGACAAAGATAGATACCTTGACTTGAAGAGAGAAAAACACTTGGTAAAACCACAAATATGGCATATTCTCATGAGTTCCACTTCTGCCCCTGTCCGAGAAACCCACAAAATTCACAGCTCTAATTTCCCCCTCAGTCAATGTCTGGCAATATCTGCTTATCTAGCTCAAATTTGACTCCCAGTGCAGTGGTGGACGAATAAAACCTTTTGTGTTTCACTAGTATTTTATACTTCCTTCCTGCATTTCACACAGTCAACATTTCCACCCTCATACGCACCCTGGAGTCTTGAATGGGATTCATTGGCAAAGTCCTTCACTGGTTCTCTGTTAGACCTGACACGCCGAGGTAGTGTTTCTCCAAACGTCTTTGCTTTTTCTAGGAGGAGTTGTTGATTCTCTTTGAGTGGTCTTAGGGCCTTGGGCACTTTCACACTATACGTACAGTGTGAAAGTGCATGCTCCCTTCCTACATATGTTAGGAAGTGGAACTTACCAGTAGTGCACACTTGCACAATGGTGTTTTCATATATACTGAGCCTGTCACAGCAAGCCTGTGTGGATGCACTTGCACCTTTTTTGTGTTCTTAAACTTGAGTCCAGCCAGCCCCTGCAGGCTTGTGCGTGTGCCAGGGCACATCTGCCCAGGTTGAGAAGAATATCCATGTGTGTTTTCACTACCAGTGAGAGCTGCCCTGCCCATAGCATAACATGGGGGGAGTTTACAATTAATCCTAGCTGCAATAGTTTATTGCAGTGGAACAGCCTCATGATGTTTACTATCATAGGATTCACAATGACAATCCCCTTCCTATGGTAAAGGTGGTTTTGTTGATAATACCTTGGAAATGCCACTCCTAGAAAGTGGGCACTTCCATGTTCTAAAACTCTTTGTGTGCCTTTTTAATGCAGCTTCATTCCACTGAAGGTTGGGGGAAGCACATCTTTACATTCCCCGGTGACAGCTATAAAACATGGGCAACTGGACAAGGTAAACCTCTGCCATTTGAGGGCCTGGTGGTATAGATTGGAAGGAGAGATTTTGACACTTGGCCTCAGAGCCTGATCATGGGCCCACTAAAGATTAAGATCTGTATTCCACGGCCCCATGGCAGACAGAACTGAAATTTAGGGGCAATATCTGTGATTCAAAGGGGAACCCTCTGAACCACCCCCAACTTCAAAGGCTCACTTGAGCATTACTATTGATACCACACTTCAGCAACTTAGAGATACACTTGCAGGAATGTGTGATGGAGACCCTGGAGCGCATGGTGCACACTGCTAGAAGAATCTGTTGTGCATAGGAAGTAATTACGTCAGTGTACTGCCCAGATTCAAGGAGTGTGTCCCTTCATCATAGTGTGACAACGTGCATAAGCGTCTTGTTGGTAGTGAGCAGATTCACCGGTTGCGGGACCCCGTGTGGCCCGCTTTTATTGAGTGTGCTGTATTTCTTTCGTATGACACCCGACTGCATACTCATTGCGTGCGGTGTCCGATTCACTGGTTACGACCTTCAGGGATGGGAGCGTACCTGGAACAGTGCCGCATTCTACCTCATGCGGCACCGCTGAACTTGCGTCTCTGTGTGTGTGACTGGATTTACCTGGTACTGCTCAAGTCATTGTACACCAGACTTTGTGCCTAATTCCAGGGAGTTACACAATTGGTAACTTTCTGTGTGCAATCAGAATCATTTGGTGCGACTCAACTTATCACACACAAGACACTGTGCCTCATTCCAGGGAGGTACGGTATTGGTAACTGTTCATTCGTTTTTGGAATTGTCTGGTGCAACTCAAGTCATTGCGTACCAGATGCTTTGCCTCATTCCAGGGAGGTGTAGCATTGGTCACTTTGCATGTGTAATTGGAATCGTCTGGTGTGACTCAAGCCATCGTGCACCAGACTTTGTGCCTCATTCCAGGAAGGCAAGGAAATTGGTAACCCTTCGTGTGTGATCAAAATCGTCTGGTGCGACTCAAGTCATTGTGCACCAGACGTTATGCCTCCCTTCAGGGAGGTGCAGTTTGGTAACTCTTCATGTGCAACTGGGACTGTCTGGGGTGACTAAAGTCATCTAGCCCCAGATGCTGTGCCCCCTTCCAGGGAGGATCAGAATTGGTAACTATTTGCGTAGTGGAGTGCCTGGCTTGGCTGGGCGCCACTGTGAACAGTGTGTGTCCCTAGGCAACACTTCCCTTGTGCTTTGCAGACCCCTGCCAACGTCGTAAGGCACGGTGCAGAGACCCCTGAGTGAACTTTCCATGTGGTGGCCATACCTTTATTCGTCGACTATTGTCTGATCAGCTGTTATCTCTTTCTCTCTCCCCCCAGTTTTTCTGCGGGATCCTGAATAAGTGTAACACCAGCTTCGAGTGGCCTAGTATCTAGGGAAAGGCTGCTTTCATCTCCAGCATGTGGGGATGGGTTAGTAGGAACTGGTTGGAAAGGTATAGTAAGGTTTGGGCCCAGGGTGTCTGCAAACACAGTGACAACTAACTTGCCAGAAATCAGTGTACCACATTAGGGTGCTGAGAGCAAGTGTTTGCAAGTGCTTCACATCCGTGGCACCACGTAGCGGTACAGAGCGAGTGTGTGGCAGTGAATTGATTGACTACATCACATGGTGGTGTTACCGTACACATTTTTTTCTTTGTCAGAAGACTATCATGGTTAAAATTGGGTTTTACCTGTGCAGCCTTGGCGTCAGAACTATTTAAAAGTGCTGCAATTCTCTGTATGTACACATTGCTGCTATCATTGTGAACCAGGGTGCACCCTATAACTGTGTGATATTGAATTAGGGTAATTGCTAGGGTGGGTCTATGTTTTGGCACAGCATGAGGGTGCAGGGAGGGAAAATATTATTTTTCTCACGCATACATACTGCCAATGTTGTTTTATCAGTTTGGCCTAGTACTGCTAGTGGTATTTCTAAATGTCAATTATGCCTAGATTTACATGATGTTCATGTTGGGTTAATGAGTGTGTTAAATACAAACTTTATTTACATACACCTTGTGTGAAGGCTCATTTGTGGCACTCAGTGTATTTGTTGTGTGGTAGTGCTGTGCCAATGCTTTACACATTGCCCCTGTGATAATCCTGACTGCTGTGCAAAGCTATCTAAGGGTGAGCACAGGTTATACAGTGAGTGTAATCACCCACCCTAGATGGGAGTGGTAGGTTCTGCCTGGCTAGGGCCTCGCCTCAGCCAACCAGAACGTGCCGCCTCCAACATTCTCCTCCAGCCTTTTTAACCAACACCAATTTGTTCACAGGGGCACCTCCAGGTCACAAAAGGCCCCAATTCCCTAGGGTTTCACACTGTCTTCTGTCATGTTGAATCTTTCCATGGAGCATATAGGTGCTCTACTTACAGATAAGAGTATTAAGATTCACCAATATGCCTGTGATTCACAACTCTACTTGAAAGCCTCCTCTGCTTCAGGCATCCAACTCTTCAAGTACTGCTTTCATATCATACAGACCTGGATGTCCAGCACCAATGTGAAGCTCAATGGAACCATACAGAATTTCTGCTATTCGCAAAAAAAAAAAAACAGGATACAATACAAACCTGGCTCAATGACATGAACCTTAATAGCTTTAAATCCCAACTCTCACTAAATACCAAGTTACTTGGATTTATCCTGAACACCCTGAACCTGAAAAAGTATCGGCCTATCTCCCTCCTCCCCTACTTGGCAAAATTACTTGAGGTGCATGTTGCTTGTCACCTCTGTATGTGAAAGGCTGTAGCGCAGCGGTCAGAGTGACCGCCTTGGGAGCTGGCGGGTCCAGGTTTGAGCCTCGGTATTGGCGCAACATTCTGTGATTCCAGCCAAATCACCTAGGCCATCATTACGACTTTGGCGGCCAGGTGACTGCCACGCCGCTGATGGCGGTAGTACCATCGTCAGGCTTGTGGTAATGACTGCCAAATTATGACCGTGGCGGTGATCCCTCCCATTGACAGCCAATCTACCACCCGAACTGCCAGTCCAGTACGACCACTGACCACGGCGGTAGCCACCTACAGGCAGGTGGAAGACAAGGATCCGCCCATCATATTATGACATAGCAGACTGCCAGGATTTCCAGGGTGTTAGCACTGCCACCAAAAGCCTGGCGGAAAAACATATAATCATATAAAAGGAGACACTCACCTCCAGGAAGACAGAAGAGTCCGCAGCCGCCATGGAACCAGAACTGGAAGTCTTCCCGATGCTGTGCCACGTGATGGCTGTCCAGGAGCACCAGCGCCGACGAAGACGTTGACAGTGAGTACAGCCACCTAGCACACAAGGGGGGGAGGGTGACACACACACACATGAACAACACACACCATACACGCACATGACACACCCAGAACAATCTGCAGACTAAATCAACAGCAACAAAACCTAAGAGCAAAGAAAGCAAGGACACATACCTCTGGTCCAACCACTGTAATTATGTTGAATAACAAGCGTACATTTAAATAATGATAAAGTATATAGCAGGCCCATTGGCTAGTCCAAAGTCCACATATGGCTACACGGCAATGTCCAAGGGCCCAACTTGACTCCTGACAACACTGGCACTCCACTGGACAGAGGCATCATGGAGATGGCAGGCAGGCACCTCAGGGGGCAGAGAAGGGTGGGGGGTTGTAGGTAGGGGGGTCCTTGGGCTTGTGTTTGGGAGTGGGCAGGTCCTTGCCCTTCTGGGTAGGGGGTGGAGGAGTGGCCTTTGGATGGGGCGGTAGTGCCATTTTTGTTCCCCTTGGTGGCAGAGGAACTCTTAGGGGGATGTACAGGAGTAGAATGAGAGCTAGAGGGACTGGGTTGGGGAGGACTCTCCTCTTACGGGCAGGACAGTGGGTGGGGTAGGGAAGAGGCCAAGGGGGGAAAGGAAAAGCTTCTTCGGACCAGTGGGGCGGGGTTTTGGAGGAAGAATGGGAGTGGAGGTAGAGGAATTGGTTGTAGGAGGAGGTGTGCCGGACTTAGGTGGAGGTGCATGGACAGTGTGTACGTGTGAGGTGGATTGCTTTCGGGTGTCTGAGTGGGAGTGTTTATTGTGTCTTTGGAGGGGGGGCAGACAGGGTGGGGAGGAGAAACAGGACGTGTGGATGTATGTTGTGGTGGTGTCTGCAAGTGAGGTGAGTGTGCTGCATGAGGTGGTGATGGTAATGGTGGTGATTGCGCATGTGGTGTGTGGGGTGCATGTCTGCGGGTCTGCTGTTGTGGTGACTGTGGGCAAGGCTGTACAGGTGGCAGGATCTGGGACTGATGATGCAGTGCATGCAGGTGTGAGTGCTGAGGTGACTGTTAGGGAGGAGGAGGATGGGGAGACAGTGGAGGCAGTGGCTGTTGTGTGTGCATCTGTGTGTTGGTTGTGTGTGTGTTTGCAGAGTGAAGTGTGGTGCTGTGATTGTCTGACAAGTCCTGTCTGTTGTTTTGGGTGCATGCTTGTCAGAATGTGTGCGTGGGATGGGTTGGGGGAGAGGAGATAGGGACTGGAAGAGGTAGTTGGAGGGGGGAACGGAAGAAACAGGGACACTGGCTGCTGTCAGAGAGGATGCCAGAGCCTGAAACGATCTCTGTAGGGGCTGCCAAGCCACTGTGAATGCCCTCCAGGAAGACATTGCATTGCTGCATCTGGGATGCCAGCCCCTGGATGACATTCACTATGGTTGACTGCCCTTCAGAGATGGATCTCAGGAGGTCCATAGCCTCCTCACTGAGGGCAGCAGGGCTAACTGGGGCAGGGCCTGAGGTGCCTGGGGCAAAGGAGACGCCCACCCTGCTGGGTGGGCAGGCACAGGCAACTGGGTGGGGGGGCTACTGGGAGGGCGGTGCTGGTACTGGGGGTGGCCGACATAGACAGGACGACAAAAGGAGAGAGGGGGGGAGAAAGGGAGCATAGGGTCAATCACAGCATCAACAGCAGAGATGGCATACACATCACATTCACTCCTTGGGACTTACATTGCGCAGTATGGACCACTGTGACAAACCATTGCCTAAGTAGTACAACAGGAAGGAACTCAAACAGTACTATCGGCCTACCGACTGGGACCAACTAAGCCCTGTCTGCCATGGCATGCTAGCTACCAATTCCAAAAATGCATACCACCCTACATAGCTAAGCAGGACCACGCAGGAATGGCTCAACCGGCATATTGGGGCATCCGCTGACCACAACCTTGCACCCAAATCCCATGGCAGGCAACAAAAAATGTATGCCACACACTCTGTACTCATCCCCTTGTGGCTGCTGTGCTGCTTTCAAGCGCCCATCCAACTCAGGATTGGCCACCGCCAGTATGCGGACCATTAGGGGGGGTCAGTGTTGAGGAATATGTATATATATATATATATATCTTCACATGTATGTACCTATAGATATGATACTTTAGTTCCAATTCTCGCCTCCATTATCAGAATCCCAGTAAGCTAATTATTCATTTGTCTTACCAAGATGCTTGCTCCTCCTATTCACAGGTTGGCTTCACTCATCCACATTACTATTTTAGCACTGCCCCAAGACTTCCCTGCTGACCTCTCTGACACCTGTGCCAGCTGTGCAAACAAACCTCTCCAAGCCACGTTGTTACGTTTAGCTCACTTTCACACTTTAAGTTCAGCCAGTCAGTAACCCAGCCCCCTTTTTCTTTGTGTCTACCTGTTGTCTGTTCACTTGTTCATGCTCACACTGCATTATGTATATTTTTACTCTGTGGGATTGAAGTTTTGATATGCAGCTTTTTTTTGTATATGCATGCTCATGTTTGGACTATGTCCCCTTTTGGGGTTTTGCTGTGACAGCACTTATTAACATATATATAACTGCCCATTTATATGCTTCAGGGTAGAAGATGCCAGCCTGTAAGACGTAACACTGGGATGTGCGTCTGCCTTCTGCCTTGGCATGTCAATAAACCTTGGTACCTCAACAAACATTTCATCTGTTCCAGACCTTGCCTGTTGTTTGTGTTTTCTTTGTGTCACTCTGAGGAGGGTTGGAAAAGTAGTTTCCCTAAGTCAGGCTCCTATGGGCTCTCCTCCCTCATTGGGAGGCTGTCCTCAGCTGGGCATCCGCGGTCTTCGGGCCCAGCGTCTCAGGTCCCCACACCGTTTCCTGCAGTGGGTACTCTGCTGGCTAAGGACCCCCAGGGTCCACACATCCTTGGCAATGGCACGACACAACCCCTTCTTCTGATGGGCGCTGACCTGCGAAGGAAACACAGACAGAGGGACACCATGAACCAGACAATCCAGCCTGTCAAACAAATGGCTCTCATACTGCATTTGCTCCTCATCAAGCACACACATGACCTGAACCTCTGTCTGCACATTGCCTGCAGCTATACCCCTCCCAAATGACACACTGCCAGCAAACACCTATATCTACATGAAGCCATGTTGCATTCAAGGTACCCATGATGTACTCACCTGTTGGTCTGGAGGCCCATACAACTGCCCATACAGGGGTAGGACCCCATCCACGAACTTCTCCTCCATCATGAAGGCTGGGGCCCTTTCCCCTGTGGCACTGGCCATGGCAGGTTCCAGACAGAGGTCACAGCAGCACACGCACTGGAGTAGCAACACCGTTGAAAGTCAGGAATCAAGGGCCAGATGCACCAAAGGATTTTACCCATTCTGTGTCTATGGGAAAAAGCTTTCGGACATATGGCCCCAAGTGAAGTTGTAGAAAGAAAATGGCGGTCACATCCACGTCGGTGAACCCTGTCACCACCGACGTTGATCATCATTGGCTCCTGTACTCCATAGAGCCCCATGTTAGCCAATGAGGAAAAGCACAGCAGTGCAGACCGCCTACTGCCATGATGCATAGCACCGGTGGTGCGCGATCACTTCCACCTGTCCCTGCATACAGGACAGGCGGTTGCCATTTCCTACTGCTGGTACTCATGTCATGAATTTATATGTGCGTCATTGGAGTCTACTGTACACACCTAGACAAATCTGATGTCCTACATACATTGATGCTCTGTATACTATGATGTTGTGTGTCCATGGGTCCTGTTGTCACACCCTTATCACTGTTGGCTCACTTAGATACCAACCACTGTGGAGGAATAAGATGTGGAGGCAAGTACCTGTGTACAAAACCTTTGTGGAATTGGCTACACTGAGGGAATGGCACATCATACTCACCTATCGTCTGGACAGGGCTACAATCACAGAGTTGTGTGCACAATTGCAGCCTGATCTGATACCTACTATCTGTAGCACCACAGCAAGTCCCCCTATTGTACAGGTACGGTCAGTGCTCCAGTTCCTGGCAACTGGTTCTTTCCTGGTGACTGTGGGCTTGGCTGCAGTAATGTCACAGCCAATGTTCTTGAATGTGCTTTTAGGGGTTTTGGCTGCCTTGCTCAAACATATGAGCAGCTACATTGCATTCCTCCAGGTGAATGATTTGCCCATTGTGAAGGCTGGGTTCTTCGCAATGGGATGCATACCACGTGATTGGGGCCATTGACGGCACACATATTGCCTTAATCCCTCCCAGGGCAAATTAACAGGTCTACAGGAATAGGAAGAGTTTCCACTCTCTCAATGTCCAGATGGTGTGCCTTGCTGACCAGTACATCTCCTATGTCACTGCCAAGTATCTTGGCTCTGTGCATTATGCCTATGTGCTGAGGAATAGCAGTGTCCCACAGGTGATAGCACGACTACAGAGGCACAGAGTGTGGCTCATGGGTGAGCTTGAGTTCCCACCCAATGTATGTCAGTGTATGCCTACTGGAGTTATACCCCATGCCATTGTGCATGACTAATGTGTGTCCCTTACTTCTCCCAGGTGACTCCGGCTACTCAAATCTGTCCTGGCTGTTGACCCTTGTTAGGAATCCAAGAACAGGGGCTGAAAAATGATACAATGATGCACATGGGTGTTCCAGGAGGATTGTGGAAGCACTTTTGGTCTCCTGAAAGCCAGGTTCAGGTGCCTCCATTTGACAGGTGGAGCCCAATGCTACTCCCCTAAAAAGGTCTGCCAGATTGTGGTGGTCTACTGCATGCTGCACAATTTAGCCTTCAGATGCCATGTGCCCTATCTGAAGGAGGAGGGGGGATGACAATGCAGCTATGGCAGCAGTGGACACTAAAGAAAGTGAGGGGGAGGAAGAGGAGGATGTGGACAACAGGACACATATCATTCAGCTGCACTTCCAATGACACTCGGATAGACCGTTGATCAATACATGGCTCCATTTTAGTAATGCAGTCTGTGGCTGTTGTGTTGTGCAAGTCATTACCTTTGCATCCCAATTGACTGTCACCTATGTCTTCCCTTATTGCAGATGTTGGTGTGGTCACAACAGTGTACTGATGTGATGTCTACAGACTGCTGCAACACGTTTGTTGGTAGATTAACACCCTACAGGACTTTTGCACAGGTTAATGCAGTTCAATACAGTTGAAAATATTGCACATTTCTTACTGATAAAGCACTATTACTCTAGTTGTGTTCAAGGGTGTTTACTTGACTTAGATAAATACAATGGAAAGTGCAATAGAGTGGGGTGATGGTTGGGAAAAGTCCAGTGTAGTGGGCCAGTCTGTTTGTAGCACAGGTCCAATTTCCATCGGGCCATAGGTAGGAGAACAAAGGCAGTCCAAAGTGAACAAAGTGAATCAGTGGAACACAAGGGGGACCTTCTGGAGGGGCTCATTTCCTGGTGGTGGTCTTGGTCTTGGCAACTGTCTCTGGTGTCTGTCTGGGTCAGAGGGAACGTTTGCTGGGTGGTTCACCTTCTTCAGGGGGAGGAGTCCTGGTGGCCTGTGAGTCCTGTGGCAGGGCCTCCTGTCCACTTGCTGCAGCAGATGTGGAGGGCTGGCCAGTACACTTGCTGGTGGAAGGGGCCCGCTGGTCTGTTGTGTACTCACGCATGATGTTCGCCATGTCACCCAGCACCCCTGCAATGGAAGTCATGGTAGAATTCAAGGCCTGCAATTGTTGCATGACCTCCTGGTGGTGTTCCCCCTGCAGCTGTTGGTTCTCCTGCATGATATTGATTACCTGACCCATCCTGTCCTGGGATTGTTGGTATGCCTCCAGGTCATTTGTGAGTGCCTCCTGGGCAGTCGGTTCCCTGGTCATGGCCTCCCTCTGGCTCACAGCTGTCCTCCGACTGTCCCTGGTCCCCAGTGCCTGTGTCCCCTGAACCGTTTGCCCACTCCCACTTACACCAGGACCATCATCGTCTTGCCTGTGTGGTGTCAACTCGGGTCCCTGTATAGGTGGGCACAGTACTGATTGATGTGTCCTGGGGACAGAGGTTTGGGAGCATTGGCTGGCTGCTGTGGTGTTTAAGTGTGAGGGGAGGGGGTCCTGTGGTGGACTGGCTGTGTGATGTGGTAGACAACTGACCTGTGGTTCCAGATGGGCCAGGTAGTTAATCTAGATCAAGTCCTCCTGAGTTCCTGTCATTACTGAGGGCATCTTCTGGTGGGGAACTGGGTTGCCGTGGCACCTCCTCACCTCTGACATTGGCTGGTGCACCTGTGGGGATGTAAGTGATATGTTAGGGTGATTGTCTGTCACATATTCCACATTTCTACCTTTCCCTATGGGTTTGGTGTTGTCCTCCCACCTTTGGTAGTATATGGTGGTGGATTGTGGAATTGGTAGTTCTACATGCTGTCCATGCATTGGTGGTGGGTGTGCATGCAGAGCTGGGAGGGATGTGCCTGCAGTGGGCATGGCATGCAGGGGTAGACATCTAGGTGTGGAAATATGGGGTGGTGCACTGTGTGGGATGGAGTGGGGTGTCAGGTGTCAAGGTGAGGGGGTGGCATGGCTTGCAGGAATGGGTGGTGATGGGTTGGTAATGATGACTCACCAGTGTCCAGTCCTCCGGGTACTCCAGTGAGGCCCTCAGGATTCAGTATTGCCAAGACTTTCTCCTCCCATGCTGTCAACTGTGGGGGAGGAGGTGGGGGTCCACCTCCATTCCTCCTGATGGCGAGCTGGTGCCTTGCTGCAATGGAATGCACCTTCCCCCGTAGGTCGTTCCACCTCTTCCTTTTGTCGTCCCTTGTCCACCCTGTCCACGATCCTCCTCCATAGCTCTATCTTCCTGGCAATGGCGATCTGCTGTACCTGTGCTCCAAACAGCTGTGGCCCTACCCTGACTATTTCCTCCACCATCACCGCAACTCTGTATCAGTGAAATGGGGGTACCTTTGTGGGGACATGGGTGTTGTGTGGTGTGTGTGTCATGCAGAGGGTGATTTGTGATGTGGTGGGGTGTGTGGTGCGTGACAGATGAAGGGGTAGTTGTGATGTGTGTGTGCAGTTATCTCTGGGATTGGCTTGGCAAGGTGTAGCAGTCTTCTCATGTTTGCAAAGGTTTGTGGGTTATGTGGGTGTGTATTTTACAGTGCTGTTGGTGGGTGTGTAGGGTGGGTGTATTTACGTCAAAGGCAGAAATGGATATAAGTAGTGGACCCAAAACCCCAGACTTTTAGAATACTTCTGGATCAAGAGGAACCTCTGCCAAGGAGAAGAGCTGAAGAGCTGGAGGAGGAGTTTTGCCTCTTTGCAAGTGAGTGTGCTTTGCTGGGTTGGACTGCAGTTGCTGCTTCTACCTGAGAGAGGACAAAGACTGGACTTTGCTGTGTTTTCCTGCTTGTGAAATGTCTCCAAGGGCTTTGACTGTGCTTGCTCCCTGTTCTGAAGTCTCAGGGCCATCAAAGACTTCCTCTGCCAGCACCTGAACTTTCTTGCTGAGACTCTTAACCTGCCAAGGGGTGCCCATTCCAGTCCCTGGACCCTTGAAAGGAGAAGCTGGTGGAACCAAGACTGAAATCCATTCACAGGAGCCACGCGGGAGAAAAATGGAGGTAGCACCTACTTCACGGCTGAAAAATCAACTCACCACCTGCATTGCAGATGGGAAATCGACACAACACCTGCTTGCTGCTGCCAAAACCGACATATCATCCACGCAGCACGGCTCTTCACCACCATGTGCCAGGACTTTGCATGCATTGTTGCTGGGCATCAAAACCACAGCAAACCTGCACAGACCCGAGGTTGCCCGTCCGGAAATCAATGCATCGCTCTTCTGTGGGAGAGAAAAACACCACATCACCTAGCCGACCGGAGGAGAAACGATGCACTGCCTCACTTGCAAGTCAGGAATTGACACATCGCTGACTTTTCCAACGCACGCTCACCCGTGTGGCTTTATTTTTGTCGCAAACCAGGTACTTTGTGTAAAAACAATGCATCTATTGATATATATGGATTGACTCTTTTTAACTTTAAGCATTCATAACTTGTCTTGTGTAGGGTGGATTTTGTCATTTTGGTCTTGTTTGATTTAGATAAATATTGGCTATTCTTCTAATCTGGTTTTGTGTTCCTTTTGTAATGTTTTCACTGTATTACTGTATGTGTTGGTACAAATGCTTTAAAAATTGCCTTTGAGATAAGCCTGATTGCTTGTACCAAGCACCAAGGGGGTTGTCTTAGGAGTGTAACTCCCTTACCCTGACTAGAGTGAGGGTCCCTGCTTGGACAGAGTGCAAACTGACTGCCAACCAGAGACCCCATTTCTACCAGCTGCGCTATATAAATCTACACAATTAATTTTTCTGCTCATTTATAAAGGCCTCAGACTTCCTTGATGCCTGCCAAGCAGACTTCCACCCTGCGCACTTGACTGAAGCTGTGATCCTCTTGGTAGTTGATAACATGCATAAGGAGGCGAATAGAGGCAACAGTCAAGCCCTAGTACTCCTCAATCTATCAGCGGCCTTTGATAGATTTGGGCTGACTGTGTGAAGGCCACAGGGCTGTAGGACACAGCTTTAATCTGGATTGTCTCTTTTCTAAAGGACAGATCTCATTCAGTTAGACTTTCCCCCTTTAATTCTCCTGAAATCCATTTGAATTGTGAGGTGCCACAAGGTTCCTCTCTCTACCTCAATTTCTACATCCGTTCTCTGGTTCGCTCGCTCAAAAACATGACTGGCAATATTTTTAATTAAATGATGACATGCAACTCCTTTTTTACAAGTGAAAATACCCCTAATTCTAAGGTGAATTTGCATGACATCATGCTTTTCATCCAGGACTGGATGAACAGCAACCATCTGCAACAAAACTCTGATGAAAAAAAGAGATACTACTCACCAAAAATAGGTTTGACCTCTGGAGTCCCTTCTTCTGGTCCAATGAGATGGGTACCCCCATCTCCTATGCAGACAGTAAAACGTCCTGGCTTTATCAATGACGAGGAACTATCTTTAAAACAGCAAATTGGTTCAGTAATATCATCCTGCTTTCTCCAACGCTGAAGAATTAGGAAGATAAAGAAAATTTTCACTACTGGTACTTTGTCCAGGTTTTAATTGGCTTAGTCATGTCAAGAATTAACGATGCCATTTCCTTCTACTTGAGTCTTCCTAAACATCTTACTTGCAGGCTCCAGCTGTTTCAAAACCAGGCTACTCAGCTGATGTATCAACTTCCCAAACATTGTCATATTTCTCAAGTGACAAGAGAGCTTCATTGCCTCATTGTTGCACAGAGATCCATGTACAAAGCTTGTTGCGCTATCTTCAAGACTCAGCAATGAACAGTCTTGCTTTTATCAAATCTTGGATCCATAAGTACTCCCCCACTAAGGATCTTAGATCCACTCATTTACATTATTTGGTGGTGCCTCAATTTAGGAGGAATAGGACTGAGGGAGTCAGGTTCTCAGTCATTCCTCCCCGTCTCTGGAAGTCCTTGTCTCTTGAACTTAGGAACACCCCAAACTATGGAAAGTTCAGACAAATGTGAAAATTTGCTCTTTAAGCAAGCCTATTAATTAATATTATGAGTCGCGCTGGGACAGTTACGTAGCACCAAGAGACCGTTTGGTGAATGTGCACTTTATAAATAAAAAAAATTTAAAACACCAACCTCATTCTAAAAAACACACACACGCTGCTAAAAACACCAACGATGGCCAGATACTGGCTCTCTTTTCTAAAGAAAGTTTAAGACTGCTGTTTACACCCTCAGAGCTAGTGCCTTGGATCGAGAGCTTCTGAATGAACTGGGAGTACCCTGACTATCCAGACAGGAGGTCACACAATGACCTTTGATGACATCTAGATGGGAGGTCACACACTGATCCTAATGTGGGACGTATAGACTGGTGATCATACAGTGCTATCTGATGTGCTATATCTAGACTGGAGATCACACAGTGATTTCTGATGTGAGATGACTGATTTGGAGCTCACATAGTGGTTTCTAATGTGGGACATCTCGACTGGTGGTCACACAGTGATATCTGATGTGGGGTTTCTGGACTGGTGGTCACATAGTGATCTCTGACGTGGGATGGGTGGAATGAAAGTGACACAGTGATTTCTGATATGGGAAGTCTGGACTGGTGGTCACACAGTGATGACTGATGTGGGACATCTAGACTACTGTTCACACAGCATCAGTGACAAGGGGCAGCCTTACCATTTAAACACAACCTGTCAAGTTTGACAAATCTAACTGCTCAATGAGTGTCATCATGTGCCTATCTGTTGCTTATTAGAACACTATGGTGGTCATTCCAAGTTTGGCGGGCGGCGGTTGCCGCCCGCCAAACTTACGCCGCCACTTGGCCGCTCCGCGGTCAAAAGACCGCGGGCCATTCAGACTTTCCCCCTGGGCCGGCGGGCGCCCGCCAAGGGAGCGCCCGCTAGCCCAGCGGGAAAGGCCCTGCAACACAGAAGCCGGCTCCGAATGGAGCCGGTGGTGTTGCAGGGGTGCGACGGGTGCAGTTGCACCCGTCGCGATTTTCACTGTCTGCTATGCAGACAGTGAAAATCATGCTGGGGGCCCCTGCACTGCCCATGCCAGTGGCATGGGCAGTGCAGGGGCCCCCAGGGGCCCCACGACACCCGTTCCCGCCATCCTGTTCCTGGCGGTAAAAACCACCAGAAACAGGCTCACGAGAAGGGGGTTGGAATCCCCATGGCCGCGCTGCTTGCAGCACGGCCATGGAGGATTCTCCCAGCCGAGGGAAATCCGGCGGGAAACCGCCGGACCCGGCTGGGCGACGGAATGCCAAATGAAGCACCGCCAGCCTGTTGGCGGTGCTTCCGTCGACATCCACCCTGGCGGTCTATGACCGCCAGGGTTGGAATGAGGGCCTATTTCCTGTTTATGTTGTACTTGTTTGATTTTGATTGTGTTGTAATAACCACTTACTTCTTTTATTGCCAGGAGTAATAGAGGTTAGAAAGACTTTGTCAAATCAAGTAAAAGAGTTCATTCTTTGTGGGGAACAAGGCATTGGCCTCCCTTTTGGTGTTATGTTCTGCAGGTTTGTAGAACACAATCTCACCTGGAAGGGTATCCTGGTGCTCCACAACTGTGTGCCTAGGTACACCTATGGCCTAGTGGACCTATCGGAAAGCCATCCTACAGTTTCTTATGGAATTCAAGAAGTGGGGAGGAGGATCTTATGTATAGCGGCAGGTTGTTTCATGCTTTAGTAGCGATCTAGAATTTCATGCATATTGGATTGGTACAAGTAGTGGTCTGGATGAGCTGAGGTGTCTGGAAGGTTTTGTGAAAGCAGATGAGATTGTGAAGGTATGCTGGGCCAGTATTATGTAGTCCCTTGAAAGTGTAGGTGAGGAGTTTGAACTGCACTTGTTTGTGAATGAGGAGCCAGTGGCGTGTCTTCAGGTGTAGTGTGATGTGAGTGCAGTGCGGGAGTTTGAGAGTAATTTTGGCTGCTGACTACTAAATGGTCTGCAGCCTTCTGGTGAGTTTTTTGTTGACCCGAGCATAGAGGGTGTTGCCATAGTCTCGCTTGCTTGTGATCATGGCATGCGTGGTGGTTTTTCCAGGTGCTAATTCACTTGGGGCGTCATGTCGAGTTTGTAGAAAATGATCCCAAGGTTCTTGGTGTGGGTGGTGGGAGTCACTTGGGAATCTTTGTGATATGGAAGAATGAGGCTGCGACAGCATTCACTTGGGCTGTCATGTTGAGTTTATTGAAAATGATCCCAAGGTTCTTAGAGTGGGTGGTGGGTGTCGATCCTAACTCTGTAGTCCACCAGGTGGAGTCCTGCAGTGATATGCTCTTCCTAAAGAACACTGTCAGAAACTGTTTTATTTTTTATTTTTATTGGGGTGTCAGTTGTGATCAGATACCAACCATAAGCTTTGCCAGGGTGCGGCACAGTCAACCCTAAATTAACCTGAGTTCAACCCTTTGGTAGTTTGCCACACAGCAGTCAGGCTTAACTTAGAGACAATGTGTAAAGTATTTGTGCAACACTCCAAACAATAATAAAATGGAAAAGACACACAAAAAGGATCCCACACCAATGTAAACAAATAGAGTTATGTTTAATAAATAAAACAAGGCCAAAATGACAAACATCCAGTCAGTAGAACTGGAAATATGTAATTTTAAATATTTGTTTGTGAAAATAGTACCAAAAAACACAAAGCGCCAACTGTGGATATCTAGTTGTGTCGGATTGGGACAAAGTCACAAGCCCAGGGTGACCGCAAATTAGCGCACACCAGCTACAGGGACCTAGTGAGGCCCTCTGAACAAAGTACCTTAAATCCTGGTTTGCAACGCGTTGCGAGGATCCACATCGAAGGCTGTGATGTGAACTCCTGTGTTGTCATAGAAGATCCCATTGATGGGGGCTTGTGATGCAAAGTCCAGGGTAGAGGATGCGTCAGGCAGTTAGGGCGATGCATCATTCTGAGGAGCTGCAAGACTGCAATGTGGAGGTCACCAACATTTTAGAGGCTGTCGTTGAAAAGGGATCTGAGGGCCTGCTCAGAGGATGTGTTGCCAGCAGTGATTGAGAAGTGTCTGCGGAGGCCACGGATGTCATCAGTTCTGCTTGGGTTGGATTGCACAGCAGAGGAGATGTGTCTATTCAGCTGCATCCACAAAGGCTGACAGAGCACCTAAGGCTCACTTCCAAGGGTCCTGGGATGGCACCACTTGGCAGGGTAGACTCACAGATGGAAGAATCCAGGTGTTGGGGTTAAGATTGTTGGAGCCTCCTATCCTGGAGGCTCAAGTCAGGCCAGCTAACTACCCCTTAGAGTCACTCTGGTGGTCCTAGGTTTAACAAATGCAGGTCCAGTCCTTCTTACCGCTGCAAGAGGGCAGCAGGTTAACACAGCACGGCAGCAGACCTTCAGAGCAGAAGTCTGTGTGGGAAAAGTGACAGCCCTTTCAGTAGCACAGCAGTCCTTATTCCTGGCAGAGTATCCACAGGTCCAGAAGTGTACTGAAGAGTTGTTGTCTGAGTTCCAAATATTTATACTGGGTTCCCTTCGGCTGGAAGGTGGGAGAAGCTTCTTGAAATTCACTTTGAAGTCTCCTTGCATCCTGCCTTCCCTGTCCGGACTAAACACAGGGGGTATGCAGCCCTTTGTGTGGAGGCAGGATACTGTCTATTCAAGTGTAAATGGGGCAGTGCCCAGCTCCTCCTTCCCATCCTGCCAGTAAAGGCCCATCCAAGCACACCTAATCTCTCTATTGGGTGTGGCTGTCTAGGAGGAATACACAAAGTCCAACTGTCAGCTACACCCAGTCATATGACCCAGAGACAGGCTACAGGTACTAAATTGCTAAGAAGGAAAATGACAACTTTCTAAAAGTGATGTTTTTCAAATTGTAATTTAAAACCCAACTTTACTATAAGTTCGGATTTTTTCATTACTATTCCAAGGACACCAAACTCCACCTCTCTACCTGGTTTCAATTGGAAGCTACAGATTATTAAATATAATCATGTCCTGTTCGGAAAGAGCAGATCTATTGGAGTGCCTGTCATTGAATTCCACTGACATGTAGGTGTCGAATGAGGATGCAGTGGGAGACTGTGCCAAATGCAGCGGAGAGATCCAGGAGGGCGACAGCCACCATGTCTCCTCTGTCCAGAGTCATGCGGATATGATCCATGCAATGATGAGGGCAGTTCTCATTCTATGGTTGGGTCTGAAACTAGACTGAGTGGTATCAAGGAACTGGTGGTCACTAGGGTATTTGGTGAGGTGTCTTTTGATGATTTTCTATAAGACCTGGAAAGGTCATGGAAAAGGTAGAGAAATTCAGAATGGGTGTGAGCATGACGCTGATGGATTACAGTCTCATGGAGTAGGCATGGTGGGGTGAGGGGTCTGATAGGGCCCCTGAGTGGATGTCCTTCACAGTGGTGGCGGTTTCTTCTGGAGTGAGGACAGGCCATGTGGTTATCATTGGTGCTTTGGATAAGATCGTGAGGCATTTGGCAAGGTTTGCCAGGTTCGGTTGTGGGAGGAAGTTGCTGTAAATGGTGGTAATTTTGTTACTGAAGTATTGAGAGAGGCTTTTGCCGAGATTCTGAAAGGGATTGATAGAGTAGGAGGCGGCTGATGATAAGATAAAATCTTTAACAATGGCAAAGATTTCATGGTTTCTTTTGGTGCTAGCATTGATTTGATCCACCAAAGCAGCACATTTGGTGGTCCGGATTATTTAATGGCAACTTCTCAGGGGTGATTTGAATATGCTCCTGTCTGCATTGTCCTGTCTCATTCTCCATTTGTGCTCCAGGTGTTTGGAGTGGTGTTTCATCAGCCTGAGTTCCTTTGTGTACCAACCGGCCTGAGGTCTGGATCTTGCAGCATTGTTGTTTTGGAGGGGGGCCCAGGAGACAGTACAGAAGGTGAAATTCTTAATGGTTTTGGAGAGGTTGAAATTCTTGACGGTTTTGGGGAGCCCATTGATGTGTTCAGGGTGATGGGTGGTGAAAGCAATGTTCCAGTCAGTGATGCCACTACAGTCTTGGTGTGCTAGTATGGCATTGGAGCCTGTGCATTGGGACAGGGATGCTGAACTTGACAAAGGCATGCTCTGTCCAGGGAACTGGTGTGGGCTTGTCGACTTGGATGTTGACAAATTTGATGAAAATAGGGTTCAGGAAGAGTCAAGTGAAGTCAGCATGTCCCTTTACTTGTTCAGTGAGTCCCAGGCTTCAAAGCTCTTCACTGAGTGCTTTTGACTTGGGGTCAGAGATGTCTTCTGGATGGAAGTTCAGGTCTCCCATTAGAATGTAATTACTAGCATCAAGGGCGAATTGGTGCAATGAAGTTGTGATGGTGTCTGTGAAGTTGGTGCGCTTTATTGGTGGTGTGTGGATAAGGGTGCCAAAGTTGACTGTGAAGTGGTGCTTGAGTGACAGCTTTTCCATGTTGGAGGGTGACATGTCTGGATTTGGTGCACCTGATAGTGTTCTTGCTGATGATGGTGAATCTACCTCTGGGCTTGTGAAGTTTGTCTTGCCTGGCAATCTTCTAGCTAAGGAGTGGGGGTGGCTGTGGCAATGGCAGGTGCTTATGCAGGATGCAGCCAGGTTTCCATGAGAAAAAGTAGGTCAGGGGCATTGCCATGCAGCATGTCCCACTCTCGGTAGTATATTTGGTGAATAATTGGATGTTTAGGGGATTTTGTGCCTCTGAGTCTTTGGGGGAGTGAGCTGCATGCTTGTACCAGCAGTGGTTAATTTGGCACTGATGGTAATGGTATAGAAAACCAGCAAGAGCATGCGAGAACTGTGTGCACATTGTGCTTTCCACTGAGTCCAACCCTTCTATAACCATCAGACCTTTCCTCTCAGTATCAACATGGTCATTTGGCAAGATTTTTTGGCTGCACGATGTAAAATACCAAACCACTACTTTTACTGTAGAAGAGTAGCAAAAGAACATTGTAAACGGTTGGCCAAACCTCTGTAAAAGGTACTGCAACACTCAGATCATTTCATAATATACCTGATTTTAGCATGTCAATGTGAACCTGATGCACGTATGACATGACTATCACATCTTACACAGTGGCAGCTCCTCCACTAGGGTGGAGAAGCCTCGCCCTCTCTGCTGCGAGTGCAGCAAACGTGAAAAACAAAATGGTGATAAAGTGAATTATTACCATTTTATTTTTCATGCTGGCATACAAACTGAGTCTGAAGGCTGAGCCGATGCTTCTGATTGGCAGCAGGGAGGAGTGACTGGCCCTTCAATTTAAAGTGTGTGTCACTTAGGCTGGCTATCTTGCGATGGCCAGCCTAAAGTAGTGGGTGAAGAGCAGGCACAACCCCTCAGTGCCTAAAGGAGCATTGAGCCAGCCTGCTCCAACTAATCCTGGTGCTGCTCTCATGCTGAGTAATATTATTAACAGCATGAGAGCAGAGTCTGGATTGGTTAGGGCCATTGACTCTGGGAGCCTGCACTGGAAGCCATAAACGTCTGAGGTTTAGATAAACACTGAGGCAGTGGGTAAGTACAGTATTTGTTTTTTACTTAGAAGTTGACTCCCATTGCCTTCAGCCTCAACTCCTGAGCACTTAATCATGTCCTGTTATGAACACTGTTTGAAACGGACCACGATTGGGAGCTTTGGTGTTGAGTCTAAGGGCACTATTGGTTTATGTCAGTGGGTTATAATATTGACTCGCCACTTCAGTTTGCAAGCAGCTGCCTCTGATCTTACCATATGTCGTTTGCTTCAGACAAAACCACCACATCGATGGCTAAGTCACATTAGAAATAAACGTTTACACTTTGCATCAGATGTCAGGGTTTTGTCAGAGTCTGTGATGGACAAGTGAATAGGGCTTGAGTAACAAGTCCTCTTTAATTTAGGTGTTACATTAGTACTGTGGACCATGGCAACATTGTCAACCCAATCCTAAAGGATTTCAACATGAATGGGTTGTTTACTTGTGCACTCAGTCTTCTTCAGCAGGTGACATTGTGAACTAAACTTACAGCATTATTATGCAGCGATCATGATAAACTGCATGGTTTCCAGCATGCTAAGTTTTTGGATGGGAGTATCTTATCAGCAAGCCACTGGGAACTAGCCTGACTACTTGATGCATCCCCTGGCAATTTGAGGAGGCAATATGCCAGGGTGTTGGGTGGGCACTGTTTTAGACGAGATCCTGCCAATGGTATGCCTCTTGAGGGTCAGGCGGCAATACTGTTAAAACCACGATCAGGAGAGCAGTGGAGGGAGTTTAGACCATTTTAGGGGCACAATGAGTAACCTCGGCCTCCCAATCGTCAAGAAACAGGCTCCCCCTAACAATTGTGGGCACAATTGCAAGGAAGGAAGAGGACTAGGTAACGATACATCTATAATACGACGAACAACTTGAAAGCTGACTGCTGAAGATCTACACAAATTGTATTTACAATGAAAATGAATAGAAACGTTCCGAAAAATTCAAGCCCCTTCTATATATCTCTAAACAGTGCTTTTTCTGCATTCATCTAATTAATCTTGTACGTTCAGAACACAACAAAACAATGCGTAAGAAAGCGTGGCACCAGAATTTATTTGAATAACTCCAAATAAATGTAATTAAGGTACATACTGAGCCTGGCATTCATCAATCAGGAAGAGCAAGGAAATGTCCATGCCAGAACGCTGCTAGACGCTGAATTCTTTGGGCTGGTTCTGCCTTTTAACCCTAATTCTTTTAACTTCTGTTCCAAGAGCGTTCACGGGTCTGCCTAATGACCTTCCAATGGATGGCTAAAATATCACCATTTTACAGAGCGGTTTTCCTTGAACCACTGCAAATGCCAAAATTTAATTTTAGTGGCACACAGGCGGTACTGCCAAACTCCTCGTTTTGGTTGCACCTCACACCTCTTTATTACACCATCTTTGTCTCAGCCTTCAAGTGTTTCTTGTTTACCTGCTTTCTGCCTTTGAACCTCCCTTTGTACTTTAAATTACTTCTCCCCTTGCTTTCTCAATTTTCTGCCTTTACTGCTGGGTCAAGTTCTGTTGATGAAACGTAAGTCCTGGTCCCCAAAAAGGAGCGCCTGTGCAGACCACCTTGAACCACCAGCACAAATTGAGCATTGCTATAGGGCCTCTAGGGCTACCCTTCTGTGTTTTACCCAGTGCTCACTGAATCATACACAAAGCTTTATATATTAATTACAGTTCAATCAATATGTTTGTCACTATGTGCCCTGCCATAATTCAAAAGACGCACAGTTTTTAAAAGCTCACTGTGAAACATAAATTGTGGATGCAGTCATATGCTGTGCTATTGGGCAAAGTGTGTTGCATTTAGGTCGCTAAAACACAGCGCTATTACCTTTCTGGCACACTTACAAAGTGAGAAGGAGGGACGCTGATAAACATCGAGATATCTACTTGGAAGTTGATCTGTGCAGTGACAGCCCTTCTCCATCAGTCATCCCGTCTAGGATCCTGGGTGTTGGTATTTGTCAGAAACAGATGCTATCTTCTTGGAAGCTTTGCAAGTTGTGTTCGTTCCTGTCGGTGGATGTCAACTCCTCTTGGCCAAGGTCCTGGCTTCCCCAAGGCTATACTCATGCCATACTTTTCTTCTCTTTGAACTTCTGTGATTGATTTTACAAAACGCGCTTCAGCGTGGTAATGCGTCATGTTCGCATTTACTCAAAGAGCAACGAGTTCAGGGTGAGCTCCTGATGACATGTTCTGACTGGGGTTTGTGCCTTCACTTGTAGATGATTGAATCCCACTGCGAACATTAAAGCCTACATAGACCAAAAATGAAATAAGAAGAACAGGAAAAGGAACCCATCCAGTGCATTGGATCCCGCTTACCATGGTTTTCAGGGTTGACATAGGCGGTGATACCACCAATCAGGACTGGAAAAAACCTTATCCACTCACGCAGACGGCTTCACTTGTGATACAATTCGATTTTGCCACCTTTCAAATCAGCTTTGCTAAAGTCCTTGGAATGTATCAGAACTGGTACTAAACTATACTGGTATACGTTCTCCTACAATGACCATAATGTACTGCCATGGGCTGAAAATATAAAGATGGAAATTATTATAGATATGTGCAAGGTGCATAATATAAATAAAGAGAAGAGAAAGGGCCACTTGAGCCATGAATGTCACCTGTAACTGATAGTTTGATGGAGTGCTCGCACACAAAGGGCGAACTCATAAAGCTATGTTTACATATGTAGATTTACTCATATGTAAATCTACTCCTACACCTACATTTAAGTCTACAATTTTTCTTTATTCACTTTCTTTATTCACCACTTCCAAGTGTAGAATTACATTTCTCCACCTCCTCTGGCCAGGGAGCGGAGGCATTTAAGACTGAATTTACAAGTGACTTTTCACACATAGGTGGCAGAGATTTCACTAAGGGAAAGTATAGATAAAGGTTTTTGTTTTGCTCAGAATCTCTGTATTATAATTTCAAGAAGAGAAAACAGGGTTCAACTATTACATACATTTCAGGTCAGTCAGAGATCAAGCAATATAAAGTGGCTAAATGATCTTCATAAGGAAGGCAAGCCACAACTGGCCTGTGTAAATGTGACATAGTTCAAGATCAACCATAATGCAAAAGGCTTTAAAAAAAAAAAGGATTACAATGTTTTAATGTAAAATATAAATGTCAAATAATTAGAGTAATTATTCTACCCTAGAAATAAAAAAAATAAAATGCTAGAGCACATTAACCTTTGACAATACAAGTTTTTGAATAATTAAATAATTTAAATGCATTCGTTTATTTTTGTAAATATCTTTTTTTTTAGCAAAATAAAATAAAACCACACTCACTAGCATTTTTATTAATTAACATATGTTACATGTGATTAAAGGTAGTGTTTAATTACCATAAATTAATATTTAGTTTTTAATAAAAATTTTAAAATTTAACCTAGCTAGGATATGTTTACTACTGCTTGTGACCTTTAGGGCTGTAGTAACTAAAAGTGTAGTTTGTGAGTAGAAATGGCTTTACTCTTGTTGTGGCGTGTCCCTCCCTGAACCCCTCATTACCTCTCCTTAAATTTCCCTAAACTTCTCCCATTTAGTAATAAGTATTCCCCGTTTTCCAGCCATTGCCTCCTGGTCCCTGCCACATTTACTACAAAAACCTATATCTACCTGTGCAGAGGGGAGATCTTCGCACAGAAAAGATAGGAGAGTTGTGGGTCTCTGCATGTGGGTTTGTGAATACTAACTTATAGCACTTGAGTATTGTTGTAGGGCTTTTCGTTGTGTAAATTTGGGGTCCAAAAGCGCTATCTGATAAATTGAAAATCTACAACTCAGGCTAGTCAACCAATCAATAAATTTAATTAACATGAAGCATATTAGGCTCCACAAGGAATCAGAGAGTGGTTGAGCATTCAAACCATTAATGTTTATGGAAGTAATTTACTGATTGATCATCAAATTAATCTCATGCAGTGATCAGTTAATGAATGCATTTACTAAATATGAAGCTCCAATCGATCAAAATCATAAAAGTAAAAAGGCCAATCAGTATAAAGTTGTCTAAAATTGGAAAAAGATTAAGTAATTCATTTCTCCTATAAAGAGAGCATCCTACTCTGCTCTAAGCTGTCTCGAAGGGGGACAAAAATGTCTGCATTATGTCTGAGCTCTATTGTATTCTGCACTAGCTTAAGCCACACATTTATAACATTTTCTACACGTAGACATGGTTCCAATAAGACTCCCCAGTCAGTGTAAGGCACGCAGATACAATGAAAGGCTTATTAGTTTCTAAGCATGGTTCACAATGCAGCTTCTTTAAGCATCCTTCAAACTCACCTTTATCTAAAACATAACGAGATACATTGGAGCAGCGCGGGTACACTGCAACAATTAATTAAAACATTCTGCAGTTCTCACATGAAGGAAATCATTTCACATGAGAAAATAAGCGAAGACACATTGCATTTGTAAATTGTGAGTTCAGCTTCTCCTAGAGATAAAAATACACACATGACTTGAAACAAGTTAGCCATATTTAACACAGGCCTTCATTAACTATAGTTAATCCACAGTTACTAACACGCGAGTGCTTAGATATGAGCAATTCCTTTTACTGCATATAAACAACAGCCAAAAATATTGCAGCAGTATATTAGACAACATTCGGATGTGATTTGACCACGCTACTTCCCTCAGAGGACTCCCCGAGGCTCACTCCTTCCCTCCCCGGCGAAGTCGAAGCATAACTTGAACATATAGTTATATCTGGCAGCAGCCCTATGCTCTTACGGGGCTTGGCAGAGAACACAAACCCCCCTTAAGTGTTCCACTTTCCCCAGATTCCAGTCCACTTCCTTGGGCATCCTCTGCTCACGTAGACCACTCGTTCCACCAGCATGCACCAGTCTAGATCTAGTTTCCAGTCTACCAGTGCCGACCGGCGACTCGCTTCCATATGCGGGCAATGTTACGTTTTGCTTTTATCAGCCCCAGTGTCATCCATACCCGGTCCAGGCGGGTGAGATCCATTTCACCCCAAATGTTCAACAGGTAACACTTAAGGGAAAACTCTACATCCTTCCTGCACACAGTATTTAGTCATGACATCACTGATTCTCAATAATTCTGTTTGGTGGGCAGCTCCACAACATATGATAAAAGGTCCCTCACTGTCCACAATCTCTAGAGAAAAGGGGAGTTCCCACTCTGCCCATCTGTGCCAAAGTCATGCAAGCGTAAAAGCTTCTGTGTAGGATTTTCACCTGAACTAAGCAGAATCTAGAGCGTACAGCCACCTCCCTCGGGGAAGCAAGTGCCTCCTGCCACTCCCCGTCATCCAAATTGCCAAGGTCTCACACCCATTGGACCCTCAAATTCACAAAAACATCAGGGGAGTTATTAATGAGTTCCCGGTATGTAAGAGAGATGGCCTTCTTGGGCATGTACTTGGTTAGTAATCGCTCTTTGAGCGGGGGGAACTCTTGGGGTCCACCCCTTTTGGTAGCGCCATGCACAATGCATGTCTGATTTGTAGGTACCAGAATGTTTCTATGGGTGCCAGCTGGTATTATGCCTGGAAATGCGAGAAAGAAGTGACTGTGCCATTCCTACACAGGTCTCCCACCTTTGCTATTCTGATAATGTCCCAGTTGCGAAAGCCCAGATGCAAGCCCAAAGTGCCCAAACTTGAAGTTTCCCACAGAGGGGTGGTCTGTGTGACTGTGTTTTTCCAACCCAGTGAGTGAAGTGTTTCTTGCCAGATGGTGAGGGTTACCGCCCTGGGAACGGGGAAGGTCAGGGGCTTATTCCCTCCATATAGTGCCCGCTGGAAGCCCCCAGATTTCATGGCCTCATGGTCTAGTCGATAAGCCGGATCAGTCTCGGGGAGAAGTACCCAGTGATTACTAGGTATCAGTTGAGCTGCTTGGTAATAGGCCCGCATGTCAGGCAATGCAATGCCTCCATCGTACCAACTTCTTGCAAGGCTTTTGGTGGTTATACGTGCAGGGCCTGTGTCCCAGAGCATGGTGCGAAGCACACCATCAATGTGTCAGAAATAAGAGACGGGGTAGGGTGTGTTCTGGAAAGCATACATAAAGTGGGGCAGGGCCATTGTTTTAAATAAGCCTGCCCTGCCTAGCAATGACAGTTAAAGTGATTGCCAGCATTCCACATCTTTCTGTAGGCGTGTCAGCTGGGGTATCAAATTATGGGCTCTAAATTCACTTGGGGTCATAGCGACATAGATTCCTAAGTATCAGAACCCCTCTGTGACTATTTGGCGGGAGCACCCGGCCGGCAGGCTTGGAACCACGCCACAGAGAAGGCAGATCAGAGACTTATCCCAATTGATAGTGTAACCTGAGTAGTAGCTGAATTGCATAGGGACATGGAGTATTCTGTCCAGTGTGCATGTGGGGTCGTTACATATAGTAAGATGTCGTCAGTGTACACGGACATCCTGTCATCCCAATCTTCTGTCCATTTCAGTCCTCGGATCGGGGGGTCACTATGTATCTAGACTGCCATTGGTTCCAGAGCTAGGGAGAAGATCAGGGGGGATAGTGGGCAACCCTGTTTCATGCCCAACTGCAGTCAGAATGGTGCTGATGAACTTCTATTCATGGTAACTTGAGCCAGGGGCTCTGTGTAAATGGGGCGCACCCACTCCACAAAACGTGCCCCAAAGCCGAATCACTGTAGGACCTCGAAAAGGTATGGCCATCCTTACATCGAGAGAGAAGACCAGGACGTCTTCACGGATTCGAGGCACCCAGCCCAGTATGCCGTAAAGACGTCTTAAGCTAAGGGCTGTGCCTCGTCCCGGCATAAAGCCAGACTGGTCTGGGTGGATCAGGGAGGGGATCACCTGGACCAAGTGGGAGGCCAAGAGTTTACCCAGGATTTTCACTTCAGCGTTGAGGAGCGAGATTGGTCTATATGAGGTACATAACTATGGCGGTTTGCCGTCTTTGAGTATAACTGTTATGGCAGCGAGCCTCTGATCCCTGGGTAGAACTCCTTTGTTGCTGCTTTCAAGGAACATCGCCAGAAGGTGTTGGGCAATCGTCGTAGCTGTGTTTGTATATTTGATAGGGAAGCCATTTTGCCCCAATGCCTTGCCAGTGGACAAGTCACGTATAGCTTGGGTTAGTTCATCTACTGTTATCTCCTGGTCTGGTAGAGTTTTGTCTGGTCTAGACAGGATTGGAAGTTCAACATCTGCCAGCAACTCCTGAGCCTCGAGTGCTGCAGCCGGTGAAGCAGGGGAATATAGTTGCATGAGGTAGCCTGCAAATGCATCTGCAATCTACCACCCTCCTTTCACTCATTCCCCACTGTCAGTCACGATTTCTGGCACCGATCTATTTGCCCTTTCCTTGTCACCTAGCCAGGCCAGTAACTTTCCAGCCCTGTTGCCTACTTCGTACAGGCATCTTTGCTGTGCTATGTATTGTGAGCGGTTGCATCAGTTGCAATATCTCTAAACTCTTTCTTTTTCAAGGCCAATTGATGGTGCACTGTCTCTTGCCCCGAGCCCGTGTGTCTGGCATGTGGGTCTAGAATCCCCTTCTCTAATGCCTCTAGGTATCTTCTCTTATCTTTCTTGTGGCCTGCAATCAGTGAGATCCCTGACCTTTTATTACTGCTTGTAGGCCTCCCACAACGTCTGCGCTGACTCTACTGAGCCTGTGTTTTCCTCCAAGTAGTGCTTCACTGTTATGGTCAGACTTTCATAAATAATTGGAATTTGGAGGTACAAGGGGTTGATCACCAAACGGCGCTGCTCCGAGACAGATGGGCCCCCATACTTCGGGCAGATTGGAGAGCGATCCGATATGCCTCTCGCCAAATGGTCGATCTTTTTAATACAAGGGGTCATGTGTGGAAGGACGAGGACATAGTCAATTTGTGATATACTTCCGTGGGTCCCGGACTGAAAGGTGTATTGCTTCTCATGTGGGTGGCAGATGCACCACACATCTACCAGCCCCAATGCCCCTAAAAACTCTGACAAGGAGTGGTGATGAAAACCCGGTCCCCGGGAAGGTCAGCGGTCCTTAATCTCACAGTGCAACGTATTAAAGTCCCCTCCCAGCAACAGCTCCCATTCTGGGAGTTTGAGTATGAGGGTATTCAGTGCGGCAAAGGCAGTGTCGTGTAGCCGTGGGGGATGTAACTCGAGACTATATTGACCATAGTGTTCCCCCATTGTCCCGAAACTTCTACATATCTCCCATATTGGTCGGCCCAAGTGTTCTGTACTCTAAAGGGTGAGGTCTTTCGCGTCAGGATGCCCACTCACCGGGAACCTAAGGTGTATCCCATGTGTGCTGTCTGTTTCAATCCGCAAAGATCTAAGGGTCGATAGGTGTTACCTTGCAGGTGCGTCTCCTGTAAGAGCACTACATCTGGGGCATGCCTTTTTAGGTATTGGAGTACCGCTCCTCTCTTTAATTTGTCGCCCAGGCCGTTTACATTCCAGGAGATCAACTTAATTTCAGGTGTGGACGATGTCATGGGTAAAGACAGAGGAATCTGCCACCCAGGCGGCCAAGGATCATGAGGGAGCAGGTACCCTATCTCAGTATACCAATCCCTAGAAAGAGGTGTGCGCCGTGTCGAATTGATTGTGCTGCTTGCTAAATATATTGATAACCCTTCTCATAACAAAACAAAACAACATTCAGGCCCAACCCCCCTCCCTGTTTCCTTGCATGGTGGATCTAAAATTACCCACCCCCCCCCAAAAGCTGCAGCGTGCCTATTGCCCCAATCCAACATTTTCAACTATAGGTGACAGTTACCAACATTCAGAAGTCCCCAGGGTATGCCTCTTGTAAGGGAAGCATTGGCCCTGCTTCCGCTGCTCCGGGTGCGTTAGCAGGATTGTCCAGTCCGGGCACTGCTTAGTACCGTCTGTAAGAACAGAGTGCTGTGAAGCTGTTAAGCTTCAGGAGCGCCGAGCCTTCCCATATGGGCAGTTCCCTGGAAAGCCCCTCATTCAGCAGTTAAGGTCGTTGAGCCCCCATTTCCTATAGGACTTTTTAGGTCTCAGTCTGCTCCGGTGAGTCGCCGTGTTCTCTGGAATGTTCCTTTGCTGTTCAATGGTTAGGTCAGTCTGTTCCTTGTCACCTTCTTCCCAGGTGCATCTTCCGTTGCGGCGTTCTTACCATACGCCATCCCTCCAGCCAGTCAAGAGTGTCTTGTGATTTCTCAAAGTACCATGTTTTACCCTCAGCCACCACTTGCAGCTTGTAGGGGAACATCATGGAATATTTTATGCCTCATTCCGAGTGCTTATATGTGAATGTCAATAAAAATCAAAAACATTTAATATGAAAAATAACTCCACCAGTAGTACTACTTTAGTACTACTTTATGCACAACAAAATGGAGTTTGTGAATATGTATTTGTGCTCGGTTTTACCATAAAGCTCTTGGGATATCACTTAGAACATGTTGGAGTGCTGTAGCGTTATGACAGCATATTTGTCTAGTTTTGCTCCTCAGCATACCCACATGTGAAAAGTGTAAATTTCATGGAGGAAATAATAACCCCCTTCAGTAGGTACACTTGTCATGTCCAGACCTGGGACTTCCGCAATATCTCAGAGGGACTAGAAACAGGAAATGTGTGCGGCATGTAGTGGTGACCTTCTTTGCAGCTGGTATGATCTGCCTCCACACCATTTGGGTCACTGCTCTCCAGGGGCCTAAAGCTGCACATACCCCCACTGAATACTCTTTGGTCTATAGACTATAGAAGGACCCCAGAAGACACAGCGGATACGTCACCTGACAACGTCTCCAGCAACAACCAATTGGAGCTTGGCCCAGCTTTGGAGGGATCATAAGTTATTGTGTTCCAGAGCATCCCATTTCCTTGGCATCCCAAGCAATGGGTGTCAGAGACAAGGACAGCACCTTTTTGAACTTAGAAGGGCTAATGACCCAAATTCCTACCTCAGGTAAGCGAGCTACAAAATATGCTAGGCTGACATCACTTCACAGTAATCCTAAACAGTTATTCACAAACTACACAAACACATTCATGATGTTTGTACATCAGATTTTTCTAACCTTATCACCATACGACTAATCAGAATTCACACTCCACCCACAACACAGCACCATCAATTAATGCTCATCATTGCACAGTCATATGTGCCCCAGATATCAGCAGCATCATTACTCAGCACAATCAAGATGAACTCTTCATCAGTGAAACCAGGTTCACACTCTCCTCCAGAAAAATATAGGACGTTCTCATTCCACTGGCTATAGCAATGGACACATAGACCATTTATTTGGAACAGAAGGACGTCTTACATTCATTAATAGAGAGTCCTGGATCTCCAAACTTAGCAACTCCACCACGTATAAATCATTTGAGCTCCTCTACTGCTGCTTCCCACCTTTAGCCTCCAAAACATTTACTTTCCATCTGATCTACAAACAATACATCTACCCCACATTCCTATATGACTTCAAACTCCCCATCACCACCAGCACACAGACCATAAATGAAGCCTTCTTCACACTTCTTTAAAAAAACTAGAAATAAAACAACTCATCAAAAACCCAGTGTGCTTCAAAGGCAACAAATTTGGCTCCATCATAGCAGCATTCCCTACTAGCCAATTCCGGACTATGATTCTCCTAGAGAGGGCCAATTACTATAATATCGCTTTCATCTTTTCTTTCATTAAACCCCAACATCAAGTGCAAGGAGAAACAACTATCCTCTACTCCTTCAAGGACATCCAACTGGAAAAAAATCCAGGAACAACTAAACAACTGGTCAGTCCACTTCCAATCCTTCACAGATATCAACACCCTCCTTTATATGCACAACACCACTATTAGAACTGTTGCAGGTGTACAGTAATGGAACGTCGTAGGCGGTAATGGTTATATAACTTTGAATTTTATTAAAGTTTGTTTGTTGGCTGAATTATGATTCTATAGTTTTCTTTCTTGTTCTTTGGGACTTTCTTCTGTTTTTTTCTTGGCTGTTGTCTCCTGGGATCTTCATCACTTTCCTTTCTTATTTTCACAGATGATGACTCAGGAGGCTCAATGGAACAAAAAACAAAATAGAAGAGTGTTGGTGAAGAGGTATGTATTGTCACTGTTTCCTTCCTTCTCTTTCTTTCCCTTTTCTTTCTTTCTTTATTTCAAAAACTCAGAGCCCTTTTCCCTGCCCCTCCACCCGCATTCCTTTCCATCAGTCCCGATGAAAATTCTACCCGTGTCCTGTTTACAGGACCATACCTGATGAGGGCCACGCTCGCCCCAAAGTGTGGTCGGTTAGCACGCCTATTCGCCTCCTGGTCGCTCTGCTAGTTCTTCTGACCGCCGTCGGGATGCTGGTTCCATCGTTCTTCCGGGTCCGGCATCTTCGTCTTTTCTCTGACACTCTCTGATCTGTCCGCTTCTGAAGCAATTCCCCAGTCCTCCTCTAACCTCCTGGTGACGTTTTTCTTCCGTTCACAAACTCCGCCTTTCTTCATAGCCCAGTCCTGATTGGATGTGCGGATTTCCTCATCCGGGTTCCTCACGTCAGCCGCGATAACACCCCTGGGGAACTGTTGGGCCAGTTCTCTGGCAGACGGCCCGGCACAAGAACATTGAATGCCATGTTTCACTTAAAGCACAGTGCACCAATCCTAAATCATCCGCTCTATGGTTCACTCATGAGCTTTGCAAAAATAATGTAGCATATAAAGACAAGAGATCACAACTTGAACTGACCCTACCCTATTTCTCCCAGGAGATGATGTCAGAACAACAGTACAAATCATTTCCTACTTGGATGGAAGCAACAACTTGCTTGATGGTCACCACAACTCCATTGTAGCACTCCTGAAAGGCATCCTTCATGCTGTAGCATTACTAATGAAAAATATTTGAACATTTGACCATATCACCACCCTTATTTAATGATCTACAATGGCATCCACTGCCAGCCTGAATGGACTTCAAATGCCACCGTATCACTACCTGGACAATAAATTAACCACTTCAGGTAGTCAATGTTAGACCAGAAGCCAAGTCATCAACAGACAAAAGACAAAAAAAGAAAAAAGAAAGAAAATAGAATTCAGAACTTTTCGATTCATTCTCCCAGGATCTTAAACAACATTCCTATCAACATCATAACAGTTTTAACCCACCTACAATTCAGACAAATCTGATTACTTTATTTAAACACCAGTAGCCCGCCCTACATTTCCTCCCTTGACGTTCCCCCTCATTTGTACCTCCCCGGGGGCTTTGTCCTCTGTGCTGCATTCCACTGCTTAGCTATGTTCATACTATACAAATCTAAACACATACATACCTGCATGCATAGAGAGACCCCAAAAATGTAGACATATCTCGGACCACATTTCCTTCTGCTTAGAATACACAGATTCCTAGTTGATATTTTGGGTAGTATGGCTGCAGTCAGACTTCAATATGTTGTGACTTAGTACCCTACGCTTACAAGAGCCTTATTAAAACACCCAGTTGGAGCCTAGTTGGCTATGCAATTATCAGACAACTACAAGTACATTAAAGACAGATACGGGTGAGGGCTGGGACTTCATTGATAGCTGTGAGAAAAGCCATTTGTAAATTTAAGTTAACTATTGTAGTTTATGAGTTGTAAGACAGAATATATTTCTTGCACAAATCATGAGAAAATTTGAAAAACACCTAGCGTGGGGATTGGGGCTGTTAAAAAACCCCTAAACCAATCTCTGGGCTCCAGTTTGTTTAATAAGTCTCTTTCAATGCAGGAGATTTAAAAAAAGGCACTGATGAACTCAGACCTTTTGACTTTCCTATTGTAACAGAGGATGGAACGACAGGAAAGGTAGCACTTAGAGGGGAGGCAGGGTCCTAATAGGGGGCTGTAGTGGGTTGGGTATATACAGCAGATGCAGAGGAGAGGCAGGGTGGAACTTAAATTAGCTCTGGAGTGGGGCTATACAAAGGGACAGCCAGGTGGATCTGACCAGTGAACATGAAGTGCAGAGGGGTAAAGAGATTAATCACAGAGTGTGGATACAGAGGGAGGGTAGGGCACACAGGTGGGCACCGGGGTTTAGATGCAGGAGCTGCAGCAAGGAGCACACAGAGGGACGGGCAGCACATAGAGGAAGTGGGGGCACACAAAGTTGTTGCAGGAGGTGGGTGCATACCCACCAATATAAGTACACATAACCAACCTCATCAACACAATCACTTTGTCATTTATCCACTCACCCTCTTCAGATAATCACACAACTACTGCCATACACCAGAACACCCAACACCATACAATCATGCATCCACACAAACAACTCAGAGAATTATGTCAACACAGCAATCACCATATTTTAACACACTCATTGGCTTACGACAACAATCCCATTGTCATATGTCATCACACATACTATGGTATGCAAAGCATCCACTATAAAATGTCCACACCATCAACATCATACGCCAACAAATCCACAATAAAATATCAGCAAAAGCAGCATATTTACTTTTAAGTTCCTAATAAATGGTAGTACATGTACTCAGGCCCTGCATATTAAATGCTGCTTATGGACCTGGAGTACCCATTATGTCACCCTCTAAAGTAGCCTTTCAAACATGTCTCAGCCCTGCCACTGCAGCCTGTAGTGAAGTTTTAAACTGCAATTTTGAACTGAAAAAATAAACCTTCTGCCAGGTCTAATTATCACTTTTTAATATTTATAATCCTAAGGGCTCATAGGGCAGTGTGCACTGTATTTAAAAGTTAGGATTGTGTACTTACGTTTTACATGTCCTGGCAGTGAACAACTCCTGAAGCTGTTTTTCACTGTTGTAAGGCCTATCTCTCCCCTTGAATAACACTGGGCTACCTTATTACATTTAATAAAGGATAATCTTAAATTGGGAGCAGGTAGGAATATGCTGTTTACACTAAAATGAACTGTAATTTAAAATCCTGTTTAATGGCGAATTCAGATTTTAAGTCACAATTCTGAAAATGCCACTTTTAGAAAGTTGGCATTGTTCTTGTACTAACCATTCGTATCTTCTGCTGGTGCCCTGGGTCAGATGCCTGTGAATGGCCCTGCTGTGGGGGTTTGAGTATTGCTTCCAGATAGTAACACAAAGGGGCTTAGTTGTGGACAGAATTGACCATCCTGGCAGAGTGACTGGGGGGAGCTGGATCCAGCCTCACCTGCACTTCAAAGGACTTTGCCTCCTGCAAACACACAAAGGAACCTGACACCAGACCTGTCTGCCTTTTGTAATCCCCAGATGTTCGAAAGGGGAAGAACTTTCCAGAATCAGATGTGAGGGTAGGACAATGATTCCCACATTCACAAAGGCTGGTACCTCCAGAGCCACTCATGAAATCCCCTGTACCAGTGGACATTACAGAAGAACTGCCCTGCTGCCAGAGGACTGCCCTGCTGCTGAGGTCTGCCTTGGTGTGTGAGAAGGAAGACTGGACCTGCTTACTTTAATCCCAGGCTCACCTGGGTGACTCCTAGGGGTCCTGTGTGAGCTACAGGGGAATAACAAGCACATGAGGCCTCCCTGCAACTGCACTGGACTTGTCTGTCCCTGTAGCTGGACCTGCCTGCGACCTACTGGTCTCTGCTGGAGTGAGTTCCAGATCTACAAGAGGTGTTCTCTCAAGGCCAGGACCCTTGGCTGGCCATCAGTTTGAGCTCCTCCAAAGCAGACTGAAGTGTGAGCTCTTTATGATTGTGAACTGGACTCTTTGTGCTGAGGCACTGCTGCCCACAATGACCGCTAACGCAAAGCTCCGGTGAGACGTGCACTTCATGCTAGAACAACTGGCAGTGGTGACTGGCAACACGAGGTCTACACTCTGCGCTACAGCAATGACAGCCTGTTGTGACCGCCAATGCGAAGCTCCAGCAATGACGCTTGCGGTGCGTGGCAGGCTCTTTCTGCTACAGTGTCAACAGCCTGCGTTGTCTGGTATGCTCTTCACAGTACAGTGACAACCATCCCTGCTCCTCGCTGCCTTCTCCACCGCAGATCTTCACACTGGAGTTTGAAAAGGCAACTTTTTCAGCCGGACTAACCTGGCCCAGTATCCAACTCTTGTTGTCCAAAGAAACAACCATGATTGTTTTTCAGAAATTCTAGTTTTAATACCTGCTACTCGATTTCCCAGCCAGCATTTTTCTTTCTGCCTCATCCTGGAGGTTGGTGTCCACATCCTGGGGCTACTTGGTTGTAGCTCTTTGCCCGCCCTGGAAACTCAAAGGAACCTGCAAGATTAAAGTTGAGAGAGCCCTTACCAACAGACGACTGCAATATAAAGGTGGGAAGGCATGCGTGGGATACGTTGTGTGGATTTGGATTTACCGTACTGGATATCCTGCTTGTGCCCATCTGCATCCATTTTTATTTAATGAAAGTTTTTGATACACAAAAACACAGTACTTGGCTGGATTGGGAAAAGTGCACTTCCTTTTGCAAGAGAAAATATTGACTTAATTCGCTATACAGATGTTAGACTTTGGGACAGATTTACTAACATTTTGCATGATAGTTGCTCTAGTTTTGTGGTGCAGCCAGGATGCAAAATCTAACAGATATTTACAAAGCCACACAAGGGGCAATTTGCATCGACTTGCGTTACTCTGTACAGACATGAAATGCAATGCAGCAATTTGCACTGCATTACATTACATTTCGTTCTGGGAAGCGTTCCATGGGTAGAGCATGGACTTTCACACGCTCCCAGATCCGAAAAATTAATCAGAAATCAGAAATAAAATGTATTGATTTAAATCACATCAGAGATCAATAATATTTACAATAAAGGTGTTACTTAAAAAGGAAAAAAAATCACAAAATTTAAATATCAACAATCAAAACACATATCTTCCACAATAAATACATATTTAAATATGATTTTTAAAATGCCAAAAGATTTTAGCAACCTAAATCATTAGAAGGAAACTTTGTCGTAGCAATCAGTTCATCACTTATAAAAATTTACATTTAAAATGCAAGGTTTTATAAATGGATTTCTAGCTTTCACCACTGTCACGTTCGGACAGGCAAAAAGTACATGCTTAAAATCTTGGACCCCCATTACAGAGATCACGTACACAGGTCAAGTTTCCTGTACCAGACCAGCATCTTTTATAATTGTTTAGAGGTAGGATACCTAGTCTTAGTGTAAGTATTAATCATCTAACATTATTCCAGAAGAAATATTAAATATCTTTGGTCTGCTTAAAAGGCATACTATCAGACTAGGACTTATACGTTTTTAGGGATGAACAACGAGTAATGTCACTACTATAGCTTATTGTGATGCCAGCATTTAAAAAAAAAAAACGTAAGTAGCGCCAGAGTCCAGACCTGTATGTGGTCAATTGTACAGTGCAATTGAGTAAGGGTGACCCTTAGCTTATTGTTTTTTTTTAAGCATATTTTTCTTAACATTTTGCTTTCATACATAGTCATAACGATTTATAACATGCGCATTTCCATGTATTATCCAACTGTGTCAGCAAGTTTTACTATCAAGATATCCACAACAGCGCAGCATTCCAGCAATCGGAATTCTAGGTCGGTATCAGGTTCCAGTACATCATTGGATCTATGTGGTACTGGGTGCCCCACGGATAACTCCCCATGACCAACCCCGTATTACCATTACCTTTACTGCCTTACAACCTATGTGGAAAATTAGTCAAACTATATACAGGATGGTGATATGTGGGGTACGTAGTCACATATGGTAGGGAAGGTAATCCGGGATGCTTTTGCCAGGGGTAGGCCTGGTCCGCCCGCCTTCACCAAGGCTCCTAAACTGGTAAGGTGTCCCCAGTATGGTTGGGATGGGCCACTTCATCGCCGTGACAGAGAAGCTCATGCAGGGCCTGCTACGCGTGCCTAATGTCTGTCTCTCACCTGTGCTCATACAACGTTGGGTGCAACCCCTATCCCTCCAATTGATATTTAGGCTCACTGTAGTGCTACTAGCGCCCCCACCCTCAGTATAAGTCTAAGCCATCTCCCTGTGCCCCCGTGGGTAATCTCGTTTCAAGCTCCTGAAGCACCTACTTGCTCAGCACATCCTTCCAAAGGGAGGCAATGGGCATCTGGCGCAGTCCCTGTGCCTCTTCGCATTTCAGAACCTGTATTTCAGCCCTGGCCCATCTCGTCACGTCTCGTCTCCAGACTCCCAAGGGAGGACATCCGGTCGATCTCCATCCCATAGTCCTTGAATCGTCCACCAACCGTCTTATGAGCTATTCCCGGGTAGAGGCCCAGCAGACATATAGATGGGGTCATGGCTAAAGTAATATTCAAGAGCATCTCTAATTCGCTCAGCACCACCTTCCAAGACTGTTGAAGCTCTGGGCAGTGCCACACCATGTGGTCTAGGTCTGCGTCAGGTCCGCTGCACCTAGGACACGCTCTAGGGTTGCCCCCGTATATGAGATTCAGCCGGTGTGGTGTGAGATACGTCCTGTGGATATAACTATATTGAATGTACCGCAGGCGACACCGTCTGCGGGTATGCTAGGACCGTCCGCCATTCCACGTCCGTCAGGTCCCTGCTTATTGTCGTCTCCCATCTCCCCCTTAGTGAATGAAAGGGGTCTAGAGTGCACCCAACCTGAATCCTGTACAGCTTAGTAACGAGGTGGACGTCTCCTCCTGTCGTTAGCAGGAGGTGCAAAACATTATGTACCTCAGGCTCTGCGTTAACTGTGCTCCAGGGTTTCTTTATGCGGTGTGTCAGGGATTGGTATAATAGGAACTGTCCGCGCGGTATGCCACTCCTACCACACAAGTCAGTGAAGGGCCACAGTACTCCGTTCCGAAAAAAGTCGCCCAGTGTCTCCACCCCCACTCTGCCCAAATCCCTAGCCCAGGACCCAGCAGGGCCCCATCTGCGGTATCCTGCATCAGCACCGAAAGGGGAAGCGCCGGGGAGTAAGCCACTCCCACTCCCACCAGCCTCGAGCAACGCGTCGACCCTTAGCTTATTGTTAAAGGTATAATTATTTGATTTTACTTTAAAGGTTTCCTGCTTTAAATAATCTCCCTGGGTGCCATCAGAAGCTAGTAATAGATTTTAAGCCCATCTCACTATATTTACCAGGGATATAGAATAAGGATATTTAGGTCTAAAGCCCACCAGAGCTTGCGGAATCGCTCCAGCCGAGTATACCCATTCTCAAGATGTTCCAGAATACTGAACACGAACATCTTTTGCTGTGGCACAGAGAAGGGCAATGTGGCTGTAATTGCTAGATGAGGAATGAGAACTCTTGTTCTGTAAAGAAACAACTTTATTCTCGTGCATGAGTATGGAATTTGCTCAGTGGCATAATAAAAAGTAAAGAGAGGATAAGGAGTTTGCTCCAAACTTCACCTGCTAAATTCCAGGTGATTATCTCCAAGTTGTTGCTAAAAGGAGAGTTTGGAAACCTTATTCGATTTGTTTTCATTCAGTTTACTGGAAAGCAAGGACCAAGAAATATCAATGTTTTTATTAACTGATGTAGACTGATTTTGATTTTTTATTTGCCTTCCCTCATGATCAATGTTAGAATGTGAACGGTGCGCCATTCGGGCTTACATGGCCGGTCTTAAATGTGTCAGTGCGACCCTTGTTGTATATATTATGTTACTTACAGAGGAGAAGGAGGGCAAAGAGTTGGATTCCCTATGGTAACACTGATAGAAACTCTCAGCTAAGGGAGGAGAGTGGTTTGTTCCTCTGACATTGAGCTCATTTTTGTATAACCTTTCACAGTCTTGAGGAAACATATTAAAGGGATACGATTAGACTGGAATTCTACCTGTGCAATGGAAAAATCATAGCAAATTGCCATGCTGCACTGAGTTGCATGAAAGGTTAGTAACTGACACATAATTTTGCTTGTACTTAATACTGGTCTGCTACTGTTATCTGCCTTGAGGATCGAGAGACTTGCTCAAAATGACGAGATAATTATCGTAAACAGGTTATCATAAACAGTTCCATCCTGAGATAAATATCAGGTAACCCAAGGGAATACCTAAAATAATATTTCTAATCAAATCTTGTGTGAATTTGGGCCCATTTAATGTTCACTGGTGTAATTTTTGTTCTTACAAATGTTCACAAGTCCCACTTAACCCCTTGCATAGAGCCCAAGAGGGAAGCTTTGGGTAAGCAGCAAACATATGGGAAATGTTGGTTCAGAAAAAACCCTGCATAATAATTTATTTTTTAAGTTTATACAGTTTATTTGTGTTTTGATAGATATACGTACTTCCATCTTTGCTAGATCTTACAAAGGGAGTCAATCAGCAGATGATTTAAGAAAAAAACTATGCTGTGAGGGACCGGCCAGAACAGAGGATACTATTTTCTTTTCTCAATCCTCTTCTGCTTTGTGGGTGGTGTCTCACTCCTATAGGTCAGGTTATGTTGTGTGATAAGTAGGTGTACTTGCACTAATTGTGGGTGGTGAGTCAATGGAAACCTACCAGATATAATAAAAATTATATTGCCAACATGAAATTTCATTTGGGCCCGTATACTAAGTACCCTGAAGAAGCCACACACAATACTAGTACAAAGATATCTGACTAATATTGGTAGGAAATTCTGCCCTCACATTAGGCATCAGCCCCTTTTGCTGAAGAATTCATTGAGCTTAATTATTAAAAGCAAGTGTCATTGTTTGAGTGACCTTTGTCTTGTAAAATGGCATATGGAAATGTAGGAAGCAATAAGACCTCATGGCTGGACCCGTTGACTGAATACTTGATCCAATGGACGCCGCAAGCCACTTGCTAGACCCCATCTTCACCTCCAGCGACTGCATCAGTTACAGACACACTACAGGACTCATCTGGACCCGACCACTCCATTGTCCACTTCAACATCACCAGCTCACAGACCTCTGTCCCGTCTGCCCAACACTCCCGCTCTGTAGCTGGAGTAAAGTTTTAAACGATACATGGATCAAGACCCTCAGTGCCATTCAGTCCATTCTTCCAGCAACCTAGACAAGAATGTCAGAAACGTCAACACTTGGATCACCACCTGTGCTAACAGCAATGCTCCCATCTGCAGCAACATCCACACAAGGTCCACCAAGCAGGCTAGCTGGTACACCGAAGAGCTCAAAACAGCTAAACGACTGTATAATATCCGTAAAAGAGATGGTGCACCAGCAAGGACACGACCGACAAGCCCACCATCAAGAAAGCCCTCAACCTCTACCACAGACAGTTGAGAGAATCGAAAAAGTCATAGCCTCACACATCGAATTAAGCTCCAATAACAGCAAAGAACTCTTCAACATTGTCAAAGAATTCTCCAATGCCTCAGCTGCAGCAAATAACATTACTCCCTCACAGGAACTCAGTGAAAACCTTGCAAACTTCTCTCATGACAAGATAGCTAACATCTATAGGAACTTCAAACACCAGTCCAATGCCACTGACTTCCTCAATCAACACAATCACTCCGCTACCCCCACAGATATCCAACTAACCGAATGGAATCAGCTTGCTCAATAGGATACCACCTCCATTATGAACTTGTACACTCAGGGGCCCCAACTGACCCATGTCCTCACCACATCTTCACCCTCGGTGAATACAGAATCAGCCATGTGCTCACCACCCTGATCAACACTTCAACTGCCATGGCCACCTTCCCTGAGGACGGGAAACATGCAGAAGTCAATGCCCTACTTGAGAAACCATCTGCAGACCCCAGTGAACTCAATAACTGCTGACTGATCTCTCTGCTCCCATTTCCAGCCAAAGTATTAGAAAAAGCAATCAACAACTCTCCTCACATCTAGAATGGAACCTCCTACACAACTCCTCCCAATCCAGACTCTGCAGAAACCACAGCACTGAGACAGCCCTCATTGCGGCTACCGACAACATCTGATCCCTACTCGACCGAGAAGAGAATGAGGCTCTGATCCTCGTAGACCTTTTGGCAGCCTTTGAAAGGCCACCACACACTCATCACAAAGCTGCACAACATAGGCGTCGAAGGAGCCACTATCCGATGGGTCGCCTCTTTCCTCACTGGAAGAACGCAAATAGTCTGTCTTACCACCTTCACCGCCAAACCCAAGAAAATCATCTGTGGTGGAGGAGCTCAAGGATCCTCACTCAGCCCCACCCTCTTCAACACTTTCATGACACTGCTGACCAGCATCGTCAAAACCTATGGACTCAACATCACATTCTACACCAACAACACACAGCTCATCGTCTTCCTCTCAGAAGACAGCACCAACACCAAGACCCATTTCCACAACTGTATGACAGACTTCACCAACTGGATGAAGGAACCTGCCTGAAACTCAACACAGACAAGACTGAGGTACTGATCTTTGGAAACATAAGCTCCTCATGGGCGAATCCTTGTTACCCTCGGACCTACCCCTACTCCTACTGACCATGCGAGGAACCTAGGCATCATACTGGACAACAAGCTGACCATGATGACTCAGGTCATGTCTTTCTCCTCCACCTGATTTTTCATCCTCTGCATGCTTTTTAATATTTTTTAATGGCTATCCCTAACCTCAAGATGTGCTATCACCCAAGCCCTCATCTCCATCGAATGAAGTACGACAACGCTTTCTACGCAGGGATGGCAGCTCACTTCCTCTGATGACTACAGATCATACAGAATGCTACAGCCAGACTCGTCCTGGATCTCCCCAGATGAACTCACATCACCCCCGACCTCAGGAAACTCCACTGGCTCCCTATATAGAAACAATGCCTTTTCAGGCTCCTGATGCACACATACAAGGCCCTACATAACTGCGGACCCACCTACTTGAACTTCCATCAACTTACCAGACACCTCCGTCTGCTTCCCTTTCTCTAACCCTCACCATCTGCATCCCACGTAGCACATGCGGAGGCCGCTCCTTCTCCTAACTAGCAGCAAAGATATGGAACGCGGTACCCTTTCATCTTTGGACTGCCCCATCTTTCCCAGAGTTCCAAAAGTCCCTGGAGATCTTACTATTCGGCTAATCAACTGGACCCTGCCAGCGCCTGGATACCCTCACCAGTGACAAGCAACCCTCTACAAACCTTTTGATTGACTGATTGATTGTTTGATTGATTGATTCATTAAAGTTGGTATAAGGTATCCTGGTCATAATTACAAACAAGCACTGGCAAAGCCAACAGGTCTCTTTTCTGCCATCTCTTTTGGCTATGTCAACTCTTGCTTTGTTTTGTAATTTTTTTAAGGTATTGTTTGGAAAGCTGCAGGGACCTCACCACTATGAAATAAAAACATTGGCAGTAAGCCCACATTGCCATAGTAATTAAGGGAACTAATTTGTGTGCAAAGGTGCTATTTGTGAAACAGCAAAATTCTGTCACTCACAGTGAAGTTGTTAATGGCTGAAGTGGGCTGACCGATGGTCCCATGCGGTATTTTGTGATAAGTGGAAAGTGAATGACACAACAGATCAATAGATGAATATGGCTATCAGCCTCAATAACATATATATAATTTTAGTAAAATCAGAATGAGTTGGCTTACACCGGACCTTAAAATCGGGAAAGCAGGATAGGCTGGTTGCTGAGGTTGCAGTTCATCTTTAGAAGGGCGGGGAATTGCAGTAATGAAGGTGAGAAAATTATATAATTATAAGCCAAACCACTGAGCGACCATAACACCTCACATACCTCAAAGTTAACTCAGGAAGGACAGGGTCAGCGCGATCACTGCAGAACTCCGGCGCTGCGGTTATACCCTATGAAGCAACTATCCTCAGACACTGGCAAACAGGACTGAGCCGAGCCTGGCCGCAGGGACAGGAGATCGGATCCAATTCATAAACAGCCTCATGATGGTACATTAGAAGTTTCAGATAAAGCAGTTTTAAATAATATGGCCCATATTTATACTTTTTGACGCAAATAAGCGCTTGGGCAGATTTGCGTCAAAAAGTTTACCACCGGCTAACGCCATTCCAACGCACCAGCCGGGCATCTTATTTATGGAATGACATTAGCCGGCGCTGCGGCCTGGTTTGCATCAAAATAAATAACGGTAACCGGGCAGCAGAGGCGGAGGGAAGACTGGGGGTTGTGCACCAAAGAATGGTGCAAGTCAGGTTAGAGTAAAAAATATTGGCTCTAACCTGACTTGCACCATTTGTTTATGCACAACCCCCATGGAAATGACTCCTGTCTTAGCAAAGACAGGAGTCATGTCCCCCTGCCCAATGGCCATGCCCAGGGGACCTGTGTCCCCTGGGCATGGCCATTGGGCACAGTGGCATGTAAGGGGGCCCAAGTTAGGCCCCCCATGCCACCTAAAAAATAAATTATACTTACCTGCACTTACCTGCACTCGCCATGGATGGGTCCCCCTTCCATGGGTGTCCTCCAGGGGTGGGTGAGGGTGGCAGGGTGTGTCCCTGGGTGCAGGGAAGGGCACCTGTGGACTGCTTCCATGATCTCTGACCATGGAAATGAGCCCACAGGTCCCTTAACGCCTGCCCTGACCAAGGCGTTAAAAAATTGCACAAATCCAGTTGGGTGCCATGTCTTAAGGCCTGCTTCCTCCTGTGTGTCATTTTGACGCCGGAGGATAAATAAGGCTCACATGCCTTAGAGTCATTTTTTGCACGAGAACGCCTACCTTGCATGTCATTAGTGCAAGGTAGGTTTTCACGTACAAAAAATGACTCAAACTCCATAACGTTGGCGCTAGACGGGTCTAGCGTCAAAATATAAATATGGAGTTAAGTTTGCGCCGAATTTGCGTCAAAAAAATGACGCAAATCCGGTGCAAACAGAGTATAAATACAGGCCTAAGTGAGCAATAGGGCTGTTGCGTAAATCAGGAACTGTAGGGTTATAGGGACACTCTGATGCAAAAGCAGAGTTACTTATGACGATAAACACGGGGGAAGGAAAGGTGTGTGGGTGGGGGGTAGGTTTAAACACAATTAGTACAGTATACCTGTTACAAACCGCAGGATTTATTACACCTGTTTAAGCCCCCTTCCTTAATTATACAGGCCACACCTTTTCGAAAGATTTCCTAGATATGCTTCTTTGTCCACACCACTTTTAGAGAACCCCCTCCCCAACACACACTTTTTTCATCCCACTTAAGGCAGTGCTAAGGTGCAGAACCTGAGACCTGCGCAGGTGCCACACATCGCTCTCCGCAGTATCTGAAAGTGCAGGTGTGGTGGTGCCGTCCGCACCGGATTTGTGCAGGACTCAGAATGTGCCCACAGATCGGGAGCTGTAACTCAGCAAGTTCTTCCGGGGTAGTAAAGGATGAAACTGAACAAATCTACCAGCCGGACAGGTTTAAAAGGAGAGAGATCGGGGTAAGCATAGCCTGCAGGGCAGAGCCGAAACAATGAAGATACGAATCAAGGTCAGGGCAGAGTTCAAGTAAACGCAGACACAGGCAAAAACAGCACGCTCAAATGAGAGCAGAGGTGAGAGCTCCAGAGGCACTGGGGGCAGAAATGATGCAAAATCAGCAAAGCAGGCGAGTGAAAAAGAACCAGATTACAGAGCTAGGCCTCGGCAAAAAGGAGGTGACTCGAGTGCCACCTACATTTGTAGAGAAAGGACCCTATAGTTTTTTGCAGGTGGTGTTGCCTGTCAAATGTGCCAGAGTCGTTAAACTAACGTTTGGCTTCCTTTATATAAGTTCTTTACATTTATTACTGAATGCCAGCTGTAATATCCCAATGACATGGATGAAGAAAAGTCTCAGAGACGAGGAGATAGTCTAAACCCTCTATGTTACAGTTGGACGTCTACTTCTGGGGCAGCTTAGCCTCACCCATGCTGTCCCTACTCTGCCCTGGAGGGAAATCTCTCTTCCTGCCTTTTCCCGTGTTCACAGAGGGAGTTTTGTTCAATGTCTAGCTGGTCAGCTGGTACCCCCATGGCTCCAGTGCCCTGACGGCAGCTTCAAAGCACGACAATTAATCACCAAAAGCTGTAGACAACAAGACAACACGTAAACTTAATGTTATGTGGACCCCCCTCCATCGACAGCATCCAACAATTCCGAGGTAAATCCCACAAGAAAAGGAGGTAGGTGAGTTAATTCAGCGATAAAAGTGCTCTCTAGAGGGCTGCTGATGAAGCAGGAAATGAAGGTTTTACGTAGTGTGAAATAATCATGTGTGACATTAACCGAACTAATAAAGATTGTACGGGGACAAAATGTGCCCTTAGAGTAGTTTGCCAACATTTATAAGCGTGCTTTATATAACGTGGTGTATTAGAATTGCACTAATCCGACATAATCATAAACGTGTGCTACGATTTGCTTGTTTGAAATGCGTTAGCTTAGCATTACTTTAGAGGAGGCTTTGGCCTAGTGGCCTGGTCTCACGGTTTAGATGCTCGTATTTTTTCCAATGTGCTATTAAACGTGTATTTCTGCTTGAAGCTGTACTTTTCCACAGAAACTGTTCACATGCTTATCTTAAAGTTTCGTGCCAGCATGGCATATTTTCTCTTTACTTCAAGGTCGACTTGCAGGTGCGGACAATGGAGGCTCTGAAAGTGAGCTAATTGGTAGACAATGCTGTAACTTGCGTACCCATCTCCAAGGATAATGTATGCTTAAGTAAAAGCTTGAGAACTGTCGTTTTTGATTGGACAATTTGAAGCTAACCTATGAACCCTCCAATGGAGACCCTACTGGATTCAAACTGTTGTCTATAAAACCCAGGTGCACGAGATCATCGCAGCCATTACCAGCTCGATACCCGCCATTTTGCAGACTTCGTAGCTATTATGGCCCACTTTGCTGCGACGCCATTTTGAGAGACTTTGATACTTTCTCTAATCGAGAGAAAGAGACTTTAATGATTCTTGCCCTAGAGACTTTAACTTTGAAATGTCCCTTGCATGAAGTAGTAGTCTTACCTTGCCGCCGTGAGGCAATTGCCCGTCCACCCCTGCCCCTTTGTCCCGTCCCATGCTGATCGAGAAACGGTACCTGTGAGACGAAGACTTCCTTGTACGCTGATCGTAATTGGTAAATATGAGAGGAAATTGTAAAATTGCATTGTGTTCCTTTTAGGTAACCAACTGCTGATTTTGATAAGAGCCCTAGCTAAGAGTTTTTCTAAATTTATGTTGCTAAATTGTTTTTGCATGAAGTCCCACATGCCGATGCTAATTTGAGGTTAGATGAGGATTCCATATGTTACACGATGCAATTTGAGATCTTGTTATGCTGACTAAATGTATGCAATTAGTTCATTACAGATTATCGTATTAGTGCTTTGCATTGCCATTATCGAATGCCTTGTGATTCAAATGCTACATAGATTAGACTTGTTTCGACGTTATGGACAGCTATTAATGTTCATTTATGTTTATCATTTGGTGTTGAGACACATATATATTGTGCTAGCTTTGTTAATATAGGGAAATAAATTCACTAACTTTGCAATAAACTGGTGTGATTATTCCTGACTGAAAGGTCAGGGTTCGCCGAAATGTATTCTGGATTAATCGTTAAGTGTTATGTTGATCAAGGTATTGCTTATGTTCGTTATTGATTATTGATTTCAGGAAATTGATCGATTAAGAGTACAGAGAGTTCCCACTTAGTCAAAAGATTAATCGGCCTAAAGAGCGTCCGAACATAGGTAAATTATTACTACGGTTCGCTCTATCAGTAGATGGTAGCAGAGGACGGTTACGTCTTTTGGGACCCTGTACTATTAGAGTACATGGTGTTGGATTAACGGTTACGCATTTTGAGACTCCACTCGAGAAGTTGAATTAGATTTTTTGGGGTAAAATAGATTGACAGAATGATGATGGGCTAGGTCCACCGCGACTTTCCCGGGATCTCGGAGCTTGCGAATGGAGAGAACGGAGGTGTGGAAACAGCGTTGGCAATACTAGTGATGGTATGAGTGAAGTTAGGGTTTTGCGCTTGCACAGCTTATTGCCGCAGGGTGTGTGAAAAGGGTGCGAGGGATTTTTTTTCTTTAAAGGATAGCGGAGGTGCGACTCCGAGTGTAGAAGTAGAGAAGTCGTCGAACTTCATAGAAATAGCGGAGGTGCGGCTCCGGGTGTGAGAGTAGGGAAGTCGTCGAACTTCATGTGCGTGTGGCGCTTTGTGCATAAAAAGGTCCACGTGGTTGTTGTTGTTGAGACGGGCCCTGCGAGGTCAAGAGACTCCGGAGTATGTTGATCCATGTTGTGGTCTGGGCGGTTTAGTAGGTTGATCGGGCGTGGTCAACGAGTCGGTACGTGTGTTAGGGAGTGAAAGAAACTTCGACTTCGGGCTTTGACAAGATTCTAAGTGCACTAGAACAGATCATTGACAAGTTGAGAGTAGGTCTGCAGGTCAGATTTGCTTGCGAACGTGGGGACCGAGAAAGACGGAATAGCGGCCGAGGCTAGTGAAAGGTCCCTAAGGTCCTGAAGCGATTGTGTTACCCTTCCTGTAGTAAACCGACAGATCTGTTTTAGTTTTTGGTAGCTCGCGATACATGCAAGAAGTTGTTACGAGAGGAGCTGAGTGAAGGAAGACTAGCCGCGAGGCTTTGTCAGCCGCAGTGTGTGTGTGCGACGTCACTAGGAGCCGCGCTGGGATAGGTTGGTTGGAGAGAAGGGTCGCGCACGGATTGGACGCAGTCCGTGGGGCTCGTTTGGAAGGGGAAAGGCAAGCGAAGAGTATTCCGGGAATTAAAGTGACCTATTGATTACAAATTTTGTGGAATAAAAGTGACCTATTGATTATAAACTTTGTGAAATAAAAGACGAGAAAATGAAATTCCTTAAAGCATTTAGGAGTGCGATGAAGGGGGAGTCTTACATCAAAGCGAGCGTAGGAGAGGAGACGCCGCCCGAGGGCACACCAGCTTACATTGTAATGGAGGAAAAAGGGGTAGCTCCGTGTCTTTGGCTAAAGCAATGGCACAAACTGACAGAGAAACATGGGAGCGTAGCGTTCCCGATACATGGGACATTCAATATAAGGATCCTAGAGAATCTGAGATTCACGATGTATGACATGAAGGTGCCTCCAAGGACAGCACAGTTTGAGGCTCTAGCGATCTGGGAATTAATGGCTAGACAGCAACAGAAAAATAAGTTTGAAACAAGGATGAGGAAGGTAGAAAAGACACTAGCGGATGCTAGGTGGGATAATGCGCAGAAGGTGTGGAGGTCAGATGTATTGCAGGGGATAAAATTGTTTCCCGCAATTACTAAGGAAGAAGAGGAGACAGGTAAGAAAGCTACCTGTAAGACAGATAGGAAGTGTTCGAAGGATAGAGAGGACGAGGAAAAGTTGAGAAGAGAAGAGGAGTTAGAGGATGAGGAGTTAATAATGCAATTGCTGAACGACCGTCCACCACCTTATGCGGAGAATGGACAAGGTCCAAGTACCAGTTCTGCCCCTCCGGCACCGGTACAGAACAGTGAAACCCAGAGTTCAGGAGCGTCATCGGGATCTAAGGACCCGAGTTTACTGTTCACCCCGCAGATACCGCAGGTTAGGAGAATATATCCAGATGGGCCCATAATGAAACCAGCAGAAAATTATCAACCGCAGATGCCAGGGTACTACAGCAGTGACAATAGTGGAGGAATGGTTCTAGAACAAACAGTAAGGGGAGTACAGAATGGTCACAACCCAACAATGATACAGGCTGGATCAACTCAGTTTATGATGCCTCAAAAGCAGATGCAGGGAGGAAACGCACATGCTCAGATGACGGGGAGTCAGATGGGCATGCCGGCAATGATGACCCATAGTATGGGAATGAACATGCCTCAGAACATGGGAAATGGACAGAACCCAGATGCGATATCACTACCCATTACTGTAGGTCCACCGGTACCTCTATACAGTCAGCCTAATTTAAGTATGAGCGGTCAGGGATCAATGCTGCAGAGTGGGACAGAGAGGAGGTGCATAGAGAACACTCCAGGGATAACTCCTATAGCGGCTCAGCCAAATGGGTCTGGATCACTGATGGAGTTTAGTCCCATATGTGCTCAGTCTACACTGGTGAGGTCGAGTCCCCCACTGATAATACCTTTAACATCGAATACTGAAAAGTTGCCGCAACCATCAATGGCAGTCGATGTGAATGCTACACTGATGGGGGTAAATGCGCAACAGCTGACACAGTGGTTCAACAGCTTGAATTCCACACAAAGTTCAGACAGTGGGAAAGGAGAAGATTACTTGAATAGGATGAGGCTGAACATGGAAGCACAAGAATTGGTGGAAGGGAATATGGGTGTGAATAGGTTAGAGTCCTACACGGAAGAGGAGCTGAGGTATCTATGTCCAAAGATCACGAAAGAAGTGAACAAGGTACATAAAAGTTTGCAGGAAGTAGCGGACAGAAACGGGATTGACATAGGCAAGACGAAACACTTGAGCAGGAGCTATAGGTTGGATTTTGGGACCACAGATTTTGAACACATGAGGTCAGCAGGTATGAAGGCACACCTTGGAGAATTGTTGCAGAGTGCCCAAGTGTGGAGGTGCTTAGACAAGTGGGAAAGCAGGTGGGTAAAGAGGAAGGATAAGAGGAGGGACAGTGCTACAGAGCACAACGAGAAAAGACCGCAGAGCAGCGAGACAGTAACCATGTTACCAATGAGGGAGACAGCAGGTGGAAAATTAATACATGTACCATGGCACAGAAGCGACATTCAGTCATTTACGGATGATTTTCCCAAACTGAGAGAGAAGCCGATTGAATGGTATCAACAGACTGATAGGTTTGTGAAGCTTGCAAAATGTCTCTGGGAAGACCTGAACACTCTCTTTGAGATCGTGGTTCCGGCAGATTTGTGGGAGGATTGCAAAAGAGCTGTAGGTTGGCCGACAAGTGAACCAGAGAGAGACAGGGAGACGGGTGCACCTTCACCTATGGCGATGAGTTTGTACTATAAGGTGATTGAGCATTTGAAGACGAAGGTTGCCGCGAAAAATGTGGATTGGCAGAAGATTGATCGAACTGCCCAAGAGGCTAAAGAGTCGATTCATAGTTACTATGAGAGGTTGTTGAAGGCGTTTAAGAATTACAGTGGCACGGAAACAATCGAGGCGAAGGATATGCTTCATTTTGTGTTCAGATTTGTGGAAGGGTTGAGACCAGAGATAAGTCAGATGATAAAGTCGCATTTGATTTGCTGGCAGTCGAAACCGATTGATGAAGTCTTGAATTATGCGAAATATTGTAGCGACGAGATTGAGGTGAAACAGAAGAAGCTGAAAGAGAAGGTGATGATGATGCAACTTAAAGCAGCTCAGACAGGTCTGCAAGGTTTGCAAGGGATGCAAGGGTTCCAACAGCAGGTACCGCAGCCGCAGTTGCAGGGAAACATGCCGTTTCAGCCACAGGCTAGAGGCAGAGGCAGAGGAGGTTTTGTGAATAACGGTCCGGATTTAAACACTGTTGTAATGGGTGTGCAGGCAATGAAGAAGGTGATGCCGTGTCACGTGTGCGGAATTGTAGGTCATTGGAAACGCGAGTGCCCGATGGTGGTGCAGGAAGGTGCAGGTGCAGGTGTAGGTGTTGGTCAGCAAAACAATGATGTCAATGCATTTCAGACAATGAGGGGACCGAAAATGAGAAGTCCAAACCCAAATTTTCAGACCATAAATCAATTGCAGGGATTACAACCTATGCAGCCGCAGCAGATGCAGATGCCTCATATGCAGATGACGCAAATGCAGCCGATGCAACAGCAGTTACCCATGGTACCTAATCAGCAAATGCAAATACCTTTGGCACCAATGAGTCAGCAGCAAGTGATGGTTCCTCCACAGGCCTCGGGTCAGGTAATGAGTACAAATGGCACCGTACAACAGTTCCCATTACACAGTGAGAGTGGAATAAACAATGTATGGGAGAGTGAGAGCTCAGAAGAGGAAGGAGATTGTGTGCTTGCAGCATCCTTAGAAGTTGATCAAAAGGGTCCGTACGTAGAGGGAAGAGTAATGGGTCATCGTGTTTCATTCTTGGTGGACACGGGAGCCACACGTTCAACTGTTAAGAGCAGTGAAGTACCAAATTTGCCACTCTCAGGGAGGACAGTTCAAGTGGTGGGAGTAGCAAACAGGCACCTGACGAACCCAATAACAGATCCGGTACCAGTCAGCATCGGTAACTATCAAGGGGTGCATCAGTTTGTGATATGTGACTCAAGCCCAATAGCACTGTTAGGGAGAGACCTATTGTGCAAATTGGGATGTTCGATCATGTGTTCAAACGAAGGAATAACGATACAGACGAGCAGTGATGGGGAAGAAGAGGATAGTGTAGAGGGGGATGAAATGGAAACGGTCGATGAAGAGTATCCTCTGATTTGCCTTTTCCCGATGATAACTGAAGAAGATATTCCAGCCGAATTACGGGAAACAGTCGGAAAAGAGGTGTGGAACATGACAGGGAAAGAGGTGGGATTGATGAAAGGAGTGGAACCAGTGAAAGTGACTGTAAAGCCCAATGCGATCTTTCCCCAGACCCCACAATACCACATGGCACAAGATACCCTCATGAAAGTTGCCCAACTCATTGACGAATTTGTAAAACAGGGGGTACTGAAAGAAGTGTTAAGCAGTCCATGTAATTCACCAATAATGGGACTAATAAAGCCAAGTGGAAAGGTCCGACTTGTGCAAGACTTGAGGAAAATAAATGACATCATAGTCAAATGCTGCCCAGTAGTACCGAATCCAGCTGTGATAATGTTTCAAATTCCTTGCGATGCCGAATGGTTCTCGGTCATCGATTTGTCACAAGCATTCTTTTCTGTGCCTCTTCATGAGGACAGCCAATTTCTCTTTTGTTTCAAATTCCTAGACAGAGTGTACAGTTGGTGTCGAATTCCTCAAGGGTTTTCTGAGTCACCGTCGATATTCAATCAGGTTCTAAAGAAAGACTTGGAAGAGTTAGAGTTGCCATTCGAGTCAACCCTAGTACAGTACATTGACGACTTACTGGTTGCATCAAAGACAGAAAGTGGCTGCACAGCCGATACCATTGCTCTGTTGAACCATTTGGGAAGGAATGGACACAAGGTGTCTCCTTCCAAATTACAGTTCTGTCAGAAGAAAGTGAAATACTTGGGTCACCAAATAGAGAAAGGGTCACGGAGAATAATGAAGGAAAGAATTAAAAGTGTACTTCAGATGAGTCCGCCCAAGACGAGAAAGGAGGTGAGGAAGTTTTTGGGAATGGTGGGCTACTGTCGCCAGTGGATTCCCAACTTCTCGACTCTAGCGAAGCCTTTACTGAAACTGACCCAGAAGGATGCTTTGGATCAAATTGAGCTGAAAGGAGATGAGATGGATGCTTTTGTCGAATTGAAAGAGTGCATGTGCAGGGCTCCAGCTTTAGGTATGCCTGATTACACAAAGCCTTTCACATTGTTTTGCCATGAACGTGATGCATGTTCTTTGTCTGTCTTGACTCAAGCCCATGGTGGAGTAAACAGACCAGTAGCGTATTTTTCAGCTACTTTGGATCCGGTCGCAGCAGCACTCCCAGGGTGTTTGCGCGCCGTAGCAGCAGTTGGTATCAGCCTCACTCAGAGTGAAGGAATAGTGATGGGACACCCAGTAACAGTCATGGTCCCTCACTCAGTTGAGATACTTTTGACCCGCTCCCGAACGCAACACATGACCGGAGCAAGACTCACAAGGTATGAAACGATTATTCTGGGCTCACCGAATGTGCAACTGAAAAGGTGCACTACGTTGAATCCAGCAACCTTGCTTCCTGGAGAAAATGTCGAAATTGAGAACGCTGAAGACGTCGAGCATGACTGCCTTCAGGTGACTGAATTTTGCACAAAACCCCGACCGGACATTAAGGATACGAAGCTTGATGAAAATGACCAAATTCTTTTTGTTGATGGTTCATGTCTAAGAGACGGGATGGGGATTTTGAAAGCAGGATACGCTGTATGCACCGTAACAGGGGTCTTGGAAGCGGGATGGCTCCAAGGAGTCTATTCTGCACAAGTAGCAGAACTTGTAGCCCTCACCAGAGCATGTCAACTGTCTGCATTGATGAAAGTCACCATTTACACTGATAGCCAATATGGGTTTGGGATTGTGCACGACTTTGGACAACTATGGTCACAGAGAGGGTTCCTGACTTCTTCAGGATCCCCAGTGAAGAACGGGGAGAGAATAAGGGAATTGTTACACGCTATTCAAGTGCCAGCCGAAGTTGCAGTGGTAAAGTGCAGTGCTCACACGAAAGGACAGGACTATGTTTCTCTGGGAAATGCATATGCGGATCAAGTCGCAAGATTTTGTGCCTTGAACTGTATATTACTGAGAGATGAATGGAACTCAATAAGTGAGCCAGAACTCGAACCAGCTGAAGCATTTGCCTTGAAGGTCGTAGATACAATAGAGGAACTAAAAGCACTACAGAATAATGTCAGGGAGGATGAAAGAGATTCCTGGATTAAATCACAATGTATAAAGAGACAAGACGAGTTATGGGTTTCACATGAGGGAAAATTTGTTTTGCCAAATAGTCTCTTATCACAGCTTGCGCGGTTCTATCATGGGCAAGCTCACCTAGGGAGAGATGCCATGATAAGATTGTTCAAAACTGATTGGTTTAACCCCAGATTTCGTCAAGCTGCAGAAGCAGTTTGCCATCGATGTGTCACTTGCCAGAAGATGAACCCAGGAAAGGGAACAGTTGTGAACGCGAGTCACATTGGTAGGGCAAGCGGGCCTTTTAGTCGTATGCAGATGGACTTCATTGAGATGCCTGTGCATGGAGGTCTGAAATATGTGTTGGTGATTGTGTGCATTTTTAGTCACTGGATTGAGGCATACCCCACACGTAGAAATGACAGCCTTACAGTTGCCAAGCTATTATTGAGAGAGTTGATACCACGTTTCGGATTCCCGATCTCTTTAGAATCAGATAGGGGAAGTCACTTCAACAACGAGGTGATAAAGTTACTTTGCGAAGCGCTGAACATTGAGCAGAAACTGCATTGTAGCTATCGCCCTGAAGCATCAGGATTGGTGGAGCAGATGAATGGTACACTGAAATCAAGAATGGCGAAAATATGTGCATCGACAAATTTGAAATGGCCTGACGCATTGCCCTTAGTGCTAATGTCAATGAGAAACACCCCTGATAGAAAGACTGGATTATCTCCGCACGAAATTCTCATGGGCAGGGCTATGAGACTTCCTGCAGTTCCTGCAAACGCGCTTTTGAATATTACAGATGATATGGTGTTAGACTACTGCAAAGGTCTGGCTGACGTGGTTCGCTCTTTCTCTCACCAGGTGGAAGCAACCACCTTGCCACCGATCCAAGGTCCAGGACACGCACTGAAAGCAGGTGACTGGCTCGTGGTAAAGAAGCACGTGAGAAAGTCGTGTCTGGAACCCCGTTGGAAAGGCCCTTTCCAAGTGATCCTGACGACAACTACCGCTGTGAAGTGTGCGGGGGTTCCCAACTGGATTCACGCCAGTCACACAAAGAAGGTGTTGTGTCCCACAGATGAGGAAGTTGAAGCGCTGAAACTGCCAGTGCCTGATAAAACAGTGCCGAGTGCTGAGACAGAACAAAACCGAACTGAAAGCGGACAGGCAGAAGCAGGAGAGAGAGAGATATTATTGGAGAACGAAGAGTCCGACTCACTTGGGGAAGACCAAGGAGAAAGTTCAGACAGCGATGAAGAAGCTACAGGTGACAAAGAGCCTGAAGCGGCTGAGGGTAGCAAAAAGCCTGAAGCAGCTGAAGGTGACAAAGAACCTGAAGCAGCCGAAAGTGATACAGAGCCTGACGAAAGTAACGGTGAGGAAGGGCTCGAAAAAGGTGAAAAAGCAGGAGAGCCTGATCAGAAGAGGGCTTTCCCAGAAACAGACGATACAGAAAAAGAAAAGGAGAACGTGATCGATTCCCCTGAAGGAGGGGACAAGGCAGAGCAGAACGAAAAAGTTCAAACCTCTACAGAAAAGGTCGCAGGTCCATCAAATGGACATGGTGCAAAGAGGAGATTAAGTATATCACCAGTAAAACAAAGGTCCGGAGAAGGTTTGAACGACGGAGAAAGGCCAAAAGTAAAAGAGAAAAGAAAAGAAGTGTCTGTCGTGATACCAACCTCGAGTAAAGAAAAGGACCTGACAAAAGAGGAAAGTACCAGCGAGGCAGAATCGAAAAGAGAAGCAAAATTGAAAAGGAAAAGGATACCGAACAGAAGGTATTCCGGTCCAGAATGGGCATATGCAGTCAATGACGATTGGACTGACGAGTTTGTATCTCTAAGCATCGAGAACGAAGAAGAGGAAGAGATACCAATAGAAAAGAAAAGTTTTATGGACAGTGTTGATTGAAGGGGTGATAAATGATATTGCTTGCTACAATCTAACGTGAAAGAAACAACCAGCTGAGACATTGCTAAACCGGATGAGACATTTGCTAAACCGATAAAGACTGAGTTATTGCCGAATTGAGACAAGTGCTGCTAACCGATAAGTGACTGGCCTTTTGAAGAAGACGGTGTGAACATAGCGCTCGCTCAGCTTTGTAACTGAATTGCTAAATAAGTATCATTTATAAGTGCTTCTAGCTCTCTGATTCTATACAGATCATGACGCAAAGCAATAGAAAGAAATATTGTAAATATGTGTGTATAGGCTTGGTAATTACATGTGTACTAATAGTAATGGCAATTGTGCTTGGAATGCATGGAAAGGGTGAGAATGAGAATATTGAGGCTTCTACTTTTGCTCCTGTTACTGTCACTGAACTAACCGCATTGAAAAGGCTAGCACTGGATGAGAGGCTCTTGCATGATAGGAAAGATCTTTCGTATAATGTTTTCTATCGCTTACTAACAGAATATGTTGAGACAATGGATGCGAAAGATTGTTATGTGTGTACCCAGATACCGACATCAGTGAAGGAAGGGGTGACATATCACCACATGCCTCTTACATACGGGATTACATGTAGTATAGTAATGTCTAGGTTTTATGGTCAAACTAACATACAGTATTTTTACTCAAATTATGATGTTACCTTTGCTTATGTTCCTATAATAGCGCAGCTAAGCCAGACTGCAAAAGATTGGGATGCAAAAATTATGAGGGAATTTTTCGAGCCAATGCAACCTTTTGAAACGGCTCACGCTCATAGGGAAAATCTTACCTGCTCGCTCTCTGCAGTAGAAATAAGCTTTTTAGATCGCACAGATGATAGAAGGGCTCAAATGAAGGCGAAATTAGAAAAGGAGTTACATAAGAGGACTTCAGTAGATAATTATGATTTTGCTGCAATAAAGACACAAGGGAAAATTGCTTTAGATGCTTGGCATGTAGGGAAGTTTTGTATATATCGAGGTGAATCTTATTATGACAATATTTTTGTAGGAGCGAGTGAGTGTAAACACACGTTTATCTTTAAGGCCAAATGGACATTCATGATGGACGGACTTGACCCTGTCATTCCAGGTGTATATTACATTTGTGGGTATAATGCCTATTATCGTCTTCCAAAGGGGTGGTGGGGAAGATGTTATTTGGGTATAGTGTTCCCAAAGGTTTATCAACTGGATGACCTATCGATGATTCAAAAGACATCTGGATCCCATCGTATCCAGAAAAGAGAGACCGCAGCTGCTGTGGTAGGTGATATATTTGGAGCCATGATTCCTTCATTGGGAGTTGTGCTGAATTCCATCAAAATAAGAAAGTTGTCTACTATAGTGGATAACATGTTGACAAAGTTTTCAGGTGCTATAATCCTGATAGATGCTGAACTTGCAGCGGAAAGAGCTATGACTCTTCAAAATAGGCTTGCTTTAGACATTCTTTTAGCAAAGGATGGTGGTGTTTGCAAAATGCTTGGTGCAAGACACTGTTGTACCTATATACCTGACAATAGTGTGAAAATTAAAACTATGCTTGCTAATCTAACAAAAGAAAGTGCAGATTTGAAGGAACTGAAAGAACCAGGAGTGTGGGAGAAGGTTGGAAAAGGACTTGCTTCACTGGGACATTGGATTGGGGGAATTTGGAATGGAATATTGTTAAAAATAATAGAGGGAATTTTAATAGTGATAATTTGTGTATTTGGAATTTGGGGAATAAAAAGGGGAATAATAATGATTATGGCAAGAATTAAAAGAAGAAAAGAGGAGAAAATTATGAAAAGAATGGCAGAAGAATACAAAGCGCAAACTAGGGGAACTAAATGGAAAAGAGAACTGACAGAATTTTAATGGAATAAAATTTGTGGGCTTAATTTGTGTGATGACAAGTAGTCATCAGAGGAGGGATTGATGAAGCAGGAAATGAAGGTTTTACGTAGTGTGAAATAATCATGTGTGACATTAACCGAACTAATAAAGATTGTACGGGGACAAAATGTGCCCTTAGAGTAGTTTGCCAACATTTATAAGCGTGCTTTATATAACGTGGTGTATTAGAATTGCACTAATCCGACATAATCATAAACGTGTGCTACGATTTGCTTGTTTGAAATGCGTTAGCTTAGCATTACTTTAGAGGAGGCTTTGGCCTAGTGGCCTGGTCTCACGGTTTAGATGCTCGTATTTTTTCCAATGTGCTATTAAACGTGTATTTCTGCTTGAAGCTGTACTTTTCCACAGAAACTGTTCACATGCTTATCTTAAAGTTTCGTGCCAGCATGGCATATTTTCTCTTTACTTCAAGGTCGACTTGCAGGTGCGGACAATGGAGGCTCTGAAAGTGAGCTAATTGGTAGACAATGTTGCAACTTGCGTACCCATCTCCAAGGATAATGTATGCTTAAGTAAAAGCTTGAGAACTGTCGTTTTTGATTGGACAATTTGAAGCTAACCTATGAACCCTCCAATGGAGACCCTACTGGATTCAAACTGTTGTCTATAAAACCCAGGTGCACGAGATCATCGCAGCCATTACCAGCTCGATACCCGCCATTTTGCAGACTTCGTAGCTATTATGGCCCACTTTGCTGCGACGCCATTTTGAGAGACTTTGATACTTTCTCTAATCGAGAGAAAGAGACTTTAATGATTCTTGCCCTAGAGACTTTAACTTTGAAATGTCCCTTGCATGAAGTAGTAGTCTTACCTTGCCGCCGTGAGGCAATTGCCCGTCCACCCCTGCCCCTTTGTCCCGTCCCATGCTGATCGAGAAACGGTACCTGTGAGACGAAGACTTCCTTGTACGCTGATCGTAATTGGTAAATATGAGAGGAAATTGTAAAATTGCATTGTGTTCCTTTTAGGTAACCAACTGCTGATTTTGATAAGAGCCCTAGCTAAGAGTTTTTCTAAATTTATGTTGCTAAATTGTTTTTGCATGAAGTCCCACATGCCGATGCTAATTTGAGTTTAGATGAGGATTCCATATGTTACACAATGCAATTTGAGATCTTGTTATGCTGACTAAATGTATGCAATTAGTTCATTACAGATTATCGTATTAGTGCTTTGCATTGCCATTATCGAATGCCTTGTGATTCAAATGCTACATAGATTACACTTGTTTCGACGTTATGGACAGCTATTAATGTTCATTTATGTTTATCATTTGGTGTTGAGACACATATATATTGTGCTAGCTTTGTTAATATAGGGAAATAAATTCACTAACTTTGCAATAAACTGGTGTGATTATTCCTGACTGAAAGGTCAGGGTTCGCCGAAATGTATTCTGGATTAATCGTTAAGTGTTATTTTGATCAAGGTATTGCTTATGTTCGTTATTGATTATTGATTTCAGGAAATTGATCGATTAAGAGTACAGAGAGTTCCCACTTAGTCAAAAGATTCATCGGCCTAAAGAGCGTCCGAACATAGGTAAATTATTACTACGGTTCGCTCTATCACTGCCAATCATTGGTTCTTCGCCAAAATCTCAGATTTAGTCAGGGCTGGTCCAGCATATCATTCTTCCAAACTTGATAAGGAGTATTAGAAAGCTGTGTAATTATAGCACCCTTGGTGTGTAACGTTACATCTGCTCTGTATTTTGCCTCTTCTTAAACTATTTAAACCCTATACATTAAACTTTGAAACACAGACTATACCTCCCTTGCCCTGTCTGCTTAGGTTTTTTTTACCAGCTCTACCTTCAGCAGGCCCACCTCCTCTTCTGTACAAATATCCCCACAGTGACACAATGATAATGATTTTTATATAGCGCTTCCATGCCGGTTCATAGTGCTGTAAATAACGCTTCGCTGTAACGCAACTTGATGTTACTGTTATTATCCAGCTCAGATAAATGAAAGGTGTGGTGAAATTGTGACCGAGCGTGTAAGGAGTACATGGCAGCTAAACCAGGTAATACACCTTAACAGTCCTTCACTTCCCGAATTAGAAAATCAACGTACTTTCACAGATATGCTAAAAACACTCTCGCCAGTCACGCTCCTATTAAACCGGCAAATTCCCAGCAGCCTGTGAAGAAATTGCCGAAATCCGGACTTGAAGGCACCAAAACCCACAGTGCTTAGAGGCCATTCGAATGACAACTAGGGTGACCAGACGTCCCGGATTTCCCCGGACAGTCCCGGTTTTTAGAGGACTGTCCCGGTGTCCCGACACTTCTCTTTATTTTAAACAAATATCCCGGTTTTTGGGACAAAGGTCAGATCATTAAATAAATGTTCAGTTTTTTGGGACAAAGGTCAGATCAATAGGGAAGGATAAGTAAAGTATGAAATAATTAAAGTAATTTATCGTTACTGTCAGGAAACAAAGTCCCCTGTCTTCTCCCAACAGAGAAACAGAGTGGGGAGCTGAGAGAGGTGGGTGGGGGCGGGTTGTGGGTGCAGGGTGGTAGGTCAGGCCGTAGCTAATTTTATATATATATATAAATATATATATATATATATATATATGGTCTTTGTTGGACTTTTGCTTTTGCAGGGTCATCCCCAGACTTTTTTGCCTCCTGCCTCCTATATTTTTCTGACATGTTGCTGTTGGCTTTTCAACTCTGAGCACTTTACCACTGCTAACCAGTGCTAAAGTGCATATGCTCTCCTGTTTAAATTGTATGTAAGTGGTTTATCCATGATTGGCATATTTGATTTACTAGTAAGCCCCTAGTAAGGTGCACTAGAGGTGCCAGGGCCTGTAAATCAAATGCTACTAGTGGGCCTGCAGCACTGGTTGTGCCACCCACATAAGTAGCTCTGTAATCATGTCTCAGACCTGCCACTGCAGTGTCTGTGTGTGTATTTTTACACTGTAAAGTCGACTTGGCAAGTGTACCCACTTGCCAGGCCTAAACCTTCCCTTTCCTTACATGTAAGGCACCCCTAAGGTATGCCCTAGGTAGCCCCAAGGGCAGGGTGCAGTGTATGGATAAGGTAGGACATATAGTAATGTGGTTTATATGTCCTGACAGTGAAATACTGCCAATTTCGTTTTCACTGTTGCAAGGTCTGTCTCTCTCTCATAGGATAATATGGGGGCTACCTTTAAATATGATTAAAGTGTAGATTCCCCTAGAGAGTAGATGGACAGGTGGAGTTTGGGATCCCTGAACTCACAATTTAAAAATACATCTTTTAGTAAAGTTGATTTTGAGATTGTGAGTTTGGAAATGCCACTTTTAGAAAGTGAGCATTTTCTTGCTTAAACCATTCTGTGACTCTGCCTTGTTTGTGGATTCCCTGTCTGGGTCAGTTGACAGTTGGGTTGTTTTTCACCTCACACCAGACAGTGACACAAAGGGAGCTGGGGGGTGATCTGCATTCCTGATTAGCCATCTCTGCTAGGAGGGAGGGGTGGAGTGGTCACTCTCATCTGAAAGGACTGTGCCTGCCTCTGACAATGCTGTCTCCAACCCCCTGGTGTGTGTCTGAGGCCTTGCCTGGGCAAGGCAGGATTTCACAAGAAGGTGTGAGTCCCCTTTGAAGGAAGGTGACTTCAAAGACTAAAATGGGTATAAGAAGGGCACCCAAACTTACAAACTTGAGAAACACTTCTGGAATCAAGGGGAACCTCTGCCTGGAGAAGAGCTGATCGCTGAGGAACAAGTGCTGCCCTGCCTGTGACTGTGCTTTGTGGAGCTTTCCTGCAGTGCTGCTTCTGCCAGAGTAAGAGGGCAAAGACTGGACTTTGTGTGCCTTCCATCTTGAAGAAGAAATCTCCAAGGGCTTGATGTAGAGCTTGCCTCCTGTTGTTGAAGTCTCAGGGATAGCAAAGACTTCTTCTTGCCAGCACCTGGAGTCTCTGGAGAGACCCCTACTCTGCTCTGTGGTGCCCTTCCAGTTCCTGGGACCCTGAAAGGAGAGGCTGGCAGCCTAAGGACAAAAATACACGCACCGAGCGCCGTGCGGAGAAAAGATCGACGCGAATCCGATCGCGGCTGAGAAAACGACGCGACGCCGGCTCCGCAGCTGAGAAACGACGCCGCAGGAAACGCGACCGGAGAATCGACGCCCGGAGCAGGAGAAACGACGCGCAGCATCGCTGACGAAGGCTGAGAGATCGCAACCTGCGCCGCGGGACTTTCGAACCGTCGCGTGGCTGGCTTTTTCGACGCGCATCGCCGTGCCGAGCTGTTTTCGACGCATATAACCGTGCAGGGTTATTTTCGACGCACACCGCCCGTGCGGGGTTATTTTTGACGCAAACCAGGTACATTTACACGCTAGCAGCGCTAGTGTGTTGTTACAACTACCTAAAGACTCTTTTTATTTTAAACCTTTAAAAAATCATAACTTGACTTGTGTATGTTGGATTTTTGTCGTTTTGGTCTTGTTTTGTCTAGATAAATATTTCCTATTTTTCTAAACTGGTGTTGTGTCATTTTGTAGTGTTTTCATTAAGTTACTGTGTGTGTTGGTACAAATACTTTACGCCCAGCACTCTGAGGTTAAGCCTACTGCTCTGCCAAGCTACCAAGGGGGTAAGCAGGGGTTAGCTGAGGGTGATTCTCTTTTATCCTAACTAGAGTGAGGGTCCTTGCTTGAACAGGGGGTAACCTGACTGTCAACCAAAGACCCAATTTCTAACATTGGTGACCAGCGGTCGGGATTGGACTTGTATTTGTACTTGACATACAGTAATTAAGTGTACACTACTGTTTTGATCTCAGACCACTACGTGACCACATACTACTTGTTTGGTGATCTTTTGATTTTTCTCTTAAGGACTCTTTTTATTCTACTTCCATGATTTTGCTGATCCCTTGACTGATTCTTTTTACTTCATTGGGAAATTATTTTTTTCTGCCTTTTGGAACTTTGCACTTGTGACCATCATGTCTCAATCTGGAGATGCAACAGCTGGAGCTGTGTTTGAAATGGAGAAACTGAAGGAGTACTCAGTTGCTCAATTGAAACAGTTCCTTAAAGATCTTGACTGTCCCACTGAGAGCTCCACCAGGGAGGGGGAGCTGCAACAGGCACAGAGGGCTTGGGTGACAATCAAGAAGGCTGGAGGGCACACAGAGGAGGAGAATATGGGTGGGGAAGTGCAGAGGGTACACAGTGGTGTAGTGGAGGAACCTGTTACGCCTGTGGGGAGGGTCCCCAGGAGGGATGGCAGGGTGTCACCCAAGGGTCTGACTCCTGAAGAGTTACAGGACAGACAGGCAGAGAGGGAGTTCCAATGGGAGATGAAAAAGCTCAATTGGGAGTTGGAAGAAAGGAGGAGGAACTTAGAGATTAAAAAAATGATTTATGCTTACGAGCTTAAATTGAAAGAGCTGGAAGTCATGAGGGCTGAGTCCAGCTGGAATGGTGGCAGCAACAATTGTATATCCAGTGATGCTGCAGAAGTGCACATGCCCAGAGAGGTGGTGCCCTACTTGAAGGAGGGAGTTAACACACGCCAGGAGGTTCAGGGGTATGAGGTAGCTCCAGTGATGCACAGGGTCCCTGAGGTGGATTGGGGAACTGGCATGGGGAGTCATATTCCTACTGGTGGGAGGGACACTCTACTGACTCTAGGTGAGAGTGACAGGGAGAGGGGTTCCCCCCAGGTAGAAGTCCTGGTTATGGAGTGTGAAAACATCTCAGAAGAGTGTGGGTTGAGTGTCAGGGACAGTCAGGTACTGTCTCACCAGTCTCAGGAGGGTGATGTGGGGTGCTTTTTCAAAGCAGAGTCACTGGATGGTTGGGTGAAGGGTACTTTGGTTAATTCATGTGAGGGGCTGAGTGATGTAATTGCTGGAGAGCATATGTCTAGTCCTTATTTTCCAGAGCTATGCCAACACCAGGTGGAGTGTGAGTTCTCTGACCCCAGGGAGCTTACAATGGAGGCAGACTTCTGGGTGAGTACCAGAGAGTCTGAAGAGGCATTTGGGGGTGCTCCTGAGAGGAGTGGTCTAGGTAGTTCCCAACCAGGTGAGGTAGGGAAGGATTGTAGTGTCCCAGGTAGGTCCCAGTGTAGTGGGATGGGTGAGGGACCCCATGTCCAGTCTCAGAGGAGAGGGAATGGGGATGGGTTGAGGCCCAAGGTGCCCGAGATCCGGTCCCAGGTCCTGGAGGGTTCCCTGCGGGAACCCCAGGAGGGGAGCCTAGCCTGTACCATAGGGCCATCTGTTGAGGGAGACCCCACAGTGTCAGGAGAACTTGGGGGGGCGGCTGTAGCCAGCGTCCCACCAGTTCTGGTGTCTGGCAGTACCACTCCTAGTGAGGGGTTGCAGAAGTCCAGACAGAGGGTTGAGAGGGGGTTGCGGACCCCAGTGGAAAACCTGGAGGGTCAGGGGTCAGCTCTGAGTGCAGAGCCCCCCAGGAATGACCTTGGTGAGACCATTTCTGGGCTGGGGGGAATCCAGACTCTGTCAGATGGGCAGAGGTCAGGAGACCTGCGCCAGCCAGACTCTTGTATGGCCCTTGGGGAAAGTGTTTCCCTTGTGGGGGGTAGGTGTGCCCCCCAGGAAGTCCTGGTGCGCCAGGCAATGATTCAACCGCAGGATGGTGACTCTGGGTTGGATGATCAGGTTCAGGGGGTAAACTCTGACCTGATGGGGGGTAAATGTGCTCCCAAGGAAGTCCTGGTGTGCCAGGCAGTGGTTCAACCGCAGGGTGGTGACCCTGGGTTGGATGACCAGGTTCAGAGGGTAAACTCTGACCTGGTAGGGGGTAGGTATGCCCCCCAGGAAGTCCTGGGTTGCCAGGCAGTGATCCAGTCTGTGGGTACAGACCCTGGATTGGGAGGCCAGGTTAAGGGTGTCCCCCCTGACCTGGAGGAAGGGGCTACTGCTAACAGTACCCCTACCATGTTGTCTTCTGGGGGGGCCGCTCCTAGTTGGGTGGTTCAGGACCCCAGAAGAGAGGGCAGGGGGAGGGAAGCCTCACCCCTGGCCCTGGTCCAACCTGAAGGTACAGACCCCAGGTTGGAGGATCAGTTGCAGGTTAACATCCCTGCACTGATGGAAGAATTGTGCAGGACTGCTTCTACAAGCACCCTGACAGTTTTGGACTCTGGGAGTGCCGCTTCTGCAGGGAGGGTACAGAGCCCCAGAGGGGAGGACCAGGGTCAGGTTGTCATCCCTGACCTGGTGGAAGAGAGAGTGGTCAAAGGGTGCCAGGCACCTGGGGCTACCGCCCCCCACTCTCCACAGTCACAGTGGTTAGAGAGGCCTGAGGTCGGGCTCTCATCCCTGACAGTTGTCTGGGGCCACTGTGGCTTGCTGTCCTGGTGGACAGAGTTGCCCCTGGGGGGGGGAGGACGAGAGTCACACCCCGGGGGTGGAGTGGGCAACACCACTGTGTTGGCCCTGGTGGTACTATCTGCCCATTGCAATGCATCTGTGAGCAAAGTAAAGTTAGGTGTTGCACAGATGGTGTCTGTAGATGTGGAGAAGGGTTCCCCATGGGTTAGCTTAGTGGGCCCTGAGAGTATGGACAGAGGGATCCAACTGGAGTCAGGAAGGCGTAGAACTGGAGCATGCCCCTGCTGTTGTGGGCCTGGGTCCCTGTTCTATCGCCCCAATCAGGGAAGTACATCAAGGTATTGATTGTTCTCCCCTGGCTTTAGGCTGGTAGGGGGTCGTGTTGGACTTTTGCTTTTGCAGGGTCATCCCCAGACTTTTTTGCCTCCTGCCTCCTATATTTTTCTGACATGTTGCTGTTGGCTTTTCAACTCTGAGCACTTTACCACTGCTAACCAGTGCTAAAGTGCATATGCTCTCCTGTTTAAATTGTATGTAAGTGGTTTATCCATGATTGGCATATTTGATTTACTAGTAAGCCCCTAGTAAGGTGCACTAGAGGTGCCAGGGCCTGTAAATCAAATGCTACTAGTGGGCCTGCAGCACTGGTTGTGCCACCCACATAAGTAGCTCTGTAATCATGTCTCAGACCTGCCACTGCAGTGTCTGTGTGTGTATTTTTACACTGTAAAGTCGACTTGGCAAGTGTACCCACTTGCCAGGCCTAAACCTTCCCTTTCCTTACATGTAAGGCACCCCTAAGGTATGCCCTAGGTAGCCCCAAGGGCAGGGTGCAGTGTATGGATAAGGTAGGACATATAGTAATGTGGTTTATATGTCCTGACAGTGAAATACTGCCAATTTCGTTTTCACTGTTGCAAGGTCTGTCTCTCTCTCATAGGATAATATGGGGGCTACCTTTAAATATGATTAAAGTGTAGATTCCCCTAGAGAGTAGATGGACAGGTGGAGTTTGGGATCCCTGAACTCACAATTTAAAAATACATCTTTTAGTAAAGTTGATTTTGAGATTGTGAGTTTGGAAATGCCACTTTTAGAAAGTGAGCATTTTCTTGCTTAAACCATTCTGTGACTCTGCCTTGTTTGTGGATTCCCTGTCTGGGTCAGTTGACAGTTGGGTTGTTTTTCACCTCACACCAGACAGTGACACAAAGGGAGCTGGGGGGTGATCTGCATTCCTGATTAGCCATCTCTGCTAGGAGGGAGGGGTGGAGTGGTCACTCTCATCTGAAAGGACTGTGCCTGCCTCTGACAATGCTGTCTCCAACCCCCTGGTGTGTGTCTGAGGCCTTGCCTGGGCAAGGCAGGATTTCACAAGAAGGTGTGAGTCCCCTTTGAAGGAAGGTGACTTCAAAGACTAAAATGGGTATAAGAAGGGCACCCAAACTTACAAACTTGAGAAACACTTCTGGAATCAAGGGGAACCTCTGCCTGGAGAAGAGCTGATCGCTGAGGAACAAGTGCTGCCCTGCCTGTGACTGTGCTTTGTGGAGCTTTCCTGCAGTGCTGCTTCTGCCAGAGTAAGAGGGCAAAGACTGGACTTTGTGTGCCTTCCATCTTGAAGAAGAAATCTCCAAGGGCTTGATGTAGAGCTTGCCTCCTGTTGTTGAAGTCTCAGGGATAGCAAAGACTTCTTCCTGCCAGCACCTGGAGTCTCTGGAGAGACCCCTACTCTGCTCTGTGGTGCCCTTCCAGTTCCTGGGACCCTGAAAGGAGAGGCTGGCAGCCTAAGGACAAAAATACACGCACCGAGCGCCGTGCGGAGAAAAGATCGACGCGAATCCGATCGCGGCTGAGAAAACGACGCGACGCCGGCTCCGCAGCTGAGAAATGACGCCGCAGGAAACGCGACCGGAGAATCGACGCCCGGAGCAGGAGAAACGACGCGCAGCATCGCTGACGAAGGCTGAGAGATCGCAACCTGCGCCGCGGGACTTTCGGACCGTCACGTGGCTGGCTTTTTCGACGCGCATCGCCGTGCCGAGCTGTTTTCGACGCATATAACCGTGCAGGGTTATTTTCGACGCACACCGCCCGTGCGGGGTTATTTTTGACGCAAACCAGGTACATTTACACGCTAGCAGCGCTAGTGTGTTGTTACAACTACCTAAAGACTCTTTTTATTTTAAACCTTTAAAAAATCATAACTTGACTTGTGTATGTTGGATTTTTGTCGTTTTGGTCTTGTTTTGTCTAGATAAATATTTCCTATTTTTCTAAACTGGTGTTGTGTCATTTTGTAGTGTTTTCATTAAGTTACTGTGTGTGTTGGTACAAATACTTTACGCCCAGCACTCTGAGGTTAAGCCTACTGCTCTGCCAAGCTACCAAGGGGGTAAGCAGGGGTTAGCTGAGGGTGATTCTCTTTTATCCTAACTAGAGTGAGGGTCCTTGCTTGAACAGGGGGTAACCTGACTGTCAACCAAAGACCCCATTTCTAACAGTCTTGTAAATGTGTGCGTGTGTTTTTTTATATATGAATATGAATATGAATGAATGTGTGCCTATACATATGTGTGTGTGTGTAGATATATATATATATATATATATATATATATATATATATATATATATATATATATAGTCTTGTAAATGTGTGCATGTGTTTATATATATATATATATATACATATATATATATATATATATGTGTATATATATATATATATACACACACACATATGTATACGCACACATTCACAAAGCTACGCCAAAAAAGGGACAGGCCAGATATAAAAGTGAGAGTAAAGTTCTTAGTCCTTCTTTTATGTCTGACCTGTCCTGGTTTTTCCTCCTCAAAATCAGGTCACCCTAGGTACAACGCTATACAGGACTCTTACTATGAAATAGGAACATCGACGTGGTTCACAATTACAAGTACATTTAGTTCCTGAGGCCACTAGTGATGCTGTTGAGCAGCTCTGCCAGTAATGTAGGTGACTGCCGGACTTTGAATGTTCCTCAAATGGCCATTGTCTAGAACAGGGCTTCGTTTACTTCTTTATTCCCCAGTCAGTTCTTAATTGTAAATGAATAAGAACCAGAGCCAAAGGTTTGGCTCAGAAGGCTCAGTCAGAGGCTCCAAAAAAGCCGAGGTACCGAATACCAAGGTTGCATGGTCTTGATTCCATCTCATTGCTTTTTCATCCACCACCAGACCCTCCCTGCCTCTTTATCTTATACTTGCAGTTGTTTTCATGCCTGCTTTCTCCTCTTGTCATCGTTTTCCGTTTTTCCCTTCCTACTTATATACCCTGCTTTTGTGCTTTTTTATCTTTTGCTCGATCAAAGTATGTTGAGGTAAAATAAGTGCCAGTCCCCAAAAGTGAGTGCCTGTAGGCCCCATCTGCAACCACCAGCAAAAATGAAGAACAGCCCTCACCTCATTTTGATGGTGCAATTCAAGCGTGGGAGATGATCCGCTGTGATGCCATAGGTTTCTGACAGTTCCACTGTAGATCTGTTTTCTAGTTCTACACATTATAGAAGACTCAGGTGTCTAGTGTTTTTCGCTGTACAGTGAACCTCTGGCGGGACATTAATTAAAATATAACAGGCACCATCCCCATAGCTTCAGACATAATTTGCCCCTTACAGATCAGGCAGAACTGCACCAAAAAAGACTATTTTTAAAAAACAAACGTATTAGCCTCTAAGTTATTAGACATCCCGTTTGACTAATCCAAACAATTTCAAGGGGTTAGTACAACAACAGTCGTGATTCTTTATTGACTGCCAAGGAAAAAGTAAAGAATAAATGTATTTGTCTAATGGTACAGAGACCAACAACGTCAAAGGGATTGTACCTAAAAATTGGCACTTGTTATACACTGAGAATTTACATATTTCCAACCCTCTAGGACACAGTCTACATCAAAATGCTTGCAAAATGGGTTCCACCCATTTAGTATGCTGGGATTTTTTTTTTTTGCTTCATCGGTCACTCGGCTCTGAACTTTTTACTGTGAGTCTCATTACATGTGTCTCACCCACTGTAATTGCATAGTAAATGCACTGCTCATGTTTACTGCTAGATTCTGCCTTTTAAGATAAGGCCGCTGTCCTGCAGCTAGTGTAAGGGGCACTTGGCTGGTTACACATGCACACATGAGGACTGTGCATGTGAGACTGCTATTATGCGCAGCCCGGTAACAGCGCACAGGTAGCAGGGGGCAGGGTTAAATAGTGATCTAGGGTAGGCCTTATAATATGAGTGGGTACTCATAGAGTAAAGTCAGTATGGTTTACTGTTTTATCTTTAGTGTCAGTTTATTATACACGTAGGGGAAAATCTGCCTTAGAGTGCAGTTTCACTTCCCGTAGGCCTACAAAATCCAATGAGATATGAAAATGGGATGGAAAGTGTGCACCCAGTTCATATGCACAGGTACCATGATCATAAATATATACTTAATGGGTCATCCAGAATTTTCATATTTCCCTGGCTTAGCTCAGGATCAGAACTCAGGCCTTTTGTCACATTGCTGGGCCAAGTTAATTACTCTGCTCCTCACCAAAAGGCACAAAGGCCTCCCCACACAAAAGCAGTAATTAACAGTGCTTCCCTCAGCTCCTGAAGGGGAAAGGGTGGGGAAGAAAATCTGCATCTGTTAATTAGCACACACTGTACCAGGGCTGGGACAGCCCAAGCCCTCTGAACAAAGGAGGAAGCCCAAACAAGAGGAGTCAACAAAGGAGGGTCTCCTCTTTGATGTTTTGGGGAGATAGGACCTGGCATTGATGTCAGCGAGGGGGGGGGGGACTGATGTTCCCAGAAGAGATGTGACCAGTGACGTCTGGATAGCACCTCCTTGAACTGTCCCAGCATGCTGTGCAGGTGGATTGGGACAAAGGTGGAAAGGTGATGTGGCCAAGAGCGGTTTCCGGGAAGCAGAAGGGGTGGGGCAGCGCGCGGGAGATAAGGAGAATTAGAATAAAATGAAAACAAATTAATAAAAAAAGACCCACTTACCTTAATGCTGCACGCCACTCCGCTCCTGCTTCTCCTCCCTGTAGGCACAGGCTCCCAGCCTGCGGGCAATCCTGATGCTGCTCAAAGCAGCGTCAGGATTGGCTGGGAGCACCCAGCCAGCAGGCTCCCAGGCAGACTGAGAGGCTGCGCAGGCTCTCGCCAGCCCGGCAACTGTGTTGGTGGTCTGGAGAGAGCCTACTGCGCATATTTGTTTGGCTGGCCTGAGATGGCCGACCAAACACACGTGCGCTCTGAGGGGGAGTACTGAGCATGCCCTCTCACTGCTCGTCACCCCCGTGGCCCGCCCTTTCACCAAACAACGATAATAAACACAGTTTTTTATCGAAGTTTGGTAAAAGGTTTGCAGTTGCCGCTGCTGGGGGGTGGAGTGGGTGATGCTAATCTGCCCTAATGGAGGAGGCCCCCCTGAATGTGGCACTCTAGGGTTGGCCACGGGTGCCTGCCTTCTAGAACCTTCCACCCCTTTTGAGACTCTCACACAAGGGAGATAGAGTGCTTTTTGTGCTTTGCTTTTTACTGGAATTGGATGGCTGCAAAAGCCATGGACAACTGGAAGGACAAAATGACTAAGGACTCTGACCCCAGTTTGCCTCAGGACCAGTGGGTCGCTCTCAGCGGGTACTGGCACCCATGTAGCTCTTGAGTACCAGTTGGGGGAAACTCTAGACTTCTGCGCCCCAAAAGGAGGAGAGAAGAACCAAAGACAAAGTCAAGGAGAAAAGCTGGTGCAGGGAGCCAGTAAAACTAGCTACCCGAAGAATATGCAGCCTTGGAGGTGAGGAGAAAACTGCTCCTGGTGGCTAGAGCTCGTCACCAGGAGAAAAACAAGCGCAAGATCATCCAAACTGGGGCAATGAGGCGGAGATATTCACACTTAAAAATCCTGACCTTTGACCCCCCAAACTAGGAACAAAGTGCATGACATGTTCTAACCTGACCGCCAGTGTAGACTAGTGTCCGGGAGTCAGCGCAAGATTAATGCCATTGAAGAAAGGGACATATCTGAGGCCTCCCTCCATAGAGTACTCCTGGGCCGTGGGACCCCATTTTCCAGGCTGTTATATTTCTCAGTGGCGCCTGGGACCCATCCCCAGGTCCCAAAGAACAGTATTGGTTCTTGGGACCCCATCCCCAGGATCTGGAAGTAATGTGGCCACTTTCCGCCCACAGAGAATGCTCTAGTACGGCAGGAGCAAGAGGAAAGCTGTTGCCTGCTCCTGTCCAGCATAGAGCTATGAGTGGGGAGCCATCCAGGGTTGAGGGGGTCTTGGGGCTACCCTCGACGGTCCCCACATCAGAACCCTGCCTTGGGGTGTCCTGGGTGGAACCGGGCTACACCACCAAAAAAAATAACAAAAATAAAAAGAAGACGCTCACCTCTGCTCACCTGTGCTCTGATGCTTTCCCAGACACACCAGTAGAGCTGTTACTAAAATACCTACTGCTTCCACAGAAGCTGCGCCCCATTATGCCTCATGAGAGACATATTTGCATATTATTCTGCCTTGTAGTGGCACCAGGATGGCAGGAGCACCACCAACGAACTCAAGAAGTAGGAGTTACATTAGCCACCACCCCCAAGAAGTAACTTTTTGAAAGTAACCCTGTGTCTGCAGAGTCAAAGATTTTATGACCTCGCCCCCTGCCTGTTAGACTTTTCATCCTTGGCGTGGTCTCCCTTAACTTTTTGCCTCTGTTCCCCAGGTTGTTGATATGTGCTGGACTCTGATTTTATTGTGTTTGTTACTCTGGGCACTTTACCACTGCTAACCAGTGCTAAAGTGCAAGTGCTCCTGTTTAAAATGTGTACGTAATTGGTTCTCCATGATTGGCATATTTGTTTTACTGTTAAGTCCCTAGTAAAGTGCACTAGAGGTGCCCAGGGCCTGTAAATCAAATGCTACTAGTGGGCCTGCAGCACTGGTTGTGCCACCCACATAAGTAGCTCTGTAATCATGTCTCAGACCTGCCACTGCAGTGTCTGTGTGTGTATTTTTACACTGTAAATTCGACTTGGCAAGTGTACCCACTTGCCAGGCCTAAACCTTCCCTTTTCTTACATGTAAGGCACCCCTAAGGTAGGCCCTAGGTAGCCCCAAGGGCAGGGTGCAGTGTATGGATAAGGTAGGACATATAGGCCCTCATTCTGACCTTGGCGGGCGGCGGAGGCCGCCCGCCAAAGTCCCACCGTCAGGTTACCGTTCCGCGGTCGAAAGACCGCGGCGGTAATTCTGACTTTCCCGCTGGGCTGGCGGGCGGTCTCCTTCAGACCGCCAGCCAGCCCAGCGGGAAAGAGGCTTCCACGATGAAGCCGGCTCGGAATCGAGCCGGCGGAGTGGAAGCTGTGCGACGGGTGCAGTTGCACCCGTCGCGTATTTCACTGTCTGCGCAGCAGACAGTGAAATACATGTAGGGGCCCTCTTACGGGGGCCCCTGCAATGCCCATGCCAGTGGCATGGGCACTGCAGGGGCCCCCAGGGGCCCCGCGACCCCCCCTACCGCCATCCGGATCTCGGCGGTCCGACCGCCGGGATCTGGATGGCGGTAGGGGGGGTCAGAATCCCCGCGGCGGTGCAGCAAGCTGCGCCGCCGCGGAGGATTCAATGGGGCCGCGGTACACTGGCGGGACCCCGCCAGTGGTGCCGGTCCGACCGCGGCTTTACCGCCGCGGTCGGAATCCCCATTGGAGCACCGCCGGCTTGTCGGCGGTGCTCCCGCGGTCCTCCGCCCTGGCGGTCAAAGACCGCCAGGGTCAGAATGAGGGCCATAGTAATGTGGTTTATATGTCCTGACAGTGAAATACTGCTAAATTCGTTTTTCACTGTTGCAAGGACTGTCTCTCTCATAGGATAATATGGGGGCTACCTTTAAATATGATTAAAGCGTAGATTCCCCTAGAGAGTAGATGGACATGTGGAGTTTGGGGTCCCTGAACTCACAATTTAAAAATACATCTTTTAGTAAAGTTGATTTTAAGATTGTGCGTTTGAAAATGCCACTTTTAGAAAGTGAGCATTTTCTTGCTTAAACCATTCTGTGACTCTGCCTTGTTTGTGGATTCCCTGTCTGGGTCAGTTTGACAGTTGGGTTGTTTTTCACCTCACCCCAGACAGTGACACAAAGGGAGCTGGGGTGTAACCTGCATTTCCTGATTAGCCATCTCTGCTAGGAGGGAGGGGTGGAGTGGTCACTCTCATCTGAAAGGACCGTACCTGCCTCTAACAATGCCGGCTCCAACCCCCTGGTGTGTGTCTGAGGCCTTGCCTGGGCAAGGCAGGATTTCACAAGTAGGTGTGAGTCCCCTTTGAAGAAAGGTGACTTCAAAGGCTAAAATGGGTATAAGAAGGGCACCCAAATCTACAGACTTCAGAAACACTTCTGGAATCAAGAGGAACCTCTGCCTGGAGAAGAGCTGTTAGCTGAGGAGGAAGTGCTGCCCTGCCTGTGACTGTGCTTTGTGGAGCTTTCCTGCAGTGCTGCTTCTGCCAGAGTAAGAGGGCAAAGACTGGACTTTGTGTGCCTTCCATCTTGAGAAGAAATCTCCAAGGGCTTGATCTAGAGCTTGCCTCCTGTTGTTTGAAGTCTCAGGGACAGCAAAGACTTCTCTCTGCCAGCACCTGGAGTCTCTGGAGAGACTCCTACTCTGCCCTGTGGTGCCCATCCAGTTCCTGGGACCCTGAAAGGAGAAGCTGGCAGCCTAAAGACAAGAAAATCCACGCACAGAGCGCCTTGCGGGGAAAAGATCGACGCAAATCCGATCTGCGGCTGAAAAACGACGCGCCGCCCGCTCCGCAGCTGAGAAACGACGCTCGCAGGAAACGCGACCGAAGAATCGACGCACGGAGCAGGAGAAACGACGCGCAGCATCACTGACGGAGGCTGGGAGATCGCAACCTGCGCGGCTGGATCGTCAACTCATCGTGCGGCTGGATTTTTGACTCGAGTACCGCCGTGCGGAGTTATTTTTGACGCACGCCCGCCCGTGCGGGGTTATTTTTGACGCACACCAGGTACATTTTCACTCTAGCAGCGCTAGTGTGTTTTTAAAACTACTTAAAGACTCTTTTTGATTTTTAATTAATAACTTGACTTGTGTATGGTGGATTTTTGTCGTTTTGGTCTTGTTTTGTTTAGATAAATATTTCCTATTTTTCTAAACCTGTGTTATGTCATTTTGTAGTGTTTTCATTGAGTTACTGTGTGTGTTGGTACAAATACTTTACGCCTAGCACTCTGAGGTTAAGCCTACTGCTCTGCCAAGCTACCAAGGGTGTAAGCAGGGGTTAGCTGAGGGTGATTCTCTTTTACCCTGACTAGAGTGAGGGTCTTTGCTTGAACAGGGGGTAACCTGACTGTCAACCAAGGACCCCATTTCTAAAATTGGTGATCAGCGGTCGGGATTTGGACTTGTATTTGTACTTGACATACAGTAATTAAGCGTACACTACTGTTTGAGTTCAGACCACTACGTGACCACATACTACTAGTCTTGTGATTTTTGTTTTTTTCTATTTGGACTGTTTTTGCTCTGCATTCAGTTTCTTTTTTTCGCTGATCCGGGGATTGACTTTTCTGGAACTTCATTTGAGAACTTGCATTTCTGCATTTGGAACTTTGCACTCTTTTAACCTTTTATCATGTCTCTACTTGGAGATGCACCAGTTGAAGCTGTTTTTGACCTGAAGCAATTGGATAGTTATAACAAGGCTCAGCTAAAGCAGTTTTGTAAAAATTTTGGTTGTCCCATTAAGAGCTCTTCCAAGAAGGATGAGCTGAAAAAGGCGCTGAGGGCCTGGGTGACAACCAAAAGCACTGGAGGGCACACTGAGGATGAGGAGGATGAGGATGAGGAGAGAGAGCAATCAGTACAGAATGGTATATTGGGGGGGCCTGTTATTCCCAGGGAAGGAGTCTCTAGGGCAAGTAGCAGTGTATCCTCCAAGGGTCTGACACCTGAAGAGTTACAGGACAGACAGGCAGAGAGGGAGTACCAATTGGAGTTGAAAAAGCTCAGTCTAGAGATGGAACAGAGAAAGCTGGCCATTGAGGAAAGGAAGTTAGCCATGGCTCATGAGCTCAGTTTAAAAGAGATAGATCAGAGGAGTCAGTCCAGTAGAGATGGTGGCAGCAATCCTACAGTGCAACCTGAGAGAAGGGTACACATCCCAAAAGACCTTGTGAGGGATTATAAGAGGGATGATGATATCTGCTTGTGGTTCAAGGGTTATGAGTCAGCTCTCCACATGAACCTGGTCCCTGAAGCTCATTGGGGGGCAGCCCTGTGGAAGCATTTTGAGGCAGAGGGGAGGGACACACTGACAGCCTTAGAGGATGCTCAGGATCTCACCTACCCTGTCATGAAGGAGGCCTTACTTACCAGGTATGGTCTCACCCCTGAGCAGTACAAGGAGAAGTTTAGATCCTACAAGAGAAAGGAATCCCAAACATGGTTGGAATGTGTTGATTCTTTTTGCACGTCACTGGATGGTTGGGTGAAGGGCAGTAAGGTAAACACGTATGAGGGGCTTTACAATTTAATTGCTTGGGAGCACTTGTACAGTTTATGTTTTCCAGAGCTGCGCCAGCACCTCATTGATAGCAAGCTGACTGACCCCAGGAAGCTTGCACAGGAAGCGGACCACTGGGAGAGCACCAGGGTCCAAAAGAGGTATGGGGGAGACCACGCCAAGGGTGGGCAGGGTCCCTCTCAGAAGAAAGGGGGGGGTAAGGGCAAACTGGGGGAGTTCTCTAAAGGGCCCCAAACTGATTCCCAGGGTAAGGATTCCCAACCCCCCAGTGAAAAGAAGCCATGGTTGTCCAAAGGGAAGCCAGTGGCAGGTGGTCCCCCACGTAAGTGCTATGCATGTGACCAGGTGGGTCATGTGAGGGGGGACCCCAAATGCCCCAGAAGTACACCGGCACCCACTGGTGCACCGTCCCAGGGTTTGGCAAGTGTAGCGCTTGGGGAGGAGTTGGTTTCAGGTGGGTGGGAACCAGCAGAAATGACCCTTGTCTCACTAGGGGACAGTGAGATGGTCCAGAGAAACCTAGTGCCTGATAACACTAAGAAGTACAGGCAATGGGTGACCATCAATGGACAGAGGGTAGAGGCTCTGAGAGACACAGGAGCCAGTGTGACTACAGTGAGGAGTCACCTGGTGTCTGAAGAGCAGATTGATCCCCGGGTACTTCACCAAGTAGTTGCGGTAGACAACTCTGAGCGCCTCTGCTGAGTGGCGCAGGTTCCCTTTGAATGGGGGGGGGTCTCAGGTGCCTGGAAAGTAGCTGTGAGTCCAACCATGCCTGTTGATTGTTTGCTGGGCAACGACCTGGAGTATTCCCCTTGGAAGGAGGTGGAACACAGGTCTCACTTGGAGATGTTGGGTCTGCCTGGGTGGGTATGCGTATCCACCCGGTCTATGGCAGCCAATCAGGGTAGTCAAGAGCCCCTGGAGCCTGAAACAGTGGCCCAGGGGACCGCCAAGAAGAGGAAGGGCAGGGGGCGCGGGAAACCGGCCCCAGAAGTTCCCACGGTCCGGGAGGAGGCAGAGCCTGAGGGTGATGCCCCGGAGCCTACAGGGGAACAGGTGGCTGAACTGGGGGAGGTCCCTGAGCTGTCACAGTGGCAGCAGGAAGGGGGACCCACCAGGGAAGCATTCTGCACAGCGCAGAAGGAGTGCCCTACTCTTGAGGGGCTGCGGCAGCAGGCTGCAGCCCAGGCGGCTGGCGAGGCGCCAGGTACTCACCTGATTTACTGGGAGGATGGTCTCCTGTATAGTGAGCCTAAGGTTCCTGAGCCTGGGTCAGCTCGTATGCTGGTGGTACCCCAGTGCTTCAGGGCCTTCCTACTGGGTTTGGCTCATGATGTGCCTTTGGCAGGACATCTAGGGCAGGACAAGACCTATAAGAGGCTTGTCTCCCACTTTTACTGGCCCTTGATGCACAAGCAGTCAGCTGCTTATTGTAGGTCTTGTCAGACTTGTCAGGCAAGTGGCAAGAGTGGGGGGAAATGCAAAGCTCCCCTCCAACCTTTTCCTGTAGTCAGTACTCCCTTTGAAAGGGTAGGAATTGACATTGTGGGGCCTCTGGATCCCAAGACAGCCATGGGCAACAGGTTCATCCTGGTCTTGGTGGACCATGCCACGCGGTACCCAGAAGCCATTCCTCTAAGGACGGTCACTGCCCCCGTGGTGGGACGTGCCTTGATGGGAGTTTTTACCCGCATGGGGTTCCCCAAGGAGGTGGTATCTGATAGGGGTACAAACTTCATATCCACTTATATGAAGTCTCTGTGGAAGGTGTGTGGGGTAACCTACAAGTTCACCACCCCTTACCACCCCCAAAGTAATGGTCTGGTTGAGAGATTCAACCGCACCTTGAAAGGCATGATTCAGGGCCTGTCAGAGCCCTTGAGGCGTAAGTGGGACGTCCTCTTGCCATGCCTTCTGTTCGCTTACAGGGAGGTGCCTCAAAAGGGACTTGGCTTTAGCCCCTTTGAGCTCATCTATGGCCACCCTGTGAGGGGACCGCTCAGTCTGGTGAAGGAGGCTTTGGAGAAAGCTCCTAGTAAACCACCCCAGGATGTATTTAGCTACATGCTGGCACTAAGAAACCAGCCTGCCCGCTTCAGGAGTCTCGCTCAGGAGAACCTGGAAGCAAGCCAGGAGGATATGAAACGGTGGTACGACCAGAATGCCACTCTGGTTGAGTTTCAGCCTGGACAAAAAGTGTGGGTCATGGCACCAGTGGAGCCTAGGGCTCTCCAAGATAAGTGGACTGGGCCTTTTGAGGTGGTGGAAAGAAAGAGCGAGGTCACCTATCTGGTAGACTTGCAATCCCCCAGGAACCCTTTGAGGGTCCTACATGTCAACCGCCTCAAACCACACTTTGAGCGAACTGAGCTATCCATGCTCCTAGCGACAGATGACGGGGTGGAGGAAGAGAGTGAGCCTCTTCCTGACCTCCTGGCTGCAGGAGAGAAAGATGCGTCTGTGGAGGGAGCGATCCTCTCCCCCTCCTTGACTGAGGAACAGCAGAGGGACTGTCGCCATGTGCTGGGACAGTTCGCCTCGCTGTTTTCCCTGATCCCAGGAGTCACACACCTGTGCACACATGATGTGGACACTGGGGACAGTACACCTGTTAAACATAAGGTTTATAGGGTGACTGACAGGGTCAGGGCTTGCATTAAGGAGGAAGTCTCCAAAATGTTAACCATAGGGGTTATTGAGCGCTCCAGTAGTCCTTGGGCCTGCCCAGTGGTCTTGGTCCCAAAGGCTGCTGCTCCTGGTGCCACTCCAGAACTTAGGTTCTGTGTGGACTACCGGGGTCTCAATGCGGTCAGCAAGACTGACGCACACCCCATCCCCCGAGCTGATGAGCTCATTGATCGGTTAGGAGCTGCCAAGTACCTCAGTACGTTTGATTTAACATCTGGGTACTGGCAGATTGCCTTAACTGAGGGGGCAAAGGAGAGGTCAGCATTCTCTACCCCAGATGGGCATTTCCACTTCAATGTGATGCCCTTTGGGATGAAGAACGCTCCTGCCACCTTTCAGAGGTTGGTCAACCAGGTGTTGGCAGGACTGGATGAGTTCAGTGCCGCCTACCTGGATGACATTGCTGTGTTTAGTTCCACATGGGAGGAACACCTGCAACACCTCTGGAGAGTGTTGGAGGCCCTGCAGAAGGCAGGCCTCACTATTAAGGCAAGCAAGTGCCAAATAGGGCAGGGTTCTGTGGTGTACTTAGGACACCAGGTGGGGAGTGGCCAGGTGGCACCCCTACAGCCTAAGATTGATACAATTCTGGCTTGGGAGCCTCCCAAGACCCAGACTGAAGTGAGAGCCTTTTTAGGTTTCACAGGATATTACCGGAGGTTTGTTAAGGGATATGGTACCATTGTTACCCCCTTAACTGAGTTGACTTCCAAGAAGCAACCCAAGAAAGTGATCTGGACAGAGGCTTGCCAGAACGCTTTTGATGCCCTGAAGGCTGCCATGTGCACAGCACCTGTGCTGCAGGCACCTGACTACTCCAAGGAGTTTGTTGTGCAAACAGACGCCTCAGAGCATGGTATTGGAGCAGTACTCTCACAGCTTAATGAAGAGGGCCTAGATCAACCCGTAGCCTTCATTAGCAGGAGGTTACTACCCAGGGAACGTAGGTGGAGTGCCATAGAACGCGAAGCGTTTGCTGTGGTCTGGGCACTGAAGAAGCTAAGACCCTACTTGTTTGGGACTCACTTCCGAGTTCAGACCGACCACAGGCCCCTCAGATGGTTAATGCAGATGAGGGGTGAGAATCCAAAACTGTTGAGGTGGTCCATTTCCCTACAGGGGATGGACTTTACGGTGGAACATCGTCCTGGTACAGAGCACGCCAATGCTGATGGTCTGTCCAGGTTCTTCCGCCTTAGTGATGAGAACTCCCATGAGGTTGGGTAGTTGCTCCCCACTTTTAGCTGGGGGGGACACGTGTTAGACTTTTCATCCTTGGCGTGGTCTCCCTTAACTTTTTGCCTCTGTTCCCCAGGTTGTTGATGTGTGCTGGACTCTGATTTTATTGTGTTTGTTACTCTGGGCACTTTACCACTGCTAACCAGTGCTAAAGTGCAAGTGCTCCTGTTTAAAATGTGTACGTAATTGGTTCTCCATGATTGGCATATTTGTTTTACTGTTAAGTCCCTAGTAAAGTGCACTAGAGGTGCCCAGGGCCTGTAAATCAAATGCTACTAGTGGGCCTGCAGCACTGGTTGTGCCACCCACATAAGTAGCTCTGTAATCATGTCTCAGACCTGCCACTGCAGTGTCTGTGTGTGTATTTTTACACTGTAAATTCGACTTGGCAAGTGTACCCACTTGCCAGGCCTAAACCTTCCCTTTTCTTACATGTAAGGCACCCCTAAGGTAGGCCCTAGGTAGCCCCAAGGGCAGGGTGCAGTGTATGGATAAGGTAGGACATATAGTAATGTGGTTTATATGTCCTGACAGTGAAATACTGCTAAATTCGTTTTTCACTGTTGCAAGGACTGTCTCTCTCATAGGATAATATGGGGGCTACCTTTAAATATGATTAAAGCGTAGATTCCCCTAGAGAGTAGATGGACATGTGGAGTTTGGGGTCCCTGAACTCACAATTTAAAAATACATCTTTTAGTAAAGTTGATTTTAAGATTGTGCGTTTGAAAATGCCACTTTTAGAAAGTGAGCATTTTCTTGCTTAAACCATTCTGTGACTCTGCCTTGTTTGTGGATTCCCTGTCTGGGTCAGTTTGACAGTTGGGTTGTTTTTCACCTCACCCCAGACAGTGACACAAAGGGAGCTGGGGTGTAACCTGCATTTCCTGATTAGCCATCTCTGCTAGGAGGGAGGGGTGGAGTGGTCACTCTCATCTGAAAGGACCGTACCTGCCTCTAACAATGCCGGCTCCAACCCCCTGGTGTGTGTCTGAGGCCTTGCCTGGGTAAGGCAGGATTTCACAAGTAGGTGTGAGTCCCCTTTGAAGAAAGGTGACTTCAAAGGCTAAAATGGGTATAAGAAGGGCACCCAAATCTACAGACTTCAGAAACACTTCTGGAATCAAGAGGAACCTCTGCCTGGAGAAGAGCTGTTAGCTGAGGAGGAAGTGCTGCCCTGCCTGTGACTATGCTTTGTGGAGCTTTCCTGCAGTGCTGCTTCTGCCAGAGTAAGAGGGCAAAGACTGGACTTTGTGTGCCTTCCATCTTGAGAAGAAATCTCCAAGGGCTTGATCTAGAGCTTGCCTCCTGTTGTTTGAAGTCTCAGGGACAGCAAAGACTTCTCTCTGCCAGCACCTGGAGTCTCTGGAGAGACTCCTACTCTGCCCTGTGGTGCCCATCCAGTTCCTGGGACCCTGAAAGGAGAAGCTGGCAGCCTAAAGACAAGAAAATCCACGCACAGAGCGCCTTGCGGGGAAAAGATCGACGCAAATCCGATCTGCGGCTGAAAAACGACGCGCCGCCCGCTCCGCAGCTGAGAAACGACGCTCGCAGGAAACGCGACTGAAGAATCGACGCACGGAGCAGGAGAAACGACGCGCAGCATCGCTGACGGAGGCTGGGAGATCGCAACCTGCGCGGCTGGATCGTCAACTCATCGTGCGGCTGGATTTTTGACTCGAGTACCGCCGTGCGGAGTTATTTTTGACGCACGCCCGCCCGTGCGGGGTTATTTTTGACGCACACCAGGTACATTTTCACTCTAGCAGCGCTAGTGTGTTTTTAAAACTACTTAAAGACTCTTTTTGATTTTTAATTAATAACTTGACTTGTGTATGGTGGATTTTTGTCGTTTTGGTCTTGTTTTGTTTAGATAAATATTTCCTATTTTTCTAAACCTGTGTTGTGTCATTTTGTAGTGTTTTCATTGAGTTACTGTGTGTGTTGGTACAAATACTTTACGCCTAGCACTCTGAGGTTAAGCCTACTGCTCTGCCAAGCTACCAAGGGGGTAAACAGGGGTTAGCTGAGGGTGATTCTCTTTTACCCTGACTAGAGTGAGGGTCTTTGCTTGAACAGGGGGTAACCTGACTGTCAACCAAGGACCCCATTTCTAACACTGCCTTTATAACCTAAAAGTATGCACTCTCGAGGCTGGAACTTTTGTTCTTCAGCTGGGAGTGCAGTGCTGTCTAAGGGCTGGTTATATGGCTACATTTTACAAAGAAGACACAGGAATATGTTATTTTATTTTCAAAGTTTTATTAAACTTTGATACTAACAGGGATTGTGATAAATGTTAAAGTGCTTTCTTGACAAGGCTTTCTTGACATTAGCGATTGCATTTCCACAGGACTAATTACTATAGCAAAAGATTGTTGATTCGACATGTGGTTTTTGGTTTAATTTGGTGAATGTTTGGCAATGCCATTAGGCTTGTCTTGTATGTGTTGTTATACCCTTTGTCAAAGCCAGCAGGCCTCTTTTACTTAAAGTGATAACTCCCCGTATTGTGATGTGCAGTCTGGTGTAGGTGGGGATACTGTGAGTTTTGGGATCATGACACTTTGGGGATCAAATGTGATTTCATAATCTAATGTAAGGTATTTCTATTTGTCATGTATATACCTGTAAATTAATATGTTGTATCTAGTAGTGCTTTTCCTTTTTCTAAAGAAAAAACACTGACTGGACAATCATGTATTGAGTATTATTATTGCATGCCAGAGAATGGTGATTACTAGCCCACTCCACCTTCCCTGACTGGGCCCTGGACTGCATTGCTTTCCTACTTTGAGAGAGTCAAGCTCTACAATGGGCTGCTTGGGCCCCAATAAGGGGAGATTGTGGACCTATACTTGTGCAGGCCTTACATCCTACACAGCTAATAACCCAATTCCCTACAGTAGTGAATGTGGGCCAGCTATTAACAATGAGGGAAAACAAATGGATCTAGGTAGTAAATACCTATAAAAAGGGTCTTAATATGGCTGCAGATTGGTTCTCCTTATTCAGTTTCAAAATAATCAACCATCCTCTTGAACACCAATTTGCTTTGCTCCTTTTTGCTCTTTAGCATGAACGTTGAATCCATTAGTTCTCTCTTATAGTGCACTATTTTGCTTAATATTGGTTTCCATGTTTTCAGTGGATTATTTGCCATTCAGAATGGTCAGAGGCTTTTTTCCCAGCATTCTGATGCACAAATGTATCTCTGTGCGTCCTACTGTCTATGATGAGTTTTGGCAGTTAGAGATTGGTGCCGTTGTCCCTGCAGTACTAGGATGGATTATTCCTGGTTCTAGGGGTTAGATTTTTTCCTCTTTGCTTCTCATTCTCACTGGATGGCCTCTACTTTTTGTTCATTCATACATTTAGTGTAATTTCCTGACTGAGTGTAGTTTAAGCAGAGCCTTATTCATTCTAACTAGCAGCCCTGGATTTTTTCTATTTTCTCAATGCATTTGTTCCACGCCTATTGACGAGCATTTCTGACCTCATACTATTGCTTTGTTGACACTTTGTTGACCATTAAGTTTACATTTGTCTTATGTTTGTTGACGTTTTATCAGTGAACTATAAGCATTCACTTCTACATCTGTTGGACATGTGCTTAGAAGCTCTAGTTGAGTTATCCACTCGGTTATATTCATTGTTGGTGGCTGGCACACTGTAGTATCATCACCTCTGATAATTCCAATTAAATATGACTCCACCTTGTTCAAGTCTTCTTTATTATCAACTCCAAAGTATCCATTCACCAGCATCAGCTCCCAGTGCAAGAATGTCCCCTGAATTCCATCCACCCACCTTTATACCAAGAACTTAGAATACAAAACAATGACCTAATGCATTCTAAAATGATTGGTCCACCCATACATACATATATTAACAATACTACACCCACCTTGTGAGACCATTCTTTGCATGTTACATACTTGCAATCCAAGTGACTATTAGTTTTGTATCGTATCAATGCCCATTACTTTCTGGCATGCTTCTATTTTCTTCACATTTGTGTTTTCCCTATTTTGTTTTCTTTTATAATAGGCTAGAGGGGGCTACCATGTTTGAATTATAATATATTGTCCTGAGGACGATTCCACGTGGTGATGACTCTGAAGACCAAAGCATGGACAGCTACTCCACATTGCTTTGGAATCCTCGTTAAGTGACTTTTTCATGTAAAATAAGAGACATTTGGAACACTTTTGCTTGGCAAGTGGAACTCCACTGATTATACGAGCTCTCTATCGATGGAGCTAAAATATTATCTGCATTCGTCAGTAGGTGCTAGCGATCTGTCCCTGTGTACACGTATATTACTATTGTTACAGATTTAGGGGGTCATTCTGACCCTGGCGGTCATTGACCGCCAGGGTCAACGACCGCGGGAGCACCGCCAACAGGCTGGTGGTGCTCCCAAGGGCATTCTGACCGCGGCGGTATGGCCGCGGTCAGAAACGGAAAACCGGCGGTCTCCCGCCGGTTTTCCGCTGCCCTGAGGAATCCTCAAGCTGCGCCGCCATGGGAATTCTGACCCCCTCACTGCCATCCTGTTCCTGGCGGTTGTGACCGCCAGGAAGAGGATGGCGGTGAGGGGTGTCGTGGGGCCCCTGGGGGCCCCTGCAGTGCCCATGCCAATGCCAATGGCATGGGCACTGCAGGGGCCCCCGTAAGAGGGCCCCTAAAAGATTTTCAGTGTCTGCCATGCAGACACTGAAAATCGTGACGGGTGCTACTGCACCCGTCGCACCCTTCCCACTCTGCCGGCTCCATTCGGAGCCGGCTTCCTCGTGGGAAGGGGTTTCCTGCTGGGCTGGCGGGCGGCCTTCTGGCGGTCGCCCGCCAGCCCAGCGGGAAACACAGAATAACCGCGGCGGTCTTCTGACCGCGTAGCGGTATTCTGTTGGGGGAACTTTGGCGGGCGGCCTCCGCCGCCCGCCAAAGTTAGAATCACCCCCTTAGTATTAAAAAATCCTACATTTATATATATTCCATGTTTTTTTTGTAGTTTGACACAGAGTACGCCTTTGTACATTTATGCCTGTATTAGCCTCATAGGATGAATTATATTCAGTTGGTTGAATTCGACTAATACCAACCTGCTACAAACATTTTTACTCTCTCTAAATTAAACCCATTGAAAGCACTTTGTGTGTTTTAAGTTTTTCATCCAGTAGGTATTGCCCTACTTGTGTTTGATAAATTTTACCTTGCTAAGCTATTTGCTCGTCGACACGTTTGTTAAACTAGTGTGTGTCTGATGGTTGACTGTTAATCATTGTCTGCCACTTTAAAAAGCTTTCTATCAGGGCCATTGTTATGTTACGGCGTTTAGGAGCCCACATATATTTTTGCTCATGTTTCATTTTTAGGTTCGAGCCTGCGTTGCATGCGCTCGCGCATGCGGATCGCAGCGAGACGCTTTAGTTATTAAAAAAGGGCTCGGAGCCCTGTCGACGTCACGTCAGTGTGTTTCATTGGTTCGTGGGCTTGCCTAGAAAAATCTGCTTGCTTTCATTAGTGGAAGGTATGCACACGTCATGCCTTTTCCGGTGGTTAGCCCTCCTCGAGCGCAGTGACCAAGTACAGAAAACATGGAGGCTCGCTGTTTTCTGTCGGATCGTGGACTACTTTTTCTCTATTTTCCTAGTGCGATTTCGCTTGGCAGAAGTCGAGTGCTTTACACAGTTAACTTCACTTTTTCTGGTTACGTACATAAAAGCACTTTTGCCGATAGATGAAAAGTCGGGTTAGGAGTTTACAATGCGATCAGCTCTAACATGAGCAAACGTGAGACCCGTTGCATTGCAAATGCTTGTTAATATATCTTGCTGGGGGACACCTGTTCCTTTCCCACCATGTTTTACAATGATTTCTTTCATTTTCTGTCTGCCACGTTGATTGGGGTCACTTTACCCTGATTCATATTTGTAATTACATTTCTCGACCTTTGCCAGAAACCTGCTGGCTCTCAGATCGATCCCAGGGGTCATGGACAGCCACAGTTATATTATTTGCAATTTTTTTGATTTTATCCAACAATATGTTCCATGTTGATTGGGCCCAAAGGGGCATGGTTATTATCTGTAATTGACCTAATTGATTTTTGCCAGCCTCCCTCTGGCTCTCATATGTCGTTCATATGCTTAGGAGGGATGCCAGATATTATTTGCTAGTTTTTACATTTTATTTTTACTTTGGCTTTTAATAGCTCTGTAATAACAGCTTTTCATTTTTTGTGCTATTAGTGTTCATTCTAATGATTAGTTTACACATTGGTATTATTATTGTTATATGTTATGGTGATGGCTTGTATTCCTCTCACTCGAATAGCCAAGTCTGAGACCATCATTTTGAGTTTGGTGGGCGGCGGTGGCCGCCCGGCAAACACTTTGGGATGGAAAACTGCCACTCCGTTTTTTTCGCCCACTGGCCTTATTATGAGTTTCCCTCTGGCCCAGTCGCAAAAAGGCCACAACATTGACGCCGGCTTGTAATCGAGCCGGTGGCAATTTTCAGTGTATCAGGTGTAACAGTACCCGTCATGCTTTTCACTGCCTGTAATTCAGTCAGTGAAAAGCGCAACAAGGCTGTCCATGGTGTCCCCTGCACTGTCCAAGTGCATGGGCCCCCATGGGGCCCTCAGCACCCCGTCTCCGCCAGCCTTTGCTTGGCAGTCGAACCGCCATGCAAAAGCTGTCGAAGAGGTAACTCGTAATCCCCAATGCAGCGCTGCTTACAGCGCTGCCCTGGTTGATTAAGACTGCCAGAACTGCCAGACTGTCGACCGGCGTCAACTTGTCGATGCCGGCGGTCGGACTGTGGCAGCTCTGCCACGGTCATAATGTGGAGGCCGGACCGATGCTTTGGCGGCGGTCCAACCACCACCGTGGATGGACGAGATTAAGATGGAAACAAGTATTAGCGAGCTGATACTGGAGTCCAGGTACCGCTCCTAACCAGCCAGAAGTCACAAAGATGGCATATAAGAAACAGGCCCATGACAAGAAAGTGGCCTTTAAGGGGAACTTTGCCACCACTACTAGAAGCAGCACTGCCATCAAACCATCTTCCTTTTTCCATTAACATGCTGAAAATGATGTACATGCTGCACTCTTTTCTGGGAAGGATGCTGTTGAGATCACCTCTAGGTTAACAACAATATGACCACCACCACCACCAAAACCAAAGCAGATATATTTCAATGCTGCAGTGACTGCAGTGATGGCTGAGACTGGTGAGTATTAAATCATGTTGTCTCAGCAGCCTAATCTTCCCAGCAAACTCAAACAAACAAGAGTGCACTACACCTGATATCCTGAGGTTGGTGCAGAGCAGATAGTTGGGCTTGCTCATACATCATACACATTGTATTCACCATGTCCTTCTCTGAGGAAAAGAAGGACCACTGCTCCCACTTCTCCAAGCACCCTTAGATAAATGTGACAGGAATTGGACCCACAAGATGAGCCCTGCCATAGGCAATAAGGCAAAAAGAAGGTTCCAGAAAGTATAGTTGGGAGTGAGGAAGATAGAGTAGCCATTGTTCCTGTCCAGCATGGCACCAGGGAAGTGCAAATCACCTCTTTTCAGCCTACTCCTGTACCACCACCTGCTTCCATAATGCTAAATCCCCCAAAACTGGCACCAACAATCCCCATTTTAGTTCCAGACCACCAGAAGCAAAAGCAAAGCCTGTCTGTTTCCACCACAAGTTCTTCAAGCTTTGACTATACAGTATAAGTAAGATCTACTTCTTGGTTTGGGACTTCTTTACAATTCAGCCAAAAGTAGAAGATATTGCAGACTGCACACTATGCCAAAAAGCAGTGCATTGTGGGAGGCCAGGTGGATAGGTACTGGGGACCATTTGGCCCATCAGAAAAGCAAACAACCAACCCTACTAAGCGAACAACATCTAAAAAAAATTCTGTCACAGAAACAGAAGAACCTCAAGTGAAAGAAAGAGGTGCTTTTTTGAAAGAAGTAGGTGTCATCAGGAAATGCAAGCCTGCTGCTTTTTGTTGCTCTTAGTGTGTATGCAGTACTATCCACAATCTCTGCTTGACAAAAATAAATAGGGGATCTAAAGAGTCCAAACAACATACCTCCAAGGGAGTTCCTTGAGGGAGGATCATCATACTAGACAGCTTCATCAGAAAAAAGAAAGCATAATCTTGCCTTGGTCAACAAAGATCACCTTTACAACAAACTCATTATCTGCTCCATTTATACAATGGGAATCTCTCCAAACTATTGGTGACTGTCCGCCTCCTGTTTTCTTTGGTGGAAAGGGTTTTTTGGAATGTATGGAAATGCTATGGGGGTTATTACAACTTTGGAAGAGGTGTTAATCCGTCCCAAATGTGACAGATATACCACCAGCCGTATTACGAGTTCCATAGGATATAATGGACTCGTAATACGGCTGGTGGTATATCCGTCACTTTACCGTCACTTTTGGGACGGATTAACACCTCCTCCAAAGTTGTAATAACCCTCTATGTCTCAAATTGATTTTTCTGAGAAAGATCTATTTAATAGCAGGTTATTAATCAGTGCCCCTAATGTCTATGCTTTTAAACACATTTGAGAAAGGACACCCAGCTGTCAATATCCTGGAAGAATTCAATATCAAAGTCTACAAATGGCTTCAACCCAGGGGTCCCACCACTGGATTAATTGCAACTGACAATGGCAGTAACATTGTCAAAGCCATAGAAGATGGAGTATACTTCAGTCCTTTGCATCAACCTGACTGTGCAGAACTTACTGAAAAAGAAACAAGAACAAAAGTTCACAACTTATTGCTCAACAGTTGGAAGATTTACATACATCTTTGCCATTCCTTTAAAGCTTGCAAGCACTTTAGAGTCATTCAGTGAGCTTATGTAGTCACTATAACATACCTCATACAGGAGAACACCACCTTCTACATGTACATGGTGCAACATCTCATGCTACTGCCAAAGTCATGTCCATGGATTTTGAAAATGGGTACTAATTGAATGCCTGATCAAAATGCTCACACATTTTATATTTCAATGCAGGATGTCAACAGTGAAGCCAAACCATCTCACTGTTACACTTGCTGCACACCTGTTTGCAGTTTTTGGAGGACACATTTACCAATGTTAATGAAGAGATGCTGCTTTGGCCAACAGCCTATGTGTTCGCCTGGCTACAAACATCGGGCTGCAATGAGAGATCATGCACGTCTGTGCATCTATACTGTATCCATAGTACAAACATTCGCTGTCTAATTTATTCTCTTTTCAGTACTAGATTTCTCCTTTCAAATGAATTTGTGAAGAAAGTGACAGACATTCTAGATGAAAGATTGCAGCTTTATGGGCAAATAAGAGGCTAAGTATTGTCTCCACTCACCTTTGGAGAGCACCTGAGGCTTCAGTGGCATATTGCACCAGCAGGGCCCACCACTGGTAAAAAAAAATAACCTTTACAAGTCAAACCTTACTCAACAAAACCAACATCAGCAGCATCACTAGAAACATATTTTATGAGTTCAGTTATGCCAATATACTGGATCAAGGTTGCACAAACATGCTTCCTACAATCATTCCTTTTTCATCTCTGGTTGCCTTTATTTATAGGGCAGTGATTGTCAAGAAAGTGCCTGAACTTTGAGATGAAAGACCTCAGCTTTAATGGTTATGCAGCATATCGCAGCAGCAGCGTGTATCACTAGTAAAACAGTGACCATTACAAGTGACACCTTTCGTTACAAAACCAACAACAGAAGCATCAATTAAAACATACTCCATGCTGGTTTGGTTTTTGAAATTCAACAACTTACATCAAACACTCAGATACTGGAAACTCAGGTGCAGATAATATCAGTTATCACAATAGAGGATACTTTACTGGAGTGTTTCTATGGCTACACACGATTCCTAGTAGATCAAGACCCATTGATCTATTGTCACAGGAAAAAGGCACAATGGCCAGAGCTCAGCAGGTAGTAGTAAAATATCTTGTGTGCCCTCTATGCAGTGCATCCTCTGGGCTAGTTTCCAGGCCATCTGGGATAAATGGCATGGTCAGAAGGATCAGTCTGTCATGGGCGACTCACAATGATCAAAATGGATAAGCCTTTCATCCTCATAAATAATCAGTCTCCAAAAGGCACAATAGTGGATGAGGGTAATTTCTCAGACTTCACAAGTGTGACAAGTAGTCATCCTACAGAAGAAGTCCCTTAATATGGAGATGAACTATAAATACTGGTCTAAAAAGTAAAGGTAACACAAAACAATGACTGTTGTAAAAAGAAAATTACAGAACTTATTTGTAATACATTTTGAGGACCAAGCGAACATAGTGGATGTGACTCATTCTTCTAAAGCCAGCCCATAATCCATCTTTGGTGATTCTTGGTGCCAGCAGCCCTGCAAACTAGGGAGTACACTTCTGCAATAAATAGGAATGCAGGGTGTTGCAGAGAGATGGTGACTGCAGCCACAAAGCCAAAACAGTAAAGGATTCAGGCCACACATTGAAATGCACACTTCAATGGATCCAACATCGTGACAGGGGCCCGGCAACAGAGATGGCCAACAGTACACAGTGACGGGGCACCCCCATCAGTGATAACACAGCCCCCAGACTGTGAAGAGAGCAAGCAGTAGGTGCAGAGAGGCATTAGTAGTGGAGGCGTGTCCTCTCTCTCCTTGCTAGCTGTCAGCAGGAGTTGAATAGAACCCAAAGGGAGTTTTGAGCTTGCTCATCGGGAAGACAGCTCGAGTTGGGGAGCTGTCGGTGAACACCACTGGAACAGAGGTTGTTCTGCATGTATAGCAGCTTTGCAGCATCCTGAGACACTGAAGCGGAAGCCTCTGAAACAGCAGGGATGGAGCCTCTGCACCAGATATCGCTGAACCTAGAAGGTGATTGGGCCATGCTAGAGGCCTATTGACAAGAAACGATCATCCCTCTGGGGTATAAGGGCTCCTTGACAGTGTTTGGTGGCACAGCGGTATGAGACTCCTTGGGGAGAACCAGTAGGCTGCTGCAGGTCTAAGGTGACAGATGAATCACCCCCATGCTTACATCCACTAAGAGAGGCCTGAGGCACATTGCCCAACATATCTATATCTGTGCACAGTGACCACTGAGGGCTACAAAGAAGCAAGAGTAACTTGCCCACCGCAGAGTAAGTGACATTTGCTGGCACAACTAGTAGACTGGAGCCTGCAAAAGTCTTATTGCCAAGAAATAATCGTCACCCTGTGGTGAGAGGTAACAAAATGGAGGCTAAGGTGGGGTAATCGAAAGGCTGATGCTGGTCTCAAGTGACAGAGAGAGCACCTTCATCCTATAACCATTGTTAGAGGATTGAAGCACAGTATGCACTGATTCTGCACAGCGCACAGAGGTTCATTCAAAGGTGCATATAGTCTCCCCAACATATAGCAAATTACTTTTCTCATTGAATGTGAAGCTGTGAACATCATGGCCACACTAAGACATGACTTCCTTACTAGACCTGCCTTCCCCCATAGGACACAATGTAGGGGTAAGATAGCAGACACTTTGCTGGGCCTCAGCTCTTGGGGAATAATAGCAGTGGAGCTCACACAGTCACAAGGTATTTTCTGGAGGAGTTATTCTGAGAGAGGATTTCTCCTTACTATGAGGAGAGCTGCATTTGGAACCTTAAGATGTCAATAAACACATTATTTCTCTAGGTGACAGGGTGTTCACAGTTGGGGGGGGCAGTAGTAGAAGAGAAAAGAGGTGAAGTTCCAGAGGCAAGAGGTCAGAGGTCTGCATAAGCAGAACCTAATGCTGCAAGAGAAATTGTAAGATTTAGAAAACTACTGCTGGTGAAACAGCATGAAGATCAGAGGAGTACCCCAGGGTGTAGAAAGTTTGAACATTGAGAGCTTTATGCAAAGGATCTTTGAATCACTCCTTGACTTGTGCGAATTGACCAATAGATATCTGGACAGGGCACACAGGGCAGGGTATCTGGTACAACAACAGAACACACTACTAGATAACCTCACCAGGGTAGACCACTGTCAACAAAAGGAAACAATAATGAAGGAAACACATAAGTGGGTGGTGTTCTGCTTTGAAGAGAATTAAGGGGCATATTTAAGAGCCTCTAATGCTACCTTAGTGCCACCATAGCATCGTTTGTTTAATGCTAAGGCGGCACTAAAGTGGCTTTTCTGCCACACCATACTTATAAAGTGCCACAAAGCATCCATTGCATCACTTTACAACCCCTTGCACCACAGTATGCCTGCACCAGGCATAATGTATGCAAGGAGGCCCGCAAAAATGGTGCAGTGAAATTTAAAAGATTTCACTGCACCATTTTTAGTGTCATTTTTAATGCCTGCTCAGAGCAGGCGTTAAAATAACGCTCCCATTGTAACCTATGGGCCTCCTTGCACTTTGCTGCACTAGTGTCAAAATGTTTGACGCTAGTGTAGCAAAGCGTCACCGCAGCATCAAAAATGTTGATGTTATTATGCTAATGACCACCATGGTGCACTGTATCATAAATACGGTGCAGCCATAGAGTCGTTGGGTGCCAGTAGGGGGGTGCAAGAAAAGTGGCGCATCATAGCTGATGCGTCACTTTTTCTTAAATATGGGCCTACGTGTATCTGTGTTAAGATTTGCATTAGTCACACTGCAGAAAAACAAAGTATTTCACACCTTTGCTGACTTTCTAAAAGATCAAAAGTCACATTTCGGTGTCGTTTCTAGACTCATGTTTACTTGGAAAATACAGAACTGTCAACTTAAATCACTGCCAGAAGTGAGGAAGGTTCAAACCCTGTCTGAGGGCAAGCTGGAAGAGGAACTATTGCTCAGCAAGAATGCTGGAAGAAGATATAGATAACATGGGGCACAAGCTGAAAGCTGAGGACTTGATAAAAGAAAGAAAAGCGGTGCTAGAACAGCCTTGGAGAGTAGTGATATCTCCAAAGGTAGTGGGGGAAAGCCAGGAGCACACTGAAACCGAGAACACCGGACTTGCCGTTTGCATGTGTGTCAGTGGGTTTGGAGACCTGGGTGGGTGGTGAAGAAGGGGGAGGCGAGATTGACATGTAACATAAGACATACTTGACGATGGACATTACATGCCCTTGCTGGATTTGGGAATGACTGGATGATATCAGGAGAAAGTGGAGGGAGGTGGTGAAGAATGAGAGAAGTAGAGCCTGCAGATTTGCATGGTCTACTCCAGTTATGGACATTGGCTTTCATCCTACTCACTATTGTTGAAGAGTTTTTGAGAAGTGAACATGGCTAGGTAGGATACAAAGAGAAAAGGCTTGTGACAGTATATACTCAGCAACAGGGGACTGCTTCAAGAAACTGCGCGAGGCATGCCTGGATTATTTAGGGGGAGTAAAGATATGCAAGATGGGTATAAATAGAACCTGTTACCATAGAAGCAAATGGGGAAAATGGGCAGACCTGACATGTGCATTCTACTGCTCTGCCCCATTGCAGTACAAATGAGAGTGAACCAATGAGGAGACAAAGAAGCAGTTACACCTTCTGAGCCATGCTCTTACAAGGAGATCCCTATGGGAGATCCCGTGAATTAAGTAAGGAGTCAGACTGATGACAATATTGAGATTCTTAGTCCTAGGAGTGACAATGAAGATGTGGGATGTAGTCAAACTGGCAAAGGGCCTGGTGGGCTACAATTCTCAATTATGCCCCTATCTTGAAACGCAGACTTTAGCCCTGGGCTAGATAGAGCAGCTTTTAGGTGATAGGAAGGGCACAGGTCTCTAAAACTGGATGACTTATTCGACAAAGAAAGACGCAAAACCTTTGACCAAATTGGGAAGGACTTCGCACCTTGATGAAACTGAATGATTTTGAAATTAAGACACTGAACACTTTGCAGTTTGCCCAAGCTAGGAGCAGTGAGAGAGCTCACAAACTCAAAAAACCTGCTCCAGACGTCTGACTCGCAACTGATAGCAAACCATGTTTCAGATTCGTTATGTGGGGACATTCTTGCCAAAGTGGAACTTCCAGGCCATAGGGAGCAGGAGCTGTGTGTACTTTCAGCCAAAGAGTAAGAGGACATCATAAAATATGCAAGCAAAGTAGCCAAGAATGAAACTGAATTGATTCCAACCCAAACATTCTGTACAGGTGGCACTACACCCCCTTGAGGTTATACACTTCAGATCCATGACAGTCTGACAAACGCTGGAGGGAGACAGTGACACACATACTATGGCACTGTTCAAATACAGAGGAGTTTTAGAGGGCTGTATTGGACACCATTCTCTGGATCAATGGAGTGACGCTCCCATCATGCCCAGTGAGTGTTCTTATGGGCCAAGTGCCAGTGATGCACTGAGGGACAATAGATACCATGTTGTTGCTGGTGAAGCAGACACTATTAGGTAATAACCCCCAACAATAGTGATTTTGTACCAAATACTATGGCACATGCTAATGACGCTAATGATAGGAAAATCTTACACAACAAGGCAGAAATGTATAGAGTATTGTGTGAAATATGGTTACCCCTACTGGACTCCCTTGTCAGGGTAACTGGCCCACTAACAGGTCCACAGCACTTGAGAGCACTGCATATTTTGTCATGGGGTGGGCAGATGCAGAGTAAGTGGAAAAATGCATACTACCCATTGTCCAGGTGTGGCACAAATAGGAATGTCCCGTGAATTCATTACATGGGCAGTGTAGCATCAGTCAAGAATGTGAGGTAGGGAGGGAAGGGTGGAATTGATCATTTTACTTTGCGTCATGTTTTGTTGTCTGTTTACCTTGCAAAGGAAAATATAAAATACATCTTGAATCATAAACTTATTATGACAGGAGATGTAAATAAACAAAAGAGGATTAGTATGTTCACTGTGCAAGGGACAGACATTAACAACAGAGTCATTTTGGCGTGGTGACTATCTGGTGACAAACAAAGCCAGCTTATTCAACCTTAAGGTCAACCACAGACATTGTAGTGAACATTGGCATCTAAATCTGCAAAAGAAACAGGTGACTTGAATTAATTAACCAGGCCTGAATAGTTAATGTAAGGCATGGGAGGTAATGTAAGTCATTTTAATGATTGGGTGATCATTCTGTGTGCATGTTTCTACGTGCCTCTTTAGTTAATTGCACACAAACGTCTCTTGGTTATTCTGAGATCTCTTAAGTTAATTTACCTTTACTAAATTGCTTTCCGTTTTCGTGTTTAACAGGTCTGTTTCTTATCAGGGGAAAATAAAATCTGCACATTTTGGCACTGTCACCCAAGAGAAGGACTCATTTCTGGCTGGCTACTACCATGGATAAAGACGCAGAGGCACAACCCTATGGGCTCAAAACAAATGACTTAATTGAAATAATGCTGGCTCTGGGCTCAAGTGGTAAATCCAAAGCAATAGAATGGACATAATGGGCATAGCTAAAGTAGCTTTTTAATGTTTGGGGATCAATCATTCAGGGAGCATGCTGCTAGCTGTCTGAGAGTAGTACTACATCGGTCTTTAGCTAATGTTAATTACACCAATTTATGCTTTTCACTTTGATACATTGTTTACCCTGCTTACCGCAGCTCTAAAGCATTGTCCTTTTCTTTCTTCACTCAACAAATCTTCTCTTCTGCAAATAACCTACATGGCATTTCTGTTCTGCAGTTTAGCTCTGCTCACTAAATGGACAATGCCAGAATACAGTTTACACCATTTTCATACACTGTCATTTTTAATTATTATAAATATTTTTGTGTTGTTTGTATGTCCCCTATTTTGAATTGTAACCTTGGTAACTAATTGTGGAGTCAGCGGGTTGATAAAGACTAAATTGTGTTAATTTCACAGTCGTTTTCCTTCCATTTAGGCCTGGGTGAAATTTAAATTATGCCAGAGTAATCAGAGTACTTTCAGTAATTTTCAAGTACTCTTGTGAGGCAAAATTAAAAAAAATTATGTGGTTACTCTTGCTCACATAGGCCCATATTTATACTTTTTGACGCTAAACTGCGCTAACGCAGTTTAGCGTCAAAAAGTTTTGCGCCGTCTAACGCCATTCTGAAGCGCCATGCGGGCGCCGTATTTATGGAATGGCGTTAGACGGCGCAATCAGACCGGCGCTGCCTGGTTTGCGTGGGAAAAAACCACGTAGACCAGACAGCGCCGGCGTAGGGGGAAAATGGCGCATGGGCGTCTTAAAATGGGGCAAGTCAGGTTACGTCGAAAAAATCGTCTTAACCCGACTTGCGCCATTTATTTTCGACGCCCATCCCCCATCAACATGACTCCTATCATTGTAAAGATAGGAGTCATGCCCCCTTGCCCAATGGCCATGCCCAGGGGACTTCTGTCCCCTGGGCATGGTCATTGGGCATAGTGGCATGTAGGGGGGCACAAATAAGGCCCCCCTATGCCACCAAAAAAAAATATAAAAAATAAAAAATTATACTTACCTGAACTTACCTGAATGTCCCTGGGGTGGGTCCCTCCATCCTTGGGGGTCCTCCTGGGGTGGGCAAGGGTGGCAGGGGGGGTCCCTGGGGGCATGGGAGGGCACCTGTGGGCTCATTTTGAGCCCACAGGCCCCTTAACGCCTGCCCTGAGCAGGCGTTAAAAAGTGGCGCAAATGCGCCGTTTTTAGCCACGCCAACTCCCGGGCGTCTCTTTTGCCCGGGAGTATAAATACCACGTAAAGGCCTGGGAGTCATTTTTTAGACGGGAACGCCTCCCTTGCATATCATTAACGCAAGGAAGGGGTTCACGCTAAAAAATGACGCACATTCCGGGAACTTTGGCGCTATTCGCCTCTAACGCCATAGTATAAATATGGCGTTAGTTGGCGTTAGTTTTGCGTCGAAATTGCGTCAAAAAAAACGACGCAATTTCGGCGCAAACGGAGTATAAATATGGCCCATAATTTAGAGTAATTAGGGGCAAAAACTCCTACCACAAGAGCACAGGAACAGTTTAACCCACCTCTATGAAAGATGTGGCATATCCATGTGAGTGGCTAATTGCTGTGCCTGTCTCTTTCTCTCAGCTTTTCTCTAATTCTACAATCCACCCATTGATTAAATACCTAATTCTTTTCTCCATTTGTGAAATCTGTTGTGCTCTATGTCCACTATTAACAGAACTCAAACTTCATGGGGTGGATGTAGTATTAGCAATGCTAAATTGTTATTGTTGCAGGAGTAGGGTAGCAAAATTGCGAAGTTGCCCACACCACCCCCCTACACTACCCATTTGAAATCCTTGCACTGAAAGGAAGCGATCACTGATACAATTTTGTGGTAAACAATATTGTTGACAAAAATATTGTGTCAGTTATATAGTTTACCACAAAATCGTGCTCCTGTACATATAATTGTAAGGACAAAAATATTTGGAAAAAAATATTGTTGACGCTAATATGGTCCACAAATAGGCAAACATACAGATTTTTTAATATAAATAGTTTAAAGTAGTAAATGTTAAATATTTTAATATATAAATTTAATATAATGCAAATTGCACTACTATTTAATACCGTTATAAATATATCCTTTCATACACACAAACACATAAATATATGTGTTTATTTATCTATAGTGTAACATAATAAATAAAAATATTTAATTCACATTTTAATAAATCTTTACATTTTACGTTTTGATATGAATATATTGAATGTAATTAATAAAAATATTTATTTTACATTATATTATTGTTAATATTTTAGATGTATTAATCTGAAAATATATATGTATCTATCCATAGTAGTAAATGTAAAATATTAATCCAACTGCAATTTGCAGAATCTAGTAGCTGCTGCAGCACGCTATACGCGCATTATCTTTATTTCATGGCATTGGTCCCAAATTTCTCGCGGTCACTTTTCAACTTTAGCTGCTTACTTGTGGAGTCGCTCGGTAGCGACAGAGATACATTGTATAAGCGTGGTTATTCAGAAGAGGTTTAAATGGTTATAAATAAATGCTAAGGCAATAATTTGAACTCAAGGGAATATTTGATTATGGTTAATGTAAAATACGGACACAACCTGAAATTGTGTATCTTGGAAAGTTTTTGAAATGTGAAGTAACATTTCTTTGAGTGAATACCGTGTTAACCTTTCATTTATTGAAACTTATGAAAGGCGCTATGATTTACTATTGTTCCAAGCGACTGATGGATTTATAGTTAACTGATTCCAAAGAGTTCTGTGATTGATATTTCTCTGTAGTATCTGTGATTCTTGTTTCCGCAGGTCTCCTTCCCCGCTGTACCCTTCCTTAACCCCCTACCCTCCACTTGGCCATTCTAAGACTCTGCGCTGTTAAGGCTTGTAGAGTTGGAGCCGCCAGGAGGTGGGCCTATTGGCAACAACGCGTGTGCCCTGAGGATTTGGTCTCGCTGACAAAATAGTGAGCCCACAAATTTAAATCCTCCTGGTTTATGCTTGAGTTGTCAATATGGCCTCCTTGGACGATTTGTTAAAAGTAATTACGCAAATACAACTTGATTTGGTTGAGTCGAGGAACACCACTGCCGCCTTAGCTGAAAAGGTTGCTCAACTACAAGATAAAGTGGGAAAGAAGGAACAAAGTCCTTTGGGAATGGATTGGCATGCTGTTCCACCACAAACATCAGGAGTGAATCCCCCAACTAACATTTCACTCACTGTTCCCACACCAATTCCTTTAGCTGCACCGAGTGCTTTTCTGGTGATCCCAATAAAGTTCAGACTTTTCTTACACAAGTGGAACTCCATTTCACTTGTAGACCAAATACCTTTCCAGATCCACAATCCTGAGTAGCATTTCTAATTTCCTATTGATCTGGAGAAGCTGCCACTTTGGCAGTTCACTTAGTTCGCCAAGATAGCCCATTACTCTATAATTGGAGAAGGTTTGTGCAAGAGTTCGAAAATGTCTTTGACTGAAGAGCAATTAACTTGTCAGCAGATTGAGAGTTGCTAGAGTTACACCAAGGAATTAGGGATTTTGTTTCATATTTGGCTAATTTCAATCGGTTAGTGGCAGAAACAGCTTGGCCAGAGGAGAACAGAGCCGCTCTTTTCTATCAAGGTCTCAAAGACGAGTTGAAAGATGTTCTTGAACAAATTGATCCTCAACCAACTGGCTGTTCAGAGTTAATCAACCTTGCTTTAAGACTGGATCATCGCCTTGCTGAAAGGAAAGGAGAACGGAGAAAACTTGAGAGAAGCACTTGGCGTGCAGACAGGAGTAAAGGTCCACAACCAAATAATTAAGTTAGCCCAGAACCAAAGGAGATAGGAGCAGTCAAGCAACGTTTAGCTTGTGCAACTCCCTCGCCACCTTCTTCCATCGCAAGATCTGCGACCTCCACGACAGCTTCGGACACCAGACCCAACCAAGCATCACCGAACCCGCACCCCCGACCATCACCCTCAACGACTGGACCCACATCAACACCGAAGAAACCAAAACCACCATGAACTCTATCCACTCCGGCGCCCCATCGGACCCCTGCCCTCACTTCATCTTCAATAAAGCCGACGACATCATCGCCCCGCACCTCCAGGCCGTCATCAACTCTTCGTTTTCTTCTGCTACCTTCCCCGAATGCTGGAAACACGCCGAAGTCAACGCCCTACTAAAGAAACCTACGGCAGACCTGAGCGACCTGAAAAACTTCCGCCCCATCTCGCTCCTCCCCTTCCCCGCCAAGGTAATAGAGAAGACCGTCAACAAACAGCTGACCACCTTCCTGGAAGACAACAACCTGCTCGACCCTTCACAAACCGGATTCCGAACCAACCACAGCACTGAAACCGCCCTCATCTCAGTCACAGACGACATCAAAACCCTGATGGACAACGGTGAAACAGTCGCCCTCATCCTCCTCGACCTCTCGGCTGCCTTCGACACCGTCTGTCACCGCACCCTAATTACCCGCCTCCACTCCACCGGGATCCAAGGCCAGGCCCTGGACTGGATCGTCTCCTTCCTCTCAAACCGATCTCAAAGAGTTTACCTCCCACCGTTTCGCTCAGACCCCACCGAGATCATCTGCGGCGTACCTCAAGGCTCATCGCTCAGCCCGACACTCTTCAATGTCTACATGAGCCCCCTCGCCGACATCGTACACAAGCACGACATCATCATCACCTCCTACGCCGACGACACCCAACTTATACTCTCCCTCACCAAGGACCCCGCCAGCGCCAAGACCAACCTACAAGAGGGCATGAAGGACATCGCAGATTGGATGAGGCTCAGCCGCCTAAAGCTGAACTCTGACAAAACGGAAGTCCTCATCCTCGGCAACACCCCGTCCGCTTGGGACGACTCCTGGTGGTCGACGGCCCTCGGCACCGCACCGACCCCCACAGACCACGCCCGCAACTTCGGCTTCATCTTGGACCCTCTTCTCACCATGACCAAGCAAGTCAACGCCGTGTCCTCCGCCTGCTTCCTCACCCTCCGCATGCTCCGCAAGATCTTCCGCTGGATCCCCGCCGACACTAGAAAAACCGTGACCCACGCCCTCGTCACGAGCCGCCTGGACTACGGCAACACCATCTATGCTGGAACCACCGCCAAACTCCAAAAATGCCTGCAACGTATTCAAAACGCCTCAGCCTGCCTCATCCTCGACGTACCCCGCAACAGCCACATCTCCGCACACCTGAGACACCTGCATTGGCTCCCAGTCAGCAAAAGGATCACCTTCCGACTTCTCACCCACGCACATAAAGCCCTCCACAACAAGGGACCGGAATATCTCAACCGTCGCCTCAGCTTCTACGCCCCCACCCGTCTCCTCGGTTCCTCTGGCCTCGCGCTCGCTACCGTCCCTCGCATCTGCCGCTCCACGGCGGGTGGGAGGTCCTTCTCCTTCCTGGCAGCCAAGACCTGGAACACCCTCCCCGCCAGCCTCAGGACCACCCAGGACCACTCCGCATTGCGGAGACTCCTCAAAACCTGGCTTTTCGAGCAGCAGTAACCCCCCCTTCCCCCTAGCGCCTTGAGACCCGCACGGGTGAGTAGCGCGCTTTAGAAATGTTAATGATTTGATTTGATTTGATAAAGAGGAAAAAGTACAGCGCCGAAAAAATGAACAATGCTTGTATTGCGGCCGTAAGGGTCATTTTGTAAAAGAATGCCCAGTAAAACCAAAGAGCAAGATACCTGTAACAAAAAGAACTGTAGCAAGTGTAGATACCGAAATGGAAAACTAGAACACCCAAGATGTAAAGAAGGGTTACTCTTGGGTGTAGTCATTAACCCTTCCCAAGACACAAATCAAAATCAACAATTAACAAGGTCACAACATTTAAGAAACGATCTGGAGATACAGGTACAAGATCAAGTTCATCTAGGCAAGGCTTTAGTGGACTCTGGTGCTACTGGCAATTTCTAAGACGCACAGATAGTTCAATCATGGAATATCCTGTGTGAGAAAAAGAAAACACCAGAGGTGGTGCAAGCAGTAGATGGCAAACTACTAGCTAGAGAACCAGTGGTTCTACAAACTCTTCCATTTTCAGTAACTTGTGATGGACAGACGCAAAAGATTAAACATGTTGAATTGATAACGTTTGATGTGATTCATGCTCCTCAGTATGGGATGATTCTTGGAATGCCATGGTTGAGTTATCATAATCCCCAAGTAGACTGGAAAGAAAGAAAGATAACGTTTTCATCTCCTTTCTGTAAAGCGAAGTGTTTTAAGACAATGAACATTAAAACTCCCATTGAATCCTACGTATCCACAGCCACTGAGAAGGATATAGTATTACCCTCACAATATTCATCATTTACTGAGGTGTTTGATGAAAAGGAAGCAAACATTTTACCCCCGCACAGACCATATGACCGTCAAATCGATCTCATGCCTGGAGCCGTACTTCCTAGTTGTCGTATATATGCCTTATTCGAACAGGAAAATCAATATCTCAGAAAGTACTTAGCCCAATTTCTAGCTAACGGATTCATTTGTCCTTCTAAATCTCCAGCAGCGTCTCCTCTTTTCTTTGTCTCCAAAACAAATGGAGATCTTAGAACTTGCATAGATTATAGGGTGTTTAACAAGATCACAATAAAGAATAAATATCCGTTACCCTTAATTCCCATCATTCTAGACCAAGTAAAAAGGGGGACAATCTATACAAAACTAGATTTAAGAGGAGCATATCATTTAGTCAGAATGAGAACTGGTGATGAGTGGAAAACTGCCTTTAAAACTCAGTATTGGTTATTCGAATACACTGTCATGCCATTTGGACTTTGTAATGCCCCGGCAGCCTTTCAGTTCTTTCTGAATGATGTCCTGCGAGAATATTTGGATCTTTTTGCAATAGTATATATAGATGGCATTCTCATTTATTTCGATAATGAAACTGAACATGAGCAACATGTTAAAAAGATTCTTCTAACACTCAGAAAACATCATTTATAGTGCAAACTGAGCAAATGTGAGTTTCATGTCACTACCGTTGAATTCTTGGGTGTAATACTTACCCCACAAGGAATGACCATGGCGGAAAGAAAAGTTCAAGCTGCCACCAATTGGCCAATCCCTAAACCTGTGCGAGATGTACAATGTTTTCTTGGTTTCGCCAACTTTTATCGCAGATTTATTGATCATTTTTCTCAAACAGTATCACCCATTACCAAGTTGCTGAGGAAAAAAGAACCCTTCTTGTGGTCCCCAGAAGCTGATAAGGCCTTTTCGACCTTAAAGAAAGCTTTTTCTACTGCGCCTATCTTATCTCATCCAGATACCAAACGCCCCTTTGTTGTAGAAGCAGATGCTTCTGATATAGCGATAGGTGCAGTACTCTCTCAACGCAATAAAGAAACTGGTCAACTTCATCTGGTGGCTTATATGTCGCAAACGTTGAATGAGGAAGAGCAAAATTATGTAATAGCAGAAAAAGAGCTCCTAGCAATTTGTTGCACCTTTAAGGAATGGAGACATTACTTATTAGGTGCAAAATATATCATCACAGTCTGCACAGACCATTGTAATCTACAATTCATGAGCGCAGCTCGCCTCTTATCACCAGACAATTACGATGGATGTTATTTTTTGCAGAATTTGGCTTTGTGGTAAACTTTCGCCCTGGTAAAGACAATCGTAAAGCTGATGCTTTATCCAGACAAGATTCTACGATATTACCCGTAACTCAACCACCACAAGCCATAATAGCCCCAGAAAAGCTATGTATTATAAAAACTGAACACTTTTTTTTAAAACATCCATAACTGTTTTACCATTGAGAAATGGCAGAAATGGGTTCAAGCAAATCGTGATAGAACTATCAAACAAGGCCTGCCCTTCCACGAATCTCGTTTGTTTGTCCCGAAAACTAACCTTTTTCACTGGCTACACACCATCCCCATAGCAGGACATCCAGGCATCCCAAAGACACTTGAATTAATTCAAAGATACTTTTGGTGGCCTACCCTAGTAAAAGATGTTAAACAAATGGTAACAGACTGTAACACCTGTACCCAAACAAAAACAAGTCATTCAAAGCCCAAAGGACTTTTACAACCTCTCCCAACTCCAAATAAACCATTGGAACATATATCTGTAGACTTTATTACAGGATTACTGTCAGTACAACATCATTCCTTAATTCTCGTAGTTGTAGACACTAAATATGCACACTTCATTGCTTGCAAAAAATTACTTACTTCCAGTGACTTGGCAATTATACTTTTAAATCAAGTGGTTCGACTTCATGGACTGCCTAAAGTGATACTCTCTGACCAAGGTTCGCAATTTATCTCACGTTTCTGGCAAACATGGTGTAAAACATTACAAGTGACATCCACTCTGTCCACCAGTCATCATCCACAAACAGACGGACAAACCGAAAGATTAAATCAATCATTAAAGCAATATTTATGAGTTTATGCAGAAAAGGTGGTAACTTCTTGGGTATTAATGCTTTGGCTAGCTGAGTTAGCCTATAATAACTCTTACCATACATCCACAGGATCAACATCTTTTCATGGGATTTTTGGGTATCACCCAGTTAAATTACCTTTCACAATACCCCAGGAGACCTCCCTTACTCCCGAGGTCTCAGATACTTTACAACAACTTCATCAGGTGCAAAAGCGAATTCAACAACACTTGGAAAAAGCGAAACTAAAATATAAAAGAAATTATGATAAAAAACATTGTGAAGGTCCACAGTACAAGCCAAGTGTGGCTCTCAACTCGTCACATCACCTTTAAGAAAAAACATATGTTCCATCCTAAATACATTGGTCCTTACACAGTACTTCAGCAGATAAATCCAGTGGCATACAAACTGCTGTTACCCACACCATTACATATTCACCCCGTTTTTCATACTTCCCTTCTGAAAAAAGCACATCAAAATTCCTGTTCTCGTCCTACCCCAGTTCTATTGCAAGGAGAATGGGAATGTGAAGTGTGACAGATTTTAGATTCAAAATTCCGAGGCCACACCTTATGGTATCTGATAGCATGGAAAGGCTACGGACCAGAAAATGACTCCTGAATTCCAGCACATGGAGTGCATGCCCAACGACTCGTGCGGTGTTTTCACTGCCTCCATCCTCATAAACCAGGCCCGAGAGCGAGCTAGAGAGGGGGGGAATACTGTCAACACCATGGCTGTGTGCACGCTCTAGGGCCCTCCTGATGCCAGAATCCGTGCATTACTGTTTCCACCACACAGTCTTAGTCCAGAAACTGCCATTTGCGGAATATAGTAGCTGCTGCAGCGCGCTGCACATGCATTATCTTTATTTCATGGCATTGGTCCCAAGTATCTTTATAACAGCCATCTTGGGCGGGGCACTTAGGGCGGGGCACTTTAGGATTTCCCCGTGTTGAGGCATTTGAAGCAGCGAGTAGCAGACACTCAGGCCGGTAAGCACTTTGGGTGTGGCACTTGGGGCGGGGCACTTTGGGTGTGGCACTTGGGGTGGGGCACAAGTCTATTTAAGTGACCCCGCCCAGTTCTCACTGCTCACTATTCTGAGGATCTTGTGAGGACCGGAGCTTTTCTGTTTGAAGTCGGGTGTTTCCATGTTCCTGCTTGTTCACCTGGGATTTCCCCGTGTTGGGGCATTTGAAGCAGCGAGTAGCAGACACTCAGGCCGGTAAGATGGATGGTGGTTTCTAGCTTCCATCTTCCGTTGTCTTATTTGAGAAAGCTGCTTAAATGTTGATATTCTTTTTTTTAGAGAAAGTAGTAATCTTTGACAATCAGCTGTAAATATTTAAATTGATAAAAAACGAGGTGAATGTTTTGCTGTTACAGCGTTACCGCTTTCTCACGGTCACTTTTCAACTTTAGCTGATTACTTGTGGAGTCGCTCTGTAGCTACAGAGATACATTGTATAAGCGCAGTTATTCAGAAGAGGTTTAAATGGTTAGAAATAAATGCTAAGGCAATAATTTGAACTCAAGGGGATATTTTATTATGGTTAATGTAAAATACGGACACAAAGTGAAATCGTGTATCTTGGAAAGTTTTTGAAATGTGAAGTAACATTTCGTTGAGTGAATACCGTGTTATCCTTTCATTTCTTGAAACTTATGAAAGGCGCTGTGATTTACTAATGTTCCAAGCGACGCTGGATTTATAGTTGACAGATTCCGAAGAGTTCTGTGATTGATATTTCTTTGTAGTATCTGTGATTCTTTTTTCCGCAGGTCTCCTTCCCCGCTGTACCCGTCCTTAACTCCCTACCCTCCACTTGGCCACTCTAAGACTCTGCGCTGTTAAGGCTTGTAGAGTTGGAGCTGCCCGGAGGTGGGCCTATTGGCAACAACGCGTGTACCCTGAGGATTTGGTTTCGCTGACAGTAAGTGTCTAAGTGGGTGTGTGAGAAATTGATTGAAAGAGAGACAGAAAGAGAGGAAGGAAGTGAGAGAGAAAGAGAGATTTTTTTTAGGCTTTAATATCTCATATACTTAGAATGAGATGTTTTTGTTAGATTTAACAAAAAAAAATTCATATATTTTAAAAAGTAAAAAAAATTTATTTAAAAAAGAAAAAAAAAAAAGGAAAATGAGTCCAGCTGGACTCGAACCCCCAAGAGCTTAGTTAGTCACACTGAGCTCTTGGGGTTTTCAGTTTTCTTTTTTTTTAGCCCTTTGTGGGCTTTGTAGTGAAAAAAAGATATATAAAAAAGTAGGGACCGCGGGCGGAGCTCTTAAGGGCTCTCCCACTGCCCCTACTTCTTTCAATTTTTTTTAACATTTAGCTTTTTTTAATTATAAAGCCCTTTACAGGCTATGTGGGACCGCTAAGGAACCCTCAAGGGCTCCTCCAGCGGCCTCTACTTTTTTATTTTTTATTTTGTTTTTAGAACAATGCCCTTACAGGCTACCTGGCACCTAGGGGGAAGGCTTAAGGGCGCAGTTGACAGCAGCTCCATGGTTGCTGAAGCATTTCATCTCTGTCCCCTGCACATGTGCAGGGGACAGAGATGAAAGCTTTGGATTTTGACAGCAGGACCTTTAAAGGTCAAGCTGTCAAACCCTGAACTGTTTGCTGTGGCTTGGCTGCAGGGGTCTCGCGGGCCACTGCCCCAACTACAGTCTTGCCTTGGTGGGTGGTGGTCCCCGGGGCAGTGTGGGGGCCACAGAGCACCTGCTTTAGTTACAAGATCGCCCTTGGGAGGTGGTGGTCCCCAGAGCAGCGGGGGGCCACAGCAGCTCCCGCTTTAATTACAAGACAACACTGTTATCAGCCAATCAGATCTGAGCACAAGATCGTTAGGTATAGTGAATCCTTCGCGTCCCTAGATATACAAATTTGTTTACCCCTTAATTTCTCAAAAACTACTGAATGGAATTACACCAAAACAAAAACAAGCACTCTTTCTGGACCAGCACCTACCTTCCTGCTAAATTTGGTGTAATTCTGTTTAGTAGTTTTTGCACTATTGGTGTTCAAAATCCCAATGAAAAAATTACTGGGGAAAATGTGTTTTGAGACCCGCCTTTTTTCTCGCCCAGACCCCCCCTTCCCTCCCAGACGGATCACCCCAAAATGTTCCAGGCAGCAGCTGATGGAACTGGCAAATGTTTTTGGAAAGTTTTGTGAAGATGCATCAAGCGCTGCTTAAGATATAGGCAAGTAAGAGAACGCTTTTTGTATAGAAACGTAATCCTACTTATAACTACCTAGTGGCGACCGCCGCTAGGTGATGTAGCTATATATATATATATATATATATATATATAGAGAGAGAGAGAGAGAGAGGGAGAAAGAAAACCTGCGGTCTCAAGTAGGTATTTATAGTTAGGACCTAGTTTCCATAGAGAAAGTGTTTTTTGTTTTGCTAATAACTTTGATGCTGTTTTATGAATCTTCAGCACACTGTTAATTCAGCTGCTATGTGGAAAGTTTCAGGGTGATTCGTCAAGTGGGAGACAAGAAAAAGGGGGGGTCCCAAAACACATTTTCCCTATGCAATTTCCAATAGGGGTTTTAGACACTACTACAGCACAAACCGCTGGACAGAACTACACCAAATTTGACAGAAAGATAGAACGTGGTCCAGGAAGATCTCTTTTTGTAATTTGGTGTAAATCTGTTCAGTAGTTTCGGGGCTATTAAAGAAAAAAGATTCATGTATACCTAGAGACATGGATCTGCAAATCCACGTGCCATGAGCAATAATGTGATTGACTGCCACCACTTCAACCAGGAAATGGTGGCAGCCATCTTGGGACTCAGACTCGGCTGAGTCCCAAGAAACAAATGCAAAAAACCCCACAAGAGGGCAGGGTAGGAATACCCTGGCCACTTAGGTCTGGTGGCGGGGTCCCACAGGGACCCTACTTGGGTCCAAAAATACATTTGTTTTAAATGTTGACACAAATTTGTGGAGAATCTGCAGCACAAAAAAGTGCTTGTTTTTTTGGCCCGTTGGGCAGGCCAGGTCCCAGGGGGAATCCCGTTTATAGTAATATGGGCGCATGCAGCTCCCCCTCCCCAGGCCGCTTTTGCCCTGGGGACCCATACTCTGGCACCCAGATGCTAAATATAAAGGGGGAGGTGGGCTCACTGCTCCTTCACTGGGCCTATTTTGGCCCCAGGGACACCATCCCTTGGAGTCTGGCTGCTAAATAGAGGGGGAGGGAGCACACAGCCCCCCTCCCTGGGTCATTTTTTGCCCCAAGAACCCATCACCCCGGGCCTGGCTGCAATAAACAAAAAAGGGAGGGGGCATGTAACCTCCCCTCCACTAGCCAGTTTCAGCCCAGCAGACCCCCTCCCCTAGGGCCTGGCCAGGCATAAAATGAGGAGGAGGCCTTATGGCCCCCCTCCCTGAGCCATTAACAGCCCAGAGACCGCATCTCCCTGGGCCGACTCAGACTATGGCCCTCATTACGACTTTGGCGTTCTTTTCACAAGACCGCCAATGCCGCGGGCACCAGAAGACTGCCAGTGCTGGTGGTCTTCCGCCCACCATATTACGATTCCTGCAGGATTACAGCCACATTTTTGGTGGAAATCCGTCAGTAGTTGTGGTGGCAGGTGGAGGCACATGTGCAAATATACAGCTTGGCGGTATCCTGATGGCAGGGCGCTGCCGGTGGTGGAAGCGCCTGTTCCCGTTCCCTGCTGGACGACTTCCTCGCCGGACAAGGTAAGTTGGGCGTTCGACAGGTGAGGGGGGTGGGATGGTGGACGGTGTTGTGTGTGCGTGTGTGAGTGGGTGTTTGTCTGGGTGTGAGTATGCCTGTTTGTCTGCGTCTTTGTATGCTGTTTGTATTGGTGTTTGCATGCGTGGTTGAATGCGAGGATGAGTGCTGAGGTGAATGCGAGTATGAGTGCTAAGGTGAATGCATTTATGAGTGCTGAGGTGAATGTGTGTATGGATGAGTGTGAGTAAATGTGTGTATGTAAGTGTAGGTGAGTGAGTGTATGCGTGGTGTGTGTGGGTGTCTGTGTGCATGTGCATGTATGTGGGGAGGGGTGGCGCTGTACCTTAAGGAGGGAGGGGGCCCTGTACCAGAAGGGGGATGGAGGGTCCTGGTTGGAGGTGGGGTGGGGGAATATTGTGCTTGCTGGGGAGGTGGTGGGGGAGTCATCTGCAGGTGACAGGGAAGAAATTCCCTGTCACCAGTAGCCTTTCTGCCAGGGTTTTCGTATGGTGCTACCACAGTGGAAACCCTGGTGGAAATCCGGCTCTAAATACTGCCGGAGGTCCTCTGTGGACCGCTGGGTCCGAGATGCTCATTTCCGGCCGGGCAAGTCCAACCACCCTCGCAGTATGAGTGGTGTTAGAAATGGGGTTTTTGGTTGGCTAAGGTATGTACCTCAGCCAGGCAGAACCCATCCACTCTAGTCAGGGCAAGGGAGTTACACGTCCAAGATAACCCCTGCTCACCCCCTTGGTAGCTTGGCACGAGCAGTCAGGCTTAACCTGGAGGCAATGTTTAAGGCGTTTGCACAAAACACACAACACATGTGAAGCAATATCCCCACCACAAAGGAAACACAACACCAGATTATATGAAAATACACTGTATTGTACACAACGTAATTATTAGGCCAACGTCACTTAACAGTAGTATCCTGCTACCTTAGCAGTTGTCAGAACGTTACACATTAGTTACTCTGCGAACTAGCAGTAGTCACAAATAACACAAAGGTTACTCAATATTCTGCAACATAAGCAGTAGTCAGGAAACAAGTTATCACATTAAAGCACTTGTCATAAGAATATCATGAAATGCCCATAGTAGGAACATTAGAAAACATATGGCAAGTTAGAAAAACATATTAGCAAGTCATGCCCATAAAAGGAAAATTTGCATACATATGTAAAAAAAAAAACATCAAACGCAGATAGGTAATATATGAATCAATAAAAGTCTGTAGAAAGAACTTTGGATTGTAACTATATTGGTCCTTCAGACAGTACCTGGTTGGATGAAGGCACCTCCAGTGCCTAGAAGGCGAACAATGGCCCCCCCGGCGCTCCTATGCGCAAAACGGGGGCCTCCCTTATCCTCTGGGGTCAGAGGAGGGCGACATGCACCTCCTCTCTCTTATAGACGGGCCCCCCTGGGGACCGTGACCACTGGGGGCCCCCCCAGGCCTCAACCAGCCCTCACGGGGGGAACCAAAGCCACCAAAAACAACTAAGGGCAGGAGGTGGCGTCACGCACCCCCTCCGGTTTAATGACGGGCCCCTGCGGGGACCCGCTATCTCTGGGGGCCCCCCCGGGCCTCCACTGGCCCTTCCACCAAAGTGGTGGGGCGCAATAATGCCTGTATTAGCTAGCAGCCGAAAAGGAGCGTCCTGCTCCTAACGCAGAGGCCAGGGGGAAGGGGCACTCCCCGCGCCTTCCCCTGGTCCTGCCTGAAGGCACAAGAAGATCGGACCCCTCCTGGGGCCCGAGCAGACACTCGCCCGCACCCGATGCGGTGCACGAGTGTTCTTCCAGCCTCCCGGGCCGCCGCAGTGATCTTCTCAAAGATCGGAGGCGGCAGGTGACCCGGGGGTGCTCCAGGGAGCGGACGGTACCCCGGGGGCACTGAAGAGTGCGCGAAGCTCGCACTCTGTAAATATCGGACGTCCGGGGTGCGGCGGTGATTCGGGGCATCAAAAAGAGCACTTTTCAAAGTGCAAAAGCTACTCTTGAAGCCCGGGCTGAGGCGGTGATCATTTTTAAAGGGACACAATGCAGCAAGGAGCCTACGAGCTCCCAAGGCTCCATGAGCGCGCTGCAATCAGCGCTATGGCAGCCGCAACCACGGAGAAGCACCCCTCGTGAAGAAATGGATGCAGGGGTCAGGGGCCACAGCACCCTGCCCCTGGGGAGCAGAGTCTTCAGAAAAGGTCCTCAGGTGGAGGGCCCAGCAACAGGCCAGCACAAGGTAAAGGCAGCAAGTGGCAAGTCCTTCACAGTGACCAGGCAGGTCACAGGTCAGCACAGCAGCAGCAGTCCATTGCGGTTCCTGGTGAGTCCCTTCAGCCTTTGCGGTCCAGTTCCAAGATGATTCCAAGAGTCTCCAAATTTGTAGGGAAAATTCCCCTATACTTATACTCAGTCCTTACAATGTTTTGCAATAGTAGGGAGAGGAGGTTCCAGCCAGTTACAACTGGTTCTGGGAGTGCCCCCTCTCTCTTTTCAGTACAGGCTCCAAATATCAGTGGGAGGTTAACGACCCTATTGTGTGAGGCCAGGGCACAGCCTTTACAAATCTAGGTGTGCCCCGCCTCTCCCTTCTCTCAGCCCAGGAAGACTATTCAGTATGCAGATGCACCTCTGTGACACCTCCAACCTCCCTGTGTACAGGCTGTCTGAAAAGTATGCACAAAGCCCCAACTGTCACTCTGCCCAGACGTGGATTGGAGTCAAGCTGCAAAACACCAGAGTCATAAGCACAGATAAATGCGCACTTTCTAGAAGTGGCATTTCTGTGATAGTAATAAAAAATACACCCACACCAGTAAGCAGCATTTATTATCACCATCACAACCATACTAAACACGCCTACGCTACCCCTCATAAATCAGACAATACCCCTTACACATAAGGCAGGGCATGTCTAATGCAATCCTATGAGAAGGCAGCACTCACAGCAGTGAGACACCAAGTTAGGCTCTTTGTCACTACCAGGACAGGCCATGCAATATGGCACATGTCCTGGCTTTCTACATACATGGCACCCTGCCCATAAGGCTAGGTAGGGTGTACCTTAGGGGTGACTTACATGTAGTAAAAGGGGAGTTATGGGCCTGGCAAGTAAGTTTCGATGCCAGGTCCCTGTGGCAGAAACTGCGCACACAGACCCTGCGCTAGCAGGCCTGAGACAGGTTTGAAAGGCTACTTCAGTGGGTGGCGCAAGCAGCACTGCAGGCCCACTAGTAGCATTTAATTTACAGGCCCTGGGTATAGAGATACCACTGTACAAGGGACTTACAGGTAAATTTAATATGCCAATTAGGTATAAGCCAATCATACCAACTTTGGAATGGAGAGCACCGGCACTTTAGCACTGGTCAGCAGTGATAAAGTGCTCAGAGCCCTAGAGCCAACAGCGAGAGGTCAGAAAAAAATAGGAGGAAGGAGGCAAAAAGACTGGGGATGACCCTGCAAAATCAAAAAGTCCAACAAGTGGGGATATAGAGGGTTGGCAGACGCCAACCCACCACATGCATAATGTGGCAGTCTTCACCGCCAGCCTGTTGGCGGTGAAACCGCCACCATGGTCATAATGAGGGCCTATGTCTTGGGGCGCCCATCCCTGGAATATAGCTTTTTCCCTGTCCGCACTGGTGTGGGCAGGGAAAGTTGTGTTTGCTGTCACTTGGCAGGAGAAATTTAAAATGTTGTGCCAAGCGGGAGCAAACACTAAATCATATCCCTGCGGGCGGCAGCATGAAAAATGCTCCCACCTGCTGGAGGCGGACTTTTCAACTGTTTCCCTTCCGCAGTAGATTGGCAACTAATGGGGCTTGGGGTTGGCCCTGCAGCCCCCAACCATAGTGGGGTGTGTGCCCTGGGTGGACATCAGGGCACCCACTGTTTGGTAGCTGGGTTCTGGGGGATTGGGTCCCCAGGGCCAAAATCAGCCCAGGTAGGAGGTCCACATGGCCAGGGGAGGAAAGCCACATACTCCCACCCCTAAAAAATGCTGCATGGCCCCTCACCATTAAATAAATTGTCAGGCCCTGGGGGGATGGAATACCTGGGCCAAAAAAGAACTAGGAAGGTGCTGGCAGTGCAAAGTGTGGGGTTGCCTGCATACAGACAGTTGGCCGCAGGGTGGCGGGATGGCAATTAAATATTTCTTTACATTAAAAAAACCTAAACATTCACTGAAAAAATTGAGACATTGTAATTAGGAAATAGCAATAAAAACTGCAGAAATTCAGTGAAAAAACAAAGGATACAGGGACATTATAGTTAGGAAATGGAACTAAAAAAACCTTAGATGTTGAGATCTTACTTGCAATAAAATCTCCCTTTGTCCATGTACCAGAAGTCAGAGTAGTAGGGAAAAAACTGGGACACTTATTACAAATGGTTCAACTTGTATTACTAATGATATGCATAGATACAGCATTTAAAAAAAGTTTCAGACTACGGCCCTCATTACAACATTGGCGGTAAAAGCTGCTTACCGCCGTGCAGAAGACCGCCAACACACCGCCGTGGAAAACCGCCACAGCTATTATGACCCACAGCACGGAATCTGCCAAAATTCAGACACCCACACAAGTCCGCCACACCAAAGATCAATGATAAACTGGCGAAAACAAATCCTCCACCGTCACGCCAACAGAAATACGCCCACACTATCACGACACACAAATCCACGCGGCGGTCTTTCAACCGCGGTATTCCATTGGCGGGACACACCGCCGCGCTCAAAATACACACACATCTCTAAAACACAGCCACATTGGACAATTCCAAATACACACACCTGATACACATACACACACCACTCCCACACATCCAATACAATATAAAACACACATCCACATCACCCTCAAACCCCCTACGACCAAATTTCACGAACGAAGGCCAGAGAGAGACACCACCATCAACAATACTAGCATCCACAGGCACACAACACCATCACCCACAGAACTTCCACGCACCTCACACTAAACACCACCACATATCAGCACACTCATCACCCCACACACCACCCCACACATCACCTACACCACCCCATGGCACGGCAAAGACACCCCAGGTTCTCGGAGGAGGAGCTCAGGGTCATGGTGGAGGAAATCGTCCGGGTAGAACCACAGCTATTCGGATCACAGGTGCAGCACACCTCAATTGCAAGGAAGATGGAGCTATGGCGAAGAATAGTGGACAGGGTCAACGCAGTGAGACAGCACCCAAGAAATCGGGAGGACATCAGGAAGAGGTTGAACGACCTACGGGGGAAGGTGCGTTCCGTGGTCTCAGGACACCACCTGGCGGTTCAGCGGACTGGCGGCGGACCCCCACCTCCTCCCCCACAACTAACAACATGGGAGGAGCAGGTCTTGGCCATTCTGCATCCTGAGGGCCTTGCAGGAGTAGGTGGAGGAATGGAGTCTGGTAAGTCAAATCTTAACTATTACATCCCCCACCCTACCTGCATGCCACCACATACCCCCACCCTCACCCTCACCCCCATCTCTCTAACTCCTCACAAATCTCCCAATATCACAACCCACCCATCCCAACACCAAGCCCTGCATGCAACAACAACGCATGGACACACATCACTAAAGCATGGCCACTGCACATACCTATACACCCCCCTAAACCACCATCACACAAGGTCCCACACAGAAATGCAAGCACTGGGGTACACGGTCACCCACCCATTGCACACCATGGCACACACAGATGTCATAAACATCCTTTTATACCCCTGCAGGACCCCTACCCAACGTCACCGGACAGGAGGGTCTACACATGTCCACACCACCAACAGAAGAGGCCCACAGTGATGACAGCATCTCTGTCCAGCTGGATCTAGATGACCAGCCCGGCCCATCGGGGACCTCTGGACAGTCGGTTCCCCACACCCGGTCACAGGCCACCACAGAGCTACCCCCCTCTGGACACACCAGCACAGCACACACCCAGCGGGCCCCTACCTCTGTCCCTAGGACACGTCAATCAACAGTGTGTCCACCACTACAGTGAACCCAGGCTAACCCACCACCCCAACAACAACAGGGACCTGGGGGCAGTGGTAGTGAGCATACGGTCCAGGGGACAGAGGCCCAGGAACAGAGGGGAACTGGGAGGGCTGCTGTGCGACAGGGGGCAGACAGGCCCAGGGAACCCACTCTCCACGAGGCCCTCTGCTCCATCATGGGAGCCTACCACCACTCCCAGGAGACGATGGCAACGGTACTGGCCAAGTTTCAGGAGACCCAGTGCATGCAGGAGGAACAGTATATGGGGTTCAGGGAGGAACTCAGAACCATCAATTCCACCCTGGGCACCATCGTAGGGGTGCTGAAGGAAGTACTCAACACCAGGAGGGACACTGTGGCACAACAAGGGGCCCCTGACACTAGCATGGACGATGAACTGCCCACCACCTCCACCGGCGCTAGTGGACAGGAGGCACCGCCACAGGACCAACAGGACACCAGCACCCCACCCCCTGCAGAGGGAGAACCACCTCGCAAACGGTCCCTGAGATCCAGGAACAAGACAGAGAACGATGCCAAGACCCCTGCCAAGAAATGAGACCATCCTGATTGTCATCCTACTGTCCCACTTTGTCACCCTGTCCATCCTTAAACTGCCCCAGCTCCACTACCTATGCCCATTTGGGCAATGCACCTGTGAGACTAATAGACTGGACCCTGCCATGGACATTCCTCCGCCATCACCCCTCACCATTTTACAACCCCCTCCAATATTGAGCACTTAAATAAACACCCTTAAAGCACAAAACAATCTGGAGTCAGTCTGTGATTTCTGAATACTGTATTAGCAATAACTGTGTCAAAAAGCTCTTTCATTTGTAATGTCAACATACCTATGTCACACAGCTCTAGTCCATGAGGAATCAAAGCAGATGACACACTGTGGGACCCAGATCTGTGAAATCGTAAGGGAAAGTGACAACTCAGTTGTAGGAGGCTGGACTGGCTTGTAGTGAGTACCAAGGGGTACTTGCACCTTGCACCAGGCCCAGTTATCCCTTATTAGTGTATAGGGTGTCTAGCAGCTTAGGCTGATAGATAATGGTAGCTTAGCAGAGCAGCTTAGGCTGAACTAGGAGACGTGTGAAGCTACTACAGTACCACTTAGTGTCATATGCACAATATCATAAGAAAACACAATACACAGTTATACTAAAAATAAAGGTACTTTATTTTTATGACAATATGCCAAAGTATCTTAGAGTGTACCCTCAGTGAGAGGATAGGAAATATACACAAGATATATATACACAATAGCAAAAATATGCAGTATAGTCTTAGAAAACAGTGCAAACAATGTATAGTTACAATAGGATGCAATGGGGAAACATAGGGATAGGGGCAACACAAACCATATACTCCAAAAGTGGAATGCGAACCACGAATGGACCCCAAACCTATGTGACCTTGTAGAGGGTCGCTGGGACTATTAGAAAATAGTGAGAGTTAGAAAAATAACCCTCCCCAAGACCCTGAAAAGTGAGTGCAAAGTGCACTAAAGTTCCCCAAAAGACAAAGAAGTAGTGTTAGAGGAATAATGCAGGAAAGACACAAACCAGCAATGCAACAACTGTGGATTTCCAATCTAGGATACCTGTGGAACAAGGGGACCAAGTCCAAAAGTCACAAGCAAGTCGGAGATGGGCAGATGCCCAGGAAATGCCAGCTGCGGGTGCAAAGAAGCTTCTACTGGACAGAAGAAGCTGAGGTTTCTGCAGGAATGAAAAGGGCTAGAGACTTCCCCTTTGGTGGACGGATCCCGATCGCCGTGGAGAGTCGTGCAGAAGTGTTTTCCCGCCGAAAGAACGCCAACAAGCCTTGCTAGCTGCAAATTGTGCGGTTAGCGTTTTTGGACGCTGCTGAGGCCCAGGAGGGACCAGGAGATCGCAAATTGGACCAGCAGAGAGAGGGGACGTCGAACAAGACAAGGAGTCCTCTTTGAAGCCGGTAGCACCCGGAGAAGTCCCAGAAACAGGCACTACGAGGAGGCGTGAAACGGTGCTCGCCGAAGTTGCACAAAGGAGTCCCACGTCGCCGGAGACCAACTTAGAAAGTCGTGCAATGCAGGTTACAGTGCCGTTGACCCAGGCTTGCCTGTGCACAAAGGATTTCCGCCGGAAGTGCACAGGGGCCGGAGTAGCTGCAAAAGTCGCGGTTCCCAGCAATGCAGCCCAGCGAGGTGAGGCAAGGACTTACCTCCACCAAACTTGGACTGAAGAGTCACTGGACTGTGGGGGTCACTTGGACAGAGTCGCTGGATTCGAGGGACCTCGCTCGTCGTGCTGAGAGGAGACCCAAGGGACCGGTAATGCAGCTTTTTGGTGCCTGCGGTTGCAGGGGGAAGATTCCGTCGACCCACAGGAGATTTCTTCGGAGCTTCTGGTGCAGAGAGGAGGCAGACTACCCCCACAGCATGCACAAGCAGGAAAACAGTCGAGAAGGCGGCAGGATCAGCGTTACAGAGTTGCAGTAGTCGTCTTTGCTACTATGTTGCAGGTTTGCAGGCTTCCAGCGCGGTCAGCAGTCGATTCCTTATCAGAAGGTGAAGAGAGAGATGCAGAGGAACTCGGCTGAGCTCATGCATTCGTTATCTAAAGTTTCCCCAGAGACAGAGACCCTAAATAGCCAGAAAAGAGGGTTTGGCTACCTAGGAGAGAGGATAGGCTACTAACACCTGAAGGAGCCTATCAGAAGGAGTCTCTGACGTCACCTGGTGGCACTGGCCACTCAGAGCAGTCCAGTGTGCCAGCAGCACCTCTGTTTCCAAGATGGCAGAGGTCTGGAGCACACTGGAGGAGCACTGGACACCTCCCAGAGGAGGTGCAGGTCAGGGGAGTGGTCACTCCCCTTTCCTTTGTCCAGTTTCGCGCCAGAGCAGGGCTAAGGGGTCCCCTGAACCGGTGTAGACTGGCTTATGCAGAATTGGGCACATCTGTGCCCAAGAAAGCATTTCCAGAGGCTGGGGGAGGCTACTCCTCCCCTGCCTTCACACCATTTTCCAAAGGGAGAGGGTGTCACACCCTCTCTCAGAGGAAGTTCTTTGTTCTGCCATCCTGGGCCAGGCCTGGCTGGACCCCAGGAGGGCAGATGCCTGTCTGAGGGGTTGGGAGCAGCAGCAGCTGCAGTGAAACCCCAGGAAGGGCAGTTTGGCAGTACCAGGGTCTGTGCTACAGACCACTGGGATCATGGGATTGTGCCAATTATGCCAGGATGGCATAGAGGGGGCAATTCCATGATCATAGACATGTTACATGGCCATATTCGGAGTTACCATTGTGAAGCTACATATAGGTAGTGACCTATATGTAGTGCACGCGTGTAATGGTGTCCCCGCACTCACAAAGTTCAGGGAATTGGCTCTGAACAATGTGGGGGCACCTTGGCTAGTGCCAGGGTGCCCTCACACTAAGTAACTTTGCACCTAACCTTTACCAGGTAAAGGTTAGACATATAGGTGACTTATAAGTTACTTAAGTGCAGTGTAAAATGGCTGTGAAATAACGTGGACGTTATTTCCCTCAGGCTGCAGTGGCAGGCCTGTGTATGAATTGTCAGAGCTCCCTATGGGTGGCAAAAGAAATGCTGCAGCCCATAGGGATCTCCTGGAACCCCAATACCCTGGGTACCACAGTACCATATACTAGGGAATTATAAGGGTGTTCCAGTAAGCCAATGTAAATTGGTAAAAATGGTCACTAGCCTGTTAGTGACAATTTGGAAAGAAATGAGAGAGCATAACCACTGAGGTTCTGATTAGCAGAGCCTCAGTGAGACAGTTAGTCAGTACACAGGTAACACATTCAGGCACACTTATGAGCACTGGGGCCCTGGGTTACCAGGGTCCCAGTGACACATACAACTAAAACAACATATATAGGGCCTGATTCTAACTCTGGAGGACGGTGTTAAACCGTCCCAAAAGTGGCGGATATACCACCTACCGTATAACGAGTTCCATAGGATATAATGGACTCGTAATACGGTAGGTGGTATATCCGCCACTTTTGGGACGGTTTAACACCATCCTCCAAAGTTAGAATCAGGCCCATACAGTGAAAAATGGGGGTAACATGCCAGGCAAGATGGTACTTTCCTACACAACCCCCCAAACGAAGGACAATAAGACTAGCCATGACCTGATGAGTCTTCATTGTCTAAGTGGAAATATCTGGAGAGTCCATCTGCATTGGAGTGGCTACTCCCAGGTCTATGTTCCACTGTATAGTCCATTCCCTGTAGGGATATGGACCACCTCAACAATTTAGGATTTTCACCTTTCATTTGTTTTAGCCAAAGTAGAGGTTTGTGGTCTGTCTGAACAATGAAGTGAGTGCCAAACAGGTATGGCCTCAACTTCTTCAGAGCCCAGACCACAGCAAAGGCCTCCCTCTCAATGGCAGACCAACGCTTTTCTCTAGGGGTCAACCTCCTACTAATAAAAGCAACAGATTGATCCTGGCCCTCAGAATTAAGTTGTGATAGGACAGCCCCTACTCCTAATTCAGATGCATCAGTTTGGACATAGAATTTTTTAGAGTAACAAGGGCTTTTCAGGACAGGTGCAGAGCACATGGCCTGCTTCAGCTCCTCAAAAGCTTTCTGACAGTTTGCTGTCCATAATACCTTTTTAGGCATTTTCTTGGATGTGAGGTCATTAAGAGGAGCTGCAATGGAGCCATAGTTCTTAATGAACCTCCTGTAATACCCAGTGAGGCCTAGGAAGGCTCTCACCTGAGTCTGAGTGGTAGGGGGAACCCAATCAATAATTGTTTGGATTTTCCCCTGAAGTGGTGCAATCTGTTCCCCACCAACAAGGTGTCCCAGATAAACCACCTTACCCTGCCCTATCTGGCACTTTGAAGCCTTGATAGTGAGGCCTGCCTTTTGCAGGGCCTCCAAAACTTTCCATAGGTGGACCAGGTGATCATCCCAGCTGGAGCTAAAGACAGCTATATCGTCCAAATATGCTGCACTGAAAGCTTCCAGCCCTTGCAGGACTGTGTTCACCAACCTCTGAAAAGTGGCAGGTGCATTTTTCAAACCAAAAGGCATTACAGTAAACTGGTAATGTCCTCCAATGGTAGAAAATGCAGTCTTAGGTTTAGCATCTTCTGACAATTTGATCTGCCAATACCCTGCAGTCAAATCAAAAGTGCTTAGATACTTGGCAGATGCCAGTGTATCTATGAGCTCATCTGCCCTGGGTATAGGGTGAGCATCAGTTTTGGTTACCAAGTTGAGACCTCTATAGTCTACACAAAACCGCATTTCCTTCTTTCCATCTTTGGAATGGGGTTTTGGTACCAGTACCACAGGAGAAGCCCATGGACTGTCAGAGTGCTCAACCACTCCTAGTTCTAACATTTTCTGGACCTCTTGCTTTATGCAGTTCCTGACATGGTCAGGCTGCCTATAGATCTTACTTTTGACAGGCAAGCTGTCTCCAGTATCTATAGTGTGCTCACACCAAGAAGTGGTACCTGGCACAGTAGAGAAGAGTTCAGAGAATTGATCTAGGAGATTTATGCAATTATCTTTCTGCTCAGCAGTAAGACAATCAGCCAAAACTACACCTTCCACAAGAGCATCTTGTTCTGTGGAAGAGAAGAGATCAGGTAGAGGATCACTGTCTTCTTCCTGTCCCTCATCAGTTGCCATGAGCAGGGTGAGATCAGCCCTGTCATAGTAGGGTTTCAGGCGGTTGACATGGAGCACCCTAAGGGGACTCCTGGCAGTGCCTAAGTCAACTAAATAGGTGACTTCTCCCTTCTTTTCAACAATTGTGTGGGGTCCACTCCATTTATCTTGGAGTGCTCTTGGGGCCACAGGCTCCAAGACCCACACTTTCTGCCCTGGTTGGTACTGAACCAAAACAGCCTTCTGATTATGCCATTGCTTCTGGAGCTCTTGGCTGGCCTGAAGGTTTTTACTGGCCTTTTTCATGTACTCAGCCATCCTTGATCTGAGGCCAAGTACATAATCCACAATATCCTGCTTAGGAGCTTTTAAAGGTTGTTCCCAACCCTCCTTTACAAGTGTGAGTGGACCCCTAACAGGGTGTCCAAAAAGAAGTTCAAAGGGGCTGAAGCCCACTCCTTTCTGGGGTACCTCCCTGTAGGCAAAAAGGAGGCATGGTAGAAGGATATCCCATCTCCTGCGGAGTTTTTCATGGAGACCCATAATCATGCCTTTGAGAGTTTTATTAAATCTCTCCACCAGTCCAGGTTGTTTGTGGATGATAGGGTGTTGTGAACTTGTACGTTACACCACACTCCTTCCACATGGCCTTTAAGTATGCAGACATGAAATTGCTTCCCCTGTCTGATACTACTTCCTTTGGGAAGCCCACCCTGGAAAATATTCCCAGGAGGGCCTTTGCCACTGCAGGTGCTGTAGTGGTCCTTAAAGGAATAGCTTCAGGATATCTTGTGGCATGGTCCACTACCACCAAGATAAATCTATTGCCTGAAGCAGTAGGAGGGTCAAGGGGGCCAACTATGTCAACCCCTACCCTTTCAAAGGGAACCCCAACCACAGGCAGTGGAATAAGGGGTGCCTTTGGGGTGCCACCTGTTTTGCCACTGGCTTGACAGGTTTCACAGGACTTACAAAATTCCTTTGTGTCCTCAGACATTCTAGGCCAATGAAACAGGGGAACAAGTCTGTCCCAAGTTTTCATTTGTCCCAGATGCCCAGCTAAGGGAATGTCATGTGCCAGGGTTAGGAGGAACTTTCTGTACTCCTGAGGAATCACTAATCTCCTGGCAGCTCCAGGTTTAGGATCCCTATGCTCAGTGTACAAGAGGTTGTCCTCCCAGTAAACTCTGTGAGAGTCACTGACATCCCCATTAGCCTGTTTGACAGCTTGCTGTCTGAGACCCTCTAATGTGGGACAGGTTTGCTGTGCCACACTCAGCTCCTCTCTGGCAGGCCCCCCTTCACCCAAAAGCTCAGCAGTGTCTGCTTCCAGCTCCTCTGGTGTAGGTTCTGCACAGGGAGGGAATTCTTCTTCCTCAGAAGTAGAATCCACTGTAGAGGGAGAGATAGTAGGAAGTGGTTTGCTTCTACTAGCCCTAGCTTTAGGGAGCACTTGGTCCATTGTTCCAGGATCCAAGCTTCCCTGTCCTTTTTGCTTTTTGGCCTGAGCCCTTGTCAAAGCAAAAATATGCCCTGGGATGCCCAGCATTGCTGCATGGGCCTCCAACTCCACATCTGACCAAGCTGATGTCTCCAAATCATTCCCTAATAGACAGTCTACAGGTAAATCTGAAGCTACCACAACTTTCTTTGGACCAGTAACCCCCCCCCCCAGTTGAGATTTACAACAGCCATGGGGTGGCTAAGTGTGTTGTTGTGAGCATCGGTTACTTGGTACTGGTGACCAAGTAGGTGTTGTTCAGGGTGGACCAGTTTCTCTATGACCATAGTCACACTGGCTCCAGTGTCCCTGTAGGCCTGAACCTCAACACCATTTATTAGGGGTAGCTGCTTGTACTTATCCATATTAAGGGGACAAGCAATTAAGGTGGCTAAATCAATAGCCCCCTCAGAGACTAACACAGCCTCTGTGGCCTCCCTAACAAGGCCAACCCCAACTAAGTTACCAATAGTGAGCCCAGCTACTCCCTTGGATTGGCTATTAGTAGGTTTGCTCCCACCACCACTGCTATTAGTAGGGACACTAGGTGTAGCAGTAGGGGTTGTAGTGGTAGGAGGCTTGGTGCCTTTCTTTGGACAACTGGGATCTGTTGTCCAATGGCCTTTTATTTTACATAAATAGCACCATGGTTTCTTTTCCTTGTTCCGATTAAAAGAGGATTTGGGCCCACCACCCCCACCAGAGTGTTTTTGTGGGCCTGATGAAGACTCATTTTTAGATTTGTCCCCACCCTTGTCAGAAGACTTACCATCCTTCTTTTTGTTGCCATCTTTGTCACCCCCTGTATGAACTTTTCTGTTCACCCTTGTTCTGACCCATTTGTCTGCCTTCTTTCCCAATTCTTGGGGAGAGGTCAGATCAGAGTCCACCAAGTACTGGTGCAACAAATCAGACACACAATTATTAAGAATATGCTCTCTCAGGATCAAGTTATACAGGCTGTCATAATCAGTAACTTTACTGCCATGTAACCACCCCTCCAAGGCCTTCACTGAATGGTCAATGAAATCAACCCAGTCTTGTGAAGACTCCTTTTTGGTCTCTCTGAACTTTATCCTGTATTGTTCAGTGGTTAAGCCATAACCATCCAGGAGTGCATTCTTAAGAACTTGGAAATTATTAGCATCATTTTCTTTCACAGTAAGGAGCCTATCCCTACCTTTTCCACTAAATGATAGCCATAGGATAGCAGCCCACTGCCTTTGAGGGACATCCTGTACAACACAGGCCCTCTCAAGTGCAGCAAACCACTTGTTAATGTCATCCCCCTCCTTGTAAGGGGGAACTATCTTGTGCAGATTCCTGGAATCATGCTCTTTTGCAGGATGACTATGGGGAATACTGCTGCTGCCACCATGGGTTTCTAAACCCAGTTTCTGTCTCTCCTTCTCTACTTCTAAAGTCTGTCTATCCAAATCCAGCTGTTGCTTCTTGAGCTTCAGTCTGGTTTGTTCCACTCTCAATCTATTGAGCTCCCTTTCTAACAATCTGTCATCAGGGTGGGTGGGAGGGACATGCCTTGAAACAGAAGTATGGTGAGAATGGACAGAAGGAGACCTGTCCCTTACAGAAGCCACCCTAACAGCTTGGCTAACAGAAACATCACTACCAGTATGGTGAGAATAAATGCTTTTGCTATGATGTGAGACAACACTATTTATATGGTGTGGCTCCTCATCATTACCAACTATGCTAGACTGTCTAGTAATGGGCAGGCTAGGAAGTTTCTTTCCTGAATCTTTTCCTGGGGGAGTCCCTGGATCAGATTGAGAACCATTAGCTACTTTTTCAACAGATGGGGCACTTATGGCCTTATCCTGTACTCTAAGCATGTTAATTAACAGTTCTAAGGAAGGATTCTTCCCTACACTCAAACCTCTCTCTATGCAGAGACTCCTTGCTCCTTTCCAGCTAAGGTGATCATATGCAGGTTTGGACAGATCAACATTTTGGCCTGTGCCAGACATTTTTAGAGAGAGTTAAAGTGATAGTAAAAGATAAAAAGTTTGTCAGAGCTTTTAGAAAGACAGAGAAAAAAACTTTTAAAACTTTTTAGAACTTTTTAGAAAGTTAGAAGTACTTTTCAGCACTTAGAAAAGAGTGAAAAGAGGAAATGCAAAACTTTTTGGCTATGTGTATATACACTGACCTTGTTTTGTATATTTTTCTCTTATGAAAAGTACAATGACAAGAGTGGTAAGTAGTCTCAAAGCACTTATCCCACCGCTGCACAACCAATGTAGGAGGCTGGACTGGCTTGTAGTGAGTACCAAGGGGTACTTGCACCTTGCACCAGGCCCAGTTATCCCTTATTAGTGTATAGGGTGTCTAGCAGCTTAGGCTGATAGATAATGGTAGCTTAGCAGAGCAGCTTAGGCTGAACTAGGAGACGTGTGAAGCTATTACAGTACCACTTAGTGTCATATGCACAATATCATAAGAAAACACAATACACAGTTATACTAAAAATAAAGGTACTTTATTTTTATGACAATATGCCAAAGTATCTTAGAGTGTACCCTCAGTGAGAGGATAGGAAATATACACAAGATATATATACACAATAGCAAAAATATGCAGTATAGTCTTAGAAAACAGTGCAAACAATGTATAGTTACAATAGGATGCAATGGGGAAACATAGGGATAGGGGCAACACAAACCATATACTCCAAAAGTGGAATGCGAACCATGAATGGACCCCAAACCTATGTGACCTTGTAGAGGGTCGCTGGGACTATTAGAAAATAGTGAGAGTTAGAAAAATAACCCTCCCCAAGACCCTGAAAAGTGAGTGCAAAGTGCACTAAAGTTCCCCAAAAGACAAAGAAGTCGTGTTAGAGGAATAATGCAGGAAAGACACAAACCAGCAATGCAACAACTGTGGATTTCCAATCTAGGATACCTGTGGAACAAGGGGACCAAGTCCAAAAGTCACAAGCAAGTCGGAGATGGGCAGATGCCCAGGAAATGCCAGCTGCGGGTGCAAAGAAGCTTCTACTGGACAGAAGAAGCTGAGGTTTCTGCAGGAACGAAAAGGGCTAGAGACTTCTCCTTTGGTGGACGGATCCCTCTTGCCGTGGAGAGTTGTGCAGAAGTGTTTTCCCGCCGAAAGAACGCCAACAAGCCTTGCTAGCTGCAAATCGTGCGGTTAGCATTTTTGGACGCTGCTGAGGCCCAGGAGGGACCAGGAGGTCGCAAATTGGACCAGCAGAGAGAGGGGACGTCGAGCAAGACAAGGAGTCCTCTCTGAAGTCGGTAGCACCCGGAGAAGTGCCAGAAACAGGCACTACGAGGAGGCGTGAAACGGTGCTCGCCGAAGTTGCACAAAGGAGTCCCACGTCGCCGGAGACCAACTTAGAAAGTCGTGCAATGCAGGTTAGAGTGCCGTGGACCCAGGCTTGGCTGTGCACAAAGGATTTCCGCCGGAAGTGCACAGGGGCCTGAGTAGCTGCAAAAGTCGCGGTTCCCAGCAATGCAGCCCAGCGAGGTGAGGCAAGGACTTACCTCCACCAAACTTGGACTGAAGAGTCACTGGACTGTGGGGGTCACTTGGACAGAGTCGCTGGATTCGAGGGACCTCGCTCGTTGTGCTGAGAGGAGACCCAAGGGACCGGTAATGCAGCTTTTTGGTGCCTGCGGTTGCAGGGGGAAGATTCCGTCGACCCACAGGAGATTTCTTCGGAGCTTCTGGTGCAGAGAGGAGGCAGACTACCCCCACAGCATGCACAAGCAGGAAAACAGTCGAGAAGGCGGCAGGATCAGCGTTACAGAGTTGCAGTAGTCGTCTTTGCTACTATGTTGCAGGTTTGCAGGCTTCCAGCGCGGTCAGCAGTCGATTCCTTATCAGAAGGTGAAGAGAGAGATGCAGAGGAACTCGGCTGAGCTCATGCATTCGTTATCTAAAGTTTCCCCAGAGACACAGACCCTAAATAGCCAGAAAAGAGGGTTTGGCTACCTAGGAGAGAGGATAGGCTACTAACACCTGAAGGAGCCTATCAGAAGGAGTCTCTGACGTCACCTGGTGGCACTGGCCACTCAGAGCAGTCCAGTGTGCCAGCAGCACCTCTGTTTCCAAGATGGCAGAGGTCTGGAGCACACTGGAGGAGCTCTGGACACCTCCCAGGGGAGGTGCAGGTCAGGGGAGTGGTCACTCCCCTTTCCTTTGTCCAGTTTCACGCCAGAGCAGGGCTAAGGGGTCCCCTGAACCGGTGTAGACTGGCTTAGGCAGAATTGGGCACATCTATGCCCAAGAAAGCATTTCCAGAGGCTGGGGGAGGCTACTCCTCCCCTGCCTTCATACCATTTTCCAAAGGGAGAGGGTGTCACACCCTCTCTCAGAGGAAGTTCTTTGTTCTGCCATCCTGGGCCAGGCCTGGCTGGACCCCAGGAGGGCAGATGCCTGTCTGAGGGGTTGGCAGCAGCAGCAGCTGCAGTGAAACCCCAGGAAGGGCAGTTTGGCAGTACCAGGGTCTGTGCTACAGACCACTGGGATCATGGGATTGTGCCAACTATGCCAGGATGGCATAGAGGGGGAATTCCATGATCATAGACATGTTACATGGCCATATTCGGAGTTACCATTGTGAAGCTACATATAGGTAGTGACCTATATGTAGTGCACGCGTGTAATGGTGTCCCCGCACTCACAAAGTTCAGGGAATTGGCTCTGAACAATGTTGGGGCACCTTGGCTAGTGTCAGGGTGCCCTCACACTAAGTAACTTTGCACCTAACCTTTACCAGGTAAAGGTTAGACATATAGGTGACTTATAAGTTACTTAAGTGCAGTGTAAAATGGCTGTGAAATAACGTGGACGTTATTTCCCTCAGGCTGCAGTGGCAGGCCTGTGTAAGAATTGTCAGAGCTCCCTATGGGTGGCAAAATAAATGCTGCAGCCCATAGGGATCTCCTGGAACCCCAATACCCTGGGTACCTCAGTACCATATACTAGGGAATTATAAGGGTGTTCCAGTAAGCCAATGTAAATTGGTAAAAATGCTCACTAGCCTGTTAGTGACAATTTGGAAAGAAATGAGAGAGCATAACCACTGAGGTTCTGATTAGCAGAGCCTCAGTGAGACAGTTAGTCACTACACAGGTAACACATTCAGGCACACTTATGAGCACTGGGGCCCTGGGTTACCAGGGTCCCAGTGACACATACAACTAAAACAACATATATACAGTGAAAAATGGGGGTAACATGCCAGGCAAGATGGTACTTTCCTACATCAGTGACCATACACTGGGTGAAAACGACAGACAGTAGAGAGGCAGTAGTGTTTAAGTACATGTAGTAGGCAGCTCTGTATTCTTACCTGTGTTTCACTGGAAATATTGCTGCATCACTGAGTCCCTGTTGTCCATGTCTTCTTCCTCTGCTTCCTCGTCTTCACTGTCCACAGGCTCCACAGCTGCAACAACACCGCCATCTGGACCATCCTCCTGCAGAAAAGGCACCTGTCGTCGCAAAGCCAAGTTGTGAAGCATACAGCAGGCCACGATGATCTGGCACACCTTTTTTGGTGAGTAGAATAGGGATCCACCTGTCATATGGAGGCACCGGAACCTGGCCTTCAGGAGGCCGAAGGTCCGCTCGATCACCCTCCTAGTTCGTCCATGGGCCTCATTGTAGCGTTCCTCTGCCCTTGTCCTGGGATTCCTCACTGGGGTCAGTAGCCATGACAGGTTTGGGTAACCAGAGTCACCTGCAAATGACGAGGGACAACTGTTAGACACACACTAACCTGGAGGGATATCCCCAGACCCACACAACCATTCCCATTGACCAGCTTCCAGGTGCTCACCTAATAGCCACACACGGTGCCTCTGGAGTTGACCCATCACATAAGGGATGCTGCCATTCCGCAGGATGCAGGCATCATGCACAGAGCCAGGGAACATGGCATTCACATGGGAGATGTACTGGTCTGCCAAACATACCATCTGTACATTCATCGAATGATAACTCTTCCGGTTTCTGTACACCTGTTCACTCCTGTGGGGGGGTACCAAAGCCACATGTGTCCCATCAATGGCACCTATGATGTTCGGGATATGTCCCAGGGCATAGAGGTCACCTTTCACTGTAGGCAAATCCTCCACCTGAGGGAAAACGATGTAGCTCCGCATGTGTTTCAGCAGGGCAGAAAACACTCTTGACAACACGTTGGAAAACATAGGCTGGGACATCCCTGATGCTATGGCCACTGTTGTTTGAAATTACCCACTTGCAAGGAAATGGAGCACTGACAGCACCTGCACTTGAGGGGGTATTCCTGTGGGATGGCGGATTGCTGACATCAGGTCTGGCTCAAACTGGGTACACCGTATCTGGATTGTGGCACGGTCAAGCCTGTATGTGATGATCACATGTCTTTTCTTCATTGTCGACAGGTCCACCAATGGTCGGTACACCGGAGGATGCCGCCATCTCCTCACATGTCCCAGCGGACGGTGCCTATGAAGGACAACAGCGAGCACAGAGTCAAACAACTCAGAGGTACTTACCCACAGCTTACACAGAACACCAATCATAATCTAAAATTTGGCCTGTATGTGTGTTGAGTCTAGGCCTAGGTATGTGTGACGCAGTTGAAAATGTAGCCATGTGGGCCCCTGAAATGGCGGCTGCCTGACCTGTAAAGTGGGACAATGGGATGTGAGGTAACTGCGCTGGCGTTGTACACCGTCGCGGTAGGCGGTCGAAGACCGCGGCGCAATGCTGCATTGGTTAACATTGGGCCCTATGGGTCCCAGGAGCCAATGACGATGTACGCCGGACGTGACTGCCATTTTCTATCTGTTCAATCACTCGGTACCTGATCTTCGACAGGAGAGGACCTACACTGCAAGTGCTGCTGTGACCTCGGTCTGGAAGAGACAATGGCTCGAGTGTCTGGGGAAAGGGCCCCTGTCTTCACATCGGAGGAGTTGGAGACACTCGTGGATGGGGTCCTCCCTCAGTACACGCTACTCTACGGTCCTCCAGACAAACAGGTAAGTACACTGGGAGCATGCTGTATTGGCCAATCCTGTGTGGAGAGGGGTGGATGTAAGAAGGAAGGGGGGGGGAGTGCAGCGTGCATGAAACGACGGTGAGTGCATGTGCCACATGGCAAGGGTAGGGATGGGGGCCAATCACTTTGATTTTGCAGTTGGTAATAACTTTCTCTTTCCCCTGTACAAATCATGTAGGTCAGCGCCCACCAGAAAAAAGATATTTGGCGTGCCATCGCCAAGGACATCCGGACACTGGGGTCTACCACAGACGGAGCACCCACTGCCGGAAAAGATGGGAGGACATTTGCCGCTGGAGCAAGAAGACGGCGGAGGCTCAGCTGGGGATGGCCTCCCGACGTGGGAGGGGTGCCCGTCGCACCATGGCCCCCCTGATGTTCAGGATCCTGGCGGTGGCGTACCCGGAGGGCGCTTGAGGGCATCACAGCAGCCACAAGGGGGTGAGTACACTCACATTCTGCTGATTTTGCGCGCAGTGGAGGTGTCTGGGTGGGGGAGGTGGGCTGTGGGTTTCCCTAGGCCAGGGCGAGTTCCGTTGGCAAGGTCCCTCCGTAAGGTAGGCCATGTGGCACCCCACCGCACCTCTGTAGAGTGCCAAGTACACCTAGTCATACCCCTGTGTCATCCATGTGTGCAGATGTCGTCCATAGCCTAGTAGGCCATTTCCCAGGAATTGAACAGTGGAGGTCAAGAGCCCGGCGTAGTGCAGGGGGCTTCTGTGTCTGTCGTGCCCGCCAACGGTAGCGGTAATGCATGCACTCAACATGTCTTTCTTCTGTCGCCCCCCCTCCCTTTTTGTGGTCTCCCTGTTCTTGTGTGCATTAGCATCATCAGGCGGAGGAGCAGTGGCACCGGAGCACAAGAGGGCTGCATCCCACATGGCCATGGAGGGCCACACTACGGAATCGGACTTCACCAGTGGGACGGAGGGCGAGGGGAGCTCCACGGCGGGGACAGGAGCTGACACCAGTAACACGGACTCGTCCTCTGATGGGAGCTCCCTTGTGGTGGCGGCAACATCTGTGCCACCCCCATCTACTGATACAACCGCCACCCCCCCCTTCCAGCACTGCCCTCCCAGCGGCCTCTCAGCCTTCGCCCCGTGCCCGCTCACCCGGGAGGGTGGGCATCACCTTCGCCCCAGGCACCTCAGGCCCTGCCCCAGTCACCCCTGCTGCCCTCAGTGAGGAGGCCATTGACCTCCTCAGGTCCCTCACTGTTGGGCAGTCTACCATTTTGAATGCCATCCAGGGTGTAGAAAGGCAGTTGCAACAAACCAATGCATTCCTTGAGGGCATTCGTTCTGGTCAGGCGGCCCTTCAGCGAGCTTTTCAGTCTCTGGCCTCAGCACTGATTGCAGCCATTGTCCCTGTGTCTAGCCTCCCCCCTCCACCTTCCTCCACCTAGACCCAATCCCCTGTACCCCAGCCTATCCCAAGCACACCTACAGACCAGCATGCACACACGTCAACACACAAGGGAAGCTCAGGCAAACATAAGCACCACACATCCCACAGGCACTCACGCAAGCATCACACACATGCAGACACACCAACATTCACTGCCTCCACTCTGTCCCCCTCCTCCTCGTCTCCCTCCTCCCTCCAAGTCTCGTCTACACTCACACCTGCATGCACTACCTCTAGAGCCACTACTACCATCACCAGCACACCCACCACCACACCCGCTCACGTGCAGTCACCACCCCCACTACCATTCACACGTCCCATGTGTCCTCTACCAGTGTGTCTGTGACGCCCCCACCCAAGATACACAAACGCAGGCACACACTCACCCAACAGCCATCCACCTCACAACAGCCTCCAGCGCATGCCCCTTCACCCAAAGTCAGCAAACGGACACCTCCTACAACCACAACCTCTTCCTCCACTCCCAAACCCCCTCCAGCTACCCATCCTAGTGTCTCCCAAAAACTTTTCCTGTCCAACCTTGACCTCTTTCCCACGCCTCCCCCACCCCGTCCGTCTCCTAGGTCCTGAACTAGCACCTCAGCCCCAACATCTCCGGGACCAGTGGTGCCTGTAGTCACCGGAATCTGGAGTGCACCGGCCACCAGGGCAGCCAGTGTGGCACGGAGCCACAGCGCAGACAGTCTCAACCTGTGAAGCATCAGAAGTTGGCCAGTGCACGGCGGGAGAGGGGCAAGACTACAGCCACCAAAGACGCTCCCAGGGGTCCCGGTGGGAGTGTGGAGTCAGCTGCGCATCTTCCAAGGTGGGGAAGGGGCACAAGAAACTCAGCAAGTCTGGGAAGAGCAGCACGGCGGAGAAGACCGCCATCATCCCCGCTGCCCAGGAGGCCACCACCATCATCCCAGCTGCCCAGGAGGCCACCACCATCATCCCCGCTGCCGAGGAGGCCACCGCCATCATCCCCGCTGCCCAGGAGGCCACCGCCAGCACCAGCCCAGCTGCCCAGGAGGCCACCGACAGCACCAGCCCAGCTGCCCAGGAGGCCACCACCAGCACAAGCCCAGCTGCCCAGAAGGCCACCGCCAGCACAAGCCCAGCTGCCCAGGAGGTCACCGCCAGCACAAGCCCCGCTGGGCCATGAAGGACCGCCAGCAAAAGCCCCGCTGGGCCATGAAGGACCGCCAGCAGCCGAGTCACTACAAAGGAGACCGCCGCTCCAAGCACCACTGAACAGGGCACCGCCGCCTCAAGCACCGCTGAACAGGGCACCACCGTCTCAAGCACCGCTGAACAGGGCACCACCGTCTCAAGCACCGCTGAACAGGGCACCGCCATCTCAAGCATCGCTCAGCAGGGTACCGCCGTCTCAAGCAACGCTGGCCCATGAGCGCCAAGGGCACTGACGCTACTGAGTCCGTCACATGCAGAATGAAGCACTCTGGGCACCATGCCCCCTCCAGAACCAGTGGAGAGATCCATCCACTACCTCTGTCCTTAGCAGGATGAAGCACTCTGGGCACCATACCCCCACCATAACCAGTGGAGAGATCCATCCACTACCTCAGTCCTTAGCAGGATGAAGCACTCTGGGCACCACGCCCCCTCCAGAACCAGTAAAGAGATCCATCCACTACCTCTGTCCTTAGCAGGATGAAGCACTCTGGGCACCATGCCCCCTCCAGAACCAGTGGAGAGATCCATCCACTACCTCAGTCCTTAGCAGGATGAAGCACTCTGGGCATCATGCCCCCTGCAGAACCAGTGGAGAGATCCATCCAGTACCTCTGTCCTTAGCAGGATCAAGCACTCTGGGCACCATGCCCCCTCCAGAACCAGTGGAGAGATCCATCCACTACCTCTGTCCTTAGCAGGATCAAGCACTCTGGGCACCATGCCCCCTCCAGAACCAGTGGAGAGATCCATCCACTACCTCTGTCCTTAGCAGGATCAAGCACTCTGGGCACCATGCCCCCTCCAGAACCAGTGGAGACTGTTATCCACTTGAGATACTGTGGCTTTGCACTCCCCAGGATGGAACAGTGGGCAACCCATCCACTGTAGAGACATGAGAGACTGTGGCTTTGCACTCCCCAGCATGGAACAGTGGGCAACCCACCCACTGTAGAGACTTGAGAGACTGTGGCTTTGCACTCCCCACGCTGGAACAGTGGGCAACCCACCCACTGTAGAGACTTGAGAGGCTGTGGCTTTGCACTCCCCAGGATTGCACAGTGGGCAAACTACCCACTGAGGAGACTTGAGAGACTGTGGCTTTGCATTCCCCAGGATTGAACGGTGGGCAACCCACCCACTGTAGAGACTTGAGAGACTGTGGCTTTGCACTCCCCAGGATTGAACAGTGGGCAAACCACCCACTGTAGAGACTTGAGAGACTGTGGCTTTGCACTCCCCAGGATTGAACGGTGGGCATGTGGCCCTCTCGTGGATTTGGCGTCTTGCACTCAACCGGCTGAGGTTCCCCCTTCTTTCCCTCCCCCTGAGGTGCCTGTTTTCTTCCTCTCTGATGCCCCTGCAGTGTTCTCTCCGTCATGGTCGGGGATCTTGTGTGGGCCTCGCCCATACCGTGTGGGCCCAGTGTTCCGCGGACTTTATTGGAGCACTACCTTGACTACTATGCTTGGTATATATTTTGTACATGGTGTATATATATATTTTTGCCTACTTGATTTTAATATATTACAATGGTTACACTCATTTTCTATTGTCTTTGCATTCTTCCAGGGGGGTTGGGGGGTGTAACTGTGATGTATCATGCTGTATTAGTGTGTGTGTTGTAGTGGGTGGGGGTGTGGGTGGGGGTGTTGCGTGTGTGTGTCCCTGTTTTTTCTCTCCCCCCTCCCCTGTGTTGTAGGTGCAATACTCACTGTGGTCTTCGACGCCGGCGTTCGTGCTCCTGGTAGAGGAGCAGGAAGACAATCGCAGGGAGAATTTGGAGTTCCGGGTCCATGGTGTCCTCGTTCCTCGTGGGGTATGTAGAGGTGAGCGTTTTCCCTTCGGAATCCTGTTTCCGCCGTGTTTTTATCCGCGGTGAATCCGCCCTGGAAAAGGTGGCGGATTGGTAGGTTGTGATACTGTGGGCGTTACTTTGTCCTCCGCCTGTCTGTTGGCAGTGACCGCTGCGCTGTTTGTTTGTACCGCCATGGCGGTTGGAGTGTTAAAGTGGCTGTCTTTGTTGGCGGTTTCCGCCACGGTCATAATTGCAAAGTTTTTACCGCCGGCCTGTTGGCGGTCTTACCGCCACTTTAACACCGACCGCCAGGGTTGTAATGACCACCTAAGCATTGTAGTCCTTGTTTCTAGTGTCTCCATTTGCACTAATTTGCACCCTGGTCCTTTTTCATAACCTCATTACCCAGGAAGAATCCTTCAGAAGCATCTGCACCAAAGAGTGAAAAAAGCTGACAAGCAATCAAAAGTGTAATTTGTGGAATCCCTTCTAATCCCTGTCTCGCCTCCCACACTTCATTCGATGAGTATTTCTTTCAAGGAGATACCTTTATTGGGAATCAAACTTGGGAATTCACACACAAGAACACTTCAGGGAGATAAGGTAGTGGATTACCACAGACCTAGCACTGACTCACAATGTTTTTATCAAGCACTTAACTGGTGCTAAAGGTATCATTATAGGATCAATGTAGGATCATTCAAAAGAGCTATAAATCCAATAATTACACTTTATCTCTTTAGGATTTGATTAAAATACACACTTTGTGTAGATGTGCATGACATATTTCAGTTCTTTAAAAACATACTTTTCTAACTTTTATTGAAATATTAATGAATTAGAATTTGAAAACCTTGAGATGATGTGTCAGTGTATCCTATGTTTCTGCTTTTGTATATGCTTGGCTCATATGGAAGTTCTTACAAAATCAGATGCAAAGTCAGCCTTGTGAAACCAGCATAAACAGTAATGAGTTTATGGGAAACCGTTAGTTTACATTTCCCTTCAAAACCATGCTTTATATAAATGAACATGCACTCAACATGTTATTCTGAGCATGTTAACAAATAATCAAGAAAACAATCCAGGCCATGTCTCCATTACCCAAAGTGTTATTTGAACACCCAAAGAAATTAGTGAGGGATAAAAGAAAATACAACTACCATTTCCTTTCAACAGAAAGTGACAGTGAATAGTGAAGGATTTTACATTTGTAATGAGCACTTACAATTTTCATAACACTTAATATAAAAGTTGTTATTGGCATATGCTTCCGTAACAGTTGTTCTGATTTAAATATATGTGTATTTTATTTTGGCTTAAAAGTTCAATATAGCTTAAAATAAGTTGTACAATGAATGACGTGTGTGTTTTGCATACTCATATAAACATTAATGTATCAGAGTTCGAGATTAATATCTTCAATGTCATGTACATGTACATGTACAGTCTGTTAAACATTTACTGTAACTGAAGACAAAAACAACTTTTTATTAGGTGTAACGCTGATTTAAAGCATTTAGAAATAGTAGAACTTTTGCCAAGTACGAAAATGATTTCACATTTTAAATTGAATTTCAATTATCTAAAAGCTATGGAGGTTAAAATTGTATGAACATTTTTTGTATATTTATTTATAAACATGTTGTTGCTTGTTAGGTATAAAGGGGCCAATTACGAGTTTGGCAGTCTGAAGACTGCCAAGCCTGTGGTGGCGGTACGACCGCCAGATAACGATGGGTCCTGACAGGTTGGCGGCGGTCAGTGTCGTGGTCAGCCATGGCGATGCCCATGGCGGCACCACCGTACTGATCATGACCACTTTCCGTCAGCCTTTCCATGGTGGTTTCACTGCCATGGAAAGGTTGTTGGAAAGCCAGTGCTGGGGATTCCAAGGGAGCATAGTCATGGGCAGTGTAGGGGCCCACCTGCCAGCACCCTAGGAATGCGCACCGTCTGCTCTGCCTAAAATGTGTTTGTGGATTTGGAACTGTCATCTACAACCTCTAAAAATGTATGTGATTTGTGTGATACTTCAGACAACTAGTATAATATGCTAGGCCACATATAATAAATACACGTGGGTGGATGGAGTCCACCCACTATTTTCCCAAGGTGAATGCCGTCTTCCCTGCCAAGTAGTTTGACCCCAGTCAAATAAGCTGAATTTGTCCTGGTGCAATGTTTCCGACACCAGGACACATTCAGCAGCATTTGCACATTGTCTGCTTTACTTCTGAGCAGAAAACGTGCAGGCCTGAGGGGGCTTAATATTTGCATCAGCCGGACCCAAGTCAAAGGCCTGATTTAAAAGGCCATCAGCCCTCCTTTTGTTCAAGTCGTACCCTGGCTGGGAGTTATCTGAAGCCTCACACCTAAATGCCAATACAATGCAGGGAAACAAAGGCACACAGCTTGTCATCACTTCTCTAGTACTTAAGGAAACAATATGGAAGCAAGCTTTTGATTTTAATCAATCCCTGTATAAAAAAGATATGCATGCATTGTAAGAATGTCAGATATATTGGTCTCTATGAGTATTTACACAAACAACAATTTAAATACCACAACTCTATTTACTTAATTCTTTTATAGTGCTATTCATCCCAATGTAGGGTGTCAGAGCACTTTACATCGCAGGCACGCATTCTACATTGAAACTAAATAATACAAGTGTGTAAATCAATGTATAGGATGTCATACGTAACATAATAAGGGTTGCAAAATGTAGGAGTTGTGCATTGCCCACATAGCTCACTCTGCTAGATTATAAGCGTTGCAGTTTATGAACTGTAAGTAACAGAAGGATCTCTGTGTTAAAATGAGCACCTAACTACATAAAATAAAAATTTGCCATCTGCATGTAACATATGTGCTTTGCAGGAACACATTGAGTCCAAACTGAGACTAGACAATACACAGATCTCCCCAGCAAAGGCATTAACCACTCTACAAAATTGAGTTACTGGTTGAGGGTGGTGAAATCCTACTCAAGCAGGAACCACAGTCCTTGTCAGGGTGAAGTCACAAACAAACCATAAATTAACCTGTGCTTAATCTGGTTGAAGGAGAGTCTGTGGTTGATTAGATTGGGTCTGATGTTGTGAAGGGCATTGTATGCGAGGGTGAGAACCTTGGACTTGTATCTCTTGAGCACAGGCAATCAGTGGAGACATCTAAGGTGGGGAATGATGCTGGTCTGCCTGGGGAGGTCCAGGAAGAGTCTCTCTGCTGTGTTCTGGATGGTCTGGAGGTGGTGGAAGAGCTGGGCTTACAGTTCAAAATAAAAGATGTTTCCGTAGTCTAGTCTGCTGGTGAGTTTGCTGTCGATGGCACCGAGATTTCAGGTGTGGTGAGTCAGGAGTTGTACGAGCATGGAGGGCCAACAGGAGTCGTCCCCTGGGAGGTGTTGTTTCTGAAGCTGTTCATCTCTGTCTCATCTCTGTTCATTTCTAACGAGTTGGATTTCATCCATTCGGCAACAAGGGTCTTGGTGTTGCTGAAATTGTCTCTAGGGGTGGCGTGGTCTTCAGAGAGGGAGAGTATGAGTTAAGTGTTGTCGGCGTATGAGATGATGTTGATTCCATGGGAACAAACAATCTCAGCTAACGGTGGCACGTAGGTGTTGAAAAGGGTGGTATGGGAGGATCCCTGGGGAATGCTGCATATTGTGCTCTTTGGATCTGAGGTAAAAGGTGGGAGGTGGACTCATTGGGTGAGTCCTTTGAGAAAGGTGTGGATTCATTTGAGGGTGTTGCTTTGGCTCTTAATGTGGTGGAGTCTGGAGGTGAGGGTGTAGTGGGAAATGTTGTTGAATGCAGCAGAGAGGTCGAGGAGGATCAGGGCCACCTTTTTTCTGTGGTTGATCAATGTTGAGGAGGGATCTGATGTCATCCATTGCGGCGATAAGGGCAGTCTCAGTGCTGTAGTTGGTGCTGAAGCCACGTTGGGAGGTGTCCATTAGATTGTGTTTTCCAGGTGTTCAGAGAGCTATTTGCTCATGGCCTTTTCCAGGACCTTAGCTGGGAAGGTGTGCAGTGAAATAAGGCTGTAATTTTTGAGTTTGCTGGGGTCGGTGGATGGTTTCATAAGGATTGGCTTGACCTCTGCTTGCGTCCATTCTTCAGGGATGGTGGGAGTCCTGATGGAAGTGTTGAGGATGGGAGTGAGGATGTTGCTGATTTCCTGCTGGCCCATGTTGAAGATGAAGTGGGGGTATGGGTCGTTGGGTGAGCCGGAGTGGGTCAAACTCATGAGGGCTCCTGTTTCCTAGATAGAGAGAGGCTTCCAGTTGGTGATCAGGTGGCTGGGAGAGTTACCTGACAAGGTCAGGAGGTGTTCGATGCTGGTGGGTTGGGGGTAAAAGTTTCCATAGATGGCTATGATTTTGTCGTGGAAGTAGTCGGCTAGTGAGTCGCAGAGGGTCTGAGAGGGTTGGATTGTGTCTTCAGTGGCTGCTGGTCAGGAGAACTCTTTGACAATTTTGAAAAGTTCCTTCGGGTGGTTGGTGCTTCACTCGATGCGGTGGCCTTTTTTGTTTCTCTGAGGTGGAGACAATAGTGCTTGTTTGAAGGTGGTGTGGTCTGATTGGTCTCTGCTGCTGCGCCACTGTCTTTCTAGCCATTTGCATTCTCTCTTGAGTGTGCGAAGTTCGGGGGTGAAGCACCTTGCGGGCTTGCTGGGTCATCTGGAGGTGGAGTTCCCTGTGGGGGTGTATTTGTTGGTCCTGTTGAGGATCCACTCGGATAGATTGCAGGAGTCTCATTCAAGGCTGCCTGAGTGGATGGGTTTGTTGGAATAGTGGGTGGTGGTCCATTCGGTCTCTGTGCTATATTAGCTCCGTTGTGTGGGAGAACTTAATTGTATGGCTTGTTATAACAATAGGATCCAGGGAGTGTTCCAGTGTATGTGTGGGGCTGGTGACTAGTTGTTTGGGTCTGATGTTGCTTAGGTTGTCCAGGAGGTTGATGGCATTGTGGTCGTTGGGGTGGTCTAGGTGGAAATTGAGATCTCCTAAAAATATGCAGTGTGTCGAGTGGATGACCAGGGAGGCGATGAAGTTGGCGATGGCCTTGCAGAAGACGGGACCCTGGGGGTCTGTGCGTGAGGGTTCCCCTGATGGTTGATCTGGTGTCAATTTGGATAAGGAAATTAAGGTGTTCCAAGAGGTGAGGCATCTCTTCCTCGAAGGTGGTGCAAGGGAGGATGTCCTTAAGTATGTGGTGATGCCCCCTCCATTCTTACTGCAGCAGTCTTTGTGGATAAGCTTGTAGCCTTGTGGGGTGTTGCAGGTGATGATGGGGACCGAAGCTGGTGTGAGCCAGGTATAAGTCCAGGCTTAGGATGATTATGGTGTCCCATATTTCCATGGCATGTTTGCAGAGCAATCTTGCGTTGAGCAGTATGCAGTGAAGTTCTTTCTCGGTCTTGGAGGGCAGAGGTGGGGGGCAAGTGGAGGTATCGGTGTAGCAGGTAAAGTGGCATTGGGGGCAGGTAAAAGGTCCGACTGTTGGGGAGGTGGTGCAGCAGTTGTTGTCTTGGTTGCTGGGGGCCATGTCCTGGAGCTCAGCTGCAGAGTATCGGCGGGTGGTGGGAGACACAGGGTTCCTGGTGCTGGGCACGGTCCATGCATATACAGGCGCAGACGGACTTTCCTTTGGTGCACCCACTGCACGGTCACACAACAACCACCATTAAGTAGGTCCTGGAGTGGGAGGGGTGCAGTGGGAGGAGGCTGGGTGAGGAAAAAAGTGGGAAAAACAGTGGCAAGGGGGTGGGGGCAGGGGCCTAATGCACAGCAACAGGGGCAACAGGTGCAGGCAAAGGAGGGTGACTGGTCCAACCTCAACTCCGCTCACAGCAGAGTTGACAGAGCAGAGCAACAAGGCAGCAAGGTGAGCTGGTTTAGGATCTGCTCAGTGGGGTCATGCAGCAACTGCCATTAAGTAGGTACTTGTGTGGGAGGGGCGCAGCGCGAGGAGGGCATGTGGAGAAACAAGCAAAAAACATCGGGAAGACGGTGGGGGCCTAACGTGCAGCAACAGGGGGAACAGGTGTAGGCAAAGGAGGGTGACTGGTCCAACCTGAACTCTGCTCACAGCAGAGTTGGCAGAGAAGAGCGACCATGCAGCGAGGGGAGCTTGTTCAGGACCTGCTCATTGGGGTCACACAGTGATCACCATTAAGTAGGTCCTGGGGTAGAAGGGGTGCAGTGGGAGAAAGGCGGGTGGGAAAAAAAGCAGTAAAAATGACAGGAATGGAGTAAGGGTCTAATGCGCAGCAACTGGGGCAACAGATGCAGGCAAAGGAGGGTGACTGGTCCAACCTGCACTCTGCTCGCAGCAAGATCGCAGAGCAGAGCGACCAGGGAGCGGGGGGAGCTGATTTAATCACACCACAACAAAAAATGATTGCTGAACATTGGAAATGGTGTGCTTCGTTTAGCAGTTCCAGTTACTAATTGATGGACGTTGTTTTTCTTGAAAGGACGGCAAGTTGCATTTGTTTTTATAGCTCTGGAAATTCGAGAGCACTGGATTTGGCTGTGTTAACGTTTTGCCATGTTGTCACCGTGCCTGGGTATGGCTGGTCTTGTTGTTTGCCCTTCTCAACTACTTCTACTGCAGTGATGCTGCAGAGCTTGCGATGAAGTGCGTCAAACACAATAACATAGGGTAGCAGTATCTACTTGCAGACGCCTATATTTTCTTGAAAGTGCTAGCTGGGACTGAAATTGCAAGTGTGCTTTTCTTTTGAGATAACTTTATCGTTTCTTCCTTCTGGACACTGGACAGCTTACACTTATTTTGATGTGGGGTGGATACCTCTTACTGTGACATTCATGATCCATTCTTTGTGTGGGTATTGTAGTACTGAGTTCAGGGTAAGCTGTCCTACGGTTGCACTGATCTAACTGAGCCATCCTCTCAGTAAACAGAAAATTCAACACAAATGAAGTGAAGACAGATTTCACTTTATACAGTGCTACTAGTTCATTACCTTCGTTCATTTTCATATTCAACTTCTATATCACAGAAACACATCACTTCTTTCCAACTATACATTGTGCAGGCATAGCGTCTTATTTAGAAGTTTGAAAAGTACAGCAGAGACTCTGCTAACAAACCTAAATACGAGGACAGCAGGTAATAAGCATCAAGAGGGAGAAACTGATTTTAGTTTCTAAGGGCCAGATGTATCAAAAGTTTTTGCATTTGCAAACGGTGCGAATCGCAAAAATCGGCCGTTTGCGAGTGCAAAAACGTGGTCTGCGATGCATGAAAGGCATTCGCAGACCAAAAATAAGAAATCGCAAAAATTGCGATTTTTTTGCGTTGCGACCTGGTTTTGCGAGTCGCATTTTGCGATTCGATATTTCCAGTAGGAAATTACGAGGCGCAAAATGCGATTCGCAAAATCCAAGTCGCAAATAGATGCATCAAAAAATCGCAAATTGCGATTTTTCGCAGAATGGCATTTTGCACATGCAAAATACCACTAATTGAAAACAGGTGGTAACCAGGTGCAACCTATATAAAGAGGCCCAGAATGCCTCAGACTCTTTTCCACAATGGCTGCACTCATGGTGAGGAGGATGAGGATCTTGGCAGGTTTGAGGAGAGGGAGGAGGAGACAGGAGCGCATTTTCAGAGTGCGCATTACACTTTTTGACCTGACAGAGGAGGAAGTATATGAGAGGAATAGGTTGAACTCAGCCATGATACTTGATCTGATAGCTGAGCTACAACCCATAGTGCAGCGCAGAACACTAAGGACTCACAGCATACCCACGCATGTGCAGGTATTATGCTCCCTACACCTACTTGCCTCAGGGAGCTATAAAGGGGTCATAGCAGCAGCTGGAGGGGTTTCACAGAGTACCCTCTCCATATTTTTTAATGCATTTATCAACGCCATGCTAAGCAAACTCCAACAGTACATCAGATCCCCCCACACCCCACAGGAAATACAGCAAACAAAAATAGCGTTTTACCAGATAGCACAGTTCCCCCACGTCCTAGCTGCCATAGATGGCACACATGTGGCAATCTGTCCACCATCAGCCACAGAGTATGTGTACCGAAACCGTAAATACCAACATTCCATGAATATTCAGGTGATATGCAATGCCTCCTATATCATAACTGATCTCGTGGCCAGGTACCCAGGGAGCACACATGATTCGTACATCTTTCGCCACAGCGGCATTCACACAAGACTGCTAGCTGGGGAGTTTGGTGAAGGATATCTACTAGGTATTTTCCCTCTGTACACTGGTGCATTCATGCAGTAGTGACGTCTGATGGCTCACTTACTCATTGTACCCTCTGTTCCTTCCAGGAGACAGTGCCTACGCAGTGCGCACCTACATGATGACGCCCTACCTCAATCCCACGACACCAGCAGAACGGAGATACAATGCAGCACACAGGGCAACCCGCAACGTGGTGGAGCGCACATTTGGACTGCTGAAGAGTCGCTTCCGTTGCCTCCACAAAAGTGGAGGGGTACTACAGTACAGTCCAGAGACCACATGTGGAATAGTGGCTACTTGTGCAATCTTGCACAATATAGCTACAACCAGGGGCATACCTATAGAAATCAGTGACACTGAATCAGATGAGGATGACGATCCCATACCACCTCTACAGCCAGCAGACAGGACCAGTGCAGCAGAGGGAAGGCAAAGGCGTGCCGACATCACACACAACCATTTCAGACGTGAGTATGAATGACACAAATCCACTGACAACTCTACCTGTAGTGATATAAATTAATTACCTTACGTCAAGTAATGTATGATTGAGAAATAAATGAAACAGGTGATGTCACAAACGCAAATAAACTAATGAACAGATTCATGCACTATTCCCTCATAGTGGCAACAGCGGTGTAATGTCGGCAAGAGTCACTTTTTTCTCCCACGCACACCACTCGGGTGCCCAGTTAAGCCACTGGCACCTCTATAGTCACCTTCAGTGGCAGTGCTGTGCCTGGCACTGCGCCGTCTGGTGTCTGCTGCTGGTACGGCAACACTACTGAGGCTTGAACTGTCCTCAGTGTCCCCCAAGGCTACCTCACTTGGAGTGGCAGATCTTTGTCCCATTATGTGTTCAATCACATTTGTGATTTGAACTAGTCCCTGGACAACGTCCCTGCTGCTATGTGCAGCCTCCACTTGTGCCACCACTGCGCGACGGGCGATTAATGCAGTGGAATTAGCTATCCTGTTGGAGGACCTGCAGTAGCTGCCAAACATTGTCAGGAATCTGTGCTCCTGTCTGCGCCGGCTAACCCTCTCATGGCGCAGCTCCTGGCAGAGGTCACGGACAGCACTTGTTAGGTCCCTGGTGTCCTCTGAAGCCTGCACCTGTCCCTCACGCAGCTGTAAAATATTGCCATTGAGTGCGTCAAGTTGGCGATGCAGGCCAAACATGTTGCGGTTGTGTACTCGCAGGTTTCGGTCTAAACTGAGGATCCGCTTATTTTGCAGACGCTGCTGCTGCAACATAGCAGCTTCAAGGCCCCCTAATAAGGACGGACCCTCACCTGCCTCATGATGTTGTGCCCGAGACTCTGTCGCAATCCTGCGTGGTGCTGTTGTTGGCTGACCCCTGCCCTCCAGACTCTGGCTGCGCCTGTCTGGTGCTGACGGTGTGCTTGGCCCTTCCAAGTGCTCATCAGAGTCGCCGCTGAACTCTGGCAGTGGTAGTGCCCTGGGCCTGCGTCGGACAGTGGACTGGACATGTGGAGGGACCCACTGGTGTTTGTATCCGAGGGCTGATGGGTGTCCGTCTCTCCTACACATGTACTTGGTGTGGCTGCTGGGCCTGGCCCACCTGCAACAACAATATGCAGCATGTCAGTTCTGTATGTTACATTATCTGTCAGAAAATGGCAATAAAGGTACAGGTACTGCTCTACACGGTGTTGTGTGTGTTGTGTTACCTTGGGTGTCACTATACTTCATTACATTGTTATGCTACTGTCTGTACTAGTTTGTGGACTTCCACTCCCATAATGCATTGTTGTGCTGCTTCTAAGATGTGGACTGGACTACTTCACACACTGCTTCACATTACATGCTAATTCCTAAGGGGCTTGTGTGCATACACATATAGGGTTCCTAAACATCATTGCACTTACCTTGGCTGGTACTCGGTGTGCCAGAGGTGTCGATGTCTGTGACCCCAGTCACAGCTTCAGGGAGGAGTGTGGATTCCACCAGGTCCTCCAATGGTGTTGATGGTGCTTCTGTTGGTAGTCAACCACCTGTACCCCTGGCCTCCGCAAGTCTCCTTGCCACCCTCTCCTTTGCACGGGAGCGCAGGTCGTACCACCTTTTCTGTATTTCTTCGATGGAGCGCTGTGCCACTCCAATGGCACAGAGTTTGGATTGTATGTCCAGCCATAATCTCCTCTTTTCACTCTCAGGCACCTGGAGTGAGCTTTTTCCGAACAGGCGGTCATGGCTCCTCACCACCTCCTCAGTCAGGACCTCAAGCTCCTGTTCACTGAATTTAAGCTTGCGCTTCCTTTCAGCCTTCTCCTGTCATTGGCCTGGGGTCTCCATCCTGGCTCAGGTGTGCTGGCTCCTTCTGAGTGCTGCTCTGTGTGGATGGGCTGCTCTCTCTCAGGATGCTGGTTTGGGTGTGGCACCTGAAACTGCCTGGGATGACTCATTTCCTGCTGGTGATGTCATCAGGCTCCTCCAGGTGTGCAATCTCGAACTTTCTCGCATTTTGCGATTTTTTACCGGATCGCAAAAAAATCGCAATTTGCGAGAATGCAAATTGCGATTCGGTACATGGGCCTCGCAAACCACAAATAGTGATTTTTAAGAAATCGCTAATTTGAATCTCAATTTTGTTACATGGCCAATTGCGACTCGGAAATAGCGATTTCTTAAAAATCGCTATTTGCGATTCGCAAGCTCATGTTTTCATACATATGGCCCTAACTCTTTATCTCAGGACAGTTGAAAGCTATGGACGCAGACCCTCCATGTACCCCAATATCTGTGTTCGGATTTTCCCATATGTACGATCCTTATATCTGTGGCTCAGTGACAATGGAGCATGCCACACAGAAAGTACCAGCAGTATGTGGCAATTAAAAGTCGGTTAGGGAATTAAGTTAGTGGTTTCTCTTCCTTCTTCCAGTGTCCATATGGGAGCAGCAGAGTCCACTGCTTTATTCTCTCTCTCTGTACTTGGTAGTTGTGGTAAACAGCACACCACAGCAGCCTCTGGAAGCTAAACAAAGGCAAATGCAGTTGTATCTTTTAAAAAATAACACTAAGTGCGATACCGTGCAATCTCCTACGTGATTCATTTAAATTTAAAATTAAAGTGCTTCAACTTTTCATCAGGGATAGTAAGCACTATATAATTACAATTACAATATGGGGTCTACATTCTTATGCAGTGCTCTGTATAATTGCTGTCTGAGAAGCATTGTCAAAGATTTAGTTGTAGCCCAGTTTACAAAACTTGAAAGTTCTTACTGTTCTATTATTCAAACAGACATCTTATGCAATGTGTGCTTTGGAATTTTGCTTTTGTTTTCACAGCTGTGACCTGAGACAATATTCTTCCAAATACAAAGCATCCAAAAATATCAAAGGAAATCCCCCCTCATCTCTGTCTGTATCTAAAGGGGTTTAGTGTACTTTAAGTCAAGTTTTTTATATTTCTCACACCACATGCGGTCAATGACGCCTGTAAGTTCTTGCAAAACCTGGTGTGTTCTTCTGTATGCTCTGACCTGGCATTGTGAGTCACAAAATGTCAGTATCTTCCAAAATATAGAATGTGTAGCAGAAAAAACGAATGTTTTAGATGGGAAATTGAATTACATGAGATTGTAAGTTTTGAGGTTGTGCCTATACATCACACTAGCCTAGGTCAGTGCATGAAAGGACATTTGGAAAAACTAATGCGAGATGCAAGAAGTGATGCCCACACCAAATGGGCACTGAGCTGGGGAAGGAGTTCGTTACAAAGGGGGTTACATAGCATATGACTCTGGGCCTCCTTTACGAAAAATGCATTAGGTAAAGGGGGGTCGCAGTTTGCGTACTGACTTTTACGGAATGCATTCTGCAAATTGCGACCCACTACGATTGGCTACAATCACAGGCATGGTGGCCTGCTGGGGTAGGCAGACCACCATGTCTGTGTTTGCTTTTAAGTAAAGCAATTTTTTTTAGGCAGCTTGATTTCCATAAAGGAAATGGAATGCGTAAAATAAATAAATATATATAAATAAATAAATGAATAAATAAATAAATACATGTAAAATAAAACTGAAAAGTTTAACTAACATTTTTTAAGAGTAGGCAGTGGTCCATGAACCACTGCCTGCGGTTACCAAAGTCGGTAATATGTTCATGTTTTGCTACTGGGTTTTCGTGGCAAAACGTTAATATATCCCATTCTAAATTGGTGTTTGGAAGGAACACTCTAAACACACTCCTTCCAAATATGATTCAGTTTGTACTCACATACACAAATTGCAATTCAGTAATGTGTTACTGAATCATAATTAGAGTTCTTTTCGTACCAAAATGCCTTTTTGCGGTCACAAACTGCAAAAAGCCTTCGTACATCTGGCCCCAAGTGCATAAAAGAGGTAAAAATTCAAGGACCATTGGGCAAAGAATGGGCAGTAGGTGGTGAGGCAGACAGTTGCCTTCGCTACCTCAATTCAGCAAGGACCTCAAGACCTGGCTCTTCGGCTGAACCCTGAGGACATACCCCACAGCGCCTTGAGACCCTACAGGGGAGTAGCGTGCTCTAAAAACACTGATTGATTGAGACTGATTGATTGATAGCAACCAACTTAACAAGGTGAGAGAAGAACATGATAGAATGTGTGGGTCATGCAATAACCTATAAAAGATAATGATAGTTGATTTTGTTTTTATGTGAATAATATGCAAGTTTGAGTACTATGACTGCTTAATAAAAAATATTTATTCAAATTACATATATATTTATTTACATGGTTATGTTTTTGCGTGTAGCTTGAAAAGGGTATTTATTCAAACATGGAAAATATTATTGCAAACAGTATGTGGAATTCTGCACTTTACTACTTAGCTAGCTCTATTAAAAAAAAAAGAGAACAATACTTGATTATATAAGTAATAATATTGTAGCATTTCAGGAAAAAAAGCCTTTGCATTATTCAAAATACACGTTTTGTTAGTAGAAGGGAGCGATTGTTCAAGTTGTTCACTTCGTTGTGAACCGAACAATGTGCACTGGATGTAAATCAAGGGCCAGAGCTATCAACACTTTGTATTTTTATATAAGTGACTCAAACTAATTGTGTATGGACATTCCCACACTACTATCCATGGTTTTTGAAGCAATACCCTATGTAGTAACATTTGTAGGCAGTTTTTGCACAAAAGAAATTACACCTCCTTGAGGTCAGAGCGAAGAAGAACATCTTTCTTTTCACCAAACCTTTCTAACTTTGCAGGTGTGCTGTATATACATCAGACAAAGTGAGAAAAGTTGAAGCATAAATTAAATTATAATATTTGGTAATGGAAGGTTCCCGTTGAAGTGTAAAATCTATGCTACACTCATGCAGACACCTTTACACTATGGTGCAAAGATGTGTGAGGACTCTATCTTATCAGTTAATGTAAATGGAGATAAAGCAACATTTATAGCAAAAGTCATACAGTCAGCATGAGGTAAGCAAAATGTTACATAAGCTCAGCAAATGACAATACAGAATAAAATATAACATGACTCTAAAATCATATACTAAATGAATAATAATTAGCCCCCATGTGGCCTAATATCATCAGATGTACAAATCTTGATACATGGAAAACAATGACAGACTTATAAAATGAATGGGTTCACTGAGCTTCAGCAGGAAGACCCTTGAACAATAACATTTGATCGGAAAGCTTCCACTAGACAGAATCACAACAAATATTGTATTTAATGATATCTCAGTGCACAGTTTGCTCCATGAGGAGACAGTAAGAATGAAAACAATGGTCACATTTTAATTTCCAAGATGGAGTTAAATCCTAATCTGGCTAATTTTTAAGGAACATTGTTTTGTAGAGTACAGCAAATTTGTTGCACATGCACATGCAAATCATCCATGCCACTAAATAGTAATTATTTATTAATTAGGAATGAGCTCTAACAAATCCTCCTTTGATGAACAGTAACGGCTCGCCGCAGTTAAGAAGGGCGGGGTGTTGCATGGAGGGTGAGGGAAGGGAATATTAATATATATTTTTTTTAAATGTACCTGCATGCCACGTCGTGTCACTCCTCCATCCCCTCAGCAGGCAGCATAGGCTCCCAGCCTGCCCTGTAGCTAATCCTGATGCTGCTCAATCATGCACACTGAGGGGAGTGCCCCACCACTTTAACAACGAAACAATAGTAAAGATAGTTTATTATTGTTTCATTGATAAAGGTTTTCAGCAGCTGCTGCTGGCAGGGGGGTGAATCTCCTCCACCATTGCTGATGAAGAACAAATCATCACAACTCACACTAATCCTGCTTAATGAATTTATAGCACAGTTTCCATCATCTTCAGCTTCTTGTGTTTTGATTGTTCTAGGCTCGTGCTTTAATGTCCTCCAGTTCAATGTCATTTCTCTCTCTCTTTCTTGTTGCCAACAGCTACTTTGCACACTCATATTTTAGACCCTTCTTAAAACAAATTACTTCTACAATTTTAAGAAAAAGAATGAGACTGATTATGCAAAGAAGATTAATTACACTTGGTGTTAGTATTTTCTGAAGGATACTTCCACTCACCTCACCAAACCATTCATCAACCTTTGTATTGCCATTTCCAATCTCACCAACCATGAACTGACTGTCTCCCACAAACCATTCTTCAAGAATCTTTGCATCAAGTGAAATATTAGTAATATTATTAATATAATTATGAATACGCTTTCTATTATCAGATGTGAACGTAAGGCACTGTTGGACCCATAACACAAGGACTCCCCACTGTTTTGCAAAAAGAATATATGAAACAAGACAATGTTGCATCACCATAGCCCACATTGCCATGAACTCTTCATTAAGACAAGTTATTACACCTCCAGTGTTAGTAGCCAAACAATCCACCAAGATAGACAACTTTATTTTTACATCATTCAAAGCCATAGCAAAAGAAAGGATCAGAATGCCAAACATATCCATAAATACTTGTCCAAACCCAGATTTCATTCTTTTGGTTTCACATGTTTCGTTTACATAATAAACATGAGGGAAGCCCAAAGCAATATAGCAACTTTCCTCCCAAGTACATGGCTGGTTAAGGTAAGCAGCTTTGCCAAAAACAATATAAATTACTCTAAATATTGGTTCTTCACCAGTTAGGAACTAATCATCACATTCACTTTTTCCAACCATTTCAATTGGCTCAACAATCTAAGATTTCTCACACACCACACACATCACACCTTTCCTCTCTTGCTCAACTTTCAACCTAGAATGTATTTTAAAATTTCTAAATCTCTTTTCAGCTCCTTCTTGAAACTCATTCTCCGTAGCTTTTTCCCAATTTCTCCCATTTCTACTAATTCTTACTTTTCTCTCGTTATATTCTCTAATAAATGAATTCTCTCCATCATTCAACTTACGCACAAACCTTTGTTATGTCATCCTCATCATCCGCTTTATTTCGGTAGAAATATACCATAAAAGCACAATACAAAACAGTTAAGAAGATAAAAATAAGATATAAAATCATTAAAATTTGAGGTAATACTCTAGAATCCTAAAACTTAAAAAACGAAGTAAAGTGCCTGGGAGTTTACATAAATATACAAATATCATAAAGGCATATAATATTGATTGTTCATTGTCTAGGATATAATGCTAGTCACACATTACGTTACACAACTATAAAACTATGTTACCTACTTCTAATAACTATGTCTAGATTTTATCTTTTAAAATTCCAAGTCTAAAATGCCAAATAGATTCAAGAAATGTTGCCAAAGAACACACCAATAGCACAGATGGATCCGATTTAAATATCCTCAAGGCCGGTAAACAATTCCTAAAGCCCATACGTTTACATAAAGGAATGATCCAGCGAGCCCTCTGTTTGGAATATGCAGGACATTGGAAGAGGACGTGGAGCATAGATTCTTCATTCTCGCAACCCATTGGACATATCTTGGACTTATTCATTGTGTTAGACCATTTATAAGTTAGGGTACGCAAGGGAAGGGACCCTATTCTAAATCCAATATACAGAGCTCGTGAGAGTGGAGAAAGTAATGTATCCATAAAGTGCTCAAACTCGTAGTGCCATTTAATTTGTAGGAAACTGCCAGTCATAGTAGAAGAAAAAGCTTCTACCAAGTGCGAGGTTTGGGCATTAAGCCAAAATGCATCCTTCAATATCTGGATAGCATTTTTTGGAATAGAAAGAGGTTCATTCCAATAGTTCCTCAAGCCAAGAGAAGAAAAGGTCTGCTCTACATAAGTGCACAATTTGATTTTTGTAGTAAAGCTGGTGCTTACCAGGTTGATCAGCCCAAGTCTATATGGGATGAGAGAGCCTAATGACCAAAGTCGGATCCGAAACAACAATGTCCTTAGGGCGGCAATCTGGCTGATTGGAAGGAGATTTAAATCCATTTGGATTGGCAGGGATGGAGTGCTAGATGGAACTCTTAGCAACATCTTTAAAAAAGAGTTTTCCACCCTTACCAAATCCTCCAGGCTGCAATGGCCCCACAGCTCAGCTCCATATAGGCCCCCCCCCTTGCTTGAGATTTATATATTTCAAGAGCGGGAGTCATGGCAAATCTGGGGGATCTTGCTGCAAATCTCAAAATGCCGCCCACCCTTTGTTTCAAACACATTGCTGATTTCGGGAGATGAGCATGCCATTTGTGTGAATCTTCCAATTTTAATCCTAGATAATCAAAGGTACCCACTCTTTACAATGTGGCACCCTCCAGACAGATGGGTCTCCTCATCTTTTGATTTGTGTCCCCAAACACCATGTATTTAGTTTTTGTTGAGTTAATTTCTAAGCCATGATCTTTACAAAAGGCCACAAACCTCATAAGCAAATTAGAGAGGCCAGTAGCCGTTTGTGATATTAACAAGGTGTCGTCTGCAAATAGCAGACATGGGATCTTTTGCCCTCCCAATCTGGGGGCATTGCTAGAGCATTCCAGGAGATAAGGGATGCATGCGTTAATAAATAAATGAAATAATGTAGGAGCAAGTACACAGCCCTGTCTCACGCCACGATTTGTAGGGAACTCCGATGTTAGCTCGCCTTTCGGGCCCCATCAGAATCTAGCACAATTGTCAGTATAAAGATCTCTAATTATATTTAACATGGGACAGGGAACCCCTGCACTACTCATAACTTCCCATAACCTTTGGCGTGGAACAAGGTCAAAGGCAGATTTCAGATCTACAAATGCCACAAAAAGGTGGCCTAAGTCCACGTCTACTGTTTTCCATTTAATGGAGAGAAAACAAAAAACCTGGTTGATTGTACTAACTTTATCTCTGAACCCCGCCTGAAGATGGCGGCTGAGTACTTGATTATCAGCTATCCATTTTTTCAGCCTAGTTAATAGCTGGTAACAAAAAAATGTTGTAAATTATCTAAGGGGCTAATAGGTCTATAATTCCCTGGTATGCCCCTCTCCCCTTTCTGATGTATAGGCACAATAATTGGTTCTTTCCATGACCCGGGATAAGATCTATTTGTTAAAACAGCATTAGAGACACTATTTACATACGGACTCCAATTATTCAAATCTGCTTTGTACATATCCAAGGGGATACCATCTGGCCCTGGAGCCTTCCCTGATTTTTGGGCACTGATGGCAAGCTCAGTTTCTTTTAATGAAAAAGGTAGCAAAGTAGTCGCTGCCAGACATGAGGATGTCATCTCCCCGGAGCTTGCAAGGTCACAGTCAGATGAAGAGCCATACAATTCCCTAAAGTGGGTAAGCCAGACTTCAGGTGAAATATAGCACTCTGGCTTGGATACTTGATTATGATCGCTTCGAGCGATCAGAGACCAGAAGCGTTTGGGGTCTGGGGCCCTAGCGGCCTGGGCCAGTTCTCTCCATAGCACCTCTTCATATTCATTATTACATAACTTGCATGTGGAGACATAGTTTTGGCTCGCTTTGGCAATTTCTTCTCTATCTTTTGATCTTAGCACTTCTATCAGGGAACTCTTAGCCTCTCTGCATCTCTTGCCGAACCACTTGTTGTTAGGGTGGGAAGGTAAACGGGCTGATGCCCTAACAGATTTAGAAAACAGGTTTTTAAGAGTGACAAAAAGATCCAGGTGAAGAGACATAACCTCAAGTGAGGTGAGTGTGAGATGGTCGTCAAAAAGCTGATGGCTGGAAACTAAAGCACATAATTTGCCCCATAGTTTGTTGGAATTCTGAAAAGAGTCCCATCTCACCGCACACTTGTTGCTAGACATCTTCAGGGCACCAGTAGATACAGAATCAAAGGAAGGCACAGCTCCTAATAAAAATTGTCTATCATATCCGATGAGAAGAGGAGCATGGTCACTAGTGTACTGGTTTCCCACTTTCACATCTTTTATGTGATGCCAGATCCTTTAATCAAAGAGAACGAAATCCAGGGTGCTGTTATATGGCCCCCTAAAAAAGGTTGGTCTGGCAGGGCTATCAGCAGGGAAGCGACCATTGCCGGGACGAAGACCATGAAGTATCATAAGGTCTGTTATCTGCAGGACCCTAGTGCCAACTTTGGGTAAATTTGTCTGGGATGAGTAGGAAGGGATGTTCCATATATCATCTTCAGTCTGCGTGGCCTCAATGAATGCAAGTTTGGGCTCAATTGGTGCGTTAAAATCCCCGGCAATGATAATGTGATACTTTGAGCGAAGATCCGATATTAAAGTATTCAAAAGCTCTATGGTGGCAGACTGCTGGTTTGGAGGGCCCGGTCTATTGTAGATATTTATAAACAAAACAGGGGGACCCAGATTTGGCTGTATAACTATAGCCAAGATGACAGGGGAATCTACATATAGCTCCTTTACTCCACCCACCTCTGTCATTTTTACCCACGTACTAAGGCCCCCTGCTGCTCTACCAGCAGGAGACGGCTTAGCTTTTTTTTTAAAAGAGCAAAACCCCTGCCTATGCATACTATGAGTAGCCCATGTTTCCTGGAACATGCATATGTTGAAATTATCAACGTATACCCCCCAATCAATGTCAGCTATTTTACTATTAACACCCGCCACATTCCAAGACAGAAACTTTGCAGTTGGAAAGGCAGTGGAACAATTAGGTTTGTGAAAAGTATCAGCTAGATAAAGGCTATTAGTGTACTCAGCAGAGGATATGATTGTAGGAAAGTCGATAGAATCAGATTGCGGTTTCCATAAGGGAACAGCTCCTGGAATTGGCAGATTATTAGAAGGTGATAAAACAGGTGGACCAGGTCTTAGGTTGGTATAATGAGGTACAGATGGACATAGTCAATCAATATCGGAGGTAGCCCCCTGGAGGTCAAGTTTGCATGCATTGTTTCCTTTTGGGACAGGTCCCGTAACTTTCATGGGGACCGGGCCAGGTATTGGCCCATTGGAAACATGATGTCCTAAGACATTGCTCAATGTCATAGAGACCGTAGTTGATAAAAGATTCGGCCTCACAATGCCAGAAACGGGCCAACTGTCACTAAGAAAAATAGAAGTTCCCTTTCTTGTGTGATTAAGTGCTTCCATATGCAACAAACCCTTTACCAATTGGGGGCTGATAAGATTAAGTTTTATAACGTCCCAGTCACCAGGTGGACCGCTTGAGCGGTCAGCTGATAGTATGTCCGCATGGATAATTGAACCGCAACCTCTAACAGGACGTAGCCAGTGCGAGGCCTTATTAATGAGTGAAGATTTATCTTCCCGCGATTTTGAAGGTAGAGGAGGGACGTTGCACATATAGATATAGTTGCCACTATTGGTGTATGGGCTCTGGCCATGTGCTGATGTTGTGCCCTGTTTCAATTCCGTGCAAGGGTAAGACTTCTCTTTGGAGGATATAATGCTTTCAGAGGTAATCGTGGAAATTCTGCAGTGGTGCGTTGATTTTTTAAAGCCTGAAGTATCCTCAGAGGTTGACAGAGGACCGAGAGTAGACGAATGATCAGTGTCCAAGGAAGTTATCTTGGTTCCGTGAGGGCAAAAAGAGTCTCTCCTCGAGGCAGTGAGATTAAGGGAATTAAGGATTTATGTCATTAACATTTTCAGCTCTCCTACTTCATTCTTTAAACTAAACACCAAAGCTATTAAATCCTTTTGAGAAGAATCGTTCTTAAATTTAGATGAGGATAGACTCGCACAAGGCAATGGTGAGGTAGGCGTTATTTGAAGATGGTCCTGGTTTTGTGCTTCCAGTAAGGAAAAGCGATTAGAACAAGGGATTTCATGGATAATTGCATCTGTTTTTGGGACTTCGGGTATAGAACAGGATGCATGATGTATAGAGGGGGTGGCATTCATAGATGTACTTTGAGAATCCAGCACCTGGTGAGAGGCACTGGTAGGTTGTGAGTCAATGTTAGTATAGGATCCAGCAGTTAAAAACGGAATAAGGGTGCCCGTTCTCTGCCCTTTCCGTGGATTTCTCTCCTTTTTATTTAAAATCAGTTCCACTTCTTCAATTAAATTATCAATCTCTTTAGTTACACAATTTGGAAAAGGTTGCGTGGCTTTAGTAAGTTTTGCAATCTTCAGCTTAACAGGCCCAGAGCGGAACTACTCCTCGCCTTGCGCTTCCCCATTAAAAATAAAAATGCTCAGCACAAGTGCAAAGGATTAATTTAACAAACGCAGGCGCAAGGAGGACCCAATGCCATACCTTAGGGCCCATAGGGGGAGCCCAGCCCAGCCTCAAACGGGCTCTGACGGGCGCGGATGGGCCCGCCCTTCGGCTCGGCTTTGCCCGGGCGCGGCCCGCGTGCGCCCCGCTATAAAGCGCCCGTGAAGCTGTGGCGGTCTCGTGTTGGCGGCAGCAGAGCCAAGGATCCTGGGACTTGGAGTCCCTGTGAAAGCGGCAGCAGGAATGGGCAACAATTGCCGGTGGTGCACGGTGCGCTACAAAGTGCCCGCGAAGCTGTGGCGGTCCCCTGTTGGCTGCAGCAGAGCCAAGGATCCTGGGACTTGGAGTCCCTGTGAAGGCGGCAGCAGGAGGGGGCAATAATTGCCGGCGGTGCGCAGCACGCTATAGAGCGCCCGTGAAGCTGTGGTGGTCCCCATTGGTGGCAGCAGAGCCAAGGATCCTGGGACTTGGAGTCCCTCTGAAGGCGGCAGCAGGAGGGGGCAACAATGCTGGTGGTGCGCAGCGTGCTATAAAGCGTCCGCGAAGCTGTGGCAGTCGACCATTGGCGGCAGCAGAGCCAAGGATCCTGGGACTTGGAGTCCCTGTGAAGACGGCAGCAGGAGGGGGCAACCCTTATGTTATGCCCCAGATAAGACCGTATTTTGAGTCTCACACTTAATGAAACATCTGCAAGATAATGTTCTAGTAACTTCTGACAAGGAGACACACTAACAAAATATTTCACAATAAAGAATAAGCCAAAGTAAGCTGTAGAAATGTCACTCTTAAACAGAAGTTGGAAGAGATAGTCACACATAACACTAGGGCATAACAGAGGCCCCCGCAGCCCTGGCAGTGTGGGGGCCCCCAGACTTACCCATACGGGAGGGCTTCCCATCAACCCCTACTGGTGTAAGTGTGAGGAGCCCCTTCATCATTTCTTGCAGGGGGCCGTCATGCTTTGTTATGCCACTGATATAACAGTTAGGAACTTTCATAATTTCACCATACCGTGCTAAAAAATAAGAATATGCATTCTCCTTATAATTACCTAAAGATTTGTCCCTGTGTGTTGACTTCATGTTTACTATGCTAGTACATCTAGTGCTTAACTCAACATTTTGAATTCAAGGTGATAAATATCCAACTGGCGAAATCAAGCTTATCAGCATGCCAACTAAAATTATGAATAACATAATAAATGAAACAACTAGTTTAAAAACTGAGCATCATTTTTGCTTATTAATTGCCATTCTTCTTCTAAGAAACAAAAGTAAAAATAAAACAAAAATCTAGTCACAGAAAGTTTATGGTGCAAAATCAAAAAAGAAATTTCAATTGTTTCATTGTTCAATTTATAAATTCAGTTGATATATTCAATGGAAGTTTAAAAGAAAACCCCTTCTATTTGCTATTGGACACCTAAGGTAGAAACAAACAAACAAACAGACTCTCACTATGAATACAGTGCAAGCTTAAAATAAAAAATAAAAAAATCTCAGCTTCAAAAATTCATTTGAACAGTAAGTACATCAAGTGGGTATTCAGTATTGCTCTTTTCCAGCTCATTCATAACAAGTCAGATTCACGGAGGTACTTTGAAAATCAACCGCCAATGTGTTAATTCAATGAGTTCTGGATCAGACTCCATGTCAGCCAAATAAGACCATTCAGGAGCTGCATACTTTTGTATTTAGTACTCTTACTCTTGCTGTTCTTTTGGCTACTGGCTGTTCACTTCCACTGACATTACAGTCTTGTTCTGTTGCTCTGATTCTTCCTTAGTAATTTCTGGCCTTTGAACTTTCTTGAGCCTTGTTTTTCTCCCTCTCACACTCCCAGGTGATTTATCTTAATGATACACATTCATGTTATCACCTTCAGATCCAGATAACTATGTTCACTTGACCCTTGACCAATTCTGCTTTTACCTGAAAGAATGTAATATTCTCCTTTTGTTGTTCTTTAGTTGGATTCAAGCAGTGAACTCTCCTTGACACTGTAAGTCAATAGGATTTGAGAACATCACCCAGTCACCAGATTGGGGTCCATGACATAATTCTTCTTTTAGTGAAGGTGTTACCACAGTCACCTGATGAGCAATAGTGTACCACATCAGCTAGGCCTTTGCTGTAGTTTAAAAATATGTCATCACTGATAGTCACAGCTAAAGGGATACAAGGAATCCTCATTACTCTCCCCACTACTACCTTATCAGGACAGAGTCTATTTTTTATGTGGAGTATTTCTGAGGCTCATTAATACAAGTGGAAAAGCATCTGGGCATCTGAATGGTACTGAGAGACACACTTTTGTAGCTTGGACTTTAGTGTGCCACTGACTTTTTCCACTAATCCTGATGCTTCTGGTCTGTAACAACAATGGAAAATCTGCTCAATTTGTAAGACTGTGCACAGTTGTTTCATGACTTCACTTTTAAAGTGACTACTTACTTTTACCTCATTCAATATAAGTTAGCATACTAAATCTAAGGCTTACCTTCCTCAATAATAGTTTAGCTTCTGTCAAACTGATGCATCACCTTGTTGAGTAGGCCTCAACGCACCTCGAAAAGAGGCATACAACCACTGAAAGATATCTCAAATTATTGTGAACAGACATTCCCACATAGTCTATTTGGGCTCTAGTGAATGTGCCCTCAGACCTTTCTTTGTGGCTCACTGTCCCTAAAGTTTTCTTCCCTGCATTTGGTTGTTGGCAAGTAAAACAACTTAAACACCAACTTTCAGCTAAAGTTCTAAAGTGTGGATTGAACCAGTAGTTACTGAAAAGTCAGATCATTAGAGCACAATAAATATGTGTAAGACCCTGTATTAACCTGGATATTGGTGACATTAAATTTGGTAAGATATATTGTTTTTAAGCTGCCATCCAAACCTCATTTTGATCTTTTTACAGCCTGCGTTTTCCAATTTCTTTTTTTCATCTACTGATGTCTCATCTTGGAGCTCACTTTGTTCTTTTGAACGAAATGCAGCAGATTCAACAGCACATTACTTTTCAACTTTATCAGCATGCTTAATGCCTAAAAGGCTACATCATTTCCGGTTTTGTTAGCATCAGTCTAAACAGCTGAAATTTCTTTAGGTAGCTGCAGTGCTTCCAACTGGCTCAAAATCTTTGTTATTTCTAATCAAGATGATGCCATGAACCTCCTTATGACCACAATTGTCCGAACTCATGAACCACTTCAAAAGCATACTTGGCTGTATGTGTAGATTGTAGCACTTAGTCCACTGGCTAAGCAGCATCCTCTTGTTAAAGAAATCCATTCCACTTGTGATAAAGTTATATTACACAAGTATAATGCTTCCATAATATTTGAACACAACATTGGCCACATTCCTCATTATTATTGTCTGCAATTATCAAAAGCATTGTGAGATTCATGGTGTTGCATTCTCTGATTGAAATGGTGTCAGCCGCTAAGATTGTTTATTCCTGTACAGTTAGTTGGATGTTTGTCAAATACTGAGTTTGAGTACAAATCAGCAAAACCTCAACTTAATGAGAGACTAACACAATAAGTGTGTAACCTATCACAATCCCCTTGCTCTGCTGAATTGCAAGATAAACTGCTTCCACGATTTTAGACACTCCAGAGGTGGGTGCAACTTGCCTGATTTGTTGCAGTGTAATTACATGAAATTACAGCAAATTTATGTGAGATCAGGCGAATTACGCAATAATTGTAAGCCAGAATTTAGTGCTACTGTCTTACCCCAAAATGCACCCTTGCATCCAAAATGGACCAGAGAATGTATTTTGCGCTAGGAAAATACTATTAAATGGAACAGAATATAAATAGGAGCAGCCGCTTGTGCTTGTTCAGTTTGTTGTTCCAGTGCTCCTGCAGTAGGACTTTTGTGCTAATCACTCATAATTATGCAAAGAGGAATAACTGCATGATTTTCGGGTAATTTTGCAGCAAAAGAGTAACACAAAATGTCTGAAATTACTCCAGCGTAATTAAAATTATGACCAGACCTAATTTTTACCACTCCTCTAAAAATACTTTGTCTGTGCAATCATGAGCCTCTCTTTCAGCTTCCTTTGTTTCGAATCAAAGCAGTTACTACCGTATGTAGCATACTTAAGTATCTCATCATTACTTCTGCTCTGCCAACACATCACCCTCTGCTGAAGATGGTAAGTAACCTCTGGACACAAATCCAACACAAAGGCTAATATGAAACCTCTAATGCTTTCGATTTTTTTTTTTTTATTATTCTGCTGAACTTCCTTTAAATACTTGCATCAAACTTTATAAGATATATGCACTGACATCTTTGGCTGTTGAGTACCTCTCATGACCTTTGAACAATGCATCTCACTTTCTAAAACCTTTTGCTTCCAATATGGTATTACGTACTTATATTTTTCCATAAAAAGAGGAGGTGAACCATTTTGAGAATGCACTCATGGAGGTTCTTCAATTGGCCATACCATAGCTGCTTTACACTCAGCCCACAAATCCTTGGTGACAATACTTTTAAACAATGTATTCACATCTACCCAAACACCTTAGAATTCGCCTCTAATCTCTCCACCTCTGTATATCATTTACTAGTTCTTCCCTAAGTTTTAGAAAAGTTGTTTTAAATGCAGAGATCAGATCTGTTTCAATCTCTTCCACTGAACTTTGCACATATGATCTTCCATGCAGTTCTCAAAAAGGGAATCCTATAACAACCATTCCTAATTCAGGTTGACTGAGCACTTGCTTTCTTTTCACCTCTTTTTGTTTTGTGCCTTACCCCCCCTTTCTTCTTCCATTTAACCTCGAAAATGTGCTCACTAAGTCAATAGACCCATTCCCTTGACCTCATCTTCACTCATGCACATTCTGTAATTTGTGCACAAGCTTTCCTTTTTTTGTAGATCAATGTTATATTCTTCAGCCAAGTCCTCGAGCTTTCCGTATGCTTCACATACGAATCTAGCTGCTTCTTTGCTCAGATATAATAACGTATCCCCTTTCTATGCCAACTGTACCTTTGAAAATTTCTCAAAATGTAGATTATAATGAAAAAATACTTATTGCCCTCCTCATCGGTTTGCTCACTTGTTCAGTGGTATCAGTAGTAACAGTACCAATAATGGCTTTGTCAGTAGTTAATGTAATTACATTAGGAGAAATATACCACTGGGATCCGCTTCTTTCTTGGGTACACTTGCACTCCTGCTGTATGTAAACTCATATTTGACTCTCTCCCCCCATATCCTGATTAGGCAGTATAAATGTTTATGAATCATCATTATATAGAGGAGGTCTCAAATCTAATAAATCGTCTACAAATATCACCTCCTCATCCGAATAACTATATAATAATTTTAATGTTTTTATTTAAATTTAAAAAATTCAATTTGACCATTTTCATTTCCTTTTCTCTTCTTATTTGGCTAATTAGCAATTGCAATAAACACATCTACTCCCAACACTGTATCATCTTTCCATACGTTTCTCTGCATTCCCAATCTTGCATCTAACCAATGGGCCAAAAAAATTCTCATGTAACTGTTTTCAATATCTACATTGTCCCGCTAGCCAAGATCACCAAACAACACAAGCTAAACATCATCTCCAAGGCTGACGATACCCAACTGATCCTCTTCCTGTGCGACGACTCTGTGAAGGCCAAGAGAAGTTTCCACAATGGAATGAGAGCAGTCGTCGTCTGGATGGAAGCCAGCTGCCTCAAACTCAACTTGGACAAGAAGGAGATCCTTGTAATTGGCTCCATCCCTTCTGCCTGGAATGACTCCTGGTGGCCCACCGCACTGGGAAATGCCCCCGCGGACCTCGCACACAATTTAGGCATCATCCTGGACTCCTCACTATCCATGACCCGCAAGTCAACGCTGTGTCTTCGTCATGCTGCCACACCCTCTGAATCCTTTCAAAGACCTTCAACTGGATCCTCTCTGTCCCACGGAAAACAGTCACCCATGCACTCATCACTAGCAAACTCGACTACGTCAATGCACTCTATGCCAGCATCACCAAGAAACTGCAATCAAGACTACAAAGAATCCAGAATGCAGCAGCCAGACTCATCCTGGGCATCCCCCCGACACAGCCACATCTCCTCCCACCTCAGAGACCTACACTGGCTCCCAGTCAACAAGCACATCACATACAAAATCCTGATCCACACCTACAAGGCACTACATAACATAGGATCTGCATACCTCAACCACCGCCTCACCTTCTACGTACTCAACAGATATCTCTGTCCATCCCATCTCGCACTCCCAGCCTTTCCCAAGATCCGAGAAAGCACAGCAGGAGGAAGATCTTTTCCCTACCTCGCAGCCCGGACATGGAACACGCTACCTCTCAAACTCAGGAAGACAGCATCACTCAAGCAGTACAGGAAGGATCTCAAGACCTGGCTCTTCGATTGAGAAGCACACCCACAAACAGCACCTTAAGGCCCTACGGGTGATTAGTTGTGCTTTAGAAATGGCTGATTGATTGATTAAACTGTTCAATTTCTTTAGTTCTTTTTCAATTGCTGTATGATCCCATTCAGTCAAAGCTTTGAACTGTGCGGGCCCGAGCTGCGGTTTTCTCTCATACATCATGCACCTCAAATTCTCAACCTTTCTCATATTAAAGGACTGTCCAATGGAAATGGATGAGGACTGCCAGCACCACCAGACTGATGAAAAGTCATGATCTGGAAGTTCTGGCGGTCCGATCGTGGTGTGACCACTACCACAGTAGGAATGTGGCTGCCGGACCGCCACATTGGCAGCGGTCAAACCGCCGCCACCGCCCTGGCAGTCTCAAGACTGTCAGGGTCGCAATGAAGCCCATAATTTGGTAACAAGGATCCTGCGTGTGACGCTATTGGGGATACAACTTTCATGTGGCAGCACGAAGACGATAATACATGAAAGTTAATACTGGGCTGTGTCATTGCTTATATGAGATGTCTTCGAGAGCAACAAAAGTCTATCCGGGGTAAACATCTCCCATTGCTTTTAACCCCACCTTGCAAGCATTTCTAGAGCTCTTGGCTCCTATGCGACTGATATGGCCGGTTGCAACAACAGGGAAGTGCTGGAGCATATAGAGCTTCCTTGTTAGCTTGTGCCTCCAGTGCACGCCAGGCCTTCATGGTGAAGTGAATGGTGTTGAACTCTGTGCGTGGCACATCAGTGCGCCTGTGTGGCAGGATGGCTTTGAGTAGGATGACGGTGGCATCTCCATGCTCAATTGCCAGATGTGGTGTGTATTTGTGTTGGAGGCGCCAATATTGTGCAAAATGGGCTTGTAAGTCTAAGTCCCCTTGCATATATGGTTGAGTGAATGCGTCTCATCGGATTCTGGGTTGTTTACCCCCCACGCCAATGCTATCATGTGTGCCTGGAGCATTTTGAAACAGTATTTTGGCAGGACAATGGGAATGTTAACAAACAGACAAAGGCATTTAGGTAACACTACCAATTTCATAACAGCTATTCTATCTGCTAATGGCAACAGTGTTCTAGACTATCTATGTACCTGATACAGCCCAGCTGTAGTTATACTTAATTAACAAATCCAGGGCTCTAAGGATCCAAATTCCCAAATATTTTACCGGATCTGTGCTCCACACTAAGGTGAAATCCAATGGATGGGACCCTGTGTTCAGAGTCAAGGGAAAAATGACCGATTTGGTCCAGATAATGCTCGGGCCTGAGTAGCACTAAAACTCAATCTACACCTGCATTATGGGTGCTAGATGACTGATGGGGGTTGCTTGGTACAACACCATGTCAACACCATGTCATCCGCATATAAGGAGATACTGAGTGTTCGTAGCCTAAACTGTAATGCAAAGGCTGCATGGCACTGATGGATCACACATGCCACCAGCTCTAAAGTAAGTGCAAATAACAGCAAAGATAAAGGGCATACCTGCCGAGTGCCTCTATGGATGCTTATCACCTCAGACATGTTCCCATCAATACATACCCGAGGTACAGGGGTAGTGTATAGTACGGTTCAGAATTGTGAACATGTATCCCCATTCAATGGATTCAAAGGCTTTAGCAGCATCCAAGAGGACTGCTGCCGCCTGCAAAGAGGGATTCAATTGATGCAATAATGTGACAAGTGTGTGTGGATTATGTGTAGTGGAGCAGGCTGGGATGAAGCCAGATTGGTCTGGCAGCACTAGACTAGGAAGAAGTGGTTGCAAGTGTGTCACTAAGGGCCAAATGTAGCAAAGGGTTTTACCCATTCTGTGTCTATGGGAAAATGCTTTAGTACATATGGCCCTAATATCTTATCTAGAATCTTTATGTCAGTATTGATTAGAGACAGCAGCCTATGGGACTTGTATTACTCTGGTGCTTTAACAGTGTAATGATTAGTCCTTCCCTTAGGGAGGAGGATAGGGTCTGATTTGTACATGCCTTCATATAGGGTATGAAGGGTGTGGTGCCAGTGTGTCGGCAAACTATTTATAGAATTCGCCTGACAAGCCATCGAGGCCCAAGACTTTACCATTGGGCAGCGTACATATTACATCTTCAATGTCATCTGTTATAATAGGTTGAAAAATATATTCTCGCTGGCCAAAAGGCAGGCAGGCCAGGGCCATGTCCTCTAGGTAGTCTGCTGCATATTCCACCAAAGCAGAGTTTAGGGAGTCATATAGGCTTGCATAGAAGCCTGTGAAATTTGCTAGTATAGTAAGTGTGTCATATTGATCTTTACCCTCAGAGGAAGTGTTTTTCCAGTATGAGTGTGTGCCTTCAGTTTAGCCAAACTGAGTCCCCCTTATCTGTAGGTTCTTGCCACATGGTGTTTTGACAAGTATCATAGTTCTTGTGACGCCATGTCATTAAAGTTCATAATTTTCTCATGAATGGCAGCAAGTGAGCTGGGGTGGGGATGAGTTGCATAGTCATCTTCAAAAATCTGCACAGTGTGTTCTGTAGTCTGCAATTGTGTGGGTTTTGCTTTCAAAATGACTGCTGGTGTGCTAATACAGACCCCCTGCTAGTGATCTTGAATGCCTTCCTTAGTGTATCTACCCCTTCCACAGCACTAACATTCTTAGTGAAGTAGTCATTAATAGCTGAGCGCAGCTCCTCTCGGAACAAAGAGTTCAAGAAGGCCACTGCTTGGAATCTCCACATGAACTGTGAACTGAGAATTTGATGGATTGTTGCAACTTCAAGATCACTTAACTTTCAAAATCCGTCCCTCATATAAAACACATAAATCATAAGACTCTCATCAGACCCTCAGACTCTCATCTGACCCTCAGACCCTTATCAGACTTTTAAACCCTCTTTGTCACTCTCTCTGCATCCTTACTGACAGAATTTGTTGCTGATCCAGGCGCTTTGCTGATGAAAAATTCCTGAATGCTGTTCCGTGGAGAGGTATACCTCTCTCAGCTGATTGCCATTGCCTATTAACATGTCCCATTTTCTATAATAGAATCTACCATGTTGACACTCACTCTTTTTATTTTTGTAGCTAGTATTCTGTAGTCCGAGGTATATTTTTTTCAAATTATTTTTGTCTCCTTTTGTTTTTTTGCATGCATGTGTCTGTCCCCACACATGCATTTCCTAATTTGGTTAGATGTAGGGACAACCTGTATCCAGCCATCAATGTCGTACTCTGCTTAATTGAGCTTGATAAATGGTGATAAAATCTGACATAAGATACATATCTGCATCTCAGATAATTTCATTTATGATATGCATGATTCTTCTTGAATGCCTACTTGTGTTAATGCTAATTTGTTTGACTTTTTTTTGCTGCTTTGGGCAGCCTATGGTGTTTATATACCTTTACAATTTGATTTTACCCACTGTCTTTATGAGACTAGCTTTGTGGTTGTAAAATAAAGCTTTAAACTTTATTCCTGATTGGAGTTTTCCTTCCAGGGCCACATTGGTCATGGTGACTAAATTGTTGGGGTGGCACTGATGTAGATTTGTGTATATTTAACCACACTTTCTGGGTCAAAAGGTCGTTGACCTCAGTGAAGCGTTTGATTTCTGTGAAGTATGAAAACACGCTTGCAGTTCATTCCTGTCTTTTGTAATCTCTTTTTGATGGTTAGAAATTCTCTGTGGGCTGCCTGCACCGCCGCCATGAAATCCAGTAAGAAGGCTTTGCTGTTGCCCTGATAGGTGAGGTCTGTCTTCACCCTTGTCAGCCGGGGGACCAACTTACAGTCTTTGTAATTTAGTAATTTCACTATATTAGGGCACAGAGCCACTCCTGGGGGTGGTGGCGCCACAAAGGATGAATGTGCTCTCTCGACCACCAGTAAGTGTGAAAGATGTTTAGAGTCAAAGAGAGAGGTTGGCCTAGTTTATACATATTGCTCTACCCTGTCTGTGTTGGTGGATTCAGGGATGCCAGTAATGCGTAGGTTGTTGCAGCCTGAGCGCACTTCTAATTCTTCATTTGTGGCCTGTATAACTGCAAGTTCCATGTTCAAGCATTTAGTAGTAACTGATTGCAAATCATCTTCTGTGGCGGAAATGCACTGCTCCACTATGCAGATGCACACTGTTTGCATATCCAGCTTCATTGACATGATCAAAGCGCAAGTTTAGCAAGTCGATTTTCCCATCAGCAGAATGCAGGCTCTTTTGCATGGCTAGCAGCTTTGCTTCAAGCACAGTTGCAACCTGGGGTGCCGGTTCTTGCTCCTGGCCTGACAGAGCATCAATCAGGGGCTTAGCGGCATGCTTGGCTTCCAAGGTGCGATGGGTTTGGCTTTGTCTGTCTTCTCCATGCCAACCTATAGTCCTAGCCCAGCACAATGCAGAACAGGGGCTCCTGGCCTCCTTACATGTGCAGTGAATTGTAGGACTCATTCCAGTCTAGATCAAAAGGGTATGGAGTAATCATGCAAGGGCTGAGGAAGTATCACGCAGCAATATCTGTCCCAAGGTCAGGGATGAAGCCATGCACCTCCAGTTATCTCAAAGTGGGCCCCCAATTGTGGCAGTAGCATTAAATTAGTCTCCAGAGTCTAGTGCAGGGCCAAGGACCATATGGCATCCCCCAGCACACCTCCACTGCATTCTCCTCAGTCTGCAGGCTCAAGCCGCCCACTAAGCCTGCTCACTCACCTCCAATCTGAGGTGTATAAATCAGACCATCAGACCATGTGTGGTCCTCCCAAGGTCCCTCACTGCCTCAGGTCCTAATCGGACAAGCCTTGTAGTTCTCCAGTCTGATCGGGATTCAGGCAGCTCCGGAGTAGGGGTGGGTGGAAGTTTGACATCTGCCAGCAGAATTGGAGGAAATTTAGTAATCCCACATTACTCTTGTAATGTCAAATCACTAATAAATTCCACGGCTCTGCCGGTGGAATTGATCAGCACTAAAAATAAACCTGCTGCACCTGAGACTGAGACCTCATTTGTGCCTCACTCCTCTCTGTCCTCCTTCTATTACTCTGCCTTCCTCCTATCACTTTGTTCCTAGTGCCTGCTTTGTCTTCTCAATGTCTCTGTCTCCCTGCTTCGTTTAAGTGCACACAGGTTTCTACTGACTGTGCAACTGGTGGGTGCTCTGGTAGACTTGGCTGCAGCCTGACTTCAGAGCCCACATTAGTAGGCTGCACCAGCCATGGAACAAGAGCTCTGCCATGCAAGCAAATGCGACCAAGAGTCGTCTGTGTATTCTTGCTGTCCATGCCTTCAACGGTGCCCAGGCCCCGCCTGAGGGTGGCACACCTGGTCTGGGTACCTCCCGCACAGACCAAGACATATTGTTCATCCTCTGTGAGCCTTAGGAGAGAAGGGGGCCATAGCATAGTTCAGCAGGGAGGGGAGGTGGCTACAGTCTGTTTCTAAAAAGTCTCTCAGATAAGCATTTAATTGGCATTCTTAACATCAGAAATTGCCTGTTAATGGATTGTCAATAGCGACCACGGACTGCAGTCGGATCAGCCAAGCTCCTCTGGAGAGAGATCCAGGGGTTCTGCATGTGCCATGGCTGAAACTCACACAGGCCTCACATGCACTCACATTAGCCAACCTATTCCTGCTACTAGTCACAGGAATGCCAGAGCACAGAGGCTGCATCCACGCATAGAAGCCCAATGTTTAAGGTTATTTGTGCATTTACATAAGCTTGTATCCCAAGTCCTCCCCCTAGTGTCTGGAATTTGCCCGTGACCTTCCTCCAGGATCTTGTCCCTGCTGCCTTCCTCCACACACCAGCCCATCTTCTCTGATGTAGCACTCTGGCACTGATCGACCCTCAGCCTCCTCATGGCCTTACTTCCTTCGCCTGCTGCTTCATATACAGTCAGGTCATAATACAGCATGCCCCGCCATGGCGTGGAGTACTGCTGCTGTTGGTCAGGCTCTTCCTGCACAGAAGAGACTGGAGGGTTTGACGCGGGGAAAGACTGAGGTGACCGGCTCAACCAGCTGTAAGCATGATGTGCAGTACTGGACATAATTTGCCTTTCTGGTAAACTTATCCTGCTGCTTCTGTGCCCTTGCACTATGTTGGAGAACCTTGTTGTGCGCTTGACCTTGATGTACATACTCTTTCTGTAAGATCCATTTACACAGCTTTTGTTGTTCTTGCATTTCTGAGAAGCTTGTGCTGCTGTCAATGTTATATGTGCTTGCACTAGAGAAGCTTGCACTACCGTTTCCAATCATTCATGTAGGGTGGACGGAACTCTGTAGAATCTCGCTGAGTTTTTATGTAACTCTGTGGAATTCCCTGAAGGTTTAGCTTGACCTCTTTTGATTTGAAGATACCAGGGAGGCATTTGACTCTGTCTGGTAGGGAAGTGGCTGGACGTTGAAGACGAAAATGACTGCCTGGTGGCAATTGGATCCTGCCATGTTGAAAGAGCGGGACCTGGGTAATTTCACAGTATAGCAAACAGAAAGTGTTGCCAAAGGAGGTTGGGAGGACTGCAAGAAAATAGCTAGGACTGGATGGTAGATTTTCTCCACTTACTGGTTAGTTAATAGGATAAATCTGGCATTTCAACCACCACCTCCTCAGAACATTCCTATACCAGGGAAGATTCCATCCAAAGAATGCGGTCCTGCTATAAGATGAACCTTGACTTCACTCTGGCTGAAGGAAGATTATCCGCACAGGGATTCTTGGAACCTGCTTATTTGAACTGCTTGCTAAGGTGCAAGTGGTTGACCTCTTGTTTACCTACTTCAGGCACACAAAAAGCAGAGAGATTCTTAACTGCAAGGAGACCCAGCTGGCTAAAGAGGACTAGCCCCTGCAGGAGTCCTGTGTCAAGAGCCCTCGAGCTGCAATGCTTTGACTCCTGTGAAGAGTGGGAGAAGAGCAAAATATTTGCAATTTAGAAGGTATCTGCAGTGGCAGAGGCGGTGTCCTTATTGGAAAGTATTGTGTTGAGTTTTATTACAGACATTGCACAGAGAGAGGCATCCAAGATGCCTGCCAGGTTATTCTGGCACAAGTTACAGTTCAAGTGTTGCTCTTCCACAATCGAGTTGTTAATAGGCATGCGCTGATTGAGCGCCGAGCACTTCTACTGGGTTCTGACCGGAGTCCTGAGGCAAAATATGAGAGCGCTTATCCTGAAGTAAAAGTTGTCGGCGAAGGCACCATAGTTCACAGGAATCCTGAAGTAAAAGTTATTGGTGAAGGTATCCTAGTTCACAGAAATCCTGAAGTCAAGGTTGTCGGTGAAGGCACCGTAGTTCACAAGAATTAACGAACAATTCAAGTAATCCACAGATAATTTTTGACAATGTAAAGTCGATGAAGGTTTCAAGGCAATTCGCAGTGTCCTGAGAGTTCAGTTTGGATTCTATGTAAACATTTGATATGAACAATTCCAAAAGATAACAGAGAGCCTATTTATAACTTAATTTTGATGTTACAGGCTTCAAAGTAGTCAGCAGGGTTTTAGAGAGTTTTCGGCTGGGTTTCAAGGAACGAACATTACCAAAATATATTGAAGACATCGTAGAAGGTGTTGTTAACTGTTTAACGACGATAAATTCCAGAGATATTCAAAGGTCTTGCTGATAACGTATCGTAAGGAAAATATCAAACAAAAAGCATTGTTACCTACAAATGAATATTTAAAAGACAGTCAATAAGAATTCCAATTTCATGAGTCATATGACAATAGTTAATTTTATATATATATATATATATATATATATATATATATATATATATATATATATATATATATATAGCATCTCCTATTTACAAAAGGAAATTAAGGCAAGAATTAACTAATAATACATGCCTACAGAGACAATGGCCCTCATTATGACCCTGGCGGTGTTGCACCGCCAGGGCCAACGGGGGCGGGAGCACCGCCGACAGGCCGGCGGTGCTCCCTTGGGCATTCTGACCGCGGCGCTTTGGCCGCGGTCAGAAATGGAAAACCGGCAGTCTCCCGCCGGTTTTCCATTGCCCATTTGAATCCCCCATGGCGGCGCAGCTCGCTGCGCCGCCATGGGGGATTCTGACACCCCCTACCGCCATCCTGTTCCTGGCGGTTCGCCCGCCAGGAACAGGATGGCGGTAGGGGGTGTCGCGGGGCCCCTGGGGGCCCCTGCAGTGCCCATGCCAATGGCATGGGCACTGCAGGGGCCCCCGTAAGAGGGCCCCGCTAGTATTTCACTGTCTGCATAGCAGACAGTGAAATACGCGACGGGTGCAGTAGCACCCGTCGCACCTTCCCACTCCGCCGGCTCGATTACGAGCTGGCTTCATGGTGGGAAGGTCGTTTTCCCCTTGGGCTGGCGGGTGGCCTTTCGGCGGCCGCCCGTCAGCCCAGGGGAAAAGTCAAAATACCTGCTGCGGTCTTGCGACCGCGGTACGGTATTTTGACGGCGGGACTTTGGCGAGCGGCCTCCGCCGCCCGCCAAGGTCCGAATGAGGGCCAATGATATTCAACAAGAAAAAATCAAATTGACTAATATCTCAATCAAATAACAGATAGTCCTTCATGTAATCTATTTATTATTAACATTGATGCATGCCAGTTGCGAGAAAGAGAGAGGCAAATTCCTCAGAAAGTTTAGGTAAAGAGTGTAGAGTATAATAGAAGAAAAAAACTAATTAATTGTTGGTAATGTTATAGGTGTTAGAGAAAACAGTGTGTCCCTAGTAATTGTGATTGTAATCTTTCAGGTGTCCCTTCAAGATAAATATTGAATAGTCTAGAAACTGAACAAAAGATGAAGCGGACCTCTGAGGCAGTCTCTCTTATCTCATTCCCCTTTCCCCTTCCAGGGTTCCTCAAAACGAGGAACTATTTGTTGCGAGTAATCTGCATTGGGAATTGAGGATAAATCTTCTGCTCCTGAGGGAATCGAACCAAGGTGCCCTGAGAGATTGAAGTGCCTACAAAGTATTTACTGGCAAATAGATTACGTCCTGACCAGAATGGCCAAGGGAATTGATGTAAAGGCCTTAGTTACCATCTGAGAAGGGTTGCAGAAACAGTTTAACCAAACTATAGAAGAGACAGTACAGATTAAACAAAGAATAGATAAACCAGGAGCCATTCCCAAGTCTAGTGACCCAGCATTTTCAGAAATCCCAAGTACAACACAAGCTCCAGGTGTTTCTGCTCAAGTGATTCATGCCGTTTCTCCCATCATTCCCGTTGCGCTGCCTGAGCGCTTTGGTGGAGATCCAAATAAAGCTCACATTTTTCTAACCCAATGCTCATTACATTTTTTGTGTAGACCAATAATTTTTTCTAAAGACCAGTCCAAGGTGGCATTTATATTTCCTTATCTGACCAGTGATGCAGCTGCTTGGTCCATGCCAATTTTTTCCAGGAATGAACCAATTTTATATAATTTTCAAAACTTCAAGTAAGAGTTTCTGAGAATATTTGATCGGCGTACTGCAGCTCAAACCACGGATAATGAACTTTTAGAAATAAAGCAAGGAAACAAAGATTTGATCGCGTACCTGGCTCATTTTAATAAACTCATAGTAGAAACCAACTGGTCAGAATCAAAAAGAGCTGCTATATTTTATCGTGGTCTAAAAGATGAATTGAAGGATGCATTGGCGCAAATCCCAAATAGACCTACTGAAGTATTAGAATTAATTGATTTAGTATTGCAAATTAACCATCGACTAACTGAAAGAACAGCTGAGAAGAGAAGAGATTATCGTCCCCTCCTCCCACCAAGATTTGACGGAGTAAAAAGTGAACACACAAAGGAGGAGATGGTGCAGCGATGGAGGAACCAATGCAAATTGGTTCATTACGGGGACTTTTGACCAAGGAAGAAACGGAAAAGCAAAGAGCAAACCAATTGTGTCTATATTGTGGAGCATCCATGCATTTTGGGAAAGAATGTCCCAAAAAACCAAAGAGTGGGCAGTCGATAAAAGGCAAGCTTCATCAGTAGGAGGAGTTACCCTGATGAAAGCAGAAACCAAGACAACTCCCACAGAACAGCATGTGGCAAATACCTTGCAGGCGGTTGCCCCGCATTTGGTACAATCGGTTTCAGCAAAAATTCAAGATAAAGAAATTCAAGGAATCTCACTCATGACTGATTCGGGAGGTACAGGCAATTTTTGTGATATTAAATATGCCCGAAAGATGGGAATTTGATTTATCAAGAAAACTGCATTGAAAGTGGTGAGAGCAGTAGATGGCACCAATCTCACTTCAGGCCCAATCACCCATTAAACTGAACGCATTTGGTTACACGGGATTAGAGGACATCAGGAACAAATAATTTTTACCTTAATTGGTGCCCGACAATTTCAACTGATTTTGGGCTTGCCTTGGCTCACTGAGCATAACCCTCGGATTGATTGGAGAAAGAGAACGATTGAAATGAATTCTCCATATTGTAAAGAAAATTGTTTTCATGGTCGGCAGAAAAGAGGCTGAGAAATTACTGCCACATTGACCATATGATTGCAAAATTGAGTTGGAGCCAGGAGCAATTCTGCCATGTAGTCGAATATATGCACTGACTGAAGCAGAGAATCTTCATCTGAAAGAACATCTAGATCAATACTTAGCCAACGGCTTTATGCGTCCTTCCCGGTCTCCAGTCTCTTCCCCTTTATTCTTCATTCCAAAGAAGGATGGGGGTCTTCGGATCTGTATAGACTATCGAGCCATCAATCAGGTTACCATCAAGAACCATTATCCGCTAACTCTGGTGTCAGTCCTCAATGACCAAGTCAAAAATGCTAAAATATACACCAAATTAGATCTAAGAGGTGCATATCATTTGATACGAGTGGCATCTGGAGATGAATGGAAGACAGCCTTCTGATGTAGATATGGATTATTTGAATATCAAGTGATGCCCTATGGGCTGTATAATGCCCCCGTGGCTTTTCAACATTTTAGAAATTATATATTGTGAGAATATCTTGACAGAATTGCAGTGGTGTACATAGATGATATCTTAATTTTCTCTGACAATGTGCAGGAACATGTATCACAGGTCGGATCAATCCTCACAAGATTGCAAGAACACAATCTTTATGTAAAATTGGAAAAGTGTGCGTTTCATGTGGAACGAGTTGAATTTCTTGGATTTATTTTGTCACCTGAAGGGGTCAGTATGGCTTCAGCTAAGGGTAAGGCAGTGCGAGACTGGCCACCTCCTCGCAGCGTTAAGGAGATCCAAGGTTTTTGGGATTTGCCAACTTCTATTGATGCTTCATTTTCAATTTCCCATAAACAATCAGTCCCAACACTCGTCTCTTAAAAAAAGGAGTGAAGTCTGAGTGGTCCAGGGAGGCAGATGATGCTTTCAATTTTTTGAAAGATTCCTTCACCACAGCTCCAATCCTACTACACCCCAAACCAGATGAACCCTATTATGTGGAAACTGATGCTTCTGATGCCGCAATTGGGGGTATTCTTTCTCAGCATCATACAAATACAGGACAACTGCATCCAGTAGCTTACTTCTCTCAAAAATTGACCCCACTGGAAGTAAATTATTCCATTGCTGATAAGGAACTTTTGGCAGTCAAGGAAACCTTTCATAAATGGAGACATCACATATTGGGGGCTCGGCATAAGGTCACTGTCTACACTGAATCGGAATTTACAATATTTAAAATCTTCCTGCACGTTAACAGCCAGACAATTGCGTTGGTCCCTTTATTTTGCAGACTTTGATTTTGTCATTATTTTTCGGCCTGGAACAGCCAATAGCAAAGCAGATGCATTGTCTCCAATAGATGTTAATTTACCTAAGGAAATTCCAGAACAAATTTGATTATTCCCAAGGAGAAGCTTGTATCCACCATCCATTATGCAGACTTGACCCTAGAGCTTCAAGAAGCTTTGACACAAGAAAAGATGTTAAAGTGGTCCAATGAAGCACCAGAAAGAGTGAACAAGGGTGGATTACCTCATCATAAAGGCACATTATATATACCAACCTTAGATTTACAACAAAAGGTCCTTCAAGCTTGCCATGATGATAAATTGGATGGAAACAAAGGGTTTAAAAAAACTCAAGAATTGGTACAAATACATTTTTGGTGGCCACAAATGAAAGCTTAGAGAAGACAATGGCCCTCGTTATGACATTGGCGGTAAGTAACGCTTACCACCATGCTTACTGCTGCCAACATACCGCAGCGGATCACCGCTACCCATATTATGACACACACATAGCAATCCGTCACTATACAGCCACACACACAGGTCCGCCAGCCCAAAGGTCTGTGATAAACTGGCAGTAGCAAAACCCACACCGTTACGCCTACAGAACTACGCCCACAACATTATGACCCACGAATCACCACAGCGGACATTCAATGGAGGTAAACCATTGGCTGTACATACCGCCGCACTCAAAATACACACACACATACAAAACAACACCACATTGGACAATTCAAACTACACACACCTGACACCCATTCACATACCACACCCACACCACTACAAAACACACACCCACATTACCCACAACCCTTTACGACTTCAAACAAGTGCCACAAGAGAGATAGCAAAACCACAGACAAGACCACAGCCACACACCACCATCACCTATACACCATCCATGCACCTTACATCACACACCCCAACACATCACCCTACACACCCTAACCCACACCACTCACACTACACCCATGGCACCACGACGAATCCTCAGGTTCTCAGAGGAGGAGCTAAGGGCCATGGTGGAGGAAATCATCTGGGTAGAGCCACAGCTATTCGGATCACAGGTGCAGCAGACATCCATTACAAGGAAGATTGACCTATGGCGGAGAATCGTGGACAAGGTCAACACCGTCAACAACACCCCAGAACAAGGGATGACATCAGGAAAAGGTGGAACGACCTACGGGGGAAGATGCGTTCCGTGGCAGAAAGACACCAGCTCGCAGTACAGAGGATTGGCAGTGGACCCCCGCCTCCTCCCCCACAACTAACAACATGGGAGGAGCAAGTCTTGGCAATCATGGATCCTGAGGGCCTGGCCGGAGTAGGAGGAGGACTGGACTCTGGTAAGTCAAATCTCTATTACTATCACCCCCCCCCCACCTGCATGCCATCACAAACCCGCACCATTACCCACACTTCCATCACTTCACCACTTCCCACACACCCCACCATCACAACTCACCCATGCCAATACCAGGCCCTGCATGCAACACCAATGCATGGATACCCATCACAGACCTGCATGGACACCTATCACTAAAGCATGCACACTAGAGGGAAACAGCTAGCCCACCAAATAACAACTCACACAAGGCAAATCTACCAGGGCAAAAACAACCTTAGAGGGCAACACACCCATGCACAAGATGTCACACGCAGAAACAATAACACTGCATTTACATCCCCACAGGCCCCCCAGCCAACATCACCGGAGAAGAGGTGCCAGCAACATCCAGTCCCCCTCGAAGAAGAGGCCCACAGTGATGACAGCAGCTCTGGATGCCTGGATCTGGATGACCAACCTGGCCCATCAGGGATCTCCGGACAGTCGGTTGCCCAGGCACAGTCCCATACCACCACAGAGCCTCCCCCTCAGGAAACACCAACACTTCACCCACACAGCAGGCCCATACCTCTGTCCCCAAGACACGTCAATCATCAGTGTGTCCACCACTACAGGGACCCCAGGCCACCCCACAAACACAGGACTATCAGGGACCTGGGGTCAGTGGCAGTGGGCACACGGTTCAGGGGACAGAGGCACAGGACAACAGGGAAGCTGGGAGGACTGCTATGCTCCAGGGGGAGGACAAGCCCAGGGAACCAACTCTCCAGGAGGCACTCACCACGATCCTGGGAGCATACCACCATTCTTAGGAGACGATGGGCCAGATACTGGACAAAATGCAGGAGAACTAGCGGCTGCAGAAGGGACAGTACCTGGGGATCAGGGAGGATTGAAGGACATAAACACCACTCTGGTCACCATTGCAGGGGTGCTGGCAGACATGGCCAACACTATGAGGGAGGCAGTGGCACACCACCGGGCCCCTACCACTAGCCAAACCAATGAACAGCCCTCCACCTCCGCTGCCGCTAGTGGATAGGAGGCCCCACCACAGGACCAACAGGCCACCAGCACCCCTCCCCTGCAGAAGGAGAACCACCCCGCAAACGTTCCCTGCGATCCAGGCAGAAGCCAGAGACTATTGCCAAGACTCCCGCCAGGAAAGAAGACTCTCCTGAATGTCACCCTTGTGTCCCACCCTGTCGTCCTGCCCACCTTGAACTGCCATTGCTCCCCTTCCTACGCCTCCTTGGACAATGCACCTGTGATCCACATAGACTGGACTCTATCCTGGACTTTCCTCCACCATCAACCCAGCCCATTGCACATCCCCCTCTACGTATTAGCACTTAAATAAACACCCTTTGAAAAAAATACAAGTATGGAGTATGTCAAATGATTTAGATATGTATTCGTTTAACAAGGTATAAACACTGCAATACAACTGTACAGTAATGTATACATAGGAATGAGCTGTAGTTGGCTGCAGTCAACACACCAGGAGTGATAGTGGGTCACAAATATCTGCAAATAGAGATGCCAAAGGGTACATTGGGTGGCCATAGAAGTGTGAAAATCAGCCTGCCAGGGACAATGTCAAACACAAGACTGTCAGTTAAATGTGAAGTTACACTGTCTTACCTGGGTGTCATTGTAAGTATTGAAAAATTAATGCACTTCTGTTGTGCTCATCCTCTGCCTCCTCATCTTCACTGTCCACAGGGTCCACTGCTGCCACATGCCCATCTCCAGCCTCATCCTCCTGCAGAAAAGGCACCTGGCGACGTAAGGCAAGGTTGTGCAACATACAGCATGCCACGATGATCTGGCAGACCTTCTTGGGTGAGTAGCACAGGGAACCACCTGTGAGATGGAGGCAATGAAACCTAGCCTTCAGGCGGCCGAATGTCCTCTCTATAATTCTTCTTGATTGCCCATGTGCCTCATTGTAACGTTCCTCTGCCCTTGTCCTGGGATTCTTCACAGGGGTCAGTAGCCATGAGAGGTTGGGGTAACCAGAGTCACCTGCAAATATTGAGGGACACCTGTTAGACACACACTAACCCTTAGAGCCCATACCATATCCATACACCAACATCCACTGGCTGGGAACAAGGGCTCACCTATTAGCCACACCCGGTGTCTCTGGATTTGAGCCATCACTTATGGGATGCTGCTATTCCTCAGGATAAAGGCATCATGCACAGACCCAGGACACTTTGCATTGACATGGGAGATGTACTGGTCCGCCAGGCACACTGTCTGCACATTCATGGAGTAAAAGCTCTTTCGATTTCTGAACACCTGTTCATTTCTCCAGGGGAGGGGGGACAAATGCAATATGTGTACCATCAATTGCCCCAATAATGTTGCAGATATGTCCCCTTGCATAGAAATCAGCTTTTACTGTGGCCAAATCCTCCAACTGAGGAAAAACGATGTAGCTGTGCATGTGTTTAATCAGGGCAGACAACACTCTGGTCAGCACTCTTGAGAACATTGGCTGTGATATTCCTGCTGCCAAGCCCACTGTCACTTGGAAGGAGACAGTTGTCAGGAAATGGAGCACTGATAGCACTTGCACAAGAGGAGGGATCCCGGTGGGGTGACGGATAGCAGATATCAGGTCAGGCTCCAATTGGGCACACCGCTCTGTGATTGTAGCCCTGTCTAGCCTACAGGTGAGAATAATGTGCCTATCCTCCATTGTTGCCAAGTCCACCAGGGGTCTGTATATGGGGGATGTCTCCATCTCCTATTCATCCTCAGCGATTGCAATCTATGGGGCAAAATGGTGAGCTACTGGTCAGTATCTCATATTTCCAAACACTACACTTCATTGCGTGTTGTGATTGTAACAGTAAATTGTTGGATAAGTCCAAATGGTGTTTATGTGTACTGTGACGCAGTTAGGTGCCATGGCCTGCCCCCCCTGAAATGGCGTCCGCCTGTCCTGTATGACGTTGTGCGCCATTGTGGGAGGCGGTCGAGAACCGCCGTACAACTGCTCATTGGTTATCATTGGGCCCCCTGGGTTACAGTGGTCAATGGTGGTGTACGCTGGCGGTGACGGTATGCACCGCCGCGGACGTGACCGACATTTTCTATCTGTTCACTAACTTGCTTCCTGACCTTAAACAGGAAAGGAGATACACTGCATGTGCTGCTGTGACCTGTGTCTGGAATCGACCATGGCTCGTGTCACTGGGGAAAGGGCCCCTGCCTTCACCGCAGCGGAGTTGGAGTTGGAGAGACTGGTGGATGGGGTCCTACCCCAGTACCGAATGGTGTATGGGCCTCCAGATCAACAGGTGAGTACACTGTGAGCACGATGCATGGGGCATGAATGCATGGAGTGCTGTATGTGAAGGCTTCGTGTGGAGGGGGTTGGTGGAAGGGCCCTGGGCAGTGTGCTGCATGTATGTGTGGCCATGTCTGTGCGTAAGAGAATGTGAAGGGCTATGGTGGGCCATGAGTGTAACAGGCAGGACGGTGGGACTAATATCTTTCTCTGTGTCCATTTCCCTGCAAGTCAGCACCCATCAGAAAAAGGGTATATGGCATGCCATCGCCAAGGACGTGTGGACCCTGGGGGTCTACAGCAGGCAGGGCACCCACTGTCGGAAATGGTGGGAGGACCTGAGACGCTGGGCACGGAAGACGGCAGAGCCCCAGCTGCAGATGGCCTCCCAACGAGGAAGGGGTGCCCGTCGAACCCTGACCCCCCTCATGGACCGCATACTGGCGGTGGCCTATCCTGAGCCCTAATATACTACTTGCGCTTGGTGGGGTGGTATCCACATGGGGGATGTGGGCCTGTGGGTGCCCTTAGGCCAGGCAGGACATTGCAGGGTAGGTCCCATGTTGGGCTGGGTCTGATGTAAACTTCCTCCAACCAAGCTAGTAGGCATCCACTACTGGGCAGGGGTCTGTGGGTCTCAGGTATGCTGCAATTGACGTTAGGTGTCCATGTCCATGGACTGGTGACTATCATTGTGACTGGTAGTGCATTGCCTAGTACATAGACTGTTCCCTGTGTGTGTGTGTCATGTACGCCAAAGGTGGTGTTGTTGGCGCCATTGACCAAGTGTACCCTTTGTCTCTTCCCCCCCTTTTTGTTTTGTCACCCTGTCCTTATGTGCATTAGCATCATCTGGCAGAGGAGCAGAGGCACCAGCGACAGAGGGAGTTGCATCCCACAGGGCCCAGGAGGCCAAATCCACCGACGGTGAGGGCACCAGTGGGACGGAGGGCGATGGGAGCACCACGACGGAGACTGGAGTGGACAGTTCAGACAGTGATACCTCCTCCGATGGGAGTTCCCTGGTGGTGGCGGACACATCTGTGCCCACCCCAACTACAGGTACAGCTGTCACCCCGTACCAGCACCACCCTCCCAGCATCCCCTCAGCAAGTTTCCCATGCCCGCTCACCCAGGAGGTTGGGCATCTCCTTCGCCCAAGGCACCTCAGGCCCTGCCCCAGTTAGCCCTGCTGCCCTGAGTGAGGAGGCTATTGACCTCCTGCAATCCATCTCTGTTGGACAGTCAACCATTGTGTATGCCATCCAGGGGCTAGCAGCCCAAATGCAACAGACCAATGCATTCCTGGAGGGCATTCACACTTGCATGGTGGCCCAACAGAGATCAATCCAGGCTCTGGCCTCCTCTTTGATGCACCCATTGTCCCTGTTTCTAGCCTTCCCCCTCCAACTTCCTCTACCCAATCCCATTCCCCTCATCCCCACCCTATCCCAAGCACACAGGCAGACCAGCATGCACACAAGACAACACACAGGAGTGGTTCAGGCAAACACAAGCACCACACATCATCCCACAGGCACTCACACAAACACCATCCAGATGCAGACATACCAAAATCCACTGCCTCCACTGTGTCCCCCTCCTCCTCGTCATCCACCTCCCTCCCAGTTGCATCTACACTCACTCACTCCCACCATCACCATCACGCCTATCACTACACACCCCTCACTGGCAGTCACCACCCCCACATCCATGCCCACGTCCCCTGTCTCCTCTCCCACTGTGTCTTTGCCCCCTCCTCCCAAAGTACACAAACGCAAGCACTCAGACACCCAACAGCCATCCACCTCACAACAGCATCCAGCCCAGGCACCTGGATCCAAAATCAGCAGACAGACACCTCCCACAACCACTTCCTCTTCCTCCGCTCCCAAACCTTCACCCTCTTCCCGCCCAAATGTCCCTAAGAAGCTTTTCCTTTCATTTACCTCTTCCCTACCACTCCCCCCGTCCTTCATGTCGGGCCAAGGTGGTCAGAATCCAGACGAGCACCTCAGCCACCCAGTCCACGGCCACAGTAGTTTCGACAGCTACTCCAGGTGGGAGAGGATACCGGGCACCAGGCAGCCACACTGAAAGGGTGCCTGCACCAGGTGCTGCAAGGAAGGCTAAGGAGGCACCACCACTTGCGTCAAGGAAGGGCAAGGAGGCACCCCCAGCTGCTACAGGGAAGGGCAAGGAGGCACCCCTGGCTGGTACAGGGAAGGGCAAGGAGCATTCCCCGGCTCCTGACAGGAAGGGCAAGGGGCCAGCACCAGCAGACTCATTCGGAGCCCCTACCACCAACCTTGGTGGTTCAGCCATCCAAAGCTGCTGGGGAAGGGCTGGAGCCTCCCCCTACCACTGGCAGCACCGCCACCAGCACCACTGCTAGCAGCAGCCCCAGTGGGCAGCTGTATTAGGCTGCAGGGGAAGGGCTGGAGCCTCCCCCACCACTGCCAGTACCGCCACCAGCACCACTGCCAGCACTGCCACCAGCACCACTGCCAGCAGCAGCCCCAGTGGCAGCTGTCCGAGGCTGCAGGGGAAGGGCTGGAGCCTCCCCCCACCACTGCCAGCACTGCCACCTGCACCACTGGCAGCACCGCCACCAGCACCACTGCCAGCAGCAGCAGCCCCAGTGGGCAGCCGTCCGAGGCTGCAGGGTAAGGGCTGAAGCCTCCCCCCACCACTGCCCGCACCACCACCAGCACCACCATCAGCACCACCACCAGCATCACTGCCAGCAGCAGCAGCCCCAGTGGGCTTCCTTCCGAGGCTGCAGAGGAAGGGCTGGAGCCTCCCCCCACCACTGGCAGCATCCCCACCAGCACCACTGTCAGCAGCAGCAGCCCCAGTGGGCAGCTGTCCGAGGCTGCAGGGGAAGGGCTGGAGCCTCGCTCAACTACTGCCAGAACCGCCACCAGCACCACTGCCAGCAGCAGCAGCCCCGGTGGGCAGCCATCCGAGGCTGCAGGGGAAGGGATGGAGCCTCCTCCCACCAATGCCAGCACTGCCACCAGCACCACTGCCACCACTGGGCAGCAGTCACCGCCACCGGACAGTGTGTAGTCCTGCATCCATGGGCTGTTGCGCGGCCTGGCCCCTGCAAATCCTGTGGGTCTGACACCCAGGTGAGAGACTGTGACCTTGCACTCCCCAAGATCTGCATCATAGGGCACAATGCCCCCTCCAGAACCAGTAGAGAAGCCATCCACTTACCCCATCCTCCACAGGATGAAGCTCACTGGGCACAATGCCCCCTCCAGAACCAGTGGAAGAAGCCATCCACTCACCCCATCCTCCACAGGATGAAGCTCACTGGGCACAATGCCCCCTCCAGAACCAGTGCAAGAAGCCATCCATCACCCCATCCTCCCCAGGATGAAGCTCACTGGGCACAATGCCCACTCCAGAAGCAGTGGAGAAGCCATCCACTCACCCCATCCTCCACAGGATGAAGCTTAATGGGCACAATGCCCCCTCCAGAACCAGTGGAAGAAGCCATCCCCTAGAGAGACTGTGGCCTTGCACTCCCCAGGACCACGCAGTGGGCAAACCACCCACTTGAGAGACTGTGGCCTTGCACTTCCCAGGACAGCGCACAGGACATGTTGGTCCCTCCAGGACCAGTGGTGTTGTACCATCTTCCGGCTGAGGTGCACCCCCATCCCCCTGAGGTACCTGTGTATTTTCGACCTGTTGCCCCTGCAGTGTTCTCTCCATGTTTTTGCAGGAGTGAGGTGGGGCCTTGGCCTATGTGTTGTGGCCTTGTGGCCCACGGACACTGAGGACTGGGCAGTGTCCCTACAATTGTAAATATGTATATATGTTTGGATTTTGATGCACTTATTCATAGTATTTTATCATATTACACTCACTTTCTTCAAATCATTTTGTTCTTGCATTATTCCTGAGGGGTAGGATGTAGATATGTTATGATGCTGTTTCTGGTTGTATGTATGGTGTTGGGGGTGGGGGTGTGTGTGTTGCGTGTGTGTGTCACTCTTTTTTTCCTCCCCACTCCCTTGTGTTCTAGGCGGAAATACTCACCGTGGTCGTCTTCGCAGCATTGGTGTTCATAAAGAAGGTAGATGAGCATGGGAAAAATTTGCAACTCGGGCACCATGGCGTCGTGGTTGTTCCCTGAGTCTCTACAGGTGAGTCCTTTGACTTCTGAGTTCTGTTTCTGCCAGGCTTTTGATGTCGTTGGTACCGCCCCGGAAAAGGTGGTGGATGGGCCAGTCATAATAGAGTGGGCGGTACATTGTCTTCTGTCTGGCTGTTGGTGGTTACCGCTGTGGTGCTTGTTGATTCCGCCCTGGCGGTCGGTGTGTTAAAGTGCCTGTCTGTCTGAGCAGTTTCCGCGTGGTCATGATTCCATTTTTGTTACCGCCGGCCTGTTGGTGGTATTACCGCCACTTTATCACTGACCGTGAGGGTTGTAATGAAGGCCAATATGTGTCAACTTCTGATAAATGTCACATGGGAAAATCCAACAGATCAGCTCCACAAGGGCTTCCAAAACAGTTACCCACAGCCCCTCACCCATGGCATACTGTTACTATGGATGTTATAGTAGTTCTTCCCAGTAGTCAGGGTATTCTGGATTTTGTGGATACTTTCACTAAGTTGGCACATTTCATCCCTTTAAAGAATCTCCTGCGAGCCTCGCAAGTTGCTCAGCAACTTACACAACATATAGTACAAGCTCATGGGATTCCAAAAATTATTGTATCTGATCAGGGATCCCAATTCATTTCCCACTTTTGGAGAGCTTTCACTAAGCGGTTAGGAATTGAGTCACATTTTACTACCAGCTATCACCCAGAAACAGATGGGCAAACAGAGAGAGTAAATTAAGAATTAGAACAATACTTGAGAACCTATCTGTTTGATCAGAAGGAAGAATGGTCAAGTTTGTTTGGGCTGCTGAATTTGTCTATAATAATGCTGTGCATTCCAACACTGGCTTCACCCCCTTTTATTTAACTTAAGGCTGGCATCCTAATGTAATTTTGGGAAAAGTAGACAGCACAGTTCCAGCAGTTGAAGATTTAGTAAACAAATTACAAACTACCCTAGTGAGTGCAAGAAATACATAACCCAAGCAAAGATTTCATATAAGGTTCAGGGAGATAAAAGAAGAAGAGAGAGTCCCATTTTCACAAGAGGTGACAAAGTTTGGTTATCCACAAAACATTTACATCTTAAAGGGAATCGTAAGTTTCAGCCAAGAATCATTGGTCCATTCAAACTGGATAAAATGATTAATCCAGTGGCAGTCAAACTGCAGTTAGTGTCACGTTAAAAAATATATCCAGTCTTCATGTTTCATTGTTAAAGAACAGTCCTCCAGGTTTACGATCTAACACTCTTCCAATTCCAATTCAGATTAACTCTGCAGAGGAATATGAAGTACATCAGATTTTGGATTCCAAAATAAGAAAGGGCAAGTTGTACTATTTGATTAACTGGAAAGGATGTGGTCCGGAGGAAAGATCTTGGGAACCTCAGAATAATGTGCACCCTTCAAGACTGATAAATAACTTTCACAAAACTAATCCAGACAAACCTGCACTGGAGAACCGTTCTTTTGAGGGGGAGTACCATCAAGAACTCTCAAGTTGCAAAGCTTTGACTCCAGTGAAGAGTGGGATAAGAGCAAAATATTTGTAATTTCGAAGGTATCCGCAGTGGCAGAGGCGGCGTCCTTACTGGAAAGTATTGTGTTGAGTTGTAGTACAGTCATTGCACAGAAAGAGGCATCCAAGATGGCTGCAAGGTTGTGATGGCACAAGTTACAGTTCTAGTGTTGCACAATCGAGTTGTTAATAGGCGCACGCTGCTTGAGCGCCGCGCACCTCAACTGAGTTCTGACTGGAGTTCGAAGGCAAAATATGAGTGCGCTTGTCCTGAAGTAAAAGTTGTCGGAAAAGGCACCATAGTTTGCAGGAATTCTGAAGTAAAAGTTGTCTGCGAAGGTATCGTATTTCACAGAAATCCAGAAATCCTGAAGTAAAGGTTGTTCGAAAAGGCACCATAGTTCACAAGAATTAACAAACAATTCAAGTAAGAGACAGACAATTTTTGACAATGTAAAGTCAATGAAGGTTTCAAGGCAATTTGCAGCGTCCTGAGAGTTCCATTTGGATTCTATGTAAACATTTGAATTCCAAAAGACGACAGAGAGCCTATTTATAACTGTATTTAGACGCTACAGTTTTTCGAAGTAGTCAGAAGGGTTTTAGAGAGTTGTCGTCTGGGTTTCAAGGAGCGAACATTACAAAAACATATGAAGACATCGTAGAAGGTGTTGTTAACTGTTTAATGATGATAAAGTCCAGGGATATTCAAAGGTCCTGGTGATAACGTATCGTAAGGAAAATCTCAAACAAAAAGCATTGTTACCTGCAAATTAAAATATTTAAAAGACAGTCAATCAGGATTCCAATTTCATAAGTCAAATGACAATAGTTAATTCTATACATATATTTATATATATATATATATATATATATATATATATATATATATATATTTCTCCAAATGGCCCCTTCTAGGTGTGCTCCATTAAGTCGGTGCTTGTGTCAGGGACAGGCCAGCCCTGTAAACAATTCTCCACCAAATGACGAGAAGTCACACACGGCACTCACAGGAATCCTTTAGTTTCTTCTTTATTCTTGAAACAAAGATCGAGTTAACCAAACACCACCAGTGCATTTCAACCAACAAGGTCTTGATCACAACTTTGGTTCCTGTGAGTGCCGTGTGCGAATTCTCGTCATTTGGTGGAGATAAGATATATATATATATATATAGCAACTACTATTTACAAAAGGAAATTAAGGCAAGAATGAACTAATAATACATGCCTACAGAGACAATGATATTCAACAAGAAAAAATCAAATTGACTATTATCTCAATTGAATAACATATATTCCTTCATGTATTCTATTTATTATAAACACTGATACATGCCAGTTGAGAGAAAGAGAGGGGCAAATTCTTCAGAAAGTTCAGGTAAAGAGTGTGGAATATAACAGAAGAAAAAAACTAATTAGTTGTTGGTGATGTAATAGGTGTTAGAGAAAACAGTGTGTCCCTAGTAATTGTGGTTGTAATCTTTCAGGTGTCACTTCAAGATAAATATAGAAGAGTCTAACAGACTGAACAATAGAAGAAGTGGACCTCTGAGGCAGTCTCTCTTATCCCACTCCCCTTTCCCCTTCCAGGGTGCTCAAAACAAGGAACTATTTGTTGCGAGTAGCCTGCGTTGGGAATTGAGGATAAATCTTCTGCTCCTGAGGGAATCGAACCAAGGTACCCCAACATCCTTGCTGGAGAGAGACCTGGTACCTAGGAGCCTACCCTGAAGATCTACGGCTGTAGGCTTTCGCAACAGTTGGAGAGACAAAGGCGGTTATTACAACCCTGGTGGTCTTCAGACCCCCAAGACCGCAGTGGCGGTCCGAGCGCCACCAATGTGGCGGTCCGACAGCCACATTATGACTGCGGTTGCGCCACAGTGAGAACACCAGCACCGCCAGATCACTACTTGCAAGCAGCGTTGCCTTGGAGATTACGAGTCCCCTCTTTGTCAGCTTTTACATGGCAGTAGCACCGCCATGTAAAGGCTGGTGGAGACGGGGTGCAGGGGGCCCCATGGAGATCCCTGCACTGCCCCTGCACTTACCATGGGCAGTGCAGGGGCCCTCATGGTCAGCCCCGGCGCACTTTTCACTGTTTGCTTTGCAGACAATGAAAAGCACGATGGGTGCTAGTGCACCGTACACACCGCAACATTGTTGTCGGCTTCAACGTTGTGAGCTGTTGTCCGCTGGGCCAGTGGGTGGAAACTCTGTTTCCACCCGCTGACCCAGTGGGAAACTTTAAATAGGGGCAGCAGGAAGGGGGACGCACTGGCGGTAACCCATCCGCGGGAGTTTAGGGGGTAGCCTTTTCCGCCCGCCAAACTCATAGTGAGGGGCAAAGTCTGAAGGTAAATCCTTTGTTTGTGACAACCCACTTGTTGTATCTAACATCTTCTCCATCGCAGTCGGCCTGAAATTGTGTGTAAATCCTGGTCCACTCTGAACTGTTGTTGTTCCATAGTATTTGACTTTTTTAGGTACATTTTGCAATAAAAGTTTATTAACTCATTTCTGCAGTTCCCCTTAACTTATTTTGATGATCTTGGCAACTTTTTGCTCATTCAATTTTGCTCTTTTTTTCTAAATTGGGAATTTTATTGTATTGAGTTCTTTACTTTGAAATTATTGATACTGCTTGAACACAGCAAGCACAAATGTGTGGGTCGTTTACTTCTTGTGCCACAGCTACTAAAGTTTTGGTACAGATTCTTTCATAACTGTCAACACCAGGACAGTGCGAGCTCTACGGGCATCTAGAATGCAAAAACCCAACACTCGCAAGATAATGTAATTTATGCATTGTGATGATATGTTATTGTTTAACCTTTTGCATTGCAGAATTCCATCCAAAAGATTAATTTTTAAGGTGCTTATAAATACTGTACATTTGCAATGTATTGCTGCAGACATTCAGAGTGTGTTAGGGTGTGGTCCCTTTCCAGGGCCTTCTAGAGACTTTCCCTGCAACATGCCTGGGCGTGGTTCTAGGCTGGGCCAAGACTCTATAAAAGAGAGTCAGCCCAACTTCCAGTGCTCACTATTCAGAGGTCCCGGTGCAGAGCAGCAGCTTCTTCCTGAGCTCCTGTCCCGGCGGCCTATTTGGATTTTCCAGTCTTCTGCACTCATCTCTCATTGGTGATCACTGTTTCCAGGCGGTAAGACGGTGTTTGGACATTTCCCAACACCATAATTGAGAATTTTCATATTCTTGATTTTAATTCTTAAATGAATAACAGATTACTTGTGCGCTGTCATTTTTTGACATTTGTATGGTGGTTTGCAAATAGGGAGGACGCGCAATTTATTCCATAAAGATTTGACTTTGTTATTACATTGTTGTTCATTGCGCGCTGATATTTCTTGACATTTACATGATGTTTTACGAGCTGGCAAAACGTGCAACTCGTTTCATGAGCATTTAACTTTGTTGTTCATTGCGCGCTACCTTTTCTTGACATTTACATGGTGGCATTCGAATCGGCGAAACGCGTGATTCACTTCTCGTGTGTAATTCATGCTGTTCATTGTGCGCTACCATTTTCTGGCATTTACATGGTGGCATTCGAATCGGCAACACGCGCGATTCTTTCCTTGAGTGTTTTTTCATGTTATTCATTGTGCGCTACCATTTCTTGGCATTTGCATGATGGCATTTGAATCGACAAGACGCGCGATTCTTTCCCTGAGTGCTTTTCATGTTGTTCATTGTGCGGTACCATTTCTTGGCATTTGTATGGTGGCATTTGAATCGGCAAGACTCGCAATTCTTTCCTCGTGTATAAATAATGTAAATTACTGTGCGCTACTATTCTAAGACATTTTCTTGGTAGCATTTCAAGTTGACACGTTGCGTGATTTATTCCTTGAATCTACGTTGTGTGATTTCATGGTGCACAATCCTTTATGGGGTTTAATACTCATATAAAAATCTGCAATGTATTCTTAAAAGGAGATTCATATGGTTGTTCAGAAATTGCTCAGAGTGTTTCCTGATTCTCATGCTAAAGAAAGTACTCGAATCTGAAAGTCCTTTTAACTTTTCCTGTTTCCTCCTCAGGTATTCAGTCATCTAAAGCCTAGTCAGTTTTAGGACTATTCTAGGGTTGTTCATGTTTTTCGGAAAAGACGAAGCTTAGAGTTGTAGCATGGTACTGATTTCATGAGATGTAATTTTGATGTTGTGTTTTAACCTTTTGCTTCCTACAGGTCTCCTTCCCAGCTGTTCCCGTCCTAATCCCCTTTTCCCCATTTGGACTCTCTTAGACTCTGTGATAAATCTAATCAGAGTATTGGAGCTGTCTTGTGGTGGAAGTGTTGGGAACGTGCACAGACCCCGAGGATCTGGTGACTCTGACAATAACTGTATTTTAACCTCACCAGAGTGGGTTCATTTAATTGGTCGGAGCTCAGATTAATAACTCAATTTCTGACACACAGCAATGAAAGGGGCTGCTTGTTGAGAGAAGAAATTAGGGGCCTGATTTATTTTTTGGCAGTCGCCCCATCCTCGACCCATCCTCCACAGGGCAATGGAGTAAATTACTCTGTCACCTAGATACAGTGGCAACTGCTAAATTTAGAAATGTCTGCTAGCCCAGTGAAACATTTCATGCATTGGCAGGAATTGCTGACCCTGTCAATGCTTTGTAATTTTACCATGTGGCTCTGTCAAAATGACAGAGCCATTCAGCAAACTTAACAAGCTTTTTTTATTTTCAAAAAGAAAATCCCAAAGTGGGATTTTCTTTTTAAAAATAAAAAAAACAATTCTTCTCTCTTGCCATGGAAGGTTGCTCTCATTGCAAAAGTGCATTAAGGTTCATTTGCAAGGTATTGCTGCAGGCTTACAGAGTGTATCAGGGTTTTGTCCCTTTCTAGGACCTTCTAGAAGCTTTCCCTGCAGCATGACTGGGTGTGGTTTGAGGGCTGGGCCAGACTCTATATAAGGGAGCCAGCCCAGCTCCACATGCTCACTATTCAGAGGTCCCGGTGCAGAGCAGCAGCAATTTCCTGGGCTCCTGTTCCAGAGGCCTACCTTGACATTCCAGGCCTGCCCCGCATTATCTTGGTGATCCTTGAGCAGGGTGGTAAGATGGAGGTCGGGCTGGGCCCCCGATCCCGTTCTAAAAGACTCTTGAGTTTTGGGCCTACTCGTGAAACTTTCAGAGTGCGCAAATCATTGCTCTGATGTAAATCTTGGTGTACAGATCGGCAAAGGCTTGCGCGATCATTTCATGGCATTTACATATTCTTGTTAGAATCGGCAGTGCGCGCGATTCATTTCTCACATGTAAAACTTGGTGTTCAGATCGGCAAAGGCTTGCACGATCATTTCATGGCATTTACATATTCTTGTGAGAATCGGCAGTGTGCGCAATTCATTTACCGCATGTAAAACTTGGTGTTCAGATCGGCAAAGGCTTGCGCCATCATTTCATGGCATTTACATATTCTTGTTAGAATCGGCAGTGTGCGCGATTCATTTTCCGTATGTAATACTTGGTGTTCAGATCGGCAACAATGTGTGCGATCATTTCATGGCAAGTAAAAACTTTGATGTGTAATGTTTGTTGAAGTGCACACATTTATTCTGAGCCTATGGATTTCCTGTGAAGGTGATAAATTCAAAATTTGACGTTCTTTGTGCATATTAAGTCCTTAGTTCAATTCCAGCTGTTTTCTAGGGAATGTTTCAGATTGTCTTGTCCTCATGTTAAGAAAGCAGTGTTTGTTCTGAAACATTATTCTAGAAGGTTCTAACATTTCTAGACTGTATGTGATAGTTCATGAAAAGCTCATATGAAACATTGTATTAACCCATTCTTGATTTTTTCTAGGTACCTAGATCTCTTGAGGCCTAGTTAGATCTAGTTCTAGGCCATTCATGTTTCTTCAGTCTAAGTGTTATTTCATGTTCCGAGCATCATTGAACCCTAGATTCAACAGAGTGTTATTTCATGTTCCGAGTATCATTGAACCCTAGATTCAACAGAGTGTTATTTCATGTTCTGAGTATCATTGAACCTTAGATTCAACAGAGTGTTATTTCATGTTGCGAGCATCATTGAACCCTAGATTCAACAGAGTGTTATTTCATGTTCCGAGTATTATTGAACCCTAGATTCAACAGAGTGTTATTTCATGTTCCGAGCATCATTGAACCCTAGATTCAACAGAGTGTTATTTCATGTTCCGAGTATTATTGAACCCTAGATTCAACAGAGTGTTATTTCATGTTCTGAGCATCATTGAACCCTAGATTCAACAGAGTGTTATTTCATGTTCCGAGTATCATTGAACCCTAGATTCAACAGAGTGTTATTTCATGTTCAGAGCATCATTGAACCCTAGATTCAACAGAGTGTTATTTCATGTTCCGAGTATCATTGAACCCTAGATTCAACAGAGTGTTATTTCATGTTCCGAGTATCATTGAACCCTAGATTCAACAGAGTGTTATTTCATGTTCTGAGCATCATTGAACCCTAGATTCAACAGAGTGTTATTTCATTTACCGAGTATCATTGAACCCTAGATTCAACAGAGTGTTATTTCATGTTCCGAGCATCTTTGAACCCTAGATTCAACAGAGTGTTATTTCCAGTTCCGAGTATCATTGAACCCTAGATTCAACAGAGTGTTATTTCATGTTCCGAGTATCATTGAACCTTAGATTTAACAGAGAGTTTTTATGAAACTCAATGTGATTATATCTTGATATTGTGTTGTTTAACCTTTTGCTTCCTACAGGTCTCCTTCCCAGCTGTTCCCTACCTAACCCCCTTTTCCCCCACTTGGACTCACTCAGGCTCTGTGACATTTCTATCGGAGCTTTGGAGCTGTCTAGTGGTGGACATGGTGGCCACCCCAGCAAAACACAGCCTACTGTATCATGTTCCATGATACGGCCTGGCGGTGTTTTGCTGGCTGATGCTGCTGCTGGCAGCAGCTCCGCGTCCCGTCTCCTGCCGGAGGTAAGTCAGGTTCTACGACAGGAGAGGGGGTTAGGGGGTGTTGTGTGCGTGAGTGGGGGTGTGTGTGAGTATGTGTGAATGCGTGCATACGTGTGTAATGCGTGTGTGCATGAGTGGGTGTGAGTGTACGTGCATGTTGTGTCGTGAGATTGGGTGTGTGCCTAGATGTATGTTTGTGAGTGTTGCTGTGAGTGTGTATGAATGTATGAATGCGTGGGTGAATGTGGGTATACGTGTGTGTATGGGTGTGTATGTATGTGCGTGTATGTGTGTAAATGTGCGGGGTTGAAAGAGGGAGGGGGAGGAAGAGGAAGAGTGGGTGAGGACTCTGGGGAGGGGGGCGGGGGGAGACCCCTATCAGTGCCAGGGAATTAAGGGCCAGATGTAGCAAGCCTTTTGCGCCTCGCAAACTGCGAAAAACGCAGTTTGCGAGGCGCAAAAGGCCTTACGCGATGCAGAGTCACATTTTGCGAGTCGGTACCGACTCGCAAAATGTGATTCCGACTCGCAAATAGGAAGGGGTGTTCCCTTCCTATTTGCGACCGCATCGCGATGTTGAATTGCTTTGTGACCGCGAAAGCGGTCGCAAACCAACTCGCAGTTCCCATCCACTTGAAGTGGATGGTAACTCATTCGCAAAAGGGAAGGGGTCCCCATGGCACCCCTTCCCCTTTGTGAATGCCACAAAAAAGTATTTTTCAGAGCAGGCAGTGGTCCTATGGACCACTGCCTACTCTGAAAAAAACGAAACTAAATGGTTTCGGTATTTTTTCTTTTTGCAGTTCGTTTTCCTTTAAGGAAAACGGGCTGCAAAAAGAAAAAAGAAAAACTGCTTTATTTAAATGCAGTCACAGACATGGTGGTCTGCTGTCTCCAGCAGGCCACCATCCCTGTGAGTGCCTAGACTTGCTATGGGGTCGCAAACTGCGACCCACCTCATTAATATTCATGAGGTGGGTCTTTGCGACCCCATAGCGAGTCGCAGAAGGTGTCTGAGACACCTTTCTGCATTTCATTTTGCGAGTTGCAAATTGCGAGTCGCTAGTACTCGCAATTTGCAACTCGCAAAATGAAACCTACCTACATCTGGTCCTAAGTCTCTAGCACTGATAGTGCCTACCGCCATGGGTTCAGTGGCAGTACGAAACCACTGAAACCATGGCGGTGAGCGGGGTCATAATGCCATTGGCGGCCTAGTGACGGCCGCCGGGCTAGAGACTGAAGTCTCCAGCCCAGCGGTCGTTACCGCCGTGGCAGTAGGTGTGGTATATTGGCAGTTTGGCTTTGGCCAAACCGCCAACGTCATAATAGTGGAGGCCTGTTGCCAGTAATACCTCCACAATACCACTGACCTCCGGGGTCGTAATGACCCCCCTAAGTTTGCTCAATCTTTGCAAGTTCTGGTAATAAAGCAGAAGATTCATGAAATGGTTAAACAGTGGACGGAACTATTCTATTCCCAAGTCAAGTGAGGTTTCATATTCACAGGACTTCTTTTGTTTGTTTTAGAAGCCATCATAAGGAAAATGCTTTGATTTGTTCAAGTTCAAGATAATTCTGGGAATGAATTGGTTGGCCTTACATAGTCCTTCTACTGATTGGGCTGCTAGGACACTGCAATTGAATTCTGATATTTAACAGGCTATTTGTATGATTCTGTGTAAATCCTGAAAGAATCGCCATCTACAATGCTTGTAAAGTTGGGTATTATGCCAGCTACCAGTTGTGTAAATGTTCTGCTTGGTGTGAAGTGTTAATGTATTTGATAAGAAATAGGCAAATTAGTTCTACACAGGAGCTGTAATTATAAGATTGATTTGGAACCCATTGCTCAATTGTATACGCTCACTGAAGAAGAAACAGAATATCTTAAACAATATTTGTTTAAAATGTGGCTAATGGTTTTATTTTGCTCTGACAGTTTCCTGATTCATCTCTGTTATTTTCTTTTCCTCAGAATGGGGTGAATTGAGAGTATGCACAGACTACAGAGACTTTGTTAGACCTGACAGCCTTAAAGGTGGTCTTCCCCAAAACATTTTGCCTACTCATCTACTGTTGCTGAAATTCATTTTTGTTGGCTTTAAGACTCTATGCACTTTATCACTGCTAACCATTGCTAACATGCTTGTGTTCACTCCTTAAAATATGGTAAAATTGGCCTACACCTGATTGACACATTTAATTTACTTATAAGTCCATAATTATATGGTACAACATGTAACTAGGGCCTATAAATTAAATGCTATTAGGGGGTGTACAGCACTTATTGTGCCACCCACTGAAGGAATCCACTAAAACATGTCACAGGCCTGCCATTGCAGCCTGTGTGCAGTTTTTAAACTGCCAATTTGACTTGGCAAAATAAACCTTTTGCCAGGCTTAAACCTCCATACATATATATGTCACTCCTACGGTGGGCAATAAGCAGCCGACAGGTAGATTGTATTTAAAAAGCTGGACATGTACTTTTACGTTTTACATGTCCTGGTGGTGAAAAACTCCCAAATTCATTTTTCACTACTGTGAGGCCTACCTCTCTGATAGGATAACACTGGGGTACCTTACTACATTTAATAAGTGATAACTTATGTTGAGGAATAAGTAGAACTGTCATGTTTGGTCTCAAAAGAATTGCAATTTAAAATCCTCCCTAATGGTAAAGTTGGATTTTACATCACAGTTCTGAATATGACACTTTTAGAAAGTTTGGTACAAGCAACTAAATGGTCCAAACGGGAACTATCAAAGGTATTTACAACAGGAAGCAAATTCTCACAGAAAAAACAAAATCTACTATGTTGAGACCCTATGAGGTATCAGAAAAGTGGAAAGGACGAACACTGACAATAACAATGCCAGAGCCATGAAATATGCAAAATATCACATACATAATAACGTTTTGCAATATATACACAAAATTCAGAATACCATGGTTGCTCCATTATGTGAAGAAGTGCTTGTGCAAAAGTGACAGGTTATGGATACTTGCAAACAAGATGATGGAATATGAATCTCAGTGCACGCAGGCAACTGCATACAGCCTGGCTGTCGTAACAATGGATGGTCTATCCAATACTCTTATGGTGGAGGATCAAGCTTTGATTCCCTATTTAAGGAGACTGATGTAGTCCAGGCATAGGTAAGGAGATTGTCAACAACAAATTGAACTCTGCAACTGGACCCTGCCTGAAGTTAGTCCTACCCTCCAAGTGGTGTACTCTTAGAAGTGGTGCTAAAGGTGCTCAAACAGCCAACAACTAAGACTTGATACTTAGAACATTTTCCAATCTAAAGTGGCCTGAGAACTGACGGAAGACCGGGACCTGCCTGCTAGCTCATCCACTTAAGGTGCATCGCCGGTTGACCTAATTTCGTGGTAGCTCTCGCTATGTTCTTCTCCACAGCAGCAAATCCTGTCCAGCTGACTTCTTTGTTAGGGCATCCGGCCTCATGGAGTCGTCATTGGCTATAGCCTGCAACTTTGTCCCACTGGAGATTTGCAAATCTTCACTGCAACTTCATCAAATGGCTCCCCGATAATGACGCTTCCTCCTTCTCAGATCTGCTGACTGCTTTATCCCACTGATCTTTAAATTTTCAGACATTTCACTGCAAGATTTCTTCTATGTCCAAAGGCAAGCCGAGACCTGGCCCAATCCACTCTGTGTATCCAAACTCTGCTTCATCGTGGTCAGCCATAACTTTTGACCAGGTTTTGTGCGACTAGGTGTCTGTGGTTGGTACTTTGATCCTTTAGGCACTATTTTTCACTAAAAACTTTAAAAATCCATAACACCAGTTTCATTGATTGGATTTAAATCATTTTGATGCAATTTTATTTATTAAATGTTCTCTATTTTTCTAGATTGGTGTGAGATTTTCCGAGTGCTGTGTTTTCACTTTATTACTGTTTGAGTGCTGCATAAATACTTTACACATTGCCTCTAAGTTAAGCCTGACTGCTTTAGTGCCAAGCTACCAGAGTGTTGTGCACAGGTTTATTTAGTAACTTTTGTGGTCCACCCTAACAGGGGTTTTGTTTATTACTTGAGCAGGGATCTCACCCCCCTCAGATAATAACACAATTTGTTACTGGCCAGATAAGCAAACTGAATGTAAATTCTAAGATCTCCATTCAAAATTACCAAGTTTAGTAAGAAGGCACAATATACCAGTAAATGCCCTTTTTTATCAGACTTAGGGCCTCATTCTGAGGCCGGCGGGCGGCGGTTGCCGCCCGCCTGGCGGGAACCGCCATATGGCCGCTCCGCGGTCGAAAGACCGCGGAGACCATTCTGGCTTTCCCGCTGGGCTGGCGGGCGACCGCCAGAAGGCCGCCCGCCAGCCCAGCGGGAAACCCCTTCCCACGAGGAAGCCGGCTCCGAATGGAGCCGGCGGAGTGGGAAGGTGCGACGGGTGCAGTTGCACCCGTCGCGAATTTCAGTGTCTGCTAAGCAGACACTGAAATTCTTTGTGGGGCCCCCAGGGGCCCCACGACACCCCATACCGCCATCCTGTTCTTGGCGGGCGAACCGCCAGGAACAGGATGGCGGTATGGGGTGTCGGAATCCCCATGGCGGCGCAGCAAGCTGCGCCGCCATGGAGGATTCATGAGGGCAGCGGAAAACCGGCGGGAGACTGCCGGTTTTCCCTTTCTGACCGCGGCCAAACCGCCGCGGTCAGAATGCCCTTGAGAGCACCGCCAGCCTGTTGGCGGTGCTCTCGTGGTCGTTGACCCTGGCGGTCAATGACCGCCAGGGTCAGAATGACCCCCTTAATAATTAGATACCTGTAAACAATTTACCTCACATACCTCATTAAGAATCTCTCCCTGCTACAGTTAAACAAATGGGTACTAATATGAGCATTAAGGTCACCCATCAGACGCACAAGGCTCTTGGGATAAGTACATTGCATATTTTGCATAGCTTCCTTAGTTTAGTCAAGAATCCTATCAATTATAGTTGCCATTGAAATATTGATATTGCCAATAGGAGTACCTGGTGGAAACAAATATTTATATCCATTACTATGCTCTTTAGCATCAGGAAATCATGGTTTTGGCCCGTCAGTTCCATACAGTTCAAAACAATACCAGATTTCAACAGAATAGCAAAGACATCCAAGCATGGTCAATTTTTAATTTAGATGATAATCCTTTAATTCAAATTCAGGGTCTTGCAAATAGATAATTTTAAAACCAGAACAAGGAGGAAATGTCTCCACTTCTATAAATTAGTCCAAGTCAGCAATATGTCAACTAATGAGATCAAGTAGTATACTGTTAGGAACTGAAATGGTGAGCATCTGATACCTGATACTGTGGCCTGAAGAGAAGTAATGACACAATATAAGGTATACATAGGGTTATGTGAAGAAGGCAGAGATTAAAATGTTACTTAACAAACTCTACCCCTAGTTGTTATCTTACGGGCAGTAGCAGTCAAACATATTTTATCAGGTAGAACATATGTTGAGCTACAAATGAGATGGATATAGCCTGATGATAAAGTCTTCACTCTTACAGTTTACCTCAGCTGAGAGTTATCCATAATAAGGCTAATGCATGGGAGAGTCAGATCAATATCCCTTGTTCTCTAATCATCTTCCTGATGCTAGGCTAGGTTGTATACTATTACATTACAAAAGGTGGCCTTAGCAATGAGCATATTTTAATTTTCTTTTGCAACTTAAAAAAAGGATACCAGATTGTCATCTCTCGATAAAAGTACTTATTCAGTATTTTAGCAAGTAGCCCTATTCCAAATTGACCCTACTTCACCAGTAATAAATATCTGTAAAGGTTAATTGTGTTGTTTTGTAAGGATAAATGACTTAATCATGAGCAATAGATAAGGTTTCTATGATATGTGCTCTCACATTGCTCAAGACAGCGTTTCTCTGTATATGTCATGAGATTTGTGCAGTGGATCTTACAAAATTCTTGAAACTAAATACATTTTGATTTTCAATGTCACTGTTGACATATAGTTGTGTATTATTACTTTCAGTATTGTTTACCATGTATGTAGTAGGAATAAGTACTTTTAGTTACAGATTGGGGATGTTTCAAGACTAGGGGAGGGAATTACTGGTAATTCATTCTCTTTATGATGCAATTCATATGAATGAAAAAAGTGCACATTTGTGTGACCTTTTTTCATATTACAATAGATTTTGCTTTTATTTTATAATTAGTGTACCTATGATGTTATTTTCGTTTTTGTTTCACCCTTATTGGATATATTCCTTAGTGTTAATTAATTCTTCCATTTCTTAAATATCATCTTTTGGGAACCAAATGAACATTTGCTACATCATCAAAATAGGCTCAATCATTCCTATACATTAATACCATTGGAGAAAGGCCTTTCTTCAGAACAGGTTTGAGGAATAGGAAAATAACTAAACTCATCTTCAGTAGAGTAGGACAAAGTAATCACTTCCAATTAATCATTTCCTTGATTATAAGCAATATAATTCTTATGTGGATTAGGAGGATAATTTAATATTTAAGGTGCGAGACATAAGATTCTGAGAGGGTAAATATTTGGAACAATATCAAATCACCGTTTCCATGTTTATTGTTTGATGAATGAGTTAATCCCTTTAGAATTAAAGTAAGAATTAAAAAAGAATGGTCCTAGACTGTTTGTTGGGGCATTGGCTTCAGCATTTATTCAATAGTAATGTGCATTACGGCTATCGGAGCTGGGCTTGAGAGAAGTTCTTGAGCTACTGGAATTTCTAGATTTATCAGAGGACTAGATTCAAAGGCCATATTAGCATTTCTATCAAAGGGTTTATCCTCCTTCAACAAAGGATAATCGTCAGTATTAATGATGATGACCAAAAGTGAAGTAAACTTTAGTAAATAGTCTTTAGTTGCTTGCAAATAAGAAGCAATAACTGGCAATGTATAATCAAAAAATGAATGTGATCTTTAAAAATGTGAAGTAGGATTTTCCAGATCCTCATGTGTATTGGGATTAAAGGCTTTCACAGTGAGTGTGGCAGTAATGGACAAGCTCCTACGTGCTTCTTTTATTAGTTAACCCTAGAATTCTGTGACAAAGAACCATTCCATGTCAAGATTCGGGAAACCTAATTGTGAAGAATAGTACACTTAGAAGGTGTGTGATTACTGTGTTCAGAATGTTCATCAGCTATGGCACAGCGACGTTTTAAACTTGTAGGTGGCTTTCAAATAACAGTGAGATTCCTGCTTCACCTGTGGTGACTCAATAGATATAACACAATAAAATAAGATTTAAATAATATATCTACAGAGAAAAACTTGCAGAGTTTCTGGTCTACATCTTTCAGCCAGTCAGCACCACGCTGTATGTTAAACAAAATATCTTGTGGAGTTCAAGTCAAAGTGCACAGTGCACATAGAGGTAAAACGTGCTGTCTACCCAAAGGAACACAGAACCCTTTATTCGGCTCGTTCTCCTGCGTAGGAGCTGCTCTAGACTGGAAGCAGATGTAGTATGGCGCACATCCACTCAGGCTACAGGCTGGCACTTTGAGGAACCCTACGTGGACACAACCTAGCATTCAGAGCAGCACACCTATGTGAAATACAGTATCCTTTGCATGAGCCAGCACGCACTGGAGGAACAGCTGGTGGGGTTGGCGCCAATAAGACAGCAGGTTGAGGAAGCACACTTAAGGACTACCTGGTGCTCCGAGCAGAGAGCATTTGTGAAACAAAGCACCTGAAGAGCTCAAGTCACGTTGTACACTGCAGCTGGCGACAAAACCGAGGCCCAGATCTATCAGCCCTTATCATATTCCGTGTGTCGCGCAAGGCAACACAAGAACAGTGCAAAGGTTTCAGTAATATTTACAAACCCAGACAAGAGTCCATTTGGGCCACACTGCATGGCTTTGTAAAGAAATGTAACCGCAACACAGCTTCTTGTGCTGCTTTAAGTTCCATTTCAAACTGGGAGGTGTTCCATTGGCGGAGCATGGGCGCTTCCATGCATCCACCCGCAGATTTTTGGGCATTCCCAGGTTTGCTAAAGTTAGTAACCCTGGGAACATGTCAAAGTGCTATGCCTTCCCCTTGGAGCAGAACGGGAAGAAATATATTTCTCCTCGTTATTTCCTCTTTCCACGTATGCTGCATTCTGCAGTGCACATAGAAAGAAGAAAATGCCTTTAAGGATTGAATTTGTGCAGGAAGCTGTTCTTTCCTGCACAAAAACAGTCTTGCCCATAACGCAAGGAGCCTTGCACTGTGGTGCAAGGGTGCCTGCGCTGGTGATAGGCAGCACAGTGTGTGCCAGCACAAGGAGAGGGCAGAAATACTCCATGTCTTTGTAAATATGAAGCATTTCTGCTCTCTCCCTTTCACCTAATGCAGCGCAGCTACTTTGCTTGCTGCTCTGCATTGTGTGAAAGATTATCAAATATGCCTCATAATGACTTTCCAAAGGATCACAAACCCTGCATCACTTTGTTCACCTGGCGCGAACTAGAGGCAGAGCTAATAGGGCAAGCGGCCAATCAGGTGTCATGCTGGCGATTCTAGGATGCCTGCTCAGTCACTACCCAGCACTCAGAACAAAGTATCTCCAAAAATGAAAGTCAAAGTTCACAGTGCATGTAAGGATAAAATGGTCTGACTTTCCAAAGGGTTCTACTGGTTGTAGACTATATGACAAAAGTTGGACTTTTAATATGCTTCTTAAGAGTTAGCACAGAGTTTTGCACAAGACATTAATAAGTTGTGTGGTGTTTCACTGGTTGTGATTATGGATAGTGGGTCTCAATTCATTTGTAAATTGTGAACTTCCTTGTGTAAAGACCTAGAAATGGAAGTTTGTCTGTTCATCAGATACCATTTGAAGGCAAATGGCCGTCAGAAAGGTTGATCCAATATTTGAGACATCAGGCCTTGTTACAAAAGAAAGACTGGAGTAAGAGGTTGTGGTTGACAAAGTGGACGTAAATGATACTGAAAATGTATCTATTCGAATATAGCCTTTCTTATGTAAATATGGCTATCAACCTTGTAAATTTTCTTTGGATCAGTTCCTGTCTACATCATTTCCTTCTGTGCAGTTCCTTCCGTTACCTGAGTTGGCATGTATTCATAGATCAGCACAGAAAACATAGAATATGATTAATGGTACTAGTAAATGCTACGCTGACCGAAATAAAAGTACAGCACCTCAATATGTTCTAGGTGAGAAGATATGGTCACTCACAAAAAATATTACATCTGAAAGAATCTTTCAATTGTTGCCTACGTTTGTGAGTCCACTTCTAATTGAATAGATTGTGAACTCAGATGTGATATGATTGACATTATCTTAGTCTATGCAATTCCAGTAAATTTTTCATGTATCTTTGTTGAACAACTGTTCTGCAAAAACTCCTTTTTCTCCACATCCAATTCCAGCCCAGGTGAAAGTTGAAAAATTAGTAGGTGGTAGATTAGATTTTAGATGCAAGAATTGTCAGAAAAAATGTTCTAATTTTTGGTGGATTGTGAAGAGGCTCTGAAGAGTGATTTTGGGAACTCACTTCTAATCTGCATGCCTGACATTTGTTGCATAAATTTTATGCATCTGCTAAACTAGGAAGCCTACCTCTGAGACAGCTTCCCTTGGTGTGGGGGGTCACTGTCAGGAAGCATGGTTGGAGGCATGGCTTTCTGCTCAAGACTAGGCAAGCACAAAGGAGCGGTAAGTACAGTGGAAAGATACTCCTGAACTGCTTTTGCTGTGTCCACTCTTAGAAGGAAAGGTGGGTGGTCTTTGTAGATTGCCGGTGCTGCCTGACATAGAGACTGTTTGGCTGAGATAGGCTTCCTGTGTGTGGAGAACATATTAAGCGACAGCACCTCTCCAATGAGCTACATCTCCCAGCAGGTCATGAACTCCCATATATTTTGGGGATGCAGCTGCCATCTTGAATTTCAGAGTAAAACTTCCCTTGTGACCCATAGCATCTTTGCTAGGCACTCGTGATATTATGTTGCTGCAGAAGGGAGTCTTGTTACACAGATCAAGCATTCAATTTCAATGAACTGTTGATTGGCTTCGGAATTGTATGAAGTATGTTTTGAAATACATAGAACTATTTTCATGCTGTGCGAAAATGAACCCAAACTATACTTGAATATTGAACAGGAGCTGTTGGATTTGTATTTACACTTTAGGATGATCTGTGATAGAGCATGAAGAATTCTTGAGTTGGAACCTTGATACATAATCTACATATTTATGCGTGAGGTGTTTGGAGTTCCAGAATTTTTTCCAACAGTTGCCAGGTTAGGAATCACAGGTTATTAATGTTTTCTTAATTGTTTTCTAGTGGCACACTTGTCCAGGAGAAAGTATAACTCATGTTCCACAAGGAAGCGCCTCGTGCCAGAGCATGAGGTAGTTATTCTACTCATAGGGAGAAAGATTGAGTCATATACTTTCAAGATACCCATTTCTTGCATGTTTAGTTTGAGTAATAAAAAGTTATATATCACATACAGAGATCTGATTACACAGAAATATCATTAGGGTATATGTATTCATGATTTAGTACAGGAATGTTATGCTCATTTATTAAAAGATATCTCCTATTGCCATTAGACAACCAACTACAGTCTGCAGAACCAAGTCACATGCAGAAGTGACGAGTGAGAGTGGTGGAGTGCACTGTCTCTGTTTTTCATCTTATCTCATTCTCATTCCCCAATTTTACTATTGGCACTCGTTTTCTTGCATATGTGGTAATTTATGGAAGAATTCATCCCTCATGATGGATCTTAAGTACAATGTTAGTTCACTCTGAATCATGGTCATTGAATGCATGTTGTGGTCCAAGTGCCTGCTGGGCAAAGCTGATGGTCATGTCCTGTGGACTGTGTGGGCAGGCAAAAAAGGAGCAGAAGAGGGCATGGCCAAAGGCCAAAATTCACTACCCAGAGCAGATGGCACAGAATTACAGTCAACAGCTATATGTGCCTACTATACTGCAGTTGCTCTCAGCACTTTCAATTTAAAGTGATGCCGTTTGGGATGAAGAATGCCCCTGCCACTTTTCAGAGGTTGGTCAACCAGGTGTTAGCAGGGCTGGATGAGTTCAGTGCCACCTACCTGGATGACATTGCTGTGTTTAGTTCCACATGGGAGGAACACCTGCAACACCTCTGGAGAGTGTTAGAGGCCCTGCAGAAGGCAGGCTTCACTATTAAGGTGAGCAAGTGCCAAATAGGGCAGGGTTCTGTGGTGTACTTAGGACATCAGGTGGAGAGTGGCCAGGTGGCACCCCTACAGCCTAAGATTGCCACAATTCTGGCTTGGGAGCCTCCCAAGACCCAGACTGAAGCGAGGGCCTTTTTAGGACTCACAGGATACTACAGGAGGTTTGTTAAGGGATATGGTACCATTTTTACCCCCTTCCCTGAGTTGACTTCTAAGAAGCAACCCAGGAAAGTTATCTGGACAGAGGCTTGCCAGAACGCTTTTGATGCCCTGAAGGCTGCCATGTGCACAACACCCATGCTGAAGGCACCTGACTACTCCAATGAGTTTGTTGTGCATACAGACGCCTCAGATCATGGTATTGGAGCAGTACTCTCACAGCTGAATGAAGGGGGCCTAGATCAACCTGTAGCCTTCATTAGCAGGAGGTTAATACCCAGGGAACGTAGGTGGAGTGCCATAGAACGTGAAGAGTTTGCTGTGGTTTGGGCACTGAGGAAGCTAAGAACCTACTTGTTTGGGACTCACTTCCGAGTTCAGACCAACCACAGGCCCCTCAGATGGTTAATGCAGATGAGGGGTGAGAATCCAAAACTGATGAGGTGGTCCATTTCCCTACAGGGGATGGACTTTACAGTGGAACACCGTCCTGGTACAGAGCACGCCAGTGCTGATGGTCTGTCCAGGTTCTTCCGCCTTAGTGATGAGAACTCCCATGAGGTTGGGTAGTTGCTCCCCACTTTCAGCTGGGGGGACACGTGTTAGACTTTTCATCCTTGGCGTGGTCTCCCTTAACTTTTTGCCTCGTTCCCCAGGTTGTTGATGTGTGCTCAACTCTGATTTTACTGTTTTTGTTACTCTGGGCACTTTACCACTGCTAACCAGTGCTAAAGTGTAAGTGCTCCTATACAAAATGTGTATGTAATTGGTTCATCCATGATTGGCATATTTGATTTACTAGTAAGTCCCTAGTACAGTGCACTAGAGGTGCCCAGGGCCTGTAAATCAAATCCTACTAGTGGGCCTGCAGCACTGGTTGTGTCGCCCACATTAGTAGCTCTGTAAACATGGCTCAGACCTGCCACTGCAGTGTCTGTGTGTGCAGTGTTAACTGTAAATTCGACTTGGCAAGTGTACCCACTTGCCAGACCTAAACCTTCCCTTTTCTTACATGTCAGACACCCCTAAGGTAGGCCCTAGGTAGCCCCAAGGGCAGGGTGCAGTGTATGGTTAAGGTAGGACATATAGTAATGTGGTTTATATGTCCTGACAGTGAAATATTGCTAAATTCGTTTTTCACTGTTGCAAGGCCTGTCCCTCTCATAGGTTAACAAGGGGGCTACCTTTAAATCTGATGAAAGTGTATATTCCCTTTGGGAGCGGATGGACAGGTAGAGTTTGGGGTCTCTGAGCTCACAATTTAAAAACACATCTTTTAGTAAAGGTGATTTTAAGATTGTGTGTTTGAAAATGCCACTTTTAGAAAGTGGGCATTTTCTTGCTTATACCATTTCTGTGACTCTGCCTGTTTGTGGATTCCCTGTCTGTGCCAGTTTGACAGTTGGGCTGGTTGCACCTCACACCAGACAGTGACACAAAGGGAGCTGGGGTGTAGCCTGCATATCCTGATGAGCCATCTGTGCTAGGAGGGAGGGTAGGAGTGGTCACTCACACCTGAAAGGGCTGTGCCTGCCCTCACACAATGCAGTCTCCAACCCCCTGGGGAGTGTCTGGGGCCTGGCCTGGGCAAGGCATGATTTCACATTCAAAAGAGACTTTACTTTGAAGTAGGCCTACTTGAAAGGAGAAATTGGGTATAAGAAGGGCACCCAAAACCACAGACTTCAGATCACTTCTGGACATCAAGTGGAACCTCTGCCTGGAGAAGAGCTGAAGAGCTGAGGAGAAGTGCTGCCCTGCCTGTGACTGTGCTTTGTGGAGCTATCCTGCAGTTGCTGCTTCTGCCAGAGTAAGAGGACAGAGACTGGACTTTGTGTGCCTTCCATCTTGTGAAGAAATCTCCAAAGGCTTGATTTAGAGCTTGCCTCCTGTTGTTTGAAGTCTCAGGGACAGCAAAGAATTCTCTCCGCCAACACCTGGAGTCTCTGGAGAGACTCCTACTCTGCCCTGTGGTGCCCATCCAGTTCCTGGGACCCTGAAAGGAGAAGCTGGCAGCATAGAGACCAGGAAATCCACGCACAGAGCGCGTGCGGGGAAAAGATTGACGCAACTCTGATCTGCGGCTGAAGAAATGATGCGCCGCAGGCTACGCAGCTGAGAAACGACCCTCGGAGCAGGAGAAACGACGCGCAGCATCGCTGACGGAAGCTGGGAGATCACAACCCGCGCTGCTGGGTTTTCGGATCATTGTGCGGCTGGATTTCCAACTCAAGTACCGCTGTGCGTGGAAAAACAACGCAAGGCCTGCCCGGACCCGAGAGTGCTGACCGGATCGACGCATCACTCTCCTGCGGAGAGAAGAAACGGCGCGCCTGACCCGGCGAAAGGAGAAACGACGCACAGTCCCGCTCGTGAGTGGAATCAACGCCTCGCAAGACCTTTTTGACGCACCCTCGTCCGTGCAGGGTTATTTTTGATGCACACCAGGTAAATTTTCACGCTAGCAGCGCTAGAGTGTGTTTAAAACTACTTAAAGACTCTTTTTTCATTTTTATTGATTACTTGACTTGTGTATTGTGGATTTTTGTCGTTTTGGTCTTGTTTTGTTTAGATAAATATTTCCTATTTTTCTAAATGGGTGTTGTGTCCTTTTGTAGTGTTTTTTTTTAAAGTTACTGTGTGTGTTGCTACAAATACTTTACACCTAGCACTCTGAAGTTAAGCCTACTGCTTTGCCAAGCTACAAAGGGGGTAAGCATGGGTTAGCTGAGGGTGATTCTCTTTTACCCTGACTAGAGTGAGGGTCCTTGCTTGAACAGGGGGTAACCTGACTGTCAACCAAAGACCCCATTTCTAACAGTATCCATTTGCAAAAGTAGAAGCCATCAATGAGGGGAATAATCGACTGTAGGCATCAGAAGGAGAATGCAGTTCAGATGACTGTTGCATCCTCCACATCTTTTCCCAAGATGCCACTTTTTAGGTAGAGCATGCAAGCGCTCTGACGTGTTGTAATCTATATGTGGGCTTTTAACCACGCCCAGCGCACGCCAGCACTATCACTTGTTCATGGGCTTGCCTTTCAAAAATTATTTATCTACATTGGTAAATGCTTTACATTTGTCCCTCCTTGGAACGGTTTTGTTACTGCCTTGCCCATTGACCCGATTACATAGATAATTGCACGATTACCTACGTTTGACTGCGAGCGAACTTCTTTTTCCTTTTGTGTCTCTCCTTCGCGCTCATGATCTTGGCGACTGTGGTGCTTTGAATTGGCTTGCTTAAGTCAACTGTTTTACTTTTTATTTTCAATTTAGGTGGCAAAGAGAGTCCAGTTAGGAATTTACAACACTAGTAGCTCTAACTCAAACAAAGACGAGACCCATTGCATTGCAAATGCTTGTTAAATATTGAAACCCTGTCCCCTTAAAGGGCAGGAAGTAGCCTCTGTTCCATCGAGGGAAAAGGGTTATAATATTAAGTGAGAGGCAATGCAATGTCAGCATTTTGCAAAATTGTGAACGCAAGGATGAGGTTTTCTGTTGCTCATTGGCCTCCATCCCTTGGCAGCCATTTGGATTATTCACAGAGGGAATGCTGCTTAGTTGGCTTAAATGAGGAAGGCTTTCTGCCAGTCCATCTGAATGGCTATTTTACTCTGAGATGGATTGGGGCATCCATCATAGCTCAAATAATTATAGGGACACATTGCAGAGATGTTCAAAAGCAGCAACTGCTTTGCTATGCAGGCCTTAGATTTAGAGCCTCAGCTCACAGATTCTTCCATGAGACAAAAACAAGGAGCCATTGACATTCTCTGCGTATGAGCCATTTTGGATCACTGTCATACCAAGAGAAACTCATTAGTTTCCAAAGTACGTGCGGCTTAATTTATGTATCCAACTACAACCCGGTTTTACTCGCGCTGCTGTTGATTAATGGAACTTAATTGGCTCAAAATGCTACACAGGTAAAGGCTGGAGATAAAAAGGGCGATGAAGTGCTGAGCTAGCCAAAGACAGGAACCCCTACGGTACGGAACCACGCTATGTGAAAGCAGTGATGTCCCCGGCACGAATGTACAAGGGCGCTGCAAAGGAGGCATGAATAGACATAAAAGTAATTCAGCAGCGTGTGTCTGTCGGCAATCAGCACCATGAGATACACACTGGAATGAAACGGAGAGAGGCAGAGATTTTCTGGCGTTGTCTGGTGGAGGGAAGAGGCACGTGCCAGGCTTTGATCACCTGGAGGGGGTGTGGAAGCTCTGTACCTCGTGTTAAAGGGCCTGCAAGGGATTTGCCGTGATTACTGGACCGTCAGAAGAAATCTGACATTTCAGCATATATTTGTAGAGCTCAGTATCAAGGACTAGCAGGGGAAAGCCGGAGAGACAACACACACGCAGAATTTAAAGTTGAAGATACTGATAAAACAAGGCTGCGAACTCATTTTGTACCATGCTAATTATCTTGCTAGATGTCTTGCAATAATATTTTAAACAGTAACACGTTTCACGGGGTTGTTCGAAATATATAGACAAAACTGTTGTTTATGTAATGTGACTTTAGTTGTAACCTCAAGAGCTTTCCTATGTCATTTATTGGTTCTGACAGCAAGCCGTTTTATTTTCTGCTTTTCTAATGCATCCATTTCTGCATTGACCAACAGGTACCCACTGAGTCCAAAACTTTGGTGAAGCTGGCATTCAGCGAACCTGTCCTGTTCTCACAGTTGAGAAAGATTATTCTCCGCATCACCTTATACATCTGAAATATTTTACCCCTGTATGTTAGGCGCAGGGCTTAAGGTGTACCTCAGTTCCCAAAGTTAGGCATACGTCAAAATACCGAGGGCCTACACTCCTACAGAGAATGAAGGAAAAACTCTTCCAGGCTACGGGCAGAAAAGATGATGCAGGGCACATGTAAACCCTGACCGTCAGAAAGCCATGCAATACTTTACTCACAGAAATCTTCTTGCATCCAATTTAGGGAGGGGCTTTGATTAAGAGTTCTTGGTTAATTAACACTCCTTACACAATACCTGTGCGCAAAGCGTTCACAATTACTGTGGTGCAATCAGTGCTTAATTTGCGCTTGTGCAGTGCACCGGTGCTTATTTTTTAGGGCTGGCGCTCATTTTTCTGCCTCAAGCATTTACTGTGAGCAAAAGACACATATGGAAAAGATGGAGGAAGAGAAAAACGAAAAGGCACCACAATGGGAGAAAGCAAAAAGTTGCAAGAGTGAGCTGAAGGGGCAGGGAATGCCTGTAAATGGATTAAAGAGGCCAGAGATGGCGATAGGATTACGCTGCCTCAGTATTCCGTGTTCACACATTTAATTGCATCAGCTGCATGTTTAAGAGGAGGGCTTTGGGCACCAACACCTTTTTATTTACAAATTAAGCACTGGGTGCAATGCTTGTCCAACCCAGGTCTGAGGAACCATAAAGATCACATGTTCCACTTATTCTGGGAAAAATTTCAGCAGGTCATATCTACCTAATTTAATGGGGGAAATATCTAGTAAATATAGAGATATGTGGGTTTTGGTGCATGAAGTTCCACAATCAGGACATCGTTATCCATTTTTGATGGCTCAACTTGTAATGGATGTTATTTATTGCACCCCTTAAATTACGAACGCCATAGTATTTCTTTTAATCGGTGTGACAAACAGCACACCAGCCTCCTGGGAACTCGTAATTGAGGACTCAGGTGCATAAAGTGCGTCAGCTAAGAGATCCTGAGAGCAAAATCAAGGAATTCAGAAGAACAGATGGCACTTAACAAATGTGGAAAATCAGCGAGGTGGCTCAATATTTAAATGCGGGTTGAGGGATGGGAAAATGTGTCTTCCCACGTAACTGCCATAAGAAGATCAATCATAATTGTCGTGAATGGTCACAATATTGCAAATTTGTGGGTAGTCACTAACATTTTCAATGCAGTGCCCACCCTAGATACAAAAGTAAACTGAAGCCTAAACAAGGAGGGCGACAATGGCAAATCTATAGCGGCAAAGGCCATGGCACACTTTATATTTTACAAGAGTTTAGGGTCATAGATTAATCCACATTGAAAAATGTTTTCCACCCAATGTCTGTGGATTTTTCACACAGGGAGCACTACTTTTTGAAGGATGACCGTGACCCCTGGGAAAACTATGCTTTAATTTGTCAGGGTGTACATCTGTTTTCTGATTTCAAAAAATGAGTAAAACAATGAAAAATGATAGAGTAGGCCTAAAATGTACTGGTATCTTCATTATTTTGAATCATTCCTTGCTCTCTGAGTCAGAAAATTGCATCAATTTGCTCAATGCATTATCCCTTTGCATGCAGCTTCGTGCAATCCATTGAATCTAATCTGTAATGGGAAAGCCCTTCTCAGTAACTGTGTAGTCGAGGATATTATTCTTACCCCATATTGTACCTCACTATAAATGTGAGCAATCATTACAAGTGGCCTAGAGTGGTAACCTTGGGAGTATACTGCTCTGAATGATCTTAAGGTGTCTGATGTTCTCGTACCCAGTATTTCTAGGTACAGGAATAGTGGGCCCAATTTTACAGAAAAAGCCCCCGATAAAACCCCAGAGCAGGTGGAAAAAGTCTGTAGAGAGCCCGGGAATCAGGAAAAATTTCTGCTGACCTTCCCGCCATTTTCCAGGCCCCATAGGTTATTCCCTATCTCTCGGACTTCACCTCATGTTGGCCAGAAACACGTGTGGTGATACTGGTCATTACATTAATTCAAGCCAAGGAATTCCCTCGTGCAATTTCCAGCCATTTTGTGATAAGGACCTTGGTGCTTTCATTGTCCACGTGTAATATGCTATAGTGTAGAAATAAGCAGGCGCTCAATTACACTTTTACAATTTAGGACCTCGGAGTGGAGAATAAGATGTTAATTACAGGTGTTTTTCTCCTCTCAGATGTGCACAAAACCGAAGCTTTTCACTAGGTGTATCTGGCAAAAAACTGATTGGACACAAACAGATTCTAGTGCTCAAGTTTCAGTCGCAATTTGGGTGCAACCAGAGGCTGCACCAGTTTTAAACTGAGGGCCCAATAGTTTTCCAAGCACAAAACACTGGGGGCCATATTTACAAAGATGACACAGCGCAACAGGGCAGGAGAACTTCCTACGATGGTGATGGTGCACACAGTGCAGCCTAGCACCAGTGCAGAAACCCCATGTACAATCCTTTGAGGCGTTTCCTCTTTCTAAGCATACTGCAAAATGCAGCACATTTAGAATGAGGAAAAAACAAGGAGAAATAAAGTTAGTTCTTCTCGTTGCACCTCCCATGGGAAGGCGTACCTTTTAGACACATTCCCAGGTTTACTCCTGATAGTAAATCTGGTAATGTGCCAAAATCCATGAAAGGATAGTAGTAATCAGGGATACCTTTCCTCATCATTCAAAAAGTGACAGTTGTCCCGCCCTGGAAATGACATCACATCCGTTACCGGAGCTTCTGGTGACCCCTGCGAGCCTGCCCCGGAACGGACGTACGTGTAGGTGAGTCACGTGTGTTGTGACATGGGGTGATGACATGTTAGTCACATGCCATGTTGCTGTCCCTATTGTCTAGGTGCATGTGTTGTGTAAAATGGCAGCCGTGCCTGTGTGCGCCATGTTTCTTCGCCTAAGAGGACAAGTCTGGGCATGTTCATGCCGTCAGGCTGGTTGGGCTGCAGTGTTGCTCCTCAGCGGGAGGTGTGGTGGACCTACAGAGCCTCCCCTCCCTCCCCAGAGTCTTGCATAACCTAGAGGGAATGTACACAGGCACAGAAGGGCCAAACAGGGTGTATATGGACATAGAGCATGACATTTAAAAACACAAGTCATAGTTACCTAAGGTGGGTACCTGTGTGTGAGGGAAAGATAAGTGAGGCTTACCAGGCCACCTGGGGTTGTTCATCCCGTGATGTAGTTTCTAGAGAAGCTGCTGCCCACCACCCCTATTATCTTAGCAGGCCTTCTTGTCAGTGCTTAGGTAAAACAATGAACTTTTAACCTCTGTTTTTGCGAGTCAGAGTGACCCATACATGCTTAACAGATGTCCATGTAGAAAGAGGTAGCCCCTAGGTGAAGTGTTATGAAATTCTAACCTAACCATAAAACAGAATATGTTGCAGAACCCACCCCTTCACAATGACTAGGCATAATTAGCCTGGCGTAGCAAGTATAAAAGCCCCCCGTAGGTATCATACACACAGGCATCTCACAAGACTGCTTTTTGTGAGCGACGAATTGAAGCTTGTGGAGAGCAGGGCTACCCCAGACCATTAAGGAGAAAAAATATGAAGGTCAGAGCGCATACTGGGAATGCAAGCTGGCTTCTACTGAAGGTAAATAACTATGGCCTGTTGGTATATTTTGTAATGTAATTCCAAATTGCTGTTGTCTCTATTTCCCTAAGACACATAGAGCATATGTGCCGTGTACTTTGAATACTATTATATAAGGCCTTGTTTTCTTTTTTAAGTTATTTATTATTACTATATTCTATTTATGTGGTACACAAAATGTGTTTTAATTATGATAAAATGGGCTAGGGATGCCCATCACGAATGCTTGCACCCACAACAGCCAAAAGGGCTAGACTCATGTAGGGTGGGTGCCCAGAACTGTGTACATTCACCTCAAGTGGTCATTACCTTAAAGGTGGGGTTTAGGGATGTCCTGCGTTTTGTTAGTGCTTTAAGGTGCACCTCAACTCCCATTACCCCAAGGGACAGGGGCAACCTATGGGGCGGTGCGAGGGAGTTAACTGAGGAAGCTTACTATTTAAAAGCACATGCTGAAAAGTTCCTTGTGCATGCAGCCTTCTGGAAATAATAACAATTGTCAAGATACCTTTTATAATTATTGTGCCTACTGAAGAGCTGTAGTTTTGACTCTCCATAAAGTAGCGCAGAGGGTTAATACACCTGTTGCAAAACACAAAACTATGTGTGGATAGCTATCAGGATAGGTAAAGCCAGCCTTTATAAGCGCTTTTAAAATGATATTAATACATGCGAAAGGAGGACTATGGCAAGATGTTGGGGGGTACAATGTTTTTATTGGTGGGGTAGTGGGTGCCAAAAAGGCTGTTGCATGGGTCCACAGGCTATGAGCCCTGGGGCTCCCCTGAGAACACGCTTGTAAAATATTGTGATGGCTGGTGGCGACAGTGCTTAATTTGTGCTTGTTGTTTCCGGTGCTGAGCACCTGTCTTATTTTTTGAGGGTTAGTGCTTATTCTTCTGCCTCAAACATTTGCTGCGTGCAAAAGACACATTTGGGAAAGATAGTGGAAGAGAAAAACGAAAAATCTCCACAATGGGAGAAAGCAGCAAACTATGGAGTGAGCTCAAGGGTCAGGGAGTGTTTTTTAAATGTAATAAAGAAACCTGTGATGGCTACAGGAGTACGTCGCCTTAGTATTCTGTGTTCCCCAGCATTTAATTGCATCAGCCGTGTGTTTAAGAGGATTGCTTGGGCACTGACACGTTTTTTATTTATACATAAGCACCGGGTGGCGAGCATGTAAGGCTCGTCACCCTTCGTTATTAATTAAGAATACTTGCTCTCAGGGACCGAAGGCTGTGAGCCATCGGCCCCTGACAGCAGGTATTTATAGTTAATTGTGGGGGGTCACAGAGTCCGTGTGGCTCAGCGACCCCTGTTATTTACCTAACACGCCGGCTCTCAGAGACCACCTAGTCTCTGAGAGCCGATCTGTTAAGTTAATAACAAGGGTCCTGAGCGCTTTGCGACTCAGTGACCTCCGTTATCAGCATAACAGACGTGTTCTCAGAGGATGCGATGATGCTGAGAACAGATCTGTTATGTTAATGGCATGGTCCACGATCCGCAAAGTGCTCGGGTGACCTTTGTTATTAACTTAACAGGCCTGCTCTCAGAGGTCACAGGCTACACCGCGCGGCTTCTGAGAGCAAGTCTGTTATTAATCTAACAGACTTGCTCTCAGAGGCCACACAGCGTAGCCTGCGACCTCTGAGAGCAGGCCTGTTAAGTTAGTGGCAGGAGGCCAGAGACCTCGCATTAGGCCCCCTCCAGCCCCCCTTTGGGTTAGAGGGTGTCTAGCGCGTGGTGCGAGGTCTCCTGCCACCTTGTGGTGCAGGAGGACAATGTGGATGGCACGAGGTACAGGCCTGAAGGCCCTAGCCTCACACGCTTGGACCCTCAGGCCCTTACAGTGTACCAAACGGTTGGGCCCTTGGACCCCAAGCATGTGGCTCAGGTGCCCAGGGGCCCACCTTGCAGCATTTGTTTTTTATTATTGAAAAAATAAAATGAAAATATAATAAAACATAAATAAATAAATAAAATTAATAATAATACATTTAAAAAATACAATTACTGGGGGGGCAGAGGACACAGAGCACACAGTGTGTGTCCTCGTGTGCTCTGTGTCCTCTGCCCTGTAGCCCCCCAGCCCAACAGCACAACTTCTTAACAATGGGGGCTCTGAGAAACAGGCTAGAGCTCCACAGACCCCCCCTATCCACTCACCTTAGGTTAGGGTCCTGTTGTCCAGGAGAGGGGTTGAGAAAAACGCAAGGGCCCTCATGCTGCATCCACATCCTGCAATTTTTCAAAAAGACTGTGTCTGTGGTGGTGGAGCTGGCTCTGCCTGTCTGCTCCACTCTCTAGGCTGGGGCTTAGAGTGAGCTCCGCCCCCACACGTGGCTCAGAGCATTGGAGAGCTAGGGCGAAAACATTGAAATGGATCCTAGGATCCGGCTACTATTCTATTGTACATGTATATATATAACAAACTCTGATGTTTTAAATTGTTTTGTGTGCCAACATGAGGGCAGTGCACGCTCTACGGGCGACTGGAATGCAAAAACCCAGCACTTATGAGATAACGTAATTCATGCATTATGCTGATATGCTGTTGTTTAACCTTTTGCATTACAGAGTTTAATCCTGAAGACTTATATTCAAGGTACTTATAAATACTGTTCATTTGCAATGTATTGCTGCAGGCTTTCAGAGTGTGACAGGGTGTGGTCCCTTTCCAGGGCTTTCTAGAAGCTTTCTCTGCAGCATGACTGGGTGTGGTTTGTGGGCTGGGCCAGACTCTATATAAGGGAGCCAGCCCAGCTCCACGTGCTCACTATTCAGAGGTCCCGGTGCAGAGCAGCAGCAACTTCCTGAGCTCCTGTTCCGGAAGCCTACTTTGATCTTCCAGGCCTTGCCCTTCATTACAATGGTGATCCTTGATAAGACGGAAGTCGGGCTGGGCCCCCGATTCCGTTTTCAAAGGCATTCGAGTTCTTGGGCCTAATTTTCATGTGGATAGATTTTACCTTGTGCGTGTGAATGTGCTCTTGGTTTTTTCTGGCATTTACATGTTGATATTTGAATTGGCAAGACGCGCGATTTATTCCTCGTGTTTAACTCTTGATATTAATTGTACACTACCATTTCTTGGCAGTTACATGGTGGCATTCGAATCGTCAAGACACGCGATTTATTCCTTGTCTTTAACTCTTGATACCTATTGTGAGCAACCATTTCTTGGCATTTACATGGTGGCGTTCGAATCGGCAAGACGCGCGATTCCTTTTCCTTGCATTTAACTCCTGATAAGCATTGTGCGCAAGCACTTCTTGGCATTTACATGGTGGCGTTCGAATCGGCAAGACGCGCAATTCCTTTTCCTTGCATTTAACTCTTGATACGCATTGTGCGCAAGCATTTCTTGGCATTTACATGGTGACATTTGAATCGGCAAGACGCAGAATTCATTCCTTGTGTTTAACTCTTGATACCCATTGTGCGCAACCATTTCTTGGCATTTACAAGGTGACATTCGAATCCTGCAATTAAAACGTGATGTTTCAGATCGCTTGCAGTGTGCGCGATCATTTCATGGCATTTGAATATTCTTGTTGAAATCAGCAGTGTGCGTGATTCATGTTTCTGAATTTAAAACTAAGTGTTACAATTCGAGATGTTACATTAGATGTGCATAATAAGTCCCTTAATACAACTGTGTTCCAGAAAACGTTCAGAATATTTTCTTGTCCTCATGCAAAAAGACCATGTTTGAGTTTGAAAATATCATTCTAGAGGGTTCTTATATTCCTAGTCAATGTGTAACATTTCATTAATAGGTTCATTGAGAAGTTGTATTAATAATTCTTGATTCCTTCCCAGATAACCAGACGTCTTGAGGCCTAGTTATTTAGTCCATGCTTAAGTTATCCATGGTTAGAATATGACAATGCCTAGAATCATAGTCTAGTAAAGATTAACATGATATAATCTTGCTATTGTGTGTTTTAACCTTTTGCTTCCTACAGGTCTCCTTCCCAGCTGTTCCATACCTAATCCCCTTTTCCCAACTTGGACTCTCTTAGCCTCTGTGACATTCTAATCAGAGTATTGGAGCTGTCTTGTGGTGGACATGTTGGGAACGTGCGCAGACCCCGAGGATCTGGTGACTCTGACATTGTGTTTTATATTTTTAATAATTACTGTAGTCATATGACGTTATAAGGACTAGAGGCGGTATTGTAATATGAGTAAAATGAGGCTGCGGAGCCCCTGAAACTATATAAATAATGCTTTATGGACAGATTCCTAGATATTATGGTGCAAAGCAGCGCTGCCCTGTGGACTTTATTAAATAAACAGTGTAAGGTTTTTGAGAAATGTGATCAAGAGGCTTTGTGTATTGTACCTTCAGAACAATGTAAGGGGATGATAGTGTACTTATTAGCTAACATTCTGAGTGAGCTGACCTAATTGTGTATGTAATTATTCGAGTAAACGTTTTTACAGGCTTATAGTATATTTATGAATGTGTTATGATGGCACCTTAAAAATGAATGGCGATCTACAATCAAGTATGTCTCTCTTTTTATGTGGGATCCCCAAGAGCAAACGTCGACCCATGAGGAAATGGATGCCTTTCAGCAAGGTACAGCTACCTATAGTTTTATAGTTAGAGAACAGTGTCAACGACCTACTCTTATTACCTATTTTGCTTTATTTCTAACAATGTTTTCTGATACTTTTCTTTGTTATACAGGTTATGATGCTGAAGTACAGACGGTTGTGAAAGCTCTGCAGCGGATCCTAGAGGCTCAAGACGTAAAGACTTCAGCGCAACAAGATACAGCTCTTATGGGTAAATAAAATTATCCGATGCCTCAGAGAATGCTAATAGTCATGGGTTTATATTGTAAGTGTGACATTTATTTATTTTTGCTCTTCTGTACAGAGCCCCTGGGGGCGCGCACATCATCAGCGCAAACTGTGGAAGACGTCATTAAAAAGGCAGGCAGGAAAAGGAAGTCTACAGCGCCTAAACATGGAACACCTATAAAGAAAGGGCCTAACTGCTGGAGCACATCAGGTGTGCTTTAAAAATGTAGAGCGTAAAGAATCCTAACCTCTCTTTCTCTCTCTCTCTCTCTCTCTCTCTTTATCTCTCTTTCTCTCTCTCTTTATCTCTACCTAGTTTTTTTTTCCCTCCCTCTAGGACATAGCGGTTCTAGCATTACCTAAATTTATTTTATTATGTATCTTTCACATCGTAGAATCGTCACAAAAGATCTCAGAAGGTGTCCGCCATAAGACCAAGTGGTCTACGTCGCCTTTAAAGGACGTCACAGGAGTCTTACAAAACACAAAGTCATCAACAGCCGTAGAGATCGGCACAGGGCATCAGGACAAACGACTACCAGGATCTACAGATAATCGTCATAGACCAGGTATGGCCTTTAACCACTGCACCACTTTCCAAATAAACACCGCCACTGGTACAACTACTTCGTCTACTGAAAGTACTTTTCTGCAAGGGTTGGGACACACAGATGATGGAGCCATTATACCTACAGACACACAACATCAAGTACTATTTAAAACCACCGAGGGGCATCCCAAACAGTGCAACAAGCCTAAAATAAACAGTCTTTCCATAAACAATCGGAAGAAGCAGCAACTGGTCCCTGAGCTACAAACGGTTCCTCTAGAACTCTCAGTTAAAAACACAGTTACGCCCCTGACAGGACCCTGTAGTCCTCAGAGGTCTAAGGCTGCGCCGCCATGGGGATTCCGACCCCCTCACCGCCATCCTGTTCCTGGCGGTTTCGACCGCCAGGAACAGGATGGCGGTGAGGGGTGTCGTGGGGCCCCCGTAAGAGGGCCCCACAAAGAATTTCAGTGTCTGCTCAGCAGACACTGAAATTCGCGACGGGTGCTACTGCACCCGTCGCACACCTTCCACTCCGCCGGCTCCATTCGGAGCCGGCTTCATCGTGGAAGGGTGTTTCCCGCTCGGCTGGCGGGCGGCCTTTTGGCGGTCGCCCGCCAGCCCAGTGGGAAACCCAGAATGACCACCGCGGTCTTTTGACCGTGGTACGGTCTTCTGGCGGTCCCAGCCAGGCCGGCGGCTACCGCCGCCAGCCAGGGTCAGAATGACCCCCTAAGTGTTTTAAGGTTGAAACGGGTAATGTAGAGGCGGTTCCCAAAGGACTGGTCCCAAAAACTCCTATAACTATTTTGGACTCTAGGTTTGAAAATGATCACCCTGTAGAGGACCCTTATGCCACCTGCATAGGGCTTCTCAGGGCACTGGCAGGGGGTTGAGGTTTCTGAAACAATAGCAGCCACTGAACACAATGGACCTTCTAGTGTACACCAAGAGGCGCAGCAATCTTTAGGACAGCAATCAGCTAATCCTAGCCCCTGCGCCTCCCACGCATCCACGGCCCTAAGCTATTGCGATCACCATTTAAGTTCCCCATATCTTATGGCCCCAATCACACCTCCAGGGGCACACAATCCCACCAGTCTCCCATCCAGTGTATACGTTCCCCAGTCTTCTCCCTCTTCATCATACCCTGATAGTAGTACGGGTGGTAGCGGGTCACAAACTCTAAGTTTTGGAACCCTGTCTAGCGAGGAACAGTCCTCCGAAACACCCGGGGGTTCACCTTGGGGCCCTGCTTTTTTGGCCTGTCCTGGTCCACGCCTTCAGAAATCGGTTATTGCTGTTAACAAAGAAACTGCACTTGGTATGGCTCAGGAAAATATAAACCCGCATTTAATGCCTCAAGTAATGACCCAGAACATGGTGCTTTGGACCACACTAGAGTCCTGGACACCTATACGAAAGAAATACACCAATCTGTTAGGAAGCTAAAACTCAGACTGAGCCTGAAGACTTTAAAACTCGGGAAGGGGGGACGCGATACCACGTCCTCCAGAGCCGGCCTGAGGGCTTTATACGAAAGGTTGCCGTTGTGTAGGAGGGAGGTGGTCCAAGCATGTGAACCAGCAGCTGCATACATAAATAATATAAAGGCATGACTAGGAACGTCAGTTTTGGGGACATAGGTATTTTTGAGAACTATTTTGCCATTACGGTGAAAGTTCTTTACCACAACGGCTCCTGGAAGTACTTCATGACCGGGAAGCGGATGAAAAACAAGACTGTGTATGTTCTCCATCATGAAAATCACTTTTACAGTATTCTGAACCTGAAGGGTTTTCAAGGAGCCAAGTATGTGTGCACCCATTGTGTCCATATCTAGAACACACAGACAGCTCACCAATGTGAAATGCACTGTAAAATGTGCCAGAGAGACGGGTCTTATTGAAATAGCGGGGCAGAAGGTATAGTGCCGAACGTGTAATATGTTTTGTCACTCGCAAAACTGCTTGAGTATACATAACAGGCTTGTTCGCTGTGGCTCTAAAATAGACTGCAAGAGATGTGGGCGCTACGTCGCCTATGAGTATAAATGCAAAGGTATGAAATGTCACAGATGTAAGGTATATTGTCACAAGGGGGCAGAACACAAGTGTTACATGGTTAAAGGGTTCCCTCAGACCAAAACCGAAGACTACATACTGTTCTATGTAGAGGGTACACAGGAGATGGGTGTACATCAACCTAATTATATTTATGCTCTTCATCTTAACTTCTGATGGCAGCTTGGAGGTGAAGGGCATATGTGCGCGAACAATTTCCCCACCACTTTCATGCAACTGAAATTCTACGGGTACACTATGCTGGCTTATAACTCGAAAGCGTACGACTCCTTCTTTATGTTGCAAACCATGATTGGTAAAAAGATGGGTGTAGAGCTCATCACCCAGGGTTCCAAACTGATGTTGTTAAAGGCGATGCCTTTTCAAATAAGGTTCATCGATACCCTACATTTTCTACCCATGAAATTGAGCAAATTACCAAAAGCCTTTGGTTTCCCAGGGTGCAAATGTTATTTTCCCCACTTTTTCAACACCTGGGCAAAACAGAATTATGAAGGGCCCATGCCACCAGCTGACAGCTATGGTGTTGAGTATATGATGCTGGCTGAGAAACAGAGCTTTCTACAGTGGTATGATGAAAACCGTGAAAATCACTTTCATTTTCAAACAGAGTTGAAAGTGTACTGTCAGGCAGATGTAATGGTATTACGAAACGCCTGCAACCTTTTCAGAGACATGGTGGTGGAAATGACCAAAAGGGTTAAGGTTTTGAAGTGCAATAACCGAATGGTGAAAAAGACGGTACACCACATAGACCCTTTCCAAAATATCATGTTGACTTCTATGTGTATGTCTATCTACAAACACATGTTTCTGAAGCCCTGCACCATTGCTCTAGTACCACCCAACCTCTATAACGGTAAATAGAAGGGCTATTCTACCCCTCCATCCAATGGCTCATGTACGTCTCTGACAAGGAAAACATCTTCTTCAACACACCTTACAGGGTGGTGAATCCCAAGTGGGGCCTTATTACCTAGAGGGCTACGCTATAGTTAATGGTGTGGCTATGGCTTTCGAGTACAACAGTTGTTTTTACCACGGTTGTCCCCACTGTTACAAGGCCCACAAGTTTAACAGACTTCTGGGCACCAAGTTTGAACACTTACACCGCTTTACTCTGATGAAGGCTGAATATGTTGAAAGCTGTGGCTTTGTAATGAGAACCCTATGGGAACATGAGTGGTTAGACATGCTAGCTTCGGATACGGAACTCGCGTCTTTTATTAAGAGGAAACAGTTACCCGAGCCTTTGGAACCCTGTGACGCCTTATTTGGCGGTCGTACAAACACTGTACAATTGTACAGGGCTGCAGGTGTGGATGAAAAATTACACTATTATGACTTTACGAGCATGTACCATGTAACAGGTTGGCCGATCGAATACACCAGACTGCCCGTTTGAGTGTTAGGTAAAGTGCTCTTATTGCTCTTTAGACAATGTCAATGGGGTTGTGGAAGAATGGCTTGTAGGTATGGGTTGGTGAGTATCTTCGTTCTTCTGGCCGCTAATCTTGTCTTCTTCTTTCTTTTCTTCCAAAGGCCTCGCGGGAAGCGTGTGGGGACAGAAGAAGAATAGGTGTGGTAAGTGTTTGATTAACACCCCTCCTTTTATTCCCTCTCTTTTACTCTTTTCCACTCTACTGTCTTAGTACGTGGTTTTCTCTGTCTTGCGCTTCCTCTACTCTTCTCTACTGTCAGCCTTTTGGATATTCCTGTGGTCGCTCAGTTTTCCCTTTCTTATCCCTTTTCCTGGTGCTGGCGAGGGTTTCTCCCTTTTCCCTCTTTTCTCACTCGTCTTAGTCTTTTTTTTCTTCTCCTTTTCTTGGTCTGCTCTATAATTGACGTATGTGTCTCGCTAATTTCTTTTTCTTTCTTCCTCTTATGTCTGTTCCTTAGTTTTTCCCTAATCTCTTTTATATTGGTTATTTCTTAGGCTAAGCTCCTTGTCTTGATCGCCTCACATCGTTCTTGTGAGTTCGTTTTTATTTTCCCGATGCCTTACGCCCCACAACCCCCCTCCCCTTGCTCCCTGTGCTATTTGTGCAGTACCCGTGTTTTCCCCTTCCCCAGTCCCCCTCCCTCCTCCCGCTCCTTCCTCCCTGTCCCGAGTTCCCGTACCGGGCTTGGCCACGCTTCTCCTGAAGCGTGGCGGGCTCGTTCGTATGCTTCCCGGGGCCAGCGGTCCTCTTCTTGGTGTCGGGTCCACAAGAATCCAGATTCCGGCTCCAATCCAGGGTTTCGAAGATGGGTCCTAGCGTCTTCCGGATCCTCCTCGTCTTTCGTTCTCCGCTGTTTGTCCTCCAAGTCTCTCGACGGTTCCTTCGCTCTCCAACACCGGATCCCTCCTCCTCCTCTCTGAATATGTGGAACCACCTCTTTTATGGCCTCAGATTTGCGCGGTCTGTGCAGGGAGCCAATGGAGAGGCTATCTCCCCGGGTTGCTTCTGTGCTGTCTAAGGCAGAGTCAGCACAAGTCATAATAGTGTGCGTATTGGCCTGGTCCGATCTGTCACAGACACTCCCCCTAGAGAGCGTCAGTTGGTGACGCTCAGGAACAGAATGGCGGGAGAGAAAATCAGCATTCACCATGAGACGGCCCGGAGAGTGGATCACCTGGAAGGAAAAGGGTTGTAAAGAGAGAAACCATCTTAGCACCCAAGAGTTGGTATCCTTATTGCGGGCGAGCCAGGTGAGGGGCGCATGATCCGTCAAGAGGGTGAAGGCACGTCCACTGAGATAATAACGTAAGGACTCAATGGCCCACTTAATGGCCAGACATTCCTTTTCAATGGTGGGATAGTGTTGTTCTCTTGGAAGTAGTTTTCTACTGATGTATAAAATGGGGTGGATCGAACCGTCCAGTTGTGGTTGGGATAACACAGCCCCCTGTCCTACGTCGGATGCATCAGTCTGTAAATAGAAGGGACTACTGAAGTCGGGACAATACAACACCGGGTCTGTAGATAGAGCATTCCTGAGACTGATAAAACTGTGTAGACTGGCCTCAGGTAAGGTGGAAAAGGTCTTAGGAGTATCATTTTTCAACAAGTTGGTTAGCGGCTCGGCTATGGTTGAGAATTGGGGTATAAACCTTCTATAATACCCTACCAGTCCAAGGAAGGCACGTATTTCTTTTTTTTATGTGGGTACCGGGATCTGTTGAATGGCTTCCACCTTTTCTATTTGTGGACGGACCTGTCCTTGTACTGAGATGTAGCTTAAATATCTAATGGTGGTAAATCCCAGTCTACATTTCTCTGGGTTAGCGGTTAACCGGGCTTCTCTTAATGCCTGTAGGACCGCCGTTAGGTGTTTGAGATGGTCTGACCATGTTTTGCTAAATATTACAATGTCATCTAGATATGCTGCCGCATAAACCTGGTGGGGACTGTAGGAGGCTGGACTGGCTTGTAGTGAGTACCAAGGGGTACTTACACCTTGCACCAGGCCCAGTTATCCCTTATTAGTGTATAGGGTGTCTAGCAGCTTAGGCTGATAGATAATGGTAGCTTAGCAGAGCAGCTTAGGCTGAACTAGGAGACGAGTGAAGCTCCTACAGTACCACTAGTGTCATATGCACAATATCATAAGAAAACACAATACACAGATATACTAAAAATAAAGGTACTTTATTTTGATGACAATATGCCAAAAGTATCTCAGTGAGTACCCTCAGTATGAGGATAGCAAATATACACAAGATATATGTACACAATACCAAAATATGCTGTAATAGTCTTAGAAAACAGTGCAAACAATGTATAGTTACAATAGGCTGCAATGGGGACACATAGGGATAGGGGCAACACAAACCATATACTCCAAAAGTGGAATGCGAACCACGAATGGACCCCAAACCTATGTGACCTTGTAGAGGGTCACTGGGACTGTAAGAAAACAGTTAGGGTTAGAAAATTAGCCCACCCCAGACCCTGAAAAGTGAGTGCAACGTGCACTAAAGTTCCCCAAAGGACATAGAAGTCGTGATAGGGGAATTCTGCAGGAAAGACACAAATCAGCAATGCAACAACAATGGATTTCCAAACGAGGGTACCTGTGGAACAAGGGGACCAAGTCCAAAAGTCACAAGCAAGTCGGAGATGGGCAGATGCCCAGGAAATGCCATCTGTGGGTGCAAAGAAGCTGCTACTGGACAGTAGAAGCTGAAGATTCTGCAGGAACGACAAGGGCTAGGAACATTCCCTTTGGAGGACGGATCCCCTACGCCATGGAGAGTCGTGCACAAGTGTTTTCCTGAAGAAAGACTGCCAACAACCCTTGCTAGCTGCAAATTGTGCGGTTAGGATTTTTGGATGCTGCTGTGGCCCAGGAGGAACCAGGATGTTGCCAATTGTGTCTGGGGACAGAGGGGGCATCGAGCAAGACAAAGAGCCCTCTCAGAAGCAGGCAGCACCCACAGAAGTGCCAGAACAGGCACTACAAAGTGGAGAGAAACAGTGCTCACCCGAAGTCGCACAAAGGAGTCCCACGTCGCCAGAGGACAACTTAGGAGGTCGTGCAATGCAGGTTAGAGTGCCGTGGACCCAGGCTGGACTGTGCACAAAGGATTTCTGCCGGAAGTGCACGGAGGCCGGAGTAGCTGCAAAAGTCACAGTTCCCAGCAATGCAGTCTGGCGTGGGGAGGCAAGGACTTACCTCCACCAAACTTGGACTGAAGAGTCACTGGACTATGGGAGTCACTTGGACAGAGTTGCTGGATTCAAGGGACCTCGCTCGTCGTGCTGAGAGGAGACCCAGGGTACCGGTGATGCAGTTCTTTGGTGCCTGCGGTTGCAGGGGGAAGATTCCGTCGACCCACAGGAGATTTCTTCGGAGCTTCTAGTGCAGAGAGGAGGCAGACTACCCCCACAGCATGCACCATCAGGAAAACAGTCGAGAAGGCGGCAGGATCAGCGTTACAGAGTTGCAGTAGTCGTCTTCGCTACTTTGTTGCAGTTTTGCAGGCTTCCAGCGCGGTCAGCAGTCGATTCCTTGGCAGAAGGTGAAAAGAGAGAGGCAGAGGAACTCGGATGAGCTCTTGCATTCGTTATCTAAGGAAATCCCCAAAGCAGAGACCCTAAATAGCCAGAAAAGAGGGTTTGGCTACTTAGGAGAGAAGATAGGCTAGCAACACCTGAAGGAGCCTATCAGAAGGAGTCTCTGACGTCACCTGATGGCACTGGCCACTCAGAGCAGTCCAGTGTGCCAGCAGCACCTCTGTTTCCAAGATGGCAGAGGTCTGGAGCACACTGGAGGAGCTCTGGGCACCTCCCAGGGGAGGTACAGGTCAGGGGAGTGGTCACTCCCCTTTCCTTTGTCCAGTTTTGTGCCAGAGCAGGGCTAAGGGGTCCCTGAACCGGTGTAGACTGGCTTATGCAGAAATGGGCACCATGTGTGCCCATGAAAGCATTTCCAGAGGCTGGGGGAGGCTACTCCTCCCCTGCCTTCACACCATTTTCCAAAGGGAGAGGGTGTAACACCCTCTCTCAGAGGAAGTCCTTTGTTCTGCCATCCTGGGCCAGGCCTGGCTGGACCCCAGGAGGGCAGAAGCCTGTCTGAGGGGCTGGCAGCAGCAGCAGCTGCAGTGGAACCCCGGGAAAGGCAGTTTGGCAGTACCAGGGTCTGTGCTACAGACCACTGGGATCATGGGATTGTGCCAACTATGCCAGGATGGCATAGAGGGGGCAATTCCATTATCATAGACATGTTACATGGCCATATTCGGAGTTACCATTGTGAAGCTACATATAGGTAGTGACCTATATGTAGTGCACGCGTGTAATGGTGTCCCCGCACTCACAAAGTCCGGGGAATTGGCCCTGAACAATGTGGGGGCACCTTGGCTAGTGCCAGGGTGCCCTCACACTAAGTAACTTTGCACCTAACCTTTACCAGGTAAAGGTTAGACATATAGGTGACTTATAAGTTACTTAAGTGCAGTGAAAAATGGCTGTGAAATAACGTGGACGTTATTTCACTCAGGCTGCAGTGGCAGGCCTGTGTAAGAATTGCCAGAGCTCCCTATGGGTGGCAAAAGAAATGCTGCAGCCCATAGGGATCTCCTGGAACCCCAATAACCTGGATACCTCAGTACCATATACTAGGGAATTATAAGGGTGTTCCAGTAAGCCAATATAAATTGGTAAAATTAGTCACTAGCCTGTTAGTGACAATTTGAAAGAAATGAGAGAGCATAACCACTGAGGTTCTGATTAGCAGAGCCTCAGTGAGACAGTTAGTCATAACACAGGTAACACATTCAGGCACACTTATGAGCACTGGGGCCCTGGCTGGCAGGGTCCCAGTGACACATACAACTAAAACAACATATATACAGTGAAAAATGGGGGTAACATGCCAGGCAAGATGGTACTTTCCTACACAACCCCCCCCCCCCCAAACGAAGGACAATAAGACTAGCCATGACCTGGTGAGTCTTCATTGTCTAAGTGGAAATATCTGGAGAGTCCGTCTGCATTGGAGTGGCTACTCCCAGGTCTATGTTCCACTGTATAGTCCATTCCCTGTAGGGATATGGACCACCTCAACAATTTAGGATTTTCACCTTTCATTTGTTTTAGCCAAAGTAGAGGTTTGTGGTCTGTCTGAACAATGAAGTGAGTGCCAAACAGGTATGGCCTCAACTTCTTCAGTGCCCAGACCACAGCAAAGGCCTCCCTCTCAATGGCAGACCAACGCTTTTCTCTAGGGGTCAACCTTCTACTAATAAAAGCAACAGGTTGATCCTGGCCCTCAGAATTAAGTTGTGATAGGACTGCCCCTACTCCTAATTCAGATGCATCAGTTTGGACATAGAATATTTTAGAGTAACAAGGGCTTTTCAGGACAGGTGCAGAGCACATGGCCTGCTTCAGCTCCTCAAAAGCTTTCTGACAGTTTGCTGTCCATAATACCTTTTTAGGCATTTTTTTGGATGTGAGGTCATTAAGAGGGTCTGCAATGGAGCCATAGTTCTTAATGAACCTCCTGTAATACCCAGTGAGGCCTAGGAAGGCTCTCACCTGAGTCTGAGTAGTAGGGGGAACCCAATCTGTAATAGTTTGGATTTTCCCCTGAAGTGGTGCAATCTGTTCCCCACCAACAAGGTGTCCCAGATAAACCACCTTCCCCTGCCCTATCTGGCACTTTGAAGCCTTGATAGTGAGGCCTGCCTTTTGCAGGGCCTCTAAAACTTTCCATAGGTGGACCAGGTGATCATCCCAACTGGAGCTAAAGACAGCTATATCGTCCAGATATGCTGCACTAAAAGCTTCCAGGCCTTGCAGGACTGTGTTCACCAACCTCTGAAAAGTGGCAGGTGCATTTTTTAATCCAAAAGGCATTACTGTGAATTGGTAATGGCCTCCAATGGTTGAAAATGCAGTTTTAGGTTTAGCATCTTCTGATAATTTGATCTGCCAATACCCTGCAGTCAAATCAAAAGTGCTTAGATACTTTGCAGATGCCAGTGTATCTATGAGCTCATCTGCCCTGGGTATAGGGTGAGCATCATTTTTGGTTACCTGGTTGAGATCTCTGTAGTCTACACAAAACCGCATTTCCTTCTTTCCATCCTTGGAATGAGGTTTTGGTACAAGTACCACAGGAGAAGCCCATGGACTTTCAGAGTGCTCAACCACTCCTAGTTCTAACATTTTCTGCACCTCTTGCTTTATGCAGTCTCTGACATGGTCAGGCTGCCTATAGATCTTACTTTTGACAGGCAAGCTGTCTCCAGTATCTATAGTGTGCTCACACCAAGAAGTGGTACCTGGCACAGTAGAGAAGAGTTCAGAAAACTGACCCAGGAGATTTATGCAATGGTCTTTCTGCTCAGCAGTAAGACAATCAGCCAAAACTACACCTTCCACTAGAGCATCTTGTTCTGTGGAAGAGAAGAGATCAGGTAGAGGATCACTGTCTTCTTCCTGTCCCTCATCAGTTGCCATGAGCAGGGTGAGATCAGCCCTGTCATAGTAGGGTTTCAGGCGATTGACATGGAGCACCCTAAGGGGACTCCTGGCAGTGCCTAAGTCAACTAAGTAGGTGACTTCACCCTTTTTCTCAACAATTGTTTGGGGTCCACTCCATTTATCTTGGAGTGCTCTTGGGGCCACAGGCTCCAAGACCCACACTTTCTGCCCTGGTTGGTACTGAACCAAAACAGCCTTCTGGTCATGCCATTGCTTCTGGAGCTCTTGCCTGGCCTGAAGGTTTTTACTGGCCTTTTTCATGTACTCAGCCATCCTTGATCTGAGGCCAAGTACATAATCCACAATATCTTGCTTTGGAGCTTTTAAAGGTTGTTCCCAACCCTCCTTGACAAGTGTTAGTGGACCCCTAACAGGGTGTCCAAAGAGGAGTTCAAAGGGGCTGAAGCCCACTCCTTTCTGGGGTACCTCCCTGTAGGCAAAACGGAGGCATGGTAAAAGGATATCCCATCTCCTGCAGAGTTTTTCAGGGAGTCCCATAATCATGCCTTTGAGAGTTTTGTTAAATCTCTCCACCAGTCCATTTGTTTGTGGATGATAGGGTGTAGTGAACTTGTAAGTCACACCACACTCCTTCCACATGGCCTTTAAGTAAGCAGACATGAAATTGCTTCCCCTGTCTGATACCACCTCTTTTGGGAAGCCCACCCTGGAAAATATTCCCAGGAGGGCCTTTGCCACTGCAGGTGCTGTAGTGGTCCTTACAGGAATTGCTTCAGGATATCTTGTGGCATGGTCCACTACCACTAAGATAAACCTATTGCCTGAAGCAGTAGGAGGGTCAAGGGGGCCAACTATGTCAACCCCTACCCTTTCAAAGGGAACCCCAACCACAGGCAGTGGGATAAGGGGTGCCTTTGGAGTGCCACCTGTCTTGCCACTGGCTTGACAGGTTTCACAGGACTTACAAAATTCCTTTGTGTCCTCTGACATTCTAGGCCAATGAAACAAGGGAACAAGTCTGTCCCAAGTTTTCATTTGCCCCAAATGCCCAGCTAGGGGAATGTCGTGGGCTAGAGTTAGGAGGAACTTTCTGTACTCCTGAGGAATCACTAACCTCCTGGCAGTTCCAGGTTTAGGATCCCTTGCTTCAGTGTACAAGAGGTTGTCCTCCCAGTAAACTCTGTGAGAGTCACTGACATCCCCATTAGCTTGTTTGACAGCTTGTTGTCTTAGACCCTCTAGTGTGGGACAGGTTTGCTGTGCCACACTCAGCTCCTCCCTGGCAGGCCCCCCTTCACCCAAAAGCTCAGCAGTGTCTGCTTCCAGCTCCTCTGGTGTAGGTTCTGCACAGGGTGGAAATTCTTCTTCCTCAGAAGTAGACTCCACAGTAGAGGGAGGGATAGTAGGTAGTGCTTTACTTCTACTAGCCCTAGCTTTAGGGAGCACTTGGTCCATTGTTCCAGGATCCAAGTCACCCTGTCCTTTTTGCTTTTTGGCCTGAGCCCTGGTTAAAGCAAAAATATGCCCTGGGATGCCCAGCATTGCTGCATGGGCCTCCAACTCCACATCTGACCAAGCTGATGTCTCCAAATCATTTCCTAGTAGACAGTGTACAGGTAAATCTGTGGCTACCACAACTTTCTTTGGACCAGTAACCCCCCCCCCAGTTGAGATTTACAACATCCATGGGGTGGCTAAGTGTGTTGTTGTGAGCATCGGTTACTTGGTACTGGTGACCAAGTAGGTGTTGTTCAGGGTGGACCAGTTTCTCTATTACCATTGTAACACTGGCACCAGTGTCCCTGTAGGCCTGAACCTCAACACCATTTATTAGGGGTAGCTGCTTGTACTTATCCATATTAAGGGGACAAGCAACTAAGGTGGCTAAATCAATAGCCCCCTCAGAGACTAACACAGCCTCTGTGGTCTCCCTAACAAGACCAACCCCAACTAAGTTACCAAAAGTGAGCCCAGCTACTCCCTTGGATTGGCTATTAGTAGGTTTGCTCCCACCACCACTGCTATTAGTAGGGACACTAGGTGTAGCAGTAGGGGTTGTAGTGGTAGGAGGCTTGGTGCTTTTCTTTGGACAACTGGGATCTGTTGTCCAATGGCCTTTTATTTTACATAAATAGCACCATGGTTTCTTTTCTTTGTTTTGATTAGAAGAGGATTTGGGCCCACCACCCCCACCAGTGTTTTTGTGGGCCTGATGAAGACTCATTTTTAGATTAGTCCCCACCCTTGTCAGAAGACTTACCATCCTTCTTCTTGTTGCCATCTTTGTCACCCCCTGTATGAACTTTTCTGTTCACCCTTGTTCTGACCCATTTGTCTGCCTTCTTTCCCAATTCTTGGGGAGAGGTCAGATCAGAGTTCACCAGGTACTGGTGCAACAAATCAGACACACAATTATTAAGAATATGCTCTCTCAGGATCAAGTTATACAGGCTGTCATAATCAGTAACTTTACTGCCATGTAACCACCCCTCCAAGGCCTTCACTGAATGGTCAATGAAATCAACCCAGTCTTGTGAAGACTCCTTTTTGGTTTCTCTGAACTTTATCCTGTATTGTTCAGTGGTTAAGCCATAACCATCCAGGAGTGCATTCTTAAGAATTTTGAAATCATTGGCTTCTCTTTCTTTCACAGTAAGGAGCCTATCCCTACCTTTTCCACTAAATGATAGCCATAGGATAGCAGCCCACTGCCTTTGAGGGACATCCTGTACAACACAGGCCCTCTCAAGTGCAGCAAACCACTTGTTAATGTCATCCCCCTCCTTATAAGGGGAAACTATCTTGTGCAGATTCCTAGAATCATGCTCTTTTGCAGGATGACTATGGGGAATACTGCTGCTGCCACCATGGGTTTCTAAACCCAATTTCTGTCTTTCTCTTTCCACCTCTAAGGACTGTCTATCCAAATCCAGCTGTTGCTTCTTGAGCTTCAGTCTGGTTTGTTCCATTCTCAATCTATTGAGCTCCCTTTCTAACACTCTGTCATCAGGGTGGGTGGGTGGGACATGCCTTGAAACAGAAGTATGGTGAGAATGGACAGAAGGAGACCTATCCCTTACAGAAGGCACCCTAACAGCTTGGTTAACAGAAACATCACTTCTACTGTGGTGAGAGTGAATACTCTTGCTATGATGTGAGACAACACTATCTGTAGGGTGTGGCTCTACATCAGTACCAACTATGCTAGACTGTCTAGTAATGGGCAGGCTAGGAAGTTTCTTTCCTGAATCTTTTCCTAGGGGAGTCCCTGGATCAGATTGGGAACCATTGGCTACTTTTTCAACAGATGGGGCCCTTCTGGCCTTATCTTGTTCTCTAAGCATGTTAAGCAATAATTCCAAAGAAGGATTCTTCCCTACACTCAAACCTCTCTCTATGCAGAGACTCCTTGCTCCTTTCTAGCTAAGGTGATCATAAGCAAGTTTGGACAGATCAACAGTTTGGCCTGTGCCAGACATTTTTTTAGAGAGAGTTTAAGTGATAGAAAAAGAGAAAAAAGTTTTCAGAACTTTTAGAAAGACAGAAAAAAAAAACTTTTTAAACTTTTAAGAACTTTTTAGAAAGTTTAGAGGTACTTTTCAGCACTTTAGAAAAGAGGTGAGAAAAGAAATGCAAAACTTTTTGGTTAGGTGTACATACACTGAACTTGTTTTGTATATTTTTCTCTTATGAAAAGTACAATGACAAAAGTGGTAAGTAATCTCAAAGCACTTATCCCACCGCTGCACAACCAAATGTAGGAGGCTGGACTGGCTTGTAGAGAGTACCAAGGGGTACTTACACCTTGCACCAGGCCCAGTTATCCCTTATTAGTGTATAGGGTGTCTAGCAGCTTAGGCTGATAGATAATGGTAGCTTAGCAGAGCAGCTTAGGCTGAACTAGGAGACGAGTGAAGCTCCTACAGTACCACTAGTGTCATATGCACAATATCATAAGAAAACACAATACACAGATATACTAAAAATAAAGGTACTTTATTTTTATGACAATATGCCAAAAGTATCTCAGTGAGTACCCTCAGTATGAGGATAGCAAATATACACAAGATATATGTACACAATACCAAAATATGCAGTAATAGTCTTAGAAAACAGTACAAACAATGTATAGTTACAGTAGGATGCAATGGGGACACATAGGGATAGGGGCAACACAAACCATATACTCCAAAAGTGGAATGCGAACCACGAATGGACCCCAAACCTATGTGACCTTGTAGAGGGTCGCTGGGACTGTAAGAAAACAGTTAGGGTTAGAAAATTTGCCCACCCCAAGACCCTGAAAAGTGAGTGCAAAGTTCACTAAAGTTCCCCAAAGGACATAGAAGTCGTGATAGGGGAATTCTGCAGGAAAGACACAAATCAGCAATACAACAACGATGGATTTCCAAACGAGGGTACCTGTGGAACGAGGGGACCAAGTCCAAAAGTCACAAGCAAGTCGGAGATGGGCAGATGCCCAGGAAATGCCAGCTGTGGGTGCAAAGAAGCTGCTACTGGACATTAGAAGCTGAAGATTCTGCAGGAACGACAAGGGCTAGGAACTTCCCCTTTGGAGGACAGATCCCCCACGCCGTGGAGAGTTGTGCAGAAGTGTTTTCCTGAAGAAAGACTGCCAACAAGCCTTGCTAGCTGCAAATTGTGCGGTTAAGGTTTTTGGATGCTGCTGTGGCCCAGGAGGGACCAGGATGTCGCCAATTGCGTATGGGGACAGAGGGGGCATTGAGCAAGACAAGGAGCCCTCTCAGAAGCAGGCAGCACCCACAGAAGTGCCGGAACAGGCACTACGAAGTGGAGAGAAACGGTGCTCACCCGAAGTCGCACAAAGGAGTCGCCGGAGGACAACTTAGGAGGTCGTGCAATGCAGGTTAGAGTGCCGTGGACCCAGGCTGGACTGTGCACAAAGGATTTCCGCCGGAAGTGCACGGAGGCCGGAGTAGCTGCAAAAGTTGCGGTTCCCAGCAATGCAGTCTGGCGTGGGGAGGCAAGGACTTACCTCCACCAAACTTGGACTGAAGAGTCACTGGACTGTGGGAGTCACTTGGACAGAGTTGCTGGATTCAAGGGACCTCGCTCGTTGTGCTGAGAGGAGACCCAGGGTACCGGTGATGCAGTTCTTTGGTGCCTGCGGTTGCAGGGGGACGATTCCGTCGACCCACGGGAGATTTCTTCGGAGCTTCTAGTGCAGAGAGGAGGCAGACTACCCCCACAGCATGCACCACCAGGAAAACAGTCGAGAAGGCGGCAGGATCAGCGTTACAGAGTTGCAGTAGTTGTCTTCGCTACTTTGTTGCAGTTTTGCAGGCTTCCAGAGCGGTCAGCAGTCGATTCCTTGGCAGAAGGTGAAGAGAGAGATGCAGAGGAACTTGGATGAGCTCTTGCATTCGTTATCTAAGGAAATCCCCAAAGCAGAGACCCTAAATAGCCAGAAAAGAGGGTTTGGCTACTTAGGAGAGAAGATAGGCTAGCAACACCTGAAGGAGCCTATCAGAAGGAGTCTCTGACGTCACCTGATGGCACTGGCCACTCAGAGCAGTCCAGTGTGCCAGCAGCACCTCTGTTTCCAAGATGGCAGAGGTCTGGAGCACACTGGAGGAGCTCTGGGCACCTCCCAGGGGAGGTACAGGTCAGGGGAGTAGTCACTCCCCTTTCCTTTGTCCAGTTTCGTGCCAGAGCAGGGCTAAGGGGTCCCTGAACCGGTGTAGACTGGCTTATGCAGAAATGGGCACCATGTGTGCCCATGAAAGCATTTCCAGAGGCTGGGGGAGGCTACTCCTCCCCTGCCTTCACACCATTTTCCAAAGGGAGAGGGTGTAACACCCTCTCTCAGAGGAAGTCCTTTGTTCTGCCATCCTGGGCCAGGCCTGGCTGGACCCCAGGAGGGCAGAAGCCTGTCTGAGGGGCTGGCAGCAGCAGCAGCTGCAGTGGAACCCCTGGAAAGGCAGTTTGGCAGTACCAGGGTCTGTGCTACAGACCACTGGGATCATGGGATTGTGCCAACTATGCCAGGATGGCATAGAGGGGGCAGTTCCATGATCATAGACATGTTACATGGCCATATTCGGAGTTACCATTGTGAAGCTACATATAGGTAGTGACCTATATGTAGTGCACGCGTGTAATGGTGTCCCCGCACTCACAAAGTCCGGGGAATTGGCCCTGAACAATGTGGGGGCACCTTGGCTAGTGCCAGGGTGCCCTCACACTAAGTAACATTGCACCTAACCTTTACCAGGTAAAGGTTAGACATATAGGTGACTTATAAGTTACTTAAGTGCAGTGAAAAATGGCTGTGAAATAACGTGGACATTGTTTCACTCAGGCTGCAGTGGCAGGCCTGTGTAAGAATTGTCAGAGCTCCCTATGGGTGGCAAAAGAAATGCTGCAGCCCATAGGGATCTCCTGGAACCCCAATACCCTGGGTACCTCAGTAGCATATACTAGGGAATTATAAGGGTGTTCCAGTAAGCCAATATAAATTGGTAAAATTAGTCACTAGCCTGTTAGTGACAATTTGAAAGAAATGAGAGAGCATAACCACTGAGGTTCTGATTAGCAGAGCCTCAGTGAGACAGTTAGTCATAACACAGGTAACACATTCAGGCACACTTATGAGCACTGGGGCCCTGGCTGGCAGGGTCCCAGTGACACATACAACTAAAACAACATATATACAGTGAAAAATGGGGGTAACATGCCAGGCAAGATGGTACTTTCCTACAGGGACGTAAGACCTTGTCCATTAATCTCTCAAATGTGGTGGGAGCCCGGTGTAACCCAAAAGGTAAGACGGTAAACTGATACAATCCAGAGGGAGCTGCGAATGCGTTTTTTTCTCTGTCTTCTGTTTTCAAAGGGATCTGCCAATATCCCTTCGTCAGGTCCAGAGTGGACATGTACCTGGGCTGGCCTAATTTTTCCAGCAACTCATCTATACGGGGCATGGGATATGCTTCAAAATACGTGAGTTCATTAACTCTCCGGTAATCTACACAAAACCGAATGGTCCCATCCGGTTTGGGTACTAATACCACAGGGGAACACCAGGGACTGCTGGATGGCTCTATAATCCCCGACTGTAACATACGTTGGACTTCTTGCTCAATCAGGGTTTTCTTGGCCTCGGGGACTCAATAGGGTCTTTGTCTTGCTATTGCCTCATTCTTGGTACGGATGCTGTGCTCTGCTAATGGGGTATGGCCGGGCTGTCGGGAAAAAACATCCATGTAGGACTGTACCGTCTGAGAGAGGGAAATTTTATGTAACTCGGAAAGGGATGCATTTATTTGGGGTCCGCTTTCCTCCTGGTTGTTGAAAGGGGAAAAAGAAGGATATGGTATGTCTTCTCTATGGTCAGTGGTGATATGTTGGACCCTTTTTATGATTTCAGATTCATGCCATTTTTTTAACAGATTGATGTGGTAGATCTATTCTCTATTGTGTCTATGTGGAAGAGCTAATTTATATGTTGTGGGGTTGATCTGCTCTAATACTTCGTAGGGCCCTTGCCACCGGGCTAACAATTTATTCTCACTACTGGGGAGAAGGACCAATGCTTTGTCTCCTACGTTAAGAGTACGAAGCACACTTCTGGGGTCGTATCCCTTTTTCTGTTTTTGTTGAGCTTCACAGAGACTGGTATGGGCCTTTTCCCAGATCGATTGTAGATTCTCCCTCAATTCTTTAGTATAAGTCAGGAGGTCTTTCGCTTCCTCATCTGTCTCTTCCCACTGTTCGACTAACATTTCGAGTAGAGTGCGGGGTGGTCGGCCAAATAACAGTTCGAAGGGACTATGACCAAGGGATGTTTGCGTATGGGTACGTGTTGCATAGAGTACAAGGGGTAGTTTTTTTTCCCAATCCCTTCCGTCTTCGGCTATGCTCTTCCTGAGTAAAGATTTAATGGTCCTGTTGTAGCGTTCTACAAGACCGTCAGTTTGGGGGTGATACACTGAGGTTCGGATTTGTTTTATTCCCAAGGTTTTACTGACTTCTGCCATCAGTCGTGACATGAAGGGGGTGCCCTGATCAGTTAAAATTTCTTTAGGGAAGCCGACCTGTGAAAAGAACTCAATCATTGCTTGGGCTACTACTTTTGTGTGCATGTTGGGGAGGGGAATAGCCTCGGGATACCGAGTGGCATAATCCACCAACACTAGGACATACTGTCTCCCTCTACTGGAGGGAGTGAGTGGACCGATAAGGTACATGCCCACCCGGTTAAATGAGGTTTCTATAACTGGGAGGGGTTGTAACGGGGCAGGAGGTTGAGTGACTGGATTATATAGTTGGCATTTCTGACAATTCAGGCAATATCTACGTATGTCCCCGTAGACTCCGGGCCAGTAGAATTTTCGGAGGATTGCCTCCTCGTTTTTTTCCCGTCCAAGATGCCCTTCCCCTTGGTCCCCATGAGCTAACTGCAAAACCTGTTGTCGGTAGCTACCAGGGACTAATAATTGTCTCTGTCTGTCATCACTAGACTGGGGAAGCCTATATAATAGGTGGTTATGGATGTGGAATGTCGGTCCCACCCTGGGCTCCTCGTTACTCAGCGCCCTCTCCCATGCATTCTTTAAGGAGGGATCATCCCTCTGGCTCTGTCTAAAATCTCCTGCTACTGTGTATACCTTGCACATGGCTCCTGTTGTTGTCTTGTGGCTTTCATAGTCTTTTCCCCAATGTTGTTGTCTCTGGATCCGTTTCTGTCTTTTACTTAAATGTTGCTTGGGTGGCTGGTTTTCGGCTACCCCGGTGTCGTACTGTACTTCCTCCCACCATTTTTTCATCATATGTTCCTCTCCTGCTTTAATCAACAACTGCGGAAAGGCAGTATAATCCGTTCCAATGATAATGTCTTCTTCAAGGTGTGGTAACACCCCCACCTTGAGGCTTTCCTCTTCGCCCCTCCACTGAAACTGAATAAGAGCCACCGGATAATAGGCTTGGTCCCCATGGACACAGGCGATTAATACATTTGTCTGGGGTAGGTCTTGTCTGGGCTCCACCAGGTCTTTACATATAACGCTCTGACTGCAACCTGAGTCTACCAAGGCTATTCTTTCTTTTCCATTGAGGAGGATAGGGAGGGTATATGTAGGTTTTGTTTCACCTACCCAGAACACCTGCCCTTTTGTGACCCCTATTTCCATTGGTTCTTCCATATCTTTTTGTTTGTGAGGGCAATACCGCGCAATGTGACCCCATTCTGAACAATGATAACATTGAGGTCCCGTTGAAGGAAGTGAGGTTTGGAGCGGATGGGGTACACGTATTCGTTCAGGTTCATGTGAACCCTGAGGTCGTGGGTTGAGTCCTTTTCATATACTAGGGCGCACAGGGGAGGGAACCAGGTGTCGACCGAGGTTGGCCTTAAAGTCTGGACTCCTATGGAAAGCGCAAGCCAATTCAATGGCCGTTTCATTGCTTAAGCTGGGGTGTTGACGAACCCAATTCCGGGTGGAAGTCGGTAAGGCATCCAAAAATTGCTCCAATACTATGATGTCAAACATCTCCTCACAAGACTTTTCTGTGGGTCATAACCATCGCCCAGCAGCGTGTTGGACCCTATAATACAGTGTACGCGGGCTTTCTGGTAGGAGCCACTTCATTTGTCGGAACCGTGACCGATAACTCTCGCTATCGAGTCCTACCCGTTCTAATATGGTCTTTTTGATATCTTTAAACGGAAGAGTACCGGTTGGGTTTATGGCTTGGTATGTTGCTTGCAATCGTCCTGTTAACAGTGGGGCAATGTATTGACCCCATTTTTCTTCTGGCCAACTGGCGGAGCTAGCTACCCTCTCGAAATTAAGGAAGATGGAGTCCGGATCGTCTTGGTCCTGATACTTTTGTAGCACACTACTCGGTACATTGGGGTGTACCTTCATATGAGCAATGGTTTCCGTTAGTTTACTCAATGCAGTCTCATGGACGAGTTGGTTGTTCGCCATGATTGTGGCCTGACTTTTAAGGGCGGTTTGTAAGGCCTCACGCTCCTCTTTAGCGTCCTTCATCTGCTGTTCCCACATCAACTGGAGATGACGTTGCCCTTCCGCCAACTGGGCTATGACATCCGCCATGTTTTTTTTTTCCTCCATTCTGGTTGTGAGGTGGTCGAATAAATCCCACTTCTGACACCACTTTGTAACAGGTTGGCCGATCGAATACACCAGACTGCCCGTTTGAGTGTTAGGTAAAGTGCTTTTATTGCTCTTTAGACAATGTCAATGGGGTTGTGGAAGAATGGCTTGTAGGTATGGGTTGGTGAGTATCTTCGTTCTTCTGGCCGCTAATCTCGTCTTCTTCTTTCTTTTCTTCCAAAGGCCTCGCGGGAAGCGTGTGGGGACAGAAGAAGAATAGGTGTGGTAAGTGTTTTATTAACACCCCTCCTTTTATTCCCTCTTTTTTACTCTTTTCCACTCTACTGTCTTAGTACGTGGTTTTCTCTATCTTGCGCTTCCTCTACTCTTCTCTACTGTCAGCCTTTTGGATATTCCTGTGGTCGCTCAGTTTTCCCTTTCTTATCCCTTTTCCTGGTGTTGGCGAGGGTTTCTCCCTTTTCCCTCTTTTCTCACTCGTCTTAGTCTTTTTTTTTCTTCTCCTTTTCTTGGTCTGCTCTATAATTGGCGTATGTGTCTCTCTACTTTCTTTTTCTTTCTTCCTCTTATGTCTGTTCCTTAGTTTTTCCCTTCTCTCTCTTTTATTGGTTATTTCTTAGGCTAAGCTCCTTGTCTTGATCGCCTCACATCGTTCTCGTGAGTTCTCGTTCTCGTGAGTTTGTTTTTATTTTCCTGATGCATTACGCCACACACCCCCCTCCCCTTGCTCCCCGTGCTATTTGTGCAGTACCCGTGTTTTCCCCTTCCCCAGTCCCCCTCCCTCCTTCCGCTCCTTCCTCCCTGTCCCGAGTTCCCATACCTGGCTTGGCCACGCTTCTCCTGAAGCGTGGCGTGCTCGTTCATATGCTTCCCGGGGCCAGCGGTCCTCTTCTTGGTGTCGGGTCCACAAGAATCCAGATTCCGGCTCCAATCCAGGGTTTCGAAGACGGGTCCTGGCGTCTTCCGGATCCTCCTCGTCTCTCGTTCTCCGCTGTTCGTCCTCCAAGTCTCTCGCCGGTTCCTTTGCTCTCCAACACCGGATCCCTCCTCCTCCTCTCTGAATATGTGGAACCACCTCTTTTACGGCCTCAGATTCGCGCGGTCTGTGTAGGGAGCTAATGGAGAGGCTATGTCGCCGGGTTGCTTCCGTGCTGTCTAAGGCAGAGTCAGCACAAGTCATAATAGTGTGCGGATTGGCCTGGTCCGATCCGTCACATACCCCTTTGTGAACAAACAGAAGTTATACCCTATAGGCCACCCCATCATCATCTATAGGGACTTTAAGCCCGTAGGTGAATACTTTGGGCTCATTAAGTGCCATATCTACCCGCCATGGCGGCTTTACATCCCAGTGCTACCGTACAGAGTCGACGGCAAGCTCATGTTTCCATTGTATCGTACCTGTGCCGAAAGTAAAGAGACTAACTAGTGTAGACACACTGATGAGCAGAGGATGCTCATCGGTACTTGGTGTAGCATCGAGGTACAAAAGGCCCTTCAGAGAGGCTACAGACTGTGTAAAATAGTGGAGGTACGGCACTTTGAAAGAAGATCAACACGTCCCTTTTCTACGTATATCAACTTGTTTCTGAGAGACAAACAGGATGCTTTGGGCTTTCCTGAATGGTGTGTCGATGCGTACTCTAAGCAAGAGTACATTGACGATTACCACGCTCACGAGGGCATAAGATTGAGACCAGAATTCTTCGAAGTCAACCCCGCCAGGCGCCAGTTAGCCAAGCTCTGCCTAAACTCCTTATGGGGAAAAGTTGACCAACGTACAAACCTACCAAACACTACCATAATAACAAATCCTGATGAGTTGTTTAAGTACCTTTTTTCACCTAGTTATGATGTGTTCAGCTGCAAGTTTATCGATGATGAGACCATCGCTCTCTGCTGGAAATACGCTAAAGAGTGCCCCAAAACATGTAACAATATAAATATTTTCATAGCCTGTTTCACAACGGCTTACGCTCGTTTAGAGCTTTACAGGGTGCTGGATAAACTTCAGGAGCGGTGCCTGTATCACGATACCGACTCTGTTATTTTTGTGAGTAAGGATGGTGATGAAGACCCACCCCTAGGTGAGTATCTAGGAGATTTGACCGGCGAATTAGATAAGGACGACTACATAGTAGAATACACTTCATTGGGATGCAAGACCTATTCCTACAAACCGGCAACAACACAAAATGGAAGGTATCACCTTAAATGTTAATAACACTGTTAAAATCAATTTTGACAGTTTAAAGGATTTGGTGAATGAATACGCTATATCAAAAGATGGCGATAATAATAAAACCATTGTTGTACAACAGCCCAGCATAGTGTGGTCCAAAAAATGGTGGTAAATTAAAACCCAGCCTTTACATAAAACCTTACGGGTAGTGTTTGATAAAAGGGTCCTTACTGAAGACTACAAAACCCTGCCGGATGGTTATTAAAGCTGCATTAGAATACCAAACCAAACGACTATGGACACAAGATTGCAACACCCGTTCTCCTGCGTTTTAGCAGGACCCTCAAATTGCGTTAAGAGTTATTTTATAAAGAAGTTGTTAGAAAATGCCCTGGGGGGTTTGTCCCACACCCCAAACAATATTGTATGGCTTTATTCATGCTGTCAAGATCTTTATACGGAACTATCCCTAAGGTTCCCCCACGTTTTTGCAATTTCATACCCTTTCTCCAGAAAAACATAGCTCTTCTAAAAATACTACGGAAGAAACCCCCTAACCCTGCCCCATACATAACCAGGGCCCATTGAAAGTACGGCGGCAGGCTCCATATCCAGCCTGGTTTCTGTAATAATCCCTATACATAGAGGAGTCACCGTATGTTTTCATAATCACCAAGATGACTTGTTAATAATCGCTCTCACGTCGAGGTCTTAAATGAAGCTTAACAATAATTTCCCCGTATTTAAAGGACACCGGCTCAGCCTGATCGTCGTAGATCATGATTGTAATGGTGTCAAAATGTTTTTTTACAAATTGATACGTAGTCTGGTTTGTTGTATTGTATATTAACCATTGTGTTATTTTCACCCTTTACCTGGACCCATCTCAGCAATGTTGAATAACTATCCCCTATCCTCTACAACTCTACGATATCGCTATACATGCAGAGTGTATAGAAGCCGCCGTTAATATCGGGGCACGACTGGTTCAATTCGACATGACTTGAAATATGCTGCACTGTTTCTAAAACCCTTTTTAATTTTACCTGAACAGTTACTGCATCATGATTTGGAGTTTCAAGAAACACCTTCTGTCTAATGTTATCTAACACTAAATATATATTAGCAAACAACTCAATGTTGGCTATATTTTTGTTGATGGCTCCAAAGTCTGAGGCTACACAAGGGTAATATCCGTGAGGAAACCCGGTATGGATGGTCATAGCGTCCAGAGCACGTTGTACATTGAAAAGGTATTCCATGTTCTGGGGTATTGGATTTCTGTTAGGGCTACCTCCCAGTCCCCTTTCAGGTGTACAGGTTTAGCCAATTTCACTCTATAATTAGAAATTCTATTGTCAGGAAACATGTCCTTTGAGGTGTTGGACGGCAGAGTGATATAAAATGGCACTGTATCCATCTTCGCGTCTACAACGATCCCCCCGTCATACTCACACAACCTGCACAGAACTGGCCAGTACCCAACTGTTCAATTTCTCGGGCCACCCCGCCATTTGACAAAAACCTTGTGGTTAGCTCTGCTACCTTTCCTTTTCAGAATCTTTTCAATCCTGTACACCCTGTGCGAATCATTAGGTACCTTCTGTAGCTCCACCTTGTAAAAGATATCCGACACCTTTTCCCCGTCATAGTCCTTTAGCCTGTAAATATATACATAATCTTCAAGCTCCACACTTTCCACTATGAATATCTTGTCACTAAAAGTCTATTGGTAGGCCTTCATAAAGACCCCTTTCAGTTTTGAAACCCTAACATGGTCACCTTCTTTTAAAACTGGCTTCTTTACATCTGCAGCGATCTGACTCCCATACACAGTTTGCCATACCTTTAACAAATTATCAGCAGTTACATCTATGGTGCTATTTTGATGGTTCTGTGGTAAGTGGCGTTAGATACGTCTATAATAGCCTGTAGAACATCCACATACCGGTAGGTGTTATAATCCGTGACATATGTCCACATCTTAGACTTTAGGGTTCTGTTAAAATGTTGTATAACAGATGTTTTTACCTCCATGTGTGTTACAAAATGTTTAACATTATGGTGCTTTAATAATTTCTGAAAGGCTTTGTTTAAAACTTCTTTTCCTGCGTCTGTTTGTAGTTTTTGAGGGGCTCGATCTTTCCTGAAGATTGCTTTAAAGGCTTTAGTTACACTGGAACCACTTTTATTGTTTAGAGCTTCTTCATAGGCGTACTTGGACAATACATCTATAACTGTTAATATATAAAGAACACCGTTATTATGCTTTGCTAAATCTTGAAGACTGATTATGTCCGCCGGCCATTGATAATCTCTTTGCGCATTAACTATGGTAGGTCTTCTTTTAAAACGTTTCCTGGCGGGTTTATGAAGTGAATACGCCTCTTCCCCAGATAACCACATCTTCACCAGTGCTCTGCTTACCGGTTCATTTTCAACTAGAGCCATTCTAAAAAGTGCTTTGGTGCCCCCGAAGCTACCAACCCCGCTTGTATTGTAATAAAGCTTCCTTAATCGATCACTCAACATGTTGTCATCTGTTCCAAACCATGTAATGAAAGACACCAGTTTTGTGTAATGCCGTTTTATTAAAAAATAAAAAATATCAGCACGGAATAAAACGATATACTTTACGTTTCTATATACAGATCTTATGGTAGGGTATTGTTAGACATTAGGTTGTCTTTAGACTATGTGTACATACTACTACACTCGCTACATACGTTACTAGGCGCCATGGCACTAACCGACCCCAGCATTACGAGTTTTGCTATTTTTATATACACTTGATAGCTCTAGACACGACTTCCCTCTAATCTCTCCTATACCTTTGTACATACAGGATACTGACAGCATTCATAAGTTCAGACAGTTCAATGCCCGACAATACTAAACCCTTCTTAGTGAAATAATCATCTATCAGAAGCTCCAAGGCTGTGCGTAACGCCAACGTTGGCAAAAGTCTTAACTCGCGTATACGCCTTTTGTACACGTTCCAATATTTATCAGCTGTGGGCGTCTACACGTTGATACACTGTAGGAAGTTGGCTCTGTATATACTATCTCAAAGTAAGAGATAGTGTGCACAGAGTCCAAGGACTCCCCTTAGAGGTAAGATAGTGGCAAAATTAGATAATTCTAATGCTCTATTTTGTGGTAGTGTGGTCGAGCAGTAGGCTTACCAGAGGGTAGTGTTAAGAATTTGTTGTACACACACAGGCAATAAATGAGGAACACACACTCAAAGACTTAACTCCAGGCCAATAGTTTTTATATAGAAAAATATATTTTCTTAATTTATTTTAGAACCACAAGATTCAAGATTTGAAGTAAATACATAAAATGCAAGGTACTCCACACAGGTAAGTAAGGAACTTTGAATTAGACCAGTAACATACACAGTTTTAGTTAGAATGGCAATAAGCTATTGTAAAAGTGGACACTGCAAAAAATCAACAGTTCCTGGGGGAGGTAAGTATTGGTTTGTTTTTCAGGTAAGTAAAACACTTACAAGTTCAGGTTCCTGGGCATAGGCAGCCCACCATTGGGGGTTCAAGGCAACCCCAAAGTCACCGCACCAGCAACACAGGGCCGGTCAGGTGCAGAGGTCAAAGGAGGGCCCAAAACACATAGGTGCCTATGGAGAACAGGGGTGCTCCGGTTCCAGTCTGCCAACAGGTAAGTACCTGCGTCTTCTGAGGGCAGACCAGGGGGGTTTTGTAGAGCACTGAGGGGACACAAGTAGGCACACAAAACACACCCTCAGCGGCAGAGGGGCGGCCAGGTGCAGTGTGCTTAGCAGGTGTCAGGTTTTCAATAGGAATCAATGGAGGGACCCGGGGGTTACTCTAGCATTGCAGGCAGGGCACAGGGGGGCTTCTTGGACCAGCCACCGACTGGGTTAGGCAGAGGGTCGCCTGATGGTCACTCCTGAACTGGAGTTCGGTGCCTTCTGGTCCTGGGGGCTGCGGGTGCAGTGCTTGGTCCAGGCGTCGGGTTCTTTTTTCCAGGCAGTCGCGGTCAGGGGGAGCATCTGGATCCTCTCTGCATGCGTCGCTGTGGGGGGCCAGGGGGGTCGTCTCAGGTTACTCACGAGGTCACAGTCGCCTGGGAGTCCTCCCTGTACTGTTGGTTCTCTGGAGGTCGAGCCGGGGGCGTCGGGTGCAGAGTGTGAAGTCTCACGCTTCCGGTGGGAAGAGTGAGTTCTTTAAAAGTTGCAAGGAAGTGACAGTGCCACTGTTCTCGGAAGTTTCTTGGTCCTCCGGGTTCAGGGCAGTCCTCTGAGGCTTCAGAGGTCGCTGGTCCCTGTCGAATGCGTCGCTGTGCAGGTTCTTTGAGTCTGGAGACAGGCTTGTAGTGCTGGGACCAAGTCAGTTGTCATCTCCGTGGTCTCTGCAGGGCTTTCAGGACAGCAGTACTTCTTCTTTGTGTAGGTTGCAGGAATCTGATTTCCTGGGTTCTGGGGTGCCCCTAAATACTAAATTTAGGGGTGTGTTTAGGTCAGGAGGGCAGTAGCCAATGGCTACTGTCCTGGAGGGTGGCAACACCCTCTTTGTGCCTCCTCTCTGAGGGGAAGGGGGCACATCCCTAATCCTATTGGGGAATCCTCCAATCTCAAGATGGAGGATTTCTAAAGGCAGGGGTCACGTCAGCTCAGGACACCTTAGGGGCTGTCCTGACTAGTGGGTGACTCCTCCTTGTTTTTCTAATTATCTCCTCCAGCCTTGCCGCCAAAAGTGGGGGCAGTGGCCGGAGGGGTGGGCATCTCCACTGGCTGGGATGCCCTGGGGTGCTGTAACAAAAGGCATGGGCCTTTGAGGCTCACCACCAGGTGTTACAGTTCCTGCAGGGGGAGGTTAGAAGCACCTCCACCCAGTACAGTCTTTGTTCCTGGCCACAGAGTGACAAAGACACTCTCCCCATGTGGCCAGAAACTCATCTGGTTGTGGCAGGCTGGCAGAAACTGGTCAGCCTAACACTAGGAGTCGGACTGGTATTCAGGGGGCATGTCTAATATGCCCTCTGGGTGCATTTTACAATAAATTACACACTGGCATCAGTGTGCATTTATTGTGCTGAGAAATTTGATACCAAACTTCCCAGATTTCAGTGTAGCCATTATGGAACGGTGGAGTTTGTATTTGACAAACTCCCAGACCATATACTCTTTATGGCTACCATGCACTTACAATGCCTAAGGTTTTGCTTAGATACTGTAGGGGCATAGTACTCCTGCCTTAGGGCTGTAAGGCCTGCTACAGGGGTGACTTACCTATGCCACAGGCAGTGTGAGGTAGGTATGGCACTCTGAGGGGAGTGCCATGTCGACGTAGTCATTTTATCCCCACCAGCACACACAAGCTGTGAGGCAGTGTGCATGTGCTGAGTGAGGGGTCACCAGGGTGGCCTAAGACATGCTGCAGCCCTTAGAGACCTCCCCTGGCATCAGGACCCTTGGTACCAGGGGTACCATTTACAAGGGACTTATCTGGGTGCCAGGGCTGTGCCAATTGTGGGAACAAAGGTACAGTTTAGGGAAAGAACACTGGTGCTGGGGCCTGGTTAGCTATTCCCAGCACACTTTCAATCATAACTGGCATCAACAAAATGCAAAAGGTCAGGGCGTAACCATGCCAAGGAGGCATTTCCTTACACAACTCCCCCACCCCCAAATGAACGAGGATGAGACTAACCTTTCCCAAGAGAGTCTTCATTTTCTAAGTGGAAGAACCTGGAAATGCCATCAGCATTGGCATGGGCAGTCCCAGGTCTGTGTTCCACTACAAAGTCCATTCCCTGTAGGGATATGGACCAACTCAACAGTTTAGGGTTTTCTCCTTTCATTTGCATCAACCATCTGAGAGGTCTGTGGTCAGTTTGAACTATGAAGTGAGTACCAAAAAGGTATGGTCCTAACTTCTTTAGGGACCAAACCACAGCAAAAGGCCTTCCTCTCAATGGCACTCCAACGCTGTTCCCTGGGGAGTAACCGCCTGTTAATAAAAGCAACAGGCTGGTCAAGGCCATCATCCTTTGTTGGGACAGGACTGCTCCTATCCCATGCTCAGAGGCATCTGTCTGCACAATGACCTGCTTAGAATAATCTGGAGCATTCAAAACTGGTGCTGTACACATAGCTTGCTTCAGGGTGTCAAAGGCCTTTTGACAGTCCACGGTAAAGTTAACTTTCTTGGGCATTTTCTTGGAGGTCAGTTCTGTGAGGGGTGAAACTATTGATCCATATCCCTTCACAAACCTCCTATAGTACCCAGTCAAGCCCAGGAATGCCCTGGCTTGAGTCTAGGTTTTTGGAGCTACCCAGTCCAGAATAGTCTGTATCTTGGGTTGGAGTGGCTGAACTTGGCCTCCACCTACAAGGTGTCCTAAGTAAACCACAGTACCCTGCCCTATCTGACATTTAGATGTCTTGATAGAGAGGCCTTCTGCTTGCAGGGCCTGCAAAACATTCTTCAGGTCGACCAGGTGATCCTGCCAATTGGAGCTAAAGAGAGCAATATCATCAAGATAAGTTGCACTAAAGGACTCCAAGCCAGCAAGGACTTGATTTGCCTACCTTTGGAAGGTGGCAGGGGCATTCTTTAAGCCAAAGGGCATCACAGTAAACTGGTAGTGCCCATCAGGTGTACAGAATGCTGTTTTCTCTTTTGCTCCAGGTGCCATTGTTTTTGCCAGTACCCTGCTGTTAAGTCAAAGGTACTTAGGTATTTGGCAGCACCTAATTTATCTATGAGCTCATCTGCCCCTGGGATGGGGTGAGCATCTGTCTTGGTGACAGAGTTAAGCCCTCTGTAGTCCACACAAAACCTCATCTCTCTCTTGCCATCTTTTGTGTGAGGTTTGGGGACTAAGACCACTGGGCTAGCCCAGGGACTGTCAGAGTGCTCAATCACTCCTAACTCCAGCATCTTGTGGACTTCCACTTTGATGCTTTCCTTAACTTGGTCAGACTGTCTGAATATTTTATTTTTGACATGCATACTGTCTTGTGTGTCCACATCATGGGTACACAGGTGTGTCTGACCAGGGGTTAAAGAAAAGAGCTCAGCAACGTGCTGGAGGATTTGCCTGCAGTCAGCCTGCTATTGGCCAGAGAGGGTGTCTGAATAGATCACTCCATCTACTGAGCCATCTTTAGGGTCAGTGGAGAGGAGATCCGGAAGAGGTTCACTCTCTGTTTCCTGGTCCTCATTTGTAACCATTAACATGTTTACATCTGCCCTATCATGAAAGAGTTTGAGGCGGTTCGCATGGATCACCCTTTTAGAGGTCCTGATAGTACATTAGTCCACCAGGTAGGTGACCTGACTCTTTTTCTCAAGAACTGGGTAAGGGCCACTCCATCTGTCCTGAAGTGCCCTGGGAGACACAGGCTCCAGAACCCAGACTTTCTGCCCTGGCTGGAACTCAACCATAGCAGCCTTTTGGTCATACCACATCTTCTGGAGTTGTTGGCTGGCCTCAAGATTTTTGCTTGCCTTTTCCATGTACTCTGCCATCCTTGAACGTAGGCCTAGTACACAGTCCACAACATCTTCTTTAGGCTCATGGAGAGGTCTCTCCCAGCCTTCTTTTACAAGTGCTAGTGGTCCCCTAACAGGATGGCCAAACAGAAGCTCAAAGGGGGAAAACTCTACTCCCTTCTGTGGCACCTCTCTGTAGGCAAAAAGCGGACATGGCAAGAGGACATCCCATCTCCTTTTGAGTTTTTCAGGAAGCCCCATGTTCATGCCCTTCAATGTCTTATTAAATCTCTCCACAAGACCATTGGTTTGTGGATGGTATGGTGTGGTGAATTTATAAGTCACCCCACACTCATTCCACATGTGTTTCAGGTAAGCTGATATGAAGTTGGTACCTCTGTCAGAAACCACCTCCTTAGGAAATCCCACTCTGGTAAAAATACCAATGAGTGCTTTGGCTACTGCAGGGGCAGTAGTGGACCTAAGGGGAATTGCTTCAGGGTACCTAGTAGCATGATCCACTCCTACTCGGATATACTGGTTCCCTGATGCTTTGGGAGGTTCCAGTGGACCCACTATGTCCACTCCCACTGTTTCAGAGGGGACCCCCACCACTGGAAGTAGAATAAGGGGGTCCTTTGGATGGCCACCTGCCTAACCACTGGCTTGACAGGTGACACAGAAGGTGCAAAACTCCTTTACCTTCTGTCAGGAATAAGGCCATGTGCGGTCCAGGTCCCGCCCGAAACTCCGCTGCGCGGCTCTGTGGCGCTTTATGCGCGCTACTTGTCATCCCCTCTTGTTCCAAAGGTAGCCATCAACGTTGTCTGCCCTGTGGCAAAGCTAATAGAGCTGCAGGTTCAGGACATTGGTGGACAAGATGCACTTATCAGTGCTATTCCATGAAGGGACTACAATTCCCATGTTTTTAGAGGCAGCAGCCATCTGGGGTTTGTGGCAGGCCTATAAAGCCCAGCCACACCCAAGCACGTTGCTCACTATTTTGAAGACTTTGATGCAGTCAGACCTCGTGGGGGTTCCTCTGAAGAAGAGCAGATTTCCTGCATGGCAGATAGACGGCAAATCGGAGTACCTTTGTTTCCATGGTGAACTCAGATACGAGTAGGTCGTACTCGTAGCGGTAAGGTCTAACTGAGCTAAATCTTGAACGGAGTTGTATTTCGGAAAGGAAAAACGCCCCTTAGCACAACGAGTAAAGCGTTTTCAGTTTTCAGTGTAAAGCAGCCTTGGCGCGACGATTAAAGCGCTTCAGAGCACAGAAGTCAAGCGCCCCTTAGTACAACGAGCAAAGCGCTTCAGTCCACATGAGGAAAGTATCCTTGGCACAGTAATTACAGCGCTTCAGTCCACATGAGTAAAGCATCCTTGGCATAGTAATTAAAGCGCTTCAGTCTAGATGAGGAAAGGGGTCTTGGCACGGTCATTAAAGCGCTTCAGTCCACATAAGGAAAACGGCCTTAGCACGGTAATTAAAGCGCTTCAGTCCACATGAGGAAAGCGGCCTTGGCACGGTAATTAAAGCACTTCAGTCCACATGAGGAAAGCGGCCTTGGCATGGTAATTAAAGTGCTTCCGTCCCCATGAGTAAAGCGCCCTTGGCACAACAGTTGAAGTGCTTCAGTCCACATGAGTAAAGTGCCCTTGGCACAACAGTTAAAGCGCTTCAGTCCACATGAGTAAAGCGCCCTTGGCACAGCAATCAAAGCACTCCAGTCCACATGAGTAAAGCGCTTTGGTGCTGCAATCAAAGTGCTTCAGTCCACATGAGGAAAGCACCCTTGGCACAGCAATCAAAGTGCTTCAATCCACATGCATAAAAAGCCCTTGGCACAACAATCAAAGTGATCCAGGCGACATGAGTAAGGCGCCCCCTAGCATAACGAGCGGAGCGTAGCGCTTCAGATTAAACAAATGAAAGTGCTATCTGCCATAAGGAACAAAGCACTTCAAGTTCAATGAGTAAAAACTTTTCGGCCTTTATAGTTGTGAATGTGAAAGTATTTTTGGAGATAAGCAAACCATAGTTTTCATTGTTTTTTTGGAAAGCTTAATATGTGAAAAGCATAATTAATTCTTTGAGATTTTCTAGGTCATGATCAAAGGTTTATATTATGAATGCATAGATGTCACAGTATTGATATTCAGAGTATGATCATAGTCCAAAGCTCTTGCCATCTCTTGGTTCTGAGGTTGTAGTTTGTTCTTGTTCCATGTTTCAAAGAAGGGGCTTTGCCCTCACTTCAACAGGGGTCTCCATCTGATATCACGGGGACAAATTTAGTCAAGAGTCTATTGATGAGTTATACTGCTATGAATGAGTAAGTGCATATTTGTTCTAACCTTTGCTTTTCAGATCTCTCTCCCTGCTATTCCCTACCCTAATTCCCTTCCCCACAACTGGCTTCATCATAACTCTGTGCTATAATAGCTTTCTGAGTTGGTGACGCCGGGAGGTGGGCCTTTTGTTCAGCAACGTGCAGATCCCGAGGAAAGGACACTGTGACACCTTCTGGGACATTTTGGGCCAGTAGAAATGGTTGACTAATCTCTCCCATGTCTTGGTTTGTCCCAAATGCCCAGCAAGGGGAATGTCATGCGCTACGGTCAGAATGAACTCCCTAAACTCCTGAGGCACTACCACTCTCCTAGTGGCACCAAGTTTGGGATCTCTTGTCTCAGTGTAAAGGAGTCCATCTTCCCAATAGACCCTGTGAGTTCCACTGACATTACCTTTTTCTTGCTCAGTTGCTTGCTGTCTTAGGCCTTCAAGAGAGGGACAAGTTTCTTGCCCCTTACACAGCTGTTCCCTTGAGGGTCCCCCTGGGCCCAAGAGCTCAACCTGGTAAGGCTCCAGCTCCATGGACTCAGTTCCCTCAGGGGATAGAACTTCTTCCTAGGAAGAGAGGTTCTGTTTCTTGTGCTGTGTTGAAGCTGGTTCCCCAGTCTTCTTTCCTTTCCTCTTGGAAGGTTGGGCCATTATTCCAGACTACAACACTTCTTTTTTACCCTGAGCCCTGCACTGTGCCCTTGTCTTGACACACACCATTTCAGGGATACCCAACATGGCTGCATGGGTCTTGAGCTCTACCTCAGCCCATGCTGAGGACTCCAGATCATTTCCTAGCAGACATTCTACTGGAATTGCAGAGGAGACTACCACCTGTTTCAGGCCATTGACCCCTCCCCATTCTAAAGTTACCATTGCCATGGGATGGACTTCAGTCTGATTGTCAGCATTGGTGACTGGATATGTCTGTCCAGCCAGGTACTGTCCTGGGGAAACCAGTTTGTCTGTCACCATTGTGACACTGGCACCTGAATCCCTCAGGGCTTTTACCCTAGTCCCATTGATTAAGAGCTGCTGCCTGTATTTTTGCATGTTTGGGGGCCAGGCAGCAAGTGTGGCTAAACCCACCCCACCCTCAGAGGCTAATGTAGCTTCAGTGTGAACCCTGATTTGTCTGGGCACACTGTTGATCCCACCTGGAGACTAGCTATTCCAGTGCTAACTGGGGTAGTATTAGTTGTGGGTCTTTTCTTGGGACAGGCCTTGTCTTCAGTTTGGTGTCCATGCTGAGTACAGATGCAACACCAGGCCTTTTTGGGATCAAAGTATTTACCCTTATACCTATTTGAGGACTGTGAAGAGGCTCTGGGCCCACCCTAATGAGCAGGTTTTTGTGGCCCTGTAGAAGACTCTTTCATTTTTCCCTTGGATGTCTCAACACTCTTCCCCTGGGGAGGCTTTGTGACCCCTTTCTTTTGGTCACCCCCTGTGGAAGTCTTGGTCACCCTAGTCTTGACCCAATGGTCTGCCTCTTTTCCCAATTCTTGGGGAGAAATTGGACCTAGGTCTACCAGATGTTGATACAGTTTGTCATTGAAACAATTATTTAACAGATGTTCCTTCATAGACAAGTTATACAGCCCATCATAATCATTTACACCACGGCCAGTTATCCAACCATCTAGTGTTTTGACTGAGAAGTCAACAAAATCAACCCAGGTTTGGCTCGAGGATTTTTGAGCCCCCCCCCCCGAACCTAATCCTGTACTCCTCAGTTGAGAATCCAAAGCCCTCATTCAGGGTAGCCTTCATGAGGTCATAGGATTCTGCATCTTTTCCAGTGAGTGTGAGGAGTCTATCCCTACACTTTCCAGTGAACATGTCCCAAAGGAGAGCACCCCAGTGAGATCTGTTTACCTTTCTGGTTGCACAAGCCCTCTCAAAAGCTGTGAACCATTTGGTGATATCACCATCTTCATATTTTGTTACAATTCCTTTGGTGATTTTTAGGATGTCAGTATTTTCTCTGACCCTATTTAAGTTGCTGCCACCATAGATGGAAGCTAAACCCATCTCTTGTCTTTCCCTTTGTATGGCTAGGAGCTATCTCTCCAAAGCCAATCTTTTGGCCATCCTGGCTAACAGGAGGTCATCTTCATAGAGGCTGCCCTCAATGCTTCCAGAGTTACTGGTCTCCCCTGTGAAAGACCCAGTCTCTCTGACTATTACTTGTGAAGTCAGGGTTTGAGGAACCCTGTTCTCCCTGGTTAGGACAAGCGGGGGGAAATCATCCTCCTGTTCACTAATTTCCCCATCTGTAGGATTATCCTCAGAGGGGTGGTCCTTTGCAAACTATGCCAAAAGCTCCTGGAGCTTTACTTTGGTAGGGTTGGACCCAGTCTTTATATCTTTTAGCTTACAGAGAGTCCTTCACTCTGACATCCCTAGATGCAGGTAAGGGGTGAGGTTGAGTTCCACCACCATCTCATCTGTGCTAGACATTATTTATCTAAAAGTTGGGATTACTTTTTAAGAATGTGAAAACTACTTCTAGAACTTAAATCCAAACTTTTACAAACTTTTAAACTCTAAAAGAAATGCTAACAGGGACTTACATAAGGCCCTAGCAGGACTTTTAATCATTTAGAAAAATAGTTCAAATTGCAAAAATCTGTTTCTAATGACAATTTTTTTAATTTAGTCATGTGATCAGGTATTGGCTGAGTAGTCCAGCAAATGTAAAGTCTTAGACCCCACTGCTGATTCACCAATGTAGGAAGTTGGCTCTGTATATACTATCTCAAAGTAAGAGATAGTGTGCACAGAGTCCAAGGGTTCCCCTTAGAGGTAAGATAGTGGCACAATTAGATAATTCTAATGCTGTATTTTGTGGTAGTGTGGTTGAGTTGTAGGCTTATCAGAGGGTAGTGTTAAGCATATGTTATATACACACAGGCAATAAATGGGGAACACACACTCAAAGACTTAACTCCAGGCCAATAGTTTTTATATAGAAAAATATATTTTGTTACTTTATTTTAGAACCACAAGATTCAAGATTTGAAGTAAATACATAAAATGCAAGGTACTCCACACAGGTAAGTAAGGAACTTTGAATTAGACCAGTAACATACACAGTGTTAGTTAAAATTGCAATAAGCTATTGTAAAACTGGACACAGTGCAAAAATCACCAGTTCCTGGGGGAGGTAAGTATTGGTTAGTTTTTCAGGTAAGTAAGACACTTACAATATTAAGTTCCTGAGCATAGGCAGCCCAACGTTGGGGGTTCAAGGCAACCCCAAAGTCACCGCACCAGCAACACAGCGCGGGTCAGGTGCAGAGGTCATAGGAGGGCCCAAAACACATAGGCGCCTATGGAGAACAGGGGTGCTCCGGTTCCAGTCTGCCAGCAGGTAAGTACCTGCATCTTCGGAGGGAAGACTAGAGGGGGTTTGTAGAGCACTGGGGGGGACACAAGTAGGCACAAAAAACACACCCTCAGCAGCACAGGGGTGGCCGGGTGCAGTGTGCTTAGCAGGCATCGGGTTTTCAATAGGAATCAATTGAGGGACCCGGGGGTCACTCTAGCGGTGCAGGCAGGGCACAGGGGGGCTTCTCGGGCCAGCCACCAACTGGGCTAGGCAGAGGGTCGCCTGATGGTCACTCTTGCACTGGAGCTTGGTTCCTTCTGGTCCTGGGGACTGCGGGTGCAGTGCTTGGTCCAGGCGTCGGGTTCTTTGTTCCAGGCAGTCGCGGTCAGGGGGTGCCTCTGGATCCTCTCTGCATGCCTCACTGTGGGGGTTCATTGGGGTCCTCTCAGGTTACTCATGAGGTCACAGTCGCCTGGGAGTCCTCACTGTAGTGTTGGTTCTCTGGAGCTCGAGCCGGCGGTGTCAGGTGCCGAGTATGAAGTCTCACGCTTCCGGCGGGAAGAGTGAGTTCTTTGAAAGTTGCAAAGTTGTCGCTGTTTGCAAACAGTGCAGCTGTTCTCTGGAGTTTCTTGGTCCTTCGGGTTCAGGGCAGTCCTCTGAGACTTCAGAGGTCGTGGTCCCTGTCGAACGCGTCGCTGTGCAGGTTCTTTGAGTCTGGAGACAGGCCGGTAGAGCTGGGGCCAAGTCTGTTGTCGTCTCCGTCGTCTCTGCAGGGCTTTCAGGTCAGCAGTCCTTCTTCTTTGTGTAGGTTGCAGGAATCTGATTTCCTGGGTTCTGGGGTGCCCCTAAATACTAAATTTAGGGGTGTGTTTTGGTCAGGAGGGCAGTAGCCAATGGCTACTGTCCTGGAGGGTGGCTACACCCTCTTTGTGCCTCCTCCCTGAGGGGAGGGGGGCACATCCCTAATCCTATTGGGGAATCCTCCAATCTCAAGATGGAGGATTTTTAAAGGCAGTGGTCACCTCAGCTAAGGACACCCTAGGGGCTGTCCTGACTGGTGGGTGACTCCTCCTTGTTTTTCTAATTATCTCCTCCAGCCTTAGCCGCCAAAAGTGGGGGCAGTGGCTGGAGGTGCGGGCATTTTCACTAGCTGTGATGCACGGGGGTGCTGTAACAAAAGGCATGAGCCTTTGAGGCTCACCGCCAGGTGTTACAGTTCCTGCAGGGGGATGTGAGAAGCACCTCCACCCAGTACAGGCTTTGTTCCTGGCCACAGAGTGAGAAAGGCTCTCTCCCCATGTGGCCAGAAACTCATCTGGTTGTGGCAGGCTTGCAGAAACTGGTCAGCCTAACACTAGGAGTCGGACTGGTATTCAGGGGGCATCTCTAATATGCCCTCTGGGTGCATTTTACAAGAAATTCCACACTGGCATCAGTGTGCATTTATTGTGCTGAGATGTTTGATACCAAACTTCCCAGATTTCAGTCTAGCCATTATGGATCTGAGGAGTTCGTATTTGACAAAATCCCAGATCATATAATCTTTATGGCTACCCTGCACTTACAATGCCTAAGGTTTTGCTTAGACACTTTAGGGGCATGGTGCTCATGCACCTATGTCCTCACCTGTGGTATAGTGCACCCTGCCTGAGGGCTGTAAGGTCTGCTAGAGGGGTGACCTACCTATGCCACAGGCAGCGTGAGGTGGGCATGGCACTCTGAGGGGAGTGCCATGTCGACATAATAATTTTCTCCCCACCAGCACACAGAGGCTGTGAGGCAGTGTGCATGTGCTGAGTGAGGGGTCCCCAGGGTGGCATAAGACATGCTGCAGCCCTTAGAGACCTTCCCTGGCATCAGGGCCCTTGGGGCCAGGGGTACCATTTACAAAGGACTTATCTGGGTGCCAGGGCTGTGCCAATTATGGGAACAAAGGTACAGTTTCGGGAAAGAACACTGGTGCTGGGGCCTGGTTAGCAGGGTCCCAGCACACTTTCAGTCATAACTGGCATCAACAAAAGGCAAAAAGTCAGGGGGTAACCATGCCAATGAGGCATTTCCTTACATACACCATTTGGTTATACATTCAGGACTGTTGCACATCATCGCGGCGGGCAGCTCAGAAATGTTCAAATAATGCAGAGTTACAGGGTGTATTTCAGCTATTCTTTCTTTAATCAGCACATATACCATTCTGTCAATACATATGTATCTGGGGTGTTACTTATAGACATCTTGCACCTCGACATTCTGATACACGTCCTAAAAGTGAGTAAGTATGTACATTAAACAACAGCATGTTGACCCTCTACCCAGGACTCTACTTTTTTTTTTTAAATGTCTTCGCGGGTCTAATGGACCGATTCTTCTATTTTTTAAATAAACATCATACAAACGTCTTCCTATAGCCCCTTCTCTCATCTTTCTATCAAAATACGTACTCAACCCCTGCATACGCTCGAGTTTTTAACCTGGTTCATTTGAGTATTGGATCTCTTTGAGCGCTGCTGCTACGATCTTAACCATATCGGGGTGTACATTTTTCTTTTCCTCTGACATCCTATACACAACTCTTAACATTTTATACACCTTGTACGGGTCTAACCTGCTACATATATGTTGAATTGTTCTTGGTGTCTACGACTCATATAGACACTTGTGAGCTTCCTGTTGCGGTTTGTTAATTTTATGCCTTTAACAAAGATTGTAATAGTCGCATTTCACACAAGTGTTCACAACAGTCACTGCAAAACCTTTAAATGGCCATACTGCATCTTGTGGGACGCCCTTATTTCCCTTTTTGAAAATGCCACCATTATAGATACAAACACAATTCTTACGCGGCTCTTTGTTCTGGCTTGTGGAACTTTCAGACTATTTTGAACAACATAAGCAGTAAAAATTTACATCGTTAACCTTTGATGATGACCCTTCTCCAGCAGGGCTTTTTGTTGATGTTTTCTACGGTTCAATCAGAAACAAAAACATATCATTAGTTAAAGGTAACAAAATATACAGATATGTTAAGTGTCTATATCGTACTTTTTACTAACCTTTTCATTTTCTTGACACTTGGCAGCCCCTCTGAAATCTTCAGAATCGCACAGATCCATTGATGTGTAACCGTCATCAGTGTTTAGACACGGTTGCTGCACGATAACTGTGTCCATTGCCTTTTCCTCCAGAAAACCCATATCTTTATAGACAGGGGTCTTGGAAGGCGCTATAGATTCTCCTACATCGTCAGTGAAAATGGTTCCAACATTTAACTCTTCACTCGATGCATCAGCGCCACTGCTTCTCGTCCAATACCGACGGTTTTAGGGTTCAATAATATTTGTCAATAGTGTTCAAGCCACCCTCTGAGGCTGCCTTTTTGATGAGGGGGGTGTATCTCTTCATAATGACAGCATTATCGCTTCCAGCTAGATGCTACGGGTTTAGCGCAGGTCGCTTAGACGGCCCCTTATATGCTTTTAAGGGTCAGAAAGGAAGTATTCCTCTACAACGTGACCCATGCTCTCCAAAGGGACTCTTATTCGTTAGGGGTTTTGTTGCATAACCTTGCCCCGCCCCATATTAGGACCTAGCCAAATGCCTAACACGTGTTCAGCCTATGTCACAATGCCGTTGTTCCTCCTACACCTACGTCAGTTCCAGGGTTGTTATGCAAGGCTCTGTGGGGGTGGATGAGGGCTCTGTAGTTCCACCCCACCTCCCTCTGAGGAGCCAAACTGCAACCCAACCAGCCTGACGGCATAAACATGCCCAGATTTGTCCTCTTAGGCACAGAAACAATGCGGACACCTGCATGACAGCCATTTTACACAACACATATACCTATAAACTAGGGACAGCAACAGGGCATGTGACTAACACGTCATCACACCATGTCACAACACACATGACTCACCTACGTCATTTCCAGGGCGGGCTCCTAGGGGTCACCAGAAGTTCTGGGAACCGATGTGACGTCATTTTCGGGGCGGGACAACTGTCACTATTTGAATGATGGAGAAAGGTATCCCTGATTACTACTGAGGATGCATGGGACCACCCACGCTTCACCCACAGAAAGCTTTCCCAGGGCAGAGTAGCGCAAGGCAGCGAGTGACATGCGCTACAAAGCAATCCTTTCATTAATCTGGCCCTCAATTTGAAAGTACTGCCCTGTCTAAGGTTTTCACTACACTCTTTAAAGAGTAACTTGAAAGTTTCAAAGATGGGACTTTCTGTTGTTCCCGTAGTAAAAAAGCATAATCGTATGTGATGGGCTTTTTGCATTTATTTGCGACCATTTCTCTTTGGCTTGTGTGATATATGCTGCACGCACTCTGACAACTCATCCTGCAGTAACGGGCGCTGCGCAGAGGGGTACACATGGCGGGAAACAAGAGGATGTCCCGTAGCTTCAGCTCCGTCCATTCCAGCCCTTTCCACCTTCTCCAGTCTGGCTCTATTTAAAAAGCAGACACGCAGTCCCCGGCGAGAATTAAAGCAGATGCATTAGCTTGCAAAATATATGCCAGTGAGCTAATGAGTCTGACACATCTACAATGCCAGCTTTACAGGCAGGCACGCAGACAGCAAAGTCTGTTTTTCTATCTCATATTTTTTAATGGCTAAATGTTTGTAGGAAACAAAATGGATTTATTTTGCTCAATCCTCGGTATAATATCAGGGCTTAACCAGTTCCGGGCCTCAGGGTGTCAGTCAACTAACAAAACACGTCTTACTTCTGCTCCGCCAGCTCCCTGTTATGCTTTTCACATGCAGGACGAGCGCGCAGAAGCGTACACTAGTGAATAAAGCGGCTTGGACCTCTATTCACTGGGCACGAAGCATCGCATGGGAGGCACCAATTAAAACACAGGCACCTGGGGGAGCTGCAGAGCGTTCAGCCACTTGGATACACGCTTAATTAACACGTTCATTTTCTGTGCAGTAAAATGATATGGGAAAAGGGCCTAAAACTGTTAAATAAGTGAATGGTAACTTGGCGCTGAGCAGCGGGGACTGTGACGAACGAAGTGAATAATAGCAAGTGCCCCGTCTGGGACGTATGGTCTTACCGGACCAGGGCTCTGCAACAGGAGCCAAAGATGGCGTCCAGTCAGACTAGGGAAGCTGTAAAAAGAGAGTGTGTTGCTCTGTCCGGTCCTGAACAGGTGCACTTAAAGAACACTGGGCTCGATTCTCCAGGAGCACGACTTTGGGTAGGCGTAGGCTCCTGAATATAAGGGTTTGTTTGGTAAATGCTTGGAAGAATACTCCTGCAAACCCGTGAAAGCCGAAGGATTCCAGGAGTGCTTAAAACGTTTGCGAATTCCTGCTTGCGACTATGTAAACTGGATATTTGATGCACAATTTTTCTCTGAAATGCAAATGGTTTCCCCTTGGAGAAACCTCTTTTCTATATGCCCACAGCCACAGGTCTCAATTTTGGGGTTTTCTGGGACCTTTCCCACCCTGGAAAGGTATTTTTTCCTATCATTCTTGAGGTATTAAATAATGAAGCTGCTGTATATTGACTTGGGCGAGCATGCTCAGACAAAAAAATTAAAAATAGACTAGCAGCACTGATTAATAAGTATTTTTACTAACTTCACTCTTTCTGAGAGTATAGACATCGGATAGGGTGACACTAACAAGTGGATTCCTCTACCAGCAGTTGAGGGCACAATACAAAACGGACATCTGTTTCCCTATGTGGACATCTTTGTGCCTTTCAGTAGTCGCCAAGGGAGCAGACGAGTATGGGTGATGTGAACATGAAGATAGGACTTACTTTACAAAAGGCAAAAATGAAAAGTCCTAGTAACAGCCACAGAATCTGTACCCAGAAAAAGAACATACATTTGCTGATTACAATCAATACATTTGAAACTAGGTTGGAGTCCCTAATTACAAACCTCGATGAGGCAGAAAGTAGGTGGAATCTCTGAATTCCAACAATGCGTTTTGTTGTGTAACTCAAAGGCAAGGCAGAGACATGATGAGATGTCGGATGGGTTTCTAATGCCAACATCTTGAAATGGGTAGAATTTGAAAATCTGGTATATCTCTAAGGTAAACACAGTTATCTCCAGTATCAGTGAGTTTCACAAAAATGTGTCCTAGTGATGAAAGCCACTGCCTGGAACTATGCTAGCTGCATTGGAGAAAGGCATTTTGAATGTGGCTTCTGTTATGAAGGAGGTGACAAATGAACCCAGAGTCATTTCTAGACCTTTGACTCCTTGAAACAGTGGTTCAGATTTCATTAATGCAAACAATTAGGAAGAATCTTCAGTAAGTTAGGCGCAAGATTGTGTTGTACCCACCTAAATTAAATGTTGTTATAGAAGGTTTGGTGTCTATTACCCATGCTAATACTTCACTGGCTTTGATTTGGAACCTTAAGACAAAAAATTGTGATATATGAAGGGTGTGGATGTGAAGGCATGATACTATAAGTAACTGTCACCAGGTTAGAAAAAAGTGTCCAATCTGGTCAGATGTTGTTAATAGGGCTAGATGTTAGACTTGCTCTTTCTCGACAGCTTAACTTTTCATTGAATGTAGGTGGAAATAGGGGTTTTGGTAGAAGATAACTAGCGTTTACAGCATATATTTCTTGTAGAAGATCCCTTCGATATTGTTCAGTTCATACACTATCTTTCATACATTCAAAGTCAGACTGAGATTACCTCACTGTTCATGGAACGTATTTTGGAATATGACATCGAACAGCATATATCTTGTTCTCCATTTGAAGTTTCCGAACTAATACATTTCTCAGTGATGTTGGATGTTTTTCACTTTTTCCCCTCAGCTTCAAAAATGTGTGATTGATGTGTCTTCTCTTTTGCTGCACCATGCACTGCATTTAGAGTTTGTTTTTGCCAAAGATACTTTTCCAATTACATGGGTTTTGGGAGTTTCTATTGCAAAATCTCAACTCATGATGGGTGAATAAAAGTGAAGAATGTCATTTATAGATTCAGGAGAAATATTTAGTGGCTACCAGTCATAGTTCTATAAGATCTCAAGCTATCTTAGTTATTCTTTGCCTATGTTGATATTGCAACTGCCCTGGGTGCAATCCAAGTGAGGCCCAGCTACAGTATTATGCCAAGGATTTTATGAATATTAGAATGCCATAATCAACGGTTTAGCATTTTTTATGTAGGGATGTTGGGATGGGACTGTCCCCTGCATGGTAAACAGGCATCTACCCATGTCCTGAGTACCTGACTTCATGTGAACTGGTAGCCTGATGATTATTTTTGCAATGACATCACACTAAGGTAGTGTGTGGATGGAGGCCTAATCCTGCCCATGGTAATGTGAAGTCCGGAACCCATAATGTGACCACAAGGGGCACAAAAAGAATGCCCTCATAGTAAGCAAACTATGCCTGGGGTTTACCCCAGAAAGGCTGGTGGTAGCTTGCCATGTTTTGTAAATCAATAGTGTGACCAGACCTTTTTCTCTGTATCAGGGGGAGGCAGGCCTAGTGGCTCCTCAAATGTAAAGTTAGGCTACTATATGAAAACCAGACCTTAAAATGACATCCCATATACATGTGAATGTTTGTATCTGCAGTGAGTGCATAGCACGTTTGGTAGTAAGACTGTACATGTTGTGGAAGTCTGAGTACTGGGGCCATTTGAATACATTTTGGATGCCCTGGTTTTGCATGGCAGAAGATGGAGGATTAGAACACCATCCCCAGACAGTGTAAGTGTATTGCCTGCATTGATCTGGCTGGAGACTGGAGGCCAAGGGAGGATGAAGATAGGGCTACCATAAAAAATTCAATGAGTGTCTTGTTAGCAAAAAGTTGCTGATTTATTCGTCCTGTGCACTGCCTTTTTGCAGATGACAGGTGAGGGATAGGACTGCAGTTTCTGTTGTTTGAGGTGTGGACATTTGTAGGGAAAGCCTGCACATTTATCTGCCCCTGATTACTTCTTCAGGAAGGGTGATGACAGCTGGGTATGGATATCTCACACTTCACTGTGCCTATGTTTTTGATACTCATGATTGGAGCCAGTTCCATTGCTACCTACTGCGAGAACCAAAAATATGTCTGAGGAGCAGCCTCAAAATAATACTGGTAAGAGAACAAACCCAAACTGGCTTTGAAGCCTTTGATAGTGGATCCACATCTCCAATTTGTATAAAAGTGGGCTCCAAACCACCCCACTGTGCTCCAGTGACAAATTTGTTTTGGGCAAGTAGGGGAGGTCTCAACAGGCTACTCAGAGCGCTGCTGTGCAACCAGGGCTGGCTGCTTGATGGCCAGTCTTCCGGAAGTGAGAGGGCATTACCTGAGCTCTGCAGTTTCTACCGGAGGAGCTTAGGATCTCCCTGAAATGCCTAAAAAACACAATCTGGCTGCTGAGACAGGGAAGGAGAATGGCCCGCCTTGCAGGGAGAGATACTGGCTAGGAGAAGCAGCTCAGTATGTTCCTACTATATGGAGCACCGGAGAAAGGCAACTATTCCAGAGAGCAAAGTTAGGAGCAACCCATGCCATGAACAGGTCCTCCCAGTCTCGCAGCATGCTGTGTGTGTGAACCATACTAAGGGCCTGATTTCGAGTTTGGCGGAGGTGTTACTCTGTCACAAACGTGACGGAGATCCCGTACGCCATATTACAATTTTCCCAGGCTATAACAGAATTATAATACAGCCCGATGGGATATTCATCACTTTGAGACGGAGTAAGCCCCTCCACCAAACTCCAAATCAGTCCCTAAGACTGTTACAAAACAAGCATGCTATTGTGATGCCTGTCAGTTTGCCAAGAGTTCAAATGGCTGATGCCACCACTGCCGGCATGAGGGAGAGGGAAACTGTGTTGCTTTAATAAATGGGAAGCCAAATCACCCTGGAAGCCACAGCCGCTGAAGTTCCACAATCGCAGATGACTCGGCCTGGAGGCTGCATCCGGCGAATGAGAACATGTGTCTGCGACCAGCTGGAAGGTCGCCCCTACTGAGGATGTGGTTCCCGCACAGACCTGCCTCACTCATCTCATCCTCCAAACTGTCCCAAAGAGAAACTGCTGTTGCGTCCACTATAGGAGAGGATTATTTGGTTCCAACATTTTCCCATACGAGAACTAAATTCTTAGTTTCATTTACAACAGAGACCACATGAGACACAGGGCAGAAGTGTAGTGTTGTGTCTACTTCAGTTCTGTGACCAACCTTGAACAGGTGCTAGAGTCACGTAGGTCAGTACAGGACATTCCTTGGACAGAGTGCTTGTCCTTGTGCTAGAATGTAACCTGGATCTACCCCCTCCCCCCCCCTTTCGGCTTTTGAGCAATATCTGGTACTTGTAAAATTGATATTTTTATCTTAAACAGAAAAATACCCACGAATACAAACAAAACAGGACGGGTGATAGCATTCAGCCACACTTCCCTGCCCGCAATGAAGTGTCACTTCAAAAGTCACACTGACACTACCAACAAAGAAATGGCACTCATGAAATTCAAAATTGTGCACCACACTTACAGGTTGACCCGTAACTAACAGCCCTACTCTCAATTCTGCCATATGCGTCTGTGAATCATGGGGTAAAGGGAGTCAACAGCTGTGATTTGGATGGGACCACAGCAGTGGCTAACAAAAAGTGAGACAGACACCCCCCACCCAAAATATGCTGAAGGGACACATCAGTAGGGGCTGAGGGGTCCAGAATGGGTAAGCCTGCCCCCTCCCATCGCACCGCGGGGCCTGCGGGGGCCTCATACGCCTCGGAACCATCTCTGCTGCCAGGCGGCTCGCACAGTTATTTGGCTACTAAGGGCCGCTCTCGTGTGAGAGGAGTGTGGAGTGTCGTAGAAGTGCAGCCGGTGCGTACCTGCTTCATACCTAAGCCTCAGATGAGAAGCCAGCAGACAGAGAAGCCACAGAAAGCCATCTTGTTCCTCTGGAAAGACTTAAAAGGAGCAGAGCGCAGGTGGCCTGTGAAGTGTTGATTCTGGGCCAGGTGTCTCGTGGCTTATCAGAGGCCTTTGATGGTACAAATTACTTCACTTAGCGGCGCTGTCAGAAGAGGAATGCCTGAGTGGTTACTCAACCTAAAGAAGGGGCGCTCTTAGCCCCTCGCGCCCCAGGCACCTGCGGGATGGAGTAGAGAGGAAATATGCCACATTACCATTCCACAAGGCCGGAGTGATGCAAAACGCAGATTAACCCGTTCTGAAGTGGGGCAGAATATTCGCTCTTGACAGCAATCCTTTCTTTTTTTGGTGTGTTGTGCATTATTTCTCCTTCTTAAAGCTGGTTAATATTACTCATTAAACTAATAGTTTTCTCCCGCCCTCGCCCCTTCTTAAGTGTGACCTGCGACCCCACAATCTGTGTATTTTGTCATCACAGAGCGTTTCCATGGAAGTGATTTTGATGTCCTGAATCGAGCCATTGTGCAGCCCCAGGTTCCCAAGAGCGGCGTCGAGGCGGACCTCACAGAGGAAAAATGATTTCACCTGTTAAATATTGTCAGATCTTTGAACAAATCAAAGCAGGGAGCACTTGTACAGAGAGTTACTCCCAGTGGCAAAAAAACAAGGTGAGGCCTTCCGACTCGTTGTACAGAGGCAGCATTTCTCACTGGTAATGTCACATTGTTGGCAATGGTGTGCTGGGGAAACAACAACAATTCTCTCTGCATCTGCAGCACAGGCTGGCATGATAGCTCATTCAGTATAGTTGGACACACCTTATGCAAGCATTCACAGTAAAAAGAGTATCCCTAGTGTCAAGTGCTGTTGATCAGTTATTCAAGTTTTCGGTGGGTTTTGTTGCTGGGATGCCTTTTTTATATCTAATGACAGTTATTGTTACTTGGTGCCGTCTATTGCTTTCAAATGGCATTTTATTTTAACCTGTTTTTTTATTGGACACATAGAGCTTAGGTCCCAAACTGCACTGTTGACACTTTTGAGCAAGTTTAGAACTTTTCAGTGCTCACAAATTGCACTTTTGCAGTAAGTCCAGCACTACACAGGGCCAACCACTGGTACTGCAACACCCTCTCAAATAAAATAATGGAGATGGGGGACTTAAAATAAAACCCCCGTAGGAAATAATGTTCAATTACATTATTTAAAATAGTTAACAATTTAAATTAATATAAATACTGTTAAATATACGTGTACTATTTTTATATTGTTTTCTTGGTTTTTACTTAAACGTGTATTAAATGCTACTGGGAGTCTGGTTATAAGTGTGTAATGAGTATTCCAAACAGGAATCTGCCACTACGAGATGAAAATCAAGCATTCCCTAGTTGACTCATAATTATTGTTTATAAAAGGTTCTAAACCTGCAGGGATCTGCTGCTGAAAAAAATCACAACTACAGGTAAAGGCTCCTCCAAAAACGTTATCAAAGACCTGTTATGGCAATAACTAGTAAGGACCTGTTCTGAAGAGCTTCTCAAAAGATAGGCAATGTACATATATTTAAACACATTATTTACAGAATAGTCAGGTAGCTAGGTTGGTCGGTGCATGATAACACTAGAAGTTCTTCTGCATCGTGTACTGAGAACTCAAATAGACAATAGCGTATGTGTTCATGTTCAGGTGTTACCAGACATCCACAGCTGTGACTACCTGACCACTCAGTATATAATGTGTTTATATTTTTAAGCATTTTCTGACTTTAGTACCTACCCATTATTACTCCTTCACCTGCCTTGGCATGGGAGTACATGTATATAAAAGTCTATAGAAAACATACATTAAACTCCTATATCTATACGCAAATAATATCAAAGAATGTTTGTTCCTTAGATTTGGTGTACCAATTATGATCACATAAAATTTGTTAAGCATCCTGGGCATTGTTCTTCTATGTTCTTAGATTATGTCAAATGCCACCCTGTTATTGACAAAAACATCCAGAATAACACATTATTAAATAATATCAACCAAATCTTGAAAATGTTACCCAAATATTGAATAGATTATACCACACTTTCAGAGGTAACAGGCAGTAGTTTTTACAATGAAAAATAGGACTCCCTGTTAATGACCTGGGCTTTCTTCATATTGCCTTCAAATGCATGCCTGTTTCAAATAAGCAGATACTTTTGCCACGAGGAATACATCCTCCAGAACTAAAATTCATTTTACAATAGTACTTCCGAAGAAGTGATAACCATCTAATTTGCTTGAGGGGCTTATGTTAGAAAATTGTTGTCAGAAGTATTTTCTGGAAAGAGAGGTGGTCTAGTTTTGCTCGCTCCTTCATGCTCAGCTTATAAGCCAAAATAATTATTCTTTCCTCAATGGCCTATCTCTTTTCCTCCATGTCGTTCGCCCAGTCATTCTCCATTTTGAGCTTTGCCAGCCCCAAATTGAGCCCCCTGGCTAGTCCTCCAGCTCCTTTGGGGAAAGACCTCTGAAGGAAACACTGCTACCTGCCATAGAGAGGACCCTCTCTCTATTGACGCTGGCCCCTCGCCCCACAGGCAGTTCTGGGCTGTCCAACAACTCCAGATGCATGCATTCCTCGCCATCCAAAACACTGCTGCCACCGATCGCATAGCTGCTTCCCTGGCTGCCAGCCAGGCCCTGAGCACCTTTTGCAGGTCCTCTTTTTTAGTAAGGGCTTTAAAAGAGCACTTGAAATCTCTGCAGAAACCTTTGAGCTGGGACACTGTGTAGGTTTGCAGGTTCTCCTGCTCATACTCCACTCCTGCTCTAAAGGCTATCTAGGACCTATCTTAGGGGTACTTTTTAGTTTTACATATCCTAGTAATGAAAAACTCCCAATTTTCTTTCACTACTGTGAGGCCTACCTCTCCCATAGGATAACATTGGTGATTCCTGATTATATTTAAGATACTGTAATTCATAACCAGCGGTGGTAGATATATCATGTTTGGTACCTGTGAACTTGTAATGATAAACCTTCTTTAATGGTAAAGTCTGATTTATTTTTACAAGTTTGAAAATGGCACAGAAAGTTGGCATTTTACTGTCCTTGCCCAAACATGGATCGCCAATACCATAACAAAAATGCCTGACATGTTCACATTCTGTTCTTGTCTAATGTGAAGCAAAGGCACATGATGACATTCCAAGACATAGATTACTGATAATGACGGTTTCAAGAAATGGTGACTGATTGTTAAAAAAACAAAACACATATTTCTCCTAAAAAGCACGAACTGCAAGCAATGCTAAAATGAATAAAACTGAATAACAAAACAGAGAATGTTTGTTTAGGTAAAAGTGCACAGGCCTGCAGGCCGAAGCTAATCTAAACTCCTGCACCCAGGCAAACTAACATGGATCCACAACATGCTCCTACTGACGAAATACGGGTGTGAAATCTAAAGTCTAAAAATGCTCTAAACTAAAAATCTAAAAGCAAATATAAAATTATTCATAAGAGATGTAATGTCAACAGTGATAAATGGAAAGGCAGTTTGGTGTCACGCTTTATACTTTGTAGAAAAGCCAATGGTCAAATCAACAATAATCACGATCATGCAAAAGGTCTCTGATGTCATCGATGGAGACTGAGACCAAAAAGGATTCCACTTCGGTAGGCAATAGATCAGTTAAAGGATTAGCAGAGGGATCCATGGAGTAGAAGTGAGCAGGAACCTCAAACTCAGAATGACCATTGTGCCAGATGTCATAGGAGCCAGGAAATACACAAGCGGTGGTTCATAAGATGCCTTGCAAATCAGCCTCAGTCTCAAGGGTACGACTTTGAATGAACCTTCATCGAGAACATTAACAGATGCTTGTCCACAGGCGGCACGGGCTGCACAACAAGACACATTATTGGTGCACATTCGAAGGCACACCAAATGCAGTGGAAAACCGGCTGCAAGCAGGTTATGACCGGTCTGAATGTCAATGACCAATCGTGATCCAGCTCTTCCAGCAAGGAGGCTCCGAAGTACTACATCATGTGATCACGACAGAACCAGGTCGGTAGTAGCTCCATTACTCTGCTTGGCTGAAATAGGGCAGCCGCTGCACAGAAAAAATTATAGCAGCAGTATCCCACCAACTAATGCCTAAGTAATTGGGAATCCGCCAAAGACACTTGAAAAGAGTGCGTGTATGGCTGAAGGTATGACTCCAAACATGACCTGGAATTTGCCGACAAACCCAGAACCGACAGCTCTGAAAAAGTGCATAATCCCTTCAGTGCTAGAGGCGTTGAAAATTCTGCTGACCAATTCTCCAAAGTGCTTGGGGAATTGGAATTTAATAAGGACTGTATTTCAGCTGTTGACCTTGCTATCTGGAGAGCATGCATCTCTCTTGCTGATGTCGGGGTCACTTGTTTTTTAAACAATAGCGCCTTAAGTCAGCTTGTCAAAATTCACAATAAAAGTAGCAAAGTGAAGCCACAATTCCACTACCCTTATCTCTTGTGTGGGGGGAATTAAAACTTAGGTGCAGCAAGTTACCATTTGAGAAACTGAAATGACATAGGAAATTCCAGGCTTCACACCGCAGCAGCTTTCATTGTTCAGAACTAACTAACTTCTATTTGAAAGTATCTGAAATACTGGATGAATCAAAATAACGAGAGTACCCTTCAGATAGCATGTCAAGTTTGTGACCTCAGCATTCCAAAGGCCGTGCAAGGACACCTTCTTACAAATCATAGAATGACTAACAGTAGTCTCACATTTGCTTCCGCTAAGAAAGAACTCTGTTTCGGCATTTAGACATTTGAAATCGAAAGGCAACTCCCACACTTCTTGGATGTAACTGTCTCCTAGCTGCACACATCTGCCTACAGCAAAATGTTTAAACAGGTTGTAAAATGAAAGGTGGAAATGGGCAGATTTATAACTCCATGTATTACCCATAGAGCGGAGGGAATTTCTGCCACAGTGAAAGGCAACTTTTCTAACTTTTCAGTGTTAAGCATGATGTAACTAGCTTATTTTTTAGCCATTGTTTGTTGTTCCATGGATAAATTAGAATTGGCAACTAATGTGCTACTGTTTATGTGTTTCCAGGGCACGTGACAATTTTTCAAAACTTGCAAAGTCCAACGTAACCGTATGATGGAACGCAATTGACTCTGGCCATGTTGTAGAAAGCACGTCATTCTGAATGATGTCAATCACAGATGACACAATATTATTTAAGTTGTAAATTCTGTTGGACCAGGTGTTTTTGCCATTATCAAAAACAGCTAAAGCCTTTTCTATGTTTTCCTTTGTATCTGCCTTAAACGTGCAGCAGCTTACATTTGAGAAAGCTTCCAAATCTCTTTTGTATTTTTTACGCACTATGGGCCTGATTCTAACTTTGGAGGACGGTGTTAAACCGTCCCAAAAGTGGCGGATATACCACCTACCGTATTACGAGTTCCATAGGATATAATGGACTCGTAATACGGTAGGTGGTATATCCGCCACTTTTGGGACTGTTTAACACCGTCCTCCAAAGTTAGAATCAGGCCCTATATTGTTAATTAGTGCTGTGTTGTGTATATTTTGTATAGCATATGTGCGTGTGTGACTATTTAAATGTCTGTTGTAATCTAAGACTATTCTTTATGAATGGTCTGGTTTTGCAATCGGAAATAACAGGGTCTTCATTACAGAGACATGGGACCAATTGCCCCCTGGTTCTTGAGTTGTGTGAGAATCTCTCTCAATGGAGCCTTAGCCTCATGTTTAATAGGATATTGAGGTTGAGTCATGGGTGTTGACTGTAATGCTATCGGTATTTAACCACCGACTCCATCATGACCACTGACTCCATTCTGTGCTTAGCTTCAGGTGCCATCACATCTGTGGCGCAGGGTTTTTCCACACTTGAATGTGTTTGTGTTTTTTCTCACCAGCACCGAGTTACACAATACAAGGAATATAAGATGGGGCATGTGGAAGGTAGACGTGATAAGAGAGTCTCAGCCTGGGAATGTTGTCATCAAAGAAAAGTACAGCTCTTCTGTCTCTGGAATGCGCATTGGAGCAGGGCCCGTTCCTTTGCATGTTTTCGACGAAGACCGAGTACAACCAGCACTTGAATTTCGCAACCGAAGGGAGGGGGAGATTACCAGAATCTTCCTCTTCAGTTTGTTTAAGGTATGTAAGATGAGGAAACGTGGCACTGAGGTAGAAGGAGCTCACCTGGACATGAACGCACGGTTTAGGGTCCCATGTTGGGAAGACCTCCTGCCTCAGGTATCCAGGGCTCCTCGGCTTGATGTTGCAAGGATGAAGAATTCAACCCCCATGGTGATGCATTTTAATTCCTAATTATTTAGCTTGACCATATATATATATATATATATATATATATACATATATATATATTCATTGTTGATGTATTGCACCTTTTCTGTCTGTCATTGTTTAACTGTTGTGAGTATTTTGGCATTTACATGTGTTTTGGCAAAAAGTCAAAGGCAGTGTCCCAGGTGCCAAATGACATACCAGGGTGGGAAAAGCACCCTATGATGCTCTTGCGAACGAATGGGCGCATGGTTCAGGGTTTTCTTAAAATTGGGGTGAATGTCTTGTGGATGCTGAACCAACTCAGATATTACATTGTTTGCAAAAAGTGCCCATAGATAGGGGGGCGGGTATTACCTCTTTTAGGCAGACGGCAGATAAAGTTGATATTTATTAGTCCGTCGCAGAGAAAGCAGCCATATGGGTTGCTCAATACAAGTACAAAAAACGCAGGGGGAGAGTTGATAAAAAGAAGGTTCATTTAGCCATTGCTAAAGCAGGGCTAGACTGGAATCCTGATGCTTGGGATGCAAATATTTGGGATTCCACAGATTTTTCTGATTCTAGTGAGGAGCTTTGTAGGAATAGTGGTGCTCAGAGCAAGGCAGATAAACAGAAAATGATTCATGCTTAACCCATACACAGATGAAAGTTGCAGCATGGTCCTAGGTACCCTGCGGGTGGGCTGATATGGACTCTCTAGACGATTATGCACATCAAGAAATAAATAATAGTATAAGCAGATTTAGGCAGAGATCTGGGGAAACGTTACGTACCTGGATGATGTGATTATTTGACACAGGAGCCTCTGGAGTAATGGTAGGTGTAGGAGACGCTCCTAAGTTTTGCATACTTAGCACTGATCTGACTGTACAGGAGCAGTTTAGGGATAATTAGGGTAGCCAACAGATCACCCTACTGCAGTTAGCAATCATAGGATATAACCATAAGTATCCTACAGAGTCAGAGTGGCCACGATATGATAAGCCCTGGTAATCATTAAGAGATGCAATGTAGAGAAAAAAAGAGGAGGGAATGAAAACTGCTGCTTTCCTGGGTGATGGTCACCGTCTGTTGGATGGACCACTCTCTGTGTCAGTGTGCAACAAAATAATTTGCTTTGCTCCTCTAGCCTGCAAACATGTGATAATGACCCTATTTTTCAATTAGACAGGTGATCCTGTAAAGTATGTGCTGTAGACAGTTTATGAGTTTGGAGAGCTTGGAGACTGGATGGAACCTGAGAGACCCTCAAGGTCTGAAGGTCGCACAGATAATAACAGAGTATGTAGGAGAGAAATGTTTATGACATTGCTGAAAGATGGTGTCAACAAAGAACAGAAAGATGGGGTAGATACCATTAGTCTGTGGGAGATGTACCGCAAGCGAGGGGAGTAGAAAAGTAAATAAGCAGGAGAACAAACAAGTGAATCAGGGCAAGTCACACATGCAGACGGAAGGAAAAAAAAGAGAGAAAATGTTTCTCCAAGGGGAAAGGAGGAGGAAGATTTGAATACAGACTGGTTGACTAAGGAAAACAGAGAAGGGTAGGAATCTCCTTGCAGAGAGGAGAGCATATATCCAGACTTGACTTGGGCAAACATTGACAGGTTTAAATCAGATTAGCAAACAGGCTGAATTCTGGTACAGGGATGGGTTCGCAGAAATAACAGGCCCCTTGTTGATTCAGAAATTCACTGGAAGAATAAAAATGTTCAAAAGGTTTGGGCCTCGGTGGACACCGGAGCGGAGGCCTCTTTAATATATGGAAATCTGAAAAAGTTCACAGGTCAACACTACACCATCACAGGGTGGGTAGAAAGCAAACCCAAGTAGATGCAAACTAATGTTCAAATGAAAATAAGGAGAACACCAAAAAGAGAATACACTGTTTTGATTGTGCCCCTCCTAGAGTATATACTGGGAATCGACATTTTGAAGGGGATAACTTTATACTTGGATGATGGTTGTTATCAATTTGAATCAAAGCAATGTATTTCAGTGGCTGCAGTGAGGGTGGGTCGTCTAAAGATACCCCCAGTGAAGGTGCCTCCAGCCACGAAGGTGGTCCATTTGAAACAGTACCGAATCCTGGGAGGGCATGAAGTGATAACTAAGACTATGCAGGAGGTGATAGAGGCAGATGTGGTGGCCCCAGTCACTACTGAGTGGAACAATCCTTTGTGGCCGGTACGCCAAGCGGATGGGCGCTATAGAATGACAATCAGTTATCATGAATTGAACAAATATATACCCCCTCTGACTGCTGCAGTCCCCGACATGATCACTTTAATTGAGAGGATACAAAAACATAAAGGGACCTGGTATGCAACCATTGATATTGCTAATGCTTTCTTCTCCATACCATTGGCCCCTGAGAGTCAGTAACAATTCAGTGTCTCATGGAACGGCAGACAATTTAAGATGCTATCCTTGCCTATGGAGTATGTACACAGCCCAACTATCTGTCATCGGCTGGTGACAGAACACCTGGATGACGTACCTATCATGACAGGGGTGCAGTTGTCTCATTATATTGATGATGTGATTCAGGGAGAAACACAAGAACAGGTGCAGACTCAGTTAGACAGGGTTGTGAAACATTTGCAAAGCAAAGGGTGGATGATCAGTCCAGTTAAGATGCAAGGACCCTCTCAAAATGTGAAGTTTCTAGGAATTCAGTGGAATCAGGGATATAGGGAGGTGTTGCCACAGGCAAGACAAAGGAGAATAGATTTTGCCACACCCTGAAATAAACAGGAGACTCAGAGATTCTTTGGATTGTTTGGTTTTTGGCGACAGCATATCCCTCACTTGAGTCAGACTTTGGCTCCTTTGTACAAAGTGACAAGAAAGAAGCATGAGTTTGAATGGGGAGAACAGCAGCAGTGTGCATTTCAGTTGGCAAAGGAGGCAATTCAACAGGCATTAGACTTATGGCCAGTATAGGATGGATATATTGAATTGCATGTAACTGTTCAGGAGCAATATGTATGGCAAAAACAGGGAAGAAAGAGGGTGCCCCTGCGTTCTTGGACCAAAAAGCTACCAGATGCTGATGAGTTATATACTCCCATCGAAAAATAATTACTAGCGTGTTACTGGGCTGTAGTGGATATGGAGCAAATGACCATAGGGCATGATGTGATTTTTAGACCTGAGATCCCAATAATGCAGTGGGTGATGAGTTCACCTAAAACTCACAGGATAGAACATGCACAGGAAACAAGTGTCATTAGGTGGAAATGGTACATATAGGACAGGGTCTAAGTGGGACCAGCAGGGACAGCCGCCATGCATGAGCATGTGGCACAGGCCCCTGTGCAGGATGATGAGATGGTGCAGGAGTTGTCATAAAAGAGTCACCTGTAAGGTGGGGTGAGCCGTTTGAATCCTTGTCCCCTGATGATAGGAAACATGTATGGCTCACCGATGGCTCAGCCAAGTATGTGGGGCCATAAAGACATTGGAAGGCAGTGCCATATAACCCAGTCACCAGGAAGCTGCTTTCCACTACAAGAGAAGGGAAGAGTAGTCAATATGCATAGCAAGTGTTAAAACAGGACTTCCCGGGACATGTCACATCTATACTGGTCCACTGGCTAGCTACTTGGCTTCCCAGCTGGAATTCACATAACTGGAAAATGTATTCTAAGGAGGTGTGGGGCAAAGAATTGTGGCAGAAAATGTGGGAAATGTTAGAGCAAAGTATTGTTACTGTATATCATGTAGATGCCCAGTGACCCACCGATTCACTAGGACAATGGTTCAATTCCTTTGCACACAACAAAGCCAAAATCTCAGAAGAAAAAGTGGCAACGCAGGATTCTGACTTGGGTGGGATGGCTAAATGGGCACATCAAAAATGTGGACACATGGAGAGAAGGCCACTAAAAGGTGGGCAGAGTTTAGAGGGGTGCACATTCCCCTTGATTTGATAAAAACAGTGATCATGCAGTGTCCTCTTTGTCAACACACACAACAGAGATCTGTCCCACAAATTGTCAGAGGTCAACTGGAGAGAGGGTTGTTGCCAGGGCAGATATTCCAAATCGATTACATTGGGCTACTGCTGAATAGTCATGGGTGTCTATATGCCTGCACATTGGTGGATACTTATTCTGGATATTTGATTGCATTTGCCTATAACAATGCTACTAAGTTTAACACCATCAAAACTCTGCACTTGTTAATGTTGTATTACAGAGTCCCACTCCAAGTCCAGAGTGACAACGGGTCACATTTTAAAGGTAAATTGGTGCACGATTATTACTCACAACACAATATTGAATGGATTTATCACATTTCATGCTACCCACAAGCTTTAGGATTGATTGAGCGAATGATTGTCTTATTAAAAGCTAAATTAAAAAAACTAGCAGACGGTACCCTGAGAAATTGGAGAGATCATTTGAATAAGGGCTGGTTGATACTTAATAATGGACCCTTGACAAATGCAGAAACACAATTAATGCGAATGTTAACTCCAGCATTACAGATACAACCCCATGTTGCATCCAATACTATCATGTATTGGGAGACAAAAACAGGCGTCTTAGCTCCCTACTGAGCCACACCAGAATCTGCAGGTCTTGATTTGCATGCTTTGAACATGTACGGATTAAAACCAAAAGACATGGCGCTTCTTGAAACAGGTGTTGGAATACAAATTCCTCCATAGCATTTTGGATTGATTGCTCCTTGATCTGGGTTGGCACGTCTGTTAAGCCATTGGCTAGAAGAAATGCATAAGTGCTTGTCTGCAGATCTCCGGAATGTTTATGGCATTTGTCATGTTAAATAGTAAGTATCAGAGGTGGTAACACCATTGGGGGGGGTGAGAAATCCTTTTAAGATTCAAGCTTGAAAAACCTACTGCCTAGATAGATGCTTCCTATTCAGCTGAGGAGGATTGTCCCTAAGAACACAGACGTCTCCGTATAATGGTACTTAGGGTACCTTAGTGTGTGTGAGACACAGATACTCAGGAGACTTGTTAAATAGTGCCTACACCATTGTTGGTAACACCATGTTGTAAGGACTTTCGTATCTCTACGAGATTACTGGATTAAGGGCGGCAGCACCTCTGATTGTAGATGACTGAGTCACTCCTACACCAGTTGGCAACTGTTGACCCAATCCTTTCAGCTTTCGAGCAGCACCTCACCAGCACACAGATAGTAAAGGTGATTTCTGGCAGCCTAGCTCATGGACTCTGAGATTATCCCAGGGTAAAATCATGGTGTAACAAGTTTTACCCCTTTCTCTCAATAGCAATAAGTCTCTTACGCACAACCAGGCAAGAAAGGAGATATAGGATAGTTTTCAATACATTTATTGAAAAGACTGCAATCTGCGATAAAATACATAAGCTGCAATGATTAGTATAATGACAAGACAAAATCAGGACTGTGAGAATTAGCGATGTGAATATGAACAATGCCACCATTTTGCACTAAACATAAATACACAAATTCCTCCCTAAAGCATATTGGCTACCCTAAAGAGAGCAAGGCATGATAAACCTAATCTGCCCAAACAATGTCCATGAGAAGTGCCCCAGCCCCCGTTACCCTAGAACAAGGTCGTCCTCCGGTCTCCTAATCAGGCAGCGTAGAGACACAAACGCTGAGGTCTACTGCACAGTGACGTGCAGTATGGATGGAATATACTGGGTGAAATCCCCTCTAATGACCTTGGTCTCACAGAGTGTTTTTGTAAGGCCAATGTTACTCTCCATGCAGACGTCCTGATGTGGGTATGTACCTAGGCGTTAGATTATGTGTGCAAACTTGGATCAGCAATACCATAACAAAAATGCCTGATATGTTCACATTCTGTTCTTGTCTAACGTTAAGCAAAGGGACATGATGACAATCCAAGGCGTACATTACTGATAATGACGCTTTCACAGAATGGTGACTGATCATAAAAAAAAACATTTCTCCTATGCATGTTTATCTAGGTAGAAGGGCACAAGCCTGCAAGCCAAAGCTAAGCTAAACTTCCATACCTAGGCAAACTAAAATGGATCCACAACAGTTGAAGCAGTGACCAATGGTCTTGGCTGGCTGGAATAATGTCAGATGTGGGCTTAATCATAAATCTCATTAAAAAAACACATTACCAGTATTGTATCTGAATTAGCCATCCTATCCCAAAATAATGTTTTGCTTAAGTACCATGACATTACCCCCTTTGTTTTATATGCCTTAGATCAACTTTAAAGGTTCTTGCTCGCCTTTACAAATCTATATAGTCATTAAATTATTAAAATTGCCGTTACTAACTACAGTGAAATGTTTTTGTGCGACATTGTGATGTTGGTTGAGAAGGGCGAAACCCTATTCAAGCAACTTCTACAATCCTTGTCATGGTGAACCACAAAAAGTCATTAAAGTAACCTGTGCTTAACCCTTTCATAGCTTTGCACAAAAAGTCAAGCTTAACATAAAGGCAATGTGTAAAGTATTTTTGTAGTGGACAAGTAGTGATAAAAGTGAAAGCACAGCACAAGAAAAATCCCACACCAAATTGGAAAATATAGTAACATTTAGTACATTTTTTGACACCCAAATAACAAATCCAATCAGTAGAACCAGAGAGATGCAATTTTAAATATATAAGGTATGTGTAGTGCCTAAAAGCACAAAAGGCCACTCACGGCTGTCTAGATGTGCGAGACCGGGTGAAAGTTTCAATTTCAGGCTGGCCACATTGGAGCACGGGCTGAATACAGGACTGTGTTCAGTCCACTGTTAAAAGTACCTTGTGCCTTGGGCGTCAAGATGAAACGGTCTTGCATTGGCCTGCGCAGTGCAAGCATTGAGAAGCCATGAGGAGCTTGCGGTGCGAGATCCTGCATCGAGATGTGTGGTGCTGTGTGGGCGCAGATGAAGTCACCAATCAGGATCTGTTATGCAGGCTTTGAGGAGTGTTGGGGTGCATCAAGGCAGATGAAGCCTCTTGTGCTGCGAGGACTTGCGTTGAGATAAGTCACACTGAATCAAGAGGAGTCGAGCTGGACCCATTGTTGGTGTCGTGATGCATCACACTGGGTTGGACCATCAGAGGCCGCTAAACAGAAGCTGCGTTGAGATGCGCTGAGTTGCATGGGCTCAGGGGAGCCTGCGTTGAGGTGCGTTGAGTTGTGTGAGCCCAGCTAGTGATGATTCTATAAACTCCTTGGGGGTTACTTAGTAAAAATTGGTGAGGGTATGCTCATAGGGTAAAACAATTCAAACCATTGCATCCAATTAATGTGTGTCACTCATAAAAGCCCCAGGGTGGAGTACAAAATTGTACAGCGCCTCTCATGTGCCGGAGCAAGCCCCTCTTCCTTTGTACATGAATGGTGGCAATTGACTTTACTCTCTTTTCTCAGTTTTAATCTCTTAGATACTTGCTATTACTCCACTCCATGGCCAAACGCCTGCCTCTTTTCCAGTGATATAAATCATTTTTCCCCTGTCCATTTTTCTCATCATATCCCTTCTATTACTGTACAAAGATGGCCTGTGAACTAACTATGAAATCTGAAGTCCTCCTGCCACTGTTAGATCCACTGTGCTCTGACACTGAAGAATCAATTGTAGGCCCAGATTTACTAATACATTGCACCATCACAAACTGACACTGAGTGAGGCATTGGTATTTACTGAAGGCTGAAGGGTGACCTTTTCACAGTATAAAACACACTTTACTCTGCTTTGCCTCAAGCGGACATTACTTGGATGGGTCATCACAAATGTCCAGTTTTGACACAAAGCCTGATCTACTAAGATAGCCAGACTGGACTTTGCATCAAAAGCAAAAACCTCCTCAAAGTAGGAATTACTACGGTTTAATTTCTCCCAAAAACCTGCAGTGCATGTGGGCTGAAGTGCACAGCATACATCCAATACGTACCATCTTTGTGAAAAGTGCGTAGGCATATAAATTTGTACAGGAAAGGTATGCTTTCAGTGCAGATCCTGAGCTAGCCAACTCTGTACCATGGTGTGTATCATGTGTCACACAAGGCAGCCTAATTAGACCATCAATGCAGTGGGTAACAGCAGTAGGCCAATCTCAGTAGATGAGACTCTAAGCTGTGTTTATACCCTCGCACAACAAAGCACAACAATTTTGGTTTCTGCGCTGTGTTCCATCAAACATAGTATACTTGTTACCTTCTGTTTTGCTTTCTAGGAAGATTTAGAGGTCGCCTATTTTAGATGTATCTCTAGCTTGTCCACGCTTTACTGCTTAATTTGCTTTTGTATCCTTTTATTGTTCCACAGCTTTTCTTCATCCTGTTGTATAGACCTCTGCTAATATCCACAACGTATTAGGCTCTTGGTCACTCCTCTGCCCCACCCTAACTGCCATATGTGCTAAGCCATTTAGTGGTTGCAAACTTTGTGATTCCCTAAATCTCAGGGTTTGCAACCGAAATGTGGATGCACACCATAGAAAAGTTACCAACTCCTCAAAGAAGGTTGCAGCTTTTTGGACCCCTTCCTGTTTGTGAATGTTAAAATACATGTTTGTCAGGCAGTGGGTAATAGTTAGTGGCCCACTGCCTACTCTTTAACAAACCTTTTGAAAAAAAAGTAAATACAGCTGTTGGAAGTGAACATCTTTTGCATGGTGTACCCCCTGATTTTTGCCTTGACTGTATTTGCTGCAGTAGAACTTTATCCTGGCTAACTACTGGTAAGGTCCCTGTGCTTTCCCCCTTCAACATGATGAAAGCAGCATATGCCTAACTGGCATTGTTAACTTACCTATAAGTGACTAGTGCCTAGTACCCAAAGTGTTCCCAGGGCCTATACATTAATAATCACCCATTGTGCCACCCACTGCAGTGATAACGCAACCTGGCTAAAGGCCTGCCACCTTTAGTCTGGCTGTGCAGATTTAAACTGCACATTTGACCTGTCAAAATACCCCCTTATGAGAGGCTCAAAATCCTACTTTCAAATATTTTTATTAACCCTAATTAGCCCTTACTGTTCATAAAGACAGGGTTCTTGGTATTTAAAAGTAGGGCATGTAAAGGTAAACATGTGCTTGCAGTGAAAATGCCCTATAAGCTATTTTCACAGGGCTGTGCCAAGAGCATAATTAACTTCAAAGGGGCCTACCCTGCCACAGGCAGATGCAGCTAACACCTAGGTCTGCTACCTTCCTTTGTCCCCTCAGCCAGTCAGGCACCATTGATCAACTGCAGAAGACCACCAGGGAGGGGTTGTTCATTTCCCTGGCCTTACCTCTGGGATAGTACAAAGAGCTCTGCACAGGGAAAGAAACAATCTGCCATGTTGGTTTTGGGCAGAGATGGGCACTGTGGAATTATTTGCAGGGAAACACACAGGAAGGGCATGCAAATGTGGGTAGGGTCACCCTTTGGAGTGTTTGTCCCATTGGTTAGGGATTGGCCAGGAGTTTCCCCCTCGTAGGCTGCCACTGGGCATTATTCTGGCATCCCCAGTAACCTTCTCAGATCACTTCTGGACCTGTGGAAGAAAGAAGAGGACTGGACCTTGAGACTGTGACCTGAGAAGAGCCCTGTATGGTATATGAACAAAATAGTGGGATTAAATATTGTAATACAAAAATATTGTGTCAAGATTATCGGGATATCACAAATATCCGAGACAGGAATATTGAAGGTAAAAATATAATCTTTAGTGTTGTTTTAAATATTGTTGTGATAAATATCAATGTAGGAAATGTATGTAATATTGTTTGTGAGTGTTAATTAGTATTTAATTTATTGTAGTGTGTTTGATTCATATCTTTATTATTGGTATTTATTTGTGTTTTAGTAGTATAATGTTCAGTTATGAAATTGTTGACATTTTTAATTTTAGTTGTATTAATGTATATAAATAATTGTTTTATAATTTTGTTTAGTAGCGGGATGCTGGGTTTTAGAGGTTAAGAGCGGAGAGGTTTTAAAAAACAAAATGTAAATTAAAATACATTTTGAGTTAATAATTTTAAAAGATATGCACATAAATGATCTAAAATTGTTAAATTTAATTCATTTTAATATTTTTAATACATTATACATTTCAATTTCAGAATAATGAAGATATATATTGGTATTAAATACATGATTTTATAAATGTGAATGTTATGAGGTGTAAACATTTATAACAACGTTTATAAAGTTAAATTGTTAGGGCTATTTGTATGCTAATTTGTTTAATGTGTTTGGTTTCAAAATTGTACTTTCATAAAAAAATATTTTTTTAATTTTTTTAAAATAAACTTCATTTAAATATTTTTCTTTCATGACTGTTACTTTTGTGTTAGGATTGTATTTGTCAATTTATGTTTTAAACTTTAGGAATGGTTGTGCATTTTTTGAAAAATATATTCATTTTTAATAGTAATTAAACCTTTTTTTCTAGTTTAATATTTAAATATCCATACCTAGGTTTGTAGATTTGGTTAATGAGTTTTAGGTTAATTCTTTTACTTTTTTACAGTAAATATCACTCCTTCAGTGTTCAACAACTCCCTCATATTGGTTTAGATTGGAGTGGGAACAGTAAATGTCAATCCCTTAGTGCCCAACACCTTCCACAAATTGGTTTACATTGGAGTGAGAATAGTAAATGTCACTCCTTTAGTGTCCAATGATTTTTTAAACGATTTATGTTAGAATGTGATTATTTAAATTTGGATTGCTTCAGAAATAGTTTATTTTGCTTTTATTTGTATGTAGTAGAAATAGTTTGTGTTATTTTATTAGTATTGTTAGTGTATGGAAATATAATAAAAATGGTTTGTAGCCAATAATATTATTAATTTTATTTTTGGTACAATAAAGACATGTGACACACTTTACTGTATTTATTTATTTTTCCAGAACTTATTTATTGTATATTTTTACGTTTTAATCATATATACATGAATCTAAAAAATAAACATATTTCATTGCTATTGTTTGTTATATATTTTTATCTTTTATTTTCCATTGTTTAACACATTTTTTACTTTTTAAAACTTTTTAGGTACATTTTTCAACTTTATTTCAACATACAATTTATTATATATTAATTTATTGTATTTATTCTATATTTGATTTATACTTTAAATCTTCTTACATTTTATCGCAACATTTTTGACGTTTTCAATGTTTAATAGAATTTTTTAATTTTGTATACCTTTATTCAACATTTTAGCATATTTCCTTTCATTTATATGGGGGTACTGGGGCTCATTACGATTTTGACAGTCCCAACACGGGACTGCCAAACTCGCAGGTAGAACGCCCCTGCCATGGCGGTGGCGTCCCCCCTACTCTGGTACAAGGTTTCCGTCGGCCAGAACTAGGTGACCAGTGGAAACCTTGAAATAGAGCGTTCCCGCCTGTCTGACAATCGGGCCCTCTCACCACCCCACATATACACCATCGGCAAGCTCTACACCCTCGCTCGTGAATGCCACAACATACTCTGCCACGGTGCTGACCTACGCTCCTTGGTAGGACCTTTCACCTACACCCAGCGCCACTTTACCTGCCACAGTACACACACCAGCCCACTGACCAGCCCCACCTCAAACATACCACAGCCACCACCTGAACAAAAACACCAACTTGCATGTACTCTTTTCAACACACGCTCACTATGCAGACATACCACGGAGATTTGGGACCTCATCTCCTCCCTCCCACCTGATGTCCTGTTCCTCACTGAGACCTGGCTCAACCTCACATCTGCACCCGACATTGCCACCACAGTACCCGAAGGATACATGATTACCCACCATGACTGCATCAACAAGCCTGGCAGAGGGATCACCATCATACACTACACAAGGAATCCATAAAATGCACCACCGCAATTGACAACATCACCCCAGTCATAGAACACGTCAACTTCTGACTCCAAACAGACAGCAAAACCTCCATCAGAGGCAGCCACACCGCTGTCCTTTAGGACCACATGCAGCCTTCTGCAACTTCATCGCCCCCCTCACCATAGATTCCAACAACTACATTTTCCTCAGTGACCTCAACTTCCATCTCGACAACCACAATGACATCAACACTACCAACCTCCTCACCCCACACGTCCACATTCCTACACACACTGCCGGCCCCACGCTAGACCCCATAGCTTACTCAATATCTATAATTATTTTTTTGGGGTAGTAGTTATTTGTTTTATATTTTATATGGTTTAAGAGGTCGCAGTAAGTGCTGCTTTGTTTCTTTGGTAGTGGGGCATATATAAAAGGGATATTTGTGTTTTGATATTCACTGTGTATGGTGTACATCTGAGTGAATGGTTTGGGACAACTTTTGAAGGTCCTATCTATCATCCATGTTTGACATTGGCTACGTTTTGCTAAGTTATCTGCTATAGAGAACATTAGGATTTGTTTCTCATTATTTTAGTTGTCATGTTAAAGTACAGGTCCCTCACTATGTAGAATTGTTAAATGTTCAGGCATGTGTATATCTTGGTATCTTTTAGGGGCAGGTGGGTTTTCGCTGATGCCTTTTTTAGTTTGTGCAATTAAACGTTTTAAAGCAGGGATAGAAGGTATTTGCCCTGTTAAGTGTTTGGGGACTTTAGGTAGTATATCTTTAAGGATGCGTGGTGGTTGTGCTTTTTTTACAGGAATTACAACATCTTGTTTTGTAGTTACCCTTCTGTAGCATACATTAGAATAATATTTGGTACATTTCCAGTTTATGTTTTCTGATGATGCACTTTCTTGGCTGCAGGTATAACCCCTATTATTTAGTAAATGCTTTCCTTTCTGTGAAATGATGGCCCATATGTACCAGATTCCCACACAGCAGCCAAAAAATCCGGGATGTGCTCCATGAGAGGGAAATAGCAGGAGAGCTCCATGTTTACAGAAATATGGCACTCTCCTCTCCTCTCTCTAGCGAGGGTGCAGAAATCTGCTGCTGTGTGCTACGTACACACCTTTGCACCATAGTGCAACGGTGTGTGCGCGATTCTAGCATAGGTTTTGTACTGAAAGGAAACCCTTACAGTACAAAATACTATGCTTAAAATAACCTAAAAACTTTTTCCCACCTTGCATGTGTGTTGTACAGTGCAGCACACAGACAAAGCCTGAAAAGAAAAGAGAAATTAATACATTTCTCCGTGTTTGCGCCTTGTTGAAGTAGGGAGTATTTTCTGAGGCTAAACATTGCCTACTTTTTTAAGTTAATAGGATTTAGGATCAGAAACCTTGGGTGATTGCATGGGAATGCCAATGCACCACCCATGGTGCGTTCCCTTGCCGCGAAGTAATGCAAAGCAGCGCTATGTGCTGCTTTGCGCTACTTTGGAATGATTTTCCAGCACTAAACAAGTTTAGCGTTGAAAAGTAAATTAGTAAAATTGTGATGCAAACACAGTGCTAAAACTTAGTAAACATATCCTGATATATTTTACAGCTTCTGTCATTGCATCTGAAAGTAGTGTAATAGTAGACATATATATATATATATATATATATATATGTATATATATATATATATATATATATATATATATATACATATATATATATATATATCCTTTTACAACAAATACTGATAGCCACACACTCCGTTCAGACTACAAAGAGAAATTTAAAGTTTATTCAGTGCACAGGTGAACATAAGTAAGTCGTTCATCTATAGTTAAGTTCTCCCATTGCCCGTGATGCCTAGTATTTGAGCAATTCTAAATAAGGATCTTACGTATGACATAGCCAAACATTTTCAGCAGAATGAAATGGGTAGTTGGAAAATGTATAGATACTTTGGAATAGACCACATTCCTGAACATGAAAGAGGTGGAGATAGAGTGAAAAAACTAAGAGAACTTGAGTCCAGATATATCATTTCAATGTGGACAAAGAGTCCTCTTGGATTAAATAACGATGAGGAGCTTTTTGTTCATCTATAATTGAGGAACATATCAACTTAGAATTTTAAATTGTTTTCAAATCCTTGATTTTACTATGACAATTATTAAAAATTTGAAAATTAATGTGTTTTGAACAGTATGGAGCACACAGATTTAATCGTGGTTAATATGTAGAATAATTTCTATCTCCAAATGAAAATGCTGATCATTTTTAACTTACTTATGTTCACCTGTGCACTGATAAACTTTAAATTGCTCTTTGTAGTCTGAACGGAGTGCGTGGCTATTAGTATTTGTTGTAAAAGGATTATCGAGGGTTCGGCCAGCCCCCTGCCTCGCACCAGCTACTGAGCGCGTCGTTTTCTTTGGACCGCTTCGTTTTGGATTATAACTCTAAACTATGGCATCACACGAGTTATCTCTTGAAACTCGGCGGCTTCTGAATCAGCTTCACGTAATCGGCATCGGAGGACACCGCTCGGGTGAAAGCTGTAACAAGGGTAAGACTGCTCAACATTGTTACAATGTATCCTGTGTGTTTATACTGATACTTGTTGAATGCCGAAGCGGCCCCTCGCGGGAAGGAAGTAATTATCCCTTTGACGCACAGGCAGTTCAGCCTACGAACAACAAAAGGAATTGTGTAAAGATTCAGTGCATTAGTGTAATTATCGTAAACAGCAAAGATTTGGAAATGGAAGCGATACGAACAAAACATCTATTAATGGCCACGAAAGTATTTGATGAAAATCCTTCTAATTCCACATTAGAAACTGCATCATTGCAAAGGAATTAATCTTTAAAACACCAATTTTTTCAGCTTGAGAAATATTATAAGAAAGAAATCAGTAAAAGTTGGGAAATACTGTCATTAGAAAAATATATTGAAGTAAGAAGAATTCCAAGAGGTCTACGTATATTTACAATACCAACATACTCAGGAGCGAATTCGGAACTATTTAAGGAATGGGAGGAGAATAACACACAGTGCTCATTAAATATGATGAGGATTCTTATAAAATATGCTAAATTGGATTTAGAAGAGATTTATAATAAAATTAAGGACTTGGAAGAACAGGTTGGTAAAAGTGAAGAGAAAGATGAACAATCATTAATTAGGAAAAATATGGAAGGCAAATTGGACAAATATGAGACTGAAATACAGGAACGTAAGAAACATAAATTTATACGGGATGAAAAAGACTATAAGTATGGCAGAATCTTAACATTTGCTAAGAGAGTTGAGAGTCTGAAATTTGATATGCAACGGAAGGATATGAAAATCATTTTGAGCAATGAGGATACTCCAAGCGAGTCTGATGTAGATGTGAGTGAGGGGGAGAGTTCCTTGGAACGTATGGAGACCTCAAGTAAGAATAATTTTTTAGAGGAAATGCAAGTGTTATATCTAGATCAATGGTTAATGAGAGGGGGAGGAAGAGGTCGAAATCGAGGTTTTGGAAGAAAAATGGATCGAATGGAAAACAGAAGAGAAAAACCAGAAGAGCCAAAAGAAATAGAAAAGAGACAATACCCCCTCAGAAGCCAGAAGAAACAACAATGGAGACGCCACATTTTGTGATAAATCTGTCAGACTATGAGTTAACATCACCTGAACTTTAGTTACTAAACAAAGGTTTGTCATTTTGTCCTGAGAAACATTTCAACTATGTAAATACTCGGATTGACATTTACAAATTTATTCGAAAGCTAAAATTGGTTAAATATCATTCGATGCAGTCTAGGGATACGGAATTGGATCAAGATCAAGGAATAATTGATAATTCTAAAAAATCTGACTTGTGTATTGATCAAATTGCAGATTTAAAAACCTTATTTGATTTGTATTGTGATTTACCGGATGAGGAGTATACAGAATTGGAAGTCCTTTGTGAGTTGGAAGTAGACACTAATAAACATCAATTTAGTAACTTTAAAGAAAAATCGAAGTTCTGCCCAGTTTTGTCACCCGGAAATAAAATTGATATTTTTTCAGAATTAATATTGGAGGATTTGGAAAAACTACAAAATACTACGCATCACGGGCAATGGGAGAACTTAACTAAAGATGAACGACTGGCATTAAAAAAGCTAACAGATAATAACAATATTATAATTAAACCAGCTGACAAAGGTGGAAATATCGTGATTCTTAAGACACAGAGTTACATGGCTGAGGCATATAGACAGTTGAATGATGAATCTAATTATAAAAAACTTGATCATAATCCCATTAATCGAATGATTTATCAACTGCATTCAAAGTTGGATGATTGGTATCAACAATCACTTCTGAATAGGGATGAATATCAATTCCTGAAAAAAGAGAATCTGACCATACCTACAATCAATTTTTTACCAAAAATACACAAATCATTAACAGCACCACCAGGAAGGCCAATAGTCTCAGCATGTGACTGACTGTATGAGAGAATTTCTGACTATGTGGAATATTATTTGGCACCTATTGTGATGACTTTAAGCTCATATATTAAAGACTCAGGGGATTTATTGCAGATTTTATCAAACATGAATTGGTCTGATGAATACTTATTAGTTACAATTGATGTAGTGTCTTTATATACGTCTATCAATCATCAAATTGGCCTTAGAGCTTGTGAATATTTTTTGAGACAGAGGAGTATTATGGAATTCGAACACTCAAAAATGTTACTATCAATGATAGAATTATGTCTTAAAAATAATATTTTCATTTTTAATCATGAAATGTATCAACAAATGTGTGGGACAGCAATTGGCATTTCTCTCTCTCCAAATGATGCCAACCTAATAATGGGTTGGTGGGAGAGGGAAATAGCTTGGAGTAAAGACAATGATTTATTAATGGAAAAAATGTAATTATGGGTACGATTCATTGATGATCTATTTATAATTTGGCATGGGTCCCATGATGAGTTCTTAGTGTATTTTGACAAACTAAATAGGAATGATATAGGATTGCAATTTATGTGTGAAACAAGCAGATCGTCTATTAACGTTTTGGACATTATCGTTTATGTTGAGGATAACAAATTAGAAACAACAGTCTTTCGTAAGAAAACCTCAATGAACAGTATTTGCCATGGTAAGAGTTTCCATCCTAAACCTCTTTTAAAGAGTATACCATGTGGGGAGTTAATTAGGATGCCCAGGAACTGTTCTAATGATAAGGAAGTACAGTTGAAGTACGAGGAGACCATACAAAGGTTTAAACAAAGAGGCTATAATCATAACATTTTGCACAAGAATTTGGAAAGAATCAAAATGATTCCCCATGATGAGACATTATTTCCTAAACAATTAAAGACAACACAGGAAAAATCAGATGACAAAAATGTTAGAATGGTAATGGACTACACTAAAGAAAGTTGTCTAATTAGGAAAATTCTATGTAAACATTGGCATGTCATACGGAAAGATCCGGACTTGGGTCCTAAAATAGGCTCAGGGCCACTGATTACGTATCGAAAAGTACCGCCAATAAAGGATTATATTGTAAGAAGCCATTTTTCTATAAAAAATCAACAGAATTGGCTAACAGAACAACAACGTGGCTTTGTAAAGTGTAATAGCTGTAAAGCCTGTAAAATTGGCAAATCAACAAAAGTATTGAAATTATGGAATGAAATGGAAATGAATATTAAACATCGAATAACTTGCAATACTAGGTTTACAGTCTATGTAATTGAATGCCATTGTGGCCTGAAATATATCGGCAGCACAATCTGTATTTCGAAGAAAAGAATTTTAGAGCATATTAGAGCAATTCTAAATAAGGATCTTACGTATGCCATAGCCAAACATTTTCAGCAGCATGAAACGAGTAGTTGAAAAATGTTGAGATACTTTGGAATAAACCACATTCCTGAACATGAAAGAGGTGGAGATAGAGTGAAAACTTGAGTCCAGATATATAATTTCAATGAGGACAAAGAGTCCTCTTGGATTAAATAACGATGAGGAGCTTTTTGTTCATCTATAATTGAGGAACAAATCAACTTATAATTTTATATTGTTTTCAAGTCCTTGATTTAACTATGACAATTATTACAAATTTGAAAATTAATGTATTTTGAACAGTATGGAGCATACAAATGTAATCGTGGTTGATATGTAGAATAATTTCTATCTCCAAATGAAAATGCTGATAATTTTTAACTTACTTACCTGTGCACTAAATAAACTTTAAATAGCTCTTTGTAGTCTGAACGGAGTGCGTGGCTATCAGTAATTGTTGTAAAAGGATTATCGAGGGTTTGGCCAGCCCCCTGCCTCGCACCAGCGCGTCGTTTTCTTTGGACCGCTTTGTTTGGGATAAATATATATATATATATATATAAGAATTTTAAATTTGTAAGTTTGTTATTTACATGTGATCATAGGCAACTGCTTCTATTTTGTATACTTACAGGTATGTTCTGTTTAGATGTTTCACTCAGTTTTGCAGCTGTTCAATTGGGATGTTCTGATGTGGAGCAGGTTGCTTCTTTTCTTTTGATTGAAAAAAAAACTTAAGGTTCACTTGAAATGTTAATTTGTTAGTAGATTCTGGAGTTTGGGGTTGTTATGTTTATTTTTGTTTTTTTAATGATTTATGTGTTCTTACTTTCTTATAACGTTTTGCTGGTTTGTGAATTGTTTTATTTTTTGGCAGTTTATTGTTTTTTCATGTTGTAGCCTTTTCTTTTAGGAAGTCTATGTAAAGGGATAGAAGGTGGAATATGTTTTAATATTTATTTTCTATCTTACGTATTTACATTTAATAATATTTACATTTTAGTTTAAATATAAGTTTTACTTGCTTGGTTAGGTAGATGTGTAGATGTATATATTTCTTCTATATTAGTCTGGTGAGAGAATCCGGCAGAATTTCCTCGTCTTATATGGTGTGTTGTTTTTGAAGTATTTAGTTGTTGAAATTAGTGTGTCTTTTATATTGCTATTTTTATTGATTGTTTGATTTTATTTGTTAAAGTTGTTTATAGTTTTATTTTATTAGTTGGTTTATTTTTAATTTAAAATTTTAACAGTAGAGCCTTTCTATGATAAACGCTAATTAAACATTTAACAAAAAGATTACATATTTTCACAACAGATAAAAGTGTCCACAAATATGTGTCAACAATCATTAGTGTCCAACATATAAGAAGTTTCCTTGAAAACCAAAACATATCTGGACATTATGAACTCGGTGGGGAAACCCGCCTAGTTCAGTGCTGGCGGTCAACAAAAGATCACCAACGCGCAGAACCCCCGCCGGCCACATAATGCACATTCAGCTGGATGCAGGGCCTGAACATTGATGCCAGCTCCAAATGGAGCCGGAGGCAATGTAGCAGTGCGGCGGGTGCAGCAGCACCTATCGCACATTTCACTGCCCGTAAATTGGGCAGTGAAATGCACACAGGGCTGTGCATTGGGGCCCTGCACTGCCCATGCCAGGAGCATGGGCAGTGCAGGGGCCCCCAGGGGGGCTTGAAGCACCCATTCTGCCAGCCTTTGCAGGGAAAGGCTGGTGGAACCTGAAACATGATCCAGAGGGCAGCGCTGCTTGCAGTGCTGCGCTGTCAGATATGTACCTCTGCCATCACCAGGCTGCCTGGTGCGAAAGCCTGGTGGTAGCGGAGTTACAAAAGTGGCGTTTATTATATGGCGGTCTGGACCGCCATACCAGTGGCGGTAATTACCGCCACCGCCAGCATGGCGGCCCAGACCGCCATGTTTGTAATGAGGGTCATGGTGTCCAACGTATTGTTTATTACTATTATTATGTAGCTGGGGGTATATTATTCTTCCCCACATGTGGGGTCCTTCAAGTACTATAGGGCCCTGGGTGGATGTGCTGATCAAATGAATCTTCACACTCTTAGTCAACTAGTTTTTAACTTATTTTAGATTCACTGGTCCTCATTCCGCTCTACAAAGTATGCTGACGCGTTTTGACCTTCTTGATGAGCCTATGATTCCTTGGAAGGTCTTCTTCAGGTAATGGTGCATGTTATATGAACACTTTGGTTCTCGGAGAGTCTTGAAATCTTCAGGACCTGTGGGTACAGGTTGAATCTGTAGGTTCCACAGGGGGGTTGGGTCCTCCTGAGATAAGTTGCAGCAATCATAAAGTGGCATAAAATGGCAGAAGCTGCAATAGGGAAACCTTCTTTTGCAGAATGAATCAAGCAAAAGACACAGGCGCTGATAGCATGGTTCTCGCAGTGCTCTTCCTGAACTATCACGTGCAGTAGCTCCTGTGACTTCGTGACGTGGAGCTCAGTTCAAACCTGCCGGTTTCACATATTGCATCATTACTCGGCATTGCCTGGGTGACGTGCTTTGTGTGCATGATAAAGGGCATCATACATAATCTTTTTGTTGGACACTTATTCCACCAAAAAAAGAAACTTGTTTGGTGTGTACTTTTCATCGACAAAAACAAAAACAAAAAATTATGTAAGTACCAAATGATATAAGAATCCCTAGACAAATAATATCACACAGAAAGAGTTCATGAAATAATGATGGTTGGAGGTGCAATACATTTACATGGCCTACATAAATAATCTTGTTCAGCCAGAGGGCCACTGACATCATAACTCTTGGCAACTCTTGGCAACACAACTTGCCCTGGCGTTGGGCCTATCAGGGCTGAGCCAGCCGCATTGGAAGCTTCTTGGGCTGAGGGATGACAGAACCCTCTCTCATTGCTATCTAGAAGTACCCTGATGAATTTTGCTGCCTTACAGGTGAGTGGGGATTCTGAAGGCTGGTGGGTCCATCCATCAATATGCTGGGTCTTTCGCTGAAGGTGCTGCACCTACCTAACCATCATGGCTAAAGATAAACCCTCCTAGGTGAACCAAAACAATCTAATCACTTTATACTTCACCAAAAACCAGTTCTAATAATATCTAAATCACTCACACATTTAGGGTCTCATTACGAGTACAGTGGTTCATGAATTGCTGTGCCGGGTGTGGCGGTCAGACCGCCACAACCTTGGCCATCTGACCACCACATTATGATACTGGCTGTTTGACCACCAGCACACAGCTGCCACTTCCAGGATCAGAGACTCCGACAGGTTGGCGGTGGTGAAAGTCGTCAGCCATGGCGGTGCAGAGTTTGGCACCGTCTTGCTGATAACAACTTTCCTTTCTGCCAGCCTTTTCATGGAGGGGCCCCCAGTGGAAAGGCAGAGTTGGGGCCACAGGGGAGCCCCTGCACTGCCCATAACCATGTCGTTGGAAGTGCAGGGGCCCCCTGTCAGTACATTCAGACAGTGCGCATTCTGAGTGTGCGGTGTGCAGCGGAATTGGCCTCAGCTCCCTGTGACAGCCAAAGCCAATGCCGTTACGCTGTTTCTGCCGGTCAGCCCTCCATAAACATTGACTTGATGGCTATCTCCCCACCGCAATATTGGAGTTTAGGCAGTCCGTCTGCTCAACTCATAATTAGGCCCTTAGTCATACATTTACACATACATATAACATAAGCAAATACCGAAAACAAGTTCAAAAACTATACATGGCTTTAATCCTGTTATATAACTTAAAAACAATCATTTAAAAGCACATTTTATAAAAGACACAAATACATAAAATGAAAATAAAAATAGAGGAGGACATTCAAAAGACCACACAATCTGTCTTTTAGTACACAAACCCATGGCTTCAACTCCATGAACTTGTCTTCATTGTATTTTTGTAAATGGTCTGTGAATCTGCTCTGGGGAGGAATTATTTATATCTTAGTCCTAAGTCAAGGGGTCCCCAACTGCTTGTAAAATTAAATAATATTAACAGATTAGGTCCCCAGCTTTCAGTACTGACTCAGTGGGGGGTCCTTGGATTCCAATAATAATTCAGTTGGGGTCCCTGGGATCCAGAAATAATAAAGTGAGGTTCCACAGAAGTCAAAAGGTTGGGAACCACTGCTCCAATCCAGAGGTGAGTTTTCTATCCAGAGCAAAGTGCTGAGTTTTGTTTTGATAGAACAGAATGAGTTTTAAAGTTAAAGAATGAGGTTTTCTAGCTTTTTATTAAAATTAGATTGCACATGGTTTTGTTAACAATGCCTTGGTTCATAAACATCCAAGGCAATTTCTATTTCAGGGGGTAATTACCAGTTCAAGAAAGATTTTTTGCAAAGAATCTGATCAACAACGTAACAAATTGATGCCTCATCTGCAACCTATATTCATGGCCAAACTGGGAACCCAAAGCAGCACTGACAAATATTGTCAGACCAGCTCCATACAGTACATAGTGAGTGCAGTGAGTGAGCATGATCATAAGAAGGAGCGTTTGGTGGGGGTTCACCCCCATGAACATTTGAACAAAAAGGGCATATTCTTCATTATGTATGCAATTGTATTAGCTTTCAAAGCATAGTCAATGATGGCCCTACAGTGAACTATGATTCAACAGCCTTTATTGGGGCTCTTCAATGAGTCCCTCACTATCACCATCCAACAGTGACTTCCAGTTTCCTCTACATAGCCCCCCTCTCATATGTATTTCATTTGTTTTTATAGCGCTCTCATACCAGTGGCGGTTGTAGGAGCACTTCACAAAACACACAAATACAAAGACGATAAATCAGATGTGTGTACATCAGTGTAAAGGAAATGTTACATAAGACAAAGGGGACTACAAGGTGTAGGATTCATGTTATCCATATTGGTAGGCATTTCGTAAGAGTGCTTGGCCTGGAGAAGCACAAACGCAGAAGTCAGAACGCAACACAATGGTTATGGTTGGCTTTATTAATAATAATTTTCTACCCAAACAAATCTTATTTTAGCAACCTTAGGGTAATGAAAAACTCATAAAAAACAAAACTTTCTAACTTCACTGTGCAGTTTGCATGCTTAGATGACACTTCATAGCTCACTGTGCTAGATTATGATTGTAAGTTTTGAACTGCACAATAACAAAAGGGTCTGTGGCACAAAAGCAGTTACCCACTGAGCTATGCTCATAAAATAGCGTTCTGTTGCACGGTACACGTCCTTTGCAGCTCGTATATTAACCCTCTGTGCTACCTTAGATGAGTCAAAACTGCCATTAGATAAAACTTCATCTCTCCAGAAGGAACATTAATTACCAGAGTCAATTCGACATTTTAATTGCTGCATGAAATGTATTAGATATAAAAGGACCACTGCAGCAGGTGTTTTCAAAACTGCTGCAAAATCATTGGTCAACTGATTACGCCAGATTGGGATCACAGATCAGACAGTCTCTACAAATTTTAGACAGTTTTTAGCTCATAACCTTATTAGCAGCTTATTTTAGCAGTTTTAGAAGAAGGGCAGGTTTTTATTAGGATCCTCGTTTTAAACTTAGAGGACACTGAATATATTCATTATTATTATATATTTCACCTTGCTTTGGTCTGGCATTGTGTGTTTGACTCCTGGTCTGCCTCCGGTCCGTGTTCAGAGGCTGGTGGCAGCAGGGAATAGTAGCAGCATTTTTACCTAGGCTCTCTGGCACATTATTGGGTGCCATCTTTGAAGGTCAGCGCTCTAGTGGCCTGACTCTTCCAAACCAGGGGGAAACTATTTCTACCGCCAATGCTGCGAGGGCGCAGCTGACTCGTGCAGTGGGCACGCCGCGGACACGCCAAAGGCATGCCTAAGGCAAGCCTGTCTGTGCCCGTCCGCACCCGGACGGAACCAGGGACCAGTAGCCATGTTAAAAACAGGTCAGAATTGATATCCTACGACTCAGACTCTTTACTTTCTCTCAGGCCCACTCCTCTATCTACAGTCAAGGAAAAAGGATGTGACACATGTGATGGGGGTAGATTTCCCAACTATAGGACCCCCACTCATTGAAAATAACTTTGACAATTTCCTGCAAAATAGGTTTCTCTTGACTAATTGCAGATCATTAGCTGCCCATAAGCTAGATATTCATTTACTGCTGGACACGCAGAAACCAACAGCACTGTTCCTAATGGAAACTATTCTCTTGTTAGGGTGGATAGAGTGGGAGGGAAAGGGGGAGGAATTGCTATTATTTTTAAGGAAACGGTGAAGGTGACCTCATCTCCCCTTGATAGTCCTGAGTGCGAGGGTTTAATTTTTTCCCCGCTCCTAACCGCTAGTCTCAGCTCTTCAGGAGCCCTAATATACCGTCCCCCAGGTCCAGTGCAACACGTTATGGATGCATTTCCAGAATCTGTTGCAGAGTTAATTTGTAATAAGCCCAATTTTACGATTTTAGGGGATTTTAATATACACACAGAAATGGAGGACAAGACCATAGTCCAGAAATTTCTGTCTGACATGAGAGCCCTGGACCTTACTCAATTAATTACAGGTCCGACACATAATAAAGGCCATACAAATGACTTAATTTGTAGCAATATAATGAATCTAGTGGTCTCCCCACCCGACCCCGTTAGCATGGTCTGATCATTTCTTAATTGATTTTAGGCTCTCAAAACCAGCAAGATGGAAAATCTATGCCAACTAAATCTTTACCATATAGACGTTGGCATATGCTTAAGGGTCTATGCACTGACTGGTCTAATATGCTATCCAGTACAAAACCAACACGAAATGGGAACCTGAGAAACGCCATAGACTCTGTGAACAAATGGATCACAAATAGTCTGGACACCCTTATACCTTACACAGTAAGGCGAGCGACTCCTAGTAGAAAGAAAAGGGAACCTTGGTTTTCCCCTCAGCTACAGTCACTTAAAAGAGACTGCAGAAGACTTGAAAGAAGATGGAGAAAATCCTACAGTGTTTCAGCCAAACTTGATTACAGGAAAGGGATTAGGCTCTTCCATTCGGAAATTAAAGCACTCCAAAGACTCCATTATGTGGCAATAGTTGAACAGAATGCTAAGTTTCCTAAAGTATTCCTTCAACTACTTAAAACGATTGCCTCTCCTCAGCTATATGTAGAAGGGGTAGAAGCTTCACATAAGCACAGTAATGATTTAGGCTTTTTTTCAGAATAAAATTACTGACATCTATTCAGTGTTTCAAGCCAACCCCAGGAGTCATATAAATACGGAGATACCATCTCTTAATGATACAGTAAAGTTCTCAAATCTTCCCCCTGTCTTGTTGGAAAGCATTTCATGGGCACCCTTAAATCAGGATCTCCTGTTGATCCGGTGCCTCTGCGGATCCTAGCTCTAGGAGCATCAATAATTGCTCCTACGATAACTGAGCTACTGAATTTGTCATTAGAGACTGGGAGCTTCCCCTCCCAATGGAAACACGCAATTGTTAAACCACTCAACAAGAAACCCAATCTAGATCCTACAATTATAATTAATTATAGACCCATCTCCTTGCTACCAGTTTTTGCAAAAATATTAGAAAAGCATGTGAATAGCCACCTATCGTCCTATTTAGAGGACAATGATATCTTACACCCCTCCCAAATGGGCTTTAGAACTCGGCACAGTACTGAATCGGCTCTGATTGCAGTAATGGAAGGGGCGAGACAATGCCTAGATGATGTTCAGGCTTCAGCAGTAGTGTTACTTGATCTCAGTGCCGCATTTGATACGGCAGACCATGGGATCTTACTTCAGAGGATGAAGGAGATAGGAGTCACAGGGAATGCATTAAGTTGGTTTAGTGAGTTTTTAAACTCGCGTTCATTTCAGGTACTGGATAGATCTTTCTACTCACAGCGTTTTAATAGTAAATGGGGGCTATCTCAGGTCTCCTCATTAGCCCTTCATTGTTTAACATTTATATGCGGCCTCTGGCCAAGGTAGTGGAGCCTTTCTTTGATAACATATGCCGATGATACGCAGCTGGTGTTTTCGGTGACCTCAAACCATGACTCTCTAGACACCTCGCTGGGTCCCTGCCTACGGGCGATATCAAGTTGGATGTCGGACTGTAAGCTCAAACTCAATGCAGACAAGACAGAGATTATGTTTTTGGGTTCCCAAGCTCCTTTGAAGCCATCTCCTTCTGCTGCGTCCCCTTTGAGGTAGCTGCCAGTATCCAAGGAACATATTAGGAGTCTTCGGATTTGGCTTGATCCATGGTTAGACATGGATCAACAAGCTAGGAAAACCTCAGCCACGTGCTTTGGCATACTCAGACTTCTTAGGAAAGTGTTTAAAGTTCTCCCATTTCTGGCACAGAGATTAATTATACAGGCATTGATCAGCTCACGCCTGGATTATGGGAATGCCCTCTTCCTCTGGTCTCCAAAGTACGTGAAGAAGAGACTACAAGTGGTACAGACCACTGCCGCCAGACTTCTCTTCATTATGCCGAAACACGAATCAGTGAAACCTGCATTTGCAACCCTGCATTGGCTCCCAGTTGAGCAGTGAATTAAATTTAAGGCTTTTTGTTATATACATAGATCCTTACATGAGAAAGGTCCACCACAGCTGAGCTCTTTGGTTACCTTCCATAAACCTTCGAGACATCTCAGGTCTTCATCAGCAGCCTTGGCGGGAATTTCGCGTGCAAAAAAGGCTAGATGGGGAGGAAGGTCCATGTCATACCTAGGCACAAAAATGTGGAATTCCCTTCCCCTATCGATAGGCTAACAGAACAGGAACCAATTTTTAGGAGGCTATTGAAAACATGGCTATACTGATCTTCTGTGAAAATCACTGGGAGGGTCTGCTAAAGTGCTGGGAGGCCTTCAGGTAGCTATGCGCTATACAAGTCAGATAACATAACATAACAGATGGATGGCATCCTTCCTCCAAGGACACACCCCCAGAGAGACCGAGTCCCCCCCTTCACTTCACAGGTCAAGCACACCAGCTGCGGCGTACCCCAAGGCTCCTCCCTAAACCCAACACTCTTCAATGTCTACATGACACGACTTGCAGACATTGTGAGGTCACACAACTTCTACATCATCTTCTATGCTGAAAAGGTGCAGCTCGTCCTCTCTCTTTCAATAGACCCCCATAAGATGAAGACCAACTTCCACAACTGTATGAAGAACGTTTCTACCTGGATAAAGCACAACTGCCTGAAGCCCAACACAGCCAAAACTGAGGTTCTGATCTTCGGCAGGCACTCAACCTTCTGGAACGACTCCTGGTGGCCAGAACAGCTTAGACCTATCCCCACACTGAAAGATCACACCTGCAACCTCTGCATCATTCCCAACAGTGAGTTCTCAATGAAATACCAGGTCAGTGCCGTTTCCCCAGCCTGCTTCCACACACTCCGTATGTTCTGCAAGATCTTTAAGTGGCTCCACATCAGCACGAGGAAGACAGTGACGCAGGCCCTCATCAACAGCCAGCTGGACTACTTTGAACTACGGTTACGCAGTCAACGCAGGCACCATCACTGAAGTCATGCAAAGACTCCAGACGATCCAGAATGCAGCTCCAGACTGATCCTCAACCTGCCCTAGAAAACTCACATCACCCAGCACTTGAAGAGCCTCCATAGGTTTCCGATTCCAAAAAAGAGGCAACTTCAGGCTCCTGACCCATGCCTACAAAGCCCTCCATAACCAAAGACACGCCTACCTGAATCACTGCCTTCACCTGCACAAACTGACCAGGAATCTCTGCTCTGCTCACATTACCCTCACAAAGATACCATGCATTCGCTGCTGCCACGCCAGAGGACGCTCCTTTTCCCATTTGACGTCAAAGCCTGGAAAACCCTCCCCCTCCACCTCTGCACTAGGCCCTTGCTGACCCACTTCAGAAAGGCACTGAAACCTTGGCTTTTCTACTAAACACCTGCAGCAAGCCCGGTATGGCCAGCCCATCTTTGCCTATACTCCTGGTGAAACAACCTAGAAAAAGGGCATAGTTCTGCCCACAAGAGGCGATTCTTCCCTCCAACTATTGAAAAAGGAAAAACAGACATATGCTTTTGGGCATCTTTACACCAACTAGTAACCACAGAAATCGGCATATATTTCCTAATGTAACACCTAGTCGATCACTGCTTACATTCAACAGAATAAAGGCAGCACTGACCATGATGTACGTGTAAGCCATGAGAAAAATACTAGTGACTATGGGGGTCATTCTGACCCTGGCGGTAATTACCGCCATGGCGGAGGTTGGCGGTAGCACCGCCAACAGGCTGGCGGTGGTCCGCCGGGCATTCTGACCGCGGCGGTACAGCCGCGGGCAGAAGCGGAAAGCCGGCGGTGTACCGCCGACTTTCCGCTGCCCATGGGAATCCGCCATGGGGATTCTGACAGCCCATACCGCCATCCTGTTCCTGGCGGTTCACCCGCCAGGAACAGGATGGCGGTATGGGGTGTCGTGGGGCCCCTGGGGGCCACTGCAGTGCCCATGCCAATGGCATGGGCACTGCAGGGGCCCCCGTAAGAGGGCCCCACAAAGAATTTCAGTGTCTGCTTTGCAGACACTGAAATTCGCGACGGGTCCAACTGCACCCGTCGCACCTTCCCACTCCGCCGGCTCCATTCTGAGCCGGCTTCCTTGTGGGAAGGGTGTTTCCCGCTGGGCTGGCGGGCGGACTTTCGGCGGTCGCCCGCCAGCCCAGTGGGAAAGCCAGAATGACCGCCGCGGTCTTTCGGCGGGAACCGCTTGGCGGGCGGCGACCGCCGTCCGCCGCGGTCAGAATCACCCCCAATATCACTGCATGTAACTTAGCATCAACACTTAGACACCGCAAAGATATTGAAACTCTGTCAGCATTGAAGCAGGATATGACGTAAAACACCTAATGCTTCTTCGTTGATGCCTCTGCTGATGATATTAAATGGCAATACTATAGGGAAATAACAATGACTCTTGATATAAAACTGATGTAACAGACAGTGAGTGCCAAGAACTTTCATCCTCCTACATATTCCCGTACACAAGCTGCACTCATCCAACTTCACACTGCATACATAACATGTGAACTGGTTTGCTATTTTTCAGAAACAACCCTTTTGTGCCACTTCTGTAAAGCCTCTGTCATGGAAACCCCAGCTCCCAATTATGTTCTGATTATCCTATTTATTTATTTAACAGCTGCTTTTTAATTAATTTTCTCCATATCATGAGCAAAAAGCAAACATTTTAAATAATCGAATAATAACAATTACAAGAGAAAAAAACAGCTAGGCAAAAGCAAACCACCTTGTCTTTTCCCTATTTCTTGGCCCTCACCGAAAGTCTTAGGGTCTCATTATAAGCCACACTTGTAGTGGCATCAGACGTCACACTCCTGGCGGTCCGACCGCCACTTTAGAACCCTGGTGGGTGGACTGCCGTCCATGCCCGGAACATGATCCCAGACAGGTTGACAGCAGTCTGACTCGTGGAGCCTTTCATCCAGCTTTTCCATGGCGGTTCAACCGCCAAGGAAAGGCTGGTGAAAACGCTGTGCGGGGGCCACTGGGGGGAACAAAGGCATAGGCGTGCAGGGGGATGCGCAGTGTCTGCAAAGCATTCTGAGGGTGCTGGTGTGCTACGGTATTGGCCTCACCTCTGACCAATACCATAGCACTGTCCCCACTGGGTCTGACCACCACCGCAAACCTGGCTGTCATGAGACCGCCAGGTTTGTAATGAGGGCCATAGTCTCTAACCTCAGAGTCTATTAAAGTATCAATGTGGGCAATCGGATCCAGCACAATCATTCTGTATTAGCACCAGTCTTATCAGATCTTACACTGTTTCTGAAGGCAATCTCTGGCTACATATATATGGGTTTTCCATGCTCATGAAATGAACTAGTCCCTTCTTTCACTCCTCCAGCAATGGGTCTACAGTGTCCTTCCATGTGTTTGCCATGTCCCTTTTTGTTTCAACCAATCCCAACAACAACGCCATTTTGTGCCTGTTGGCTGCCAAATCAGTGGCAATATGGAGGATCACAAATGTGGGATCCCTGAATAGTATTACGTTCAATATCCTTTCCAGAGTAGAGATAACACCCTCCCAGGAGGGAGTGAGCAGCCCACATCCCCAACCTATATGCATCAAGTATCCAACCTGTGAAGGGCATCTCAAACATTCTGGCGAGAATATCAGCCCCATCTTCCACAACCAGTGTTGAGTGAAAAATAACCTGTGTGGGTATTTGAGATGAATTAACTGAAAACTAGATGTGATTACCAGCTCTCAAGGGGAGGCCAGAGCCTCTGTCCAAGTGTTAGAGAACACACCCAAGTTCAGAGTCCATGCTTAATGCAACCTTTCAAATACATCTGGCATGCTAGTGACCAGTGAGTGGTATATCTGATGTTATTTATGAGTTCCCAGTTCACCCTATAATAACTTTGCTTCCAGGGGATTGAAGTCCGGCAGTCCCTTCACACCTAAAATATACCCAGTCAGGGGATGGTGTAATTGTAAATATCAAAATAACTATAAAGGTTGTATTCCTTCTGTAATTCTTGGAAGGACTTTAGGGACATGACTGTGATCACATCGCCCAAAGCAGAGATGTCCATCAGATTCTACAATTTAAAATCCTGTAGTGTTGCTACATATAGTAGCTGTATCGCTTCCTATACTGGCCTTTCTTCAGTGAGTCAAAGTCCCAAGCGCATGTTTCTTCATAATTTAATGACCAGCATAGTTGCTGGAGGTAGAGAGGGGTCCACTTTACCTCCTTAGAGAAAGTGCTGAATCGACATCCCCTGCATAGGCCACCTTTTGGTTACAGAGGCAAGGTCACTCAGTATCATACCATCATTAATTAATTAACTCTTAGTGGGTTGCTCTGCAGTAAGATAGAACATTGGGGGCAGCAATGCCCCCATGGTAAGTGGACTAATAACATTTAGAAAGAGCCATCCTGGGAAATCCTTGGTTCCATAAAAAACAGCATAGTGTTGAATTTATGCTTTGAAAGAAACAGCCAGAGATAGAATAGGGGAAATTATGGAGCTGACATATCAGTCATGGCAGGGCCACTATCGTAACTGATCTTCCCATTAGGAAGAGTGGAAGCATCATCCAAAATGTCACATCCCCTTCTATTTCCTCCCAGGTAGGTTGGAAGGTTTTGGTCAAGGTGATTGTGCAGACCTGTGTAATATATGTGCCTTACTATTTAAACCCCTTTGTCAGAATCCCTTTAAGAGGTTCATAATGGAAGCAGGAGCTACTGGGCCCAACCATAGAGGTTGAAGCCTTCTACACCTGAAGTCCCAGGGTCTGACTTACTATGGGTCCTGAGCAACGGGGCCAAGCACCCGTTCAGCACTTGACTCTCAGTGGTAGGCCAGATCAAGCAGTCCAAAGCTATGCGGAGGGGAGGTAGATGCTGGGGATGAACACAGGCTCACACGTCAAGAAACATTCAATAGCAGTAATAAAATGATTGTCCAGTCAAATACTTGCTTTTATGAAAAAAGGAGTATTTATGTATGAACACAAAGTAAAATATGGCAGGCACAAATAATACACACAGTCCCCTGAGATCAGAACACTAGAGTTTAATAGGCAGGTCCCTGATTCCCAATTCTCACTCTCCAGTAGTAAGGGATATTCCACGATAGGTGACATTCAAATTAGGTCTCACTAATAGTCCAAGTCTCAGGTGTTCCACTCTGACTCTTCCAAAGTCAAAAGTCTTCCAGTGGCTAAAACACTATGAAGCACACCAAGCTCCCCTAGGCCCTTTGGCCCACCTATCAGTCGTACCTGTTCATGCAGGGGTTGCTTTACCGGAGTACCCAGGAGCAGTCCTTGCTGGGGTTTCCTGGAGGTCTGCAGAGGCTGCCAGTGCTGAGTAGCACTCTTGGCTTTTGCAGGACAGGGGCTGGTTGTCCACAGTGCTTTCTCCAATGACATGGTAAGTTCCTCAGATCCTTCCCACAGGTAGGAGGACAATTGCTCAGGTTCCTTTCCTCCATTTGGGGTTTAGACATGCACCAGTCACCATGATGTCCTTTCCTCTCCACATCAGCATACCTAGGCAACAATTCTTGTTCATTACAATGCCCCCCTCTGGCATAGGTGGTTGCTGACTTTACTACCCATATGGACAACAGACCGATAGGTACAGCAGTAATGCACTCTTCACAATGCACTGCCCTGGCAGACAGGGTCACCAACTTTACTCTGCACATGTGCGATGGCCTCATCAGTACAGCAGTAATGCAGGCTTCACAGCAGCCCCCTACGCATATAGGGTTTCTGACTTTGCATACGGGTGACGGCCTGATCGGTACAGCAGTAACGCAGTCTTCATGGCAGTCCTCTCTGGTATTTGAGGTCACATCATGTTCCCTACTTCATGGCCAAGGTAGACCACAGAACCCTGCCCTACCTGACACTTGGTTGCTTTGATGCTCAGTTTCGCCTCCTGTATCCTTGCCAACACATGTTCTAAGTGTCTTAGAAGGACCTGCCATGACTTGCTGAACATTGTAATGTCACCCAAGTAGACCACACAGAACTCCTCCAGTCCTGTGAGAGCATGGTTCGGTAGGTGCTAAAAAGTGGCAGAAGCATTCTCCATCCCAAACGGCATCACCATAAACTGATATAGCCCATCTGGCATGACAAAATGCTGTCTTGTCCTTGGCATCTGATGCTAAGGCAATCTGCCATTACCTAATTGCCAGATCCAAGGTGCTTTTCATCATTTAACCGATCCATAAGCTCCTCCGATCTGGGAATTGAGACTAGACCACGGACTACAAGAATGTCTGCCTTAATGCATGCCTGAACCCAATCAGACATTCTATGCACCCTGTCCATCAGTAACAGACTGCTTCCTGTGTCTGTCATGCACACAAACAGGTGCCAACCCTGGAGCTAGAAACAAGAGGTTGAAAACCCATTTCTACACCTCTCTACACTCTTTCTGCTACTCAGGTGTTTACTCAGGGGCTGGCTGAATCCCTCCCATGGTGCGATCCCTCATGTCATTATGCAGGAAGAGGATTACTACCTTCCTCAACTTCCTCTGCCATAACAATGATAGTTACTGGGTAATCTCTTCAGAGGTAAGGCTTCATCTTGTTAACATGGAACACCCTCTTGGGTTCCCTTTGAGGAACCCTTTTCCACCAAGTCATTAACATAAGAAACATTTATGGCCCCCACATTATTTGTCCTCAAAGCACTGGGACAAAACAACTTTAGCACTAACATATCCTGACCTTCCTGATACCCAGTCAGCGTAGCTGTCTGATCATTCCACTTTTTCATAATTCTTCATCAGTGCTTGTCTAGCCTGAAGTTGTTTGCACAGGGATCTGAATTATGCATTGTGAGATAACTATCACACCCTCTGAGTTTTCCCCTGATAAATTCTTGCAGGCCAAACTATCAGGAGAAAATTCCCATAAAAAAGGCAAAACATCCAGAATTCGATGTGGTAAATCACGATTTCGCATGTTATGCCTCATTTGAAAGTGCACAACTTGTAATAGGTGATAATTACCGCACCTTTTATATTCTGATCCCCGTGGTATTGGATTTTAAAAAGCACGATAATAACCACTTTCCCATCCAGGCACTCATAATAAAGACCTAAGTATGAATCACCAGTACTTTCTGCATGTGTTTCTGTACTGGTTAATACTGGTTACACTACCAGTGCTGACCTTTTCTTTTGCATCCCTCTCTGCCTAAAGATTTTGTGGAGTAGGATTAGTTGCTTGGGAATTGATGGGTTAGCGCTGTGCTGGAGCACAACCCTGCACCCTGACCACCTAGAGTCGGTTGAGGATTTTGGGAATGTTGGTGTTTGCTTTTTTTAGCGACCCCTGTACCACTGATGGTAATGTTAATCAAAACTGTTTGGATGTTGAGGTTGTTGGTGACTTTCCACCAACAAGTAAGTGTATGTTTCCTCATTTTTACTTCTGGCAATATCCTTCCGTAGTGTCTCCATTTTATGGCTTTTATCTCTTTGGTTTTCAACTATTCTACAACGGCTATGGCGCTGGGGATAATACACTCTTTCTTTTTTTCTCTGTGGCTTTAGTCTTCCTAAATGCTGCTTGTCCTGTTCCAAGACCCTCCTGTATGGGTAAGTCTGACCTTAGCCAGTCCTGGATGTTCCTCTGGTCCTGGGGCAGCCAGATACTCCTTGAAAGGATGGTGGCTTCCTTGTGTGGTGGTTTACTGCTGGAATACGAGACTGACAGCATCATGAAGAAATAGAGCAAAATATCACATCCTTTTAATATCCAGTATGTATAATATAGCACCTCCTGAGCAGTTTAGGTAATACATTTTTTGTTTAGCTCACAGTTTAGTTTACCTATTTGCAAAATAACCATCAAATGCATGCAAGAGAGAGGAAGGTTTTAGTGTAAGCTGTGAGATATGTTGCTACAAGATTTTATTTTGCTGCATGATTTAAATTCGCCTGTTTAAATTTGAATTATGTGGAAACTAAAATGAAAAAAGGTCAGATTCTGTTCTTAGCGTTGGACTGGCTCTTTGACCTAGCATGTTCATTAATGCATTCAATGATCATAAACTCGTTCATCACACTTTTAAACGCTGAATGAATTGCGGAATCGGGTACTGTGGATATTAAGGATTTCATTTCCGGATTTAACTTGCCAAATAGAGAATTTTTCAAAGAGAAGCATTCACCACACCTTCCCTTTCTAGCAGCGTCTGAGAACCGAGCATTGGTGCCATACAGAGGTCTGAAAGCTTCCGAAACTCTCTGATTAGAAAGGGCCACTGGAGAGGAGGTTAAGGGGCTTTTTCGGGTGAAAGGCTCCAAATGCACCCAGCGCCATGATTAGCATTGTTAACTCCGGGAGCGGGCATCCATTTCACCCCCTCCCCTTCAATGCCACCCTGGAGCTCAGGTTTTGTGCTACAGCTTGGCACTACCATTCACAAACCCACAACCATTAGAATGACAAAGGGCTCTATTCAGTCAGGAATTCTCGACCGGCTTGGGATGGGAGGAAACTGGCATTCCCCCCCCCCTATATTTTCCAGCTGCTTTCCTGCAGTCTCCTTGTTGCAGACTCCCAAATGGAAGATTAGAAATGGCTGCCAGTTATTAAAACACAAAGAGAAACATGTGCTGGTGGGGGCATAGGCGAAGCCGCAAGACGCAAAAGGAATCATTAATTAACACATTTGATCAAATCACCTCACATTTTCGTTTGTGTATAGATAAGTTGGCAACATATCAGCCCTTGCATCACATGGGGAGCCTGGATTAGATCTATTGCACAGCCTCACAACAATGAAAGGCATGTGGGGTGGGGGTGTGGGGGCTGGTGAAACAAATTATTCTGCTCATAACAGACCTGAGAGTGAATTTACTGCAAAAAGGTCTTATCTGGAGCATACAGATGCCATCACTAACATTTCAGAATCACCTACCTATTGCCGCAAATTGTAATGATAAGTCTACTCTTCTCATTGCTTCATTAAAATTGTAAAAGTCAAGCATAGTGAGTTGAAGCAAGTCAGGAGTGGGAGAAATTTCTTTCCCATGTATTACACAATTACATATTGTTAGAAATGGGGTCTCTAGTTGGAAGTCAGTTTGCGCCATGTCCAAATACGGACCCTCAGTCTAGTCAGGGTAAGAGAGTCACACCTACGATAACCTCTGCTCACCCCCATAGTAGCTTGGCCCAAGCAGTCAGGCTGGGGTGTTTGCAGAGTGATATGACATTGAGCAGGAGGCATCTGAGTTGGTTGGGTGGGGTCAGAGTCAGCGAGGGTGTCGGACTGTTGGTCAGCGCAGGTAGTGTCTTGCAGGGTCCAGTGGTGGATGCCGGTTCTGGCGTGAAACTGAGGGGGCAGTGGAGTCAGATGAAGGGACCTGTTGTGAGACGGGGCAATGCGAGGCAGCAGTTGTTGTTGTAACCGGGGTCCAGGGAGCGAAGAATGGTGGCCGAGTACTGGTGGGAGTCCAGAGGTCCAGGGGTCCTGGTGCTGGGTGCCGACGGGCTTGCCTTTGGTTCGCCGGTGTTGCGGTCGTGCTGCAGCATCGATGACATAGGCCTGGGAGGGGGAGGATTGTGGGGGAGGTGGGAAGCGCAGGAGGCGGGAAACACAGGAGATGGGGAAAGCAGCCCTGGGGATCAGGAAACCTGGGCCTTAGCGTGCGCTGGTGGGGACTGCCAAATGACAACTAAATGCAGAGGGAAAACAGGCTGAAACATCCAAGGGGCCAAGAGGCTGTGAGGGAGGCTGGAAGCAGCCGGACATGTTTTTAAATGTAAAAACCTGTAAAGAAAGGTATTTGGTGTTACAGTTTTTGGAATGGCTCAGGAGGTGAAGTCAGGTCGCCTGCCAGTGGATACAGTCAGGAGTCTATAAAATGTAGCCAATTGAGTGATCCTTTTATTACATTAAAGAACTTTCTGATTAGAATTCATCCAAAGTTATCTGAGGCTATCTGAGGTGTCAACAAAAGAGACAGGAAAGGAGAAATGTGACATATAATTAAATAGTGTTGCATTCCTTGACAGAGCACAACTTTCAATTTTATGCAGAACCAGTTCAGACAACAAAGTCTTCCGAGCTAGAATATATTTAAACAAATTGTTTTTGGTGTAGAAATAATGTAAGGCAATGGGACTAATTATTAATCTGTGGTCTCAAATAAGAGTGAAGTACACTGGCAGCTCAGGCTAGATGGTATAAGTTACTTCCGCAAGGCTAAATGGTGAGGTTCAATCTGAAGGATGGCCATTGTTGGTTAAGATTCATCCAGAACGTCAGAGTCATTGTTAGAAATTGAGGGCCTTATTTACAGCTTTGTGGCACAGTACAGCACCACAAGACTTCTTGTGGTGTTGCCCTGCATTCAAAGGAAAGGGCAGGAATGCGGCATAATAATGAAATACGGTTCATTCCTGTCCTTTCTACCTGCACCAGTGCACAAATTGATGCCTAGCGCCAATCCAGGCACCCTCGGAGCATGGTGCAAGGGTGTCTGTGTTGTTGGACCCATTTTTTGTGTGCAGGAAGAGACATGCAATGCAACACACATAGAAAAAAGGAAAAAACATGGAGAAATAAAGTTATTTCTCCTCACTCCGCCTCCCCTGGGGAGATGCACCATTTTGATGCATTCCCAGGTTTACAGAGCCTTGTAAATCTAGGAATGAGACAAAACCCACTGCAATGCCCATGGAATGCCTCCTTGCTGTACTCCATATTTATGAGGCAATGCAAAGTCATGCAGGGTGGCTTTGTGTTACCTCATAGATATGATTGAGAGGCCTGGACCACCGGGGATTTATAAAAAGTCACACTCTGGCGGCACAAGCCTCTTGTGAACGATGTCCTGAGATATGCATCCTGCCCAAGCAGGAACCACAATCCTAGTCAGGGTAAGTCAGTTACACACCATGAATTAACATGTGCTCACATCCTGGTAGTTTGGCACAGAGCAGGCAGGCTTAACTTAGGATCCAATATGTAAAGCATTTGTGCAACACTTAGAACAGTAACACAGTGAAAAAACACAAAAAGTCTCCATACCAAGTCAGAAAAATAGATTTATATATTTGTTTGAGTAAAACAAGACTAAACTACAGAAATCCAATAAGTAGAAGTTGAGTTATGAATTTTAAAGAATGTTTGTAAATGCAGCGCTTAAAAGTCTAAAGTGCCAACTGGGCTATCTGGTCACGCTAGACCAGGGTACATCCAAAGTTCAGGGCCGACCATGATGTAGCGCGGGCCTGCTACAGGGTCCAACCTTGTTCCACTGAAACAGTACCATGTGTGGAGGGGTGTGTCAATGTTGAAGATCTGATGGAAGGAGCAGAGGAGGTGATGCGAAGGCGACGCATCGATTCCAATACGTGCAGTCAGAGTTGTGTCATTGTCAAGCTGTGCAGTTGTCGATTCATGAGCAGTGGTGCAGCATTGAACTCTTTGCGATGAACATTATGCATTGTCGTAGAGCTGCTCGCTGGTGTTGCAAGGGCGATGCGCCGGGGCTGATGCCGGGGAAACGATCCTGAGCCATGAAATCTGCTTATGCGATGTCCTCAGCGGCAGTGGCAATGTGTTGGCATTGAAGCAAGATGCAGCAGTTCCGATCGGCACAGTGACAGCGAGGTGTGGATTCTACTGGATCAGCACAGGGAATCCCACTTCCCAGGGTTTAGTACTGGATTGGCACCCTTGGCAGGGGAAGTCTCATAGTTGGTAGAGTCCAGAAGCTGTTGCAGAGGTGAGTGAAGTCTTTGATGTCCCTGAGACTTCAGAGCAGGAGGCAAGCCAGAAAACCCTTGGAGTCACTTTGGTTCTGGGGATGTAGAGATGCAAGTCCAGTGCTTCTCACTCCCAGGCAAGGACGTAGCAAGCAGCAGGGCAAGCACATCAAAGCAGGAGTCCATCAAAATCCAGCAGAGTTCCAACAGAGTGACAGTCCCTTTAGCAGCACAGTAGTCCTTCTTCCTGGCAGAATGACCTCAGGTCCAGAAGTGTACTAGTTTGGTGGTGTTTGAGGTCCAGTGCTCATACCCAGTTATGCCTTTGAAGAGGTGGATACTTCAAAGAGAAGCATTGGAAGTGCCCTAAGTCTCTGCCCCCTTCCCTGGCTCCAGCCGCACTCCATGGGGTCATGCAGATCTTTGTGTGGGAACAGGCACATCCCTTTCTTTTGAAAGTTTCAGCTCCTCCCTCCCGTCCTGCCCAGGCTGAATCATCAGAATGTTCATGGCCCATCAGGATGTGGACAGCCCATCAGGCACACCTGACCTCCCTTTGTGTGTGGCTGCACAAAGCCCCGCTGTCACTCACCCCAGATGTGTATTCAGAGACAGGCAGAGGCACAGAATAATTAAAGTAAGAAAATGCCAACTTTGAAAAGTGGAATTTTCAGACTTACAACTTAAAAAAACAACTTTATCATAAGTTGTGATTTTAAATTGTATGTCCAGAGACACCAAATGCAAAATATCCATCTTTTCCCAATTGGCAATTACACTTATAAAACACAATGAGGCAATCCCAATGTTAAGCTATGGGAGAGATAGGCCTTGCAGTAGTGAAAAATGAATTTAAAAGTTTTTCACTACCTAGACATGTAAAACCCCAAAGTACATATCCAACGTTTTAAATACACTGCATCATGGATTTGGTCTTTCCAGGGCCAATATATATAAGTCAGTTTAAGGATGACATATATGTATTAGAAAGGAGGTTTGGGCCTGGCAAAAGGGTTAACTTGCAGGGTCCAGAAGGCAGTTTACAACTGCATACAGGCACTGCAGTGGCAGGCCTGAGACATTTTTAAAAGGCTACTAAAGTGGGTGACACAAGGAATGCTGCAGACCCACTAGTAGCACTTAATTTACAGGCCCTGGGCACATGTAGTGTAATTTACTAGGGACTTATAAGTAAATTAAATATGCCAAATGTGGACGTACCAATCAAACCATGTTTAGGGGAGAGAGAGCACATGAACTTTAGTACTAGTCATCAGTGGTAACATGGCTTGAATCCTAGAGCCAGCAACAACAAAGTCAGCAAAACAGGTGGTCAGAAGACAAAAAGTCAAGGCGAAACCATGCCAAGGATGCCACATCTAGCACGTGTCCCCCCGCTTCCCCTCCCGGCTGAAAGTGGGGAGAGCTACCTAACCCCCAGAGAGTTCTCTTCCCTAAGGCAGAAAACCTGGAGAGACCATCAGCTTTGGCATGGTCTGTTCCAGAGTTTTGTTCCACTGTAAAGTCATTCCCTGTAGGGAGATGAACCACCTCAACAGTTTGGGATTCTCACCCCTCAACTGCATGAACCATCTGAGGGGCCTGTAGTCTGTCCGAACCCCGAGGTGAGTGCCAAACATGTATGGCATTTGATTCTTCTGTGCCCAGACCACAGCAAAGACACCCCTTTTTATTGCGTTCCACATCTATACCCTGGGAAGTAGCCTTCTACTGATAAAGGCTACAGGTTGACCCAGGCCCTCTTCATTTAGCTGTGACAGCATGGCCTCTATCATATGCTCTGAGGCATCCATCTGTACAATAAATTCTTGGGAGAAGTCAAGTGCCTTGAGCATGGGCGCCATGTACATGGCCTCCTTCAGGGTGTCAAAAGCTTTCTGACAACCTCTGTCCAAATCACCTGACATGGCTGCTTCCTGAAAGTCAGCTTTGTCAAGGGGACTACAATGGCACCATACCCCTTGATGAATTTCCTAGAAGGCTAGAAGACCTAGAAGGCTAGAAGGCTAGAAGGCCTAGAAGGCTCTCGCTTCTATCTCTATGTCTTGGGGGGTTTCTAAGCCAGAATGGTCTCAATTTTGGCCTGGGGGGGATGCACTTTGCCTCCTCCCACTTGGTATCTTAAGTAGACCACATAATCCTGTCCTATATGACACTTGATTGCCTTGGTAGTCAGGGCAGCCCTCTGCAGAGCCTGAAGCACTTCCCCAAGTTGGCTTCAGGGTGTGAAAAGCTTTCTGACAGCCTCTGTCCAAATCACCTGACATGGCTGCTTCCTGAAAGTCAGCTTTGTCAAGGGTACTACAATGGCACCATACCCGTTGATGAATCTCCTAAAAGGCTAGAAGGCTCTTGCTTCTATATCTATGTCTTGGGGGGTTTCTAAGCCAGAATGGTCTCAATTTTGGCCTGGAGGGGATGCACTTTGCCTCCTCCCACTTGGTATCTTAAGTAGACCACAGAATCCTGCCCTATATGACACTTGATGGCCTTGATAGTCAGGGCAGCCCTCTGCAGAGCCTGAAGCACTTCCCTAAGTTGCACAGGTGGTCCTCTCAGCTAGAACAGTCATCTAGGTAGGTGGCACTGAAGTTCTCCAACCCAGTCTGGACCTGGTTGTTAAACCAAACTCTGGAAGGTGGCAGGGGTGATCTTTAACCCGAAGGGCATGACCCAGAAATGGAAGTGCAATTCTTCCATCTGATGTAGAGAACACAAACCTCTCTTTTGTCCCCTCGGTGCCAGTATGCAGAAGTGAAGTAAAATGTGCTGAGGGACTTGACAGCCCCAAGCTAATCTATGGGTTCATCAGCTGTGGAGATGGGGTGTTTGAAAGTCTTGGTGACCGTTTTGAGCCCAAAGTAGTCCATGCAGAATCTAGGTTCAGGTGTGATGTCTGGAGGGCCAGTCTTGTGGACCCACACCACTGGGCTAGACCATGGGCTGCTAGAGGGCTCAATTACCCTCTCCACCAGCATCATGGAGACCTCTTCTTTAATGCTGGCTCTCACCTTGTCAGACAACCTGTACATTTTGTTCTTTACAGGCGGGCTGTCCCCAGCGTCAATATCATGAGTACACCATGTAGTGAGTCCTAGTGTAAGGGAGAACAAAGAGGCAAACTGCCTCAGTAACTGGTGGCAGTCTCTCTGTTGGTCTAGGGTCAGTGTAGGGGATAGGCAGATGCACTCCCCTGACCCATTCTGCTTCTTAGAGACAGGAGGTCGGGGAGGGGGTCACTCTCCTCTTCCACTCCATTACCAGTGACCAAGAGTATGATAATCTCAGACCTCTCAAAGTGGTGCTTGAGGCAATTAGCATGTAGCACTCTCAAAGGGTTCCCAAGAGTTTTGCAGTCTACCAGGTAGGTGACATTGCTTTTGCGTTCCTTCACCTCATAGTGCCCAGCCAGCAGTCTTGCAGAGCTCAGGGCTTGACAAGCTCCTTTACCCACACTTTTTGGCCAGGCTGAAACTCAACCAGAGTGTCATTCTCTGCTACCAATGCTTCATGTCCTCCTGGCTAGCATCCAGATTCTCCTAGGCAAGCCTCTGGAGGCGGGCTGTTTGGTTGCAAAAGGCCAGCATGTAGCTGACTCATCCTGGAGGGGCTCTCCCGGGAGCCTGCTCCTGAGCCATACTTTACCAAACTGAGAGGTCCTCTCACAGTGTGACCATTTAGAAATTCAGAGGGGCTGAAACCAACCCCCTTTTGAGGTAACTCCCTGTATGCAAACAACAGTCATGGCAGGAAGCCCTCCCATTTATACTTCATGGGTTCAGGTAGACCCATATTCGTGCCCTTCAGGTTTTGGTTGAACCGTTCACCCAACCCATTGGTTTGGAAGTGGTAAGGAGTGAAGAACTTGTAGGCTATCCCACACTCCTTCCACATAGCCTTTATATAGTTAGACATGAAGTTGGTACCCCTGTCAGATCGCACCTCCTTGTGGAAACGCACAGGGGTAAAGATCCCCATCAGTGCCCCGGCCATGGCGGGTCCAGTCACTGTCCTCAGAGGAATAGCTTTCGGGTACCGGGTGGCATGGTCTACCAAGACCAGAACGAATATGTCTGTTTTGGGTTCCAGAGGCCCAATGATGTTAATGCCCACCCACTCAAAGGGGGTACTAAAGACATGAAAAGGTTGTAGGGAGGCCTTGCACTTCCCCTCTATCTTGCCACTAGCCTGGCAGGGAGGACAGGCCTACAGAACGCATCTGAGGCCTTCTTCATTTGAGGCCAGCAAAAATGGGTGACAAGCCTGTCAATGCTGTAAGTGAACCAAGAGGCAAGTCATATGTCAGGTGTACCCTCTGTGTTACCTTGTTTATTATTATAAATGGAACAACATTATAGTTTATTAAATCCAAAACAAGGGAATGTTTTATACAGCACACATCCTAAACTCATATATTTCAAGGTGCTTTCACGTGTGCTTTCATATGTGGCAACGAAGAAAAATAAGGCAAAGTGAAATAAAACAATTTCCCAGGATCAGACAGTTTTGTCAAGTAGGGAAGCTGGGATTTATGAGCCACAAGATGATTATCTCTTTCCCTATCACGTTTAACATCATTAGTTACTTCTTTGTCTTTAATCCTTGGTGCATGAGTTTAGGGTCTGAGTGGCATGTCAGGCATCAGTTACATGAAGGCTTGGTTTATTGACCACATTGTGTACATGCTTCGCTTTTCCCTACACCCACCTTAAGCCACCCGACTGTTACCATGCTGGCATCAGTGCGGCCCTGAGGCATGCCACAGACCATTCTTTTTGACCCCTGTGGTAATGTTTGCAAGTACCCATGGTCTACGATAATACCCAATGATATCAGTGGGGGTTAGAGTGATGATGAGAAGCCTTAAATTGGCAGTGCTTTCAAGAGAAGGGGATGAATTTAGTTCTGTATTTGGATGGGATGAGGAGTAAATCTATTATATGCAGGTTAAGGCTTAATAATTTTTATGACATGCATGTGTGGGATTTTTCAGGATATCAGTGGAGGGGAAGGATGACCTTTTTAGAAATAACTGCATACGATTGACACATTGGTGAATGGGCTGATCTGCATCTTCAAAGGTTAAACCCAGCGGCTTCATACACAGGCTTGGATTGAGGAATACCAAGAGTCATTTCAGGCTTTCCTGAGATGAAACACATCTTCACCACTGGTTATTAATTGGTGAGAATGAATGAATGAGAAACATTTTAGGAGATTGACGCGAAAACCCATTCAGTGGCTTCTGGGTCGTTATCAATCATGTTGAAATCCATTTACAGATCCAGGAAAAAGTGAGCAGGATACACCTTTATTCAGTATGGGCATCATTCATGATTTTCAGAGTTGTTGCTATAATACTGCACCCATTATGGAAATCGGATTGGTAGTCTGTAAGTAGTTGTTCTCTGGCAGTAATGACTTGCTTCACATTTCTCTGTAACTTTCACTAGCCAGGAGAGATTTGGTGTAACCAGTAGATGGAAAGTAGGTTCGGGGCAAAGCTGGGTTTTCTGAGACGTGTGATTTGGCTTGATTTTAAAGAATCTGGAAACATTTCTGTAGAGACAGACGTATTTGCAGTGGGTGCTAAGCGGATTCCATTATTTTGATTGTGTATTTTATGATGTCAGCAGTAATTGGATGGGTATTATTTTTTGACAATGGCCGGCAATTCCTTTTTGCTTTTGTTAGAGAAGGCAACCCGTTTATTTGAAATTATTATTTGTAGACAGCCACTGGTAGGTTATGAGATATGAGATTGTCTTTAAGCAAAAGTAATCTTGTTGGTAGAGTTGGTGAGCGATTCTGCACATTTATAGAGTGAAGGGGGCAGATTGTCTACCTGATGAGGAGTTGTGTTTGAATAAATGTGCCAAACCAGTGAAGGGGAAGAAGTTTAGGAAGTGTTTGCTTTTGCCTAAAGTTTACTTTGGCAGGTTGCATAGGCAATATGTACTCTCTTCTAGCACAGTACTGGACTGTTAGAGTTATGCCACAGTTTAGATCCTTTTCAGGGGTTCTAATCTTTTTCTTAAAGGCCAGTCTTATAGGATAATATTTCCTTAGCCAACTACTGCGTGACATGCGCTAGTGAAAGGAGTTTTGGTTGACATGTATATTTGGGTTTTTCAACTGTTAAGTCTGTTGAATGTGGTTCATATATTCATCTGTTTGAGATAAAACAAGGGTATTACATATGTTTTTTAAGTTTTGTTAATGTGTTTGTTTTCACATGGAATAACGACAAGTAAAAGACAAATGTTGGAAGCCTGGCTGAAGCTTTAATCTTGCTGGTGAAATTTGCAACTTCATATTTTAGAAATGTTTTGCAATGTCGCATTTAATAATTTCATGTGCTTTTTGCATATGGGAGGTTCCTTCATAGGGAAAATATCCTACCGGAAGGCATATGTACTTAATTCAGTAGTTCACAAGGCTTTTCTAAGCAAAATGTGAGCTTACATAAAAGTATTTAATAGTGATACTCGCAAACCACGATTACCTCTAAAAGCATAATTTTCGTGATTTTTTTATGGACATTCACAACATTTCACAATAAAAAAATGCACTATTTCCCAACTGTCTAATACATTCCCTGTAACATATCCGTAGTAAGGGTGTTTGTTTGTTCTTGTAAAGCCATATTGTGGAGACTGATTCATTACGAAGATAACACACAACCGAATAATAAACAGTGACAATTCTGTTTGTTACACTCATGCACAATATGGTTGATAAGCAATACATACATGCACTTTAAGGGTGTATAAAATCCCACCAGCACCGTGGAGAGGAGACCACCACAGAGCTGGTGGTCTAACCCCTGCCCTGGGCCCATTGCGTGGTTTCCACTGGGCTGACCCGGGGAAACATAAAAAATATGACAGTGCGCATTCCAAGAGTGCTGGGCAGGAGGGCCTCTGCCCTGCCCACGACATGGTCATGGACTGGCAGGCCCCCCCATGCCCTCCAGCACTCGGTTTCCACCAGCCTTTTCAAGGCGGGGTCCCCACCATGAAAAGATTGGCAGAAACTGGACTAATGATCAGCACTGCATCACTGAACTCAGCGCCGCCATGGCTGACCACGACTCTGACCGCCGTCAGCCCATCAGGTCCCCTGGTAGTCAGACCACAAAGGGTCGTAATGTGGCAGTCGGACCGCCTGGAGTGCGGTGGTCCAACAGCCGCATTGGCAGTCCTTGGACTGTCAATGTCGTAATGAGGCCCTAAGGCAGGTTCCAGGGTCAAGTATCATAAAGATTTATGCCCATTTATGCTATTTAGGACTATTATGCCATTTATGGACCCAAGGCCCCAGTACCAGGAAACTAAACCCAAAGGAGAAGGAGGGAAGACCAGATACTATAACCTTATTAATAGATAAATTCTAGGAAGGGCAATCCAGGCTTCTATTGAGCATTGCTTACAATGATGCAATTGACAACGCCATGTTTCAGAGTACTTCTGTCAAAGCTTCACCCTCATTCAGCTTAGTTTTACTAGTTTCTCCAGGTGGGCTCTTCTTGAGGGTGCATCATCACTTTTTTAGTCAATTCTAGGATACGAATGCCCCACTTGAGGGTCATTTTTCTCCTCCACTGCTTCTACTTTGCTATCTGCGCACCACACCGCTAAGTACCCACTTAAGAGTGAAGTCCTCTCAACTCACAACGATGGGATCATTCACCTCCTTCCTGGCCACGGTTATCTTTCACTTATCTATTGCCTTTGTTAGATGTACAAATCAACATTCCTCACAGACATGCTTAGGTCTAAGCACTAGAAACATAAGGAAGGTCTTAGGCTTATAGAGGATAGTTCTACTTATTATAGGCAATGCTTTTTCTGTCATTCCCTTCCCAAAGAGTATTGTCCTGTGGCAAATACAAATCACACAGTAAAAATTGACATCTTTGCTATAGCATCTTTGGCAAGTATTGGACTCGCCTTTGTACATTTTACTAAGATGTCTGAGGATAAGATAGTCCTGAGGGAGATAATTAAACTAAAACAGTTTCACATTGCAACACTTTAGAGTGGACTTTTGTGGAGACCTTCACTGCTTATTCTTTCACCTTATCTGAATCTTCATTAGTCAATGTCAAACCTCTGCATATCCTAGCCTCCTTCCACTATGCACACTCAGGGCCTCATTGACAAGAGGCCTGCACCACAGGGATGTCAATTTTTATGACTCTCCGGTGGTGCAGGCCTCTCAATCATACCAATGAGGCAACGCAAAGCCACCCTGTGTGGCTTGGCGTGACCTCATATATATGGAGTAAGGCAAGGCAGTGCAAATCGCTGTGTTGCCTTACTATACGTTAAGGAAGCATTCCATGGGTGTTGCAGTGGGTTTTCCCACTCAACACCCACGGGGTTTGACACATTTGCAGATTTACAAGAGTCTGTAAATCTGGGAATGCAACAAAAATGTGTGCCTCTCCATGGGAGGCATAACAAGGAGAGATAACTTTATTTCTCCTCGTTTTTTCCTCTTTCAATAGGAAAAAGGAGGAAAGAGGAAAAAACACCAGTTGATTGTTTTTGTGAAAGAAGGTGTCCCTTTCAGCACAAAAACAATCATGCCAACAATGCAGCCACCTTTGCTCCATGGTGCAAGTGTGCATGTGTTCCCACCAGCCACCAATTTCTGTGCTGGAAGAAAGGACTGGAACGCTCCGCATGCCATTGGTATGACTCATTCCTGCCCCGTCTTTTTGGTGCAGGGCAGCGCTGCAGAGGCCTAGCGGTGCTGCTCTGCTCCAAAAAGTTGTAAATGAGGACTGAAGTCTGGAGCACAGCTGGGTCACAGCTTTCCTCCTTTTGATAGTGTCAGGAGTGTGTGCAAAGTTACTTGTGTTGGTGGTGCCAGGTACTCAATGCTCCATGCAGTATTTTTATTAGGTGGCCTTGAGCTATACGTTTTTCCAGTGGAGTATTAACTAATTAGAAATCACAATTGCAAGGCATTCTTGTTCCTACTGATGCTTAAGAATGTCTATTCTTCCTTCCCTTCTTAAAGATCTGCATGCCTAAGCTCTGCCAGCATGTGCCTTATGTTGCCAAGTTTATTGCAGCAGCCTATACTTAGGAATCACAGAGGGGTAGCTAAACAGACACTGACAAACTCAAAGCATGACCTTCAGAGAAAATGCAGGCTTTAAGTAATTCCATCAATCTCTAAGGCCTTGAGAAATTTTCACTGGCTTCCAGACTTTAGGCCAGATGTATCAAGATTCCAGTTAGTTTAAGAAATCGCAATGTAAGAAATGCAAAAAGCGATGTATCAATTTTTGAAAATTGCTATTAGCGATTTCATAAAATTCGCAAATGCAATTTGCGACATGCAAATACCGAATCACAAAAAAAATTGCGATTCAGTAATTGAAAATTGGCAATTGTGATAACGGCAAACCAGAGCAGCCTGATGACATCACAACCAGGAAGTGAGTCAGCCCATGCTGTTTCCAGGAATCACACCAACAGGAGCAGGGAGAGAGACACAGCCCAGCACCAGGGAGTCAGCATTGTGAGGAAGCCAGGACCAAACTGCAACATGGCCAATGTTGGAAATGGGAAGGAGAAGGGAGACAGGAAGAGGAAGCTAAAACTTAGTGAGGCAGAATTGGAGGTGCTCATCGAGGAGGTTGTTGGGAAGCATGATAGACTATTTGGAAAAAAATAACTCCAAGTACCAGAGAGTGAGAAGAGGAAACTCTGATCTGACATCCAGACAAAAATATGTGCAGTGGGTGTTGCGCAGCGCTCTGTGGAGGAGATATGCAAGCGATGGTACGACTTGCGGTCCGGTGCCAAGGAGAGGGTGGCCAGCAGGCTCATGGAGGCAAGGAGCACCGGAGGCAGACCATCCACCCAGACACTGTCCACCTCTATGGAAGACCTGGTGGAGTCCACATTGCTGCCAGAAGCTGTCAGTGGTGTAACTGACATTGAAACCTCAGGGACACCCATCACCAGCAAAGCTAAGGCCAGTAATTATGTGTATCCCCACATGTGCATGTACAAATGCCCCTTAGGAAATAGAACATAGCTCGATGCACAGTGAAAAGTAGTCCATGTCACATCTTACATACAACACAACAGTGCCTGATGGGATTGGTAGTACACAGCCCTAAGGTTAAAGCACAACATCAATAGCAAGATAGTGGTCAGCCACATAGAGAAACACCACAAACGACTCAGGGTGACACATTCTAATTGTACAGTGAAAGCAACACTGTGCTGCTGCAGGATCTGAAAGGGGGGAACAGAAACACAACCACAATCTGACTCAAATACCAGTGAGTCCTACAGTATTGTTCTGACGAGACGCAGAGCAAGGGTGTTACCACTGCCAGAGTATAACCAGGACTCAGGTGAGATGTCAGAACACGAACTCTCACCACCACCACAGGCGAGTCCCACAGGAAGACAACGCCAGTCAACTCCCCTCAGGAGGCGCCACGAAGCAGGCAGACAGTACACAGAAGAAGGAGTGGGCCCATCAATCTTTGGCGGCCATGAAGCTTACAGGCTGAAGGTGCAGCACTTGCAATGCAAACAATTGAAGTCACTGCACGGACAGTTTGTGTCTCACAACAGCAATATGGGGTTACTACACAAGCAGTTGGAGACTCTGATTGAGGGACAGCAAACAGCTGCTGAAAACACCAAGGAGTTGACACAGGCTATTGGGGAACTCTGCACAGAGATATGGCAGGAGCACGTCAGCCAGCGCAGGCGCCTTCACCAATATTTGGGAAGGTTTGATAGCTTCTGTAGATCTGTCAATTGGCTCGCAAGTTCTACAGCCCAGATATCACGGCATGCCGTTGCCATACACGTGGAGATGGCACATTGCAGTTCGGACATTGCACAGGGATTGGTGCAAATTGCCAACGTAGTGGATGCCATGCAAACAGCACGCAGTGCCACAACCAACGAACTGGGTGTTGGGGACAGTGTGGACTCCTCTAGCCTCGGCAGTCTGACAGTACCTGTGATTGATCCGAGGCGTCGCAGTGCCATACACAGTGCTGCATGTAAACCTGCTATTAGAGGTGCCAGTGAGGGCACAGAGCACTCAAGTGGAGTGCATGGACGTACAAAGTGATGTTGAGGGCTACAGGGGACCCATAAACATGTAGAAATACAGTCATTCTATGATGACAATAGTGTGACACTGTGAATTGTTCATGTCTGCCCATTGTGAATAGCTATGTCCTAATGACACATTGTTTACCTGCAGTCAAGGTAACAAAGATGCTCACAACAGAAATACATTTAATTGAAGTGGATTTATCATTACTAACATAAAAAATGGTTGCGCGTGATGTCAGCATTTCTTTTCCTGTCCTCTGCTGCGCTGGTCCTGTCTGCTAGTAGAAGGGGTGGTAAGGGATCATCATCCTCATCTGAGTCAGGCTCCGTGAGTTCCACTGGTATGCCCCAGTGGTTGCTGTGTTGTGCAGGATGGCAAATGTGGCCACAATTTTGCATGTCGTCTCTGGGCTGTACTGTAGTGCACCTCTACTCTTATGGATGCACCTTAAGAGGCTCTTCATCAGCCCAAAAGTGCACTCCACCACTTTGCAGGTTGACGTATGTGTAGCATTGTACCTCCTCTCTGCTGGAGTTGCAGGGCTCAGATAGGGCGTAAGCATATAGGTGCGTACAGCGCAGGCACTTTCTCCTGAATGCACAGAGAGTAAAATGAGTACATGTGCTGTCTGACGTCACGCTTACATCAATGCATCATTCTGAACTATTAAATTACCTAGTAGATATCCTTCACCAAACTCCCCAGCTAGCAGTCTTGTGTGTATCCCGCTGTGGCGAAAGATGTAGGAGTCATGTGTGCTCCCTGGGCATCTGGCCACGAGATCGGTAATGATGTCGGAGGAGTTGTTGTAATGCCAGTGGAGTGTTGGGGAATCTTATGTACAGTTGTATTCTGCTCAGCATGCCATTGAGAAAGGCTTTGAAAAATCTAGAGAGGGCACTCTGTGATTCCCCTCCAGCTGCTGCTATGACACCTTGACAGCTCCCTGAGGCTAGTAGGTGCAGGGAGCATAATATCTGCACATGGGTGGGTATGCTATTGGGGGTGTGTGTGGAGTGCTGCAGTATGGGTTGTAGCTCAGCTATCAGGTCAAGTATCATGGCTGAGCTTCACCTGTACTTCTCATAAATTTCCTCCTCAGTCTGGTCAAAAAGGGTCATGCGCACTCTGAAAATGCGCTCCTGCCTCCTCCTCTCTCCCCTCAAACCTGCCAAGATCCTCATTCTCCTAGCCATGCCGTAGAGTGCGGCCTTTGAGGAAGAGGAGCTGAGGCATTCTGGGCCTCTTTTTATAGGTTGCACCTGGTTACCACCTGGTTTCAGTTTGTGGTAAATTGCATGTGCGAACGGCCATTCTTCGAATAATCGCAAATTGTGATTTTTTGATGCATCCCATTGCGAATCCATTTTTGTGTGTCGTAGTCTGCGTATCACAAATTGCGTCATGATTTAGCAGATTGCTATCTGCGATTTGCTAATCTATAACATAATTAGCATTCCGCAAATAGCGATTCAGTAAATCGTGACGCAATTTGCGATACACTGTTTGCGACACGCAAATTCATGTCACAATTGCAAAAATTCACAATTTTTGCGATTTCTTAAATTCACACTGTGAATGCCTTTCATACATCGGAAAACGCATTTTTGCATTCACAAACGGACATTCGCACTGTTTGCGAATGAAAAAACGCTTCATACATCTGGCCATTTATTCCAAAGTCGTGAGCATTATGCCCACACCCAACAGTGACCTCAATAGATCGGGACTTAAGGGACAAAATCCAGAAACAAGTTTCTACCAGAGTTCTCTACTCCTTTCCCATGCTCTTCTTTTATATACCCAGAATCATTTGCACAAGCATGAGTAGCCTTGCTTTCTACCATCTCGGCCCTAAACGTAGGCATGCTACTGAACTACTTAAACTCTGGGAAACTGCTCAAAGCCCACCTATTATGCTAATTCCTATTCCAAACTGGTTGCAGGCTTCTCTTTCTTAGATCAAAGGTGCCCTTCGGGGTGGACGTGTGTGAAAGAAAGAAAGATAGAAAGGAAGAAAGAAACAAAGAAACAAACAAAGAAAGAATGAGACACACACACAAAATAAGAATTCTCCTCCAAGAGTATCATGTGACATGCGCCAGAACATGGATATTAGGCTTCACTGTTCCTGTCTCAGGCCATCTTTTTAGCAGTCCTCTCCAACTAAGTAGTAGATCTTCAAGCCTGGAACTATTAGTTCACCTTCAGAGAGTGGAACTATTATCTTCCTCAGGTATTCTTGTTCTACCTGTATCAAAGTTAGCAGGAGGGACTTCTTGGCCCATATTTATGAAGCTTTTTAATTGTCTTTGCATCTTGCAAGGCGACCTAAGGCCAACTCAAAGGCCTCAGTCTTATTGTTGTTAATGCAAAATGACTTAATTCGAGATTATTAATGAATGTTTATGTATTTTTGAATAATGAAAAAGGTAGAAAATGACTAACGTAGAAAATAATGCGCAAGTTTGAAATTGTGACCTCGGAGAACGGTCGTTAAGATTCACGAATGATATTAAAAGAACAACCAACATATGTGAAATATTGAAAATATATTAGAATAATGTAGTAGTATGTCATATTGAGAGATATACCTTCTGTTTTGAATTATATTGTAGAGCTTAATTTAGCCAAAGTCGTTGCCTAGTTTTGCCAGGCCTCGCGCCGAAGCTGAATATTAATGTTCAATGGAAAATGCTGATAAATCAAACTAACCGTGAACTACTTATTGTTTAATAACATTTGCTTAGCTGAACCCTTAGCATGAACTAACACACAGGAGACGATGGAACTAGAATGTATCAAATACTGTGTAAGGCGCTCTTGGTGTACTTTCCCAGGACTCAAACAATAGAGACACTGACTGGAAAAGAAGATGCAACATTTTCGATACCTGGTGAGCCGGATGATGAGGACATCGCAAAAGTGAACCAATCACCTACATGAGAACTGTACAATATTAAAATTCATAGATTTGGAGTAAATTTACTATTGGATAGAGACATAACTGGTGATTCACTGACCAAATAGGATTTGGGGGGGATAGTATGGGTGACTTTGATATAACAACGTGACAGAGGGGATAGATCGCAGACCTTATTCCGAAATTGATGCGATATTGAGGAAGAAGATTCGAGATTCTGTCATTGGGCTCATGCTCTTGAAAGCCTGATGTGATGCTGATCGATTGATGACCTGAGTACAAAGGCTGACTTTGTTGCTGATCCATACTGAGGGTAGGTAGTTATGATAATGTGACTGAATTAACTTTTATGCCTTTTCCTTCTAGGTACCAACTACGGTGTTTAAATAGTTTTTTCTTAGCTAGATGTTTTTCCAAAATTCATGTTATAAAATGTTTTTCGCATAAAGTCCCACATGCTGATGCTAATCTGGGTTAGCCCTACCCTGTGACATTTACAACACAGAGACAAATGATTGACAAACTGATTTGCTAAACTCTGCTACCTATGTTGAATTATTCATTCTTGATTCGATTGTTGACTTATGCTACTGCTTTAGAATGTACTCTGATGCAAGTTTTGATTAGGTTATGTTTTGGTGCCTTTTAATGAATTAATTCAGATTTGTTGACTCGAATAAAGTTTGAACTAATTCCATGACTAAGTATTGTAACTAATAGGGAATAAAATTACTAAAACGTATAGTGAGTCGAGGTTATTCATGACTGGAGGGTCATGGGGTGTTATGTTCTTGTTTTATTGCTGATGATGACAAATGTTTATTGAGTTACGTATTAATCATTAGTGTATCAGCCATTAGCCTAGCTAGGATACTCCATGCGAATGAAAAGGTTCAACAACCTGTACGTGTCTCCTTTTAAGTTTACTTACTAAGGATCAGGCGCGCTAACAGTTTTTGGTTACAGCTTGATGGTTATTTTCCTTGGAGAACTAGTTAGGTGGTTATGGTAGTAGTTTAAGGTTGGTTAGTTAATCAATATTGAGATTTGGATTTTGTTTTCTGAAATGGCAATTGTAGTAAAAATGATGTCCCCTTAAGACCAGAAATGACTTTCCCAGATCCTGGATCCTGCAAGTAGAGTTGGGTATGTTCTCAGCGTTTTAGTGATAGAGTGAAAGTGATAGGTTGCGCTTGCACAGCTTATGCAAATCGCAGGTGAATTGTGATGAATGCTAGGGAAGTTAGGGAGTCTGTGTACTCCAGTTGAAGTTTAGTAGGAGTGTGCGTACTCCGCAGTATGAGAGTAGGGAAGTCATCGAACTTCATATGTGTGTGGCGCTTTGTGCTAAAAGAAATTGTCCACATGGTTGTTGATGTACGGACCCTGCGTGGTCTAAGACTCCGGAGTGTATTGACAAGTGTAGGAGGCACTGATATGTTGTAATCTGGCTGGTTTAGTAGGTTGATTGGGCATGGTCAACAAGTCAGTGCAAGAGTTAAAGTGGACGGGAGAAATTTTCGACTGAGATTTGGTGAGTCCTATGTGCACCAGGACAGACCCATTCATCAGTTGAGAGTAAAATTTGCGGGTCAAATTTTGCTTGCGAATGTGGGAGACTGAGGAATAGCTGTATGAGTCATCAGTGAAAATTCGTAAGGTCTCTGAAGCGATTTAGTAAATCAGCTGATTTGTTTTGGTTATTGATTTTTGATTAGTGCTCGCAATAATTTGCATTAGTTTTGTGTGAACTGAAGTTTAGGAGGACGAGCCGCCAGACTTTGTTAGCCGCAGTGAGTGTGAGTGTGACGTCATTGGAGCCACAATAGGATAGGTTGGTCAGTGAGAAAGGTCGTGCACGGATTGGCAGCCGTCCGTGCGAGGCAATCGGTTGAGAAAACGAGTGAAGGGAATCTTGGGAGTAAAAGTCATTTCCTGATTTGATTTGAATACACAAAAAGTAGAAAAGATTAAGTTTTACAAAGCATTTAAGAGTGCCCTGATGGGAGATACACACCTTAAGGCGATTGTAGGGGAGCCTACCCCACCAGAGTGTTCACCAGCTTATATTGTGATGGAGGAGCGAGGTGTTGTTCCATGTCTTTGGTTAAGCAATGGTGCAAATTGACAGAGAAACAGGGAGTTTTAGCGTTTCCAGAGTATGGATAGTTCAATTATAGAGTCCTGGATCAGTTGCTGATGACGTTGTGTGACACAAGACCTCTTTTGAGACCAGCACAGTTTGAGGCATTAGCGGTTTGGGAGCTCATAGAGGGACAACAGCAAGCGATAAAGGGCCTGATTACGACTTTGGCGGAGAGGATTAGTCTGTCCCAAATGTGACGGATATTCCGCCTGCCGTATTACGAGCTCTATAGGATATAATGGACTCATAATTCGGCTGGCGTGATATCCGTCACATTTAGGACGGAGTAATCCCCTCTGCCAAAGTCGTGATCGGGCCCTAAGTTTCAAAGGAGAATAAGAAAGGTGGAGAAATCTTTAGCAGAAGCGAGATGGGATTGGGAACAGAAGAAGTGGAGGACAGTGAAAATAGGATATTAAGTTGTTTCCTGCTATCACAGAGGAAGATGAGATAGAAGGGAAAGAAGAGACTAGCAAAAGTGATAAGAGTTCATCAGGGAGTAAAAAGAAGAAAAAGACCTACATAGAAGAAGAAGATTCAGATGTTGAGGATCCTATTACTCAGGTGCTGAGGGACCGACCTCCACCATATGCGGTGCATGAGTGGGGTCCGAGTACAAGTTCTGCTCCAAATGCCCCAGCACAAGTGTCGGGGACAGCGGGACCAGTGCAAGCAGATAATGGACAGATACAAAGGGTAGTGCAGAGTACTCGTAATGCATTATCAGCTTCGGTGGTCCAAGCACAGCTGCATCTGCCACCGATACAGAGAATTTATCCTGAAGTACCGATTCTTGAGATCACTTCGAACTCAGTGGTACCTACGGAGCAAGTGGTTCTGAGACCATTGTTAGTCCAGACTGAGCCAACACTGATATTGATGCCCCAGGCACACCCACAGGGTTTGGCGAGGTTTACACCATTAACAGGGACACAGTCCGATGTGACTCCGGTGATGGATCTGAGTATGGGTTTAGCCCTTCTACAGAATGCAAGAGCAAGAACAGCTCCTAATGCAATACCACTGCCGATAACTGTTAGTCCAGCGGTACCATTGTTTTCACAGCATAAACCAACCACTGGAGAACAGAATGAAATGTCACAAAACCTAGTGAGGAGGAGGGTGAGAGAAAATGTGCAGGTAATTTCTTCCGTGGGACAGACTTTTGATGGAGCCAGGCCACTGATGGATCTCAGTCCACTAGTTGCGCTTCACAATACGGTAAATGGTCCAAGTGCAAGTCAGAGCTTAAAGCTCCTGACACAGCAACCTCCAGGTGTAGTGGCACAGCAGGTGCCATCACCAAATGTGAGTAACATTACGTTACGAGGATTTACAGCACAACAGTTGAATGAGTGGTTAGATAGTTTGAACACTCCAGAGAATATGTCCAAGAGTGAAGAGCAGATTGATCGTGTTAAGTTGAGTACACAAATAAAGGAACCAGTCAAAGGGACAATGGGAGTGAATAGGTTGGAATCTTATACAGAAGAAGAGTTGAGATACTTATGCCTGAGAATTACAAGCAAAATGGGCAGGATACATCAGAGGTTGGCAGACTTAGCAGAAAAGCACGATATTGAAATTGGAAAGACAAAACATTTGAAAAGAAGTTTCAGGTTAGATTTTGAGGCAAAAGATTTTGAACACATGAGGTCAGCTGGAATGAAAGTGCATCTTAAAGAATTATTGCAGAATGCTTAGATTTGGGGAGCATTAGAGAAGTGGGAAGGCAGATGGGCAAAGAAGAAGGATAAACGAAAACGAGACTCACAAGAATGGTCCAAAAGTATACAAAAAGAAAAGGATCTGGTGAAAATGTTACCAATGAGAGAAATTCCAGGAGGGCAGTTTGTTCATGTTCCTTGGCATAGGAGTGATATTCTGTCATTCACAAATGATTACCCGAAGCTGAGGGAGAAACCAGTTTAATGGAACCTGCAAACAGATTTGTAAAGCTTTCAAAATGTTTGTGGGAAGATCTGAATAATTTATTAGAAATAGTGGTTCCAGCTGATTTGTGGGTTGAATGCAAATGAGCTGTAGACTGGCCGACGAGCGAACCAGAAAGAGATAGGACTACAGGTGCACCATCTCCTGAAGTAATGAATTCCTGAAGTTGAGAATTTTGCCAAAAAATATTGATTGGCAGGGAATTGACAGGACAGTGCAGGAGGTGAAGGAGTTGATACATGTGTACTATGAGATGTTGTTGAATGCATTCAAGGAGTACAGTGGCAAGGAAGCAATCGAGCCGAAAGACATGTTACACTTTGTGTTCAGGTTTGTGGAGGGAATGAGACCTGAAATAGGTCAGATGATTAAAAGTCACTTGATTTGCTGGCAATCTAAGCCGATTGATGAGGTGTTGCAAAATACCAAAGTGATGAGATTGAGTTGAAGTAGAAAAATCTGAAAGAGAAAGAAATGGTGATGCAGATTAAGGCAGCACAAAGAGGAGTGCAAGGGATCTTTGTTCAGCAGATACCACAGCAGCGGGGAACTGTCATGTTTCAGCCTCAGGTGAAAGGTAGAGGACATGGGATTAATACGAATGGTGGTCCAGATTTGAATACTGTGGTGGTTCAAAATGATGTGCAAGGGATGAAGAAGATGTTACCATGGTAGTGGGAGTGTCCAATAGTGGTTCAGGATGGTGTCATTCAGCAAAATCGTGACGTCAATACATTTCAAAATGTACGAATTCCAAAAATGAGGGGTCTTACTCCAAATTTTCAGAAAAATGTGAATCAGATGCAGACTTTTCAACCGATGCAGCAGGTGCAAATGCCACGTGCACAGTTCACCCAGTTGCAACCAGTGCAGCAGAAGTTTCCTATGGTACCTAGCCAGCAAATGCAAATACCTCATGCCCCGATGGAGCACCAACAGGTGATGCTTACTCAACAGGTCACGGGTCAGAGGCAATACAGAAGTAGTAACACTGTGCACTAATTTCCGTTACACAGTGAGAATGAAATAAACAGTGATTGGATGAGTGATAGTTCAGATGAGGAGCCATGCATGCTTGCAGCATCCCTAGAGGTAGATCAGAGAGGACCTTTTGTGAAGGGAAAAGTGATGGGTCATAAGGTGTCATTTCTAGTGGACACAGGAGCTACACTTTCCACAGTGAGGAGTGTAGAAGTTCCGAATTTACCTCTTTCAGGAAGAACAGTTCAGATTGTGGGGGTAGCTAATAAATATTTGACAAATCCGATCACAGACCAAGTACAAATTGAGATTGGCAATTTCCAGGGACTGCATAGATTTGCAGTCTGTGATTCCAGTCCAGTATCCCTACTGGGAAGGGATTTGTTGTGCAAAACTAAATGTTCGATCTCTTGCTCAACTGCTGGGATAGAGATTCAGACAAATAGTGATGATGAAGATGAACTAACTCCAGAAAATGAAAATGGCAATACCACTGAAGAGTACCCATTGAATAGAGCTTTTTCCAATGTTTACAGTAAAAGCTTAATTCAGATTTACAGGGAACAGTACAGGAAAATGTGTGTCACCTAACAGGTAAACAAGTGGGTCTGATTAAGGGAGTAGAGCCGATTAAGGTTACCTTGAAGCTGAATGTAGTGTTTCCTCAGCTTTCACAGTACAACATGCTACAAGATGTCTTGATGAAAGTAGCAAAGATAATTGGAGATTTTGTGAAGCAGGGAGTCTTGAAAGAAGTGCTAAGCAGCCCATGTGATTCACCGATAATGGGTTTGAAAAAGCTGTGTGGAAAGGTACGAACTGTGCAGGATCTGAGAAAGATAAATGACATAGTGGACAAGTGTTGTTCCATGGTGCCAAATCCAGCATTACTAATGTTCCAGATTCCATGTGATGCAGAACGGTTTACCGTGGTTGACTTGTCACAAGCTTTCTTTTCTGTGCGTCTACATGAGGAGAGTCAGTTTCTCTTTAGTTTCAAATTCCTGGATAGAGTCTACAGCTGGTACAGGCTTCCTCAATGGTACACAGAGTCACCATCCTTGTTTAACCAAATCCTGAAAAAGAACCTGGAGTCATTGGAATTGCCATATCAATAGATATTTTGCTTAAAAAACAAGGGACGAGTGTAAGTACGACTCGATTGCCCTATTGAATCATTTGGGAAAATTTGGTCATATAAGTGTCACCATTGAAATTACAGTACTGTCAGAAGTCGGTGAAATATCTGAGTCACCAAATTGAGAAAGGGTCAAGGAGGATTTCCAGAGAAAGAATTAGAATGATATTGCAGAGAAGTCCCCCGACTTCATAGAGAGATGTCAGGATGTTTTTGGAAATGATAGGCTATTGTCGTCAATGGTTTCCATATTTTGCTGAGATTTCAAAGCCATTGCAACAACTGACACATAAGGATGTCACTGATCCCATAACATTAGATCACAAACAGAGGAAATCATTCACTGAGTTGAGAGAAAGTTTGTGCAGAGCTCAAGCGTTGGGTATGCCTGACTACACAAAGCCATTCACATTGTTTTGTCATGAATGTGATGCTCGTTCTTTGTCTGTCTTGACACAGGTCCATGGAGGTGCTTATCGCCCAGTAGCCTATTTTTCAGCTACCTTGGACCTAGTTGCAGCAGCCTTACCTGGTTGTTTGTGTGCAGTTGCTGCAGTTGGTCAAAGCCTTTCACAATGTGAGGGAGTAGTAATGGGAGATCCCCTGACGGTAATGGCCCCACACTCGGTTGAGATTTTACTGACAAGGAAGAAAACACAGTATTTGACTGGTGCCAGACTGACAAGGTATGAGACGAGCATCTTAGGTGCTCCAAATGTAACATTGAAAAGGTATACAGTGCTGAAACTGGCAACCTTACTTCCAAGTGATACTGTTGAAATTGAAAAGGAAGAAGACATTGAGCATGATTGTCTTGCGGTAACTGAGTTGTGCACAAAACCAAGACCTGACATCAGAGATACTCGATTGGAAGAAAATGATCAAAATTGTTTTTGTTGATAGTTCATGTCTCAGAGATGGAACAGGGACATTGAGAGCAGGCTATGTTGTGTGCACAATTACAGGTACTTTAGAAACTTCTTGGCTTCGAGGCGTATATTCTGCACAAGTGGAAGAACTAGTTGCTCTTACTACAGCGTGCCATGTGTCTGCAAGATAAAGAGTTACTATCTATACAGATAGCAAATATGGATTTGGAATGGTTCATGATTTTGGTCAATTGTGGTTGCAAAGAGGTTTCCTGACAGCTACTGGTTCACCAGTGAGAAATGGCAACATAATTAAAGAGTTACTGTATGCAATACAGTTGCCTGAAGAAATTGCCATGGTAAAATGCAGTGCACATCTGATATCACAGGACTATGTGTCACTGGGAAATGGATATGCGGATCAAGTCACAAGGTTTTGCGCATTGAACTGTATATCGTTCAAAGACAAATGGGAACTGATGTCTGAAGAAGACACCGCATGTACAAGTTATGCATTAAAAGTGATTGACACAATAGAAGAATTGAAACATTTGCAGAGTAATGTTGAGAAGGAGGAGAAAAGCAGGTGGTTAAAGATGAAGTGCATGCAGGGACAGGATGATCTATGGGTATCAGAAGAGGGTCAAATGGTTCTGCCAAATAGTTTGCTATTACAAATGGCAAGGTATTACCATGGTCAGGCACACATTGGGAGGAATGCCATGGTTTGTTTGTTCAAAATAGATTGGTTTAACCCTAAGTTTAGACAAGCCGCAGAACCAGTATGTAATTGCTGTGTTATTTGTTATCAGTTAAATGCGGGAAAAGGGACAGTGGTAAATTTGAGCCACATTGGAAGAACAGGAGGTCCATTCAGCAGAAGCAATTGGATTTCATTGAAATGCCTGTGTGTGGAGGTTTGAAATAAGTGTTGGTGATTGTGTGCATTTTTAGTCATTGGATTGAAGCGTACCCTACAAGGACAAATGATAGCCTCACAGTAACGAAGCTGTTGCTTAGAGAGTTGATACCACGGTTCGGATTCCCGATCTCTTTAGAATCAGATAGGGGAACACACTTCAATAACGAGGTGATTAAACTTTTGCGTGCAGGACTAAGCATTGAGCAGAAATTGCATTGTGGCTATCGCCCTGAAGCATCAGGACTAGTGGAGCAGATGAATGGTACTCTGAAATCAAGAATTGCCAAGATGTGTGCAGCTACGAATCTGAAATGGCCAGATGCATTGCCTTTGCTGTTGATGTTAATGAGAAATCAGAAAAACAGGACGATTCTTATCTGCAGGGTGTAGGAGGCTGGACTGGCTTGTAGTGAGTACCAAGGGGTACTTACACCTTGCACCAGGCCCAGGTATCCCTTATTAGTGTAGAGGGGTGTCTAGCAGCTTAGGCTGATAGAAAAGGTAGCTTAGCAGAGCAGCTTAGGCTGAACTAGGAGACGAGTAAAGCTCCTACAGTACCACTAGTGTCATATGCACAATATCATAAGAAAACACAATACACAGATATACTAAAAATAAAGGTACATTATTTTTAAGACAATATGCCAAAAGTATCTCAGTGAGTACCCTCAGTATGAGGATAGCAAATATACACAAGATATATGTACACAATACCAAAATATGCAGTAATAGCAATAGAAAACAGTGCAAACAATGTATAGTCACAATAGAATGCAATGGGGGCACATAGGGATAGGGGCAACACAAACCATATACTCTAGAAGTGGAATGCGAACCACGAATGGACCCCAAACCTATGTGACCTTGTAGAGGGTCACTGGGACTGTAAGAAAACAGTGAGGGTTAGAAAAATAGCCCACCCCAACACCCTGAAAAGTGGGTGCAAAGTGCACCTAAGTTCCCCAAAGAGCACAGAAGTCGTGATAGGGGAATTCTGCAGGAAAGACCAACACCAGCAATGCAACAACGATGGATTTCCAGACAAGAGTACCTGTGGAACAAGGGGACCAAGTCCAAAAGTCACGATCAAGTCGGGAGTGGGCAGATGCCCAGGAAATGCCAGCTGTGGATGCAAAGAAGCTGCCAACAGATGGTAGAAGCTGAGGATTCTGCACAAACAACAAGGACTAGAAACTTCCCCTTTGGAGGATGGATGTCCCACGTCGTGAAGAGTCGTACAGTAGTGTTTTCCCGCAGAAAGACCGCAAACAAGCCTTGCTATCTGCAAGGGTCGTGGTTAGGGTTTTTGGATGCTGCTGTGGCTCAGGAGGGACCAGGATGTCGCCAATTGTGTGAGGAGACAGAGGGGGCGCCCAGCAAGAGAAGGAGCCCACTCAGAAGCAAGCAGCACCCGCAGAAGTGCCAGAACAGGCACTACAAAGTGGAGTGAATTGGTGCTCACCCAATGTTGCACAAGAGAGTCCCATGCCGCCGGAGGACAACTCAGGAGGTCGTGCAATACAGGTTAGAGTGCCGGGGACCCAGGCTTGGCTGTGCACGAAGGAAATCCTCAGTGAGTGCACAGGAGCCGGAGTAGCTGTAAAACACGCGGTTCCCAGCAATGCAGTCTAGCGTGGGGAGGCAAGGACTTACCTCCACCAAACTTGGACTGAAGAGTCACTGGACTGTGGGAGTCACTTGGACAGAGTTGCTGAGTTCAAGGGACCTCGCTCGTCGTGCTGAGAGGGGACCCAGAGGACTGGTGATGCAGTTCTTTGGTGCCTGCGGTTGCAGGGGGAAGATTCCGTCGACCCACGGGAGATTTCTTCGGAGCTTCTAGTGCAGAGAGGAGGCAGACTACCCCCACAGCATTCACCACCAGGAAAACAGTCGAGAAGGCGGCAGGATCAGTGTTACAATGTCGCAGTAGTCGTCTTTGCTACTTTGTTGCAGTTTTGCAGGCTTCCAGCGCGGTCAGCAGTCGATTCCTTGGCAGAAGGTGAAGAGGGAGATGCAGAGGAACTCTGATGAGCTCTTGCATTCGGTATCTAAGGAATTCCCCAAAGCAGAGACCCTAAATAGCCAGAAAAGGAGGTTTGGCTACTTAGGAGAGAGGATAGGCTAGCAACACCTGAAGGAGCCTATCAGAAGGAGTCTCTGACGTCACCTGCTGGCACTGGCCACTCAGAGCAGTCCAGTGTGCCAGCAGCACCTCTGTTTCCAAGATGGCAGAGGTCTGGAGCACACTGGAGGAGCTCTGGGCACCTCCCAGGGGAGGTGCAGGTCAGGGGAGTGGTAACTCCCCTTTCCTTTGTCCAGTTTCGCGCCAGAGCAGGGCTGAGGGATCCCTGAACCGGTGTAGACTGGCTTATGTAGAGATGGGCACCATCTGTGCCCATCAAAGCATTTCCAGAGGCTGGGGGAGGCTACTCCTCCCCAGCCCTGACACCTTATTCCAAAGGGAGAGGGTGTAACACCCTCTCTCTGAGGAAGTCCTTTGTTCTGCCTTCCTGGGCCAAGCCTGGCTGGACCCCAGGAGGGCAGAAACCTGTCTGAGGGGTTGGCAGCAGCAGCAGCTGCAGTGAAACCCCGGGAAAGGCAGTTTGGCAGTACCCGGGTCTGTGCTAGAGACCCAGGGAATCATGGGATTGTCTCCCCAATACCAGGATGGCATTGGTGGGGCAATTCCATGATCTTAGACATGTTACATGGCCATATTCGGAGTTACCATTTTGAAGCTATACATAGGTAGAGACCTATGTATAGTGCACGCGTGTAATGGTGTCCCCGCACTCACAAAGTCCGGGGAATTGGCCCTGAACAATGTGGGGGCACCTTGGCTAGTGCCAGGGTGCCCACACACTAAGTAACTTAGCACCCAACCTTTACCAGGTAAAGGTTAGACATATAGGTGACTTATAAGTTACTTAAGTGCAGTGTAAAATGGCTGTGAAATAACGTGGACGTTATTTCACTCAGGCTGCAGTGGCAGGCCTGTGTAAGAATTGTCAGAGCTCCCTATGGGTGGCAAAAGAAATGCTGCAGCCCATAGGGATCTCCTGGAACCCCAATACCCTGGGTACCTCAGTACCATGTACTAGGGAATTATAGGGGTGTTCCAGTATGCCAATGTAAATTGGTCAAATTGGTCACTAGCCTGTTAGTGACAATTTGGAAAGAAATGAGAGAGCATAACCACTGAGGTTCTGATTAGCAGAGCCTCAGTGAGACAGTTAGTCATAACACAGGTAACACATACAGGGCACACTTATGAGCACTGGGGCCCTGGCTGGCAGGGTCCCAGTGACACATACAACTAAAACAACATATATACAGTGAAATATGGGGGTAACATGCCAGGCAAGATGGTACTTTCCTACACAGGGCAATGAGATTACCAGCAGTTCCAGCCAATGCGCTTGTCAATATTACAGATTATATGGTGTTGGACTACTGCAATGGTCTGGCTGATGTAGTACTCTCTTTCTCTCAGCAGGTGGAGGCTGCCACACTGCCACCAATTCACGATCCTGGGCACAACTCAAGAGCTGGTGATTGGGTTGTTGTCTGCAAGCACCAGCGCAAGACGTGTTTGGAGCCTCGTTGGCAGAGACCCTACCAGGTGATTCTGACAAGCACAACAGCTGTAAAGTGTGCAGGACTTCCAAACTGGATTCATACAAGTCTCAAAAAGAAAGTGGCATATCCACTGGATCATGAAGAAGCATTGTTGAGAGCACCAACAATTGCGAAACAAGTTGCAGCACCTGAACCAGAAAAATTACAAGGAGAGCCTGAAATTGATCAAGAGCTTGTGGAAGATGGTTCAATCACCCCTGTAACAGTCAAAAGTGAAGAATTACAGGAGGGTGCTGGAGAATCATTCTTGACGTAGACAGCAGGAGAGCCTAGCTCAACAGGGGTTCTCCCAGAAGCAGACGGTGCTGAGAAACAAACAGAGCAAGTGCCAGACCAAGAAGGGGAGGGAGTAGAGTTGTATCAAAGTCAAGGTGATTTAACTCCTCCTGAGCCTGTTGCAGGTCCATCAAGAGAAAACACCATCTTAAAAGAAAAAGTGAAAAGTCCAATCTGGAGAAAAATATTGACAGAAGGTACAAAGAAAGGAGATAATTGGCCTGAGTCACGAATAGAGAAAGGAAAGGAAGTGGTCATAAATGAAACAATAGAGGAAGAAGTAGATACCACAAGAAAAGAAGAATTAAGTGAAGGAGAAATGAGTGGTGATCGAAAATTGAAAAGAAAAGATTAGCAAGTCGAAGACACGCAGGTCCTGAATGGGCATACTCAGCTACAAACGAATGGCAGCACAAGTTTATGTCTTTTTGTTTTGATAGAGAGGTTCTGAGTCAGTATTTTGATGTAACCTGCAGGAGATCAAGGAGCTGAACTGTTAAACCAATCTGAAAACATTTTGGAAAAAGAGACTGTTGAAATAACTGGAAACGACATTGATAACCTGATTTGATATTGAAAACTGGATGTGACAAGCTGCTAATCGATATTGACAAGGATAAGGGTTCCTGGATGTGAAACTGAACTGTTGAAAGAAGAAAGTTTTTTTTTTTTTTGATTTTGCTGCATTTTCCAAAAGTTACTTCTGCTTTCTGATTCTTTACAGATCATGGCTGAGTTCAATAATCAAGTTAGGGATACTAAGCGCTGTAAATATCTGAGCATTGGTTTGGCAATCATTTGTGGGATTTTGTTTATTGTAATGATTGTGGGAATGTCTGTTCTTGATGCGAAAGGAGCCATCCATGCTACTTCTTTTGAAACTACTACGCTAAAAGCTTTGGAGAAGTTTAAGTTAGATGAGAAATATTTGCATGATTATACTAATGCTCAAGGATAATTTTCTTCTATTGTCTTCTATCAGTTGTTGAGTGAGTATGTTGAAACAATGGATGCAAAGGATTGTCTCGTGTGTACGCAAATTCCTTCGTTGGTGGAGGAAGGAGTTACGTACCATAGTCTTCCACTAACCTATGGGATAAGTTGTAGTCTGCTACTAACAATGTTCTATGATCAAGAGTATATCCAGTATTTTTACTGTAATTATGATGTAGTGTTTTAGTTTGTTCCTATCATTAGGTATCTGAGTAGAGTAGCTAAGGATCATGATATAGTATTGGTTAGAAGATTCTTTGAGCCTACACTAACATTTGGAATGGCATATGCACATAAAAACAATCTTACATGCTTGCTTACACCTTTAGAGAAGAGCTTCATAGGTCATACTGATGATAGGAGAAAAGCATTAAAGGAGAAATTAGAAAAAGGCTTAGAGAAAAGGACTTACAAGAATGATTATGCTTTCACTGTAATTACAAAACAAAGGAAAATTTGCTTTAGATGCATTACATGTAGGGAAGCTTTGTATATATAGGCCAAAGTTGTGCACTGACACTTTATTTGTGGGAACAAGTGAATGTAAGCATGTGTTTTTCTTTCAGAGTAAATGGACTTTTATGTTGAATGGTCAGGACCCTGTGATTCCAGGTATTTACTATATTTGTGGATTTAATGCTTATTACCATCTTCCAAGAAGATGGTATGGGACATGTTGTTTGGGAATAGTGTTCCCAAAGATTTATCAGATAGAGGATTTGAAAAAGTTTCAGAAATTGACTGAATTACATCATAAGAGACAGAGGAGGGAGCCCTTTTCTGCGATAGCGGGAGATATATTTGGTGCAGTGATTCCTTCATTGGGAGTCATCCTGAATTCGATCAAGATTTGAAAGTTATCTACTATTGTGGATAACAGGCTGACAAATTTTACAGGGGCAATACTCCTGATATACACGGAATTGGCTGCGGATAGAACTATGTCTCTTCAAAATCGTCTTGCTTTGGACATCCTTCTAGCGAAGGATGGCGGAATCTGTAAAATGATTAACTCTAGGCATTGCTGTTCATTCATCCCTAACAATAGTAAGGAGATAAGAGACTTACCTACTAACCTGACTAATTCAAGTAGTGATTTGAAGGAATTGAAAGAACAAGGTTTATGGGAAAAAGTAGGGAAAGGGTTTGCTTCAGTGGGGAATTGGCTTTGTAACATTTGAAATGGGGTATTAATAAAAATCATAGAGGAAATATTGCTTGTGATTGCTTGCATATTGGGAATATGGGGATTATGTAAAGTGTGCCAGAAGATCAAATTGAAAAGGTCTAAAAATAATCAAAGGAGGGAAGAACGAAATAGAGAAGGTATCTATAGGGAAGATTTAAGGAGAAGACAAAATGCTGAAAAAAAAAAATTGTGAATGATAAAAGGAAAAAGTAGTGTGATGACATATTTAGTCATCAGAGGAGGGATTGTTAATGCAACATGACTTAATTAGAAATGATTAATGAATGTTTATGTATTTTTGAATAATGAAAAAGGTAGAAAATGACTAACGTAGAAAATAATGTGCATGTTTGAAATTGTGACCATGGAGAGCGGTTGCCAAGATTCACAAATTATATTAAAAGAACAAATAACACATGTGAAATATTGAAAATATATTAGAATAACGTAGTAGTATGTCATATTGAGAGATATAACTTATGTTTTGCATTATATTATTGAGCTTAACTTAGCCAAAGACGTGACCTAGTTTTTCCAGGCCTCCTGCAGAAGTTGAATATTTACGTTCAATGGAAAATGCTGACAAATCAAACTAACTGTGAACTGCTTATTTTTTTATAAAATTTGCTTAGCTGGAACCTTTGCATGAACCGATGGACAGGAGACGATGAACAATAGAGACACTGACTGGAGAAGAAGATGCAACATTTTCGATACCTGACGAGCCGAATGATGAGGACATCTCAAAAGTGAAACAATAACCTACATGAGAACTGTACAATATTAAAATTCATAGATTTGGAGTAAATTTACAAGTGGATAGAGTCACAACTGGTGATTAACTAACCAATTAGGATTTGGGGGGTAGTCTGGGTGACTTTGATACAACAACGTGACAGAGGGGATAGATCGCAGACCTTATTCCGAAATTGATGCGATATTGAGGGAGAAGATTCGAGATTCTGCCATTGGGCTCATGCTCTTGAGAGCCTGATGTGATGCTGATCGATTGATACCTGAGGACGAAGACTAACTTTGTTGCTGATCCATTCTGAGGATAGGTAGATATGACAATGTGACTGAATTAATTTTTGTGCCTTTCTAGGTACCAACAGCGCTGTTTAAATAGTTTTTTCTTAGTGAGATGTTTTTCCAAAATTCATGTTCTAAACTGTTTATCACTTGAAGTCCCACATGCTGATGCTAATCTGGGTTAGGTGAGGGTCCTACTCTGACAACACAGAGACAAATGAATGACGAACTGATTTGCTGAACTCTGCTACTTATGTTGACTTATTCATTCTTGATTCAATTGTTGACTTATCCTACTGCTTTAGAATGTATTCTGATGCAAGTTTTGATTAGGTTATGTTTTTGGTGCCTTTTAATGAATTAATACAGATTTGTTGACTCAAATAAGGTTGAAACTAATTCCATGACTTAGTATTGTAACTAATAGGAAATAAAATTAATAAAACATATAGGGCCTCATTCTGACCCTGGCGGACGGCGGAGGCCGTCCGCCAGGGTACCGCCGCTGAATGACCGCACCGCGGTCAAAAGACCGCGGCGGCCATTCAGACATTTCCTCTGGGCCGGCGGGCGCTCTCCAAAAGAGCGCCCGCCGGCCCAGAGGAAATGCCCCTGCAACGAGGACGCCGGCTCAGAATTGAGCCGGCGTAGTTGCAGGGGTGCGACGGGTGCAGTTGCACCCGTCGCGTATTTCAGTGTCTGCTTAGCAGACACTGAAATACTTTTCGGGGCCCTCTTACGGGGGCCCCTGCCATTGGCATGGGCACGGCAGGGGCCCCCAGGTGCCCCGCGGCACCCCCTACCGCCATCCTGTTCCTGGCGGGCGAACCGCCAGGAACAGGATGGCGGTAGGGGGTGTCAGAATCCCCCATGGCGGCGCAGCAAGCTGCGCCGCCATGGGGGATTCTAAGGGCAGCGGTAAACCGGCGGGAGACCGCCGGTTTGCCTCTTCTGACCGCGGCCGAACCGCCGCGGTCAGAATGCCCTGCGGGGCACCGCCGGCCTGTCGGCGGTGCTCCCGCCGACCCCGGCGGTCTTAGACCGCCGGGGTCAGAATGACCCCCATAGTGAGTCGTGGTTATTCATGACTGGAGGGTCATGGGGTGTTATGTTCTTGGTTCGTTGCTGATGATGACTAATGTTTATTGAGTTGCGTATTAATCATTAGTGTATCAGCCATTAGCCTAGGTAGGATACTCCATGCAAATGAAAAGGTTAATCGACCTGTATGCGTCTCCTTGTAAGTTTACTTACTAAGGATCAGGCGCACTAACATTGTCAAAGACATGCAAGGCCTGATCTGGGTGGCCTTGTGTGGCTTTGTAAAGAAATGTAATGTAAGGCAGCTACTTGTGCTACGTTACATTACACTTCCACGTAGGAGGCAGTCCTTGAGTGGAGCATGGCCATTTCCATGCATCCATCTATGGATGTTGGTGTATTCCCAGATTTAAAAGGACTTGTAAACCTGTCAATGCACCAAAATGGTAATCCTTCCCAAAGGAGGCGTAACAAGGAGAAATATCTGTATTCTCCTCATTATTTCCTTTTCCCACATGTGCTGCATTCTACAGCACACATAGAAAGAGGAAAATGCCTCTAAGGATTTTTTTGCAAGTGGGTGTCCCATCCTTCACAAAACAATCCTGCTTGTAAATCAGGCATCCTTGCACTGTGATGTAAGGGTGCCTGAATTGCTACTAGGCTGCACACACTTCGCCAGCGCAAGGGGAGAACAGAAATGTTCCATATTTTCATAAATATGGAGCATTTCTGCTCTCTCCTTTTTATGCAACACAGCAGAGCAACTTTGCTTGTTGCCCTGTGTTGCGTGAAAGTATAGTAAATGTGCCCCTAAGACCCATATTTATACTTTTTGATGCAAAACTGCGCAAACGCAGTTGTGCGTCACAAAGTTTACCACCAGCTTGTGCCATGCCTGAGTGCCAGCTGGGCTCAATATTTATGGAATGGTGCAAGCCGGCACTAAGGATCGGCTAGCGTCAAAAGAAAATATGCCTACTGGTGGGGGGGTTAGTGGTAGGGGTATGTGGTGTTAGGGCACCAGAAATTACTCTAAGCTGGTTAATTCCAATATATATGGCGTTAATCAGCCTAGCGTCATATCTTGACGCAATAGCACCTAAAGATGACTCCTCTCTTAGTAAAGACAGGAGTCATGCCCACCACCCCAATGGCCATGCCCAGGGGACCAGTGTCCCCAGGGCATGGCCATTAGACCGAGTGCCATGCAGTGGGGCCCATGTAAGGGGCCCCTAATGGAACAGAATTTTTTTTTTTATTACTTACCTATACTTACATATACTTACCGAGGATGGGGTCCCCCATCCTTTGGTGTCCCTCTCATGTGGATGGGCACCTGTGGGCCCATTCCATGGTGTGTGGCCATGGAAATGGGTTCACAGGTACCTTAACGCCTGGTCTGACCCAGGCATTAAATAAAGACATTATTTGGGTCTGCCTCCCACCCACACATAATTTTTACACAGAGGGAAAAATATGGCTCTAAGGGCTTAGCTTCTTTTTTCGGATGGGAACTCCTACCGTTCATCTCATTGATGCAGGGTGGGTTCACGCATCCAAAAAATGATGATAACTCCAAACTTTGATGCTAGACGGGTCTGGCATCAAAATTTAAATATGGAGTTAAGTTTGCACGTTTTAGCGTAAAAAAATGTGATGCTAAAACGGCGCAAACAAAGTATAAATATGCCCCTAAGTCTTTAAAGAAGAGTGATGGTACTATCCCAGCGAATCTAGTAAACTAATATAATTATCCCCAGAGCATAATCATCTTCAATAGTGTTCTACGTAAAAATAAATGGACCCCCGTATTTCTGTCAGAGCACTTGCTAGATTGCTCTTAGTTACATCCTTTTTCAAGTGACCCACTTGAAATGCCAGATATTCTCCCATTACATTGAGGATATTACATTGACAGTCGATATGTTGAAGGTATGTTTTACTGAAGTTTCATCAGAAGTACTAATTGAAGTAATTTAAAAAAGGTTGAAATGATTGTATAAGTTTTTTATAGCATGATTGTTAGACATTAGTAAACATATATAGATTTAGATATAGGACCTAGTTACCTTAGGAGGTTAATTTTTTGGTTTTCTAATTACTTTGGCGTCTTTTGAGGAGTCTTCACAAAACCTTTTTAAAACACAGTCATCCACCACAGCTCCTTCCTGGATAGTTTTGGGGTGATTATTCAAATGGGAGCCAAGAAAACAGAGGGGTACCAAAACACCATTTTCCAATGCAGATTTCCATAGGAAAGTTGAACCATGATACCATGAAAACAGCTGGAAGGAATTACACAAAATTTGGCAGAAAGCTAGACCTTGGTCCAGATTTGTTTTTTAATGATTTGGTGTAAATCCATTCAGTAAATTAAGATCCAAAAACTTTGTATAACTGGACTTTTTTTTCACATGAGGTTCGCAAGAGTCCTGCAACCATGCAACGTCAATTAATAAGGCAATCCTATTGGCCGAGGGGCACTTTTCCCTATTGGCTGTCTCGCTAGTGAGCTTTTTTTTTATCCTGGGTGGAGTCCAGGGATGGTGAGCGGTCAGTGAATTAAAAGCATCCAAAGTAAATTGCTTGACAACGTAAAAGATATAAATCCAAAATAATGAGCCCTGAAGTAAAACTTTGAAATACATACCTCCAACAAATAAGTTTCTGAAAATAAGATTTGCAACCATTGCAATTACACCTTAAAAAATAAACATGCAAAAACCAACTTTGGGGGAAAAAAAGGAATTCTATTAATTGGTTTCTATGAACTGGTAAATGACATTCTTCATGCAAATTTCCAATAAATAGCTATGTAAAATTATTTCTCAGTAATGGTCTTCCAGAAAATTGTTTGTCCATTAAATCACGTACAAACATAGAGAGAGAGAGAAGAGATTCCCAAAAAGGAAAATGCTGGCACTCTAAAATCTTTTCAGTCCTTTTATTTTGCTGGATTTATTTTGACTGACTGCGGATTCACCACATGGTAGTCTTCTTCTGTTGATATAAAGGCTCTGTGCTGCACCAGATCACATAACATGGAGTAAGATCACACCACAGGCAAAGGCAAGTCATTGAAAGATATTTTAGTGCACAATGATCATAATTTACAGGAAACGGGTAATTGGCATCAACTCTTGGCAGGTTTCAGTTAACGTATGACATATAAGGCCTGTAAGAATTCCAAGGAATATGTGTTACCCACAGGGAGAAAAAGATGTGCAAACACTTAACTTGCTCTTCTACATATTGTGTTATTTATGCAATGCCTATGTGATTTCTTCTATATGAAAAGCAGTATCTATCCAATGCAGAAACGTATTTTAGCAGATGCAACTGTGAAATTTTTTGATTTGTTGTATCCAGTGATACGACTTTGTTACAATGGAAAATCTGAATGTGTCTGTATCAACAGGATCATTCTTTGGTGTGTGTTTTTTTTTCAACTACCCTGGTACTTGTTGGGACTGTCTAAGGCTTTTCATGTGTTTAATTGGTAAATTACCATTCAATCTACTGTGTATCTCTAGAATGTGAGTACGTGGTAGTGACCAATGGGCCTCCTACCTTAGGGTGACTACACCCACTAACTGACCACCTGTGGGAAGTGGTCACATCCCTAACCCCGATTGGCTGTTTTCCTGCCATCCAAGATGGAGGAAAAGGAAATCAAATAGTCACCTTTCCTGCCACACCTCGGGGGTGGTGCAGGCTGAGGATGGCCACTCCTCCCATCCTTGCTAGTTTTCCTGCTGGTTTTCCCTCATAAAGTGGAGGCAAAACCATTGGGCAGCCATCTGCTGATAGTAGTAGAGGTGGAAGTCAGATTTCAAAGGTGATAAAGCCTTTGAAGCTAACCCCTGGTGCAGGGTATTCGAAAAAAGAGTGGCCAGGGCACACCAATAGCATGAATCCTGATCCTGATAATGTTCAGGAATAAATAGAAAGTTTGTTCTTGTAAGATGATGTGTAGATATTTATTATATTTTTTGCCAAAACCTCGATGCGCACGGCACAGGTTTATTTGCTCCACAAATACTTGAGGCTTATCATGGCCATCATTTCCCTATACTATTTGATTTCTCCCAAGGACTCATGACTACCAGCAGCTTGATCTATGTACCTTTCGTGTTTACATATAATGTTTTATATACATCTGAAGCCTTGACAAAGTCTTGAAGACGAAACACGTGTTGGCTGTTTTGCTGTATGGACTTATTGTTACATTCGAACATCCTATTGTAACTCTGACCATTTATCACCATCTGGCTGCTCTGGACACATGGTTATTTTGTACAAAGCAGTCTTTTGATTGAGATTTCTACTTTCTACCTGCACTTATAATAAATATCTACACATCATCTTACAAGAACGAACTTTCTATTTATTCCTGAACATTATCAGGATCAGGATTCATGCTATTGGTGTGGCCTGGGCACTCTTTTTTCAATATTTAGGCAACCACCCACTCTTTAGTGTGTGGTCCTCCGACACCTGTGGTGGCAGGCGTTAGGGCTAGCCTGGCACCCAACACCATATTGTTGAAATTTTATGACTTCGCTCGGATTTCACTATTGACATACGCTTTGCAGATGTGCAAGCACTCTCTGGCATCCGCCACCTTCTTCGCCTGACTTACCCTGGTGCAGGGTGTCTGCCTGGGGGAGGAGGTGTAACACCTCGACCCAGGAAAGGCTTTATGTTCAGATTCCTGAGAGCAAAAGGTTCTCCCTCAGGAGTCCAAAATTGTGTCTGCTGGTATCAGGCTGATTAGGACCAGTCAGCACCCCCTTCTTCCATACCGCCGGAGTGTACAATCCATATCGGGGGACAATTCTAACACCATATATGCTGACATCTGCCAACACAAGATGAAATACTTACAATAACAAACATAACACAATGCAACAACACCCCATTTGGATTAACGCTCACTTATCCATACAGTTAACATCTACCTTTGTCTTGGGTGACACAAGCACTGCCCACAGTAGGCATACAACACAGGTTACTCAGGAACAACATAAAGATAGAAAAGGAATTGCAGGATAAATGTGTACCCCAAAAAATAACAAGTTGGCTTTATTAACTAAAATACATAAAAACAAAGTACATTGGCCAGTCCACATAGGTATGTCCATGCACATCTCTGTGCCCACACTTAACCCCAATCACTGCCATGGAACCTACACAGGAAGAGGCATCAAGTGGGCAGTTAGACACCTCAGGGATCATCCTTGGGTGGGGTGGGTCGGATTTGGGATGCATGGGTCTGAGTACGGGGCAGGTGTGACAGGAGACGACTTCAATGTGGAAGGGATGGGTTGGGAAGTGGGTGGGGGCCTAGGGCATGGAGGGAACAGGGGAAAGGGCAAGCTTGAAAACGAAACTATTTTTTGGGCAAACAGGGAGGGTCTGCAGAAGGGGTTTGGGATTTGGAGGTTGAGCGAGTGGTTGTCTTGTGTGTGGGTATAGATGTCATGGGTGTGTGCATGTATGAGGTATGTTTCTGTTTGGGTGGTGTCTGTTGCATGTGTGAGTGTGGGTAATTGTGTGTCTTGGGGGCTGGGAGGTGGAGGTGCTGGGTGATGTAGTGATGGATGTGTGTGTGTCTGTTGGGATGGTGTCTGTGGATAGCCTGGATGTTGTGGATGTTTGCGTGTTTGTTGGGATGGTGTCTGGGGGTATGCTGAATGTGGTGGATGTTTGTGTGTCTTTTGGGGTGGTGTTTGCAGGTATGCTGGATCTGGTGGTTGTGTCGGTGGGTCCAAGTTGAATTAACTGAAAGTCCAAAGCCACGTAGTAGGTTGTGATGAAGTTTTATTTTTATTGGCAATGAATAGGTCCAAAATGCAGCCTACAGCCGACACGTGTTTCGTTACATTGACTTTATCAAGGCTAATGTGGAAATCATCAGAAATAACGTCCAGTAGTTCACGACAAAGTACGTGTTTGCAACAACTGTTTTCGACAGTTGTATATGCCAAATGGGGCAATGATAAATCCATAGAGGACCATTGTGGTAAAAGATAATTTCAAATTAGTTCATTAGGAGTGATGGCCAGAGTAAGCCTGTTTGTTCGTTGTCCGTAGTGTTGCAGCGTCCGGTTCAAATCATTGAGAAAGTCAATGTGACGAAACACGTGTCTGCTGTAAACTGTATTACAAAGGTATGCATTGCTCAACTTCTGCTATGTGGCCAAGCTACTCAGTCACATGTCATGACCTCCCAGGAATCTACACACTGTCTGCACTGTGGGTCTGCCAATTGTGCAATAAGCCTGTAAAGGACAATTATGACTTATGTGAAGGTGACAACAGAGCTGTGGGATTAAGGGACCTGTCATGAGTCAAAGACACACATTGACAATGATGCACAATGCACATATGGCCTACTTCTGGGATGTACCTCTGTACCCATTCCTAATCTAGTCAGTGGACTGAGGCATTCAGTGCACGTTTTTCCACTAGAGCATCATATTGTCTACATGACAGGATCTGCTGGTGTACAGTGAGTGGGCACAGTGCCACAGTTGCATAGCCACAGTGACTCTCCCACAGGCTGGACTATGGCCCTCATTACAACATTGGCAGTAAAAGCCGCTTACCGACGTGCAGAAGACCGCCAACACACCGCGGAAAACCGCCACAGCTATCATGACCCTCATTTCGGAATCTGCCAAAAGACACCCACACAAGTCCGCCACACCAAAGGTCAGTGATAAACTTGCGAAAACAAAACTGACACCGTCACGCCAACAGAAATACGCCCACAGTATCACGACACACAAATCCACGCGGCGGTCTCCATTGGCGGTACACACCGCCGCACTCAAAATACACACACCTTTACAAAACACAGCCACATTGGACGATTCAAAATACACACACCTGATACACATACACACACCACTCCCACACACCCATTACAATATAAAACACACACCCACATCACCCACAAACCCATACGGCAAAGAATCTTGAAAGAAGGCCAGAGAGAGACACCACCAGCAAGAACAACAGCATCCACAGGCACACAATACCATCACCCACAGAACTTCCACGCACCTCACACAACACACCACCATATATCAGCACACTTATCACCACACAATCCACCCCACACATCACCTACACTACCCCATGGCACGGCAAAGACACCCCAGGTTCTCGGAGGAGGAGCTCAGGGTCATGGTGGAGGAAATCGTCCGGGTAGAGCCACAGCTATTCGGATCACAGGTGCAGCACACCTCCATTGCAAGGAAGATGGAGCTATGGCGCAGAATAGTGGACAGGGTCAACGCAGTGGGACAGCACCCAAGAAATCGGGAGGACATCAGGAAGAGGTGGAATGACCTACAGGGGAAGGTGCGTTCCGTGGTCTCAAGACACCACCAGGCGGTTCAGCGGACTGGAGGCGGACCCCCACCTCCTCACCCACAACTAACAACATGGGAGGAGCACGTCTTGGCGATTCTGCATCCTGAGGGCCTCGCAGGAGTAGGCGGAGGAATGGACTCTGGTAAGTCAAATCTTAACTATTACATCCCCCACCCTACCTGCATGCTATCACATACCCCCACTCTCACCCGCAGCACCCCAACTCCTCACGTATGTCCCAACATCACAAACCACCCATCCCAACACCAAGCCCTGCATGCAACAACAGCGCATGGACACCCATCACTAAAGCATGCACACTGCACATACCCATACAACCCCTTAACCACCATCACACAAGCTCCCACACAGGAATGCAAGCACTGGGGTACACGCTCACCCACCCATTGCACACCATGACACATACAGATGTAAGAACCATCCTTTTATACCCCTGCAGGACCCCTACCCATCGTCACAGGACGGGAGGGTCCACACATGTCCACACCACCAACAGAAGAGGCCCACAGTGATGACAGCACCTCTGTCCAACTGGATCTAGATGACCAGCCCGGCCCGTCTGGGACCTCTGGACAGTCGGTTCCCCTCACACTGGCACAGGCCATCACAGACCTTCCCCCCTCTGGAAACACCAGCACAGCACCCACCCAGTGGGCCCATACCTCCGTCCCCAGGACACGTCAATCAGCTGTGTGTCCACCACTACAGGGAACCCAGGCTAACCCACCACCCCAACAACAGCAGGAACCTGGGGGCAGTGGTAGTAGGCACACAGTCCAGGGGACGGAGGCCCAGGAACACAGGGGAACTGGGAGGGCTGCTGTGCGACAGGGGGCGGACAGGTCAAGGGAACCCACTCTCCACAAGGTGCTCTCCTCCATCATGGGAGCCTACCACCACTCCCAGGAAACAATGGTAACGGTACTGGCCAAGTTTCAGGAGACCCAGTGCCTGCAGGAGGAACAGTATATGGGCTTCAGGGAGGAACTCAGAACCACCAGGAGGGACACTGTGGCACAACAAGGGGCCCCTGACACTAGCATGGACGATGAACTACCCACCACCTCCGCCGGCGCTAGTGAACAGGACGCCCCGCCACAGGACCACCACACCAGCACCCAAGCCCCTGCAGAGGAAGAACCACCCCACAAACGGTCCCTGAGATCCAGGACAAAGACAGAGCACGATGCCAAGAGCCCCGCCAAGAAATAAGACCACCCTGATTGTCATCCTACTGTCCCACTTTGTCACCCTGCCCATACTTAAACTGCCCAACCTCCACTTCCTATGCCCATTTGGGCAATGCACCTGTGAGACTAATAGACTGGACTCTGCCATGGACATTCCTCCGCCATCACCCCTCACCATTTCACTACCCCCTCCAATATTGAGCACTTAAATAAATACACTTAAAACACAAAACAATCTGCAGTCTGTCTGTTATTTCGAAATAGTGTATTAGCAATTACAGTGACAAAATGCTCTTTCAATTGTAATGTCAACATACCTATGTCACACAGCTCAAGCCCATGAGGAATCAAAGCAGATGTCACACAGTGGGACCCACATCTATGAAATCGTAAGGGAAAGTGACATCTCAGTGACCATACACTGGGTGAAAATGACAGACAGTAGAGAGGTAGTAGTGTTTAAGTACATGTAGTAGGCAGGTCTGTACTCTTACCTGTGTCTCACTGGAAATATTGCTGGATCACTGAGTCCCTATTGTTCATGTCTTCTTCCTCTGCTTCCTCGTCTTCAATATCCACAGGCTCCACAGCTGCAACAATACCGCCATCTGGACCATCCTCCTGCAGAAAAGGCACCTGTCATCGCAATGCCAAGTTATGAAGCATACAGCAGGCCACGATGATCTGGCACACCTTCTTTGGTGAGTAGAATAGGGATCCACCTGTCATATGGAGGCAACGGAACCCGGCCTTCAGGAGGCCGAAGGTCCGCTCGATCACCCTCCTAGTTCGCCCATGGGCCTCATTCTAGCGTTCCTCTGCCCTTGTCCTGGGATTCCTTACTGGGGTCAGTAGCCATGACAGGTTGGGGTAACCAGAGTCACCTGCAAATGGTGAGGGACAAGTATTAGACACACACTAACCTGTATGGTAACCCCAGACCCAGACAACCATTCCCACTGTCTTGCTTCCAGGTGCTCACCTAATAGCCACACACGGTGCCTCTGGAGTTGACCCATCACATAAGGGATGCTGCTATTCCGCAGGAAGTAGGCGTCATGCACTGAGCCAGGGAACTTGGCATTGACATGGGAGGTGTACTGGTCTGCCAAACATACCATCTGTACATTCATAGAATGATAACTCTTCCGGTTTCTGTCCACCTGTTCACTCCTGTGGGGGGGGGGCAAAAGCCACATGGGTCCCATCAATGGCACCTATAATGTTGGGGATATGTCCCAGGGCATAGATATCACCTTTCACTGTAGGCAAATCCTCCACCTGAGGGAACACGATGTAGCTCCACATGTGTTTCAGAAGGGCAGACAACACTCTGGACAATACATTGGAAAACATAGACTGGGACATCCCTGATGCTATGGCCACTGTTGTTTGAAATGACCCACTTGCTAGGAAATGGAGCACTGACAGCACCTGCACTTGAAGGGGGATTCCTGTGGGATGGCGGATTGCTGACATCAGGTCTGGCTCCAACTGGGTACACAGTTCCTGGATTGTGGCACATCAAGCCTCTATGTGATTATGACATGTCGCTCCTCCATTGTCGACAGGTCCACCAATGGTCGGTACACCGGAGGATGCCGCCATCTCCTCACATGTCCCAGTGGACGGTACCTATGAAGGACAACAGCGAGCACAGAGTCAAACAACTCAGAGGTACGTACCCACAGTTTACACAGAACACCAATCATGCACAAAAGGTGGCCTGTATGTGTGTTGAGTCTAGGCATAGGTATGTGTGACGCAGTTGGAAATGAAGCCATGTGGGCCCCTGAAATGGCGGCTGCCTGACCTCTAAAGTGGGCCAATGGGATGTACGCCGGTGGTGACGGTACGTACCGCAGCGGATGTGACCGCCATTTTCTATCTGTTCAATCACTCGATACCTGATCTTCGACAGGAGAGGACCTACACTGCAAGTGCTGCTGTGACCTCGGTCTGGAAGAGACAATGGCTCGAGTGTCTGGGGAAAGGGCTCCTACCTTCACATCGGAGGAGTTGGAGAAGCTCGTGGATGGGGTGCTCCCCCAGTACATGCTACTCTACGGTCCTCCAGACAAACAGGTAAATACACTGTGAGCATGCTGTATGGGCTATGACTGTGTGGAGTGGGGTGGATGAAAGATGGGGGGGATTGAGGCGTGCATGAAACGACGGTGAGTGCATGTGCATCATGGCAAGGGTAGGGTTGGGGGCCAATCACTTTGACGGTGCAGTTGGTAATAACTACTCCTTTTTGCCCTGTACATTTCATGTAGGTCAGCGCCCACCAGAAAAAAGATATTTGGCGTGCCATCGCCAAGGACGCCCGGAACCTGGGGGTCTACCACAGACGGAGCACCCACTGCCGTAAAAGATGGGAGGACATTCGCCGCTAGAGCAAGAAGACGGTGGAGGCTCAGCTGGGGATGGCCTCCCAACGTGGCAGGGGTGCCCGTCGCACCATGACCCCCCGGATGTTCCGGATCCTGGCGGTGACGTACCCGGAGTTGGATGGGTGCTTGAGGGCATCACAGCAGAAACAAGGGAGTGAGTACACTCTCATTCTGCTGACTTTGCGCGCAGTGAAGTTGTCTGGGTGGGGGAGGTGGACTGTGGGTTTCCCTAGGCCAGGGCGAGTTCCGTAGGCAAGACCCCTCCATAAGGCAGGCCATGTGGCACCCCAGCCCACCTCTGTAGAGTGCCAAGTACACCTACTCATGCCCCTGTGTCATCTATGTGGGCAGATGTCGTCCATAGCCTTGTAGGCCATTTCCCAGGAATTGAACAGTGGAGCCCAAGAGCGCGGCGTAGTGCAGGGGGCTTCTGTGTCTGTCGTGTCCGCCAACGGTAGCGGTAATGCATGCACTCAACATGTCTCTCTTCTCTCTTCCCCCCCTTTTTGTGGTCTCCCTGTTCTTGTGTGCATTAGCATCATCAGGCGGAGGAGCAGTGGCACCGGAGCAGGAGAGAGCTGCATCCCACATGGCCCTGGAGGGCGACACTACGGAGTCTGAATTCACCAGTGGGACGGAGGGCGAGGGGAGCTCCACGGCGGGGACAGGAGCTGAGACCAGCAACACGGACTCGTCCTCTGATGGGAGCTCCCTTGTGGTGGCAGCAACATCTGTGCCCCCCGCATCTACAGGTACAGCCGCCACACCCCCTACCAGCACCGCCCTCCCAGCAGCCCCTCAGCCTTTGCCCCGTGCCCGCTCACCCAGAAGGGTGGGCTTCACCTTCGCCCAAGGCACCTCAGGCCCAGTCACCGCTGCTGCCCTCAGTGAGGAGGCCATTGACCTCCTCAGGTCCCTCACTGTTGGGCAGTCTACCATTTTGAATGCCATCCAGGCTGTAGAGAGGTAGTTGCAACAAACTAATGCATTCCTGGACGGCATTCATTCTGGTCAGGCGGCCCTTCAGCTGGCTTTTCAGACTCTGGCCTCAGCACTGATGGCAGCCATTGTCCCTGTCTCTAGCCTCCCTCCTCCAACTTTCTCCACCCAGAGCCAATCCCCTCTTCCTCAGCCCATCCCAAGAACACCTGCAGACCAACATGCACACACGTCAACACCCAAGGGTATTTCAGGCTAACAGAAGCACCACACATCCCACAGGCATTCACGCAAGCATCACACACATGCAGACACACCAACATCCACTGCTTCCACTGTGTCCCCCTCCTGCTCGCCTCCCTCCTCCCTCCCAGTGACGTCTTCACTCACACCTGCATGCACTACATCTATGGCCACTACATCCCTCTCCAGCACACCCACCATCACACCCCGCTCACGTGCAGTCACCACCCCCACTACCATTCACACGTCCCCTATGTCCTCTCCCAGTGTGTCTGTGATGCCCCCTCCCAAGATACACAAACGCAGGCACACACACACACACCCAACAGCCATCCACCTCACGAAAGCCTCCAGCGCATGCACCTTCACCCAAAGTCACCAAACGTACACCTCCTACAACCACCACCTCTTCGCCCACTCCCAAACCCCCTCCAGCTACCTGTCCCAGTGTGTCCCAAAAACTTTTCCTGTCCACCCTTGACCTCTTTCCCACACCTCCCCCACCCCGTCCATCTCATAGGTCCAGAACTAGCACCTCAGCCACAACATCTCCGGGACCAGTGGTGCCTATAGTCACCGGAATCTGGAGTGCACCGGCCACCAGGGCAGCCAGTGTGGCACGGAGCCACAGTGCAGACAGTCCCCCACCTGTGAAGCATCAGAAGTTGGCCAGTGCCCGGTGGGAGGGGGGAAGACTCTAGCCACCAAAGCCGCTCCCAGGGGTCCCGGTGGGAGTGTGGAGTCAGCTGTGACACCTTCCAAGGTGGGGAAGGGCCACAAGAAACCTGGCAAGTCTGGGAAGAGCAGCACAGCGGAGAAGACCGCCATCATCACCGCTGCCCAGGAGGCCACCACCAGCACCAGCCCAGCTGCCCTGGAGGCGACCGCTAGCACCAGCCCTGCTGCCCAGGAGGCCACCGCCAGCACCAGCCCTGCTGCCCAGGCGGCCACAGCCAGCACCAGCCCTGCTGCCCAGGAGGCCACCGCCAGCACCAGCCCGGCTGCCCAGGAGGCCACCACCAGCAAAAGCCCCATTGGGCCATGAAGGACCGCCAGCAAAAGCCCTGTTGGGCCATGATGGACCGCAAGCAAAAGCTCCGTTGGGCCATGAAGGACCGCCAGCAAAAGCCCAGTTGGGCCATGAAGGACCGCCAGCAAAAGGCCTGTTGGGCCATGAAGGACCGCCTGCAAAAGACCCGTTGGGCCATGAAGGACCGCCAGCAAAAGCCCCGTTGGGCCATGAAGGACCGCCAGCAGCTGATACCCTGCAATGGAGACCGCCATCTCAAGCACCGCTGCACAGGGCACTGCCGTCTCAAGCACCACTGCACAGGGCACCACCATCTCAAGCACCGCTGAACAGGGCACCGCCGTCTCAAGCACCGCTGCACAGGGCACTGCCGTCTCAAGTACCGCTGCACACAGCACCGCCATCTCAAGCACCGCTGAACAGGGCACCGCCGTCTCAAGCACCGCTGCACAGGGCACTGCCGTCTCAAGTACCGCTGCACAGGGCACCGCCATCTCAAGCACCGCTGAACAGGGCACCGCCGTCTCAAGCACCGCTGGCCCATGAGCGGCAAGGGCACTGACGCAACTGAGTCCGTCACGGGGTGAATGATGCACTCTGGGCACCAGGCCCCCTCCAGAACCAGTGGAGAGATACATCGACGACCTCTGTCCTTAGCAGGGTGAAGCACTCTGGGCACCATGCCCCCTCCAGAACCAGTGGAGGGATACATCCACTCCCTCTGTCCTTGGCAGGATGAAGCACTCTGGGCACCATGCCCCCTCCAGAACCAGTGGAGAAGGCATCCACTTGAGAGACTGTGGCTTTGCACTCCCCAGGATTGAACAGTGGGCAAACCATCCACTGTAGAGACTTGAGAGACTGTGGCTTTGCACTCCCCAGGATGGAACAGTGGGAAGCCCACCCACTGTAGAGACTTGAGAGACTGTGGCTTTGCACTCCCCAGGATTGAACAGTGGGCATCCCACCCACTGTAGATACTTGAGAGACTGTGGCTTTGCACTCCCTAGGATTGAACAGTGGGCAGCCCACCCACTGTAGAGACTTGAGAGACTGTGGCTTTGCACTCCCCAGGATTAAACAGTGGGCAGCCCACCCACTGTAGAGACTTGAGAGACTGTGGCTTTGCACTCTCCAGGATTGAACAGTGGGCATGTGGCCCGCTCGTGGATTTGTCGTTGTGCACTCAAGCGGCTGAGGTGCCCCCCTTTCCCTCCCCCTGAGGTGCCTGTTTAGTTGCTGTCTGATGCCCCTGCAGTGTTCTCTCCGTCATGGTCGGGGATCTTGTGTGGGCCTCGCCCATACCGTGTGGTCCCGGTGTTCCACGGACTTTCTTAGAACACTACCTGGACTACTATGCTTGGTATATATTATGTACATGGTGTATATATCTATTTCTGCCTACTTGCTTTTAATATATTACAATGGTTACACTCATTTCCTATTGTCTTTGCATGTTTCCAGGGGGTTTGGGGGGTGTAACTGTGATGTATTGATACGCATTAGTGTGTGTGTTGTAGTGGGTGAGGGTGTGGGTGGGGGTGTTGCGTGTGTGTGTCCCTGTTTTTTCCCTCCCCCCTCCCCTGTGTCGTAGGTGCAGTACTCACCGTGGTCTTCGCTGCCGGCGTTCGTGCTCCTGGTAGAGGAGCAAGAAGATGAAGGCTGGTAAAATGTGAAGCTCTGGTTCCAAGGCGTCCTCGTTCCTCGTGGAGTGTGTAGAGGTGAGCGTTTTTCCTTCGGGATTCCTGTTTCTGCCGTGTTTCTATCAGCTGTGAATCCGCCCTGCAAAAGGTGGCGGATTGGCCTGTCATGATAGTGTGGGCGGGACATTGTCTCCCGCCTGTCTGTTGGCGGTGACCGCTGCGCTGTTTGTTTGTACCGCCGTGGCGGTCGGAGTGTTAAAGTGGCTGTCTTTGTTGGCGGTTTCCGCCATGGTCATGATTCCAAATTTTTTACCGCCGGCCTGTTGGCCGTCTTACTGCCGCTTTAACACCGACCGCCAGGGTTGTAATGACCACCTATGTCCCATACTGGGAGATTAATTTGACAGGCCCTGGTCTCTGAAGGCTGAGCATACAGAACTATATGACACTCACATTTCCATTACTTCCATACATGACAGTGCATCATGTGGCCATCAGAAATGTGGCTTGTTGTTTGTGTGGCAACCTAAAGTCATGATAAACCTTCCAGGCAACAGTTTTGCAAGGCCATAAGTGGGTTGAAAGATCTGTGACACTATATACATTGCTTACAAGATCCTCAAATCACTCAGACAAGATGCATACCCATCTCATACTATCATGCACATACATGTTGTCTAACATTTACAACCAATATAAAGAAAGAAATGTCCTTGGATGGCAGTAAAGCCTCCTTGCCTAGTTATGTGCATCCAACACAAGGAGGATCTAGGACCCCAAAAAACATCACACAACACAATGTTAATGAACACAACATATAGTACTGGTCACCAATACCTGCACCATATACATCCCATTGATGCCACACATACTGCACCAACAGACACACAAGAACTGGCACGCAGGGGCACACTGTAGCCTGTGAGGAGGGAAAGGATGGTGTTGAACAGAGTCAATTGTGCACATGAGGTACTAATTTCCTCCTCTGGGGAGCCATAGACTTGTCCATCCAGGGGAAGGACCTCATTCACAAGCCTCTCCAGTGAATCTGGAAGGAAGACGGGCCCTATCACCTGTTGGACATATTATGATTGCTGCCAGAGGCGGCACACTGCAGCTCAAGTAGTGGAGGTATTGCTGGCAGCAGATTCAGGAGTCAAGTTAGTGAATTTGCATAACATAGCGGTCACGTCCGCCACGTACCCGGTTATCAGTGCCGACAGACACAGCCATTGAGCCGGGGCGGCCACAGGCAGCAACATTAGTGTATGGCTTTGTCCGACACGGTTTGCACCGCCGGCAGTCGAGGTTGGTTTCTAATGTCTAATGAAGTAGGTCAGGCATTCGTCATTTCGGCTTTCTGAAATACTGTTTATGGCTCTGTAAACTGCATCACACCTACAATACATGTATTGTATCGTCACAAACTTCCTTATTCTGTCTTGTTGTGTAGGTCCTATTACACAACCACCAGTGTAGTGTGTTGCAGGGCACAGATGGCATATGATGGCGGTGCACAGTCCACAACCACTGACGGTATTTTTAGCGGTTAGAAAATACAGTCACATTTCGAGGGGCAATTGTATAGCAGATAGTTGGGTTGTGAACACATATATAGACAACCAAGGGGGTAACATGTGACCCTTGTATAGATGCCAGCTGCGATGTGTACTGTGTGTCATGTCTATCCAGTCAGAAATATTTTGTCACATGATATTGTTGGCAAGCAGCATGTATGTTGCTATGGACACGCTGACTAATGTTACAAATCATGTCTTGTCACATAGGTACCCTCGGAGAAGAAGAATGCCACACCCTCCTGTCTACCATCTACTGCCAGACCTTCAGACAATGGAGGAACGCCACATCATCCAGTTATACCGCCTGGATAGGCAAAGAATAGTGGACTTATGCCATCTGTTGGAGCCAGATCTGATGGTAACTTGCATACCACCTATTGTACAAGCCATGTTAGTATTCCACTTCCAGGCCACAGGGTCCTTCCAACATACAGTGGCCCTTTCTACTGGAATCTCCCAACCTATGTTCAGTCTGGTGTTGAAGGATTTCCTCTCAGCAATGTTGAAACACATTGACAGCTATATCAGGTTCCCCTACATGAGGATTTAGCGAATGTGAAGGCTGACTTTTATAGTCTTGCCTGCCTCCCATATATGGTAGAGGGCATTGATGGCACATCTGTTGGCTTGGTGTCACCACAGGCCACTGGAAAAATGTATCGGAACAGAAAGAACTTTTATTCCATCAACGTGCAAGTTGTCTGTTTGGTGGATCTCTACATCTCAAATGTGTGTGCCTGTTATCCTGGACCAGCCCATGATTTCTTCATAATGCTCACAGCACCATACCACAGCTGATGTCACAACTGCACACAGAGAGGGCTTGGCTGGTTAGTAAGTCATGTCTGTCCTGATTGTGTGTGAGCAATGTCAGGTGCTACAATTATGAAGTGAGTGACTCATTGTTGCACTTATGTCCCATTCCTTAAAAGGAGACTCAGCATATCTGGTTGTTGGCGCTACTGAGGAATCCAACTACACCAGGGAAAGTCTGCTTCAATGAGGCCCATGGAAGAACATAGCGGGCAGTGGAGTGGGCTTTTGGGCTCCTGAAGTCCAGATTAACGTGTCTGGACAGGACTGGTGAAGCCCACCTCTACTCACCCAGGAAAGTGTGTCAGACCACGGTGGCATGCTGCATGCTCCACAACATCGCCCTGCAGAGAAATATCCCAGTTATCCCAGAGGAGGGCGAGCCTGCAGTGCCACCCGGTGAGAATGCAAAAATACCAACTGAGGATAACAGTGGTGAAGCGGAAGGAGTTGACTTGTGAGAAGAACTTATCCACAGCTACTTCCCTTGAGTGTCAGTATGTCATTCGATGTTATGACTGTGACTGTACAATGAACTGTAGTTGTGAGAATGTTTTGAGTTGAGTGTTTTTGATATAGCTAGGGAGCTGATACTCAACCATAGGCTGTTTGATAAGATCATTTTTGACACATCCCTACTTTGATAATGTTGCTTTGTTTGTGCCAGTTTTCTTGCAATGTATTTAGTTTTCCAGATGCTTGCTATATGGTCTGACAGATCTACATGGGCGAATATGAAATCAAAATCAGCAGACAATGAGTCAGTGAAGGGTGAATTTATTGGGCAACTATGATTAACATAAAAATATACATGACATAACTCAACAGAAATTCAAATGTTAAGGGGACAGTCATGGTGAATGAAATCATCAGAGTAGATGCCACACCATTGGAAGTCCAAAGTCCAGAGTACTCCCAGTGGAAATGGTAGGTGGTTCAGGATCAGTTGAGAGTGAATGTGTAACACACAAAGGAGGTCCTTAAGGAAGAGGGTTATTATTGGCTGTGGTGGGAGTCTTGCCATCCGTACCCCCTGGATTCTTTGCTGGATGTCCACGCTTATGTGGGGATGGATCTGCTGCTACAGAGGCAGGGGTGTCTGGGGCTTGTTGTTCCTCTGGCAGGGCCTCCCTTCCAGTGGCTGGCATAGATGTTGATGGGCCTGCTGTTGATGAGCCAAAGGAAGGGGTAGATTGTATGTTGAAAAGCCCTGTTCAGGGTGGTGTGTATGTCCCTCAACACTCCTGTTGGGGAGGTCATGTTTGTATTGTAGGGCTCCATCTGTTTTCCGATGCCCCTATGCCTGTCCCTCTGTAGCTGATTGGTTTCCTGGAGTTCAGGCAACACCTCGCCCATCACACCTCAGGACTCCTGATCGACCCCCAAGATGTGGCTGATGGTGTCCTGGCAAAGAGCAGCCCCATTGGCCTCCCCACGCTGGCCTACAACATCCCTCCCTGGTACCCTACCCCCACAGGCCTATGCCCTTGCCACAGGGTACCTAACCCTGTGCCACATGGCATCTAACTTCTTCCTTGACCCTCATTGTCAGAAGTGTTGCGCTGCACCTCAGAATCCAGGACTTGGGGGGCACAAGATGGTGTATGCTGTACTAGGGACACAGGTGGGAGGGCGAAAGGTTGCCTGTTATGTTGAAGCAACAGGGCTGGGATATGATGTTGTGGGCACAGTGAGACTCACTGTTGCGTCTGACCATGTTGCCCAGATAGGCCAGACGTCCTCTACGTCCAGACATCCAGGAGTGTCTTCGGCACTGAGGGCTAGATCCAGCGGGGTAGTGGCAGTCTGTTCCATGGCCTCTGAGTGCCCAGTGGCAGATCCACCTGCTGATCTAAAATGTACCTTGTTACTGGTTGTAAATCTACCTCCAAAGGTTTAGTGTTGCAATAAGCAGAGACCATGGAAAAAGTTACGTTGTAGTTAATCCAATTATGGCAAGTAACCATGATATTGGGTGATTTGACATAACATGTGCGAATCATGCCAACCCAATTTGACTCAAACAGCTGCTGAGATGTGCAGATAGTTGCACTTTTGAGGATGGAATGAAAATGACATCTTGCCACCAGTGCAGTGAACACAGTGGAGAGTCAGGATACGGCTTTGCCATTTTGAGGCCTAGTTGAGTGGGATGCAGGTAGACCTAGTTATTTGTTGTATATGTGACTGGAGTCATCATGTGCACAGTGTTGTGTCAATGTGTCTGCTGCTGCTGCCGATCTGGTAATGTATCATGAGGCCTTATGAATATTTGTTGTACACACTGAGTAAGGTGTAATTCTTGTCATCAGTAGTTTCATCTTGGCATAGCAATTCAAGATGGAGCTATGTAGACAGACACATCTCTGATTTGAGCATGATCTGTGTTTGATCACTCCAGGTGAGTACACTTCATTTGTGAGTTGGCAAACAGGGCTTCTTGTAAAAGGAATGTAGATAATCCTATCTTGTCTTAATGGGAAGCAGGAGTTAGCTTAGCATTCTGGCTTGCAGACACGTGCCCCAGTCACCCAGTGCCTGTTACCTTACTCAGCTTGCTCTGTTTTAGCGTAATTATTTAATTATGTATTTCCAAGATGTCTGCATTGTTTTTAGTTAGGACAATGTTTTAGTTCCCTGCTATCAGTGCCACTCTGCTAAGGCATCACTATCAGTGCCAGAAGATAGATAAGATGTACGTATTCACATTAGGTACTTTCCCACTTTGGGCTTTCGAGGAATTGTTTATGTAATTGCCGCTCCACGCATGTCTTGTTATCTATTGCTTGGGAACAGGTCTACGCCAGCAAATCTGTATAAATGCACCTCACATAGACAGATAGTCAGAGGGATTCCTACCAGATGCCATGAACACTATCCATGCTGCATATCACCTTGGCGCTGACCCAGTCTTCGTGTCCTTACGGAGTCCCTGCTAGAGACCTCATTTCAAAGTAACGAAGGTTGGGGGGCTCTTCTCATGGACATGGCATTGGCAGATTAGGTTTAACACACCTAGGTCTCTTATAGGTTCATCATGCTAGGGTATTAGGACATATTTCATATCTCATGTCAATTTATTTTATTGCAAGATGGTGCGAGTCTTTGTATTCATGACTCTTGTTTTTACCATTCTGTTCCTTGCATTATTCACTATCCTATTCATTGCAGCCCATGCAACTTATCGTAGATTGAAGTTTTGTTAATAAAATCTATTGAAAACTCTACTGCATCTCCTTCATTGCCTGTATTAAATTGAGACATGTTGTTCATGTGAGCAAGGGGTAATGTCCGTTTAACTACAACACTCCCTGAGATGTCGCAGTCTTGAGTCCATGCTTAAAGGCTGCCACAAATCACCTTTTATTGTTTGGGTTTTTGGTGAGGTGCTGCTTGTGAGCCAGGAGGGTTGGGACAACAGTTGCGACTTGTTGTAGGACTGGCATAGTCGCCTACAAACATAAGTACTGTCATCTTTAACGAGCCGTCTTGCCTAGAGCAAGAGTCACTCACTGTGCTGGTGTTTGGAGTTACAGAAACAGACCCTGCTGGGATTTGCTGTCAGATCACTCTCTCTGCTCCCCAGTACTTGACAAATGTTCTCCCTCAGGTGAGTGAACTTCATTTGTGAGTTCACTTAATGATGTATTTGAACAAGTGAACACTGGGCTGATGGTTGAAGTAAGAGAAACAGGGCCTGTTGGGCTTTGCAGTCAGGTCAGTCCCTCTACTTTCCAACACTTGACAAATGGTATCCTCCCAGGTGAGTAAACTTAATTTGGGAGTTGACAAACAGGGGTATTTGGACAAATGACCACTGGGCTGGTGTTTGGAGTAACAGAAACACGGCCTCCTGGAAATTGCAACCAGGTTACTCCCTCTATTACACACACTGTACAAATGGTATCCTCCCAGGTGAGTACACTTCGATTGTGAGTTCACAAACAAGGGTAATTGTGCATGTGAACTCTGGGCTTTTGCTTGGTGTAACAGGCACAAGGCCTCCTGGGAGTAGCAGTCATGTCACTCCTTCTACTTCACACACTTGACAAACAGTATCCTCCCAGGCGAGTAAACTTTATTTGGGAGTTGACAAACAGGGGTATTTGGACAAGTGAACATTGGGCTGGTGGATTGAGTAACAGAAAAAGTCCTCCTGGGAGTTGCAGTCATGACACTCTCTCTACTTCACACACTGTACAAATGTTATCCTCCCAGGTGAGTACACTTCAATTATGAGTTAACAAACAAGGATAATTGTGCAAGTGAACCCTGGGCTGGTGTTTGGAGTTACAGACACAAGGCCTCATGGGAGTTGAAGTCTTGTCCTTCCCTCTACGGCACACACTGTTGAAATGGCATTATCTTAGGTGAGTACACTTCAATTATGAGTTAACAAACAAGGGTAATCGTGCAAGGGAACCCTGGGCTGGTGTTTAGAGTTACAGACGCAAGGCCTCATGTGAGTTGGGACCAGGTCACTCCCTCTACTACACACACTGTACAAATGGTATCCTCGAAGTTGAGTAAACTTCAATTGTGAGTTAACAAATAAGGGTAATTGTGCAAGTCAACCCTGGGCTGGTGTTCGGAGTTACAGACACAAGACCTCCTTGGAGTTGCAGTCAGGTCACTCTCTCTACTACACACACTATGCAAATCTTGGGTATTGTGTATCTGTATGCAGACTGCATTTAGGTTTGGGCGTACATTTACACGTTGAGACATACCAGGAGTCCTGGAATTGTTTTTTGATATTGAAAGTCTTACAGGCGCCATTTGGACATATTGCTTATAATGGCGGTTGGTAGCTGTGATGTTGGGTCCAACAAAAACACTCAGATACTCTGGGTATTGAATCTTGGTTAAGTACATGCAGAAGACAGTGGCAAAAAGTGAGCTGTAGGCATGCATTTTTGTGACATTATTTGTATTGTGACTTATCAGACTCCACTCCCAGGCATTCTTGTCAAGCCCCCAGGATGAAGGATGGCCAAGACCTTCTCCTCCCAGGGAAAGAGTATTATTGGGGCACTGGGAGGGCCACCGCCAGTTTTCTTGGCCTGCAGCTAGTGACTGGAGACCAGGGAACTCGCCTTGCCCCTGAGGTCCTGCCACCTCTTCCTAATGTCCTCCTTTGTGGCAGAGTGGTGCCTTTTTTTGAGTGTAACATTGCTGAAAAATAGAAGGGTGACAGGGACTTACTTAACAGGGGAAGTGCAATAGGGTGTGAATGGGCAAAAGTGTGTGCAGGGTGTATTGTAGGATGTGAAAAAAAAAAGGGGAGCCTGATCTATGTACTCCACAAAAAAAGGTGCTCGTGCTTCGTTGTCTTGCAGTGTAAATGCTAAGGACTGTGGTCTGTGAAGGGTTGTGTTTTATATTATCCTTTGCAGGTGTGTCCACTTGGTCAATGTGTGTCAGTCCTGTTGTTTTTTAATTAATCCAATGTGCACTTGTCCATTACTTTGCTGACCGTGAACCGCCGCGGTCTTGATGCCATTGGCTGACCACCACAAAGGGACCGCCACAGCAACTGTGTGATTGTAATATGCATGGTGGTTGGCCATGGTGGTGACGGCGCTGGAGGTCAGACTGCCAATAGCTAGGCTGCTGTGCCGCTGGCGGTCTGCCTTTTTTGCTTGGCAGTCCTACCTGTATAAGTCATAATAAGGTGGTCTGGATGACCGCTGGTGTAGCAGTCTTTTCAGGACCGCCAACATGGCGGGCTGGCTGTGTGACCGCCAAACGCGTAATGAGGCCCTAACTGTATTACTACAATTCTTTTCACTCTCAAGAGTTACCCAAAGGGAATAGTTAATTTCAATTTCAATTTGTCTGGATGACTACTTCTTGTGTGAAGAAGATTTTTACTTGTTGTTGGTTTAAGGTATATGTGACAGGTAAGTGTTAATGGAGACCAGAAGGTGTAGTAAGTTGTGATATGAGATCTTTTTATTTTTATTTTCTGTAGAACGTATGTCTCTGTTTGTCTCTTCTTTCTCAGGTTTTCTTTTTTCTTTATTGCTGGGTAGTCTTGGTAGGGCTTCTTCAGGGTCTTCCTAATGGGGCTTTTTTCCTTCAGGCACCCATCACGGACTCCGACCAATGACGACACCTGAAGGGAGAGAAATAAGAAGCCGTATTTCAGAAGGTAAGTAAGTAACTGACAGTCCTATTCTCCTGTCTTGTTTTCATTCCTCTTCTACCATCTAACTCCTCCTTACTTTACCTTTTTGCTCTCCCACGTGTTGTTAGTGATGATCTTTTTTTTCTCTCTCTCCTTAAGCGACTCTTCGTCTTTTCCTTTTTATCTCTTGGTTCAATACTCTCCTTGTATGGTTTATATAAGTTTGTATTTTTCTGAGGTTAGTACGTGCTGCTCCTTCACCCGTGCCTTCCTGTGTTTTATTTGTGTGTCTTTTATTTTGGTTCTTTCTTTCCTTTCCCCCCGCCCCTTTTCCCCAATTATTTATCCCGTGCACTCAGTGGTTATAAGTGAGTTTCCACTTCTTTCCTCCCCAGTCCCCAGTATACACCCCATACCTGCTCTGGCCACGCTCTTCCTAGAACGTACCGGCTCCAGCGCTTCCTCTCCCTCCGTCGTCTTCTGTTCAGTACTGCTGCGTCTCATTGCGACCCCGATGTAACTTGTGCGTCTCTTGGGAATGCTGCTTCCGCTTTCCTCTGTTGTCCTTGCTGCGAGTTCCTCCCTCAATCCCTGCCTCCTCCTTCCTTTTCATTACCGAACTCCTCCGTTGTGCTGACAATCCCTGTTTCGCGGCATGAGAAGCTTGAAAAACACCCCGCCTCCTCTTCTTCAGCCACCGGCCATCGTGTAGTACCCCCGGGGTACTCCTCTCCCGGCCTGGGCCCTGGCGCCCTATCACAGTATAACATTGTTGATAATATACATCTACAAACTGATACCCTCATGTGAGGGAATTCAACTGAAGTGTCACTGATAGGGTTCTCAAATTTAAGATTTAAACAAATCTGATTCAGAGTTCTTACAAATTAATTGTTTTCTAGTCCTTCCAAATGGCAAACATATCATCAATGAGGAGTAACCACATGACAATATGCATTGTGAAATTTTCATCTGCATGCAACAGATCAGCTGATCCTCCCACCAGCCATAAGATTGGTGTAGCTAAGGGCGAAGAAGGTGTCCATTGCAATGACCCGTACTTCTAATCCTCAAATCTAAAAACTGTTTTTATGGAGGTAAAATTCAATCATGGAAAGTGGCATCTGACTATGCATAAAATATGCGATTGATCTAGCTCTGATGACATGTCTGCGAGCTGAAATCCTGTCTTTAAGACTGTTACTAGTGTACAGTGCACTAACATCTAATCTCATGGGAAAATAATCTTGTTCACATGGGATACCGTAACAAAGAAGTGCGGCCACAAATAGGCGCAAGAAATAATCTGTGTAATGCAATACATTTTCCAAAAGTCTTCCTTGTAAAGAGACAACATGTCATTTGGATAGATGAGATGGAATTTTTGAAGATGGTATAACTCTTGTGGCCAGAGTTATCAATATTTCATGCAATGCAATGCAGCAAGGCACCTTGCTGTGCTGCATGAAAGAACAGGAATGTGCCATATTTACTAATACATAGCACATTCCTGCTCTCAGCCTGTGCTGGTGCACAATCTGCTGCTTAGCGCCAATACAGGCACCCTTGCGCCAGGGTGCAATGATGCCTGCATTGAAAGCAGAATTGTTTTTGTGCAGGAAGGGAGACCCTAATGCACATAAACACTCCTTGGAGGCTTTTTCCTCTTTTTAAGTATGCTGCAGAATGAAACACACTTAGAAAGAAGAAACAATGAGGAGAAATAAACACATTTCTCCTCTTTGAGATTCCCCTAGGAAGCTGTAGCATTTTGAGGTATTGCCAGGTTTACCACTCTTGGCAAATCTGGGAATGCACCATAATACAGGGGTAAATGTATAAATCACCAATGCTGTACCGGTGGAACGCCTTCCCAGGGCAGGGTTATGCAAGGCAGTGACTTACGCTGCTTTCTGTTACACAAGATGTACCAAGCAATGCAGGTCCAAGCAAATTGACCTTGTGTTGCTTGGTAAATCTGACGTATTGCGTTGCCCTTGCGACACCATGCGTGACACAATGGCAACACAATACGATGATACATCTGGCCCTGGGTGACTACAATGGTTACACTGAGAAACAAATACTTTTACATTTTGACGCACATTCGGCGCAACCCTTGCCCCACATTTAAACTTTGACGCCTGAGCCCGCGGACGTCAAAGTCCCGCCGTGTGCGTCATTTTCTGGATGCGGGAAACCGCCTTGTGTTAATCATATGCAAGGTAGGCAGTCCCGTCCAAGAAATGACTTAAACGCCTGTGCGTCGTATTTATGCTACCGGGCAAAAATCCCGCACGGCCGGGAGGCTGAGGCAGAAAATGAGGCACATCCCGATTTGCGTAAAAAATGAACGCCTGGGTCAGGGCAGGTGTTAAAATGGGGCAAACACACCTGTATTTAATCAGAACACACAGACGCAACAGTAGAGCAGCAAAAGGGAGACATGGAGGTGCTTCTCATCCAGCGTGCACGCAGACGCAGAGCACAGCAACAACAACAGCAGCTACCACAACACCAGCAGGGACCCCAAAGGCAACGCAGAAGGCAGGAGAGGATATTCTGCACCAGGACAACCCTTCATGGTCTCAGGGAACATGACATCATCCAGAGGTACAGGTTGAACTGGCAAGCCATTCAGCAGCTGCTGCGCAACACTGAGCCACAGTTGGCACCGAGCTTGCTGACACCCGCACCATCCCATCAGAAACCAAGCTGCTAGCTGCACTTCACCTGTTGGCAAGTGGCTCCTTTCAAACCACTGGCGCCCTGGTTGCTGGGATATCACAGCCATCATTCTCTGCTTTCCTGCCCAAAGTACTGGATGCCATCATCGGACTCACACCCCGCCACATCTGCTTCCCAAACACACAGCAGAAGCAGCAGGAGACAAAACAGGGTTTTTACCTCATTAATGGATTCCCACACGTCCTTGGTGCCATTGACTGCACACATGTATGCCTTGTGCCACCTGCTGCAACTGAACACCTATACCCCAACAGGAAGCGCACACATTCCATCAATGTGCAGGCCATTGTGGATCACCAAGGATTGATCACCAATATCGTGGCAAAGTATCCTGGGAGTGTCCATGACTCATTCATCTTCCGTCACTGTACCATCAATCAACACTTCCAGGATGGACGATATGGCAATGGACTACTTGTTGATAAGTACAGAAACCTACTTATATACACACTGCACAGCAACACTCTAGGACAAACAACAAATACACCACGACAGCGACATGTGAACAGGAACACACTGAGATTGTGACACCGCTAGGCATGTTTGATAGGTCTGCAGTGAACGTGTCACACATCTGAAATTAGTGTACAGTCTAATGTCAAGACGTCAATGATCACAAGGTATGGAGAGGTTTGGCTAATTGTCACCTTGCAAAATCTAAGCGTCTCACTGATGTTTAAATTAATCCATTGCATATGTCTAAAAGTATGAGATGTCCATGGTACATAGATGGTAACGTGTTACCACCACTGTCAAATTGAATTTGTGTATGGAACTATCATCTCACCCCGAGTGAAGACACAGGAACACCTGTATCACAAGTCACAATGTTAGGGAGTGTACACGGTACTGCAAATCCCAAAACATACTGCTGACAACCTGTCAGCAGGCAAACACTCGTTCAGCCAAGGAAACAACCCAATGCAGATGGTACATCCTAGAAGCCTAGGAATCAACACAATAACACAAAAGAGTCACAGACAACACAAGACAACTACTGCCATGCAAGGTGATATTAATGGGGCAAGCTACATCAACATCATCCCAATCATTTTCTCCTTCAGCTGATCAGGGGTATGTGATTCAGCCATGGATTATGACACCATTTGGCAACCCAAGCACTGCAGCAGAGCGTGCCTATAATGAGGCCCACAGGAGGACATGCACCCTAGTCAAGAGTACCTTTGGCATCCTCAAGTCGAGATTCAGGTGCCTTGACTTCACTGGTGGCAGCCTCCTATATTCACCAGCAAAGGTCTGCAAGATCATTTTAACATGTGCCATCCTGCACAACATTTGTGTACGAAGGAACATTCCCCTATTAGAACCAGAGCCACAAATGCCTGAAGAGGAGGAAGAGGAGGACGCTGGCCTGCAACATGAGTGGGAACAACAAAACACAGCTGCTGGAATGCATAGGTGCCAACATATTGTGAATCATTTCTTTTGAAACAACTCACCATCACCACTGTATCACGATATGTAAATAAACATCGATAATAATCACCATATCATGGTCTGGGTGATCATTTTTGCTCACCTTCATCTCTAACTATCAGAATAAGTGTGCAGCCTCATGGAGCATTGCTGACATACCGATCAGGACACCGAAATTTCCAAAGCAATCGTGATGCGTATTATACAACAGTCACATTCACACACACTGTAAATGACATATATCCTGTACATTTCACCTTTGAAGGGCAATAGCAGAGGACCACACCTATTCCACACATACATGTTGGCAACATGGTTCATCGCAGCATATGGCACACAACTAAGACATCATCAGTCAATAAGGGAAAAAAGCCTCATACATGAGGCAGTGGATGTGCTATTGCAGTGGTTCCCAACCTTTTGATTTCTGTGGAACCCCACTTTAACATTAATGGAACCCAGGGACCCCCACTGAATTATCATGGGAATCCGGGGACCCCCGCCTGAGTCATTACTGGAAGCTGGGGATCTAATTTGTCAATATTTGTTAATATTTTTTAATTTTCCAGGCTCTCGCGGACCCCCTGAGAAGGCTCTGCGGACCCCCAGGGGTCCCCGGACCACAGGTTGGGAACCACTGTGCTATTGCATTGGTAACAGGAATGTATGACCAGACCCTTGACAGCAGTAAGTCGTACAGCACCTATCTTTGCAAGGACTATCTGTGACTAGAGTTCCATATAAGCAGAACATAGACAGCACAAGTGCCACACCTATGACAAGCATTGCGCACATGACATTCCATGTACATGTCAGCCCATGTCCTAACTCCTGACACGCCCATGCTCCTGGTCTCACACCACCTGTCTTAAAAGGTACCTGGAATGGTAATATGTGTACCCAGATATTCCCTCCTCTACACACACACACAGACTAACAATAGTAATCCAGTGTGCTTCACCCTTTCGTATGGTATGCCATAGTCATAGTACATCTGTCTGCGTGGACGTCAGGTTAAATAATGCACTGGCTTGTAGTTTCTAAGCCCTGTTATCACCTGTGGATTGCTTCCCATGTGAAAGGTACTGTTGGCCATTTGAAATCAAATCTCACCTACAGGACTTGTGAGAAACTGATGCAGCACACACCTGTGAGCACCTCCATGCAGACCACCCATTTGAACATGCACTGCCCTTGCAGATCCTTGGAACAGCATAGAAGCTGCCATTTTGTCGATTACACTGTTATGCATTGCTAGAAAAATAAGCTGTGTAACACAGTCCTTGGGTTTATGTGTCACCTTCCAAAACACAGGACAAACACAGTTTTCCATGTCAACTGTCTTGTTCTTCCTCCGTCTAGTCTTAGTCAGACCACTGAGTGTGTACCTTGTGAAATTGCTGGAAACTTGATTGACCCTGCATCCTGTCAGCCTGACTGGCACCTGTCTGTGCGTTACCCTAAAGGTTCCTTGTGGCTATATATGTATCATACTTGCTTTCCCAACCCCCACATTCCTCCGGGGGTATTTTGTCAGGTGGTTCATCAATGCATACTCAAATACATTGTATAGCATAATCTGCTTATTTATCGTACCATAATTGGGAACTTGTCTCCAAATACCCAAATCATGGCCTATCCCTTGTCTGGGTCTCAAGTATACATGAGCAAGAAAGTGTGACAGTGTTCCATAGCTGTAGGAAGGTCTCACACCACCTGTCTTAAAAGGTACCTGGAATGGTAATATGTGTACCCAGATATTCCCTCCTCTACACACACACACAGACTAACAATAGTAATCCAGTGTGCTTCACCCTTTCGTATGGTATGCCATAGTCATAGTACATCTGTCTGCGTGGAACCAGCAACGTCAGATAATGTGCAGGAAAAGTCCACACATGTTAGGACCCTGACAGTTCACACGCGGAATCACATTGCTCACAACATATTGATGGGCTGTGCATGCTGAATAGCTGCAAGATTAATCAACACAGAGGCTATGATGTTCCCAGATGCAGTGGGAACTTTACAGGCCAACCTGTGTACAAATGTTGTAATGACACCTGCCGGAACATGACTCCTGAGATATGATCTCACTCAGCACACCAAGGTTGCCCTGTTGACAGTCTCATGACACGTCTGCAGTGACAGGGTGGGAGCATCCCCATGTAGGTTCTTATGTCCTCATAGGCTTTACTTTCACTGATCTCCCAAGGATAATCAGTAGATACAGGAATAGCCTCCACTGACTCATGATAAGACCTGGATGTAACTGTGACAACATAGACCCATAAACATATACAGAATCAACATTGGACTACACACATGAACCAGACACCTCTGTGCAATTGATGACTGGAAATATGTGGCCACATGCTGCTTCGTCTGCTGGTCCACCACTGCCACAGGAGAGTTGTGGCTCAGTCATATGACCACAACTGTGGCGTGATATTACATATGTGGTTCACCTTAGGCTTTCTGTGTCAGTAACATGCTACAGACTTAGGGGGTCATTCTGACTCCCGCCGGCCGCGGTAACCGCGGTGCCAGCGGGAGCCGCCAGAATACCGCTGCGCGGTCAGAAGACCGCCACGGTTATTCTGTGTTTCCCACTGGGCGGGCGGGCGACAGCCAGAAGGCCGCCCGCCCGTCCAGCGGGAAACCCCTTTCCACGAGGATGCCGGCTTCGAATGGAGCCGGCGGAGTGGAAAGGGTGCGACGGGTGCAGTTGCACCCGTCGCGAATTTCAGTGTCTGCTACGCAGACACTGAAATTCTCATTGGGGCCCTGTTACGGGGGCCCCTGCAGTGCCCATGCCATTGGCATGGGCACTGCAGGGGCCCCCAGGGGCCCCATGACACCCCATACCGCCATCCTGTTCCTGGCGGTTGGATGGCGGTATGGGGGTCGGAATCCCAATGGCGGCGCAGCAAGCTGCGCCGCCATGGAGGATTCCCATGGGCAGCGGAAAACCGGCGGTACACCGCCGGTTTTCCGTCTCTGACCGCGGCTGTACCGCCGCGGTCAGAATGCCCAAGGGAGCACCGCCAGCCTGTTGGCGGTGCTCCCGTGGTCCCCGGCCCTGGCGGTCAAGGACCGCCAGGGTCGGAATGACCCCCTTAGTCTGTACATGTGCCTGACTCACAGTGGATTCACCAACAAGTGCCTAGGAAGCAGTATCCAAAATTCCAGGACATGTGATGGGCAAGTTTTGGACCATTGACATGAACAAGCGTCTGCCATCTATCCGGTGCATGCTTTGTCATTTGTGGTGTTTACGTTACCCAAAAACTAGGAAGTGCACACAACAGATGTCGCTACATGTATGACTAACACATGTCCTCTCTCATTTCCACACTGACTTGCATCTGAGGGTTGGACACATTGACTTCACATTCATACAAGCATATTTTCAATGATGCATCTTGTGATGCACACACAGTGGGTCAACACCTACATTAGTAGCCAATGCACACACATTGAGCCATAGGCATTGAGGTATTGTACTTATGTGCGTCACCTTGCCATCCTCTCCTGACCCCAAACATGCCCAATTTGTGCAATACAGATATGTAGGCCACACGTTTGGCCATCTAGTTTGTCAGTCAAGAGTAAAAATCCTGTAAATGAAGTAGCGGATCATGGTCCGCAGTAGTATGATATCTCACATGTGCCCATACACCGTCATGACCAAAGTGGGTGCAATCAGCCTATCTCAGTTTTGTCACAAATGTCATATAACATTAAAATGGTAAAATGACCCAAACCCAGTTAATGACCTGAAATGTTGATGCTTATGCGTCAAAAAATTACGCTTATGCCCAAAAAACTACTCATAATGCCCTGAAAACACCATTGACTCTTCCACACTGTACCTCAGAAAATTGGTTAAGTGTTAAACTATTTCCAAACATACGGATGCAGGCTCATTTCTAATACTGTGCATCGAAAAAAATGACGCCCAGACTGTATGCGTCAAAAAATGTTGACGCATAATGATAAAAATGGTCGCCATTTTAGGCAGGAAGTGATATAATAGGATATCCTGTATACAGATTATGTACAGTGGGTGTACTTTCACTTTCACTTTGCAGTCTGTGATACTTCCTGACTGTGTGGCTGTGTTGAGAGTTTTGTCTGGTCAAATTGTGCTTTTGTCTCCTGTGTAGTCTATTTCTTGTCTTTTTGTGAATACAAAATTGTTGTATCCTGTCTGAGTTTTTCCTATTCTACTTTCCCCCTATTCTCCTTTGTTCCCCTTTATCCCCCATTTATCTTTTGCTGCTAAGAAGTTGGGTAGGCCTTTTCTTGGTATGATGGGTGAGGAGGAGCTGGGTGGTTTTATATGGCTGGTGTGCCATTTCCTACCCCTTATGATTGAGGGAGGTGGGCGGGTGATACAGGGGTATCACACTGAGGCACGGAGGCTCCGGTGGGCAAAGGTCTTGCATCACCTGCCACGCATTTATCGGACACCAAGGAATGATCACCAGCTGAAGCACCGCTGGGCTGACCTTCTCCAGGGAGCACAATCTGCTGGACCACCTGGGGATTCTGATTGGTGGCCCTGTTGGTGAGTGCAAATCATGTAAATGTGCATGATTAAATACTCTGTAGTGACATCAGATGATTTGTACAATATCTGCCGGCAATGTTGTTGAGTGTGTGGAATGCTTCGGAAACACACAGGGTCATTTATGTACTATGTTAAGGACCACAATTGCTAGCTGTTAGGAAGCAAGAGCTCTGCAAATTTACTAAATACTTTTGCATTATGTAAGTTGTGTCAAACAGCAACACAAATCAGGAGCCAAGTATGTATAGATATAGGTCATATTTGCCTGTGAGGTATAGAAATTTCCAATTCATTACCAACATTTGTTGACGCAACAGCTGGACTGGCTTTTGAAACACTACATGAGGCTGAAAATGAGTGCAGGCTTCACGTCAATTGATGATAGCAATGTGGCCCAAACATATGTCTCATGTGTGTCTGGTGAGTGTGTACGGAAAGCGATCACGGAAATTCCAAAAATCTTAGGGATTATTGTGGCCCTCCTTAATTTCGGATACATGTCAGATCTAAATTTGGACACATAGGGAACAAGTTCTAGCTGCCCTCAGCTAACATCTTAGACTGGTATTTGGTGTTGTTCCACCTTTCGTTTAGGGATGGCTGGCCAAAGGTATGCACATGGGTTCATGTCTCTATGGTTGGTGCAACTCATCATAGCTGGGCCACATCAAATGAAGAAACTGTAACAACATGAAGGCTAACAACTGTCCCTGCCCCTCTGTACATTGTACCTGTGTGTCATAAATTTGTCATGGTCACAATGGCTGGTTGACTGGTAATGCACTCCTCAAGGAAAATGGCTTTGGATGTCTCTCTTGGATACACATGATGAGACAAATACACTCCATTATTATGTCTGCTCACTAATGAAAGAGCATGTTTGCCACCACATGATAGTTAGGGCCACTGCATGTGTGCAGATATGTGTGTAACACTCACTGGAGACCCATGGTATGTACATGTTATGCGTGCTATATCGGATGCAGTATCATCATGTCTGAGTGGCTTTACTTACTTATGTAATCTCACACATAGTATTTGTCTTTGGAATTGGTGTACAGTGCACAGAAATTGAGCACATTTCTCCCTTCCATGCCTTACAGGTGGACCGGCACCCTACACTGTTGGCGAGGTGGCTAGATTTGAGGACCCAGACAACTCCAGTAAGTGTTGATATGTCTGTTATGTGTTGTGTTTGCTGGTGATGGACTCCTGTGTGTTGAACACATAGCAAGGTGTGATGCGCTGGCCAATCTTTTGTTTTGTTCCGTGAGTGGAATTCCATTTTATCACCATCTTTGAGTTAGCCAATCCTTATCCTATTGTCTTATTTAGGGATTCTAGGTCAGTCCTGTAGGCCCCGCAATGTGAATAGGGATGAGTCATGTGGATAACACTTGTATCAGAAAGGGTCGCACTGGACCTAATTTGTGATTTAGTCAGCCAGTCAGACCCAAATTCTCCCATAATGGGGCTGCAAAATGCTTATCCAAAGACTTCTGCTTCCCAATTCACTAATGTACTGATTAAACTGTAGGTTGAACTTCCTAGCAACATGTAGCTCCACATGTAGTGCTACGAGTATGTGGCACTTGAATGCAATGGCCTAGGTGTGCATGCAACTCATGGCCAGGGGTGTTCTTGCATCTCTCTGTTTGTTGTAAGTCATGGCTTACTGGTAGTAAATGATGTGGACAAAGGTCTGTATTTCCAGACATGTGTGGCGCTGGGACTGGTCAAGGGTTTGCTGTCTCCTATTTGGAGATACTCCTTACCTGTGGTGTGTGTGTTGAGCCAAACACATGTCCAGCTTTCCTAAGCTTCCTGGGTGTCCTTGTTATTTGAAATTGTTAGTTGTTAGTCCACCCCCCCACCCTCAAACACAGGCATGGGTTTGTGAATAGTGTACCTAGGACTGATGATACAAGTTTGGTACACAGACATGTAAATCAGTGAATCTTTTGTCTGAACCTAGTATACACACTCATGTTTTCCACATGAGTACTTGTTCTGCTTTCCCACTTATCTCATAACCGAGCTTACAGAACCTCTCTCGAATGCACTTCTGAGTTTAAAGAAGACATTTATTGTTATTAATTCCCCACCCACAAGTTCCTGAGAGACGAAATTAGTAGATTGGAAGCACACGTTTAAAAGTAGTCGCAGCAATGAAAGCAAAATATATCAAAGTACTTCTCAGTTGCAATGTACACAGCAAATATAGGTGATTATAGTATAACATAACTACAAAGCAAAGCAAAGCATGAAAGTCAAATTTATCACCGTTTGGGCAAGGCGGTAGGGCCTATACTCACCTTCATCTTTCTGGGGTCTGCAAGTTGATGACTCCGGTCAACTGCGAGAAAGAGATTCTCTACCCAAACGGGAGACTGGCAACTGACGTCTAGTTCCAGTCTGAAGTCAAGCAGATTCAAATCTAACTCACTGTAGCCCAGAGTCATACTTAAAAGCAAACTCAGTGTGAGAGCCGAATAACCCTGGAAAGGGGCCAGTTCTCCTGAGCAAATTTGCTCTCAGACTGGATTGCGAGGTAAACACAAAATCTACGTGTTCTTATCAGCTAAGGTCTGGTGTGAAGAAAACAGCTTGGTCCATCTTGTGGAAAAACACAGCTTGGAAAAACACAGACATCTGTAATGTCTCAACTGCAATGTCTAACTCCACGTTAAAGCCAATAGGCAGCTAACCTAAATATCAAATGTAATGTCATGTCAAAGCCAATAGGCAGCTAAACTGAATACAGAATGTAATGTCTAATGCCATGTCTATGCCAATAGGCAGCTGAACTAAATACAAAATGTAATGGCTAATGCCATGTCAAAGCCAAAAGGTGGCTAAGCTGAATACAGAATGTAATGGCTAACTCCATGTTAAAGCCAATAGGCAGCTAAACTGAACAAAACATATAGGGGGTCATTACAACATTGGCGGTAAAAGGCGCTTACCGCCGTGCAGAAGACAGCCAATACACCGCTGCGACCGCGGAATCCCGCCACATCTATTATGACCCACATCTCGGAATCCACTGAAATTCAGACACCCACACAAGTCCACCACAACAAAGGTCAGTGTTAAACTGGCGAAAACAAAACCTCCACCTCCACGCCAACAGAAACACGCCCATGCTATTACGACCCACGAATCCACACGGAGGTCTTTCAGCCGCGGTATTCCGTTGGCAGTACACACCGCCGCGCTCAAAATACACACACATCTCCAAAACACCGCCACATTGGACAATTCGAAATACACACACCTGATACACATACAAACAACACTCCCACACACCCAACACAATATAAAACACACACCCACATCACCCACAAACCCCTACGACCAAAAAATAGAGACAAAGGCCAGAGAGAGAGCACAGAATAGACAACCCTACCACACAGAGGCACACAACACCATCACCCACACAACATCACCCACACAACATCCACGCACAAAACACCACACACCACTACACATCACCACACTCATCAACACATACACCACCCCACACATCACCTACACCACCCCATGTCACGCCAAAGACACCCCCGGTTTTCCGAGGAGGAGCTCAGGGTCATGGTGGAGGAAATCCTACGGGTAGAGCCACAGCTATTTGGCTCACAGGTCCAGCACACATCCGTAGCCAGGAAGATGGAGCTATGGCGCAGAATCGTGGACAGGGTCAACGCTGTGGGACAGCATCCAAGAAATCGGGAGGACCTCAGGAAGAGGTGGAATGACCTACGGGGGAAGGTGAGTTCAGCGGTCTCCAGGCACAACATCGCGGTTCAGCGGACTGGCGGCGGACCCCCACATCCTCCCCCACAACTAACAACATGGGAGGAGCAAGTCTTGACCATCATGCATCCAGATGGCCTCGGAGAAGTCGGTGGAGGAATGGACACTGGTAAGTCAATTCTTAACTATCATATCCCCCACCCTACCTGCATGCTATCACACACCCCCACCCTCACACCCTCCCCTATCACTCCAATTCCTCACTAATGTACTAATAACACAAACCACACATCCCAACACCAAGCCCTCAATGACACAACTAAGCATGGTCACCCCTCACCAAAGCATGCTCACTGCACATACCCATAACACCCCCCCAACCATCATCACACAAGCCCCCCCACAGGAATGCTTGCACTGGTGTACACGGTGAGCCACCCATTGCACACTATGACACACACACATGCAATAATCATGCACTTATGCCCCTGCAGGATCACGAAGGACCGTCACCACACCGGTGGGTCCAGACAACTCCACTCCACCCACAGAAGAGGCCCACAGTGACGATAGCAGCTCTGCCCTACTGGATCCTGATGACCAGCCCGGACCATCGTGGGCCTCGGGACAGTCGGTTCCCCTTGCACAGGCACAGCCCAACACTGACCTTCCACCCTCTGGTAACACCAGCACAGCACCCACCCAGCGGGCCCATACCTCCCTACCCAGGACACGTCAATCAGTGGTGTGTCCACCACTACAGGGAACCCAGGATAACCCACCACCCCAACAACAACAGGGACCTGGGGGCAGTGGTAGTGGGCACACGGTCCAGGGGACGGAGGCACAGGAACACAGGGGAACGTGGAGGGCTGCTGTGCGACAGGGGGCGGACAGGCCAAGGGAACCCACTCTCCATGAGGCCCTATCCTCCATCATGGGAGCATACCACCACTCCCAGGAGACGATGGCGACGGTCCTGGCCAAGTTTCAGGACACCCAGCGCCTGCAGGAGGAACAGTATTTGGGGTTCAGGGAGGAGCTCAGGACCATCAGCTCCGCCCTGGGCACCATCGTAGGGGTGCTGAAGGACATACAGCAGACCTTGAGGGACACCGTGGCACTCCAAGGGGCCCCTGACACTAGAATGGACGATGAATTGCCCACCACCTCCGCCGGCGCTAGTGGACAGGATGCCCCGCCACAGGACCACCACACCAGCACCCACCCCCTGCAGACGGACAACCATCACGCAAGCGGTCCCTGAGATCCAGGAACAGGACAGAGCAAGATGGCAAGACCCCTGCCAGGAAATGAGACCACCCTGATTGTCCTCCAACTGTCCCACTTTGTTACCCTGTCCATACTTTAACTGCCCCAGCTCCACTTCCTTTGCCCATATGGCCAGTGTACCTGTGTGACCAATGGACTGGACTCTGCCATGGACATTCCTCCACCGTCCCCCATCACCATTTTACAACCCCCCTCCATTTTTTAGCACTTCAATAAACACCCTTGAACCACAAAAAAAATCTGGAGTCAGTCTGTGATTTGGTCAAATGTGTTATCAATGACAGTGTCAAAATGAGGTTCCAGTTGTAAAGCCAACATACCTATGTCACACATCACAAGACCTTGAAGGATGCAAGCAGATAACACACGTTGGTAACCACACCTGTGAAACCGTAATGGAAAGGTACAACTCAGTTACCAAATAATGCTATGAAATTACACACAGGATAGAGGAAGACGTGTGACAGTGAATGTAATGGTAAAAATGAAAATGTTCTCACCTGTGTGTCACTGGAAATATTGCTGTATGACTGACTCCCTGTTGTCGTTGTCTTCTTCCTCAGCTTCCTCCTCTTCACTGTCCACAGGCTCCACAGCTGCCACAACACCGTCATCTGGACCATCCTCCTGCAGAAAAGGCACCTGGCATCGCAAAGCAAGATTGTGAAGCATCGAGCAGGCGATGATGATCTGGCACACCTTCTTCGGTGAGTAGAATAGGGAACCACCTGTCATATGGAGGCACCTGAACCTGGCCTTCAGGAGGCGGAAGGTGCGTTCGATCACCCTCCTAGTCCGCCCATGGTCCTCATTGTAGTGTTCCTCTGACCTGGTCCTGGGATTCCTCACTGGGGTCAGTAGCCAGGACAGGTTGGGGCAACCAGAGTCCCCTAATAGCCACACACGGTGGCTCTAGAGTTGACCCATCATATAAGGGACGCTGCTATTGCGCAGGATGTAGGCGTCATGCACTGAGCCAGGGAACATAGCATTTACCTGGGAGATGTACTGGTCTGCCAAACATACCATCTGTACATTCATGGAATGATAACTCTTCCAGTTCCTGTACACCTGTTCACTCCTGTGGGGGGGGACCAGAGCTACATGGGTCCCATCAATAGCACCTATGATGTTGGGGATATGTCCAAGGGCATAGAAGTCACCTTTCACTGTAGCCAAATCCTCCACCTCAGGGAAAATGATGTATCTCCTTACGTGTTTCAGCAGGGCAGTCAACACTCTGGACAACACGTTGGAAAACATAGGCTGGGACATCCCTGATGCCATGGCCACTGTTGTCTGAAAAGACCCACTTGCAAGGAAATGGAGCACTGACAGCACCTGAACGTCAGGGGGGATTCCAGTGGGATGGCGGATTGGTGACATCAGGTCTGGCTCCAACTGGGTACATAGTTCCTGGATAGTGGCACGGTCAAACCTGTAGGTGATGATTAAATGTCGCTCCTCCATTGTCAACAGGTCCACCAGCTGTCGGTACACCGGAGGATTCCGCCATCTTCTCAATTGACCCAGCTGACGGTGCCTAGGAAGGACAACAGCGACCACAGAGTCAGCAAATTTCCAGTTGTGTACCCACAGATACACAGAACACGACACCAAACACAAAACCATTCCTGTATGTGTGTTTCGTGTAGGCCTAGCTATGTGTGATGCAGAAGTAAATAAAGCCATGTGGGCCCCTGAAATGGCGGCTGCCTGACCTCTAAACTGGGGCAATGGTATTGTGAGGTAACTGCGCTGACGTTGCACACCGTCACGGTAGGCGGTGGTAGACCGCGGCGCAATGCAGCATTGGTTAACATTGGACCCTATGGGTCCCAGGAGCCAATGAACAAGTGCGCCGGCGTTGATGATACGCACCGCTGCAGACGTCACCGCCGCGGACGTCACCGCCATTTTCTATCTATTCAATCACTCGATACCTGACCTCGACAGGAGAGGACCTACACTGCAAGTGCTGCTGTGACCTCGGTCTGGAAGCGACGATGACTGCTGCGTCTGGGGAAAGGGCCCCTGCCTTCACTGCTCAGGAGTTGGAGAAACTAGTAGACGGAGTCCTCCCCCAGTACACGCTACTCTACGGTCCTCCAGATCAACAGGTAAGTACACAGGGAGCACGTTGAATGGGCTAGGCCTGGGTGGAGAGGGCTGGTTGTAAGAGGGAAGGGGGCAGAGTTCAGGGAACATGAATGCATGTGAATGCATGTGCCACATGGCAAGGGTAGGGAGGGGGGACACTTACATCGACGGTGCAGTTGGTAATGACTTCTCTTCTTCCCTTGTGCATGTCATGTAGGTCAGCGCCCACCAGAAGAAGGGCATTTGGCGTGCCATCGCCAAGGAAGTCCGGACCCTGGGGGCCCACCAGAGACGGGGCACCCACTGCCGGAAAAGATGGGAGGACATTTGCCGCTGTAGCAAGAAGACGGCGGAGGCTCAGCTGGGGATGGCCTCCCAACGTGGGAGGGGTGCCCGTCGCACCATGACCCCCCTGATGTTCCGGATCCTGGCGGTGGCCTACCCTGAGTTGGATGGGCGCTTGAGGGCATCACAGCAGACACAAGGGGGTTAGTACACTATCATTCTGGGGACTTTGCGTGCAGTTGAGGGGTCTAGGTGTGGGAGGAGGGCTGTGGGTTTCCCTAGGCCATAGCGACTTCCATAGGCTAGGCCCCTCCGTAATGCAGGCCATGTGGCACTCCACCCCACCGCTGTAGAGTGCCAAGTACAGGTATACATGCCCCTGTGCAGATGTCCGCCATGTAGTCCAGATCCCAGGAATTGCATCTGTAGAGGCCAGGAGGACGGCATAGTGCAGGGGGCTGCTGTGTCTGTATTGTCCGCCAACGGTAGCGATATGCCATGCACTCAACCTGTCTTTCTTCTGTCGCCCCCCCCCCCTTTTTGTGCTCTCCCTGTTCTTTTGTGCATCAGCATCATCAGGCGGAGGTACAGTGGCACCAGAGCACGAGGGAGCTGCATCCCACATGGCCATGGAGGGGTACACCACGGACTCAGAATGCACCAGTGGGACGGAGGGCGAGGGGAGCTTCACGTCGGGCACCGGATCACCAACCAGCGACCCGGACTCGTCCACCGATGGGAGCTCCCTTGTGGTGGCGGCACCATCTGTGCCCCTCACTTCTACAGGTACAGCCGCCACCTCCCCTACCAGCACCGCCCTCCCAGCAGCCCCTCAGCGTTCGCCCCGTGCCCGCTCACCCAGGAGGGTGGGCATCACCTTCGCCTCAGGCACCTCAGGCCCTGCCCAAGTCACCCCTGCTGCCCTCAGTGAGGAGGCCATTGACCTCCTCAGGTCACTCACTGTTGGGCAGTCTACCATTGTGAATGCCATCCAGGGTGTAGAAAGGGAGTTGCAACACAGTAATGCATTCCTGGAGGGCATTCATTCTGGTCAGGCTGCCCTTCAGCGAACCCTGCAATCTCTGGCCTCAGCACTGATGGCAGCCATTGTCTCTGTGTCTAGCCTCCCCCTCCAACTTCCTCCACGCAGACCCAATCCCCTGTACCCTAGCCCATCCCAAGCACACCATCAGACCAGCATGCACACACCTCAACACACAAAAGTAGCTCAGGCAAACATAGGCACCACACATCCCACAGGCACTCACACAAGCATCACACACATATAGACACAGCAACATCCACTGCCTCCACTGTGTCCCCCTCCTCATCGTCTCCCTCCTCCCTCCTCCCTCCCAGTGTCGTCTACACTCTCACCTGCATGCACTACATCTACAGGCACTAGGACTCACACCAGAACACCCAGCACCACACCACGCTCACCTGCACTCACCACCCCCACTCCCATTTGCACCTCCCCTGTGTCCTCTCCCAGTGTGTCTGTGACGCCCCCTCCCAAAGTACACAAACACGGGCACCCACACACACAACATCCATCCACCTCATGACAGCCTGCAGTACCTGCACCTGCACCCAAAACACCTAAAGGGACACCTCCTACAACCACCTCCTCTTCCTCCACTCCCAGACCCCCTCCAGCTACCCATCCCAGTGTTCGTCAGAAACTGTCCCTCTGCAAAGTTGACCTTTTTGCCCCCACCCCTCCAATTCATCAGTCCCGTCGTAGTGCCTCAGCCAAAAAGCCTCCAGTACCAGTGGTGCGTGTTCAAGGTGTGTGGAGTGCACCGGCCACCAGGGCAGGCAGTGTGACACGGAGCCAAGGAACTGCCAGTCCACCCCCTGTAAAGGCTCTGAAGTTGGAAAGTGGCCGACGGGACCGGCTGAAGAGTCCTGGAGGCAAAACAACTCACAGGGGTCCCAGGGGGATTGCAGAGTCAGCTGTGACTCCTCCAAAGATGGGGAAGGGCCAGAAGAAGTCTGCACAGCCTGGTGTGAGCATCACGGCAGAGAAGGGCGGCATCCTTCCCGGCGGCCGGGACGCCACCGTCGTCACTGGTCAGGAGACCACCGCCATAGGCATTGCCCAGGAGGGCCCAAGTATCGTCACTGGTCATGAGACCGCCGCCATAGGCATTGCCCAGGAGGGCCCAAGTATCGTCACTGGTCAGGAGACCACCGCCAGAGTCATTCCCCAGGAGGGCCCAAGTATTGTCACTGGTCAGGAGACCACTGCCAGAGTCATTGCACAGGACGGCCCAAGTATCATCACTGGTCATGAGACCACCGCCATGGGCATTGCCCAGGAGGGCACAAGTATCGTCACTGGTCATGAGACCACCACCAGAGTCATTGCCCAGGAGGGCCCAAGTATCGTCACTGGCCAGGAGACCACCGCCACAGTCATTGCCCAGGAGGGTACAAGTATCGTCACTGGTCATGAGACCACCGCCAGAGTCATTGCCCAGGAGGGCACAAGTATCGTCACTGGTCATGAGACCACCGCCAGAGTCATTGCCCAAGAGGGCCCAAGTATCGTCACTGGTCAGGAGACCACCGCCATAGGCATTGCCCAGGAGGGCCCAAGTATCGTCACTGGTCATGAGACCACCGCCATAGGCATTGCCCAGGAGGGCCCCGGCAGCCACAGCCCCGCTGGGCAATGAGGGACCGTCATGCCACACACCAATGCCCAGTCCAGAGCCCGCCATGGCAAAGCACCGCTGAACAGGGCATGCACCGCTGAACAGGGCAAGCACCACTGAACTGTCCAGAGACCGCCATGGCAAAGCACCGCTGAACAGGGCATGCACCGCTGAACAGGGCAAGCACCGCTGAACAGTCCAGAGACCGCCATGGCAAAGCACCGCTGAACAGGGCATGCACTGCTGAGAAGGGCAAGCACCACTGAACAGGGCATGCACCGCTGAACAGGGCAAGCACCGCTGAACAGGGCATGCACCGCTGAACAGGGCAAGCACCGCTGAACAGTCCAGAGACCGCCACGGCAAAGCACCGCTGAACAGTCCAGAGACCGCCATGGCAAAGCACCGCTGAACAGGGCATGCACCGCTGAACAGGGCAAGCACCGCTGAACAGTCCAGAGACCGCCATGGCAAAGCACCGCTGAACAGTCCAGAGACCGCCATGGCAAAGCACCGCTGAACAGGGCATGCACCGCTGAACAGTCCCGAGACTGCCATGGCAAAGCACAGCTGAACAGTCCAGAGACCGCCATGGCGAATCACCGCTGAACAGGGCATGCACTGCTGAACAGGACAAGCACCGCTGAACAGGGCATGCACCGCAGAAGAAGGAAAAGACCGCCACATCAAGCATCGTTATCCCATGTGCAGCTGGGACTGTGACGGGACAGGAACTGTCACGGGGAGACTAATCCAGTCTGGGCACCATTCCCCCTCCAGAACCAGTGGAGAGATCCATCCACTCCGACTGTCCTTCACAGGATGAAACACTCTGGGCACCAGTCCCCCTCCAGAACCAGTGGAGACATGCATCCACTACCTCAGTCCTTCACAGGATGAAGCACTCTGGGCACCAGTCCCCCTCCAGAACCAGTGGATGCTGTTATGTACTTGTGAGACTGTGGCTTTGCACTCCCCAGGATGGAACAGTGGGCAAACCACCCACTGTAGAGACTTGTGAGACTGTGGCTTTGCACTCCCCAGGATGGAACAGTGGGAAAACCACCCACTGTAAAGACTTGTGAGACTGTGGCTTTGCACTCCCCAGGATGGAACAGTGGGCAAACCACCCACTGTAGAGACTTGTGAGACTGTGGCTTTGCACTCCCCAGGATACATCAATGGGCATGGAGCCCCGTCGTGGATGTGGCGTGGTGCAGTAAGCCGGCTGAGGTGCCCCCCCTTCCATTCCCCCTGAGGTGCCTATTGTTTTTCTCTCTGATGCCCCGGCAGTGTTCTCTCCGTTTGTTTACAGGTATCTTGTGTGGGCCTCGCCCAGGCATTTTTGGCCTAGTGGTGCACGGACATTGAGATGTGCATATCTGCACTACTTCTCGTACTGTATATACCTTTGTATGAGTTTATATATATCTGTATATAATTGACACATGTATATTGATACATTACAATGTTTGAACTGATTTTGTTTTGTCTTTGCAGTCTTCCGGAGGGGTTGGGAGTTGTTACTGTGATGTCTGTAAATGCATTGGTGTGTGTTTTGTAATATGCGAGGGTGATGGTGGGGGTGGGGGTGTTGCGTGTGTGTGTCCCTGACTTTTGCCTCACCCTCCCCTATGTTGTAGGCGCAGTACTCACCGTTGTCTTCGCCGCCGCTGGCGCTGGTCTTCGTAGATGAGTAGGAAGAGAAGGGCAGGTAGGATTTGTAATTCGGGCTCCAAGGTGTCCTCCTTCCTCGTGGGATGTGTTAAGGTGAGCGTTTTCCCATTGCAAAAGCTGTTTCTGCCGTGTTTTTATCCACGGTGAATCCGCCCCGGAAAAGGTGGTGGATTGGCGGGTTGTGATACTATGGGCGGTACATTGTCTTCCGCCTGTCTGTTGGCGGTGACCGCCGCGCTGCTTGTCTGTACCGCCGTGGCGGTCGGAGTGTTAAAGTGGCTGTCTTTGTTGCCGGTTTCCACCACGGTCATAATTCCCTTTTTTTGTCCGCCGGCCTGTTTGTGGTATTACCGCAGCTTTAACACCGTCCGCCAGGGTTGTAATGACCCCCATAATGTGCTACTGGTGAACATTGAGCAACTAATATGCGCAGTGGTGAAACACAAAGTCATTGGTCAAACACAATTAATAGCATCACAGTACTATACTAGCAAGTCCATTTACAACTTGCAGATCACGTGGCCCTAGATTTCCATCCCGTACAATGACATTTGTAGCCCTGGCGGAGGGTGTGTCAGATTGCTTGCTGACAACTGGCAGAACATAGATGCCAAAATCATGCCAGTTGTTACCCATCTTGTAGGGTTTGGATGTGCTATTTGTGATAGAACCTTTGTAGGCTGGCTTGCCATGTACTTCCTCAGGGACAATCAATGATCTGTATGATGATATGGGCTGTTACAAAACAATAGATGTATTTTCTGATTTACTTCTTGTGCCATTTCACACAATGCAGTTCCTAATGTTAGTTTTTCTATTTGTCTTCACAGCTGCAAATATGACACCCATCCAGGTCAGGGAGTTTCAACTGCAGGCAATGAGGTATCAGCACATACTTCAAGTAGAGTCTGGGTACTGAAAAATAGCCTGCAGATACCGGCACGAACTGGCCTCCGGAGCCTGGAGGGCATTCCCACAAGGCGGCCCTTCTTTGCTCACCACAGCCACCACCAGCACCACCACCACTACCACCCAGGTGGCACCACCAGCAGCTGGGACCATTGCAGCAACCACCTCAGCAAGTGCTCCAGGCCCTAGCACAGCACCACCTGCAAGACATCCCACAGCCATGGACACACTTCCTCGGCTGGCACCCAGACCACCCCAGCTGCAGCTATTGATCCTGCTGCTTTTGTACATATGCAGCGTAAATAGGACTGTGTCCTTCGTAAGGTGAGTCGACTCCGGCAGGAGGTGCGACATGTCAACCGGCGAGTGCGGTCAATCAAGAGGACCCTCTGGAGGGCCAACCTGTAGCGGTGTTGATGGACATGATTCCCTCCCCTCCCTCCTCTTTCCTGATTTTTATACTTTGTGGGTTTAGGGGGCTTAGTGTTAGGTTAGTATAGGATGTTAGTTTAGTTAGTGTTAGTGGGTGGGGGGTCCTGAATATGTCTACTGTTTCTTTTTGAGTGTGTCGGGCAATGTTGGGGTTCTTGTGTGTTTAAAAAAAAAAAAAAGTAAACCCCCCCCAAAAAAAAATATACATTTGTTTAGTATAGGTTGGTATGTGTTTAGGTTAGTATCTGTTGTCCTCCATGTGTCCCGTCTCATAAGGGGGGAGGGGCGTTGATGTTTAGAACGTTTCGTTAAATGTGATAAGTATGTTTACCTTAGGTTAGTTAGGGACAGTTGTGGGTAATGAGTAGTTAGAGTAGATTAGGGTAGGTAAGGCTTTTCCCCAAGGTTTCACTTCTGTTTTTACTGTTTAATAAATATGTAGTAAACCCTTTACAGTATGTGTGACATGCTTGTATATCAGGGCCTTGGCATGAGTGTCCAGTATTTCTTTTGTATTACATTTTGTGTCCTATGCTGCAAACAAATCCCAACTGAGCTGTAACATTGGCAGCTACCCCAAAGCTACATTGCAAAGATTAGACCATTCATTGCAACCACCAATCACAGTTACTATGGATCTCAACGTGTTTTTTTCATTAAGTATGTTTTCAATGTCACATACAGTGCTTCCAGATTTATGATTGGGGACACTGTGTTATGTCTGACTGCAGTCTGATGTCCAAGGAAACCCTTATAAGGTGAGTGGTAGTAAGCTCTCTTGTAGTATAGTGTACATGACTCACATAGATCATTTGTTACACTGTTCAGCATGATTACTTATTTGGATGTAAACGCATACACCTCCATTCATGCAGTTTGGTGACTGTTCGTTTATATTTGTGGGCAATGTTACATGTGTTAGTTTTGCATTGAGGCAACATTTTGAAGGCTCTTTTTTATGGTTTTGATATCCCTTGAGGAAGCATTATTCTGTCCAACACAGCATTATGGTGTATAGTTTCTCTTTTCCTCAGATATTACCCCCAGGAAGGCCAGAGTATGGTAGAATCCAGGCCACTGTGCATAGTTATCAGCCCAAATTATTTCAGGACAGTTGTATTGACAAGCTATGTAATTTGACAGGAGGCAAAATTCAGTGGTCTACTGCACAGTTGATGTGTCACATTACACAGAGACAAAGTAGTTGTGTAAGTGCTATTTATTGAAAAGTGCTGTAGTGCTATATGTACATTGTCCATGATTGTTAGTCCATTATAGTGACATCTTCCATTGTGATCCTACACAAGTGCTAAAGGACAATTCATTGGACATGCTGGGGTGAAGTGTCAGACAGTGCAGAGGACCAGGATTTGCCAATGAGTTAGTGAGAGACAATCACAAGGCAGGCTGACAAGACAGACAGTGGTTTTCAGAACAGTGCTTGAGTGCAGTTGTTGCAAGACTGGCATGTTACGAAGCGCAGGACCTTGGCAATAGGCCATGTGGCAGGGACTAGTGCTTCCGGGTACTTTTACGTGTGAAGGTGATCTGTTCCATGTCTTCATCTTCTGATGTGTGTGTTGCCTCCTCTACCCTTGGTGGTGGTGGTTGTGAAGAGGCAACACACACCTCAGTGTGTGTAGACGTGGAATCAGACATCACGGTAGCTGCTACCTGTGGGGGTCTTAAGGGCAGTACTGCTGCAAGGAGGATCTGCTGGTTCTTAAGAATAGCAGCCACATCACGATGGTAGGCAGCCAGGTCGGCCCTGAGGGGGTCATGATTGCATTCGTGCATGCAGTGGAAGGTTTGGGGTGCAAGGAGTTGTGGCAACTCCCTTACTGCAGTGGTGAATTCCTTTACAGTTTGTTGTAGTCCTTGCAGGATAGATGTTAGTGCTTGCATGGCTGCTGCCTGATCTGCAGATGACATCATGCACGAAGGCAGCCCCTCAAGGCTGGCTGCCATATTTTGCATCCCCACCCACACCTCCTTGGCCAGCTCCCGCTGTACTCCGACTACAGTTCTCTCAAAGCTGGTGCCTGTGTCGTCTGAGTCCTCAGCTGTATTGGAGCTGGCAGGTTGTACAATTGGGGTTGTGGGTGGGTCCTCTGTGATGGCTGCTTGTTCTGTGCTCCTCCTTGTGACTGAAGGTGGGGTCTGGAGAGTTCCAAGGACATCTTGGAGGGTCTGGTGGCTGATGTTTGTCAGCTCGTCATCCATGTCATCAGGGTAGTCCTGGACAGGCATATCTGCAGGAGATCCATCGTCCTCTGCAATGAAATAGGGTACAATAAGTGTGTCTGTGTTGTGTCATTCATAATGTGACATGCCTGCCTTGTGATGATTTCACATTGTGATCTTGGTTCCTGTTCATTGATCCAGACGTTCAGATGGGCATTCTCCCAGGCCTATGCCCCACCTGCATGTCACATGTATTGTGGTCAGTTAGTAGACTTGTCAGCATCACACCCTCTAGGTGTTGGTTTTGGCCAAATAGTGAATTGCCACCTTCTTGTCCTACTCAACCCTCCGACTACTTCCATTCTCATGGTGAGACCTTTCACTGGCTGTGGGTGCTCTGATGGCACTAGCAGCACACTTAATAATCTGGACCTGCCCTAGTCTCTGATCTTTCACATCCACTTATATGCTGTTGAAATGCAGCGTATACTATGCATAGCATTGTTATGGCACGATATTGATGTCAGCATTGGTAATGTGTACAGCTGATGTTGGGGAATGTGTGGTACATTGGATTGCCCTGATAGTCGTAGCAGTGTCCTATTTCTTCCTCTGACTGTGCAGGTGTATTTCAGTGACCAGTTACATGTGTCCTACCCCTCAATGCTGTTGTCTGAGCAGTATTACATTTGGGATGTTGCATTGTGACCCAGGCACAGGATGGACCCTGACATATGCAGCATGGGTGTGACATTAGTGCTGTGTACCTCCTAATGTTGATGACATTGGCTGATATTTGCGGCAACTATGGGCATTCACATTTGACAGGACTGGAACATTTGTCTTGTTTCAGGGGATTGTTAACGTTGTCATCCTAAACCCTCTAATTTAGGTGTGTATGATCCATGGGGACGTTACTGCCATTGGCTACTTGACCAGCACACACAGCGGAGGTGGTAGTGGCAACTGTTGTTTAACATTCCAGTTGTCGATATGGCTAGAGGTTGTTAATTGGGCCCTAGTTAATGTAGGGGGTATAGTGGCTGACGTGTGACGGGATGTCAGTTTGACGTTGTGCCCTTCCCTCCTGGCATGACTTTACCTTTGCAACATCATTGTCATGGCAGCATACCCCCATGGAAATGTTGTTGGTGTTGTGTTATGGTGTGCCCCAGCTTTTTTCTGTACAGGCCATGCCCCTGTGCCGTACCCCTTTACCCATGCCACTCCATGTATATGATGACTTACATGCATTGTGTAGTCGGTATTCCCCCCTCCCCCCCGGTTGCAGTTAACATTAGTGCATTTTAGTTTCCCATGCAACTTACCCTGTATGTGCGTTGTCTCCTGGTAGTCTGCGCTGTCCTGTCCTTCAATCCCTTTGACAATCTCCTCAGGGATGACAGCTGCCACCATCTCCTCCATGTGGTCCAGGGGCTCCTGGTGTGCTGGACTCCCACCTCCAGTCTGCATTGCTGCCTTCCTGTTCCTGGCCATATTTTCCTTGGTCCTGCGCTTGCAGTCATGCCAGCGTTTCTTGCACTCGATGACTGTTCTGCATACTTCTGCCACACTGTTAATCTTGTCAACAATTTGTTGCCATATTGCCTCTCTCCTACTGATTGGCAACTTTGAGGTGACAAACAGTTGGTGCTGGTGTTCGGTCACCTCTTTTACCAGAATTTCCTGCTCCTCTGCACTGAAGCGACACTTTCTTTTCTTCTTCTCCCTGTCCTGGTTCTTGTGTGGGTCCTCGCGGCTGGTTACTGGTCTGTTGTCATCTTCCTGGGGTCTGTACAGACATCTGGAATCCATTTTGGCTCTCCTCTGCTGAAATGGCTGTGTATGTGGGGAATTTTGACGCTATTGCGTCAATAAACACTGCATATCTGGTTTGTGGTGTCGTAAATCGGCTCACAGTCATTTCCGCCGCGTTAATGTCGTTTTCCTTTACGACATGACGCTGCGGTGTGCATCAGAAAAATGACTTACACCTGTGGTTTGCACCGCCGTGCATCCAAATATAAATTTGACGCCCGCACGGCGCACAGTAATGGTGTTAGCCGGCGGTATTATTTTTGACGCAAAACTGCGTTGGCGCAGTTTGCGTCAAAAAGTATAAATATGGGTCTTAGTTTTATATAAAAACATGCGTTTTTCAGTCATCCAGCCTTTACAAAAATAATTTAACAGTTTTGAAATATTAATCTCTAGGGAGCTCGCTGCAACACTTCCTGACAGAAAAGTGTCTGGTGGCTTTTTTTGTGGACATTACTTTTTGCATGACAACAATATGCCATATGGTTTAATTACCAGGGTTTCGCCATGCATAAGAGACCTAACAGCATTCCACTGTCAACATGAGAGATTCGCATTTGTTTAATCTCCTTGAGTTCTTGCACTGTCATCTTATTGAAAGCATGGCTGAGGTCACTGGGAAGAGTTGAGATAAAAGCAGACTTAGGTTTAAGCCTACTTTGACGCCTCCCCCACTTCTGTCAAATGTATCAGATATTCATCAGTCTCCACATCGTGCCTACAGTTTTCCGACTCAGCTCGAGTAATCATCAGATCAATATCACTTATTATTGAATCTGTGCCCGTTCTTTCAGTATGTACTGTCACGCTTGTTTTCTCTGGACCATCTCCTAATTTTTACATCTTCATCAAACTCAGAGAATCCCGTAGCGAGCAGAATGTCAGAGGATGCCTGCCAGCCACTTAGAGACCCAGCCAAGGGATGACTACCACCAACTATTCACCCTGACCAACCACCACCTCAGCCTCCCGCCAGCAAGTGTCTTCCTTCTGCCCTCACGGGATGTCTGCCCATACTGCTTAGATTTGTGGAGCGGCCTCTGCTCCAGTGAAAAATGGAGCGTTATAAGACCATTTGTATATGTGTGCAAATGTTTTGGTGTGCAGTGTATAGCACCCTCAATGCTACTACATGCCCTAACGGGTGCTTGATGGCAGGCTCGTGCTGATGGTGTCATCACCCAGTTCTGAAAAGGTTACCTAGAGACTTCTGCAATTGACAGAAAGATCAGAAAGGCGCCACAGTATACATGCAGTACACATGCAGATGCACATGCAACATTAGAATGCATATATTATATTTACAATTGTCAACTCAATTCCAATTATCATGTACATTTGACATCCTGGTGGCCAACGTTTGAATAGTTGGAAACACTAGTCCAAAATATGTGACCCACTCAATAACGTGAGGGGGAAGGTTAGAGGTTACAGGTAGGTGTACATGTTCTGAGTAATTGTTTTATCAATAAGTACTTGTGTGCACTACAACACCTCCACCTTCCAGGAAAGCTGTAAGGACTGCGTTCTGGCTGTGAGAGATCGTAATAGCGAGCAACAGAATGTGTGCACACAACCCTAATAAGTTGGTTTCAAATAGAAATAAAAAAAAACATGTTCGTGTGTACATCACCACCACTCTCTCCTTTATGCTATGTGGTTCATTTTGATAGTTCATACAGCAATGGTATGTATCGATTGAATAATATATCATGTCTGCATATCTCATGCAATTTGGAGTTTTTGTGGAGTCATCACTACAACTACTAAATGTATTGAGACAAGTACAGTCATGCATATCTCAATTTGTGCTTACACAGGTGGTCATTCCAACCCTGGCGGTCCATGACCGCCGGGTTGGAGGACCGCGGGAGCACCGCCGACAGGCCGGCGGTGCTCCAATGGGCATTCCGACCGCGGCGGTAAACCCGCGGTCGGACCGGCAACACTGGCGGTCACCCGCCAGTGTACCGCCGCCCATTGGAATCCTCCAAGGCGGCGCAGCTAGCTGCGCCGCCGAGGGGATTCCGACCCCCCCTACCGCCATCCAGTTCCCGGCGGTCCGCCCGCCGGGAACCGGATGGCGGTAGGGGGGGTCGCGGGGCCCCTGGGGGCCCCTGCAGTGCCCATGCCACTGGCATGGGCACTGCAGGGGCCCCCGTAAGAGGGCCCCTAAATGTATTTCACTGTCTGCTGCGCAGACAGTGAAATACGCGACGGGTGCAACTGCACCCGTCGCACAGCTTTCACTCCGCCGGCTCGATTCCGAGCCGGCTTCATCGTGGAAGCCTCTTTCCCGCTGGGCTGGCGGGCGGCCTGAAGGCGGCCGCCCGCCAGCCCAGCGGGAATGTCAGAATTACCGCCGCGGTCTTTCGACCGCGGAACGGTAACCTGACGGCGGGACTTTGGCGGGCGGCCTCCGCCGCCCGCCAAGGTCAGAATGAGGGCCACAGTCTTTCGTGACAGGAGTCTACGTGGAATTTTACTGTAGTTTAATTACAGAAAAACTTAAGTGAGTTTACACAGAATTACTTGAGCGTAATCTAGCATTTAGCACTACTTTCTTCCAGAGGCTGCATTTTGCCCTAAGAAAAGGGCACTAAATACAATAGAGCACGAACAGCAGCAGCCAACAGCCTCTCACACTTGCTAGGTTTGTTGTCCCTGTGCTCCTGCAGTAGAATTTTTGATCCAAATATCTCATACAGGTGTGAACGGGCGCAATCTCATACTTTTCAGTAATTTCAAGGCGAAGGAGAAAAGCAAAATTACTGAAATTACTCTGATTACTCCAGTGTAATGCAAACTGCCTAGGTTTGATGTGTGTGTTGCAATGCTTAACACACACTATTCAGACGAGTCCTAGCAGCGTTTGTAAACCCTAAGAAAAACAGACATACATGGTCTCTGTGAGGACCATTGCACTCCTGAAACAGGGGGTGGAGCTAAATTTACGAGTGTAAATTACTACTACCAATAACAAACAGTACTAAGGCCCTCATTTCGAGTTTGCCTACCAAACTCCTGCGGTGACCTTCCCGTGGCCCCTATGATGAGTTTCCCACTGGGTCAGTGGGTGGAAACAGAGTTTCCAACCCCTGGCCCAGCAGGAGACAGCCCACACCATTGACGCTGGCTCGTAATCGAGCCGGCAGCAGTGTTGCCATGCATAGGGTGCAACAGCACCCATTGCGCTTTTCACTGTCTGCTACGCAGACACTGAAAAGTGCAACGGGGCTGTCCACGGAGGCCCCAGCACTGTCCATGCCAAGTGCATGGTCAGTGTGGGGGCCCCCATGGGGTCTCCTACAACCCATCTCTGCCAGCTTTTACATGGCAGTGGCACTGCCATGCAAAAGCTGGCAGAGAGGGGACTCGTACTCCCCAGGGGGGCACTGCTTGCAGGGCTACCCTGAGAGATTTAGACCACCAGCTCCTCCTGTGGAGGGAAACTGGCAGTGTTGGCGGTCCGACTGTGGCGCTTTTGTCTTGGTCATAATGTGGTGGTTTGACCCCTGCCAAAGCTGTGGGACCACCGGTTTGGTGGCGTTCAGACCATCACCATAAGTCAGGCAGTCCTAGGACCACCAGACTCATAATGAGGGCCTAAGTGTTGTATGTAAAAATATTAACACAAAAATATTGGACATTATTCCGAGGCTGGCTGTGTGACCGCTGCAGCTGTGGCGGACTGACCGTCACATTATAAGGTTGGAAGGCAGACCAGCCATCCTACTGCCACCCCTGCCAGGATTAATGAGCCCGATGGGCTGACAGCAGTCCTGGTTGTAATCAGCCAGGGCGGCGCTGAACTCAGCGCCTCCTGCTGATTACAGGCTTGTTCTCCACCAGCCTTTTCATGGTGGTCTGACCCTCATGAAAAGTCTGTCAGAGAACAAGTGCAGGAGGCCACAGGGGGGCTCCTGCACTGCTAATGCACTTGGCATGGGCAGTGCAGAGGTCCCACTGCCGAGCACCCTCACAGTGCTCACTGTCTGCTGTAAAGACAATGAGCATTGCGAGGGTGCACCCTGCAGACGGAAGCAGTGCTGCTGGCTCGATTACAAGCCAGCGGCAATGCTGCTGCCACTTTCCCACTGGGCTGACAGGCAGAAACCTTGGTTTCCACCCCTCAGCCCAGCAGGAAAGTCGTATTGAGCCCGGCGGCGAGGTAGCCAGCATGGTGGCAGCCTCCCTGTCGGAAGTTCAGCAGACGGGTCATCCCATCCGCTGAACTCGTAATCAGGCCCTTAAACATAATTACATGACAAATAAATGCATTATGAATAAATACTATTTAATTGAATGCAAAAAAACTAATTTCAGAACATAAACATCTTTAACAAAATACCCTTCCCTAGCTACCTTTCAAAAAACAACACACAAAAGATATTAAATAAAACTTTATTCAAAGGTAAATTAGTTATTAAAAGAAAACAAATAAAAGTAAAACAAATAATATATATATATAATGTATTTATAAACAATGTAGAATTAAATACACTGATCAACTAATTATCAAATAAATACAAATAACAAATATTTACATATATATTAACAATTTAGATATTTACAAAATTATCAACTAATCTTTTCATTAACCTAAAGATCATTAAAAATAAAGCACAATCACTAGTATTTTCAATAATTTCTCACCCTAATCCCCTACAAACCAACAAACTCACTACTAAATAAAAAATTACTCTTAAACTGTAGAAAATGTATATTAAAAATTAAAAATCCAAACTATACTAAAAAGGTTCAATAACAATTATTCAATTTGATAATTAACATAAATATTGACTAATTGATCATTTAATTAACGTAAAAAGTAATTAAAAAAATGTAAAAATGTATACTTAAACAAAGCTTCCCACCGCAATAGCTTACAAACCGATGAGCTCTCTAGTATATTTAAAATTATTAGTTATTTTTAAACAATTACACTTTAAAAATACAAATTATACTATAGTAATTACAATAATAATGCATAATTCATTCATTAAATACTTTATGTAATTCATTACCAATCAATTATTTATTCCTCACAAATATTAATTTCTATTTCAAATAACTTCCCAACCTACCCCTTTGAAAACTCTACAACCAAGTATTAAATTAGTAATTATTCAATAAATTATTCAATAAATGTAAAACACAAGCACACAAGAAAAAATACAAAGCATTGTACAAATAAATAGCAATTATAATATATGTAAAAGGAATTTAATTACAACATATTAATTTGAAAGGTAATATTTATTAAAGTAAACTATATTATGTACAAAAATATTTAAAAAACAATATTATTACCTAAAACAATTATATTCTTATCTTTGAAATTGTGTCACACTATCTTTTTGACTTCAGGATATTCTTGACACAATATTCCTATAGCATAATATTTTTTCTCGATAAGTTGTTCGTTCACTGTAGAATGTCCAGCACCACACATGACCAACCACCCTTTCTGCAGCTCCCTCCCTTAGAAAGTAATGGGAGCATATAAAGAATAATGAAATGTACATAAAAAATTAATTTAATGGTAAAAATATAAGCATAATTTGAAAAGTATTTTAAGGTAAAACATTTCAATACCCTTAATAAATGTAATTTAAAAAAATGAATTATCTTAATTCTATACATATGTTTTTGAATTCTTTAGTTCATAATAAATAACTATAAATATTTTACTTCAAGTGAACTTTTTGCATAATAAATCTGCTATTGGGTTGGAAATTTCTGCGCTGTAAAGTATAGAGAAAAGTAAAGATGTGTATTCAACTTGAAAAAAATGAGTAAAATTATGTTTATGTTAAAAATAAAGTACATTTATTATATTTGTACATTTTGATTGTAAAGCAAAATGGAAAATGCTACAGCATGGTCAGTTTACACTAAGTTTAATGTAAAATATATTTATTTTGAGTACATTAAATTCAAATACTTTTTATGAAGATTAAGTAAAAAAATAAAAATAAAATATACATATATATAAGTGTGCAAAAGTTGAAATTAAAGTAATGTGATGTGATAGGCTACTGGCGGTACAGAGGAATCGAAGGCTTCGGTACGGTGAGTGATTTATCTTTATTTTAAATATAGTACAGTGCAAAGGGGTGTAGAGGAATTGTTCTTGTCTGTTTGTCTTGCTGAGTCTTCTTGTCTTTTAATTGTCGGGTATTCTCTTCTCTTTTTAGGTTTGGTGGATGTTGGTTTATCTGGTCCCCCTCGGATACCGGAAACAAAACAGAGAGGATACCACATGTAAGTCGGCTGTGGGGTACTTTGCATGTTTGTTTAGAGGTGGCATGCAAGGAGGGAAGGTGTTCGGGGTTAGGGTGTGAAGGGGTAGAAAAAGGAAGTGCCCAGTCGGGGTTGTGGTTCTCAGGTACTTTACGGCACGCTCTTACTCTTACCACTCAGAGCTGTGCCCAGAGTGCTTCCCAGTCGTGCCCGGTTGTTCCCTTTTCCCCAGGGTCCCCTCCGACCCTTCCCTCCTGTCCCCTGCTCCCCTTCCTTGTACTTTATCACTCCGTTTATAAGCACCCCGTCCTAAGAAGGACCGTACCTGGTTTAGCCACGACCCTCCAGGGTCGTGGCGGGATTTGTAGGCGGTTAGGACTTCGGTTTGAACAGGAACTGCTTCGCCTGTCTCCGAAGTTGCTTCAGGGTTGCGAATATCCTTCTCCGTGGTCGGCGTCTCTTCTCCTTCCTTGGCGTTCGGCGTCTTCGTTTCCTCCGTCTCCTTCGATAGCGCCCGAAACTCCTCCACGCTGCAGTCCGTCGTTTCTTTTCTTTGTGTGTCCCGGAAGTCCGGGCCCGCAGCGTCTGGTGGTGTTCCCATGGTAACATGGGAACGCTGAAGCGAGTCAAGAGAGACGCGCGAACGGCGCCAAATGGGAGACTCAGTGGACGCGGTCGAGGTGACCCGTCTACATGCGATTACCTTTAATAAAAATTGGTGTTACATTAAAAAGGTTATTAAAGTATTTTAAAATAAAATATTAAATATACATATAATTTTACTGTTTTTTTTAGGATTGGAATAAAGTTATTTGTATGTTTTAATAGTTTAACCAATTTAAGGGCCCGATTACAAGTAAGGCGGTCCCAGGCTTGCCATACCCCAGGTGGTGGGCCGATCGCAGCTTTTTGACATTTCGACTGCCAGATTATGATCTGATTATGAATCAGACAAATCTGCCGCCACAACCAGGACCTTGGATCCCGACGTGTTGGCGGCGGGGAACGCCGTGGTCAAGCAAGGCGGTGTTGATGTTGGCACCGCCATGCTGATCGTGGCTTGCCTTTCTGTTTGCCTTTTCTTGGCAAGGACACCACCATGAAAAGACTGGTGCAAAGGCACCAAGAAGGTGAACATATACAATACTGAAAATCCCAATGCCACACATTTTATGGGGTTTTATTTTAAGTGACAAACACAATGTTCCTTATGCACACTCACCACTTTTTAGAACATATTGCTCATAATATAATCCGTGTGCTGTCAGGAAAAGTGCACTGTGCCAAAAATGAATCAGAAAATGTCCTTCAACAAAACAGACGGCTATCTTTCTTCATTTGCAAACAAAACCCAGTGAATTTCAGGTTGCTTGACCCTTCTTCAGGGGTGTCTACAAATAATAATATTAATGACAATATTCAGTGCCACTGAAAGGGACTCCTTTGCCCACTGTCATCCTTATCACCCAGAGGCATGCCCAGATGAAATGATTGTGGACAGGAAAGACAACTAACTCACCACATCAAACAAGTGTAGTGTGCACTTCAGAATTCTATCCACTTACTTTCTAATCTGCTTTGGCACAGGACTATTGCACCCCATATCTGTGACCAGTATTACCTGGATCAATCCATGTCCTCTTCATATGTCAGAACAGCAACAGCTACCTGACAAATTCACAATTCTGAAATGCCCACATGAGGGTGTAGTGACCTGGATAAAACACAATACAAGGAATTTAGGCAGGAAGAATATACATATGACCCAGATCTCATATCAAACTTCAGTAGATTTACTCACATTGCAATGAGGCTGACTCAAACAAAGCAGACCATCAAGGTAGTAACATTTCCAAGTCTGACTTAGCAAGCAAACCTTGGCTGTATACTGCGTAGCATGAGATCCCCTGTCTAGTGGACAAAATTTCCTACTCAACACATCCTGACCACTACAACTTCCCATACAGTCACATAACATTACATACTACACTCAAGTGAAGTAGTGATTGATGAGATCTGCCCTCAAGTCTTCACCTTCCTCTTCATCACTGTCATCCTCACTTGGCATTTCAGAATTCTCACCCAGTGGTACTGATAGCTCCTCAGGGTAATGTTGTGGAGTATGCAGCAGTCTACAATGATGAGGAGGGCTCCACCTGTCTGGGTACAGCCATGACATCAGCTGTGGAATTGCGTTGATCTGCATGATGAAGGCATCATGGACTGAACCCAGATAATGGGCACAGACCTGTGAAATATAGCGGTCTGCCAGAGAAACAACTTGGACATTGATGGAATGGAAGTTCTTCGTGTTACAATCGACTTGTTCATTGCCATCTGGTGCAACCAAGGCAACATGTGTACCGCCAGTGGCACTGACAACACGTTTGATGTATGCCAAACCATAGAAGTTAGCTTTCTCATGGGAGATAGCCTCACGTTGAGGAAAATGGAAGTAGCTGTCCAGGTGTTTTAACTTTGCTGAGAGTACGTCCTTCAATAAAAGAATGAACATAGGCTAGGACATTCCAGCAGATAGGGCCACTGTATTTTAGAAGGACCCTGCGGCCAGGAAGTGCAGCACTGCCATGACTTGTGTAATGGGTGGTATGCTATTTGGATGAAGAATGGCAGGCATCAGATCTGGCTCCAACTGACAACAAAGATCCGCAATTGTTTGCCTGCTCAGACACTAGACCTGGATAATGTGCCTTTCTTCCATGGCCTGAAGGTCTGGCAGTGGATGGTAGACAGGAGGATGTCTGATTCATCCCCTCCCTGGGTACCCATGTAGGACAAATAATGAGTTTAGCAATCACTCAATTTGTCCCTTGCAACGTACATTATGTATGTCAATGACAAACTGTGACAAGTCATGCTATAAGTTGACAACATGATACACAGTACACATCACCACTGTCAATGACACAGAATCAACATGTTTCCTCCTTGCTTAGGCACAAATATGTACACGTCATCTATCTGGATAGCAAAAATGTGTGCATGATACTTGCCACTCGAATTGTGACTTGATGTCCAAAGACGTAAATTACCTTGGGGTTGGGGGAGCTGTGCCACAAACCAAATTGCCATATGGGACAAGCAATGTACAAAAATGGTGTCCAAGTCGAAGAACCCACATGACAGGACAAGACAAGCACTTATCATTGGTATTAACAACATTTTCGCAGCTGTGACACATTTTTCTTAGCCATTTACTGCATTTTATGCTCCTAAAATGGCGACTGCCTGACCTACTCCACTGGACATTAGTAACCATCTGCGACTGCCAACGAAAGTCATCATGGTGATAGGCGGTTGCTATGCCAGTGGACAAAGCCTCAGGACATTGGCAGTTGCAGACCAATGGCTGTGTCTGCCAATGTTTACGGCCGTGGACGTGACAGCCGTGTTCTGAAAAATCCCTCACTTGACTCCTGACATTTTTCCAGCAAGACCTCCACAACCTGAGCTGCTGTGTACCACCTCTGGGAGCAATCATTCCAGGTCCAGAAGGTGATAGGTCCCTACCTTCTCCCCAAAGGAGCTGGAAAGGCCATTGGAGGAGGTCCTACCCCTGTGTGGACAGCTTTATGGTGCACCAGTGGAGCAAGTACGTACCTCATGTCTACTTTTTTCGCTGTACTTCACCATATTTACCCTCCTCACAGGCTAGATTGTGTCCATGTGTGCCAGAATGTAAAGTAAAGGCCATGGAGGATGAGTTGGTGTGGCATCAATGGGAGAGTCAATGTGCATGTAACTGTGGCCTGTCAAATGTACCTCCCAGTATGGGTCCAAGTCTAGGCTGGTGCAGAGTCATTTTGACTATGCATTTGTGACACTGTGCCCATTCCCAGTATCCCAGTATATCCTGTTATGTGAAACAATCTAGGTTCTGTGATAAAATGCAGCTTTTTAAGGTTCTTTCCTTTATGAGTTTGTAAATGGTTTTAGTAGGGAGCCAATGATCTGTGAAAAATGTGCACTTGGCATCACTGTCAATGTGTGTCTCTGACCCCTGAGTGTTTTCAATCAATCAATCAATCACTGCATTTGTAAAGCGCGCTACATACCCGCGTGGGTCTCAAGGCGCTGGGGAGTGGGGGTGCTACTGGTCGAATAGCCAGGTCTTGAGGAGTCTTCTGAAGGCCAGCAGGTCCTGGGTCTGTCGTAGGATGGTGGGGAGAGTGTTCCAGGTCTTGGCGGCGAGGTAGGAGAAGGATTTGCCGCCGGCTGTAGTTTTTCGGATGCAGGGGACTGTGGAGAGGGCGAGGTTGGCTGAGCGGAGGCTTCGGGTGGGGGTGTGGAAGCTGAGTCGGTTGTTGAGGTAGGTAGGTCCGGTGTTGTGCAGTGCTTTGTGTGCGTGGATCAGGAGCTTGAAGGTGATCCTTTTGTTGACGGGGTGCCAGTGCAGGCCTCTCAGGTGGAGTGTGATGTGGCTGCGGCGGGGGACATCGAGGATGAGTCGGGCCGCGGCGTTCTGGATGTGTTGGAGTCGTCTCAGGAGCTTGTTTGTAATTCCTGAGTAGAGGGCTTTCCCGTAGTCGAGTCTGTTGGTGATGAGGGCCTGGGTACCAGTTTTTCTCGTGTCGAGGGGGATCATTTAAAGATCCTGCAGAGCATACGGAGGGTGTTGAAGCAGGACGCGGAGTCGGCATTGACTTGCCTGGTCATGGAGAGAGTGGAGTCGAGGATGACCCCCAGGTTGCATGCGTGGTCCGTGGGTTCGGGGGCTGTGCCTAGTGACGTGGGCCACCAAGAGTCGTCCCAGGCTGATGGGGTGGGTCCGAGAATGAGGACCTCCCTCTTGTCTGAGTTCAGCTTCAGTCTGCTGTCCTTCATCCAGTCCGCTACGGCCTTCATTCCTCGGTGGAGGTTAGCTTTGGCAGTGTGGGGATCTTCGGTGAGGGATATGATCAGCTGGGTGTCGTCGGCGTAGGAGATGATGTTGAGGTTGTGTTGTCGTGCGACATGGGCGAGGGGGGCCATGTAGATATTAAACAGTGTCGGGCTGAGGGAGGATCCCTGTGGGACGCCGCAGATGATCTCGGTGGTTTTAGAGCGTAAGGGTGGGAGGTGGACTCTCTGGGTTCTGCCGGAGAGTAAGGATGTGGTCCAGGCCAGGGCCTTCTCTTGGATACCGGCGTCATGGAGGAGTGCTGATAGGGTGCGGTGGCAGACCGTGTCAAAGGCTGCTGATAGATCCAGGAGGATGAGGGCGGCTGTTTCTCCTTTGTCCATCATGGTCCGGATGTCCTCAGTGGCGGTCTCGGTGCTGTGGTTACTGCGAAAACTGGATTGGGAAGGGTTCAGGATGTTGTTGACTTCGAGGTAGCGGGTCAGCTGTTTGATGACAATCTTCTCGGTCACTTTTGCCGGGAAAGGGAGCAGGGAGATGGGCCGGAAGTTCTTGAGGTCCTTGGGGTCCGCCTTAGGCTTCTTCAGAAGAGCGTTGATCTCGGCGTGTTCCAGCTTTCTGGGAAGGTTGCTGTCTCGAAGGAACAGTTGATTGTTTTCCGGAGGTGGGGTGCGATGGCTGCGCTGGCTTTGTTGAAGACATGGTGAGGGCAGGGGTCCGATGGGGATCCTGAGTGGATGGAGTTCATGGTTTTGATGGTGTCTTCGTCGCTGACGCTGGACCAGACGGTCAGGCGACTGGTGCGAGTGGTAGTCGCAGGGGTGGTGGACTCGGTGGTGGGTGCGGGGGGTCGGGGTTGAAGCTGTCATGGATGTCGGTGATCTTGCGGTGGAAGAAGGCGGCCAGGGAGTCGCACAGGTCTTGAGATGGAGGGATGTCGCTGGTGATGGAGCTGGGGTTGGAGAGTTCTTTCACAATGCTGAAGAGCTCTTTGGTGTTGTGTGCGTTGTTGTCTAGGCGGTCCTTGAAGGCGGTCTTCTTGGAGGTCCTGATGAGTTGGTGATGTCTGCGGATGGCGCTCTTGAGGGCTGTGTGGTTGTCTGGTGTTCGGTCGTGGAGCCATTTCTTCGCCAGCTTCCGACAGGTGTGCTTGGAGATCCAGAGGTCCTCGGTGAACCAGGCGGCTTTCTTGTTGGTGTGGTTGGTTGTAAAGGTCTTGAGAGGGGCGAGGGTGTTGACACAGTCGTTGATCCACTGTGTTAGGTTGTTCGCGGCGGTGTCTGGGTCGGTGGGGTTGGTGGGTGGTCTCAGGGCGAGGGCGGTAGTCAGTTGGTCCTCGTGACCTTGCCCCAGCAGCGGCGTGGTAGCTGTTGGGTGCGGTGGTGTGTGGTGGGTTTTTTGAAGGTGAAGTGGACGCATCTGTGGTCGGTCCAGTGTGGTTCGGTGGTGTGGTTGAAGGAGACGTGGGGGCTTGTGGAGAAGATGGGGTCGAGCGTGTGTCCAGCGGCGTGAGTGGGTGTCGTTACGAGCTGTTTGAGTCCGAGGTTGGCAAGGTTGTCGATCAGGGTGGTGGAGTTGGCGTTGTTGTTCTTCTCGAGGTGGAAGTTCAGGTCCCCGAGGAGGATGTAGTCCGTGGAAGCGAGGGCGTGGGTGCTGATGAGGTCGGCGATGGTGTCACTGAACTGTGGGCGGGGTCCGGGAGGTCTGTAGACGAGAGTTCCTCTGAGGGTGGTGTTGGGGTCGGTGTGGATCTGGAAGTGCATGTGCTCGGCGGTGGTGAGGGTGTCATCGGTGTTCGTTGAGATTTTGATGGAGTCTTTGTGGATGATGGCGATTCCTCCTCCCACTCCGTTGGTGCGGTCTCTGCAGGAGATCTTGTAGCCCTGTGGGATGGCTATGGCGATGTCTGGTGCTGAGGTGGCGTTCAGCCAGGTCTCCGTCAGGAAGGCGACTTCGGGGGCGGTGGAGTCTAGGAGGTCCCAAAGTTCGATGGCGTGCTTGCGAGCGGAGCGGGTGTTGAGGAGAATGCAGCTGAGGTGGTTGGGTTCTCTGGCTGGTGGTGTGGAAGGTTGGATGCTGGTGAATCTGCAGTTCCGGCAGGTGAAAGGCCCCTGGGTGCGTTTCGGGGTGGCCCGGTAGCAGAGGTGGTCTCGTCTGGTGTTGAGTGCGTGGAGGGTGCTTGCGTCGTAGTGCAGTCTGGCGTTACGGGGGTGTGGGTTCCAGGGGTTCTGGTGCTGGGTGCGGTCCAGGCACGGACGGGTGCAGACGGGCTTGCCTTAGGTGCGCCTTCGGCGCGCCCGCTTCGCGGCCTCCATATAAGGGCAGAGGGAGGGAGGAGCAGCTGGGAGGTGGGAGCGGGGCGGCCAATGGGAGTGAAGGGGGCGGGGCAACAGGGGCTCAGCAGCAAAGGAAAAACCCAGGGGAAAAACTGGGGGAAAAAACGGCGGAAAAAGACGGCGGGAGAGGGACAACAGAGCACAGGGGTACAGAAAGCAAAACACAGGGGCACAGAATGAAAAAACGAAGTGGCAAAAAGGTCGCTCTCTACCACCGCTTTGCGGCCTCCATATGAGGGGTGAGGGAGGGAGGAGCAGCTGGGAAGTGGGAGCTGGGTGGCCAATGGGAGTGAAGGGGGCGGGGCAGCAGGGGCTCAGCAGCAAGGGAAAAACCCGGGGAAAAACCCGGGGAAAAACCCGGGGAAAAAACGTCGGGAAAAGAAGGCGGGAGAGGGACAACAGAGCACAGGGGTACAGAAAGCAAAACACAGGGCACAGAATGAAAAAACAAAGTGGCACAGAAGCCAAGTACAGGGGTACAGAAAAAAGGGAGCGAGTAGTCAGGCGGCAAAAGCGGCAACGGAGGTTCAACCCACAGGGGGCTGCGTGGCAGATGGGGGGAGCGACCTGCCTGGTGACAGGGTCAAAGGTCGCTCTCTACCACCGCTTCGCGGCCTCCATATGAGGGCAGAGGGAGGGAGGAGCAGCTGGGAGGTGGGAGCGGGCGGCCAATGGGAGTGAATGGGGCGGGGCAGCAGGGGCTCAGCAGCAAGGGAAAAACCCGGGGGAAAACCCGGGGAAAAAACGGCGGGAAAAGACGGCTGGAGAGGGACAACAGAGCACAGGGGTACAGAAAGCAAAACACAGGGGCACAGAATGAAAAAACGAAGTGGCAAGAAGGTCGCTCTCTACCACCGCTTCGCGGCCTCCATATGAGGGCAGAGGGAGGGAGGAGCAGCTGGGAGGTGGGAGCGCGGCAGCCAATGGGAGTGAAGGGGGCGGGGCAGCAGGTGCTCAGCAGCAAGGGAAAAACCCGGGGAAAAACCCGGGGAAAAAACGTCGGGAAAAGACGGCGGGAGAGGGACAACAGAGCACAGGGGTACAGAAAGCAAAACACAGGGGCACAGAATGAAAAAACGAAGTGGCACAGAAGCCAAGCGCAGGGGTACAGAAAAAAGGTAGCGAGTAGTCAGGCGGCAAAACCAAAAAGAGTCTTCATGTGATTTTCAACACAACACTAATGCTGTTAGCGTGGAAATGTACCTGGGTGCGTCAAAACTAACCCTGCACGGGTGAGTGTTTTAATGCATTCATGCCTAAGGAATATACCATTCAGAAGCCACAAAGGTGTGCTGTGTCTCATAGTTCCTCAGTTCTCAGTCAGATTGGTAGAACATGTCCCACAAGATGTCAGATGGCGTACCTAGTCAGTGGAGGGCTTGAGCCGGGGTGGTGGGGTGGTCTGCAGATTAGGAAGTGTTTGTAGTCATGTCCCTGTACTCAGTGGCTAGTATGTGCACACTTGGGCAGTTTGGGCAAAAAAGAATGTTCATAGCTTTGTGTACTGACATGTATGTCACTCAGCCATTTTGGATGGGACTTCAGGACATAATTTCCTGTCTTTTTCGTCCATTCAGGTCAACAGCAATCAGATAAAAGGGATTTGGAGAGCTATCGCCAAGAAGGTGCAGACCCTGGGGGTCCACAGCTGGCGGAGCACCCACTGCAGAAAGAAGTGGGAGGACCTGAGACGCTGGGCCCGGAAGATCACGGAGGCCCAGCTGAGGCTGTTCTCCAAACATGGGTGTGGTGCCCATCGGACTATGACCCCTCTAATGGCCTGCATGCTGGCGGTGGCCTACCCAGAGCTGGATGGGCATTTGAGGGCAGCACAACAGCCACAAGGAGGTGAGTAGGCAGCAATTTCCTTCCTGTCCCATTGTCAGGTGATTGAGTGGGGTACTGACTGCTCCTCTTGACAATTAGGAATGAGCCATATGTCACATAGGAGATTGTTTGTGTTGACGTCATGTGTATCAAACTGGTGTACCATGCCTTCTGAACCTGGGATCTGGAACAAACCAGGGGGAATCCTCAAAAAACCTTCCCTGCAGGGACCACAAATGGCTGTGTGCAGTGCTCTTTCATGTATTTTTTGTTGTTGTAGTGGGTGTAATTTCTGACCCACAGATCAGTTCCCCTGAAAGTCACAGACAAAAGATCACAGTCCTCTGCCATTTGTCTGGGCATATGTGTATGTAGACATCTGCCACCCAGAAGCAAGTTATCTTCAGTGTATGATGTGCGCTGGTGCCTTACTGCAGTCTGTGATGTGCTCAGCATAAATGTGACATGCCTTACATTGTTAATAGTTTGCAGATGTAGCAAACTACTTTCCCTTTGTAAGTGGGGAATGCCCATTGAGTAGAATTATGTCCCATGACTGTAGCCAACATTCCTTGTGCCTACATGTCAGCATGTGTCCTTTTCTCTTTAGGAAACATCCTGATTCTGCAATTTTATGCATGTTCCACCCATGTTGATGGGATGATGTCTGTATTCCCTCACATAAATGTGCATGGAAAACTCTTAGTGGAATAGTACATTAGTACATTTACAATGCTGGTTCATTTAATTTTGTGCCACAGACAGGAGTGTCTCAGCATTGTTTATTGTCTGACAAATACCTTCATGCGTCGTAGTATGTCATTTGGCATGTGGGACAGCAGTAGCAATGAGGGACATGACCTGTAGGCCCAGATTGTGGAACCAATCTGTGTTTATCTATACTCTTCATGAGGTATCTTGTGGAAAAGTGTGCTGCACATGTTTAATGATCGAGGATTGTTCCCTGACTGTTGCATCATGGAGTGACTTGCAGTGATGTTACCATCACATGTGTTTGGGTTCAGGCATTTATCCACAGACAGATACCAGGGTTGGCATGTCTAAGATGTGGATAGTGATGTTGCTTCTCATTGGGCAACAGGTTGAGGTCCTTCTATTAATCCTTACAAGTTCTGTGTCTTTCCAACATGAAAGGTACAGATGTATACCACAGACATGCTCAGATGATGTTATTGTCATGGGTGTCACACATTAGTGGCAACTATCCTGGGGGCTGACTGATTCATTGTTGTGTGTATTCGGGAGACATCTCTCTCTGACAAATTGGACCTGACGTCAATGCTGTTCCTTTCAATTACACATATAAGGCCTATCTGAGTGACATTGACACTACCTCCTTGACTCTATTGGGACAGGAGTCACTTTTTGAGCTGTACATTGTTGAAATGTGTCCATTGTGACATGGGTATTTCCATGTTAACTACTCTAGGATATTTCAGTTTTGTATCTGAGAATGCTGGATTTCATTGGCATCATCTCAAATTGTTGGTACATCATGTAAGTGCAAAATAAAGGTGTGAATAAACTTGTGTGTGAAATATGGGAAGATACTTTACAAAGGGTTAGTATTATTGGGTACACGTTAACTGAGGTCTGCTGCATGTGGCACAGCTGTGAGGATTTTGGGGTCACCTAGTTGTTGTATGGTTATTGTGGTTGCAAGACTTCAGCCATGCATTTGTAGTTGTCTGGGATCCTGATCAGCCTGTAGGTAACTTTGGTAAGTCCAGATGGCATGCATTCATATGTTATGGCACATGAATGTGCCACTTTGGTGAACATTTTTGATGGAGCCTACTTGACATGATGGCATTGTTTTTCAATCAGAGTTGTGATTGAAGTGTTATCATGTTATGTTATATCTCATTCTTTTTGCAGCATCAGCACAGGCAGGAGAAGGAGAAGGGGCACAGGCAAGTGGGGAAGCATCTGGCCATGGCACCTCGGGTCAAGGTTCCACTGACACAGAGGGACCCAGTGGCCTGATGGGTGAGTGGAGTGCTACGGCAGAGGTCTACAGCCTTAACATCAGATTCCTACTCCAGTGGCCACTCCCTTGTGGTGGCGGACCCATCGGTGACACCCCCCTCCCCAGTACCATACTTGTGTGCCACCCTCTATTCTGTCACCACCCTCCCTGTTGCTTCCCACCTATTTTCCCGTGCCTGCTTACCCAAGAAGGTGGACATCTCTTTTGCCGCAGGCACCACTGCCCCAGGCCCTGTTACCCCTGCTGCATTCAGTGAGGAGGCTACTGACCTCCTGAGAATGATCTCTGTGGGTTGGACTGCCATTGCAAATGCCATCCAGGGATTGGCAAGCCAGCTACAACAGTCAAATGCATTCTTGGAAGGCATTCATGGTGCAATGTCTGGCTTACAGAGATCTTTTCAGGTTCTGGTCTCCACACTGATGGCAGCCAGTCACCCCCCAGCTTCCGTCCCCCGTCCACCTCCATCTTCCCATCCAAATCCTCCCTTCCCCTTCCTATTCAGAGCACACAAATACATCGTCATGCATCCACCTCAACAGACAAATGTAGCACACACAAGCACCAGAACCACAAGACACACTGGCACGCACACAAATAACATCCACCCACAGACACAGCAATGTTCACAACTTCCCCTGACACCTCCACCACCCTAGCATCACACACACATCAAGCATACCTATAGACACCACTGCAACAGTCAGTGACACAGCCACCACACCCATCCTACCCACAGACATCACCTCAGTAGACCCTCAGACTTCCATCACAAGCACCACACCAGCAGACACCACAACTACAAACACACCTACATCCACCACATCCACCATACCTGCAGTCACCATCTCAACAGACACCATCCCACCCACCATGGCATCCCCAGCACCTCCACCCCCCTGAGTCCAAGACACATAAACACCCTCCCACCCACCCAACAGACACCCACCACAAGCAAGCATACATCCCATAAGCATGCACCCAGACAGCCACACCTACACAGCCTACTACCACTCCCTCCACCTCCATATCCTGTCCCTCTTCTGATGACCATCCCCGTGTATCCTAAAAACCTTTTTTATTTGACCTTTGCCCTGTTCCCCTCCCATCCCAGACACAGAAGGACCCCACCCAGCTCCCAATCCGTACCTTCCACCCCCGAGGCCTCCCCTGCAAGTAGCCATTCCTCTTCCCTCTGACGAAGCCCACCCAACCCAAAAAGAAGCCCACCCCTCCCAAGAAGAAGACTTCCCCTTCCCAGCCCAAATCCCCATCCCAAATCTGATCCCTCAACTCCCCCCATCAAATCCCTGTGGTACTTCCCTGCCCCATTGTACACCTTTGTCCTGCAATTCCTTTTCTAGCTTTCTGTTGTCCCTGAGTGACTTTGGTTGTGTGCATGTAGTTGTGTGTGTTTGTGACTGCTTGCTGCTCCAGGTACTGTTGTTAGCAGGATGTGAGTTTGTGTGCAGTAATGATGTCCCCAAAGAGAAGGGTATATGTTGTGTATATAGGTATGTGTGTGTGTAAATGCAATGGTGGTGTCACGTGCACTGTTTGGTATGGTAAGTATTTCTTATTGTGATGTCCAATGTGAACATGTATGGTGTTAGACTTGTCACCATGATCTGGCTTATGAATACATGTGATGTGTGTCATCTTAGGTTTTGTATGTGCAGACATGGAGTGTGTTGAATTGTGCTAGCTTTGTTTGCATGTGCCTGTGCATGTGCCCATTTAGGTGTGTGTCCCTTGCAGATGGTTCCTGTAGATGTATTTCCAACGCAGTAGGAGTTGTATGTGCTTTGTTGCTTTTCCCTTCCCCATTGTTTAGATGAGCATGATAATTGATTTTGGTATTGTTTGTCCCTGAGATCCATGTAGGGCCATTTCCTGTGGAGATGTTGTTTGAGGGTCCTGTTAAAGTGTTATATGTCCCAGTTCAACCTCCTTCCCTGTGTGTTCCAGATGGCCCCATCCAAATTGTGTAGGTATAGTTGTTATGTTGTTCTTGGTGTATTTGTCTCTCTGTGTTTCATGCATGCCATTGTGCTTCCAATATGCTGTGATGTATGTTAAATTTGTGTCCATTGCAGGGCTATTTGTTCATGGTGTTGTTTGTGTTTCATGCCACATTAATAGATTTGTGTGTTGTATGTGTGGACAGTCCCTGGCCAGTGTGGAAAGTGAGTGTGTGAGCTGTATTTCTATATGTGCTGTAGGTGTGTTGTTTCTCTGTGTGACAACTTTGTGTACCCTTCAGTGTTCCTGTGCCTGAGGGTGGTGTAGTGTTGCAGTGAAGTTGGAGTGTGCTGGCCAAAGTGTGCGTATTGTGTGTACGTGTCCGTGTTGATGTATGTCAGTGAGTGTTTGTTGTATGAAACCTGGGCCTCTGCCCATGGTGTACCCCCCCCCATGATGTATTTGCCAGCACTACAAGCTGTTTTTAAAGGTTGATTATACAGGTGGGTGGGTGTACTTACGGATGATGGTGTCCATGTCAACATTGATTTTGTTGTCTTTCGATGAGCAGCTGTATGATGTTTGTGAATGGCTCCATGGTGGCCCCGGATGTGTAAAGCTGCCTGCAGTTGAGTGTCTCCCTTTATACTGTGTGTTTCCGCCAGCTTGTACGTGGTAGTTCGACCGCCACAGTCACATTGGCGGTGTGAAACCTCGTAATGGGTCCGGGGGAAGCACAGTCTCTGCCGGCCTGTTTGTGCTTCCTCTGCACCATGGCGGTCTATGCTGCCTGGCGGTGCAGGCGGACTGCTGGCAGTCTTCTTTTTGTATGACCACAAAATTAGTAATACGGTGGTCTGCTCTGCCAACATGGCAGTCATGGGATCACCAAACTTGTAATGTGGCCCATTGTTTAATCTAAGCACTGTCTCTGCCCACTCACCCTCTCACTGAATATTAGCATTACACTGCCCCCCCACTTAACCCCTTCGCTGCCAGGCCTTTTCCCCCTCCTGTGCCAGGCCTTTTTTTGCCTATTTGGGGCAGTTCGCGCTTAGGCCCTCATAACTTTTTGTCCACATAAGCTAACCAAGCCAAATTTGCGTCCTTTTTTTCCAACATCCTAGGGATTCTAAAGGTACCCAGACTTTGTGGGTTCCCCTGAAGGAGGCCAAGAAATTGGCCAAAATACAGTGAAAATTTCGTTTTTTTCAAAAAAATTGGAAAAAGGGGCTGCAGAAGAAGGCTTGTGGTTTTTCCCCAGAAAATGGCATCAACAAAGGGTTTGCGTTGCTAAACTCAGCAGCTTCCCAGCTTTCAGGAACAGGCAGACTTGAATCAGAAAACCCAATTTTTCAACACAATTTTGGCATTTTACTGGGGCATACCCCATTTGTGCAATTTTTTGTGCTTTCAGCCTCCTTCCAGTCAGTGACAGGAATGGTCATGAAACCAATGCTGGATCCCAGAAACCTAAACATTTCTGAAAAGTAGACAAAATTCTGAATTCAGCAAGGGGTCATTTGTGTAGATCCTACAAGGGTTTCCTACAGAAAATAACAGCTGAAAAAGAAAAATATAGAAATTGAGGTGAAAAAAACATCAATTTTTCTCTACTTTTTACTCTGTAACTTTTCCCTGCAATGTCAGATTATCGAAAGCAATATACCGTTTTGTCTGCTGGACTCCTCTGGTTGCGGGGATATATAGGGTTTGTAGGTTCATCAAGAACCCGAGGAACCCATAGCCAATAAATGAGCTGCACCCTGCAGTGCGTTTTCATTCTATACCGGGTATACAGTAATTCATTTGCTGAAATTTAAGGAGTAAAAAATAGCTATCAAGAAAACCTTTGCATTTCCAAAAAGGGCACAAGATAAGGTGTTAAGGAGCAGTGGTTATTTGCACATCTCTGAATTCCGGGGTGACCATAGTAGCACGTGAATTACATGGAATTTCTCAAATAGATGTCTTTTTTACACACACCCCTATATTTGGAAGGAATAAATGTAGAGAAAGACAAGGGGCAATAACACTTGTTTTGCTATTCTATGTTCCCCCAAGTCTCCCGATAAAAATGATACCTCACTTGTGTGGGTAGGCCTAGCGCCTGCGACAGGATATGCCCCAAAACACAACGTGGACACATCACAGAAAACAGAGCTGTTTTTAGCAAAGTGACTACCTGTAGATTTTGGCCTCTAGCTCAGCCGCCACCTAGGGAAACCTACCAAACCTGTGCATTTCTGAAAACTAGAGACCTAGGGGAATCCAAGGAGGGGTGACTTGTGTGGCTCGGACCAGGTTCTGTTACCCAGAATCCTTTGCAAACCTCAAAATTTGGCTAAAAAAACACATGTTCCTCACATTTCTGTGGCAGAAAGTTCTGGAATCTGAGAGGAGCCACAAATTTCCTTCCACCCAGCGTTCCCCCACGTCTCCCGATAAAAATGAGACCTCACTTGTGTGGGTAGGCCTAGCGCCCGCGACAGGATATGCCACAAAACACAACGTGGACATATCACAGAAAACAGAGCTGTTTTTAGCAAAGTGACTACCTGTAGATTTTGGCCTCTAGCTCAGCCGCCACCTAGGGAAACCTACCAAACCTGTGCATTTCTGAAAACTAGAGACCTAGGGGAATCCAAGGAGGGGTGACTTGCGGGGCTCGGACCAGGTTCTGTTACCCAGAATCCTTTGCAAACCTCAAAATTTGGCTAAAAAAACACATGTTCCTCACATTTCTGTGGCAGAAAGTTCTGGAATCTGAGAGGAGCCACAAATTTCCTTCCACCCAGCGTTCCCCCACGTCTCCCGATAAAAATGAGACCTCACTTGTGTGGGTAGGCCTAGCGCCCGCGACAGGATATGCCACAAAACACAACGTGGCCATATCACAGAAAACAGAGCTGTTTTTAGCAAAGTGACTACCTGTAGATTTTGGCCTCTAGCTCAGCCGCCACCTAGGGAAACCTACCAAACCTGTGCATTTCTGAAAACTAGAGACCTAGGGGAATCCAAGGAGGGGTGACTTGTGTGGCTCGGACCAGGTTCTGTTACCCAGAATCCTTTGCAAACCTCAAAATTTGGCTAAAAAAACACATGTTCCTCACATTTCTGTGGCAGAAAGTTCTGGAATCTGAGAGGAGCCACAAATTTCCTTCCACCCAGCGTTCCCCCACGTCTCCCGATAAAAATGAGACCTCACTTGTGTGGGTAGGCCTAGCGCCCGCGACAGGATATGCCACAAAACACAACGTGGACATATCACAGAAAACAGAGCTGTTTTTAGCAAAGTGACTACCTGTAGATTTTGGCCTCTAGCTCAGCCGCCACCTAGGGAAACCTACCAAACCTGTGCATTTCTGAAAACTAGAGACCTAGGGGAATCCAAGGAGGGGTGACTTGCGGGGCTCGGACCAGGTTCTGTTACCCAGAATCCTTTGCAAACCTCAAAATTTGGCTAAAAAAACACATGTTCCTCACATTTCTGTGGCAGAAAGTTCTGGAATCTGAGAGGAGCCACAAATTTCCTTCCACCCAGCGTTCCCCCACGTCTCCCGATAAAAATGATACCTCACTTGTGTGGGTAGGCCTAGCGCCCGCGACAGGATATGCCCCAAAACACAACGTGGACATATCACAGAAAACAGAGCTGTTTTTAGCAAAGTGACTACCTGTAGATTTTGGCCTCTAGCTCAGCCGCCACCTAGGGAAACCTACCAAACCTATGCATTTCTGAAAACTAGAGACCTAGGGGAATCCAAGGAGGGGTGACTTGTGTGGCTCGGACCAGGTTCTGTTACCCAGAATCCTTTGCAAACCTCAAAATTTGGCTAAAAAAACACATGTTCCTCACATTTCTGTGGCAGAAAGTTCTGGAATCTGAGAGGAGACACAAATTTCCTTCCACCCAGCGTTCCCCCACGTCTCCCGATAAAAATGATACCTCACTTGTGTGGGTAGGCCTAGCGCCCGCGACAGGATATGCCCCAAAACACAACGTGGACATATCACAGAAAACAGAGCTGTTTTTAGCAAAGTGACTACCTGTAGATTTTGGCCTCTAGCTCAGCCGCCACCTAGGGAAACCTACCAAACCTATGCATTTCTGAAAACTAGAGACCTAGGGGAATCCAAGGAGGGGTGACTTGTGTGGCTCGGACCAGGTTCTGTTACCCAGAATCCTTTGCAAACCTCAAAATTTGGCTAAAAAAACACATGTTCCTCACATTTCTGTGGCAGAAAGTTCTGGAATCTGAGAGGAGCCACAAATTTCCTTCCACCCAGCGTTCCCCCACGTCTCCCGATAAAAATGATACCTCACTTGTGTGGGTAGGCCTAGCGCCCGCGATAGGATATGCCCCAAAACACAACGTGGACATATCACAGAAAACAGAGCTGTTTTTAGCAAAGTGACTACCTGTAGATTTTGGCCTCTAGCTCAGCCGCCACCTAGGGAAACCTATCAAACCTGTGCATTTCTGAAAACTAGAGACCTAGGGGAATCCAAGGAGGGGTGACTTGTGTGGCTCGGACCAGGTTCTGTTAGCCAGAATCCTTTGCAAACCTCAAAATTTGGCTAAAAAACACATGTTCCTCACATTTCTGTGGCAGAAAGTTCTGGAATCTGAGAGGAGATACAAATTTCCTTCCACCCAGCGTTCCCCCACGTCTCCCGATAAAAATGATACCTCACTTGTGTGGGTAGGCCTAGCGCCCGCGACAGGATATGCCCCAAAACACAACGTGGACATATCACAGAAAACAGAGCTGTTTTTAGCAAAGTGACTACCTGTAGATTTTGGCCTCTAGCTCAGCCGCCACCTAGGGAAACCTACCAAACCTGTGCATTTCTGAAAACTAGAGACCTAGGGGAATCCAAGGAGGGGTGACTTGCGGGGCTCGGACCAGGTTCTGTTACCCAGAATCCTTTGCAAACCTCAACATTTGGCTAAAAAAACACATGTCCCTCACATTTCTGTGGCAGAAAGTTCTGGAATCTGAGAGGAGCTACAAATTTCCTTCCACCCAGGGTTCCCCCAAGTCTCCCGATAAAAATGATACCTCACTTGCGTGGGTAGGCCTAGCGCCGGCGACAGGAAACACCCCAAAGCGCAACGTGGACACATCCTAAATTTTTGAAAAAAACAGAGGTGTTTTTTGCGAAGTGCCTACCTGTAGATTTTGGCCTCTAGCTCAGCCGGCACCTAGGGAAACCTACCAAACCTGTGCATTTCTGAAAACTAGAGACCTAGGGGAATCCAAGGAGGGGTGACTTGTGTGGCTCGGACCAGGTTCTGTTACCCAGAATCCTTTGCAAACCTCAAAATTTGGCTAAAAAAACACATGTTCCTCACATTTCTGTGGCAGAAAGTTCTGGAATCTGAGAGGAGCCACAAATTTCCTTCCACCCAGCGTTCACCCACGTCTCCCGATAAAAATGATACCTCACTTGTGTGGGTAGGCCTAGCGCCAGCGACAGGATATGCCCCAAAACACAACGTGGACACATCACAGAAAACAGAGCTGTTTTTAGCAAAGTGACTACCTGTAGATTTTGGCCTCTAGCTCAGCCGACACCTGAGGAAACCTAGTAAACCAGTGCATTTTTGAAAACTAGAAACCCAGGGGAATCCAAGATGGGGTGACTTGCGGGGCTCTGACCAGGTTCTGTTACCCAGAATCCTTTGCAAACATCAAAATTTGGCCCAAAAAACACTTTTTCCTCTCATTTCGGTGACAGAAAGTTCTGGAATCTGAGAGGAGCCACAAATTTCCTTCCACCCAGCGTTCCCCTAAGTCTCTCGATAAAAATGGTACATCACTTCTGTGGGTAGGCCTAGCGCCCACAAAAGGAAATGGCCCAAAACACAACGTGGACACAACATATTTTTTCACAGAAAACAGAGGTGTTTTTTGCAAGGTGCCTACCTGTGGTGTTTGGCCTGTAGCTCAGCCGGCCCCAGGGGGGGGGGGGGAGAAATGCCCTAAAATAAATTTGCCCCCCCAACCCCCACCCTCCCCCGCCGGGAGCGACCCTTGCCTACGGGGTCGCTCCCCCTGCGTGACATTGGCACCAAAAAACAAATCCCCGGTGCCTAGTGGTTTCTGCCCCCTTGGGGGCAGGTTGACCTAAACTCAGCCAATCTGCCCCCAAGGGGGGCAGAAATGGCCTAAATACAATTTGTCCCCCAGGGGAGCGACTTTTGCCTGATGGGTCGCTCCCCATCTCTAAAAAAAAAAAACAAAGAAAAAAAAAAAGAAAAAAAAGAAAAATTCCCCTGGCGCCTAGAGGTTTCTGCCCCCCCCCCCCCCGGGGGCAGATCGGCCTAAAATAAATTTGCCCCCCCAACACCCACCCCCCCCCGGGAGCGACCCTTGCCTACGGGGTCGCTCCCCCTGCGTGACATTGGCGCCAAAAAACAAATCCCCGGTGCCTAGTGGTTTCTGCCCCCTTGGGGGCAGATTGACCTAAAATTGGCCAATCTGCCCCCAGGGGGGCAGAAATGGTCTAAATACAATTTGCCCCCCCAGGGGAGCGACCCTTGCCTGATGGGTCGCTCCCCATCTCTAAAAAAAGAAAAAAAAAAAAAAAAAAACACACAAAAAAAATTGCCCTGGCGCCTAGAGTGTTCTGCCCCCCCCCCCCCCCCGGGGGGGGCAGAAATGGCCTAAAATAAATTTGCCCCCCCAACACCCACCCCCCCCCCCGGGAGCGACCCTTGCCTACGGGGTCGCTCCCCCTGCGTGACATTGGCGCCAAAAAACAAATGCCCGGTGCCTAGTGGTTTCTGCCCCCTTGGGGGCAGATTGACCTAAAATTGGCCAATCTGCCCCCAGGGGGGCAGAAATGGTCTAAATACAATTTGCCCCCCCAGGGGAGCGACCCTTGCCTGATGGGTCGCTCCCCATCTCTAAAAAAAGAAACAACAAAAAAAAAAGAAACACAAAAAAGAAATTGCCCTGGCGCCTAGAGTGTTCTGCCCCCCCCCCGGGGGCAGTTCGGCCTAATAATAGGCCGATCTGTCCCCCGGGGGGGCAGAAATGGCCTAAAATAAATTTGCCCCCCAACCCCCACCCCCCCCCCGGAGCGACCCTTGCCTACGGGGTCGCTCCCCCTGCGTGACATTGGCGCCAAAAAACAAATCCCCGGTGCCTAGTGGTTTCTGCCCCCTTGGGGGCAGATTGACCTAAAATTGGCCAATCTGCCCCCAGGGGGGCAGAAATGGTCTAAATACAATTTGCCCCCCCCAGGGGAGCGACCCTTGCCTGATGGGTCGCTCCCCATCTCTAAAAAAAGAAACAACAACAAAAAAAAAAACACAAAAAAAAAATTGCCCTGGCGCCTAGAGTGTTCTGCCCCCCCCCCCCCCGGGGGCAGTTCGGCCTAATAATAGGCCGATCTGTCCCCCGGAGGGGCAGAAATGGCCTAAAATAAATTTGCACCCCCAACCCCCACCCCCCCCGGGAGCGACCCTTGCCTACGGGGTCGCTCCCCCTGCGTGACATTGGCGCCAAAAAACAAATCCCCGGTGCCTAGTGGTTTCTGCCCCCTTGGGGGCAGATTGACCTAAAATTGGTAGGCCGATAGTAGGCCGATCTGCCCCCAGGGGGGGCAGAAAAGGCCTTCCCGAAAATATGCCCCCCTGGGAGTGACCCTTGCCCAAGGGGTCGCTCCCTTTTGTCAATAACAATAATAAAAAAAAAAAATCCCTGGTGTCTAGTGGTTTTTACCCCCCTTGGGGGCAGATTGGCCTCATCAAAATAGGCCAATCTGCCCCCAAGGGGGGCAGAAATGGCCAAAATATTATTTTACCCCAAGGGGAGCGACCCTTGCCTAAGGGGTCGCTCCCCACCTCAATAAAAAAAAATGAAACAAAAAAAAAATGGTCCCTGGTGCCTAGAGGTTTCTGCCCCCCCTGGGGGCAGAAAAGGCCTTTTCAAAAAAATGCCCCCCCTGGGAGCGACCCTTGCCCAAGGGGTCGCTCCCTTTTGTCAATTTCAAAGAAAAAAAAAAAAAATCCCTGGTGTCTAGTGGGGTTTCAAAAGCCGGATTGCAAGCAATCCGGCTTTTGAAACCCTCGGAGGGACTTCAAAGGGAAGGAAATACTTTTCCTTCCCTTTGAAGCCCCTCCGGGCCTCCCAAGTGATTGAAAAAGAAATGCTTTTGCATTTCTTTTTCAATCGCGCTGGAAGCAGAGCTTCCAGCGCGACGAGGGAGGCCCCTGTGACACATCAGCGCGCGCGCGCGCGCTGACGTCACAGGGGGGGGTGGGGGGGGTCGGGGGTGGAAGGGGAAGGTCTTCCCCTTCCATCCCCGACTTGGGGGGGGAAGGGGGGTGCACGGGGGGTGCGCTAGCGCGCCCCCAAGTTCCCCTGTGCCATGGACGAGATGATCTCGTCCAAGGCACAGGGGAACTGTAGCCTTGGACGAGATCATCTCGTTCAAGGCACCCAAGAGGTTAAGGTAGACAGTGTACTGTTTGTTTTTTCCTGTTCGTCACCTCCAGGAAATGCTTGCCATAGCACTGACCTGGTCAGTGCACTGCTCTGCCTTCCGTGGCTCCACCCTGTAAGTAGAGCCCCTTCCCTGGCTCCTCTGAACTCCTGACCCCTGTCAGGAGTGCAAGGCCCTCCTCCACCCGCCGGCTTCTGCCTGAGCCTCATCCCTGGTGTCTAGTGGGAGAGCTCGGCTTTCTTACTAGGCTACCTTCTGCCTCCCTGATCACTCTGCTTTGCTTTGCTCTCTGCTCTGCTTCACTACTGTCCCTTAGTCCCTTAGGCCCATATTTATACTTTTTGATGCTAAACTGCGCTAACGCAGTTTAGCGTCAAAAAATTTAGCGCCGTCTAACGCCATTCTGAAGCGCCATGCGGGCGCCGTATTTATGGAATGGCGTTAGCCGGTGCTAGCAGACCGGCGCTACCTGGTGTGCGTGGAAAAAAAACACGTAGACCAGGCAGCGCCGGCGTAGGGGGAAAATGGCGTTAGGGCGTCTTAAAATGGGGCAAGTCAGGTTGAGGCAAAAAAATCGCCTCAACCCGATTTGCGCCATTTTTTTCAACGCCCAGACGCCATTTAAATGACTCCTGTCTTAGTAAAGACAGGAGTCATCCCCCCTTGCCCAATGGCCATGCCCAGGGGACTTATGTCCCCTGGGCATGGTCATTGGGCATAGTGGCATGTAGGGGGGCACAAATAAGGCCCCCCTATGCCACCCAAAAAAAAAACAAAAAAAAAAAATTATACTTACCTGAACTTACCTGAATGTCCCTGGGATGGATCCCTCCATCCTTGGGTGTCCTCCTGGAGTGGGCAAGGGTGGCAGGGGGGGTCCCTGGGGGCATGGGAGGGCACCTGTGGGCTCATTTTGAGCCCACAGGCCCCTTAACGCCTACCCTGACCCAGGCGTTAAAAAGTGGCGCAAATGCGGGGTTTTTTGACCCGACCACTCCCGGGCGTGATTTTTGCCCGGGAGTATAAATACGACGCATTTGCGTCGCCGTCATTTTTTTAGACGGGAACGCCTTCCTTGCATCTCATTAACGCAAGGAAGGCGTTCACGCAAAAAAATGATGCTATTTGCCCATACTTTGGCGCTAGACGCGTCTAACGCCAAAGTATAAATATGGCGTTAGTTTTGCGCCGAATTTGCGTCGAAAAAAACGACGCTAATTTGGCGCAAACGGAGTATAAATACGGGCCTTAGTACTCCTTCTGCTTTGCTTTGCTCTCTGCTCTGCTTCACTACTGTCCCTTAGTGCTCCTTTTCCTCATTTCTCTCTCACTTCGCTCTCTCTCTCTCACTTTCGCTCTCCCCTTCTCTCTCTCCCCGCCACTGCTGACCCTGTGGGCTCACCCCTCCTCTCTCTCCCACGCTGCACTCTCACAGCTGCTGCCCCTGTGGCCCTGCCCCCTTTTTGGGCTCCACCCCCTTTCACCTCCACCCCCCTTTTTGCAAAGTTTTTCGCCCCCCTCCCGCCTCCCAGCTGTCTT